>NW_024037070.1:6603597-7982524 GCF_015706575.1 Patiria miniata | reverse complement strand
GTTGATTTCGAGTAGATGTCTTTGGGCACGTAGAATTTCTCCCATTTATCACGGAGCACGGGGTACGACTTGGCCAAGCGGCCAGCGATGAGTACTCTCCTCGGCGCAGTGTGTAGGAACGCCAGAATCTTTGGTATGTTGACGATGATATCATCATCGGTTTTCATGACGTAGCGGGCGTCGGGGCAAAAGCGGCTGGCCCACTTGAGTCCCATCACGGTCTTGGTGGTCAGGTTCAGGTAGGAATCCAGGAAATCCTCCACAATTAGGTCGTCATACTCTTCCACCTCCCTCTGCAGGTCGCTAGGTAGAGTTCGTCCGCTGGTGAGGTTCGTGACTCCGAGAAGGAAGCGAACCCTGACCTCGGCGGACAGAGCCGTGCTCCCGCGCGGAGCTCCCCACGTCTCCCGGATGACGGCACGCCTCTCGTTGTTGTTCGGATGAGAAGTCACAAGTACCAGCAAGTCAATACGGTCGTGTGTCTGACAGGTGGTTGTGGCGGGATTGACCAGGTATCTGTAATCGTGAGGATCTATGTAAGATAACCACAGAGCATTATCCAGAATGCCACGGGTAGAAGGTTTCGATATGCGGGACGGGACGGTGGCATCCCGGTGTCGGCGCGGTTTCATATCGATATTCCTTACTACAGGACTTTGTGTCATCTCTCCGTCATCTGAGTTTTCTTTCCCGATTTCCCCGGCATCCGGTTTCGGTACATCATGCGATACTAGTACTGGTTTCTTGGTGTAATACCGCTTCTGTGCCATAACAGCCTTTGCTGTCAGCCTGCCTCTTGATCCATTGCTGTACCGATCAATGCAGACTCGATGTAGTCCCTTTGATGTCTTCAGAAACTTACACGATTGCCCATAATCCACGTTCTGGTATTTCTCTTTTCGCACATCCACAGGCGACCTCGATTTGGACAGTGCGTCGTCTGTTTTGCGAGAGGTTTGCAATGACTTGGAATCCTTGCGGTTCTGGTTCGTATCAGTCGCTAGAGTTTTCTCAGACAAACTTTCGGGTTTCTGTTTTATTTGCGCCATTTTCTTGACGGTGTCTAAAGATTGATTTGGAATTTGAGATCCCTGCCAATGAGGTCGGCCTACGTTTAGGAACGGTCCCCTTGCCATTTTATCCCGCAAATAGAACTCTTGATATCGTAACCTCTTTTGAGAAATCGGATCCACTATGAGGAACTTCCAAACAGCGAAATACACCGGCAGTATCAAGGCCGCTGCAGTGATTAGCAACAGTTGTAGGAAAGTTGTCCGCACGGCCATGATCGGTGCTGAAAATGCCGAAGACGAAGAGCCACAAATCCACGTTTAAATATCCTACTCTGTAGGCTGGTCGGTGAATAATACGTGGGTGATACAGTGGTAAAATGGAATTGGAGCTGTCCATTTCTCTATTATCTATATTATTTACTGGAGAAAAGCTGAAGATTCAGAACAGATCATCCCCGATGCGAAGAAATGTCTGGAAAATCCTTGTCGATTCATACTGCCAATCCATTCCGGCTTAACAGATTTCAAAAGGTGGAACATTCAGGAAAATGTTCTCGAGTCTCCCAAACAAACATTCAAAATGTTCAGTTGTATAGGCATATAGATGCAAACTTTTCCAGCTGCAACGTCGACCTGTTTTTCTGCAGACTTCAGGAAGCACAAAAAATTGTCTCAATGGATCAACACCCCCTTTTTTCAAATTGTGTTGACAACACGTTCAGCTCTTCCCCTGCAAATAAAAAGAGCAAACGTAATTTTATGTGCTTTTAAGATTTCACATGCTCGGAAAGGAGATGAAATGGAACATGTCTGAGCAGCTCATTTGGCCAAACGTGCTCAGCACATCCGGCTTAAGAAATTGATTTGGCCGGAAGTAAATTTGGGATGGATATTGACACTCAAAATTGTACGTAATTACGGTTTCCTGGTAGGAAGTGTTGTTAATTAAATTTTGAGGGGGAAAACAGCAAATGTAAACATATAAGATATTAAAGGTGAATGTAGATATTTATTGGCCATTTTTTAAAAGAAGTGGTGAAGAAATCTATTACATTAATACGAGTACATTAATGTTTCAACTGCTGACGAAAACTGTTGCTTTTTGATAAACAATGGATTAAACGTCGTTTATTTTAGCCCGAATGCTCAAGCAGTACGTGCAATCAACGCATCGTCTGATTACGTCAGCGCATGTGTGAAAGCACCCGTGGCTTATGACAAGGGCGGATCCAGGGGGGGGGGGGCCAAAGGGGGCCATGCCCCCCCCCCCCAAAAAAAAACGAAACCAATTTTTTTTTTTTTTTTTAATGTGACATCGCAATAAAGGCAGGCAATGAGTACACCACCATCTTTTCCTCAAAAAAAATTGGTTAAAGTGGTCAGAAATTGCCGCAGATCGCACCACAGAGCATCTAGAATCCAAAAAATTTTCGGGGCCCTCACGGGCCCCGAACCCCACGCCGTAATTTTTGAGACCCACTTTTTTGGGGGGACCAAATTTTTTTTGGCCCCCCCCCCAATTGTGTTCTGGATCCGCCCTTGGCTTATGAATAAATGAATTCGGGGATGATAATAATCAAGGAAATAATGGTTCGTGTTGCGATGTATCTTCTATCAACGTTACTTCGAGCCTGCTGTATCGAAAACAAAAAATATCAAAAATGTACGTATAAGACATCACTAGAATTTCGACGGACGGATCAGCTCGTGAGAATAGTAGAATAATAGGTTTTTTGCGTGTCCACCTTCCAGCAAGGATGCAATTTTTGGGCGCCCCTCCATTGTAACCCCAAGCCCCCCCTCCCAACACGCCCCCTACGATGAGAACCTTGGCTAGTCACACATCCAAGTATGCGCCTGCTATATACATCCCATCACAGGACTGATGAGGAATCTCAAGCAAGTCAAAATTTAGACTGGCAAAGTGCACAGGAAAGTAGTAATAAAAACAGTGATGACACGCGCGATTTACTAATCTTGCATAAAGGGCAGTAGGGCAGGTGCGACAGGCTTACCTTGAGTAGAAAGGACATTATAAATTACACTACAGGCCAAACAAGTACACTATAAACTGGACAAACTGTGTTCAAACTTTAAACTCCGCCCGCAGCGATGGTCTTGTGCTTTCTTAAATCGACTCTTGGTCGAGGCGTTTGCATATTGTTAGATATTAAATAGCCACTGCGTTTGTGTTTTGTTTGTTTGTTTGGTTGGTTGGGGTTTCGGAGATTCGAGTTCGACCCTCCTACCTCATTACAGTTCAATTGAGCTATATTTCTAGAGGACCTAACTAACTCACAATGTTGTTATGGAAGCCTAAAGGGTCTCAATGCCTTATTTATATCTTTTTTTCTTTAAAATTCAACAAATACGTTCGGGTTATGTTTCTCTTTTAATGTATTTTGACAGATAACACCGTCTACCACTGAAGAAAAACGGGGGGGGGGGGAATGTTGCAACCTGAGAGACGCCATCACTTCCGCGATTGTGTACAAAGTCCATGGAGAGTCAAGAATGTTTTTGAATGACCTTCATTGAGATGATATATGAAGAAAAAAGTGGCGTCGCGGGTTGCAACATTTTTCCCGACTTCTTTTTCAGTGCTATTTCCAACCCGATAGTTATAATTATTCGATGACACACTTTAATACTTGCACTTACCTCGTCATACAATGGCTGACAATCCTGCGTCGTGGTTGTTGTTGTTACTCGTTATACCTCTGTCAACTATATCAGAACTATTATTAAAGAGTGATACTTGCAATACGAATTCACACTGGCGTCACTAGAAATATCCCAACAACAGAGACCCACGGGCGATTGTGTTCGTGAGAAGAATCAAGAGTTATGGGAGGATGTGCACCGTTGTTCTTATTGATCGAACCCAACTCGCGCGCCCCCTTGGCCATCAACTATTAATACACCCTCGCTTTGTTATGGTGCATTCCGAATCGATTATTAAACAATGCTATTTGAATGGAGGCTGAAGAAATCGACATTTACAGAGCAGGTTACACTAAATTGCAATTGTGCAACACCCATGTTGAACATCTGACGGCCTTTTGTCCAGGATTGTCCATTGCCTATAGTATAAGGGTGCAATTCCTGCAATAAAATTCCCATAGACACTAGTGCTAAATGCCCATACTTCAAAATTCTGGATGAGCTGGAAGAGGCCCTCTAGTGACCTACCATTGGAATGATACAGATGCGGCCTCCCCAACTTCTCAACTGGTGTATTTGAGAGTACCATCTGGGACGTTTCAAACAACAGCAATATTAGCCATGGTCACTCGACCTTTAGCTCATGCCCACCTGACAATCTTGGTTTTATTGTTATCATTATTAAGACAATTCTATTTAATACATAATTAATCGGTGAGAAAAACGTATTTTATCTTCTTTTTTACCCGCACATATATCGAGAGCATGGATTCTAGACAAATACTTTACATACGCGTGCCGTTGATCAACAAGTCGAAGGAGAATCACACTTCTGACAAAATCTCATAATCAGACGTGGGAAATCAATAGCGAAACGTAGGCCCATTCTTTGAAAACGTTATACATTGTATAAACATCTCAATCTAACAACCATTATAACAACGTTATGGACGTTCAACAATTAATTTACTTATACACTAAAAAGACAAAACCCACTAAAAAGACCAAGCAATCAAATCGTCAATATTACCAAACGTCTTTAGAAAACACCATACTTTATACATTATGTACGCACTATTTCCATCGGTTCCGTTGGAAATCGTTAAAGCCAGAGTCCATCATTTGCAACTATCCAAAAAATAACTGGCGTAATTATTGTTGAAAAGCATACTTGGTTGAAAGATAGTAAGGGGACTAAACTCCCTGTGAAATTTTTCTTTCTGGCAAGCTGTCATTTTGAAGAAATCAACGAAAGAAGGCCTTTCCAACGGTGCGTCTTAAGAAGCACCGTAGGAAATTCAAATAAGTAGTTCGTTTTGTTATTCGCTGGATTCAGGCCCAATTCAAAACATGATTCGGCAACTTTTGATTTGAAATCGAGATCCTAGAATGTTGTTTTTTTCTCGAAAAATGCAGCTGAAGCTAAGCTGAAACTTCATCAGATTGGTTGTTCAGCATCCTTCTTCAGATATTGAGCACTTTTGTTGCTTCAAACGAACAAAATGCACAAATTACGAATGATGGACTATACCTTTAATGCGGATGATTAAGTTTTTTCCAGGACAAAGTTGGTTATACTTGCCACTGAATTAATTAAGAGCCAACAGGAATGTATCAATGACTGAATTCTATACCTGCTTTGTGTGAAACGTTAAAATTCGTTTTAAACGGGTGAGTTTAAATCTCCTTTGGGAGTTTCCTTGGCTTGGATCTCTATCTGTATATTCAGATCGGTCTATTTTGTAGCAGATGCATCTTCCCCTGGTGTCGATTTCCTCGGTGGGTTCTTGGTTGCTATGTACTCCCGCAAGAAAGACAGAGTGGCCTGCTTTCCACACTGTGATAAGAACAACACAAATTTCCATGGAAACTCAGTCATTTATTTATAAGGATATTCATCAAAGATCATTTTATTTCTCAAATGCTTGAGGAAGCCTTTTCAAAGTTGATGTACACCATTCGAAAACATTCCCAAAACGAAACTGCCGAAATACATGTACTTTGAATTATCTTACTTGATTGTACGCAAATAATGGGCTCAAGCTTCCTGTAAAATAATTGTTGTGAAATCTAGTGTGCTGTCATTGTTCAAGAAAAGAGGAATCGCTGCAGTTGTTTCAATTCCTCGGTTTTTTTTTAATACTGCCCCAACTGGCCGAAATTTAGTTCAATTTGCAATCGGTTACATAATTATCTGTGAATGATTTTTTTCCCGAGTAACGAACGGGATCATGTACAACGAGAGGGTGTATAAAGTGTGACGGAAACCTCGCTTTGCGTCGAGAAAAATGAAGAAAAATTATTCATTTTCATAGTTTTCTCAAAAAAAGTAGACCTGAGCTGAAATTTCGACAAGTAATTTTTTTTTAAATATTCTAATTCAGTTTTATTAAACTGTTATTCCCTGTATCGACAAAGGTTCCCTTTTTTGACAATTGATGTTTCCATTACTTTTCATCTTTTAAAAACTGCCTTTTTATTTTACAGAGGCCAAGTGTCCGGAATAAATAAGGTGTCTACATCTCACCACGGATGGGCAAGGGCCCTTTTCAAGAAATCCCCCCCCCCAATAAATATGACCGTGCTACGCCACTGGGTCTTATCCACGTACCTGTATCAGGAAGTTTTTATCGGCCCGCTCCGAGTTCCAATCAAAGGATTCTAAGTATTTTGTGTTGATGCCAATGGTACGACTGTAATCGGTGTTCTAAAGGGGGAAAACAGAAAATAACGAATGGTCAGAAGTAATATGTACGAGTTATGAAAGCCGTCTTTCCAAATGCGCGTTTTTAGTCCATCCTGTGTCCGCTGCGCGCGTTGGAAACAAACTGGCTTTTTTTTCAAATACTGGCCCCAATTGACCATCGCACTTGTTTGCAATCGATTACACACCTATGAACGAGTACAAGCCAGCTAGACTGGTTCCCTGACCTTACAATTCCCCAATGTATGTAAAGTGCTCTGTTTCTTCTTATATGTAGTCAGGGAACCAGACTTCAGGAAAATGATTGTTTTTCTTGGTTTTTATAGCATTTTCGAACCCAAAACCTCAAAAAAATTCAGTGTAACTATATTTGCTATATATTTCCAACCCCCCAATTCCATCCATTTCTGAAAATTACAGCAAAAGCAAATGATGTATATTCCCTTTAAGAAGTGGCCTTAGCACGCAACGAACAAGGTACCAGCCTGATATTTCCCATGTGAAAAGGTGGTTTGACGACTTGGTAAAGTTTCTTACCCTGGTTGTGATTCGCATAACGTTGAGCAGCAGCGTATCCGCCATGGTGGCAAACAAGTCTGTCACTCCCTTGATTTCACACCGTTCATACCCATTCATTGTCTGAAGGAGGTTTATTCCTCGCTTTGCTGCTTGTTCGACAACCTCTTGGTAGTCTATCTGTTAGGTTGGTATTGGGAAAAAGACACACAGTCATTTCATACAACAGTAGGCCTAGTTGTCTCAGTGAACATTCTATTACATTAATTTAAAAATATTGAGATACGTCCGTATGGCTATAACAAACCTTTGACTCATGCCACCTTGATACTTTCAGCGGCGGCGGAACGGTTTTCAAACTGGGGGGGGGGGATCACCAAAAACTCGAGGGTCACTTTTATTACCGCAAGAGGGGCACTTGGGTAAATGGGGGCAAGTGCCCCCCCCCCCCCCCTCCCCCTCCCCTCCCCGGTTCCGCCGCCCCTGGATACTATCGCTGTCTGCCCTATCTGGCCATGCGTTTCGGTTAGATCACCGAATTTCAAAATTGAATTGATCGAGCGAGCAACAAGCGCAACACATACCAAGCTTCCCATTCGTTTAACTTTAATGTTATCCAACAGGCATTCCAGGCATTTGACAAAAAAATAATTGTATTTTTACCTTGGCATTATTATGTCTTATTCTAGTCATAAAAAACACATTCATGGCCACCGTTATACATTTGGTGCGTGATCACAATAGCCTACATGTAAATACATTACATGTTCGCGTACATGTCAAATCGAACTTCTTTTTTTTTGACCTATAGTAAACTGCAATTATGTTTCAAATAAAAGATCTCACCTGACCGTTATTGTCCTTGTCTACAACATCGAAGATAGCATCCGGGTCATTCTCACACTCAAAAAGAAGCTTTACGTCATCAGCAGACAAGGTCACGTTATCGTTCTGCAGAACAAGAAGAACTTCACAATTGAATACATGTATAATGTTGGTTATGTTCATGACCATTTGAGCATGGAGGACGAAAAGTGGATATCTGCTTTTCTGCTTTTCTGGTATAGCAGAAAGGCAGAAAAGCAGAAAATGGAATTTTTAAAAACGCTCAATCAAACTTTCTGCTATTTTGAAAACAGAAGAGAAAATATATTAATATATACACTTTTCGTCCGCCATAATTATTTTAGTAAAGAGAAGTTGAGTCTGCAGACCATTCCGTGTCCAACTGAAGCATGCACATTATGGTTTTACTGACTATACTTTCTTGTAGAAAACAAATAATGGTTATTCAGCCCACATTACGTTTGTTTCAAAAGAGCTGGAAAAGGATGGCCTTCTTTCAAAATGTACAGTTCGGCACGCGGACAAAGTCGACTGCAACACTGACAAGTAGGCCTACTGATTAGAATAGAAGGAAGTTTCGTTAATAGAGTAGCTATGATTTCACAGACCTTCTTCCCCAGGGCATTGCGAAACTCCTCTCTGGAGATAATACCATTCTGATCCGTATCTGAATCTTTTAAAATCTTCATGAAGTTGTCCATGGCTTGATGCATGCCTTCCGTAGCTTGGCTGTGTCGTTCTTTCTTCTTTTTAATCTTTCTGTATTTTTAAAACACATTCGTTGAAGAAAGTCAGGTTAAAGTGGCATTACGGACTGGAATGCGTACAATTGGGCTACAAAAAACAACAACATTTTAAACGAATGATTACATTAAATAGAAGGAGGTTAAGGAGCATTTCAATCTAGAATGTAAACGTCCACACAACCATCCTTTAAAACTCGGCGGTTTTGTGTTTAATATAATTGCGAGAACCATGCGAGAACGAATTTCAGGGTTTACAACTTTGTCCCAAAAATCGAGCTGTTTAGTACTATTTCTGGTTGTAGTGTGGTCGTCTTCTTCAGACGTGTATGAAACAACATTTGTGTGTTGGTGATTCGTCTGGTTCCCTGACCTGACAATTTCCGCCGACGCCCAGACATGTCTAAGGTCTATGTCGGGCCCCTCCGCAGCTATAAAATAAACAGGACGACACTGACGGCCCTGTTTCAAAACTCGGCTTAGTTTCCGACTTCGATTCATCAATTATAGCTTTTAATGTTCCGATCAAATTTTCAAAAACATACTTCATCCAGTCATTATTTCTCAAAAGATTACGGGTAAACGTTTTCTTAGTAAAAAAAACCAACGAATGTTTACCAGTTATCTTAAAAGTTAGAGACCCAATACCATCTTAGCAGGCGAAGCCAAAATAGAAACCACGCCGAGATTTAGAAAATCACGGTAACCGTCGCCAGATTTTACGCAGCAAAGCTCGCCCCTTGTACAATCAGTACTGCATAATTGATGCACAAAATCGTCGTTGAATTTTAGGGTTTTTTTTATCCAATTTATGAATATTAATTATCAAATTAGTTAGTTAAATAAAACCTCTTTTATTTTATACCCAGAAATACCCAGGCGCTATCTGAGATTTCGTCGAAATACATTCGGCAAACTTTGGTCTTTTTTTCGGAAAAAGGAGGCATTCCTCCTTTGTCGAAACTTGTGACGTATAATAGTGCGCGCTACCTGACTAAGATTCATCAGGAGTAGTCAGAATCTTTTGCTCTGGGAACCAGACTAATTGGTGCTGTGTGTAATTTATGTGACACACACTACGTGTATCGTACATTGAATGAAAACGACAGGAAATACGTATGCGTATCCCGTCGTGTCCAAAGTAACAACCGTTTTTTAACAGTCGTTTCTCGGGAACGGTAAGACATTAGGTTAGTTTTCTTTCAACTAAACCATTAAAATAGTATAAGGAAACAATCGAAAACATGAAACTTTTGGGGATTTCAAGCCGTAATGCCCCTTTACATGGAGTACTGCATAGGCCTATGCACGGAGTCCAAACTGCAGTGTGCAATTCTATCGCCGACAATTGAGTGAAATCTGAACCTGAATTTGTAACGAGCTTGTGGTTTACCTGCAGAGTTTACTATCGGGAAAAGCGATCTCTTCTTTACCATAAACGGCGACTCTGTGGTCCAATGATTGCTTCATGACGTCTCGCTCGGCAGAAGAATACTGAAACGACATCAATGGAATTTGTTACATGTTTAGCCGCGGGATATGTCATTTTGAAGAATTTTCCCGAAAGTCACAATGAAAGATCCGGTCTCATTTTCTCAATCTGAACTACTGCTTTGATCCAAAATACAATGAAATTAACTGATTTTCTTCACAACGGTTTACTGTTAAACTCATGACTTCTTACCAGGAGAACTCCCACTGTTTTTTCATTGAACGTTGAAAAACGCTCCGAGGGGTCCCACTCGTCACACCTCCCAACCAGACTGCCAAACTGAGCGAAGAAACTATCTGTAGGATCCATAGACAGAAACCATCCTGGAAGAAGGAAAACTTGTTGGTTTCATTTTTAATCCATGCTCGATTAGATCATAGTAAATATTTCACTTTGTGTTTAGTTTTACACGTATACAAATGTAATATTCGCCCAACTTTATATTTACGTTCTGAGACCAAAACTATATCATACGGAAGCCCGTTCGTGCCAGGTTTTAAACGTAAAACACATTTTTATTGCGAAATAACGCAATAGTATTGCGAATTAACGCAATAAAGTTATTGCGAAATAACGCAATAGTATTGCGATATAACACAGTCGCTTAAATTGCGAAATAACGCAATACTGTCGTGATATTCAGTTTGGCCTTAATTTGCCCATTTGGAGTTATTATTAATGCAGTTTCCTTCCGTCATTGCGTTTTTATCCATTGTGCTCTTGCCGTGGTACGGTTTTGATTAAACGGGAAATTGCGGTGCTAGTTGAAAACAAGTATGTTTGACCTGGTCAGAAAAACATTGACATAATAGAGCTCTCTGTGGCATGTGGGGGCCGATTTTAAGGGATCTATCCATTTTTTTTTTTATAAATAAAACAGAATAGATTAAGCAATTTTACCCATGCAGTCGAATGAAACCAACATTAGAATGTGAATAACCACTCGAGTAAAATATTGCATCTACAGTGTATTGTTACAATGCAAGAGAAATGATCCCGATATAATTGCGTTTTAAGGAACGGTTTTTTTTGGGGGGGGGGGGGTGGCGTCAATTATACGCTCAATATTCCACCATGCTGAAGAAAAGAAATAAAGTTAAACGAACAATAATTACATAAGAATAGTTTTCCAACTTTAATATGTTTTCAACACCAAATTCCCCCCTCCAAAAAAATTACATAACCGGTCCGTTCAATTTCAATTGATAAAGGATGCATTGCATCAAGAATCACTCTTGAAAACTGTATATTGATATGAATCTAAAAGTGATGTTTTAAGCGTGTTGGAGAAATTAAATTTGTTTTTAAATTAAAATCAAACCACTTTACTTATAACTCTCCATTTATTCTTAAAGACGTACTTTTAAGTATTGCGTTATTTCGCAATACTAATGCGTTATTTGGAAACAAATATATTATTTTTTTACTTTGAAACCTGGCACGAACGGGCTTCCGTAATATCGCAATCGCTGCCGTAAAATATTCAAACTTGTGCGTTTTGGGGTGCTCAGACTCACCATCATAAACATGTATCGGGAAGTTGCACAATAAGCCGCCATCGACATACAAGTCTTCATGGTATTTCACCGGTTGCAACACACCTGTTTGGTCAAAAAGCAAAACATTAAAAACTTTCTCAACAAAAAAATATACCAAATTTGATCCTTTTGCCTTGCTGTTTCACTTTTGTTTCGTTCCTTTACTTAACTTTTATTTGCTTTTCTTTTTGTGTTTCGTTTGAAAGAACTGGATGACGTTAGCTAAGCCAATTTTTTTTTCAGTTGGCCATCAAGTATGTTTGGCAGAGAGCCCGGGAAATTAGTCTCAAAATAATCTTTCAGTTGGCTTCCTTCAAGATCGCGCAGAACGCAGCAGTGGCGGTGCGTTGTGAATTTAGGACTGAAACTCTGATCAAGTTTTGCGCATGCATACTTGAGGATTGTAAACGTTCAACCAATAAAACGGTAAAAGGAACTGGATTTCATAGAGTCCAAATTCCATGTGCCACATGACCGGGCACGTGCAGGGCTCTCGACCAATAGGAATGGGTAAACTGTCTTAGGTATTCATGAATATTTGTTTTATATTTTTTTAATAACAACGTTGCCCCCACCTCCCCCACAAATCTTCTATCCTGCATCTGCAGGTCTCAATATAAAAGTGTTGTATTTTGTTTCTCGCTTACTGCTGTGGAATAAAATGACCAAATTACCAGGAATAGATGCAGACGCCCTCCCCGCCAGGCTGATTGGCATATCAGGCATCGTTTTGACATGGAAATATACGGCATCCATCAAATTCAAGTTGACAGAGACGGCGCACAGCTCAACACCACGGTCCTGGTAAAGCTTAGTGGGGAAATAACAGCACATTTATGATATCAAGTTATATGTGAAACGTTTTGGATACTATCAAAAAAAATGCAGAGAGATAATCTATCTCTAAAAGCTCAGCTGCACAGATACCGCCTTATGGGTGCAGACCAGTAAATCGGTCCGAAATTGCCTACGCCGGCCAAATCACGATTTGCATGCCCTCAAAATCTTCAGTATTTGAGCATGCTGTGGGCCATGAACTTGAGGGTTTGTAAAAAATATGGGTGGAAGCCGTGCACAGGACTGGGAGCTTGCCGTTCTGTGTAATTTGGATGTACTTTGGACCCTAAAAGCGCTCTATTTTGCAATGGAGTGTAGGCATCGTTTTTCAAAATGGCGATGGGCTTCAGGACTATTTTCAGGGGTGATCATCTTCAGATGGAAATTTCTCCTAAAAGTCATCAGTTGACCCCCCGTAAATTGAAAAGAAAATGAAAGATGATGAAATAAGCTTTAATTTGATGTGTGTCTCGAACACCTTGGAGAGTTGTGAGTATTTTTCCCGAATTTCTGAAGTGGGAGCATTTACCATTTGGGTCTATGGAAGTTTATTTACTGGTCTGCTACCTTATGGGTGATGTAGGGAACCGTCCCGGAGCAAGGGCGACCTCATGTGTCCTTTAGTAACTTTATGCATAACTATGTAGAAGTGACGTTCCATTTGCATTTATCTGGGTGATTAATTCCTATGTAAAGCATTCTTTTGTTGATGACCTTCGTGCTCCCGCGCGAGGACGGTTAACGCTTGTCTTCGTCAACATGAGAATATAGTTCTTAGGTCGCTCATTGCAATTAATTCGGGATTATTATTGTATAATTGTAAACTTGTCCATCTTAATAATTGCAAGGTTATTACCTGAAGGTATAATTGTCTGGATGAATAATAGAGGTGATTGCCTTAGCGTAGATCAGACGAGTGACTCGGCAGTACCTGCAAAATTGTATACTTTCTCGGTCTTTTTGGAAGACTTCCTTTGACTGCATACATCCACTGTACATTTATTTTGCCGTTTCACCTACTGTGTGCATGCGTCAGCATGGCTACGTCACGACTGCTTTGTGCAATGTGCACTGTGGGATAGGGCACTGCCCCAATAAACCCCAGTGAACATCTTGCATTATATTTCCGCACACCCACAAGGTTTTCACGAAATAGATATAATGGATTTTACTCAAAAACTAGGAGTTTCCAAGGTATGTTGATGTGTCGCAAATGGTAGAGTTTTAGAAAAGGGATATTAAGTAAGAACTCCAAGGAAACTAATTCTGGTTAAAATAAGAGCATTTTGAAACTGTACATTCAAACTCGAAAACTTTAGTAGGCCTACACCGCCGTAATTTTTGGGCCCACTTTTTGGGGGACCAAAACATTTTTGGCCACCAAAACAAATTTGTTCTGGATCCGCCTTTGCTTTACCCCCTTCCTTGATCTCTGCCATGTCTTGGGTTCTCAATTCAACACAAGCTACAAACAAAGACCTACTTGTCTGAAGGTATAGTTCCTATCGCCAGTCTTCTTGTAGACGCCGTCTGCGAACCACTTCTCCAGTCTTTTCCCGGGATGTGCTCCCAATGTCCTGACCATACCAACCATTCTCCCAAGCAACCCCCATTTACCGTCTGTAAGCAAATAGATTCGGAAATATTACACGAATTCTCTTCGTCTGAACAAAACAAACGTCATCAATAAAACAATGAAAAGTTAACTTCATTTAAAAACAAACGATATAAATCTTGATTTTTCCTTCACTGGATCCTGCGAAAGAACGTTTTTTCTTATTTGTTGTTTATGCAATATTGTGCCCTGCTTTGTGTAATGTACTGCAATTGTGCTCTATTTTGTTTTTGCTCTTTTTCTTACATGCTTAAATGAATCTCCGTGTATTTTTTTCCCCCATTTCTTTAATATTTTTTTTTGTGATTGCCAAATAACCGAACCAAGCCAATCTAATCAGACTTCAATCCATCACTCTTATTGTTGACAAATGACTGTTTTGGATAAACATCGCTGGCGATTCGTGGTTTATCAAAAACCTTTCATCAAAATGAGTCTTGTTTAAAGTTTACTATACAATAATTGCTACTGTACCAATCCTTTGCTCAAGGCCCTCGCCCGGGCGCAGACAACATGCATGAATAAGGTCAGGAAATAAGGTCAGGAAATAAGGTCAGGAAATAAGGTCAGGAAACTGCATTATTCATAAAGCGTACGTTTTACCGGTTACATGCAATACACACTTTAATAGATGGAGTCTTTCCATTGATTTTTTTTTTCAAAATATCGGAAACCCTATACAATGTTTAACGTCTTCTTGCATTTGACCAGCTCCATGGTCTGACCAAACAGGTTTTGTGCTCGTTTATAAAAACGTGCACGTATGGCAGCTGCAATAACACTGCAGACATACCGTATACGTTTCGTGTAAAATCACCGTCCAAAAGCTCTTGAATTTCATAGGAGTCCATCCCAATAGCCAGAGATGTTGCTGCGGCACTCCCTGCGCTAGTGCCAGCAAATCGCTTCATGTTCTTCATAAGATCCAATTCTTCAAACACCTACAGAAAATCGGAAAAACACAGGTAGTCTAGTAGGATTTTGAAAAAGGCTATAAGAATCAAGGGCCACTTGTTGGTAAAAGTTGGGAACTATGGGCTTTTCGGCATAATTCAGGTGTGCTGAATCCGATATTTTAATTTTTTCTACAGCGAACAAGCCCGCGGGTACCGGGGTGTTGTGGGTGCTGCAGCACCCCCAACTTTTTGGAGTGGGGTGCTGGAATATGCTTCAGCACCCCCTACTCCCGGGCAAAAATGTGTTCCAGCCAGCAGTGCCCTACTACGATGAAATTGCGCCGCTACGCTACATTTTGCTTGCTCTACAAATATCTCCGTCCGTTTTGCTCGTTTTTAGCGTTGCCGCGGTTAAGCGCGGCGCTTCGAACGTCTAGCACAAACACCGTAAAATATCCAGAGGAGGTATTTTCTAAATCTTCGGGCAGAGCCGAATCGATATTTCTCTCCAACTATCTAAAATCATGACATGTCTATGATATTATGAACTTGCGCAATATTGTGGCGCCAGTGGAGTTCTGCCGTGATGGATATACTTGACCCAAAAGCAGTAACCTCCGCCATGACAATGTTTATGCTTGCCAGGAATTTTTCATTCGATCTTTCAATAGGGACAAACTTGTTCATACCTTTCCCCTGCAGGTTTTTTATTTTCATTAACAAGTTTCATTGACGTTGCTAGCATTCTGTACTAAACATTAACAAATATCACTGGGTTCATCCTGCGGTGACACCCCCCCCCCAAAAAAAAGGGAGGGGGTGAGGTGTCCGTAAATTTGACATTTTGACTAAGGAAATACCCCAAAATAAGAGATTATTGTTGTTTATAAATATAATTATGTCTACGTCAAAAAGTGTTCTTACCAATAATTTTGGGAATTTCCTTGAACTTGTTCAAGTATCTTACGTTTAACTTTGTAGATGACCCTTCACTATATAGTGGAGCTGCTAAGCGAAAAATCGTGCACTTTGTGGTAAAAGCATGAAATTTGGCATGTGTGGTCAAAATGGGCTAAAAATCATTTTAAGATCGGGACCCATCCTGGATCTTGCCCATTTGGGGGGCGGAGCTTGATTTTTCAAAAAAAGGGGGTGCAAACAATACAAACTCATGAAAACTGTATTTAACATCAAATTTCCTTGTTTTTTTACGCTTTGAAATAAACTTAAACATGAAATAAGACATTCTAGCATTCTAACACCTGTTAATTTTCCACCCATTTTGTGGGCGTGGTCTAAATGGTAAAAGAGGCGGTATATATTAGCAGTTTGGTTCTAATATGGAAAACGTCATTCAGTTTGGTGGTAAAATTCTGAAAATTGGCATGTCCAATTGAAATGGGCGAACATAATTTTTTGAGGTGAACGCATCTTGGATCTTGCCCATTTGGGGGGCGAAGCTTGATTTTTCAAAAAGGGGAGTGCAAAAAAAGAAAACTCAGAAAACTGTATTTTACATTCACTTTGTAAATTCTAACATTCTAACGTGTTATTTTCACCCTTTTGCGGGCGTGGCCTAAATATGTAAAGAGGCGGTACATTAGAGCAGCTTGATTCAAACGAGGGAAAATCATCATTTTTGCTGGTAAAAACACAACTTTTCTATCGGTTAACTATGTTTACCATACACTGTAAAGATAAGTTCAAACGGTTGCAAGACTAATTGTTGCCCTTTTGTTCACTCACCCTGTATACTTACAATGGCGGCATTTCCTAATTGTGCATGTATTATAAACACTATGGGGATCACAAGGAGAGGGAGGGGAATTAGGGGCGGCCCAATGAAGGATTTCTTGAAAGTGCTCTTCTAATATGTTCAATATATATATATATATATGCAATAAATTCAGAATATGAGTTAAACAAACTTTGGCATATCTCTCTTCTGGACAGACTGTTTCGTACCATAAGGCACTCATCAGCAGAATGACGAAAAATAGAATACAAGTAGCATAAGGTAAGATGCTACTTGTATTCTATTTTTCGTCATTCTGCTGATGAGTGCCTTATGGTACGAAACAGTCTGTCCAGAAGAGAGATATGCCAAAGTTTGTTTAACTCATATTCTGAATTTATTGCATGTTTATAGCTCTACAGAGATGTATCGAGCACTGTGAATTGTGATAGAAGACGATTTCATTGGATATATATATATATATATATATATATAGGCATATAAACATAAAAATGTGCACAGAATATACGTCCATTCAGGCGCGGTTCTAGAACCAATATTTTTTTTTTTGGGGGGGGGGATCCAGAACTTTTTCAGGGAGGCGTGCTGAAATGTTGACCGGTTATTTTTTCCAGACACTTAGGCCTCCGAAAATCAATAGGTGGGTGGGTTGGGTTGGGGGGGGGGGGGGGGGGGTTCATGCCATATTTTCAATGAGGAGCGCCAATAAAATCCTAAAATCATTCACGCTATATTAACTAATGTACCCTTGTCACAGCTATTTCTTCTTTAGGGGGAGACCGTTCGCATGTACATCACAATCCTTCTTTATGCTAATGCAATTTTTTTTTTACGGAATTTATTTTGGGGGGACTAGACAAAATTTTGGGGGGCTACAGCCCCCCTAGCCCCCCCCCCCCTCCCCCCGGTAGAGGCGCGCCTGCGTCCATTCCTTGCAGTGTGTACTGTTGGATTTATATTAGATGGATGTTGGGACTTGGGGGAGTAATGTGTTACTGACTGAAAAGGAGGGAATAATGTTGGGTTTTTTCGAGAAATTATGTAACTTCTTAAATAATGCGTTAGCAATGTCCAGTTTGCTGACGTCACGATCCTAAAACCTCACGAAGTCATTATGTTTTTCTATATAATATCTAAGGGTACGTTTGGTAAAATTTGGATGAATGGTTTTTAAATTAAAAATAGTCTAACTTTCTTGGACGTGCTAGGGGGTGCCCTTTCAGGCGTTTTTATGCCCCGCGGCGAAGCCGAAGGGGCATACTGTTTCCGCCTGGTCCTTCCGTGGGTGGGTGGGTGTGTGAGTTTGTCTTACATTCCCTATGTGGACTTGTGAACAAAGATGTCCACATAATGCAGGTTGTGTTAACGTTATGTGGACTAAGCCGTGTCCACATAACGTTTTGCCCTTTCTGGAAAACAGGTTTAGAGGCATTTTTGGGTTAGGTTTATCCGTAGCAGAATGAAGAGAAACACTATAGGGGATCATAGAAAAAAAATTGGGTTGAAAGAGTTTTCACAGTTTAAGTAAAGTTATTTTTTGTACCGAGTTTTCTTAACTACACGAAAACAAAGGAATGTCCACACAAGGTATGTAACGTAAACCTGGGTGTGTGTGTGTGTCCGGACAAATCTTGTCAGCGGGATAACTTGAGAAATACTTAAACATATGAACTTCAAATTTGGTTCGTGTATTGTTCTTGGTAATCCTAAGAAGCCTATTGCATTTGGGACCGAAAGGTCAAGGGTCGATGTCACAGTGGCTGAAACAATAGAAATTTTGTCAGCGCGATAACTTGAGAAATACTTTACATATGAACTTCAAATTTGGTTTGTGGATTGTCCTTGGCAATCCTAAGAAGCCTTTTGCATTTGGGGCCAAAAGGTCAAGGGTCAAGGACACAGTGGCTAAAACAAAAGAAATTTTGTCAGCGTGATAACTTGAGATATACTTTACATATGAACTTCAAATTTGGTTTGTAGATTGTCCTTGGCAATCCTAAGAAGCCTTTTGCATTCGGGGCCAAAAGGTCAAGGGTCAAGGTCACAGTGGCTAAAACAAAAGAAATGTTGTCAGCGCGATAACTTGAGAAATACTTTACATGTGTACTTCAAATTTGGTTTGTGGATCGTTCTTGGTCATAGGCCTATCGCATTGGGGGTCGAAAGGTCAAGGGTCAAGGTCACAGTGGCTAAAACAATAGAAATCTTGTATTTTTTCTGAGATCATAGGGTTTAGGGATTAATTCATATAAAACCTACACGAACGTGTTTGCTTAATTTTCATTCATACAGATGCGAGTAAATGCTTCAAAATTGGAAGTACCAGTAAAAGCAAATGCCATGTTTTATTCATACGAACATGGTATCATTTGTACTTTATGAACTTTGTTAATATTAATTTTTCGCGATTAACATATAATAAATGCTGTAGCTTTTGCGCAGAATTATTTGCTTTATAATTTCAAGGTTGCCCCAACCCAGCCTTGTGAATGACAAGTGCATATTTGAAATCTGAAGCATTTACTCCTTTATATTCATACGAAACGTACAGATGGGAGTAATGCAAATGCCAGTTTTTATTCATACGAACTACCGTATGGTATTATTTGTACTTTTTCGCGATTAACATTAATAAATGCAGTAATTTTTGCGCATAATTTTGTGCTTTTATATTTTCAAGGTAGCCCCAACCCAACCTTGAAATATGACAAGTAAGTATTTAAATTTTGTAGCATTTACTCCTTTTTATTCATAAGAAACGAAGTAAACGCTTATAGTGTAGCAAAAGCTTAAAGGTAAAAGTAATTATTTTCAGAATTTAGCAAACGGTTTTTAGTAAAAGTGTTTGTTTAATTTTCATTCATACAGATGCGAGTAAATGCTTCAAAATGGTAGCAAAAGCAAATGCCATGTTTTATTCATACGAACATGGTATCATTTGTACTTTATGAACTTTAATAAATACAGTAATTTTTGCGCAGAAGTATTTTACTTTATAATTTCAAGGTTGCCCCAACCCAGCCTTGTAAATGACAAGTGCATATTTGAAATCTGAAGCATTTACTCCTTTATATTCATACGAAACGAAGTAAACGATAAATAATTTTTTTCTGGTAATGAAACCAAGGATCCTCAAAAGTGAATGCCCCAGGCACTGTAGCTCGCAAACCCCGAAAAAAAACGTAGAGAGAAGACAATGAGAAGAAATTACAGTTTTAGAGGTGGGAGGAAAACCCCAGAAGAATAGTCTGGGGAAAACCCACGGAATCAGGTAGGGACTGAAAATCCAATCCACATGTAGACCATGGGTGCCGATGCACATCGCATTGTACACGTAAACGGCATTGCGTTCGTCGCGTTTGATGCGCTTTTTTTGTATCTGTCCTCCAGCACGTGACCCTCCCCGGTGCCGCTTTCCGTTTCGGTTATGATAGTTTTATTTTCTGCAAACTTATAAACATGTAAAGCTTTACATTTTGCAGGCCATTTACTCAAGAGCAAATGGTTTTTAGTAAAAGTGTTTGCTTAATTTTCATTCATACTGATGCGAGTAAATGCTTCGAAAGTGGTAGAAAAAGCAAATGCCATGCTTTATTCATACAAACATATGGTATCATTTGTACTTTATGAACTTTAATAAAAGCAGTAGTTTTTGCGCAGAACTATTTTGCTTTATAATTTCAAGGTTGCCCCAACCCAGCCTTGTAAATGACAAGTGCATATTTGAAATCTGAAGCATTTACTCCTTTTTATTCATACAAAACGAAGAAAACGATTATTAGGCCAAAAAAGGCTCTGGTTTCTGGTATGCGCGCGCGTCGCCATAGCCATGCGCGTCGGCAATGTAAGATGATGTCTTTCAATGTAGGATGATGTCTCAAACCACCAAACTCACTGGTTCGACTGGAATCCTGCTGCTGCACAATTTTAACGTGTTATTTCTCATAAAGTTATTTCTCATGTCTAAGTTTATTTCAAGCATGAAGAACAAAGGAAAATGGATGTTAAATACAGTTTTTCTGAGTTTTTTATTTTTTGCACTCCCCTTTTTGAAAAATCAAGCTCCGCCCCCCGAAATTGTGCAAGATCCAAGATGTGTTCACCTCTTAAAATTATTTTCAGCCCATTTTAACTAGACCTGCCAATTTTCAGGATTTTACTACCAAACCGAATAATGTTTTCTATATTAGAACCAAACTGCTAATATATACCGCCTCTTTTGTACATTTAGGCCACGCCTACAAAATGGGTGGAAAAAAAAATCAAGCTCCGCCCCCAAAATGGGCAAGATCCAGGATGGGTCCCGATCTTAAAATGAATTCTAGCCCATTGGGACCCCACCTGCCAAATTTCATGCTTTTACCACAAAGTGCACGATTTGGGCCAAAAATGGACCTAAGCAGCTCCACTAATATAGCTTATAGCCCAATTTGCATGATTTCACATGATTTTCCATAAAATTTTGATATAGGGTTACTGTGCCAATAAGCAATTTGGTGAATTTAAGCTCATCAATACTGAGGTTTGGCAAGAGTACTTGATGATATCTGGAGACAAGGTAAATGCGCGCAACTTTAGGGTATAATAGCCATTTTGGATCGTTATTATGTCATAATAATATTCAGTCACTTATTATATTAGGCCTATGCTTTAAAACATGTTATTGAAGTAAGGGCGTGACCCCTGGCCAGTAGGCCTATGCAGTCGTCAAGGCCGGTGGTATACGGTGTAATAGGCGGCGGCACGGACGAGCCATGGATCTACCCTGTATTAGCTCCATGGACGGACTATAAAAACCCGGCCAATTCCTGACTGGATTTCAAGTCTAGACCGCATCTAGTCCGAAAATTTGAGACTCTCAATACTATGTATGAGAGTCCCAACACTTTAGGTACTGAAAACATGCAATACAAGAAAATATACTGACATCTGCAACAACCAGTCAAATAACTTATCAGTACTGCATCAATCATCAGTCGGCCGACTGTGCAAATAGAAATATCTAGGATTGTGGGATACTCTAGAAAACTATTTCTACACATTTCTCCACAATTAAGCACCAGAGTAGTAACCTAATTGCCTCTCGTCTCCCATTAAAATTTTAACCCTCCTTTGGAAACATGCCGTGAGCCTCGTTATTATTTGGGTCAATATTGGTCAAGACCCCATTGGTTTGTTACTTAACACTATGCCAGGAGGTGAGGAAAGAAAGTTTGACCGTTTGTCACCTCGAATTAGTAGGTTAACTAATCACTGTGATTTTACAATGAAATTTAACCCTGGCAGCCGAGGGTTTACTCTGAATAACAAAAAGCATCCAGGCCGTCCCAGTACTGTATAGTATAGAAGTATTGGGATGCCTGGTTGGCTCATGGTCATGCAACTGCAAATCAATTTGGTGTGACGCCCGGATTTTTTTCGAGAGGGGGGCAAAGCATATTTTCCCAAAAAAATCCTTTATTTCTCAACATATTCTCGATTTATCAATTTTAGAATGGGGCAGGGACATTTTGCCCCCCCCCCCACCCCATTAAATTTACACCACTATGACTTCGCGCCTCGTTTTCTTTTCTTTTTTCTCCCCCCCCCCCTTGCGACGCCCATGTGGTGTGGTATCTGCAGTTATTGGGGATTTACAGTAGTACCACGTTTATGTACAATAATGGGAAAACAGTGCTGTTTGGGAAGTTGTCACTCACCCTGATCATTCCAACATAAGCCATGCCTTTGCTACCACCTCCTTCGAAGGCAAGATTCTCGAAGGGGAACTCATAGCCTTGGAATTCTGCTTTCTCCTCTGGCGTCAGCAGGGAGGAGAGTGGTTTAACCTTCTCAAAAGATGCCGACATCATCTCGGAAAACTGTACTGTCCAGTACGTGTATCATTTCATTTGTGCCAGATTAGTGATTATAGGCGCTATGCTTGGCTAGTTTCCAACAATTTTCGGCTGAAGGTTCCCTGCACGTTCCACGGATCCTATACACACAAGGGTTCACGACTCCCGCTAAACTCCTGGTTAGGGGTGCAGACCAGTAAATCGGTCCGAAATTGCCTGCGCCGGCCAAATCACGATTTGCATGCCCTCAAAATCTTCGGTATTTGAGCATGCTGTGGGCCATGAACTTGAGGGTTTGTAAAAAATATGGGTGGAAGCCGTGCACAGGACTGGGAGCTTGCAGTTCTGTGTAATTTTGATGTAATTTGGACCCTAAAAGCGCTCTATTTTGCAATGGAGTGTAGGCATCGTTTTTCAAAATGGCGATGGGCTTCAGGACTATTTTCAGGGGTGATCATCTTCAGATGTAAATTTCTCCTAAAAGTCATCAGTTGACCCCCCGAAAATTGAAAAGAAAATGAAAGATGATGAAATAAGCTTTAATTTGATGTGTGTCTCGAACGCCTTGGAGAGTTGTGAGTATTTTTCCCGAATTTTTGAAGTGGGAGCATTTACCATTGGGGTCTATGGAAGTTTATTTACTGGTCTGCTACCTATAGTTTCAAAATGGCGCCTTCCATGGTTTGTTGTCAAATGTTTGCGGAGTGGTTTTTTTTCAGGGGGGCGGAACCTGGGCGGGGGGGGGGGGGCAGCGTTTCAAAAGGGGTCACCAATGGCGGTTCCGCAACAAATGCGCCCAAAATCTGAATAGGGCCGATGGACCGTCGTCCGATCACAGCAATCTCGAGCGAACAAGGGGGGGGGGGGTAATTTGGGGTCGGAAGGAGCAAAAACTCAATTAACGCCCGTTGTGGCGCCCTGCAGTAAGGTAGCCGCAACGAGAGGGCTTGTTTTCAGGCCAGAAATCGCATTCAGAGATTTTTTTTCTTGCAATTTTTTGATGAAATATGAGTCATCCATCCTTCCTCGTGCCGTACAAGTGGTTTGGGGCAATTTTTAAAAACCTCGCTTCTTTATAGGGTGCAGACCAGTAAATCGGTCCGAAATTGCCTGCGCCGGCCAAATCACGATTTGCATGCCCTCAAAATCTTCGGTATTTGAGCATGCTGTGGGCCATGAACTTGAGGGTTTGTAAAAAATATGGGTGGAAGCCGTGCACAGGACTGGGAGCTTGCAGTTCTGTGTAATTTTGATGTAATTTGGACCCTAAAAGCGCTCTATTTTGCAATGGAGTGTAGGCATCGTTTTTCAAAATGGCGATGGGCTTCAGGACTATTTTCAGGGGTGATCATCTTCAGATGTAAATTTCTCCTAAAAGTCATCAGTTGACCCCCCGAAAATTGAAAAGAAAATGAAAGATGATGAAATAAGCTTTAATTTGATGTGTGTCTCGAACACCTTGGAGAGTTGTGAGTATTTTTCCCGAATTTTTGAAGTAGGAGCATTTACCATTGGGGTCTATGGAAGTTTATTTACTGGTCTGCTACCTTAGACGCGTGATAACGGTCCGTACATGCACAGGTATAGCAATAATGACCATGAATATGGCTTGTCAACAAAGCTAGACCATGGAGCTAGGAACCAGGCAGCTTATAGCCTTGACCAAGGCTATCAGCTTGTTCCCATACGAGCTTGTTCCGCTACCGCACACCGCGCGCGCCGCGACACAATCACTAGTTGTACTATACCGTTAGCCTCAACGACCCTTGCGTGTGCTTTGTGTGCATGTACGTACGCCCCACACACACTTCCGCAAAATGCAGTCGAGGCGGCAGATAACAATTTTTGAACAAATATATCTTACGGGTATTAAAACCTAACCCCTAGGCCCTTGTTGCTTACAACCATCCTCAATCCTCCAAAATCCTCCAAAATTTTCCAAAATTTTGCAACTCCGCCTAAATTTTTCAAAATTGTCAGACGTCCTGCCTCAAAATGCATTCATCCTCAATCCTCCAAAATCCTCCTCGTCCCAAAACTTTGCACTCGTGTTTAAATGAAGGATAACCAACGCCAAATCCTTCAAAATCATCAGACAGTCCTGCCTCAAAATGCATTCATCCTCAATCCTCCAAAATCCTCTTGTAGTGGAGCTGCTTAGGTCCATTTTTGGCCCAAATCGTGCACTTTGTGGTAAAAGCATGAAATTTGGCAGGTGGGGTCCCAATGGGCTAGAATTCATTTTAAGATCGGGACCCATCCTGGATCTTGCCCATTTTGGGGGCGGAGCTTGATTTTTTTAAAAGGGGGTGCAAACAATACAAACTCATGAAAACTGTATTTAACATCCATTTTCCCTGTTTTTCTATGGTTTGAAATAAACTTAGACATAAAATATAACATTCTAGCTTTCGAACACCAGTTAATTTCCACCCATTTTGTAGGCGTGGCCTAAATGTACAAAAGAGGCGGTATATATTAGCAGTTTGGGTTTAATATAGAAAACATTATTCGGTTTGGTAGTAAAATCCTAAAAATTGGCAGGTCTAGTTAAAATGGGCTGAAAATAATTTTAAGAGGTGAACACATCTTTGATCTTGCACAATTTTGGGGGGCGGAGCTTGATTTTTCAAAAAGGGAAGTGCAAAAAATAAAAAACTCAGAAAAACTGTATTTAACATCCATTTTCCTTTGTTCTTCATGCTTGAAATAAACTTAGACATGAGAAATAACTTTATGAGAAATAACACGTTAAAATTGTGCAGCAGCAGGATTCCAGTCGAACCAGTGAGTTTGGTGGTTTGAGACATCATCTTACATTGAAAGACATCATCTTACATTGCCGACGCGCATGGCTATGGGGACGCGCGCGCATACCAGAAACCAGAGCCTTTTTTGGCCTAATAATCGTTTTCTTCGTTTTGTATGAATAAAAAGGAGTAAATGCTTCAGATTTCAAATATGCGCTTGTCATTTACAAGGCTGGGTTGGGGCAACCTTGAAATTATAAAGCAAAATAATTCTGCGCAAAAACTACTGCATTTATTAAAGTTCATAAAGTACAAATGATACCATATGTTTGTATGAATAAAGCATGGCATATGCTTTTTCTACCACTTTCGAAGCATTTACTCGCATCAGTATGAATGAAAATTAAGCAAACACTTTTACTAAAAACCATTTGCTCTTGAGTAAATGGCCTGCAAAATGTAAAGCTTTACATGTTTATAAGTTTGCAGAAAATAAAACTATCATAACCGAAACGGAAAGCGGCACCGGGGAGGGTCACGTGCTGGAGGACAGATACAAAAAAGCGCATCAAACGCGACGAACGCAATGTCGTTTACGCGCTCAATGCGATGTGCATCGGCACCCATGGTCTACATGTGGATTGGATTTTCAGTCCCTACCTGATTCCGTGGGCTTTCCCCAGACTATTCTTCTGGGGTTTTCCTCCCACCTCTAAAACTGTAATTTCTTCTCATTGTCTTCTCTCTACTTTTTTTTTTCGGGGTTTGCGAGCTACAGTGCCTGGGGCATGCACTTTTGAGGATCCTTGGTTTCATTACCAGAAAAAAAAATTATTTATCGTTTACTTCGTTTCGTATGAATATAAAGGAGTAAATGCTTCAGATTTCAAATATGCACTTGTCATTTACAAGGCTGGGTTGGGGCAACCTTGAAATTATAAAGTAAAATACTACTGCGCAAAAATTACTGCATTTATTAATGTTAATCGCGAAAAAGTACAAATAATACCATACGGTAGTTCGTATGAATGGAAACTGGCATTTGCATTACTCCCATCTGTACGTTTCGTATGAATATGAAGGAGTAAATGCTTCAGATTTCAAATATGCACTTGTCATTTACAAGGCTGGGTTGGGGCAACCTTGAAATTATAAAGTAAAATACTACTGCGCAAAAATTACTGCATTTATTAATGTTAATCGCGAAAAAGTACAAATAATACCATACGGTAGTTCGTATGAATGGAAACTGGCATTTGCATTACTCCCATCTGTGCGTTTCGTATGAATATAAAGGAGTAAATGCTTCAGATTTCAAATATGCACTTGTCATTCACAAGGCTGGGTTGGGGCAACCTTGAAATTATAAAGCAAATAATTCTGCGCAAAAGCTACAGCATTTATTATATGTTAATCGCGAAAAATTAATATTAACAAAGTTCATTAAGTACAAATGATACCATGTTCGTATGAATAAAACATGGCATTTGCTTTTACTGGTACTTCCAATTTTGAAGCATTTACTCGCATCTGTATGAATGAAAATTAAGCAAACACGTTCGTGTAGGTTTTATATGAATTTATATCAGAATAAATACAAGATTTCTATTGTTTCAGCCACTGTGACCTTGACCCTTGACCTTTCGACCCCCAATGCGATAGGCCTATGACCAAGAACGATCCACAAACCAAATTTGAAGTTCACATGTAAAGTATTTCTCAAGTTATCGCGCTGACAAAATTTCTTTTGTTTTAGCCACTGTGACCTTGACCCTTGACCTTTTGGCCCCAAATGCAAAAAGCTTCTAAGGATTGCCAAGGACAATCTACAAACCAAATTTGAAGTTCATATGTAATGTATATCTCAAGTTATCACGCTGACAAAATTTCTGTTGTTTTAGCCACCGTGACCTTGACCCTTGACCTTTCGGCCCCAAATGCAATAGGCTTTTTAGGATTACCAAGAAAAATACACAAACCAAATTTGAAGTTCATATGTAATGTATTTCTCAAGTTATCGCGCTGACAAAATTTCTTTTGTTTTAGTCACTGTGACCTTGACCCTTGACCTTTCGGCCCCAAATGCAATAGGTTTTTTAGGATTACCAAGGACAATCCACAAACCAAATTTGAAGTTCACATGTAAAGTATATCTCAAGTTATCACGCTGACAAGATTTGTCCGGACACACACACACACACCCAGGTTTACGTTACATACCTTGTGTGGACATTCCTTTGTTTTCGTGTAGTTAAGAAAACTCGGTACAAAAAATAACTTTACTTAAACTGTGAAAACTCTTTCAACCCAATTTTTTTCTATGATTCCCTATAGTGTTTCTCTTCATTCTGCTACGGATAAACCTAACCCAAAAATGCCTCTAAACCTGTTTTCCAGAAAGGGCAAAACGTTATGTGGACACGGCTTAGTCCACATAACGTTAACACAACCTGCATTATGTGGACATCTTTTGTTCACAAGTCCACATAGGGAATGTAAGACAAACTCACACACCCACCCACCCACGGAAGGACAAGGCGGAAACAGTATGCCCCTTCGGCTTCGCCGCGGGGCATAAAAACGCCTGAAAGGGCACCCCCTAGCACGTCCAAGAAAGTTAGACTATTTTTAATTTAAAAACCATTCATCCAAATTTTACCAAACTAACCCTTAGATATTATATAGAAAAACATAATGACTTCGTGAGGTTTTAGGATCGTGACGTCTGCAAACTGGACATTGCTAACGCATTATTTAAGAAGTTACATAATTTCTCGAAAAAAACCAACATTATTCCCTCCTTTTCAGTCAGTAACACATTACTCCCCCAAGTCCCAACATCCATCTAATATAAATCCAACAGTACCCACTGCAAGGAATGGACGCAGGCGCGCCTCTACCGGGGGGAGGGGGGGGCCTAGGGGGGCTGTAGCCCCCCAAAATTTTGTCTAGTCCCCCCAAAATAAATTCCGTAAAAAAAAAATTGCATTAGCATAAAGAAGGATTGTGATGTACATGCGAACGGTCTCCCCCTAAAGAAGAAATAGCTGTGACAAGGGTACATTAGTTAATATAGCGTGAATGATTTTAGGATTTTATTGGCGCTCCCCATTGAAAATATGGCATGAACCCCCCCCCCCCCCCCACCCACCCACCTATTGATTTTCGGAGGCCTAAGTGTCTGGAAAAAATAACCGGTCAACATTTCAGCACGCCTCCCTGAAAAAGTTCTGGATCCACCGTGCTAGCCCCCCCCCCCCCCCCCCCCCAAAAAATATTGGTTCTAGAACCGCGCCTGAATGGACGTATATTCTGTGCACATTTTTATGTTTATATGCCTATATATGCCTATATATGCCTATATATATATATATATATATATATATATATATATATATATATATATATATATATATATATATCTCCAATGAAATCGTCTTCTATCACAATTCACAGTGCTCGATACATCTCTGTAGAGCTATAACATGCAATAAATTCAGAATATGAGTTAAGTAGCATCTTACCTTATGCTACTTGTATTCTATTTTTCGTCATTCTGCTGATGAGTGCCTTATGGTACGAAACAGTCTGTCCAGAAGAGAGATATGCCAAAGTTTGTTTAACTCATATTCTGAATTTATTGCATATATATATATATATATTGAACATATTAGAAGAGCACTTTCAAGAAATCCTTCATTGGGCCGCCCCTAATTCCCCTCCCTCTCCTTGTGATCCCCATAGTGTTTATAATACATGCACAATTAGGAAATGCCGCCATTGTAAGTATACAGGGTGAGTGAACAAAAGGGCAACAATTAGTCTTGCAACCGTTTGAACTTATCTTTACAGTGTATGGTAAACATAGTTAACCGATAGAAAAGTTGTGTTTTTACCAGCAAAAATGATGATTTTCCCTCGTTTGAATCAAGCTGCTCTAATGTACCGCCTCTTTACATATTTAGGCCACGCCCGCAAAAGGGTGAAAATAACACGTTAGAATGTTAGAATTTACAAAGTGAATGTAAAATACAGTTTTCTGAGTTTTCTTTTTTTGCACTCCCCTTTTTGAAAAATCAAGCTTCGCCCCCCAAATGGGCAAGATCCAAGATGCGTTCACCTCAAAAAATTATGTTCGCCCATTTCAATTGGACATGCCAATTTTCAGAATTTTACCACCAAACTGAATGACGTTTTCCATATTAGAACCAAACTGCTAATATATACCGCCTCTTTTACCATTTAGACCACGCCCACAAAATGGGTGGAAAATTAACAGGTGTTAGAATGCTAGAATGTCTTATTTCATGTTTAAGTTTATTTCAAAGCGTAAAAAAACAAGGAAATTTGATGTTAAATACAGTTTTCATGAGTTTGTATTGTTTGCACCCCCTTTTTTTGAAAAATCAAGCTCCGCCCCCCAAATGGGCAAGATCCAGGATGGGTCCCGATCTTAAAATGATTTTTAGCCCATTTTGACCACACATGCCAAATTTCATGCTTTTACCACAAAGTGCACGATTTTTCGCTTAGCAGCTCCACTATATAGTGAAGGGTCATCTACAAAGTTAAACGTAAGATACTTGAACAAGTTCAAGGAAATTCCCAAAATTATTGGTAAGAACACTTTTTGACGTAGACATAATTATATTTATAAACAACAATACTCTCTTATTTTGGGGTATTTCCTTAGTCAAAATGTCTGGTTGCTCAGTGGATATCTAATCAAATTGCTTAACTTGGCCTCAAAGATGGTATATTAACATTACTGAACTTTGCAATTCTTTAGTCCAAATCCGTACCAATCCATCCAACGTGACGACAACGGCAGCAGAACGTTCCTGAGAGTGGGGTGGGGCATTAATCTCTGTGGTTGGATTCAAAATGTTCAGGCAAAGTAGGGAAAGTGTCCCCCATGCCCCTGTTAACCCTACTCCGGTATCCGGCCATCTCTGATTGTCAGCCCAGGGTGAGTTCAATCGAGGCCCGCTGCTCGACAACTTTGATTCGTGCTTAACTAAAACCTTCACTAAAAGGATGGTCGAAACGGCATCAAGTATTTCATGGTACTGGCTCCTCACTGATGCATGCAGCTAATGTAACCAGCCATGTGACTGACCTCGGGCTGCCCTGATTAGTCTACAAGACTAGTCCAACAATACAGCGTGTGTCAATAAAAACGCAGGATTAGAAACAAAAATATTAAGAATATAAACCACCCCTATTCATCATAATGTTAACCCTCTTTTCAAAGTACCTTTCCTTCTCTTCACTGTGCTTTTTATCCCATCTCATTTGGACAATCCTGTCCAGAGATAGAGTACATTGAAGAAGGGTTATAAATTCCAAGCTGGTCTGATTTGTGAAATCACACATACCTAATGAAAGGTTTGAATTCAGTACAGGTGAAAGTATTTGTGGATCACAAAGAAGGACATGTGTGGCAGGATAAGGCTTACATAATCCTTTAGTCCACAATCAATGTTTTTTGATATGTCAGAGACGACATTCATGATGCTTTGAAACAATGATAGTCCAGGTATTAAATTTAAGTGATACTTATTATCAGTTGTTTCAAAGAATTTTTGTTCTGGTTTAATTGAATCAGACTAACCCGCTTCAGAAGGGCTTCACAAAACTTGTCATAACTTTTGAACCAAAAGTCCAAATTCCACCAAACAAAAATCTTGTCAAAGATGAAATTATGGACGATCAAATCCTTATCAAATTAGGCACACCAGTAGCATAATTTTCTCAGAAAAAAATCGCTTTGAATCCTGGGTTTTTATTGACACACGCTGTAGTTGACTAGTGTGGACTCCAGCAAAGAAAGTCAATCCATCGTTAACCAAAGTTCTTGCTCCAACTTGTTCCTAGATCACCCGTGGCCAATCATGTAACCAGGTTCATTTTCAATCGTACAGTTCCGAGTTCAATACCAAGTCCTCATTTCTCCAGCAAGAACATCCTGTAGAGTGACTCCTCCTTAGTGTTAGAGAACGACGGCAGGAAGTTCACCCTGACGACGGCATCAAAGCCTTCAGCAGGCGTTGGCTGCGTGTACTTTTTCTTGTAGGAGTGGAAGACCATCTCACTGATCTGGGCGTGGTTCTTGGCGGAGTCAGTCATCCGTCGAAACTGTTGATGACAAAGCCAACGAAGAGGTGAATACTCCATTTTTTACATTATTTCCTTCTCCCCAAGGTTGTGGTCATGTTCTCATAAATCCTCACAATCAGAGGTCCATCAGTTGGAAGTCAACAAGCAGGTTATTCAAATGAATTGGGACAAATGCCGTTTTTTGGTAATTGTACATTTCTTGTTACCTGTGACCTTACTCATGATCTTCAGTGTTGTCTTGTGATGGACTTGTCTACAAATGTGATGCGATCAAGCTACATGAGTCGTTTGTCGATCCTGGTCAATTTGTATTTTTCTTACAGATTTGAAAAGAGCAAAATCTCAGCATAAGTGCTAAGAAAACCGCATGCTGATACCATCTTTAGTTCAAAAATTATGGAAGACGGAACACCAAGAGATGTCATGAAGTGATGTGATGAAGTGCTCTTATTTTGGCCTGTATCTCCAAATAAAAATTCCCAACAAATGACTCATTTAGCTTGATCGTATCACAAATATGTAGGGCCAACTCCTTAAAGTGAAGTTCCAGGCTTTTGTCTAAAGAAGATACAGGACATCCTTATGCACTTTATTTTTGCTTGAAGGAATGCAATCCTTCGCATCAAATTTGCACTAAAAAAAAAAAATTTTAAGCCAAAATTTAAACAAACAATCGAGATATTGAATGCGATGCCAGAAAAAGAAGGTTAGCATTACAATCCAACAGGTCACAATTGAGAAAATGAAGAGTGATCTTTTAGACGTGTCGGAATGCATAATGCCCATATCTGTTGTTACATTGCTAATATCTCATTACTATTAGGCGAAGTAAAAAAAAAACATGTTTCTCGTCCCCGCCCGCTTCCTTTTGGAGGCCGCCTGGATTTTTAAATTATTTTTTATTTTTAAAAAATGCAGTAAAAAAACACCGAAAAAGTCCACAAATTTATCGGAAAATAAATACTTGCGAAATATGTTCATTGTAGACCAATACAACTCTAAATGACACTGTAAATATGTTCAGTTCTCTTGTCCCACTTGTCTTTCATTTTAAAAGTGTCTTTGAACAGTGGAAGCACCAACAGTTGCAGGAAATTTTAAAATGGCGGCCATCTTGAAAAAAATTAAAAATAACTAGATGTGGTTGTAACTGAACAACCACAGAGCTGTTCCCAACTTGTTTTTGATTGTCTATTGGATAGTAGAAAATAATGTAATGATTTTTGCAAAAATCTCTAACTTTTAAAATTGAAATTATTATCTTACATAATTGCACTTCCGGTAAAAACCGGAAGTAAAGGTCACGAGACCTTGACATATACATTTTCATTTATAACCCTTCCCTGTCTATATATTTACCAAGTTTGAGATCAATCGGTCGAATAGTTTTATAGTTAAAGGACTATAAAGATTGCCTCATTAAATAGTCATGACGTCATAACATGAAAACATTAAACTGCCCATTAATAATAATGCTACATATTTATCCTTTAATGTTGCTTAATACTAATACATGTATAAGGTGTCAACCCAATTAAATTTCTAATTCATTAGATATGATAATTAGGGTCTTAAATTAACACTTCCGGTAACACCGGAAGTAGTGGTCACATGACCCGGATATACCAATATTTATCTGTAACACTTCCCAGTCTGTATACCTGCCAGGTTTGAGATCAATCGGTCAAATGGTTCTATAGTTATAGGACTGTAAAGATTGCCTCATTAAATATTCATGACGTCATAACATGACAATAATTATGTGCACAGTATAAATGATAATGCAATATAATTATCTGTCAATATAGCTTTGTATCAATGTGAAGTTTCAACCCAATCAGATTAATAATTCATGAGATATGATATAGGGGTCTAAAATAACCACTTCCGGTAAAACCGGAAGTGAAGGTAACGTGACCTTGACATATGAATTCTCATTTATAACACTTCCCTGTCTGTATACCTACCAAATTTGAGATCAATTGGTCAAATAGTTCTATAGTTATAAGGCTGTAAAAATTGAATCTATAAATAGATGTCACGTGGCCCCTGATGACGTCACGATGACGATAAGTTTCGGCATACATCTTCAGATGATGGTTAATGACTATGCTGAGTTTAAAGTTGATCAGATTTAAAATAGTTCCCAAAGTGGCTTGTAGAATAAAAACGTGTGATATATATTTGAAAATGCATGTGTCAAACTTCCCCTAAAGCAGAACAAAAATCACTGAGACAAGTCTACTGATAGGCGAATGGGGGCGCCATTCAGTTTATACGGTGTGCCGTTATATTTTTTTGGTGACGCGCAGCTTTCCTTATTTTGATCCCATGAAACTTAAGCTCTGTGCCTTAAGTACAACCGTAAAAGTTATGTGCTGCCCTCTTTTGGCGAGAATGAAGGGACGTAATGTACATTGAACGACGTTTCAAAGCCACGTGTACGTGCTATACACATTGTGGAAGTCCTGCGCATGTTTTAAAGCTCTCTACCGCAACTTGGGCGAGGGTATTTTTTGCCGACGTCGCGTCAACTGTGTGAACAATTTGACAAACTGGGAACTTGGCACTGTTGAGGCAAATGTTGATGCTATCATTTAATGGGCGATTCAAGATTATATCTGTACGGATTGATTTTTCAGGAATTTTCTAAGGAAAAAGAGTCTTTTCATTATAACTTCCGGTCTGATGACGTCATACGCCTAAAACTTTGCACACGTCTTAAGTGGGTCAAGGTCATCATATACACCAATATTTAGGCGATTCCAACAAACTTCGCCACAGACATCTATTCAAAATACATTTTTGAAAATTTTCAACCTGTCGCTAGAGGGCGCTCGAAGATTGCATGACGTCATTGGTAGATGATTTGAAGAATACTATCAGCCAAGAGACTAACACCGTTAAAAGCAAGTTCATATCTATTACCACTTTTAAATAATAAGCCACTTCCGGTTTTGGCCTTTTTCGACCGGAAGGAAGGGTCACGTGATTTTACGCACACTGAATGAAATAAAGACCTCAACCTACTCTACCACTTGCCGGCAACAGAATGCTGCGGACGCGTACGGTTGATTTCTTATGCATTTTTAAATATTAAAAGTGTCACAATTTAATTGCCTATAAATAAACACCGGATGACGTCATCATGACGTCATCATTACACAATGTTGTTTAAATTAGGGTCATTGCTTGGACAAAGATTGGTGTAAATGAATTACTGGCAAAGTGTCGAAAATGCCCTCTGAAAATTGACATTTCTTTTTAAATTTCTGTGTACAAAGTCTATGGGAAAAATTAAATATTCAAAATTCTATAATAAATCACGTGATGACGTCAGCATGACGAAAAGTTTCAGCACACATCTTCAGATGGTGGTCTAAGCGTGTGCCAGGTTTGAAGTCGATCGGATTTGAAAAAAAGCCAAAAGTGACTTGTAGAACGAAAACACGTGTTATCCTATGAGAAAAAAGTCTGAAAAATAAAAGAGAAAAAAAAAAATAACAGAAACAAGAGCTGTTTCGGTGTGTACACCGAAACAGCTAAAAAAAAAACTAGAACTATGTGGTTGTGAGTGAACAACCACAGAGCTGTTCCCAACATGTTTTTGATTGTCTATTGCACAGTACAAAATGATTCAATGATTTGTTCGTAACAAATTTTACTATTAAATTGAAATTATAATATGAATCGGTGATGGTCTTGTTCGGGACACATTTTCCGAAGAGAAGCTGGTTGGGTTCTGAAAACATAAAATTAAAAATATATTTTTGGGAACAGGTCTGTTTGTACGAGATATAGACATATAAGTAGAGATCTATGTCTGTTTGCAACAGAAGATGCGGCTTTTCCGCATTATGATTTGTTTTTATCAATAATACGTGCCTGACTATGCATGAACATAAAATCTGTCAAAGCTAGCCGAAAATCGGCTAAAACGGTCACTGTGGACAGGATTTGACCTCAGCAACACGTGCGCTGCGCGCGGGCTGACTGACATACGATATGAACAACGTACGTGCATGTACATGTACATGCACATTGTGGACGTCCTGTGCATGTTTTAAAGCAGAGGTATTGTCAACCTGCAGTTTTAAGCGTGCACAGGGCATGTCCGAGTTTGCTTATTGCCTCGAAGCTTTGAACTGTTTTAGACCTACCCTTCAATAGACAATTAAAGTAAAAACTAATATAAAAACTGTCATGGTTGATTTTTCAGGAATTTTCTTTAAAAAAAAGGGTCTTTTCATTATAACTTCCGGTCTGATGACGTCATACACCTAAAACTTCGCACACGTCTTAAGTGGGTCAAGGTCATCATATACACCAATATTCAGGCAATTCCGACAAACTTCGCCACAGACATCTATTCAAAATACATTTTTGAAAATTTTCAACCTGTCGCTAGAGGGCGCTCGAAGATTGCATGACGTCAACGGTAAATGATTTGAAGAATACTTTTAGCCAAGAGACTAACACCGTTAAAAGCAAGTTCATATCTATTACCACTTTTAAATAATAAGCCACTTCCGGTTTTGGCCTTTTTCGACCGGAAGCAAGGGTCACGTGATTTCACGCACACTGAATGAAATAAAGACCTCAACCTACTCTACCACTTGCCGGCAACAAAATGCTGCGGACGCGTACGGTTGATTTCTTATGCATTTTTAAATATTAAAAGTATCACAATTTAATTGCCTACAAATAAACACCGGATGACGTCATCATGACGTCATCATTACACAATGTTGTTTGAATTAGGGTCTTTGCTTGGACAAAAATTGGTGTAAATGAATTACTGGCAAAGAGTCGAAAATGCCCTCTGAAAATTGACATTTTAAAAAAAAATTCTGTGTACAAAGTCTATGGGGAAAATTAAATATTCAAAATTCTATAATAAATCAGGTGATGACGTCAGCATGACGAAAAGTTTCGGCACACATCTTCAGATGATGCTTAATAACTATGCTGAGTTTAAAGTTGATCGGATTTAAAATAATTGCCAAAGTGGCTTGTAGAATAAAAACGTGTACAAAACCTATGGGAAAAGCGGAAAAAGAAAAAAAAAAAAAAACTAGAAATGTGTTTGTGGACAAACACTGAGCTGTTTCGACCGTTTTATTAATGACTGCCGTAAAAGGAGTTTCATCCAGGTCGAATGAACATGTACATGCGTATTCTATACAAAAAGTGTCTATCCTACGTCCCTGACTATGCATGAAAAAGTTAGCCGGAAATCGGCTGAAACGGTCACTGTGGACAGGATTTGACCTCAGCAACACGTGCGCTGCGCGCAGGCTGACTGACATACGATATGTACAACGTACGTGCATGTACATGTACATTGTGGACTGTGCATGTTTTAAAGCAGAGTTATTGTCAACCTGAAGTTTTAAGCGTGCGCAGGGCATGTCCGAGTTTGCTTATTGCCTCGAAGCTTTGAAATATTTTAGACCTACCCTTAAATAGACAATTATAGTAAAAACTAATATAAAAACTGCCATGGTTGATTTTTCAGGAATTTTTTAAGGAAAAAGGGTTTTTTCATTATAACTTCCGGTCTGATGACGTCATACACCTTAAACTTCGCACACATCTTAAATGGGTCAAGGTCATCATATACACCAATATTTAGGCGATTCCGACAAACTTCGCCACAGACATCTATTCAAAATACATTTTTGAAAATTTTCAACCTGTCGCTAGAGGGCGCTCGAAGATTGCATGACGTCATCGGTAGATGATTTGAAGAATACTATTAGCCAAGAGACTAACACAGTTAAAAGCAAGTTCATATCTATTACCACTTTTAAATAATAAGCCACTTCCGGTTTTGGCCTTTTTCGACCGGAAGCAAGGGTCACGTGACTTTACGCACACTGAATGAAATAAAGACCTCAACCTACTCTACCACTTGCTGGCAACAGAATGCTGCGGACGCGTACGGTTGATTTCTTATGCATTCTTAAATATTAAAATTGTCACAATTTAATTGCCTATAAATACACACCGGATGACGTCATCATGATGTCATCATTACACAATGTTGTTTGAATTAGAGTCTTTGCTTGGACAAAGATTGGTGTAAATGAATTACTGGCAAAGAGTCGAAAATGCCCTCTGAAAATTGACATTTTTTTTTAAATTTCTGTGTACAAAGTCTATGGGAAAAATTAAATATTCAAAATTCTATAATAAATCACGTGATGACGTCAGCATGACGAAAAGTTTCGGGACACATCTTCAGATGGTGGTCTAAGTGTGTGCCAGGTTTGAAGTCGATCGGATTTGAAAAAAAGCCAAAAGTGACTTGTAGAACGAAAACACGTGTTATCCTATGAGAAAAAAGTCTGAAAAATAAAAGAGAAAAAAAAAAATAACAGAAACAAGAGCTGTTTCGGTGTGTACACCGAAACAGCTAAAAAAAAAAAAAAAAAAAAAGGAAAAAAAAACACTTTAACGAAAACAAGAGCTGTTCCCAATTGAAATTGGGAACAGCTAAAAAAAAGGAAAAAAAAAACTTTAACGAAAACAAGAGCTGTTCCCAATTGAAATTGGGAACAGCTAAAAAGCCCGATTCCTCCTTTTTTAAAAACCCGGACGAGAAACATGTTTTTTTTTTTTATTCGACATTACTTCAGTTAACACTACATTAACCATGTCATGTTATACATTAAGACCTAAGCTTGAGTTGTACCAACGTTGTTTCAAATTGATCATTGCGCTCTAACCTTTTCATTGTGACGGGCATGGTCAAGGCTGACATTGAGGACAAAGCATCTGCAGTGAACATTGGCCTTCTTAGCACAAGCGGTGTACCTGACAAAAAATTGAATAAACCAAAATTGATATCTGACTGAGTTCAGCAATGCATGACTTGTACGATGTATGTGGAATTATGCATCTAAGAGATTTAAATTAAATTTTGAATACTGCCCCTCACTACCTCAGCACTTGCAAGTAAAACTTCACAAGCCTTGTTGTCCGTTGGGATACAAACCCCTGACCAACTGCTTACTAGGGCAGACTCCCTAACCACACCAACTCCAAGCTTACCAGAGTTGGTCGGTTGGTTTGAACCGGAGAAAAGCAGGCAGGCCATCACGATCAATGACTGGTTTGATTGACTTTTGAGTTTGGGAAACCACATTCTTATACTAAATTTAACCCTCCTTTAACAATTTTTTTACTTGTAACTAAGTGATGTCCAAGAGCCTGTAAGAAAGAAAAATTCTTCAAAGTCTGCTATAGAAAGCAAAAAAGGTTGCAGCTTGGAGTTCAATCCTACCAATCTTGTGTGTTGTTTCTGACACATGCTCATCTATCGTCACTGAGATTATAAAAGGTTGGTTAGCGGAAAACACAATGTCAAAATTGAGAGAATCACTTTCTCCAGTATACAACCTAGAGTGCCCACCTCTGTCTTGACTCAGGATCAGGGTTAGTGTTATCCACAACCACACTAGCACCCACCTGTGTCTAGACTCAGCATCAGGGTTAGTGTTATCCACAACCACACACTTTGACCTTAAAGTACCCACCTCTGTCTTGACTCAGCATCAGGGTTAGTGTTATCCACGACCACACTTTGACCTTAAAGCACCCACCTCTGTCTTGACTCGGGATCAGGGTTAGTGTTATCCACGACCACCCTCTAACATTGAAGTACCCACCTCTGTCTTGACTCAGGATCAGGGTTAGTGTTATCCACGACCACACTTTGACCTTAAAGTACCCACCTCTGTCTTGACTCAGGATCAGGGTTAGTGTTATCCACGACCACACTCTGACCTTTGACCAGGGCAGACTCAGTAGCAGCCACACACTTCTGCCAGGTTCCCATGGCATCCTGTAAACACAACAGATGGACTCAACTGAAATGACAGAATATATGGGTAAGACTATTTGCACCACTCTATCTTTACAAGCTGTAATAGGTTGTACGTTGCTGTTAATATTGAGCACATCCATCAGGTACAAGACACGCAATACGGAAGTGCTCTAGAGGCAAACAAGTCTATTCTGAGAAACAAGAAAAGAGATAAAATGTGAGAAAGTAGGAACTATGAGAAACAAGACAGTGGTACGAGTATTTTTTCTCTAAATTGGAAGCCATCTTGAGTATTTTGACAAAGGTATTCTGAAAATGCGCAAATATTTGCGAGTTTGAGTTCATGTCATTTTGCAATATTTTCATACCTCTTGCAAAAATTCGCTGATTATGGCAGGGGCGAAAAACCCGTGAAAACCCTTTTGGGAGAAAAAAATTGGAAAATTCCCATCCGGCTCATTATTATTATGGCAACCAAGTTTATTAACTCTGTAAGTCAGCACATATTTATAATTGTGTTATCAGTAAAGGCAGCGACGACAAGAAATGCTCACATCAATGTTGAAATATTAACTGACCAATGTTTTACGTTGTTCAGATTTGAATGAGGTTAGGGAAATGAGGTTAGAGAAGTCATGTTCTTCAACTGTCTATGGCACTGCAACAGACTGAAGCCTGTTCTCGTAAATCACGAGCTTCTATTCTACACCACTTTTCTGCAGATGTTGAACTCACCCTGTTGATGTGCACGTACTTGTGTGGCAGCAAATGTTTCTTGACAAAGCTGCTCTTGCCAGCTGAAAGGAATAAAGGGATCGGCATGAGAGCATTAAAATGTAGCAAGTTTCTCTTGGAAGCATGACATATTTTCCAAAGTTGGGACATTCCATGCTAAAAGAGGTACTTGCTCCTTGGACAGTTACATGTAGCCAACAGTTACAAAACATGTTCAAACTCCAAAACCAAAGAATAAAGAATCCTAGCAATAAAGCAATATCAAAACGCACTTCAGCACCCCATCTGAAAATCCTGGATCAATAGAAAGCAACTTATAATTAACGGACAGATACTTACATGCAGGAAATCCTACCAGAATGATGACCTAAAGAAAACAAATAAATATATTGTGTCAGTTCTGTGGTATTTGATTTAACAATTATGACTCTAAAGGGCGTATAAAAAAAAAAGGAAACCCAAATGTAAATTTAAATTACAAAAAATCTAATAATAGGAAAGGTGGCATTTTCAAAGTGCATAGCAAGCAGTAAGCTTTCATAGGTGTCGAAGGTGTTGGCTGTTTATGATACGGCGTCTCCAGTCTTAGTTTAGTGTTGTTTGGTTGTCTGGTACCTCACCTCCTGAGGATGCCCTTGTGCAGGAATCTGTGCCTGAGGTGGAGACAGCAAAGGACCAGCAGATGATAACTTCCTCTGTGAACAAGAAAATGGAAATGTTTTACTCATAAGGCCTTCAAAAAAAAATAAAGGATGATACAGATAAAAACAATTTTTTTTCCAGAAATGGCATAAAAAAGTTGAACAGTATAACTTTTTTTTTAAAAGTTGATGAAGGAAATTGACTGGAGTTTGAACCTGCGACCTCCGGATTGCTATTCCAGTGCTCTACCAACTGAGCTATCCAGCCCTATGTTGGCAGTTCCCTATTTTGTCAGTGTCTTTGCTCAAGGGGCGCTGTTCATACCATGCAGCCATGCAGGGATCGCATCCAAAGTCCTAACGCTCGAAACATTAGCAATGCTGCAAACCTGAGAAATAGCAGGTGTCGCACGGAGAGGACACAGCTTTTTTGGGTAATACACTCACAGGGTCAAATTCTGGAAGACTAAAACGATTCTTCTTCTGGCCCAGGAAGAACTCCTCCGGAGTGTGGAAAGACACGCCAACATTCAGAGCAAACTGGAAAAAAAAAACAGATCAAGACTTGGAATAATGTGAATCATGAATGAAATAAGCAAAATCCTTGTTATCACAATGCATTTTCTTCACTAAAGTCACCAGTGTTTAAGCCAAACGGTTCCTTCAACTTTGGGGTTATTTGTTAGGCACTTTGAAATCGTTGCCTTGGTAAATTGGAGTTAAGTTATTCATGAATGCAGTTATGGGTTTTTCCGTGTAAAAGAGAACATTATGGAAAAGGTCCTAGGCTAGACCTTTGATTTCTGAAACTGACAGGCACAGGTCATTCGAATGTTTCAAGACACATTTTGTTGCTACAGACATCAATCTAAGGACCTATCCGCTCCGTTCACAAGTACCCCCTCACCGGCAAAGAGAGTACAGTTGGGGGTGACCGACCGATGCCATCTTGCCTGACTGCAATTCATTTGCTGCAAAGCGCGGCCACTGCGTGTACATAGTACAAATCCCCTGGAGTACGTGTGTCACACACAAGGAACAGTGCACGTCAATCAGTGAAATGTCCCGCCCATGGGACGTCGTTGCTAGGTAAAAGGGCGCCCTCTTTTTTCGGCACACCGAGCCCATCTTATTACTCACCAATCTGTCGCTGCAAGAGAAATCTTTTTTCTTTCCTGGGCCCCAGTCAGCTGGCCGACCTGCGGCATCTAACACAGCAATAACACAATACAATATCAATTGCACATACGCAAGACATGGGTGACTCCAAGCTGGAATCAAATAGAATTGATGCAATAACCAGAACAGAAATCCTGACTCCACCTTTTATCAGGCATGCAACTGGGAATTTAGAAGAAGAAAAACGAGAAAATTAAAACCCCACCAGACTCTGTACAGTATTTTTCAATTTGTACATGTAATGGCGTTCATGAGAAGTAAAATACGAGGAAATCAGCGGATCCGAGGAAAAGTTGCATGCCTGTTTTATCTTTTGAGGATATGAGGCCCTACAGTAGCCAATGCATGTCTTTGGGGTCAATCAATTTACCAGTCATTTAAAAAAACTAAATAGACGTTGCAAATGATCATCATTCAATGAGGGGTTTAACCACAATGTGATCGGGGGGGGGGGGGGGGGGGGGGGGGGGGGGACAGAGTAAATTCCAAACAGATTTGCCACTCCTTGATGGAACTGGCCTCATCCAAGCCCAACACTAATACTAGCAAGGTTTAGAAGAAAGTGTTGTTGAGAGGTACAGAATCAAATAGTACTTCTTGACAAATGTAACAAGCTGGTCCTAATACAAATATCAACACAGTCAGGAGAAACTTGTGCTTACAAAAATATAATCAACCCCAACTACAGGAACCAAAAAAATGTTGAAATAAACGTTTGATTTTAGGAGGATCGACATCTTCAGAGCCTAATTTACCTCCGATGTATTTAGAAGATGTTGTGTGGACTTGAATCCCATCGTTGCCATGGTTACATAGATGGGTCCACATGCCAGTCTGTGGTTTTCGATAAACTCCTTCTCCTGTTGCTATCAAAGCCTGAGAAAAAATATATTAAAATTAGACAACTTTCTCGTCAAATTTCACCAACAAGGCATAAATAAGGAATGGGCCCTACTGTGTTGAACTGTGCAGGGCAGTTTGTGTGGGCTAAAACTCAAGGTAAATGCCTGATTTATGCACAGTTTTCAACTGTTAACCCTAACCCCTTGGCCTCTTGTACTTGAAAGTATCCTGAATCCGCCAAAATCCATCAATTTTGCCACGTAAAAAATGTTGGTGGCCAGTGAGTCCATCAGAATCCACCAGTTAGGCAGGAGTAAATCTGTTGAGATTCTGAATCCGCAAAAGTCCCCCAACAGCTCAATATAGAGGTATCCTGAATCCATCAAAATCCTGCAGTTCCGCTAGGCTTACAATCCTGAATCCATCAAAATCCCCCAGTTTGTGCAATATGGAGGTATCCTGAATCCGCTAAAATCCTCCAAAACAGGGGTGTGGATTTTGATGGATTCAGGTACGTTAGGGTTAATATTTAAAGAAAAATTTGTAGCACACACTATTATGTGTTGTAAATTTGGCTACAAAACAAGAGTAAAATATCTGTGAACAAGTATAGCCCCCTCAATAAAAAGAAAGGGATACATCATTGCTAGGCACTTAATGAAGACCATTAGCATCATGTGCCCATCTTCGGGTGTGGCCCCCTTCAAAGAAACTTGCTCTTGCGTGGATGGAAATTTGTCATCCTAATCACAAAGCACCATCCACAAGTACTGCTCCTTCACAGTGTTCATAAAGATTGGCTCCTGATCTCGCCATGCAAGGAATTTGTGCATGGAATCAAAAACCCAACACCAGTTGACCGTGAGCTACATTGCAAAATTGGGTGCTAATTTGAGACACGATCACTCAACTCGGCAAGGCAAGAAAAGTGTACAGATTTACACTCCAGAGAAAAAACAGGACATGATTCATTAATACTTCACTTATACATTGGTCTTGATATCAAGTTAATGTTACCGGCTGCGCTGTAAAGATAAGTCATATCCACCTATAAATGTTCCACTACTCACAACCCATGTTCGCTGCGCCAATCACGGCGTTTCATGTTCCATCATCACCAACAGAGGCTAGGCTTTGCAAACAGGTTTTGAAATGACGCTATCCGGCCTTTTCGTCAATGATTCATAATAATACAGTTCTTGAGAATATCATCTAAATGTGTGTACATGATGTGGGGCATCACCACCAAGCTTTGATGAGGCCGTTTTTCAAGATGGATTTTCACAAATGCTGTTGTGTGCGTGCGTCAGTTATCGACCGCATGGTTCTCGGACTTCCCTTTTGAACATATCTGCCAGTGCCAGTGCCATGGATCAGAGAGAAAAGTGAAATCTGCTTCAATATAAAGTAGGATTTGATTTAAAATAATGAAAGAAAGAAAACATATATATTTGAAACTACAGAAAAAAAATTCTTGCCAAGAATCAAACCTCACACCATTGGAACACGAAAACACGGAATTATCTTACTGAGCTACTTATCGCTTCAATCTTTGAGGGAATTTAAAAACTCATATACATCGTGGACATGGATTTACACCACTGAATGGTACCCACGCCCAATCTACCGAAACTGGTGACAGCAGATCTCTTTTACAATATATTGTGAAAGAGATGCAATGCCCCCTTCAATTGTAGAATGCTATGGTCCAGTGGTTACGGTGTTTGACTCATGTACGAAACTGTGTGGGTTCAAACCCTGCCAGGAACCTGGCGTTTGTGCCCTTGGGCAAGACACTTAACTACAATTGCCTCTCTCCACCCAGGAGTATAAATGGGTACCTGTGAGGGTCGAGGACCGATTAAGCGCTGATATCGGCTGCCGCGTGGTCCCATGGCCTGATGAAAGGGGTAATAATTGTAAAGCGCTTTGAGATTGTTGATATGATGGAAAGCGCTATATAAGCGCAATTATTATTATTATTCAATTGAGAAACCATTGTGCACGCTATTGTAGTGACAGATTATCTGAACAATAGCTATCACGACACTTTCGCCATTGCGGGGGGCCTCCGTGATAGAAGTGAAGGCATGCCTGGCTTGGTCTAGAGACAAATGGGGATTTTTTATGTAACAAAACTCTACCACAGTGGCAAGCAACGTCTACCTCTACAACACATTTGTGGTGTAGTGATTATCCAATGTCAGTGCATATATCCCATGAGTATGTACCAGTCAAACAAACTCTATCCAATCGAGAGCTCCAAGAGGTATAAGCCAATCACAAGCACACTTAGAGAGGCTGGTGGGTACGATTTCAAACTTGAAAGCCAATGGTTTTTTCCTGTCAGTTGAAACTGAAAGGAAAAAGAATTAGTTGGAAAACTTGCATTAAAGGTACAGTCCATCATTTGTAATTTGTGCATTTTGTTCGTTTGAAGCAACAAAAGTGCTCAAAATCTAAAGAAAGGTGCTGAACAACTAACCTGATGAACTTTCAGCTCAGCTTCAGCTGTACATTCCGAGAAAAACAGCATTCTATGATCTCAATTTCAAATCAAAAGTTGCTGAATCATGTTTTGAATAGGGCCTGAATTCAGCGTCTGAGACACGTTCTCGCTGAGCCGATTGCAGCTACGCAATGTTGCGCACTGATCCGATGAATTATAGCGAGCGTGTGCGTCGTATCAATGCTTGCGCACGCAACGAACTACTAACGGAAATTCTTTAGACGCACCGTTGGAAAGGCCTTTTTTCGTTGATTTCTTCAAAATGACAGCTTGCCAGAAAGAATAATTTCACAGGGAGTTTAGTTCCCATACTATCGTTCAACCAAGTATATTTTCAACACTTATTATGTCAGTTACTGTTTGGATAGCTGCAAATGATGGACTGTAGCTTTAAAGTTACCAAAACAAAGCAAGGCAAACTACCAGGTGCTAGGGAGTCTTCTGAGGAGTATGCATACCTGCATGGGAATTCCTATCTTGCTTTGGACTCCAAGAACCTTCCGTTTAAAGTCAGCCAATTTCAGCTTGCCCTTACCGATGCCGAGCTGTGGAAAGAAAGCAGGGAAAAGGCTTGCAGAGTACGTTGCTTCTTTAAGTGTAAAGTCAAGACTTCAAGAAAGAGGACAAGACATCTTGCAGTGGAAAGATGCAATGGAAATATCTGTCAACAAATATTACTATAGTAAATGAATACTCTGTACGTGTTGTCAGACAGCTTCTTCTTTTAAGCAATATTCTAAGTTAAAGAATTGAAAGTTTAAGTAACACACCAAAATAATAACGGAAGAGTAGATCCAAATGATTTGAATGACTTACCTGATTTGTAAACAGCACAACCTGAAAGGAAACAATAAACATGTATAAAAGGTCACATTTTATTAGTTAAGGTAAGATAGTTGTTTTTTCTCACAAAGCTCTCCATGAAAGGTGACAAAAAAATTATTAACAACATTGTTTTCAAATGAACTGTAAACAATAAATTAACAATAAGTTTGAAACTCCTACAAACAGATATTATTGATGTACCCTAAAGTGGCGCGGCCCTCAACGTGGCCCACTTTGATTTTTCGCCTGTAGCGCCTAGTTAGAGCAAAAGTTTTAAACTGAAATTTCACAAAAAGAGAAATTTCGTCAAGTTCTAAACACTTCCGATGTTAAATCACGAGTTTATCTTCCCGTTACAAAGTTAGAAGAAAATTTTTTTTCGGCGTGATTTTCCGATTTTATTTCGAAGTGCCAGTGAACCCTTTGAAAATGGCCCCCCAAAATAGAAACTAATTTGCTGACAAACTTCTTGTTGGGTATGTAAGTAGAGATAATAACTGTTAATCAGAATTTATCAACTTTCTTTAATGTTAACATTCTTTAATGTTAATTTGGAATTTTCCAAGATTTATTGAAGTGCGCCACGTTGTGGAACACTCAGCCGATCTGTGCCCAATTTCCGGACACCACCATTTTTGAATTTCGGATTAAATTTCATGAAACCGAAATTGTTCACAGAGGTTAAATAGCAAGCATTAATAAGGTAAATGTACCAGCATTTCACTGAATGAATTTGGAGTTTTGCAACAAAAAAAGTTTGGCAACACTGCATGTGGAAAGTAGGGGCAATATCGAGGTGCGCCACGTTAGGGAACACCACTATATTGGGTGTCACTTTGCTAATTGGATGTCAGTTATCTATTTTCACAATGTGTGCAAAATTGCATCTTCATTGTTACCCCTGGGAGGTGCACTTGCAAATCGGACATGAAATTATCAACTGAAAACATAATATTTGAATTCACCTTGTATCCATCAGAATGCAGTTTCTTTAATGTCCTCGGCACCTCAGAATACACAATTCTAGAACAAGAAAAATAGAGCATTCATTCATCCACTCATTACTTGAGATTTGAATTGTTTTCACTTAAGTACTCCGTAAAGAACTTGCACTCAGAGGTCCAGTTACTCAAACTTGTAATCAGAGGTCCAAGTACTCAGACTCAGCTTCACAAAACTTGTACCCGAAGGTCCAAGTACCTCGACTCAGGTACCGGTACGTGTACTCGTTCCAAAGGTCAAAGTACTCGTGGTTACTCGATAGTCTGGTACTCCGCAACACTTTGTACTCGGATAAAAGTACTTGATTATAGCACTGGTTGTTTGTGGCAAAGGCCTTCATTTGTACATAATATTTAACTCTTTCAGTGCCAAAGTCGTACATGTACGAGGTATATTTGTTAGTTAAAAAATGCCAACCTCATACATGTACGAGGTAATGTTCGTACTTAAATCGCCAAACCTCGTACATGTACGAGGTAGAGTAAGCATGTTATCACAAGGGGCGCTCTCGCTCTAATAATATCATTTTCATTCAGGTACGACCTGTATTTATTTGTTTCATTCGAGTTCTTGCGATAGGGCGCAGCACTGACACTCGTATTTTCTGCAAAAAGTGCGGAATTCCCCTGTGTGCAGGACAGTGTTTCAGGGTGTATCACTATGTTCGTGACTACTTTTGACTTTCCAATGTACCAAGGCTATACCAGAGAGCAACAACAAATTTAGTGAGAAAACTTATTTACTTTTTTTTTTACAGAATTTTGAACAATTACAAAAAACGCTCGAAGTTGGGCACTTTAGGGTTAAACTTTTTAAATTTCGCGGGCACTAAAAGAGTTAATGATATATTAGTATATACATGCATGTAGGAAAACTTGCCTCCAATCGTCAGCACTTGTAGCAAACACTTTTCCCGACTTTGTGGTAATGATTGTTCCATCAAGGTCAAATCCTGCAATCTGGGTGTAAAGAATGAAATGAAAGTGATAAATATTTCAAATTAAAAAAGAAAAGTTCAAGGATATTTCAAAACTAATATGTAGCAGTTCATGTTTATTGTTTAGAAAAGCTATTTTAGAAGTAAGGGTGTATTCCCAGTATTTTTGAGCAGTGTTTCTGGAGTTTCTGAGTTAGCATGATGGACAGAAATTTTAAAAAGGAGTTCATGACAAGTACATGTACATAAACCTTCGTGTCCAACATACATTTATGTCTTTGTTTTGCCATATTTGAGGGTGTCTTGCAGCCGTTTTTTAGAGCAGGGGGGACTGATGTGAAATTAAATTGATTTAATTGCCATTTGAAAAGAAAAAGAATACATTTACAACAGAAACCAAAGAACACATGGAACTCATATCAAAGGGAAGAGTGAGGAAGTGTACAGGGTGGTCCTAATTTACAGAAGTGATGTAATTTTATTTGTCTACAATAGCAGATACATCATCATGATTCCTTTAAATTAGGGTTGGGAGGGCTGTTGAGTGTCTGTCAAACAGTTATGACATCAGGAAGGGTGTGGGTGACACACTGACAGTGTGGCACAGATAGCAAGAACCAGACCTTGTTGCTGGCCTGCACTCCCTGGCTTGTGTACACCACCAATTTCCCCTGCTCCTCCCACTTGGAATCGGCTGCAGGCTTCCCTAATTGCTTCCCTGCGTTAGCGGCTCCGTCTGTGCCGCTTGTGGCCAGCGGCAAGCTGTCGGGGTGCGTTGTCTCCGGGCGATCAGCAGACTGCTTTGCCAGATAACGTTTGGCATTCTGCTGTAGAGCTGTCAGTTTGGCCTTGACGGCTGACGACTCAGGGTCCTGTTTATTGTCATCCTCATCACTGCTGTCGCTGATTTCTCCATGGTACTTCTTCAGTGATGTGACCTTTGGAGTTTCCGCTTTGCTGACTTTGCTGACGGACAGAACTCTATCTCCTGACAATCCATCACTGTCATTATCATCACTATCACTGACTGCTCCCTTGTAATCCTTAGAAGTTGCCTTTTTAAAATCTTTATTATTCAAAGGTGTTCTCGCTGCGACTGAGTTCTCAGCTTTGCAAGTATCTCCTCCATCTCTGTCTCTAACTCCTGCGTGAGAGTTTTTCTTTCCTGGTGCGTTTGTCGAAGGCTGCTTGTTGCCGACGTCACTGTCGTCACTGTCACTCACAGCTCCCTTATAGTCTTTCTGTTGCTGGGTCCTTTTCTTAGAAGATGTCTCCTGGATGATGTTCAAGTCTTTGGAGTCCAGCGAATCCTCACTCTCACTGTCACTGACCGTCCCTCTGTAATTTTTCTTTGAGGTCACTTTCGTGGGACCATCAAGCTTTGCTTTCTTCTTGGCCTCTTGATGAGACGGCTCCTCTTCGGAGATCCGCCTTTTTGTTGGCTTCTTTTGGAAGAAGTCTGTAATGTCGCCTTTGGCTCGCTTGGCGGTTGATCCACTGCTGTTTCCCGTGGGGCTGGGCTTGGGCTTGCTTTCCAGGGCTGGAGGGGTCGGGAAGATGACTCGGTATTCATACTTGTTGTTGAGAAGTTGGAACCGGCCGCCATTTGGAATGGTGGTTTCTTGGTCCTTCAGTATTAAAGACGATCCATCAATTAATGATGGACTTGAACTGAGCTGTTGGCAAAAATGAAATCATACAGTAAAACAAAGTTGAGATGCCCGAATATTTTTAGTATGTGGCAAACTGCAAGGGTCTTTAAAGTGGAAACAGACTGAGAAGCTCTTAATACATAAGAAGCTTGTAATACATAAGTGGTACCGCGCTTTCATGTTTTCATTCAATTTCCCTCAATGCATATTGGACTATCAATATGTTAAAAACTAGTTGAAGAACATGTGCCGCATTTACTGAGCATGGTACCACATCAGTAATAGCTTCTTACTACAGTCATGGATTAGTCTATTGGAACAATGAATTTTGACCGTTCAAATATTGGTCTGTCGTTCTCATCTGGTACATGTTTAGGACAAAAAAAAAAGTCTCCGGTTTCTGGTATGGAGCTTGCCCCAAAAGCGGTGCGGCGACGCGGCTTTTTAAAAAAAAATTAACTTTTTTTTCTTCAAATGTCGGCTGATGACTGCAAATGGTTACATGGCTACGGCGACGTGCGCGCTGATCAGAAACCGGAACCTTTTTTTTTTTGGCCTTATGGATGTACTTTTCACAAAGGGTACAATGGCAAAAGGAGACACACATCTATACTGTATACCCACATGGGAACAACGACAGGCGTTCCTAATTGGGCCTGGCTCTATTCCTAATTGGGCCTGGCTCTATTCCAAATGGCCTCTCTTGTATAGAACTTTTGTCTATGTTTTTAATAAAAAATGTTAATGCAAAAATATGAGGAACAAGCAGACACACAACTTCAGACATTGATTCACAAATCAGAGGAGCTGAATAATAAAGGAATTCTAGCCTTTCCATTTCGGAACAAATGCAGCAAATGAAGCAATAACATGAATCGCTGGCATTGATTTTATGATTAGCGAGAATAAAATGCAAACATCGTGATTTCAAATTCTGATTAAAGCTTGCAAAGTGTTGCTTGGCACATTTTGCCCTCGGTATCCCTATCTGTGCTAATGCAGTACACTGAAATTGACAAGCTTCACAAATTGACAGACAGGAATGATAGCTCGTTACTTCCGTACAAATAATGATCGTCTTCCTCACCTGTTTAAGATGCAAAACTCTGCACTCGAAATCCGCCTTTACCTCCACTAAAATAAAACAAAGAATAAAAGACCACAACAAAAATCAACTAACTTTTACATACAAGATCTGCCCAGATAGTTCACTAAAAAATGTGGCCAGAATTAAGAGGTGGGGCAACTTTGTGAAATTTTGTGCCCAAAGAATTTGGGCTGCTTTCAAATTAAACCCATACAGTTGACAGATCATTCAAGAAGACTCTGTCGGTCGTCTAAAAATATAACTCAGTATGTGAGCCACAAAGTTCCCTGAGGTTTTGCATAGCCGAGGCCTGTGAGGAAGTAGTCCGTCAATTTCTAATACCGAGGGGAACACGGATCACCCGACCACCAGAAATAAACCCTGTCATGTTTGTTTTACAAATTAGCCAATTATAAAAGATACCATCAGCAGACGGTCTGTACAGCACTGAATCAGGTCCGTTTTTTTTTTTTAGCCAGCATCGTACTAGTAGTACCACTGTTCATTTCTGTACTACATTTCTTCGCATTTATAAAAGTTGATATTTCTTTTGCATAACATGACGTGTAATTTTATTTGGGCAATTTTATAGGTATGAAGATGGATTGTTGCAAGAATATTGGCTTGAAAAATAAAGAAAAAGTTGCATTAAACAGTCACAGGAATGAACCACGCAAGCCTCAAAAGCTCAAAGTAAAAAAACCTAATCACTTCACTGCTCAAGGCACGTATGTCCTAGATACAAGGTCAAAATCTTTTAAACCTATCGAACAGGGAAATCTTCAGTGTTTAAAGATATTACATCCATAAGTTTTGAGGTAATGTTGCTTGGCAAATTTATGTGCTGAGTAAAAAATATGCTGATAATTTCTGATAATTTCTGATAATTGCTGATTTCCGTTGCCCGCAAATTACCTTGTTGCCGTGACAACTTCTTGTCCAATATTCCCGTGACGGGACATCGCCCTAGAACGACTGCCTCCTGATTGGTCAATACTACAGGTTTCAGACTCGTCCCTGTATCTGTGCAAACCAAACGGCAGATTTTCTTGTCTGCCATTTTGCTCACAGTAAGCCTAAAAAAGGGAAGAAAGCAAAACTTTAGAAGCACCGTTGGAAAGGCCTTCTTTCATTGATTTCTTCAAAATGACAGCTTGCCAGAAAGAATAATTTCACAGGGAGTTTAGTCTCCTTACTATCTTTCAACCCAGTATGTTTTTCAACAATAATTACGCCAGTTACTTTTTGGATAGCTGCAAATGATGGACTGTAGCTTTAAATGAAACAAGAGCAAAACTCATTTGAATTCAGGATGTTTTTGTTGACCCGGGGTGTGTCTTTGCTCTGTTTACACCCAGAAACGTGAAGCTTGAGCCCCCACTTTTCTTGGGGCGCCCCTACTTTCATTCAAAAGAATATGCTTCACTATCATGCTCAGCCAGTGACACAAATGCACGGCATAATATGTCCAGGCACACAAGTTAAATCTGACTCAACCTTATACAACACGTTTTGAGTTTTACACGTACACGTTCTACACGTACATCAACTTGTCTGCCTTTATCAACTGCCAACTTGTCGGGCTCAATTCCTATTAAAAAAATATCCCAATCTTGACAAAATCAAAGCTGACAGCGAAAAATTACAAGTCAATTACGTCTGATTGGATGTGGACAAACTTTCAATTTCCTAAAATTAACCTCTGATGTGACCTTACTGCGCACATTTAATTTCAACTTCCAGCAGTTTTTCGTCCCCCGACTCTCCCCCCTCCCCCCCCCCCCCCAACCCCATGGAAGGTTTAGAAGCCCAAGTCTTTAACGATCAGTCTGCCACAGATTAAGGGACAATTAGCATATCACTGAGAACCAATTACATCAGCGGCTATTTTTTGCCAGTATAATCAATGCCATTGGGGTCTGGTTACCTGTTCCAATGTTTCCCGAATCCCCAATCTCAGAGCGACAGATTTGTTTGAGGATCTTGTCTCTGACTCAAAACGCAACTCCCAACATCAGCCGCGTGTCGGGCTAGAGGATCTGGGCAATGCCCTTCCAAGATATCTTGCTGGCCCCGGTGGCCCCCTGAATTTTGTCAACAAAGATAAATGGTCAAAATGGAATTAATGAAAGCCATCTTCTATTGTTTTTGAGTACCTCTTTGCATAGTGAGACGTCATTACCTAATTCCCTGTCATATCCTTCAATGCAGTCTGTATGATATCACAGCACACTAGTTTAATGATCATAATTAATTGTGGGTTTAAGTGTCTTTGGGGGGGGGGGGGGTATCAATCTTCTTTCTTCAACAAAGAAAATTGACTGAAGCAGGAATTGAAGCCAGTGGGTCATTCCGTATCCAACCACAAATGAAGTGAAGTTGAAGCTGGTCAGTTGCTCCTTGTGGTTCACACATATTCGATTCAATCTTCATTCATTCTGATGTCACGAGGACAAAGATTAGGAGACAGCAACTTTGTAAGAAACAATGTGTATGTATTGGCAGACAGCTCCTGTGTCACATGCCAAGGTGTACATGTACAATTTTACATTTTGAAGGCTTACACATACATTTTGCAGTAAACGTACGTGCTGAAGTCGAGCCAATCACAAGTCCCCAAAAGTGCTCACAAGCCTGTATTAACAAGTCAATGACGAGTCATCCTGCCGTAAGTCACATCAAGCCACTCAAATGAACTGTGACTTTGTTGTTGTTCATCCTCGGTTACTTGAGAGCAGACTTGACAATTAACTTGTGATTTATCTGTGAGTCTGTGAATAGACTTGTGATGAACTTGAGTGATTGCCTTAACACCGATGACAAAATCTATGTAAGCAAGGCCAAGTAACAAAAAAATAATACTTTCTCATCCGGGATTTTTGATAAAAGGGAGGCGGTGGCCTTTTTTTCTCTAGATGGTGGACAAGATCAATTCTTCCATTTTCTTGACTCTTTTGCTTATACTTTTAAGTCCAAAAGAGCCGTCATCCTTTCTACCAGATATTGAACTTGCATGATACTACAACTTTGCTGGAAAAACATGAAAAGACTGCAAATGTCATTAAATTAAAGGGGGGAAAGGGTGGCGGCTGGAAAAACTGGGAAACTGGTTTCTTTTTTAGTTGGCCTAACTAGGGGCAAATTTGGGAGTGAACCTGCCTACAGGAAGCTTGGGGTGCAGATTAAGGACAGGCGGCAGTGTCCAAAGGGGCAAAGTTGTCAGGTTGACAGAAGACTTACCGTAATAATTACCAGCTTTGGGAAATTTACACGTAACTTTGAGGGGCCCATGAGGCTGAAATTACATGTTTACACCAAACATGTTTTTGACTGTTTACCCGTGTGCGCGGTAAAATTTGGACAAGCGCATTCTAAATTTGTGAAGGAATTTATGACATGTTGCATAATTTAGTAGCTCTAAATTGGTCGTGGTGGTTCATTTTGTCCGAGTTGTTTTTGTGTCTAATAATGTCACCGTCTGGGGCCTACACTTAGGCCTAGAATTTAAATTTGTTTTACGAACGAATCCAGCACATGCCAATGTCTGATTTAAAAATCTTACTTTCCACCTGAAGTAAGGATCTTAGAAATGAGCCACAGAGGTGCAACACAATCCCACCATGTGCAACTCATTTGGGGAATGGTAGGATTTGGGGTCAACTCTTTACCAGAGCAGGCCACGCTTTATTTTGACAAACTGCATTGCAGACCACTTTTGACAACATTTTATCAATGCATGGTAGGCTATATTGGATGACTTGTAGGTTAATTTCCTCAGCAATGTATAAACTTTCCCACGACGGGACATATGCCAATCCTTTGATCCCAAGGTATGATTCACTGATGCACTTGCAGTATGTACATGTAGATGATCATAAGGTGTAAAAATTAGCAAGCCAGAGAAATTTCTCTTGCCGTCTCCTAGCAATTATGGCCCTGGATTGGAATGAATTAAATTAGGACGGAGTGGACCAAAAGACCGTTTGCAATTTAGTGGACTAGTGTAGTTCAGGACCCAGGTCCTGTACATCCTTCAGGGCTGCTCCAGTTTTAGCTGAAGGTGGGGGAGGGTTTAGCTTTCAAGGCGGGGTTGTTAGCAAGCATGTGCTACTTTTTCCGGCATGATTTTCCTGTTTTCTTCAGCCTTGGGGGGGGGGGGGGGGGGGGAGGGGGACGTTGCTGTAACAATTTGGTACCTGCGAAACCATATTTAAACTTTAACTTTAAGTAAGCCATGAATCAAAAAGGAAAAAAAAGGAAATCTAGGATAACGTTAGGCCCTACTTCAAAAAAGTAACATCCAATTTTTACTTTGGTCAGTTGACCGACCAACCGACCAAAGTAAAAATTTGTGGAAAAAAAGGAGTTCTAAAGTTTTAGTGCCCCCGTTTATACTGGGTCTACTTCAGGAATTGATTTAGCTGACACCTTTTTGCAATTCCAACGGGCGTGCACACATCATGATTGAACATTTAGTTCCAGAGATAAACAGTTTGCCAAACGCATCCAAAATCATCAATCAAAGAAAACTTGTTTTGAACTTGAAGTAAATGCAATATTTTGAATTTTTTTTAAGGCACCATGGTCCCTCCAGTGGGTACCCGACTAACCGTCTTACATGGCAGGATGACCATAATAAGTTAAAATTCTGCTCAATCCACTTCGAAAGTCTGCCAAATCACCCAGTATATCGTCAGACCCCCTAAAATGACAAGGATATGTTTTGATGCACTTGCATTCAATTTGCGTTGGACAATGCACGCGCGTTGCAAGCGTTACCTGCGTCAATTATGGTGACTCAAGGGTATTGCTGTTCCATTGTGCAAGGGTTTGTTTCAGGGATCAACATCCTTTGCGCGCGTTGTCACACACAAATTGAATGCGAGTGCGTAGAAATAGGACCGCGTAGCTTTAGGGGGTCTGACCGTAAAGCCTTTTTTACTAAATACTAGGGATATTTATAGTCAAAATTGTGGCAGCCTATGCTATGCCCACACTCTTATCTTGACCAGTATTCTGCCAACGTGCAAATGCTTTAATAAAAGTAAACTTCATCAATAAAGTTATAAAGTTGTACCTACTTCAACTTTGAAGTCCTTGCAGTCTTCTCAAATTGGCTGAAAGTCGGCGCGGTGCGAGTCGCTATAGAGCGCCCTCTATTTTCATAGAAAAACAAATCTATGTAATTACTGTTCATGGTCACACATTATGTAGGCGACCTACATGTATATCGCAACCTAACAATTATTCAGTAAAACTTCCAGAAGTTGACACCTAGACCTGTTCATTACAGGAAAAAAAATCCTGCCCCCCCCCCCCCATACACACACACAGAGACATGTTTACGTTAGGTAGTGTGGACCTTTATTTTCGTGTAGTTAATAAAAATTAACCTGTTGAAAAAATACTCATTTTACTCACACTGTGAATTTTTTTAACCCATTTCCCCCCCTATGATTCAGGTTAGGGCGTGGGGGCGACAGCCCCCCCCCCCATGAAACCTTGTCGCCCCCAGTCGCCCCCCCCCCCCCCCCCCACTGAGATTTTGAGTTTCTAAAAAAATTATCATTGATCTACATGACGCCCCCCCCGGCCTTGAAATGTTCCAGCCCCCCCAGCGGCCCCCCCCCCCCCCCCGGCTACGCCACTAATGTGAAGGGGGGATTTACCTTTACCGGTACGTCAGGTGCCAAAACGTTAGTAATAATGTTGAATATAAGGTAAGTTTGATTTGTAGTAATTTTGTTCATGATACCATCTCGTGAGAAATTCATTGCAATAAGCAAAACAAGATATAATGCGCAGTTGGCATCATGTAATCTTTATCTTCAGATTTTTAGCATTTTTCGCTTAGCGACCGACTGACGTATAGTCTGAGTATATCAGACGTTCTCGTGGGCACAGCCACAGTTGAACGTCTGAGATATCGTAGCAGTAAATTTTATGCGACCCCGCGCGCCAGCCAATCGGAGTGGTCTTTAGAGACTATGACGTCATTTCGATCAGAAATGTCGACTAAGCTGTAGATTGGTCAATTTTGATGCCATTTTTTGGGTAATATTTTGTAATACATTGCAACAACAGGTTACGGAAGACCCGATAGAAGGCACCCGCTGAATTGTCAGAAACTCGAGGTCAAGACGTATTTTTGTCTTGTTTAATCGCCGAATTTGCTCGCATATCATAGACTCTAGCTGTGCAATGGGGGATAATCCATAGACTAACGACATTAGTTTCAGTGGCAAAAAATACGAGGACCAAAGAAATAGAAAGGAACGCCCTAATGCATGTATCAATGTACATATTAAATTCAGGGCGGTACATCCATAGTCCTGTGTACACCCCCCCCCCCCCCTTGGTTTTTTTGTTTGTTGGGGAATAAACTGTATAAGTGTATCAATTATTATACAGTAATAAATGTTCATCATTAATGTAAAAAAAACCAACTGTATAATGTTGTCAACCTTGACAAGTTCATGTAAAAAGTTCACATGTAGGTTCAATAAACTCCATTTGATCCCAGTTCCGCATTAAGACAAGACAGATAGGTTCAATCACACAGCCGACGCCCCAACCAACATGCCGTACCCCAACCTCGGGATCCCGCGAAGGGGGAGGGCAGCATTATTTTAAGGGTATTGCAAAACCCCCAGGCTTGCCCAAACCCGGGAATAACTCTCGGAGCCCCACCGATGTCCGCCAAAAAATGCCAAGCGCTTTTCACGGAGCCCGGAAATTTATTGATCGGATCACCGAATCACCCCTGACGAAAAATGCACGAAATATTCCGTCTGCTGTTCTGACATGACGGAGGCCGAAACGGCAATGGTGACGCACACACTGCCTCTTTTCTGCTAATGGAACCGTCCGAGATCACTTTGATTTCTGGATTGTGTCACCGAAGTGGCAGCCTGTCCAGTTTGATCAGTCACTGTCAACCAGTTCAGCGACCTCTCGTACTCGGTTTGATTCGGTTTGCACGGAGCTAGAGCGAGTTGGAGAGATGAATTTGCGTTATTCTCGTAAATCCCGAGACAGGCAGGCAGAGTGATTGCCAAGTCAGGCGATGGGCAAAAGACACGACGCCTTGTGAAAAATTCCAGGTCAAAATCAACGGATATATGAATACCGGCCCCAGGGCACATTTAAAAAAACCCGGACATTTTTGAAGATTGCCTGTGTTTTCCAGTTGCTCTCCCGTCTATATCACAAATTCGTGTTTTTTCTTCAAAATAATTTTCCATTTTGTTACTAATCTTTGACCCTTTTTTTGGCGTTTGCAACTCTCTGAAAAATAGGCTTTAATTTTTGTTAGCTTTTGCGCACTTTTCTTAAGAACACGTCGGCGGAAAGTTGAATAGTCTTTGCATTGCTAGAAAAAATATTATAGCAATTTCCTTTTTTTTTAACGTTAGCACGAGCGGGACAAATTAACGCTGGGAAGATAATTGGGGCTGAAACTGAGTTCACAATTGGATCTCGCGTTTTCTTGAAATAATTAGGGCGCGTTCTCAAATGTTCACTTATTATCATGATGTGTTTCCATTATTCTGTTTTTCAATCATAAGCTGATAACTTGGGAAGAATAGTTTTCGTTTTAGCCTCTGAAAGACAGGTCTTACCAAATTTCCTGTTTAACATTTTCTTGGGTGTGATATCTACATTGTATATTTTGAACGCTCTGTACATGGTCGCCAGTCATCCGATGACGTTTCAGAGCGCCCTCTACGACCAGAAAAGAAGTTGAGATTGGAAATAATCAATTTTACGTTTTCCGACAAGCCAAGCCATGCCACTAGATTGCCTGCCAAATGTGAAATATTATGTCAAAAGAATACAAAAATGTCCAATACTTCATTCGAATTAACTACCAAACCAAAAGAAAGTGTATGCAGGACTAACCTTTTTAAAGTGCCGTTCTATAAGGCGAGGGGCGCCTAACAAGTTCAAAAACTTAATTTTGAGGACCTAATTCTGTTTTGGAGCTTCTTCGGGTGGAACCCCCCCCCCCCCCCCCAGAATTTGGGGACTTTTTTGGAAGCAACGATAGTTCCTTTTGAACATCTTTCCCTTTTTATATTTATTTATTTTTGAAGGGGGAAAGGTCAGGGCTTTTGAGAACTTGGAGAGTTTGGGCTACAACCAAAAACGAACTGTCGCTTGACTTTGTAAATCATATTGCATTATTGAATGAGGGCTCACATCAAGAAGGCTAAAATATACCGAAAGTGGATGAATCGGTTTCCCATTATGGCTTACTTGTTACTTCAGATGGAAAACAGCAGCCCACAATCAAAATTCTTGAAAAAATCTATTAAAATACCTGTACGAAAACCAGGAAATTTGCATATTTCATTCTTAAAATAAAAACGTGTTCCAAAGTTTTGATCTCAGTCATATATTGGTAACCTTTTGATGTTTCTTAAAAAAAACCAAAAAAACCAAAAACCGCCAAAACTTGTCCTAGCCCCACTAGTGTGGCCGCGACTTGTCCCACCTCTTTAAAAAAAAAAAAAAAAAGGTATGTGTTCTTTGACTATGGACAGTTTGTAAGGAAATATCCCAAACCTTTTGTAAAGAAATTTAAGCTCCGGCCTTACAGGTTATTTAATTTATTCTCAAACTTAAGCCCAAAATAACCGATACAACAACTGAGTAACTGAAACTCATGAACAGATGCATGTTCTGAAATTGTCTGAACCTTAACCCGATGTCAAGTTCCATGCATATAAATAACTACACAAACGCTATCTTCATATCCATGTCAAATAGCACAGTAGAAGCTAAATTTAATCAGACATCTTTATACTGATGGTTTATCACACCGACTTTACACCATACAAGGTACACAGGCCAAAAGAGAAAGCATTTGTCTATTTATATTAAATATTTATATAAAAAGCATGTTAACCAACAGCTGCTTTGCAAAATCCTTAATACCTTCTGTTTTTTTAAGAACCAATAACAATATATCCACATTGTATTTACACATCAGAGAACTGTTGCAACAACGACGACGACAAGAAGAAGCAAAACAAAATATTGTCATTCAATAGTAATTTTCTTTCAATGTTTACACAAGAAAGCTGTATAATCCATATACAGCAGTATATTTACCATAATTATTGCCCATTCATATTATATTCTCAGAAACCAATATTAGAAATCACAATCTCATAATTGTTACAAATTCATGTACATATTTACTTAACTACACAACAATTTGCAGTCATAGTATGAGCACACTGATAAGTGAGGCGATTAGTCTGCCCCTAGCCCTCATTAATATTCAATGAAGAAAAATCCTTTGGGGCGCATGCTTTGGTTTTACAAGTGGACCTCTTATGCATTCATTACTATAACAAATAAACATCTAAAAGATGGTTGCAATGGGTCCATAGAATTCAAATAATGCTGCACAAGGCCTAGGGGGAGTGAACAAATATCGGATCAAAATGAAAATCTGAGTTACTCTCATATATGGGTCATTACATAAATTTGGGGTCAAAAAAATGTGACTTTTTTTAGTGTCCTTGTTACACCTGACCTGTGTAATTTGCCATTCAAGTATCATTAAAATTGACTTCAAACTATTTTTATTTGTTGGCAGGTACTTCGTTTTACATAATCACTTGGGGAGATAGAAGGCATTAAAACATGTGTCATGAATTACAAAATCTTATACATTTCAGATCTAACAGGGACACACAAAATCGGATCCCAAATTCATGGAATGACCCATAATATGTTTTTATTATAGGTGTATTAAAAAGACAAAAAAAGTATTTATTCCATAGATCCAGCATGGCTACACCTTGCATGAGGAAAGTCAAAATAATTCATAATTAAGACCCATTGGTGATGTTTAGTTAAAAATGGGTCCTGATTCTCATATGTAGAGCAGCAGTGCCTTAGTCCAGTCCTTTTCAAAGTCCCAAGGTCTACTGAAATGTAAAGTGTTCAGTGGTATCGAACCTAATGCAAATTGTATCAGGAAAACTACTTTACCACATTATATTACAGTGTTCTTGTTGGACTCAGAAAGGAACTGACGACAACAGTGGCTGCTACAGGCTTGATACCAAAGTGTCCAACAGATCTGGACACAAAATGGCATCTAAAAATACATTAATTTTCCCTGAGCAGTAAAGCCTCCCACTTCACCCCACCTCAATAAGCCAGTTCGGCATCTCGATAAAGTAATTCATGTCAAAGGTCATTGGGGATAAAATTGCTGATGAGTCTGATGTGATGATACGCAATGTTATACGCGGACGCCCGTTGTACTTGTAATTAACATGCGAGCGTTGTGCGCCGTCTCCCTGCGCGTTCATGCGCCTTCGATGAGCGTTTGATTATCCTGAATGACCCATGATCCATATCATTGTGCGCATGCACAGTTGAAATACCTAACTGGTTTACTGTGGTCGAGGCATGCCCAAAGTCAAGGTAAAAGTCATTAAATGATTGCCTATACAGTGCTTCATCTGAAACTCAATCCATGAAGATCCGAAAGTCACAATGTGTTGTCTCAAAATATTACAAATTACCCTCGTCAATCAAAAGTCATTCGTACAATACATTTCACCAAATGGCAATACTTTTCTTCATAGCTGGGCCACAATTAATATTATACTTAATACACAGTGTCATCCAGTTGTTCAGAAGTCAACCGTCAACATTCAATGCTGGTTAGGTTGCATCAAGTGCATCATAATACTCTCTGGTATTAAACTGAGTTGAAATAAATAAAACTACCGGGTACAAATAACATAAATTATACCTTAGAGGAATGTCAACAATTTACGAGCACAATTCTCACAAATGTCTATAAACACCCAAGTACAAAGAGGGAGGAAATTAACTCCAGTTTCATGCAATAAAGACAAAAATACAGTCATCAGTCAAAAATGTTTTAGTGATGTGTAACAGCATGGAGAACGTAACTGTACACGTGAAAAACAAGTATCCATTATCCACCAGTTGGCCTATAATGTGCAGACGTTTGGAACGGACAATTATTATTAGAATACAAGAATCACTACATTTATGTTTGTTATATCATGTGCTTGGATACTGTATTTTCATTGGTTTACAATGGCCACATGTCTGGTCTATAAAAACACATGTCACACACTGATATTCATTTTTATGTGGAGATGCCTGCCGCGCGTCAGCTTCGCCCAATGAGAACTGCAACGTCAAACGCTCAGTCTCATGTCCGGCAGGACATCAAAACCTTCAGTTATCAAAGGTTACATCGCAGTGATTTAATTTATTTCTCACACAGTAAGTTACAACCATTTATCTTTTTGAGTTATTGGCACGATATAACAAAACAATTGTTGACAGCTGCGATGTGGGATATGATGTTTTTAACCCCCACAGGGTGCATAGCACCCTCGGCGATGCTCCCATCGGGTGTTAAAAACGTCATATTCCACATCACAGCAGTCAACAATTGTTAAATGAAACAAATTTATTCATATGATATGTTCCTGGTCAAACATCCCTTTTCCAGGCAAGTGGTTTTACATCAAGGTACTTGTGATTTGTGATGGATCAGAAGTACAACACAAGTCCGGTAAAAAACAAATCACAAGTCCAGTCCCAAGTACATGTAGTAGCGAATGATCAACAAGAACATTTAATGACTTTGTCACCGATCATTTGATAGCCTGTGAATTGACTTTGAACTGGATGACTTGTGACTGACTTGTGACTGACTTGTGACCGACTTGTGACCGACTTGTGACTGACGTGATAATTTGTGATTCAACACAAGAATCTTTAATACAACACTGTTCCAGGCAAACATCATTTGAAGACAAATATTAGCTCTTCCCTTGGGCAGAGACCTTGAGATACAACATTCTCAAATGTCTCAAGTAAAATTCAAGAGAGTTTCATTTCCATTGGTAACCACTCATCTGACCAACTCTTCCAACTAAATTTATAAGGTGCAACATGACACAATGACTTCAGTGCCCAAAACCCTATTTGCACTGCACTTCAGCAAAGAAGTGAAACAATCCTAGCATTGATGGACAAACTAATTAGCCAGCGAACAAAAACAAATTTGAAATGTGAAAAACCTTCATTTGAAAACAGGAAGTTGTCAAACAGATTGGGGGCTCATTCCATCCATCCGAGTTAAGTATGGAAACAGGAAAGTGAAGAGAAAGTGTCCCTGTATGCAAAATTGTGGAAACTTGGAGCAAACTAGTTGTGACTGCCATCACACTGCCCCGGCCATGTCACAGCCAAGTGGACAAGATAAGTCGTCCGCCAATAAAATGGGAGGATTTGGAGACAAATCAGTCAGCAGTGACAAATTTGTCAGCGCCTGTGGGTGCCAGATGGGGGAGTAACTGCAATCTCAAGGGGCAACTCCCTCAGGATTCATTGACCTAGATCCAAGGCACATGGCTTAAAAAGTTTCCACTAGACCCCCACACTGCAACAGCTAGGCTATGAAGTTTCAACATCTGACAAGAAAAGTACATCTGCGTGTATTACAAAGCAAGTGCAGCAAAAAGTAGATTGACAAGAAGAGAGAGTGACAAGGGTTCCAAGTCGGATGGATAATTTTTGAATCCCCCTAAACTCCCAAATATCCCAGCCAATTAAAATTCAAAAATGGCACATGTTTCTTGTGTGTTTTGGCATGGACATGATGCAACGTCTTTGCATTTGAACATCCCCTTCCCGAATTTGCCCACCTGTACAACAACTTGGCACGGCCTCAAAGGTTCAGTCAGACATTGACCCTTGCTAGAAAAGCCAACAGTCCGTGTGGACGCTAGGGCTCACCAATCAAGGCAAGAACTTGTGAATAATCGTTGAACTCTATGAAGGAGCAGGAGACAGAGAGGATGTTGAAGTGCAATGACACCGCCCCGCCACACAGCAAAACACACGATTTGAATTGATCGGCCGACGACTGACAAGAAGTACATGTAATGTGGCAGACATCCATGGCTGTTAAGGTCTGCTCATGCTTGTCATCTTCCCGCTGTTAACCTTTTTCATTTTCTGATGTCTCTTTTTTTGTTTGTTTCCACCCTGTTGTCTGCTGGGAGGGAGAGTTGTTCTTACTGAGACACGAAAAAAGTACAACTGGTGGCGGAAGGTTTGTGTTCAAGTAGAAGTGGCTCGGACGTCATGCATGAACAGTGCAAAAGTGACACGTTTTAGCGTTGAAAACGCAAACAGAAATCAAGGGTGGGCCCTTTAGTGCCATTTGCTGATGCACAACCATACTTGGAAACATTCTCAAACATGAATGTAACAAAACAGAATGTGCTAAAGTCTTGTGCACAAACTAGTCAGCACACTTGGCTACATTTATGCACTCGTCTTGACTTTGTGGCGAGCACCATTAGCAGGTGTCACATGCCAATACTCAGTTTGAGGCATCGCAGCGCCTGTAACAGTTGCCGCGCGGATTACAAAGGGAAAGGAACTATTGCCGTTTCCGAAATCTCGGCTTATCATCTTCAGCTTCCTCTCTGACCCCAGATTCCCTTACTCTTTAATGCCAAAACCAACTGAAAAGCTGCACCATACTATTGGCCCCATACTAATGGATTTGATCTTCCACTAAGTAGTTCTTCAACAAGTTCATTTTTTTCCCCAGTTTGTATGGATTATTTTAACAAAAAAGGCTTTTATGTTAGGGTGCAAATCTCATGCACATAAAAAGTCCATCTAAATTATTGTCAGGGTACGAATTATTGGAATTTTTTTTCATTCCAAACTGAGTAAGTTTGGACCTATATTGCCCCAAGTCAAGGGCCTAATCACCTGAAGCCAAAGTTGATATGAACTCGAGGTTTGAGAACACATTTTTAGTCCACCTTCCCTTTATCAACCAGGCAAGGCTTAAGCTGTAGAAGCGCCACGGTGCCATTTGGACGACTAAAAAAGCACTTTGGAAATGGTTTTATCAATCAGTTCCATGAGTTCTTCAAGTGAATGAGTTTGATAAGAAATTATAATCAATCAACCTTTCTATTAACCGGAAATTCAGGCTACCAGACGCCCCCCCCCCCAATCCCGCCACATGACAGACTAATACGATACAGCTTGGAGGAATACCTGTATGTGCAACAGCATATACGGGTCTTAAACTCACCCGACTTGAAGAAGCTAATCAGATGAGTGACCTTTTTGAAAACTACATGTATGTCCATCTTTGTGAAATGACAAATCATTTTTCTCAACGAGTTGAATATTATTCTTGCTCACAACCGTCCGAATCTGGCATTGCTATAGACTGCATTTAGTGGATAAACATTTTAGATGAAAATGCAGCCAGCTACACACAGCCATTACATCGCGTGACAACAGACTGATCCCATGCAAACATACACTCTGTGCCAGGTTTGCCTTTCAGTCAAAATCAATCAAGTGACTGTTTTCAAGAATTAAGAATTCCCAGCCTACAAAGCAGGATCATGGGAAACAGGGACCATGCCCCCCCCCCCCCCCAAAAAGGAACCAAATTTTTTTTTTTTTAAGTGACATCCAACAAAGGCAGGCACTGCATACATCACCATCTTTTCCTCAAAAAGATTCGGTTAGAGTGGTCAGAAATTGCCTCAGATTGCACCACAGAGCATCTAGAATCCAAAGATTTATGGGACCCACATTTTGGGGGACCAAAAACTGTTTTGGCCCCCCAAAAAATTGTGTTCTGGATCCGCACTTGAGCAGGATTGACTGGCTGTGACTGTTTATGTAACTTGATACAACTATGCTTAGACTGTAGGTGATTGACAAGCCAGCTGTGTCTACCACTTGACTGCTTTTGTCTGTTGACTGAATTTGACTGATCACAGTGCTTGCTTAAAATATGATCTGACTAGCAAGTACAAAAGACATGGCAGGGGAAGTGGATTGATTTTTTTGACTGTCTGTGACTGTTTAAATAGCAGGAGGGTTAAGCTCTGCCCCATGATGCTTTTACCAATCACAACCCTAACCACAATTCTTTTTTCTTTGGTTTTTGTTATTCCTTGACTTATGTATCTTTTCATAGGTGTAAAATGTCATGAAGAAAACAAATCTGAATGGCATGGATTTTAACCACGCTATAGCACTGGACATACCAAATGCAATACATATACCCTAAAGAAAACATAAGGAATACGTGTAAGTTGAAAAATTGTCCTTATTTATGAATAAACAAGAACAGTGGGAAAAAAGTTACCGCAAAAACCTCATCCTGGAACCCAAATCCCAATAGATCATTATCATGTTGCAGACATTTGATTTTTCCCCATTCAGATCAATGTAACCAAAGCGAGGCTGGAAGAAAAAATAGTCTGGTTCCTTTTTGCACAAGAACATTATCATGCAGTAACGTTATTGGATACAGGGAACATGACTGAAATGGTGGCAGCATGATAAAGGTCTGTTCATGGAGCCGTTATTGACTCACATCTTCCTTTGCTCAGAAAGGTTTTGCTTACAAACAACCGGTTACAAGCCAAAATGTTATATAATTCATGTTGCACTGAGTGGTTCCAAACTGATTTTTCCCTGGCAAGAAAATATTTCTTAGCAATACTTCCTATTGTAAGCTGCTCCCTGAATGACATAAGCCCCTGGTCGACATTCTCTCTGAGATAATAATATATCCGAGATACATATAATGCTTTGTACAGTGTAGAAGCTTTAAAAATAGGACAAAATCATGCAATTCAAAGACTAAAACCTGGATAGCTTATGAAATGAGGTCCACTGTATTGTGAAGTCTAATTCTGTGACATTCCATGGCTCTCTATAATGGCAGTCATTGTTTTGCATTCTCTTACGTAGCGATAGGGGCAGATAGCAAGCAGTAGCTTGAACTCTTGAGCGGCCTGGTTGATAAGCGCCCAAACTCTGCAGCCCTGCAGTCCATGGTGGCAAGAGAAGGTTGGACCCTCCAAAGGTCTGTTTATCATCATGGCACTGAAAGAGAACAAGATATCAAGAAGACAAAAAGTGATTTACTGGAATTTACATACAGTAGGCAAGTTGCATACAAACTGATGTAATATGAAGGACTTGGAAGTTTAAGTTCAAATATCCAACTCTTGATACAAGGCAGCAAAAAGTTGAAAGCTCTAACCTTCACCATAAATACAGGGTGAGTCAAAAGAAAGTGACCGAGTTAGAAGAAATATAAAAAATTATGTTGCTAGCACCATTTAATAAAGAAAACATATAGTTTGTCTCCAAAAAAAGTAGCAGTAAAACAACATTTGTTTTCTGAGGAAACTAAATCATGTTTTTTGTTGGTAAAAAAAGTACCATGAGATGATAGTGTTTCTTTACCCTTGACAGGATCTTTGTTCTGTGTGATTGATTTTCCTTGAAATCGGTTGATTTTGTTTTCGACTTGTCTTTATTTGAACACGGATTATTTCAAAACCCTTTTGAAAATCAAACCAATACTTGTCAGGATTAAAGTTAAGACTCCAAGCTTTAAAATGATATAAAAAAATGGGGTTACGTGTTTCCGCGGCGATGCTAGAGCCTCACAAATAGAATGTTGCGAGTATTTTGGGACGCGCCGCAGTATTGCCTTGTTTGTCTCATGTGCAGTCACTTATGCTTATCACTGTTGAAATCTGGTTGCCGTTGTCGCAGTCATGGACAGGCAGAACAGCGCCCTCTGCAGCCTGCACAGAACCATGCAGACCAACAGGTGCGCCATTAAACTCAGAACACAAGCGCCAGACACATATGTCCAACATGACTGGCACATGTTCGCCATTCCTGTGAGCTGCCAAAATCCATTTCACAAATTTGTTTTATATATTTTGTAGTTGGAGAGAGGGGTACATGGGGGGGGGGGGGATTTTTCCGTGGAGCAAAGGATCTGTTTGTTGCCAGCACAAACAAGTGATTTTCATTACCCCCCAAAAAAGCCATGTTTTCACATGCTGGGTTGTTTTAGTTACCCTGTAAGTAATCTGAGCCCATGGTGCTGATAGTTATTTGGGGTGAGCTAATGGTTTAGGGATGTAGAGCTCATAGCCGGTTCGGAAGAGAGGCGGGCTGTCAACCAGGCAAAAAGCAGGTCACAGAAATGCTAAAGTTCTCAGCTTCAGCTAACTTGAAAAACTCCCTCCCTCATCGCCCCACCCAACTTGCCTCTCATGTCTCTGGATTTTTTTCTTGGTGTTATGCATTTTTCTGTTGTTTGTTTAATAGTTAAAGGGAAAGTACATCATTGGCTTTTGCAGTAATTTTCAGAAATGAACTATTTGAGGGGTTAGTATAATAAATCAAATATTGTTACGCTGACATGTTTGAAGTTTTGTGTTCGAAAATGCTGGAAAAACCGAGAAAAACAAAAACGTTCAAGGAGTCTGGTTCCCCGACTCCACTAAAGATGAACTGGATCAATTTATAAATGCCCGAAAATTGTAAGGTAAGGGAACCAGTCTAGCTGGCCTGCACCCGTTCATGAACATGTAACCAATAGCAAACAAAATTTGGACTGAAAAAAAAGGGTAAATTTGAAGCAGTGGTTGAAAAAAAGTTAGGTTTTTCCAACGGTGGTCGGCCGACCACCATTGGAAATTTCTAAAAAAATACCACTTTTCTTGAAAATGACTTCACACCAGGTGTCATAATTGTACAGGATGCCTTAGACTGCCATTTACCAACATCCTAGTAAGGTATTTCTTTACAATTTGGTAGTTTTGTTTTTCGATGTTTGCAAATGTTGTATATTTCCTTTAAAGGTGGAATCAGTGCTATGTTATAGGATACGTACATAGCTTCTCTTCAATATGATGTCAAATGGGTCCCAACAACAAATAGCTCATTGGTATTCATGTACATGTACGCGCCATTTGGGTCAATTTATAACTTGAAAAACTTAACAGGATTATAAATGCAGCCATGCAGTATGCATGTTTGCAATTCATGTTGAAAATTGGTCTCTCAAAATAGGAAGCCAAAATGCATAGTGTCTATTGTTCATATGTTTTAGAAACTCTTTTATCATACAACTGCCGAAACCTAATGAACTAATAAAAATATGGGAAATGGCAAAAGAGAAGGAAAAAAAGCAAACAAACAAACAACACCCCCCCCCCAAAAAAATTTTCCCATTGCGAAAAAAGTCAAGCTACTCAGGCAGAGCGAAAGATGACCTGGTTCACATTTTTGGGGAAGAAACTCTGAGTTGAAAAACATATTCCAATCCTGGTAGAAATTTGACCAGTCAAATAGTACAAGTTGTGTAATAACTCGGAGGATATCACCTCAGCCTAGCCAACAAGTTATTTGGTACTTGAAACCTAACCGACATGAAAACAACCTTTATTTTAGCTAGTACAGAATTCACGCCTGTCCTAGGTTTCACAGGTCCCAAAATTCACAATTTTTGAACAGACATTGTTATCATTCCAAATCACATTTTAAAGTACTGACAAACACTCTGGGTAGTTTGCCCATTGCTCCAAATTTGCTGTTTATAACAGCAACTTCACCGAAAAGCTTTTTGAAGACAAGCTTGATCTTGTTTGTGTACTTGGCTGTGTAGTTAACACGAAACATTGTTGCTTGTCAGCAGGGTAAACTGGTAACAGACAAAAACCGTTATCACGGCCAGTTGTTGAGGGAAGTGTCAGTCAGCATTAGAAATTTTTAAGCATATCAATCACAGCCAACATTTGACATCTCTCAGCGCAGGAAGGAATGCTGAGATTGAAGCCACGGAGTTAGAGGTGACAGGGGGGGGGGGGGTTCGATAGAGGGGAGAAAAGGGGGTACAGCTACACCTTTGGCAGGAAATTCAATCTTGTTTTCGATGGAAGTTGGGCCGGGCTTGCACAGATTGTGTTACCAAAACGTTACAGCGCCATTTTTTCCTTATTCTCTATTATTGAATTAAAGGATTTGATAACCGATGGCAGATTTGGGGGAAATGACGTCCCCATGAATGCAATACGAGACATTCCGCGCTCATGGTTTTGAGTGAAAGAGGGCCACTTTGCGATTTCAGGGTTTGAAAAACACGTACCGCACACAACTGACAAATTGGTGAAAAGCAGAACAAATCAGTGGGGTGTTTTCTGGAGTGTTAAGAACAAGTTTGAGCCTGTTTGACAAAATGTTGACATATCTCATTTCTCTCACTTCTTTGCATTTTCTCAAAACACATTATAACAAGAATACACTTTCACAACGTGCTGTAGCAAGATACATATATTTGTGCCCAATTTGCGGTTTCATAGACAAAACACATCAGCTTGCACCATGTGCTAATTAAAGCTCCAAAGAACTTGTTTCCTAACAGAACTGCCCAATATGCTTGAACTCCGGATCCGGTTGGCATTGACTTCCAGGGATATGGAAGGAGTTGATTCCTCAAAAACACGTCGCGGAGTCACTATCATTCGGAACAAACTTGATTTACTTTGATACTGGCCAACAAACTCGCTCGAGCCTACACCTGCTGTGTTGATCACCAAGTATAGGGAATAAGGTGCACTGTTCTCATACAATAGGAGCAAACAAGGAGGCACTATAGGAGGGGTTTCTCATAGAAGGGTGGGGGAAACGTGAACATGGTGGTGTGCCTTGCCGACAGATGACCCGCAATCTCCTAACGTCATTCATCTTGGCAGAGTGCGCCAGTACAAAATAGGGTAATTGTTTCCTACTCGCTGCTGGGCTGGGGAATGTGGGGAGCCACCTGATGGAACCTGATAAGGTTTTCCTCCAATGTAAGGTGCAGGATAGAGAGAGTGAGAGAGATTGAGAGAAGGGGGCAAGGGGAGCGAGGAGAGACAGCGTCAAGTGAGGATGCTGTCGAGTGAGAAACAGAGTGTCAGGTGTGAGCAGGCAACTGCACTTTCAGGCAACAGCTAGGGCATTGGACTTGCGCCTCACTCCACCAAACCAGCAGCACATAATGAAAAGTTTGGGGCCCAATCACGCAAAAGATCAATGTGTGTGAGACAGCTCCACAGCTTGCCCAATTGACCTTGCGGTTTGCGCACCACATGCAACACGCTGGCCACGTGCACTCACACAACTGACCTCTGCAAGAAATCCAGTCATTGGGGGGAAACTTTGACGAAAAAAATGATCAGTGGTTTCTTAACCAATGAAATCGAGTCTTATTAGAATGGAAAGAGATTTGTGCGACCGTCCGTTCTGAAGATACAAGGAATTTAGTGTAAAGATGGGTTATCTTTGTGGTCATTTCCCCATGCTAAAGCTTTTCTGGTTGAGCTAATGCGTGCTACTTTTCATTATAAAATCCGTTTGTATTATGCACAACATGGTTCTGCGTTTCAGTTAAAACAATCGCTGGAACATGTGGCACAACACAGAGGACAAGTTCTCAGCGATGCGATGTCTTCTCACGACAACAAAAGGGCTTCACTTTGATGTGCAATGTACTCTTATGCCAAGTTGAATCCCAAAGACAACTTGTTTTAAAAGACGATGGGACAGAGTTGCAATCAGTAATACATGTAAATGCCCACCAGACAGACTTGTGCCTATTCACAGTAAATAGTGTTTAAATGTGTCGACGTACAGTACAGTGTTGCGCTGTATTGTTTTGCTGCTGCAAGTGAATTTAAAAATCACTACATTGGCAACAAGGATTCATGGTTCTGAATAGATTTTACCATTTCAAAACAAAATGAAGGTATTTCAGTGATCCTAATGATATGTATCAAGACTGATAAAGATAAAATTTACATGGAAGAATCCGATTTAAAAGAATTGTTGGGTCGGATTTTGGAAGAACTGTGTTAGATTTAGCAAAGAAATATTCGATTAAATATATTGCATTTGGTAAGAAGATGTATTGAAATTGTAAGGGTCAATCTGGAAAATGACAGTCAAATTGGAAACTGCAGGGAAAAATTAACTGTGCACAGAATCCAGACTCTGGCTCACAGTCCCCTCACCATCAGTGCCAAATCTGAAAGCAAGAGAGTTTACAGGCAAACATTGACAACGGGACAGTCACGTTTGGTGAGGGCAATCCGCGAAAAAAGAAAATATCTGGAGGCCATAACGTGCCCGCAAAACGCAGGGGTAAATTTGGTCCAAACGCAGGGATTTATTCAAACACCGCCAGGTCAACTCCAGGAATAGGAGATGGGATTTAAGCTCGCTGCAACCCATCAGTGCATGGGTTTGATTGCAGCTGACAGGTAAACGCACGCAGCCAACTGGCAGGGAAGATCAGCTTGTTAAGCCCCACCCACGGTAACCCTGATCTATCAGCCAACGCGGCTCCCTCCCAACTCTATCGGCTCACATCTCCTCCCAGCTAGGGCTTCCCGTCACTCTAATGTGAGAGTTGTCATTCATGCTTCCTCTCCACACCGGGCCTTCTGATATTCATGTAAGGGGCCACCGCAACAATATTATGCTAACGCATCAACCACGCTGTCTGTAGTTAACACAATCATGGCCAGCTCTGTATGTGAAGAGTGTAATGAACATTTCGCAATGCACAGAGATTAGATAGAGTCACGCAGGCATGTTTTTGCTGTTATCGATCTGTGTGGCTCTGCGCGGTGTTGTTTACTGATGACACTGTTTATCCAATTGATGTGTTATGACTAGGATCAGGGTCTGCAAGTACATGGCCATTAAATAAAAGCATACATGTAGCTGCGATTTGATGACTTTGTCATCGATCTGAAATTGATATTGGGCTGCTTATGGTTGACTGTGTGCAACGGATGCTCTTTCATTAGCACCTTTTCATGCATAATCCTACAATTAATCCATGCATGGTAATTAGCTGTTCCCAATTTCAATTGGAAACAGCTTTTGTTTTCGTTAAGATTTTTTTTCCTATTTTCTTTTTTTTCTTTATCCACATTTTTTCCATAGGTTTTGTACACATTTCATTCTACAAGCCATTTTGGGAACTTCAATTCATTCAATCACTTTTATAACTACAGTATCAATTATTAATGTATACCAAAAGTTTTTGTCATTGTGACATAATCAGTGGTCAATTTGAAGGTTCATTTTTTACAGTCTTATAACTATTACTATAGAACTAATGGAGCGATCGATCTCAAACTTGGTAGGTATACATAAAGACAGGGAAGTGTTATAGATGAAAATTGATATGTAGACTGTAGACTGTCACGAGAAATGTATTGTTTGAGGCCAAACAGCTGGACCGATCTCAAGATACAGGAGTAGGCCCATATATTTTAAGTCACTATTACGTAACATATGATGACGTCATGAATGATGATGTCATCATGACGTCATATCAATTTTCATATGATAGAAAGTTTGTTACGGGCATGCTGCGCAATTAATATACAATTTTCAAGTGAAAACCAGTGCATCATGGGAATTGTGTCCTCTACACATGTACATGTACATGTACATGTACATGCACATGGCTCTTGTGAGTAGGCTGCTCTGTTCGAACATAGAGCCTTTAGGATGATAATAATAATAATAATAATAACAGGTTCTTATATAGCGCTTTTAACTAAGATCAAAGGGGAGTATACAGCTCGATGCAGCCTATAAGGCCCCCAAAAAATAAGTCGGTCTCTGGTCAGTGAGCGCGTTGATTTTAATCATGTACGTCAATCTTTTTTTCCCCAAAAATGTTCCGCGGTAGCTCCAACAGCGCTACCTATTACCGCACCTCCTCAATTTTTTTACCAAAGAGCACCAAGGAATGGGAAATTGCACCAAGGCAAATGATCGAAAGCACCAAGGCAAATTATGGAGTACACCAATGTACACGAGGACACCAAAATAGCAAAATAGTACCCCACCTTGTCTGTACAATCCAAGCTAGAAGAAAAAAAAAAAAGCCGCGTCACCGTGTCAATTCCGGAACTTTGGTCTGACCAGAGACCGAATATTTTTTTTTTTTGGCCTTAGGCGCAAAAGCTTATTCAATCACAATAACCATCACTGCCCTCATAGGTACCCTAAATTTACTCCTGGGTGCAGAGAAGCAATGAGTGACAAAGTGCCTTGCCCAAGGGCACACACACCATGACCCTGCCAGGACTCGAACCCACAACCTGCAGCTTTACCCGCAGACCACGAATCCAGTGCCCTTAACCACGGGGCCACAGCACTCCAGGATATACATTGTAAATGAACAACATGTGCATTGAAAGTGCACTGTACTTTTTGGAAAGCTCATTATAGCAGCGTGTCCTTCCTCCACCATCAAGTCTGGATCAATTGCCACGAAGCATGCATTGATCACCGATGGCCAATGCGTAATGCTCAGACTACAGCCGCTGCCTGTCATCGCCAGCCATCACACAAACTATGACTTTTCGCAGATCTGCCATATGAATCATGCCCTCATGTGTACACTCAGACAAAGATAATGAGTGCCAATTGACGTCCTCCAGCTACGGCCCTCGATTTTATTTTGTTATCGTAAAAAAAAAAGAAGGAAAAACTGACAATTTCTTGTGAAAGGAAAATAGATATGAGCGGTTGATTGTTATCTCCATACGATGACATTCAATGGGGGTTAATGGCCTCATGTTCATGAGGGAGATCGTGAAAGGTCACACGTACAGGGTCACTCAAAATGTGAAATCAAAACCCCGCAAATACGGCATGTGCTCCTCGGTTATGTACATACATGTGGTGTCACACCTTTCATGCACATGTGCAAGCAGCACATATTCACATTCTAGAAAAGCTGCTTCTCTGTGTTGGTGCATTGGTGCCAATCCTACTTTTCCCGCCGTACATCTTTGGGGAAATTTTTTTGTAGACTTTGCCAAACACTTTCAGTTTGCACTTTACTTGGACTGGAATACATGTACTTCAATTGGGACTTGTTTCCGGGGAATATGAGCATCATCTGCAGACAAAATGTGTTCACTTGTGTTTATGTGATATACATGTGAACAATGAATTAAAGGGAATATACAACATTTGCAAACATCAAAAAACAAAACTACCAGATTAGTATGAAATACCTTACTGGACTGTTAGTGAATGACAGTCTAAAGCATCCTGTAAAATCATGGCACCTAATGTGCTGTCATTTCAAGAAAAGTGGTATTTTTGTACCAATTTCCAACGCTGGTCGGCCGACCAGCGTTGGAAAAAACTTGTTTTTTTTTTCAAATACTGCCACCAATTTACCATAATGTAGTTAGTCCACATTTTGTTTGCAATCGATTACACACCTACAGTATGAACGGGTACAAGCCAGCTAGACTGATTTCCTGACCTTATAATTCACTGACGTCTATAAATTGCTCTGTTTCATCTTAAGTGGGGTCAGGAAACCAGACTACAAGAAGAGGATTGTTTTCCTTGGTTTTTCCAGCATCTACGAACACAAACCTTCAAACAAGTCAGTGTAACAATATTTGCTATATAATACAAACCCCCCAAATCCATCCATTTCTGAAAATTACAGCGAAAGCAAATGTTGTATATTCCCTTTAACTACGAGACAATACATGCATGAAGTTGACTGGGAAGGTGAGACGAAATTGAAATGAGTGTGTTCGTTAGAATTTGTTTTTGAATGACCAGTGGGAGATTAGAAATCTGGGTTTCTCTTGGCAACTGGCACTGGGACCATGTGTCGAGTTTTAAGTTCTGACAGGAAGAAGTTTAGAATTTCAAATTTTGAACAAGAATTTGATTGAGGACTCTTTCACTTGAGGAGGCTTTTTGAAAACAAAAAAAAGTCGGGATCGGCACGTCCTGAAAAGTGTGTTAATTTTTTTAAAACCCCTCACAGAAAGTGACTCCTGAAACCACAGCTCCAAGGCAAATCAACAAAATACAACTGCTTAAACCATTGTACATAAAATAAAATGTGCCGTGCGTCTGCTTTCGGTCTTTATAACATTGGAAAGATAAGACCGTGCAGTTCCTGAATCAACAGACATCAGAACAATTGATTCAAGCCTTTTTATTTAGCCATATTGCATTGTATTGACAATTGTAATAGCTTTCTGTATGGACTACCAGTCCAGAATCACAGCTAAATTAATTCCCACGCATACAGAACTCTGCAGCTAGACTCATAACCAGAACGCGAAAGTACCAACCTATTGCCCCAGTCTTACATCAATTACGTGGGGATACATGTACCCCCGAAAACCAGATTCATTTTCAAACTTGTAATTCTCACCTATCCACTCTGTTCATAAGTACCCCCCTCACCGGCAAAGCAAGTACAGTTGGGGGTGACTGACCGACGCCATCTTGTCTGACAGCAATTCATTTGCCGCGAAGCGCGGCCACTGCATGTACATAGTACAAATCCGCTGGTGTACGTGCGTCACACACAAGGAACGGTGCGCGCCAACCAGCGAAATGTCCTGCCCATGCATGGGACGTCGTTGCTAGGTAAAAGGGCGCCCTCTTTCGTCGGTGCACGGAGCCCATAAATGCATCCATGGACTGGCCCCGGATTATCTCCAGGAATTAACAACTGAATAGCGTCCATCAAGGAATCTTCGCTCCAGCTCAAAACATCATCTAACTCCACGTACAGTTCATACCAAATCTTACAGCCAATGGACATTTCACTATGCAGCACCGGAAGAATGGAATAAATTACCTCATCATATCAAGATCAGCCCATCCTTGGAACATTTCAAATCACAGCTTAAGGCACACTTGTTTGCTTCCAGAAGCTCATAGACATTTTTGTGTGTGTATAATGCGCTATACAAGAACTGTATTATTTTATAATTACATTAACATTATAGGATTTACACACGTGTGCATCAACAAGCAAACATCTTTATGTCAATATACTCAATTGAATACTTGTGTGTGATATCCCATACTTAACAACTGTGGACTCGATGCACAAGTACATGTAACCCTTTAGGTTACAAAGGGAGAGTTAACGGTAGGCGGGATTCTATAAACACATTACTGCCGAACGCTTGACAGACGATACAAGTTTGAGAACACTCGGAATTAAGTACGCATGCAAACCAGCGAGTACAAAATGCAAAGTGTCCTACACACAGAGCTCTCATCCGGGGTGATAACGACCATCTCCTGTCCACGCACAGAATCCGTAGACTATTATCTTCAAGCAAATTCGAATCCTCGAGCCTGATTGGTCGATCCATGGCAATAACAGTGTGGGGCAGTTCCACAGTGTCAAGATGCATTTTGGACAATTCAACAGTGCGCATAATAAAAAGTTGTGGTCACAAAGTGGATTTAATTTATGATAAAACGCATCACTTGGTTACTACAAGCCTTAGGACTCAAAAAGGAATTTTTCATCCAATTGTTTTGCTGTACTAGAAATCAGATTGAAACATCATGGTGTTGGAAATACTCAGACAAATAGATTTTTGGTGTGCTTATTAATTAGTTTTTCAGTAAATAGCAACTGCTCAACTGCTGAACACTGATAGAAATAAACTGTGTTAAATAATAGAATACAGTTAACTTCAAAATGATGTGCCTGTTTCATTTGTGGCATATGGAGTTTGAAAAAGATTTTCATTGAGGTGTATAATTCTGTGGAATTGCCCTTTGGTATATACGACGGTCCATACTGCACTCTGCGTCTTACGCTATTGTAAGATGCGGGTGCCATTCCTGCTGTATGCACGTGTAAAAGGATAACTGCTGAAAAGTTTGTGTACAGTGTGCGTTCTCCATCTTTGCTGTGCGTCAAGTTTGCTTGTGGATATATTAGCTATCCCACTCGTGCTTGTGGAACACGGAAAAACACTGTGCCCACCAAATGGCACTTGGCCTTCTGCCTCCTAGCATGTGGGCACAGACGCACGTCATTACTCTTTGTTGCACTCGCTCTCGTGGGATAAATAATAATATGGTGGATGCAATAAGAAAGCAAAACAGAGGTGGTCCCTCACATTATGCACGTCTTTGCATTTAAGACATAATTATGTCTTAAATGCATTGAGTGTGTGAAAACCTTGAAATTTTGGCCACTGAAAATTCAATACAAATATTCATCAGTGCTGTTTGCACTCTTTCTAACACGCATTTTACTGATACCCACGTTTAAAACACTCAAAAAGCTTGGAGTGATTATCAATAAAATTTGATTCAAGATACATTTCGTATTCTGCTCATATTGATGGGAAAGGTACATGTAATGCATTTATATATATCCCTGTGCCACATGGCCATCTTCCTCATGGCATGGGGATACTGACACACTACAAAATGGAGATTCACTCATGCTTTACATACATGTTATACTTACATGCACTGGAAATATCACAGCGGTGTCATCTGTGCGTTGCATTCAGCATTTTACACATTTCCTCCAGGGGATTGGTCTTGATGTTTTCGTTGCCCGGGTTGACGTAGACCTCTGGCTCTCTCTTCATCACGTACGTACCCCTGTTGATCAGGTCCACTGAAATCCGGGCAATTTTGGGCGGGACAGGCGGCTGCTGGATGCCTGTGGTGCTGTTCACTAGTTTACCGATCTCCTGGAGTGGGTCGCTGTTTGGGTAAATCGAGGGCTCGTTGAAATGGACCAGGTCAGATTTGGCAGTGGTGAACTCGGCACCCTTCCGGTTATCAGCAACACAGTTTGCGGGTGACTCTGGGGAGGTCAGGCTCCTACTGGGAGATTTGGCCTCTCCGTTTCTGCTGTCAGTCGAGTGCGGCAGGGTGTTATTGTTGTGTGTTCTCTTGACGGGCACCCCTTGACATTTCGCAGACCTGCCCTCCTGGTCACTGGCTTGACACTTCTGAGCTTCAACCCAGGCTCTTGCTTTATCTTCAGGATGCCCGAGGTTGAGGCCTGAAGGGCAGGTGCGGTCTTGACTTTGGGGGGCAAATGCATTGAATTTCTGCTACTGTCAGTCTTGGGAGTGGGTCTCGTTTCATGAGGGGCAGATGAACTGTCACAGAACATTTTGTACATCTCAAGACTCCTCTTCAGTCGACTGATGTGGCCCTCGTGGTTCACACTGTCTGTATCACCTGTCGGATCACAGTGCATCACGCCATTATGTTCAGCGCTATGGCTTAATGCCAACCTATCCCTTTTCATAAGCATTTTATCTGGGGATTTGTTGTTGGGACTGAGATGGTTGTGGGCTGGACGGGGAACAATTGTGCTTTGATGAGTGTCCCGAGTATCCCCTAGACTGCTATGTGAATCACCTGATCCTGATGAAGTGTTTTCAGGTTGCTCTGTCTTTATCTCAACACTGCTGGGCGACACACTGGTGCTGCCATTATGGTTCTCCCCACTGCAACATGTTAGAAGGGAAGTGGGCTCAGTTTTCCCGTTGGCAGCTGTCCCTTTATTTTCAGCAATATGCTTCTCATTTTTGTTCCTCATCATTTGGTTTTTATCAACTGTGTTGGTGAGTGACTCTGGATGGCGAGGACGTCTTGAGAAAGGCTCTGGGTTAGTCTTGCTGTTAAGGCTACTGGCTTTGGCTTGCTTGGGTTCTGAATAAGACAGCCGTAAATCTGTGTCATGATTCTGTATCATTGTTTTTAACCTTGTCTGTCTATCTGCAAGGCCGTCCATTGGTAGGTGCCGATCATCATGTTCATGCTTTCTTGAAGATCCTCTTCTGTGTCCAGTCTCCATAGGAGTATCTTTTCTACTCCTCTCCTGTCCTTGACCGGACGAGGAGCTGCTAGACTTCTTCATGAACATGGACACCAAACCTTTCTTAGGCACACTCCGTTGGACTGGGATGCTCACTGTGGTTGCCTTCACTAGATCCTTCTTGCCTCCTGCTGATGGCAAGCGGGAATGAGGCTTGCCTTCAGAGGGTCTGGCCTGCTCCACTCGCTGAATATCTGCCCTGTAAGTTTTTAAAGAAAGAAGACTCTTCCCGCTGCATTTGGGCTGCGAGACAATTCCTTTTGCGACAGAATTTTTGATCACATCTGCCGGCAGGGAACGCCTCCTCTTGTGCATTTTCCTGTGGATTTGATGGTCAGACACAGACTCCTTGGCCTCTGCCACTCTTTTCAGGCGCTCACTTCTCATGTGTCGCGATGACCTTCTTGAATGCAATCTGGTCCTTGTGGATGAGCAAGTTGGGTAGGTGTTTGGCTTCAGTCCAGTGGAGTGTCCATGTCTCACTTCTTTTGTTGAAGTGCCCGGTTTTGGACTGTGATGAGGATCATGGGATTTCTCCTCCTTCCTGAAGGAATGGGACAGGATCTTATCGATTGCTTCAGCAACAGTCACATTTTCAGATTCTTTTGCTGCCAGGTGTTTTTCCATCTTGGAGGCCATGGCCTCTGAGGGGCTCGTGGCCAGGGAAAGCGCATTGTACACCATGGCAAGACCAGCATAGCTAGGGAACATACCACTGCCGTTCACAAATTGCTGTTGAGGGGTTTCAACCAATGGCATCCAGGGGGCAGTGTGTAAATAAGTGTGATTTTGCTGATTGCCAAGCAACCTGGGATGAAAGTTTGTGTCCCTCGCTGTCTCCACCATGGAGGACAGTTTGTCGAGTGGGTTAGTTGTATTGCTATCTGTTGCTGGGCTTTTTCGGCAAGTAAATTTCATCGGGAAAAGCTCATCGAAATTGTCGGGGTTGACGTACCTAATCGCTGTGCTGGGAGCTGGTGGTGGGGATGCATGGGGACTGGGTGATTTCGGTGTGGGATTTTGTGGCTCACTTGCTACAGGCAGTTCATTAGGAGCTTCTCTTTTCACCTCCTCCATTGTGCTGTCTGTCGATGGTGCCGTTGAATAGTTTTTACGAGCTTTACCTTCTGGGCTCACATCATATCTTGAGTCTGTTCTGCTATTCCTAAGTGCTGTTTTTTGGCTCTCTGAATCAGTATTCTGTGAGGACACATTCAGCAACTGCTGCTTTGAGGCTCCATCTTTCAAAACAATCTTAATTTTGTCTCTTGGTTGCTGGTGGTCATCCTCTCCTTCCTTATCGGGCCAAAGTTTCCTGACAGCCGAGTTGGATTTCGTTGTCGAGCTCACTCCGTTTGTAGATGTGTCCGGCTCTGCTATTCTATCAATGCCAGACACATCATTACCAAGTGCTGGGGCCAGAAAGTGCCCCGTTTCCTTCATGTGGTCTGTGAGTTTGTGAACATTGGCAAAAAGGTGAGAACAGCCAAGACACTTGAGAGATCGACTCTTGGATGTCTTTTGGTTGGCATCTGAATCAACTGATCTGGAACGTCCCGTATTTGCTGGGACTCGATGACTGCGTGCGGCCAACATCTGGTTGAGAGCTGCTTTTGTCGTGTTCTGGCAGACTTCCTCTCGAGAGCTGATGGAACTCTCGGAGTTCCTCTTTTCCCGTTGAGACAAGTTGTCCATCTCTTTTGGAAAGACTGTCGCTGGCAGGGATTCAATAATAGGGTTGGCTGCCTCTTGGCAGTCCTCCTCACCAAGGATGTTTCCATCCTCTTCCTCTGCTTCCTCCATCCCCTTGTCATCGGGTTTAGTATTAGTTCTTGTCAACAGAATCCCTGCATGTCCGGGAACGTGACTGTAATGCTTAGTCCTGACCATATGCATAGTCAGATCTTTGAGAGTTCTGAATGACGCTTGGCAAATCATGCATTTCAGGACTTGGTTAACTGGGATCTCTTCAGGACAGTCTCCTGCAGGTGGCTTGGACTGTGAGCTGTGCGACTTTTCGTGTTTGTCATGCCCGCTTGTAGTAAGATGCACAGTGTAGTCTAAGAAGTCAGGGAATGAGACCGAACATGCTGAACAAGTATAAGCACAGAGTTCCTTCCTTGATGAGGCAGCCGGCAGTCGCTGCTTTCTGCGCAGGGCACATGTGCTAAAGAATTCTGTCCTTGGTGGAACAAGGGCGAGGTATCCCCTTTGCAGCATCAGTTCCGAGTTTAATTGCTTTGTGCTATTGTGTCCAGTGGCTATGAGATGCAAGGACAACATCCCGACATTGGAAACGCTTGGTAGCAATCGGTGCACAGAACAAAGTTACAACGGCCATTGATTCCACGACAAAGGCTGACCTGCGACGGCAGCACACTGTAGTCTGTCTGCAGGCGGGACACACTGGCGAGTACATCACGCGGGACAGTCTCACAGAACACAGTCTTGACACCCTTGCTGGGACTAAGCCCACCAGATGAATCCGAGGATCTCTTGGACTTGCCGGGTGAGCGGTCACGATGCGGGGCCTGGTCTTTCCGCTTCTTAACTTTAGAGACCCTCAGGTCAAGTGCCTCCTCCTGTTCCGGGACGGACTGGCTGGAGCGCATCCCAAGTTGGCTGAATCTCAGCACCGTTTCCAAATCTGAGTCCTCATCTGCGGAGTCGCTGTCCGTCCCAGACAACGCAGTGCACATTTTGCTCAACATTGTCATGGGACCATTCATGGAGGAAAAGGGCAGGCTCTTGGTGGCAGATAGAGGCCGGGGTGGAGATGACTGGCATCTCGTTGGACTCTTCAGAGAAGCAGTATCTGGGGACAGGCAGCTGGAGGTAGATGGATTCTGTGTCTCTTCCCCCTCTGTCTGCTCTTTCTTAATCTCCTTGGCTCCAACTTCTCCATTTTCCCTCTCCACCTCTTTATCCTTCTCCTCTATATCATCTGATTCATCATCAGCTAGCTCTCCAGGGCTGACATCATCAGTCTCAATATCACCCTCATGGGCTGTGTAATGAGAAAAATAAAACAGACAGTGAGTAAAAAGTACAGAAATTATCAAATTTCCAAGCAACCAAGAGGTGATCAAACACCAGGTGATCAATTACCACAAACTGAGATGCTGTCCTTGTTGATACTAAGCTAGTCTGTAATATATGTTTATTAAGCAATAACATCAAGTATGGGCAACTTCAGTGCCATTTCTGTTGTGGCAATACTCAGTTACATGCATGTTCCTGTCTTATTAGGCTTTTCCTACTCAGTGTAAAACTTGGCACATGCTCAGTGCACTGGGTTTTGTGCACAGGCGTTGGGGGGGGGGGGGGGGGAGAGGGGGGGGGGGGGAGGAGGGGGGGGGGGCAGGACACAATCTGATGCTATGGGATTGTTCAAGATGGAAACTTCAGATCTAGAAGCAGGTTAAACAAGCACCCACTGGCTGTGTTAATGCTGTTTCGGAAAACCTATCATGTTCTTGTAGTCTGGTTCCCTGATCCCACTTGAGATGAAACGGAGCAATTAATACACTTTGGGAATTGTAAGGTCAGAGAATCAGTCTAGCAGGCTTGTACCCTTTCACAGGTGTAATCAATTGCAAAGAAAAGTCAGAATAACTAAATATGAAAAATTAAGAACAGTTTTTGAAAAAAGCCAGTTTTCTCAAACGCTGGTCGGCCGACCAGCGTTGGAAAAATACAGTTTTTCTTGAAAATGTCAGCACACCAGGAGCCACGATTTTTAAGGATGCTTTAGACTGTCAGTCCCTAACAATTCAGTAAGGTATACTGTGATAATTTGATCATTTCATTTTTTGATGTTTGCAAATTTGTATTTTCCCTTTAATAATTTTCCCTTTAATAATTCTGCCTTTTATTAGAGCAAAGTCTAAATATTTTAGGGGGCCAGAAACTGTTTTGGGTTGAAAATATGTATTTGGTAGGTGAAATACATGAACCTGACCTACATGAACATTGTGCCCACCGGGTTATGAAATGACATGTAATCGCAAGCAGATATCACCGCTTCATTAAAGGTGCGTTCTTCCAGAGATTGCCAAAAGTTAGTGTTTCTTATTGTGTGCCAGTCATATTTCACATAAGGGTTTACTTTTGTGGCGAAAATGTTGAAAATTTTGGCGAAATTTAAGCAAACTGTCAACATAAGATTGATACTGCAGATATCATGCAAGTGACAATGCAATGTTTGGTGTCGGGTCCCACACTAACTACACACTCATTTGAGGCACTTTTTGAAAGAATTAAGCATGTGTGAGTTACAAGAAGCACTCCAACAGCTAAATTTTTTGAGGATCCAACGTTTTTACCCCAAAAATTCCTTCACATGGTATCACTCGAAAACAGCACATGTTCAAGGTATTGCTGTATTTAACATTCATATTCTACTTTTTTAACAAACTTTGTAAAATATCCCTTCTTGGTAAACATGTTGGTTTTTCTTTTCTTTGGAGCCCAAAAGCGCACGTTCTTTTGAGAGTGCTCCTTTAACTCATCACAGACCTTGACGTGACCATCTACAACACCAAGTTGGGCATATGCTCATAAGGATGTGACAAGACTTCAGACATCACAAAAAAGTCCTCTTGCTACATTAGGAGACATGTTGCAAAATTGTTGCCGATTCATAATTGACATTCTCAAGTCTCGCCATACAACCCCCCCCCCCCCCTCCCATCTCGAGTCTAATGAACAGACAGTGCCAATGTTGACATTTATGGCGGAGAATATGACAAAGGGTTATTAATTAATTTGCTGCATGGCAGGACACCTGTAGAACTACACACTCTAATGTCTGCTAGGAGAAAGGTTGATGAAGACATTAAAAGCTATACATGCACAGTTGGGACTTGGCCACCGTCACACCAGAGTTGTTTCATTAAAAGTCTAATTCTCAGGTGTCTTCAGTTTTATCGAAAGAGAATGGTTAACGGCACGGGTACATGTACATGTGACAGGCCACAAGTGTACTGTGGTCATAAAAAGCCACATACTGCACACATGCACATATGTAACTAAAAATCCTCATCAAAAACTATTGTATTATTTTCTGTGTCTGTGAGCCATACATTTATGATCATAAATTTATGGCTCACAGACTCCGACAATAATAAAATAGTGCCAAGTGTTTTCCAGCAGTAACAAATAGCAGGATGGGGAATAGCTGTGGTTGCGAGAAAAGTCTCTCAGATTGGCAATGACAGCGATTTGCACGACACTTCAATCTCCAAGTATTCACATGAACGTATTTCTTAACAATTGTTAATCCAATGAGTAGTGTTCTTTGTTGTTCCCCAAATTTTAAAGTGGGTTATATATATTTTGTTTTTAAAAACCATGCCAATAAAGATTTCAGTAGGGCAGCAAAACTGAAAATGTTGCCAAAGTTGCCCATCCTCCCAAAACCTTTGCTTACAACACTGTACACAAGAAGGCATGACAATAAGCTAGTCCATTACGTAGAGTGAAGGTTTGTCAACCCTTAAGGTGGCCGCGAACACGTTGCTACAAATTATACAGACAAGACACTGACAAGTGATCACTAATTACATGATGTGCATGCAGTAGATAACACTTAACTCTACGACCAGCTTACAACAAGCAATAAATTGCAACAGCATTTGCCTGCTTGGTGATATATTTGTGTATCCATTCACAATCGTGTTACATGTATACTGAGACTAATAAAGAAATGATGGTGATTAGATTTAATGCTGAATATCTGCATGGATACCCCTGCATAATGCAGGTCTCTGGTGCTCAATAATTTCAGAAAGAATCTTGATGTGTGACATTGTAAAATCCACATACATGTACAGACAAGCGCATTCGCAACGTCGATCGTGGACGTCTTATATTGTCCCTCTTTTGTTTGTACTCAACCCCAATCGCGGACGTATGCTGGGAATCGTGGACGATATTGTTCTCTTTTGTTCTCTGGAATTTTTCAATTCGATGATGACCACAGTGCATCAAGTATACACTCGGATCGTACAATCCCGAGGGGCCAGCTTTGCTGCATCATGTACTATTTTGAATTTGACATCGGTCACCTAGGGGTAGGCCTATTCCAAAACTGGGCTTGGTGTCCACTTCGGCTTCGCCTGCTATTTGGCTCTCTAACTTGGAAGATTCCAGCTCAACATCAGTCAATGTTTTCTTACAGAAATATCAAACAAATATATGAAGCAAGTGATTGTTTTTAAAATTGGATCGGAACATTAAAAGCTTTTAATGATAAAGCCAAACCGGAAACGAAGCCGTGCTTTGAGAAAGGGCCATCGTGTTTATTTTTATCTGTGTTGGCTACCTGACCTACAATTCATAGACGTCAGGGCATCGGGGAATTGTCAGGTCATGGAACCAGACTATCTTCTCCTTGGATTAATCAGGGATCTTATGAACCAGAATAAGCAAAATGTCTTTTCATATGTAAAAATTGTTTATGTTCATGTATACATGAGAGTGCTCTTGGTCCACTAGTCTTTGAAGTTTGGTTGTAAACACAAGGTCACATTCTGTCGGCATTCATACTTACATGACATGTAATTTGATGACAAAATTCTTAATTATTCATGTAAAAGTCATATAGTAACTGAATGTGTCAATACATAGGCCTTACATGTACAAGTGTACATGTATATCATGTTTAATAAAATATGTACTAAACATGTGTTCTTTGAATCAAGCATCTGTTGAAATCAAAGGCTGGCCATACTTTATTGGTTGGCCGGCCTCTCTTTGATCCATTTCGGCAGCGGCACATAAGGCCCGGCAAATATGACTGATTTATGACTCAACAGGCTGGCCATAGACAGGAGAGCTGGCTAGCGACTGACTGATGCCTTTTTTTCCCTCTTGCCCGCTCTGAAGTGTTTACAGATGCTAGGCGTGTTGATTGGCAATCTGTACTGTGTCAATTCTTGAGCCAGGGCAGGAAAGGCCTGACTGTACCAGCTTTTCCCTGGAAAAACATGCCGCACAGAAACGCTTTGTCAATCATCGGATTCAATTTGTTTTTTCGGAGCGGAGCTCCAAGCTAACTCTTGGTGCCTTTATTTCTCTCTTTCTCCCCTAATGTACATGTAGCTATCCTTCACTGTTGTCAGGCACTGAAAGACAAGAGGCATCAATGTAGAGAGTACATGTACATCTACCTCTACAGAGACATACAGTAACTAAATACTCAAGCTCCTTATTCAAACTGCACTTAAATTTATAACACTCCTACACACTCAAACAAAGATCTTAATTAACTCCTCAACATGCTTTGATTGCGTACAATTCAATCAATCTTATCTTTACATGTAAGTTTATGGTGATGCAAACCTATGTCAAGAAACTTACGATGAGTTCAATTCATTGTAAGTTCCATGGCAATGACGTGCGACTGATAGTGCTTTCTGATGTCAAATGACGCCAAGTGATGACCAAATCATATGTAGTTAAAGGCATACCTTGCATTTATCCCAAAAGCAATCTAAAGGTTGTGCATTTTTTTTTTCACTGTTATATCTCAAAAAGCGTAATACCCACCAAGCTGAAACTTCAACAGGTTAGGTTTTGAACATTCGTCTTTTGATTATGAGTGTTGCTATGATTGGCAACGAAGAAAATACGTGAAATGCAAATTATCCTGTATGCCTTTAATTAAATATGGTGTGTTTTGATGATCAAATGATGCCTAAATATTCTGGTAGGGTGGGTCCTCATAAAAGAAGAAGTTGCTTTTTGGAGCCACTTTTACCAAGATAAAATCTTTCTTAAAAACATACAAGAGAAATTATATTTACAAAAAAAAATGTACATGTGCACCACATCACGTGTTAACGAAGTTTCACATTCAGTATATGTACATGTACCGGTAGATGTAGTTATGTTTTCAGTTATGTTAATTAAATAGATTTCATAGAAAATCGGATATATATAAAAAAAAAGTGGCGAGTCAAACAATCGGGTGGAAGTAAACCGAACTAAATCACACAAACACAAGCGATTACTGTAACAATGTACGCATGCATTTATAGCTAGCACAATGGGGAGTTGCATGTACATGTACATGTACCGTTAGCTGCACTGATCCAGATCATATGATCTATTCAATGGAGGTTACTGACTGAATATGTGACCTGAGGAAAAGTACACCAGACTGCAGGACACTTGATTGATTGATGGGTAATTGTAAAGGCAAAGAGCTCTACGCTAACATTTTTTTTTTCGGTTTAAAAAAGCAGTCTATTCCAGCTGGATAATGGCAACAGAAAAGAGGGATATTCCAAGAATATTTTACAGAAAATAATTTAAGGGTAATATACAAGATTAGCTTTTGCTGTAATTTTCAGAGATGGTTGGATTTTAGGGTTAGTAATTTACAGCAAATAACTACTGATCTGTTTCAAGTTTTGTGTTCACCGATGCTGGACAAAAAAAAACAAGAAAAAAAAAGCTGTTCTTGAGTCTTTTTCACTGACCCTACTTCAGATGAAACGGAGCAATTTATAGACGTTGGGGAATTGTCAGGTCAGCAGAGAACCAAACTAGCTGGCTTGCAACAGTTCACGGATGTGTAACCGATTGCAAACAAAATTTTGGAATAACTAAATTTGGTAAATTGGGGAGTGTTTTTATGTTCTGATGTTTGCAAATGTTGTATAATACCTTTGACGAGCAACGGAATGAGAAGAGGATTTTCAAACTATAAAGATGCCATTGGTATGATGAACACATTTGAATGAACAATTCAAGAAAACCTTCTTGTTTCGTTTGAAATCTAGAGCCTATAGAAGTTCAATTAGTGACTATTTTATACATTTGTATGTGATCAAAAAACTTTCCACTGCAGCCCATTCAGATGGCATTATGGCTCTATGGGATAATCAACATCAGATGGAGGGACAAAAAAAAAAAAAAGGAAAAAAAAACAACTGAATACATCAACTCCATCCAATCTCTCAACGGCTCCCTGATCGAGTGTCAACATTTGATTGATGTTTTGTGACGGAGGAGATCCATATCGTTCCGTCGCCGTGGCAACCATTGAACCCATTGTCCATCACTGAAAAGACCATCACGCTACATTATGCAAACTTGCTCTTAAGAGGATGGGGCTTGGTACCTGATGTGTTCCATGGCTGAATATATGGGTTGGCTATTTGCTGACCTTCCACGTCAAAACCGAAAAATAAAGAATCCAGGAAACGATGAAGGTGATGGAACTATTACCCGCCATGTCAAGAATAGAATGTATTCCTGAACTGCCTGTAATAAATCTCTCTCAAGAACACTGCTGAACCGAAAAGGTCTACGGTACCTTTCCTGAAAACCATCGTCCATGTAGCATGTTCAGAGTGCATGCACCAATATTCACACTCCGTCACAGTCATATATCGTGATGGTACCAATCGTTTTCTGTGGTGTAAACATTCTCATAATTTCCTAAATTAGGAAAAAAATCTACTGTCTCAATGATGTTTACAAAGTGATATTACTTTTTCACTTTCTTTGCAATGGCTTAAACCACGGGTAAATGCAGAACTTGACTGTTTGTATTGAGCGCTGGCCTGCATACACATACATGTAATATTGATTGAGTAACCATTCCCTTAATATGGTTTTGATTATAAAATCATATGGCTGTTTTATTCTAGCATCAATTGGTATTCAATTCAATTCAATTCAAGAAGACATTTATTCCACACTCCTTTAGAGAATACATCCATAAATAAAAGAAAGACTGGTAAATAGCAAAATAACAAAATCAATAAATCTGTCTCAAAAATAATATAAGTAAAATGCGCTTTGAAGAAATGATAAACTTATTTCAATATATGTACAAGAGAAAGTTGGTACAAATTATTAAGCCAACAATGGAACTTTCATAAAACAATTATACTCTAACTTTTAAGAACATGCCGGTATGTCCTTATGCGTGTATGTCCGTCCTTGGGTTCATCCCATTTCTTAGTGATAAAGTTTTGGGCATGGAATTTTAAAAGCCTTTTGGGTTAAGAAGTCAATTGGTGAATCCTATTGCGTCTTTTCAAAAGGAACTTTCATTTCTAAAAAGTGGTTTTCGACAATCATACCAAAGAATGTAGCCAAAATCAAAAATTACATTATCAATTCAATGAAAATGTTGATCACCTAATATCAGGCATGCAACTGGGAAGTCACAAAAAAGAGGAAATTCACATCTTTCCAAGACTTTGTACAGTGTTTTTCTATTTTCAATGGCACACATGGGAATGAAAAAAAAGAGGAAATCAGCTGATCCGAGGAAAAGTTGCATGCCTGTAATATGCAATTTTTTGGGGGGTGGGGAAGGGAACTCAATATCATCAACAACTGTCGCAAAGAAGTCAGTTCGGTAGTGCTTACACGTCTATACAATAACTGATCCAATCAAATACACACTAGCCCTCACCACACGGCCCATCCTATGCTCTGCATCCTAGTGACCAAAATAGTGCCTAAATTTAATTATTTATGGCAGAGAGAGGGACGTTTTGTCATCCTGGTGAAACTGTGCTCCTCTGTCTGTCGGTTCTCTCTCTCTTTTTCTGGCCAAGTCCTGGAGAAGAAACAAGTCTGAAGGTGGCTGACACTCCTTAACAACTGTGACGAGTTGCTCTATTTAATGAAGCAGTGAGAGAAAGCAGTGCGGCTGAAGTGCTGGCACGGACCAGCCGTCAACCTGATGGCCCCCAAATCCATTACTCTCTCGCCGAATCCCTGATAATAAAATTACGCCGTCAATAAGAAAATAATTGTGGAGCCCCCAAGACAAACAGTGAGGAAGTTATGTGGCCCGGGGCCCCCAGAATTTTTTTTCCCTCTTTGGAGCACACACTGCATAGGCCTACAGGAACAAACAGAATTCGTACTTGTGACCATTCTTGAGTGCTGTGTAGCCACGATCGGCATATTTTGTTTATAAATAGATTGATTGACGGAGAGATGCCAATAGCATTGACTGTGGGTCCTTTTGAGACAACTGCCTGTTCTCTTGTACGATCTTGTTTTTCCCCCCTATTTTGAAGAGACATCCCCCACAAGATGCCTTGAATGCGATGAGTCCAATCAATCGGCCAATGACACGACATGTGCAGTGCTTGCTTTGCATAATTGAACCGCACAGCACATGAACGTTAAACTGTTCAATAGCATAAACTGTTAATGCGGCATCAAGAATGTTAACATTTGTACGATACTTTTGGTTGGGAACTGCGATGGTTCTTTGGCGGTGTTTTATAAGCTCAGCACGAGTTATGTTTTAAGTTGTTATGAACATCTTCTGCCGAGCATACATGGTTCCATTCCTGTCATGATCTGCCAGAATTCTATCCACCACAGACATAACTTGGAATTTCTTTTACGGGTGTGCATTTACAGGTAGTACAGGAACTCCAGGGTACCCGATTGAGTGAAACATGGGTACCAGAGCACCCGTTAAAGGAACCCAACCCCAAATTTAAATCTCGGAAGTTGCTGTTCACATTGTTCATAAAAGTCCGCACAATAATACTACCACATCAGTGCGTCGAGTTCTTTAGCTTTACAGTGTAAATTGCATTTTCGCAAGCGTCATAAACGTGAATCTGTTTGTTTTTCCATGTGGCTTGGTTTTCATGTTCAAAATCTGCCATAAATGACATTCAAAACCTTTCTTTGTCATTGTCTGAGAAGTTAGTAAGTAATATGTACAGTTACTGTTATTACGGGTACTCGATTCCATAATCTGGAACCAGTTCCTGACATCAGTGGTTGGGTACTCGGGTACCCGGTTCCGATGCACAGCCCCTAATGTCTTTAGTATTTTTTGGTCATTCAAAGTGTGTTGCATTTAGGCAGGATTTCAACTGTATTGGGAGGTTCACAATGGAACAGGCAAGACGAAATGGAATTTAGAAATGTTATTCCTTGTTAATTGCTGTTTCCACAAAAGAAAACTTTGCTAAAACTAGGACGATACATGTATATTGAAAGAGGCGTTGAATCTCCCGCATCTTGGGAGAGGTGTCTTCAGTGCTGTCCTCTGCTTTGCAGACGATCAACACGAAATCAACTCACAGTGAACAAGCCGTGAAAACGCACACACACATCTTAGGCGCTGTATAGCAGTGATGCTGCTTTTATCATTTGGTCTTCAATGCTTTAAATTTTGTCACTGGACTGCCTCTGCCAAGAGTTTTTGTGAGTAACCAGGTCCCACTAGTCCTTAAAATACATACTCACTCTGCCAAATGAGTCATATATCACAAATAATAATTGTAGATGAAAGACGTCATTCTCACTATACTATTACTGGTTGAAAAAATGTTCCTCCCGGCACTTTCTAGTTCTTTCAAGCAGTTGTTTTCATACGTTCAGTGAGAATTGAATGATGTTTCCGCATCATATTCTGGCCTTTGCTGCCACTATACTGACAATAGTGCACATGTGGTTGACTTGACAAAGCACTTTGTCCATATATTCATGGTGCCACAGTTGAGAGACAAAGAACATGTAAAGAAAATTTTCATAATACACACTTATCTTGATAGAAGGATGCTGCGATATAGCATCACATATATTAATATTGCAACCTGATGCTGCATTTTTCTTCATATATCATCTCAATGAAGGTCAGTCATTGCAAAAATGACGATTAGACATGAATCTGTGACTGAGAAATATTTCCAATTTTGTTAGGAAATACTTTTCTTTACTCTCCATAGACTTTGTACACAGCCGCTGAAGTACCGGTAGCGTCAGGTCGCAACATTCTTTCCCGTGTTCAACTTTTGCGAATTTGCAGCGCGAAAAACTCCCCCCCGACGTCACAAATTCACATTCGCGTTCACTTTCGCGCCGAGTATGAACCGGTCTTAATGCATGTGTCAAAAAGAAAAGAGTTACAAAAAAGTGCCAATAGAAAAAATTTAAGTTCTCAATGTGTATTGTATTGTATTGTATTGTATTGCATTGTGTTACTCGAATCAGTCATGAAAAAGTAGCACGGTGATACCCCAACCTGTAGTTCATATATAGAATTTTTTTTTTTCACACTATAATTACATACATGTGTGCAATGTAGCATTGGTTAACTGTTATTTAACTATGAAAAAAACCCATGTCTGATTGTTTTGCCTCTCACTTTACCTAACACTTCACAAACTATTGACAAATTGACAAATATTATGATAACGCTGATTGTGCCGAGTGCCCAACAGTTTTCATTAAATCCTTGCACACGGACTCGCGCCAGTAATAAGGCGCACCACGCTGCATTGCCACGCCATTGTTGCCGTTCACCCAAGTGTGCTCCAGTGTTCTCAGAAACCATGGCAACCAATAACAACCCTAATGTTAGCTAGGCAACCTTCCAACACAATGCCAAAAGCAATCATCTCGGGAAGCATGCAGAACAAAACGGGGGAAAATGGCCAGGAAATTCTTATTATTCCCTAATAAGTGTGAAACTGAAAGCGTTAAGAACACTGAGCAGAATCTCCAAACTAAACACTGATGATAACGACATTCAGATGTCTAAGATGTACATGTACTTGGGGATAAAATTTGAGATAAAAATATGATTATTCTCTATACTACATGTAACAACCTAACAGCTTTAAACATTTCATTGAGCAGAGGTACATTAGGGGGAGTCAGGTGTGCACAGTGGTTCTTTCCTCGCCTTTCACATCTATGGCCCAGGTTCGATTCCTGCCCAGGTCCACATGTGGATTGGGTTTTCAGTCCCTACCTAATCCGTGGATTTCCCCAGAATATTCTTCTTGGGTTTTTCCTCCCACCTGTAAAACTGTAATTTCTTCTCACTGTATTCTCTGTCTCTTCTAATTTTTCGAATGTTTCTTCAGGCTTGCAAGCTACTGTGCCTCGGGCACTTTTGAGAAACCCTTGGTTTCATTACCAGAGATAATAATAACAATAACAATGTAATTTTAAAAGACAAATGCACCTATGTTGGCTGACAATATTTTAATCCCACTATTCAAATCAAAGGCTTTTAACTAACTGAACAATTTCATATAGATTGTGAGAAATAAAATGAAAAAAAAAATACAACCCCAAATCCCTCAGTCAATGTACACTTTATCTTGAAGGCACAATTTGCTGAACTGGTCTGACACAAGGGAGTTGAGCACGTTAGCTTAACAAACTTGACTTATCAAAAATGTAAATTTCACATAAAGTACATTTTTTTGTACCGGTACATGTAAATGTAATAAAAATGCTAATTTACCTAATGGACTTTTTATAATGATTTCCGGAAAATGTTCCTGCCCAGCACATACTTCATGGTGTATTTGTTCAACATCTGGTGTTCCAATTTCAATTCTTGGAATCCATCAAAAACATGGTCTTTAAAATAGTCTTTAAAAATCCTAACCCTACATGTAACTCTTAGAGTCTTAGACCCCTCCCCCCTCCAAAATTAAACTATCAAGTGTCAAGGATGTACCGGGTATAGAGATATAGATATGAGGGCATGCATACAAATATATTGTCTGTTACATTTTCCTTGACTATTACACCTACTGGGCAATTCCACGGTTACTCACGTTACATTTTCGTAACGTGAGTAACCGATTTTGTGCGTTTTGATTATCATACATAACACATTTTTCGGGATGTCGTCTTTGGTGCTTAGGTAGGTCTAGGTCTTCTCTATCTACCATGGGGATAACAGTTATTAAACCTTTCCAGTAAGGTAATTACAGCCCAAGGAAACTCAAAAGTACATTAAAAATGTAACGTGAGTAACCGTGGAATTGCCCTACTGATAAATGGCCTATCTTCACAACGACCCCTTAACTAAGTGTAAACAAGGACATGCAGGAATGGAGGTCCATATTGTAGTTTACAACATGTACTTACAAGGGCTGCATAAATTGTGTGATTACCAGTTAATGGTCATTCAATGAGTACCAGTACAGTACATGTAACGCAAGGCTGATTTAAAGGGAAAATACAACATTTGCAAACATCAAAAAATAAAACTACCAAATCATTTTGAAATACCTTGCTGGACTGTTAGTGAATGACAGTGTAAAGCATCCTGTAAAATCATGGCACCTGGTATACTGTCATTTTCAAGAAAAGTGATATTTTTGTATCAATTTCCAATGCTGATCGGCCGATCAGCGTTGGAAAAAACTGGCTTTTTTTTCAAATACTGGCCCCAATTGACCATCGCACTTGTTTGCAATCGATTACAAACCTATGAACGGGTACGAGCCAGCTAGACTGGTTCCCTGACCTTACAATTCCCCAATGTATGTAAACTGCTCTGTTTCTTCTTATATGGAGTCAGGGAACCAGACTACAGGAAAATGATTGTTTTTCTTGGTTTTTATAGCATTTTCGAACCCAAAACCTCAAAAAGTCAGTGTAATTATATTTGATATACATATTTCCAACCCCCCAATTCCATCCATTTCTGAAAATTACAGTAAAAGCAAATGATGTATATTCCCTTTAATGCACTTTTTGAGCGAGCACAAAAGACTGAAATGCAGTTAAACTTAAACATGTCATAAAATTATGCAGTGCCTAACCATTATGCATAACTTCACGGATAATTAGATACAGTAGATGTAAATCAGGTTTATTTGTGTTCATCGTTACGGAAGCATTTTTGCATTTTTAAAAGCACTTGTCCCTTCTTGCATAGATTTGCGTTTTCTACCACTTTACAGTACCCTAGCCGGCAGTCCCATTCAGGCTCCATGCAGACCAGGGCCAACCAGGAGGAAAAAAATATATGGATGATTTATGACTTCTAAAGTAAAAGCTAAATATGTGTGCATAATCTACCCTGGTCAGACATGCATTGTATCCATATATCACATCACTGCTGGCCCCGGTTTTTTTTTTTTTTTTTAATGTGACACTCCCTTCAGTACTAGACGATCAGATCAAACGATCTGTCATCAGCGCTAGTGGAGTCCTGCAGACGTGTGCGGCGGTTAGAGCATGCAGTCAGTAATGGCAGGGACCACAAAGGCAAGCCGCCACTTGCAAAGGACACCGCCGACAAAAGCTTACAGCCTAAAGAGAATTGCAGCTGATGCGGGCATGAAAAGCAAGTTGGGAGGAATAATGATGTGGAAGCAGTGGTCAGGCTTGTTTTTTTTTTTCAGGGGTACATGTATGGCGTGCCAATTCTGTCAGACTTCTTGGCAGCTTTTTTGTTAATTCATTAGGGAATCGCAAAAAAGGTTTGTTTAAGCAAGCATTGTATGTACAGTTACTGGCACAAGGCACACCGCCTATCAAATGAAATTGCACTACATGTTTTCATAATGCCTACAGCAAAAGAACTTTTTAATCCTAGTTGGTCAATTAACATGCAATACAATTACATGAGTACACGTACATGTACATGTACGGTATTTTGATACCCTTGGTCATTTGCAATCTCTTATTTGTATGGCGAGGGTTTTGATAATGGTAATTCATTTAATTTTGCTATTTGTAGATGACCAATGTAGGTAATTAATAAACAATTATGACTCACACTCAACGATATGTCATTCCCATTCTCAGTTTCTGGGGGGGGGGGGGGGGGAGTACACATAGAAGTATACATTCCAGCCCGACTTTTAATGGATTTTGGAGATAACATCTCTATGTAAATTGTTGATGTCCCCTAACGTGGCGTAGCCCCTCAAGCCCCTAACATGGCGCATTTTGATTTTTCTTCTTTAGTGCCTTGCCAGAACAAAAGGTTTACCTCAAATTTCACCGTAAGGAAATTTCATCAAGCTTTACACATTCCCGCTCATTAATCTTGAGTTTACCTTACTCATTACAAAGTTAACACAGAATATTTTTTTTAGTGTGATTGTCTGATTTTATTTTGAAGTGCACAATGAACTCTTTTAAAATGAGCCCAAAAATAAGAAAGTCATTTTCTGACAAACTTCAGACAAATTTTCTGACAAACCTGTGAGTGGAGATAATAATGGTTTGTCAGACTTTGTCAACTTTAACCCTAACAACCCCTTGAGCACTTTTACTAGAAAGCATCCTAAATCCACCAAAATCCATCAATTTTTTCGTGCAAAAAACAGTGGTGTCCTGAGTCCATCAGAATCCACCAGTGAGTCCATCAGAATCCACCAGTGTACAGTACATAATAGCTCGTACACACCAAACATATAGCCAAGGAGTTCAACTGTTCAGATCCTGAATCCATCAAAGTCCCCAACCTTTTTCAATATGGAGGTATCCTGAATCCGCCGAAATCCTCCAAATTTGGATTTTGATGGATTCAGGTACGTTACGTTTAAAGAAATTCTTAAATGTTAACTTAGGATTTCCCATGATTTGTTCTTAAAGCGGTCACATGATGACCAGTCATACCAGCCACATGATGACAAAATGGCAGCTGTCAATTTGGAATCATGTGACTTCCTTCATGAATCTGATTGGTCAACATAAATATTGCATCTGGTGAAATCGGAGTGCTGCCCGCACACCTTTCCACTGACATCGGATCCGGTGAAATCAGAGGCAAAAAAAAATCAAATATGTTTAATTTCATCCAGTTGCCTGGTGTAGGGAGAGATCAGTCCGATTTATTCAGCGCAGATCTCTGTACGATGGCCCGATGATCTGTTGAACTGATAAAATCGGAAAGGTGTGCGGCAGGCCTTGGATTGTTAGTCTACAGTGATTTCCACACATTGTATCCATGGCATTTACATTGTGCCCTTTTCTATCCATGGTCCTCCATCCCATTTCTGGTAATTGATTTTCTCGGAGTATTAATTACATGCAGGAAACAAATGCTTCTTGAATTGAATTGACTAGAATTGACTTTGCACATGCATCAATTTGAAGACAGCGTTAAGTTGTTTTGCACACTGGGGGAAAACGATGCCCCCCCCCCCCCCCCCCCCCCCCCACCCACAACTCCACCTCAGTCCTACAATACGGTGGATGCATAGTTTGTGGCACTGCATGAGGTCAACTTCACTTTGTTATCATTTTTTGAGCGATTCCCTAAATTTGATTGGAGCCGCTTGTTCTAATCTCATTTTGTCCTTTGGATTATGATCCGGCATGGTTCTCCATTTGTCGGGGAGAGAGTGCTGTGCATGATGGATGTGCTCCAGCCTGATATGCCAACTACGATTTCAAGTAACCTCTTCCCCATCTGGTGTCAGATGGTAAGGGATATGACACTGCCGTCAGGCCCGCAGAGATAAGACCTGGGATGAAATAAGAAAAACTTAAGACCCTAGCTCTGCTCAAATTGCCCTAGCTCTGCCTGTCAGTCTATCATACTGCCACGGCGGAGCTTGCAATATGCCAATGCATCATCAATCAAAGGGCTGTGTTATTCAATGGATTAATAATCAGCTCTGCTCTAAGAATACCCGGGAAGTCGCCACGGCAGAAAGGCCATAATATTGCTGAGGTTTCATTAAGATTTATCTCTTTCCCGTTTCCATTTTCTGATGAACGATAGCCTTTCCGATTCCAGGGGAGGCCTTCGTTTTCATCTCTGATATCGTATATCTTCATCATCGTGATTCAACATTATTTCATTAGAGCCACTTTTTAATATACCATTCAAATGCAAGTTATTACCAACACTTAATACTGAAACCAGCCCATGACCATAACAAACTGAGGAGATGGATCATTTTTTGGGGGGGGGGGGGGGGGGCGGGAGAGGGTCGCAAATTAAACTACCCAAATATTGGGTCAACAAAATAATGACTCAAGTTTATTATAATCTGTGTAACCCTTCAAATTTTGTAAACTCGAGAAATCCCAAATAAATGTGTAACTTCGTACAGCTTTAATACACCATACCAAAATGTATGTAGTACATGTACATCATGGTCCTCTACAGCTCTCCATGGTACCAGGACGGGATATTTAAACATCTTTTCACACATACAGTGTATAGCCAGCGATCTCCACACAGCTCATCTCAACCATAATAGCAAGCACTCAAGTGCAGGAGGTAATCACAGGCACTGATGCTGCTCGGCCCGGGAACAGTTTTTTTTTCTCCCTTTTTGCCTTTGAGTGCGCAGCCCGTTCCAAGTCAGTCAATCACATGACAAATGAAGACAGGCAATCGTGGCAGCTCTTGGGCCGTGCCCGAACAGCCGCATGCGCTGCGAGTGTATTGTATGCGCCTGTGTTAGCGTTTGGTTGATGCAAGGCGCGCGGGACTTCAATACACCATCGTGTCTCCACAGACACTTCTGCCTGTCTGGGCCTGTATGATCAGGCCATACACTGCTGGGGCCGGTTATTCATAACGTCATATTAATGAAGACAGTCGGTGAGATGGAATAAGGCCTCTCTCTTCAAGTAGCCGGCGAGGGGACGAGCATTACCCTCATTGACCGTGCCGATTCGGGGCCTATTTATTTAGCAAATACCCCTCGACACACACGAACAAGAAGCTAATTATCCACGATCGCATGCATTGCACATGTATCGCAGGATCATTTATTTTATATGGAATAAAGTGGAAATTTCGTTTTATGGGATTTTTTTTCTTTTCTCTCTCTCTCTCTGTCTTCAGAATTACAATCTCGTCAAAGCGGGACATCCTGTTTTGTGTGTGTGCCATTGTTTTTATCATTGACTACTTTTTTGTATCCTTCCTTTCACTGAGTGCATATTGCAGACCTAGAATTTGTGTGATGTTAGTTACAAACCCATTGGTATGTTGATAATCTTTGTTTATCATTACATCAGTGGAACGAACAGTGTCATCAGTTCATCCGTTGCACTGTACAAATATTTGAGACCTTTTTTAATTCGAATACAGTGATGCTGAAAACACATGTACATGTACATGTAGGGTACGTTGTACGTACTTAGTGTGTGGACTAATGACTTGATTCACAGATCTACATGTATACATGTATAGAGAGGACAAAGTTAACTGTAGATTTTAATACAATGTAGGGAACATGATTAATAGCATTTTTGTAGTTTGAAAAGAGGAGAGGCACACATGTAACCATGAGACTTAGGCCTGCAGATGTATGCACCGGTAATTACATCAAAATACTACGATACCGAGGGTTTGTTTTCACGACCATAACCAAATAATCATATTTGTAATATCAAAATAATCAAATGGCATGTTGATACACTTGTGTGCAAATGCAGCAGCAAATACTGTTACATTGTAAATTTGTAAGTGTTACACTCTTTGTATTTTGTGTATCAAACAATCACTACTTTGGCAGAATGTGGGGCCTATGAGCTCCGTGCGCTACCAAAAGAGGGCGCCCTTTTACCTAACAACGACGTCCCATGGGAGGGACATTTCGCTGGTTGACGCGCACCGTTCCTTGTGTGTGACGCACGAACACCAGGGGATTTTTACAATGTACACGCAGTGGCCACGCTTCGCGGCAAATGAATTGCAGTCAGGCAAGATGGCATCGGTCGGTCACCCCCAACTGTACTTCCTTTGCCGGTGAGGGGGTGCTTGTGAACGGAGCGGATACAATGCGGCCACAGTGCTGCTACCATATTATTTTTGATACCATTTGTGCCCATTACAAATGATATCAATCAAATACATGTAAACTATAAAAAGTTATTTTCCCAATACTTTAATAAAGTTCAGTCAACAGACAAAAAACACTACACAAGACTTTGTGCAGTGTTTTTCAATTTGTAATGGTATTTATGAGAAGTAAAAAACGAGGAAATCAGCGGATCCAAGGAAAAGTTGCATGCCTAAACAATGACGGAAAATGAATGACAATTTTTTGAGGCAAAACTATATGTTCTAATACAATGGGGTTGTACAATGAACAATAGTCGTGACTGTTTATCCCAACTAGTCACGACTATTGAAATTCACTAGTCGCCCAGGCCTACATGTAGTTATTACCATCAGGTATGTTGTTATCTTCGGGTCTAGGGAATGAGTCTGAGACTCTGTGATTGAACTGAAAACATGTCATTGCAAAACATCAGACTGGAGAAATCACTTCATACACAAACAAAACATCCATGAGCTGGTGATGAGAACAAGCAATGCTTTAAGAGCTCCTGAAATTGCATTGGTTGCCATGCACTTTGATGACGCATAAATGTTATACTAAATGCTGTTACCCATTTATGCCCATTTACATTAGGTTGACTCCACACCAGACCTCAAAAGGACAATCATACCCTAGCTGGCTGTTCCCCGTAACTCCTCCCAATGCGACATCACAGCAGCTCACTTTAATGCCAGTCAATACAGGTATATGGTACCCTCGGTCATTCCCCTATCACATGTTCAGTCAGATATCAAACAGTGCATCCTCGCCTCCAGCAGTCCATAAAAATGCATACAAATGCTTATGAAAGCATAATATGCTCAAATGTTCAATGTGTGGCGCACTGCATTAGAAACCCTTGAAAGTTGATACAACGCTGATGCTAGAGAACTGCACTTATTAACCTTCCACAAACTACCATAAACACTGTAATTATACAATTACTACAAAAAGATATCAACGATGACCATATGAAATAAAGAATGTAATGTCAAAACAAACTTTTTTTAACAAACTCTCAAGATATCTTTTTTGCAGCCGCTTCTCAAGATGGATGGATTTTGAATTGTGCATTTCAAAATCCAGATTACAACGTCTGGGATAAGGGAGGCATCCCGCTTCCTGGCGACGGGAATGAGGAAAGGCCAGTGCCCGAGCAGTTCAGCCACCGACCGTTTTGGCCACGCTGCACGCACCATCGCCACCATCATGTGGTCAGCGAGTGATAAACTCCAGCATGCGCGACGGCGACGCGCCCCGCGATCAAGTATCCAAACAAGATAGACAAGCGCTGAGAGTGTCACCCATATTAACCTGGGCCAGTCTACTCGAGTCTCTCCAAAAATCGCCTGCGGGCCATCAGCGCATGGGGCAGCCAGGCAAGACAGCCAGCGAGAAAATCAATTTTCAATTTAAAACTAGTTTCCTGTGTGTATCTGATTAAGAGAGAGAGAGAGAGAGCATTTGTGGCAAATTTGGTGTTCTCTCATTAAGGATGAATCTTTCCCTTCCTGTGTAAAAAAAGTACATGTATACTTTGTTAAATTTGTTATAATAAACTTTGGAGAAAAAATGTTGATTTTTTTTCACTTCTGATTCTCTTTGGCATTCTGCAAACAGCACTTTACGCGCACTACATATTGGAGACTAAGACAGCGGCAAAATGCAAATTATGTCCTAGACACATTATACCTGCATACAAATTTATACAGGTCTGCATGTGACTGACAGCGTACAGTGCGGCAGGCTTGACCACTGATTTACATGTACAACATCAAAGGCATGTGCACAAATCAAACCATACGTGTTCAACCTAATGAAATTCTAGGTATAGCAACCTGTACTACATGTAACTAATATCAACATGTTTGTGAAATAGTCTGTTACCCATTGTGAACCTTTTATTGTCGCTTATTTGAATGGAAGTTTGTGACTTTGGTGATATTAAAACAAATCCTTGGCACTTCAATTTTAAAATTCATATCTCAGGGTGAACAGTGAAGGCAAGGAAAAAAATTTAATGGAATGTTGAATTACCTCAAAATGGAAAAATTGGCAATTTGAAGAAAACGTTGGTTTGTTGGAATTTTTTGATTTGAAAAACAACATGTACAGGGGGCATGTAAAGAATTGGTTCTTTTCAAAAGTATGTAAACATGATGTACATGTACACAAAGTACACAAAGTACACAAAGTACACAAAGGTCATTCATATCACATTACGTGCACTCTACCTCCAACAACCGGTTAAATCAGTCCATTCTGAAACTTCATTGTAATTAGTTATACATTTTATATAGGTCTCGTTCAAATGACGACATTTCCAACAGACCATCCACGTGCATCGCCATTTTGAGCACCAACTTGCATAACGCGCAGCGGCTGCGTCGTATTTAGAACACATTTCGAGCAACAAGCGTGCGTGTTTGGAACATTTTCAACACTGCCCAATGCGTGCTTGATTGCGTAAAATACGCAGTTGCAGTTCTCCTACAGAGATGGCCGTCATTGAACGAGCCCTATTGGGTTATGCCCTTTGTGGACATATTTTATACCAACTGCTGTGTACACTGTAAGCCAGCCAGGGGCGCACACTTTTTTCACCGGTTCACCCCATCACCTGTACCTACGTTTTTTTCACCGTTGCAATAAGATCATAACGATACCCGCAGACATGCCTGAGTCCGTTCTATAATCTGTCACATGATGATCAGTCACATGATGACCAGTAACATGATGGTGACCAGTCACATGATGACAAAATGGAATCTGATTGGTTAACATAAAATATCGCGTCCGGTGAAATCGGAGTGCTGCCCGCACACCTTTCCAGTGACATCGGATCCGGTGAAATCAGATGCGAAAAAATCACACGTTTGATTTCATCCAGTCGCCCAGTGTAGGGAAAGATCGGTCCGAAATTTAAGCGCACACCTTTGATAATCCGTCGATCCGGTAAAATCGGAAAGGTGTAAGCTGGGCTTAAGGGCTTGCGAGAAAAAGATTTGACCACTGAGCTTGCCAGGGTCGGCTGGACGGTATGAGACAGTGGTGGTGTTACGTGGAAGTTCGGGGGGGGGGGGGGTTACAATTTTTCAGTAGCTGGGGATCCAATAGGTGGGAGGGGGGTAAGGGCAAACGATAATTTCCAGAAACTTCAACCACCTTGATAAATTCAGTCAGAGTCTGTGATGTCATACTTCAAGTCCTTGTTTTTTAAGTCAAAATCCAAACCAAAAAACAGGGACTTGAGATCAATCTCATCTCAATAGCTACTCAAGAGTCCTCCAGGACTGGTCAACACTTCCAAATGCAGCAATAACAATGTTCTGCAGGGCTGGACCATCAGGGGGAAAAACAAGAAAGGAAACTCAAAGATTTCTGTGCTTTCCAGTTCCCACTGACATGAAAAGGAAGTCAAACAAGCGGAAATCAGCTGATCCATGAAAAGGTTGTCGAACCAAAATTGACAATACACAGATCACAGCCATTAGGAAGTGAAGATATTTGAGGAAGTTGTGCATAGACATTGCAGCTGTTCCTATGGTTTTTGTGTACTTTATTAAGCATCCCCCACCCAAATCGGAAGAGAAATTCTGCAATGTGACTTCCAGGTCTTTGACCTCAGGAAACATCTTTCAATGCAAACATTCCTTTCTTCTTGAAATACATGTACAAGGAACCTCATCGGCAACATTTACAAGCCATTCATGTACTTGCCGGTTGGTGGTAAAGTACTACCCTTACACACGTCACAATCGTGAACTTAATGTTCCGTCTACCACTAGAAAGTTCTGAACATGCCAAATTAGCACCCCACATCAAATTTAAGAATGTTTATAGCCCTTTTCACACTAGACAAATCTTGGGGTTGACGCAGGGTTGACGCAGGGTTGAAAACATGCATCGTTTCACACTTGAAGAATTTCAACCCTGCGTCAACCCTGCGTCAACCCCGCGTCAACCCCGAGATCGATTTCGTCCCGGGTTGAACACAACCCTGCTCCAGACCAGGGTTGAGATTTTCAACCCAGGTTGAAATTCTTGCCAGGGTTCAAAACAGTAGTAAAGTCCCTGAGCATGATAAGCTTGATTTGCATGAAACAAGTTTGAAACGATGCGGGATTGAACGCGGGGTTGAAAAATGTAAAACTCAACCCGGGGCGGCACTGGGTTCGCCCAGGGTTGAGTTCAACCCGGGTTGAGAGGCTCTAGTATGAAAAGGGCTATATGACATTGCTCCGCTGAGGAATGGCTAATCATGGTCACCAGAAGGGCTTCTCGAAAATTAAATGAAATAATTACATGTTACTCAAGCACATTGTCATCCTATACGGCCAGATTTAAGGTAGTCAAGTTTAATACAGGTTTTTTGTTTTTTTGGCGGGGGGGGGGGGGGGGGGGGGGTGATATGGGCTCGGAGCAGTACTGTTGCAACAAAAAAAAACCATACCATTAAGTCATTGGTCGCACTATGAGCTGACCTATCTCATGTACATCAGACACACAACATCGGTATGTATGTGTTCATGGTATCCCCAATCGACAGTGCATGTACGTCGCTTCGTGATGCCCAAAACATTGTGTTGTTGACAAAGTGATAAACTTGAGGAAGGCATAATTGAGACCACAACAAATTTCTATTCTTAAACATGATTGTTTTTTTTTACTAGTGTAATAATGTAAAAATGCAGTTGCGGGGAAAAAAATGTATTTCAAGCAGTGGTGCCATCTTTGCTACTCTCTCAGCACTGCTAATCAGCTTGCCGGGACATTTACACATGACTGCAAAGTGCAAACTCCCCAGGATTTCTGATGGATTTGCAGGATTCCACTTTTTTTTGTGACTAAGAGAGAAAAGCAGATGTGTTGGGTAGCGATAGCAAGGTGTGCGATGAGAGACGTTGGCATTACCAAGGCAAGCTGTCAATCTGATTATGAACAAATTGGCAAAGTCTCGACCCTACCATGATATGGCTTAGCGAGGGGGGGGGGGCAGAGGATGGTAGGAAAGGGGCTGGAGATGGTGTTTAAATCAGGCTTCATAAATTTTAAATGTTGACTACATGATTTTTCATGAAACGTCGGTGAAGGGCAAAAGCTAATTTTATTTACATCACCCGACGCAAAATTCCATCTTATAATAGTTTATGCGGTACCCGCTGCTATACAAGTACATCAGATTCGATCCAGCCAACCGATCCCATTAGCTCGGTTGTCGAGTGGTAAGACATCTGCACTAGAAAGCAGGAGGTTGTGGGTTCTAGTCCCACCCGAGTGATTTTTTTCCAACTTTCACTCGGGAGGTAACACACTGAGTATATAGTGTTTAAACGTCAGTGAAGGGCAAAACCTAATTTGATTTACATCACCCGACACAAAATTCCATCTTATAATTGACTACATGTACATGTACATGTAATTTCATTTTCCCCTTGGTTTACAATGCTTTAACAGTGTATAATGTCTAACCCATTAGCAAAAAATTGTATTATTTTGTTTATTTGCTGAAGAATCAATAAAACCATTGTTCGGGCAGTTTTTGGCATTACCATAGGTGCAGGCCCGTCGCCAGCCCCGAGCGTCGGGGAGTAGTACCAACAAGGGGGTCCCACTACCATAAAAATACAAAATAAACATGTATGGCATTTGCCGGTGGGGGGGGGGGGGGGGGCAATTGCTTGCCAAGGGGGCCCAGCATAGGTGGGCCGATTTCAGGCGCTTCTAAAGGGCTTACCCATAATCGGATCTGCATATCGGATCAGGCCGACATGCAACATATCAGTTAATTGTTGGATCGGCCAAAAAATAGTAATTGCCACTGCCGGTACACATTCCGATAAGAGTTTGCCTTATTGTTTGCCAATATTCCCTGCAATGTGTAAGTTTCAAGTGGTTTTAGTTTGGGTTCAGTACATTTGATAGGCCTACATACATTACCACACACTTCAGTCTGTCAATGACCTAGTGTTTTTGGTTCTCTTCACGCTCGATATACAGCATACATGTACGTATCTACTGTGTGGTCATACAGCCACACCACCACGTGTAGCGCACCCAGCGCCCAATAGCTGGTAACCTTCACATGGATATGCCTACAGCGTGTCATGCAGCTGTGTTCACCGGCGCACAATTCCGGATAAGCAGGAAGAGTGTGGATATGGCCAGCAGTACCGGTATATATGGAACAGCAAGATTCTATCTGCCGGAGTGCACAAAGCACGACTGAACAACTGAAAGCATACAAAATACGTACATGTACATTTGCTGCACAGCATTTATCTTGAGATACATGTACATAAAGCTAGCTTCAGAATTTTCACGAAATCACACACGCTGTCCCAATTCCGTAACGGAATCCAGTATACCCAACTTGGTAAACAACCAAATTTGTGGTCCGTGTCGAACCTAGGGGGATCGCTACTCAGGTTTTCAGGGGGTCCCTGAAAACCCCCATCTCCTTAGAGTTTGAGCATAATAGGCACAGGCACTAGGTGACAAACTTCTAATTGGGATGGCTCCACATCTCATCCCCTACTGTAGACAAAGGAAATCCCCCCAAAACCTTGCCAGCCAAGCCGTATTTGCATTGCTGATGGGAACTTGGCATGCAGACGACTGGGCCTGCAAGTAAACACGGGAACAGTGTCGAAAAAAGGGACAAGACTCGGACACGCTTCACCACGCTTGTGTACAACTCTGCCACAAAAAAACTGGAGAATTCTACATGTAAGTTATACCTATCCTGTGGTTTCTCGGGTCAGGATATTTTTAATAGAAACATCCTCAAAAGTCTGTTATTTAGAACAATGCGGTTTGAATTTGCTTCCACTGTGTACTCAGCATTACGGGTCCCAGCAGGGTGATGGAGGATGGAGGTGGAAACAGCGTAATTCAAAGTGATGATTGAGATGCGCAATCAGGCCACAAAATCAGCGGGTGTGGGAGGGGGTTGGGAATGGTACTGATAAAATTAGACACAAACAGATGAATAGAACAGAGATTTGGGAATTCACATTCACATGTGCCCACTGTACAAGAAAATGTATGTGTACAAAATTAGATTGACCTTGGATCACAATCTAATGATAACACCTCCTCCCCCCCCCCCCCCCAAAAAAAAGGAGATTACTCAACTTTCATCTCAAAATAGCTGGGCACTATACTCACATAACTTCATCACTGTCACATCTTATTCAAGGAGCCTGCTTTAAGCCAGATACACACGTCATGATACGTGTAACGTTACATGCAAATAAGGGAGACATGTGAAGTAGCTTTCTGCTTTCTGGGTTGAATTGTGGAGATAAGGTTTCTAGTTGCCCAACGTTGTAAATTGGGTGGTTTTAGACAAGTTAAAATTGTGCAATGTCACACATTTTGTGCCCAGCTTTATGTGTGTAGGTACATACATCCTTGAGACACAGTAGGTGTGCTGAAACACAGCAGGGTATTACATAATGCCTTGAATCCTTGACCTGAATTTCAGGTCACCCATTAAACAGAGTAAATAATCACTAGAAGGTAGAGGTGGACCATATGGGTGGACAGGACAGGGCTCAAATGTTGCATAAAACTCGCTGGTCTCTAATCTAGTGTTTTACCAGTGATCTAGATGTTTTTTTCCCCACGGTGTGTTTACGCACCGTGGGCTTGAGCTGCTTATGTTGGTTGAATTGGTTGGTTGGTGAGTTGATTGGTTGGCGGGTTGGTTGGTTAGTGGACACTTTACTCGGGGTGTATTATACTGTTCCATCGGCGCGCGAATATGATCAAATTTAACTTGCGATGGTGTCCCAGACTACTCCCCACTCCCAATAACTTTGGATCATTCGAAATACACAGTAGTTCACGGAGCCCATGGAGCTGTACACTGAACCAGTTCTGCAATGGAGCACTGATAGCAGATAAATCTAATTCTTCAAAGCAGGAACTGCACCTTTAAAGTTGATCGTGTTAATAAGCATTTGAAATAAAAGTTCCAAGACAAAAATTTCACCTGAGTCGTTCAGCAGATCTTAACCATCACATCGAAGCACTTTTGGAATTTTTGGTGTAGGCCTACACTAAAAATGTCTTGTCAAGAACAAACTCCTTAAAAAAGCTGAATGGAGGTCTGTGGAGACTTGGTCTTTTTTTTTTTGCCAGTCATAAATAACTTTGTAATCTTCTCTCCGACACATGTAGCCTCAGAGACCTTAAAGAGAAAACACCATGTCTTATGTACTTTATAATGAATGCCTGTATACTCACATTTGAGTTCCTTTCAGTTTCCACGGACTTAAGTTATACTAGTTAAAGTTATAGTTAATAAACAAACTATGTTACGTGTACATGTACTTAATGGGGTGGGAGCAAAAACATACCCTCGGGTAAAACAGTTATTTCCTATTTAGGGCCATTAGCCTCTTTCTGCTTCGATTCCAAAGTTCCATATCTTGTGAACACAAAGGCAGTTTTGGTTCATGCGTAGCCAGATGAAAAGTGGTCAGACTAGCTCCACGGGAATGTCCAACTTAAGTACATGTAGTGCATGCACACAATGCGTCCTTCATTCGCTCTTGTGAGTGCCACACAGCGCCACCTACAGGTTTCAAGATTTACTTCACACATGTAAATGTAGTAGATCCTTCTCCTTTAAAGATCTATTGTGGGCTTCACACAACCCATGACCGTCAAAAGCAGTAATGAAAGACAGCATCCGTTTCCAGCGATTTCTTACAATGACTTCATGACTTTGCTCTACACACACACCATGCACATATAAAGTATGATTTTATTTGGGACATCCGCGCGTAAACTTATAGTAGTCCAGACGCATTTCAAATGTCATGTGAAATTATGATGGAGATCAGTTAGATAAACTTGGCAGAGCTCTGTAAAACTAAGATGGATTTTGAGAGAGACTGACATTCTATTGCTTGCTGTGCCTCATAATATTAAAGAAATGCATCTTAGCACAAGAAACTGAACTTGTTGTGTTTTTCCTGTGGTCTGTATAAAACCCGAAACCGACCCGATCCGGCACCGACTTTGGGTCGGGTCGGGTCGGTTTGTCCATCATTCAACTTGGGTCGGGTCGGTTTCAGTTTTGCGTTTGCGATTTTCAGGTCATGTTGGTCCCCCGAACTCTTCGGAACAGTTTGGAAATTTACACAATATTTATTGCAGAGTCACTTTGCCCGGCACGACCAACTTTGGTTTGCGGTTTATCACACACGGTCTATAACATGTAGGCCCCCCTGTAGGTCACGTTGTGAGTGCCGTATTGTATGATTCACTTAACTGATTGATGACAATATTCACGCGACTCAGGTAAATTCAGTCAGAAAAAGCGGACACAGATGCTCAAGCCAGACATTCGGGGTTTTTTTTCGGGTTGGATCGGTTCCGGGTCGGTTGGGTTGGGTTTCCTTGAATTTTTGTTGGGTCGGGTCGATTTTAGGAGTTCAAATCAGTTTCAGTTCGGATTCGGTTTATCTATGTTTCGGGTCGGTTTGGCCTGGTCAACCTGACCCGATGCACAATATTAGTCTGGTGGTCTCAATTCCAGGCTGGGTTGTAGTTTCTGTCAATGTACAGTACATGACATGTTTATGAAGAGCAAAGACTTTTTATCATTTTAAATCAGCAGTACACCATTTAACATTATGTAATTAGCTGAAATTTCAACTGGTTAGGTTTTGAACATTCTTCTTTGGGGCAATTCCATGGTTACTCACGTTACATTTTTGATGTACTTTTGAGTTTCCTTGGGCTGTAATAACCTTACTAAAAAGGTTTAATAACTGTTATCCCCATGGTAGATAGAGTAGACCTAGACCTACCTAAGCACCAAAGATGACATCCAGAAAAATGTGTTATGTATGATAAACACGACGCACCAAATTGGTTACTCACGTTACCTTTTCATAACCTGAGTAACCGATTTTGTGTGTCTTGTTTTTTTTCTGGATGTCATCTTTGGTGCTTAGGTAGGTCTAGGTCTACTCTATCTACCATGGGGATAACAGTTATTAAACCTTTTTAGTAAGGCAATTACAGCCCAAGGAAACTCAAAAGTACATCAAAAATGTAACGTGAGTAACCGTGGAATTGCCCTTTGGGGTTTTGAGTGATGCTATTTATTATTGGAAACGAACAAAACGTATGAAAAGCAAATTTATGATCCACATACATGTATGCCTTTAACGATACCTTTACCCTGCAACAGAACTTGTTCAACTACCCCCGTGTGGCCTTTTCCCACGAGAACTAGCACCTCCTTCATAATTACATGTATACTTGGCATGCATAATGTCAAAATCCTTTGAGGTTTTTTCTCGAAGACAGGTTCCCCACAAATTGTGATGAAATTGCAATGAAAAACACAAAACTTGCGAGACGTGGCTCCAGCAGAGCTTGTTATCAGGAAGTGAAATTTGCTTATCTCTGCAATATGACATCACAGCTATCGCGCCAGCATGCACAGTGCCAGCCAGTAATGGAGAAGGGAAATCGGGGGAAATTGAGAGTCCTCCTTGCTTAGCACCAGCGAGTGTGTTTTCTTTTAATATGACATGTATATTTATTTTTACCGTCAGCTGCTGCTGACAACATGGGCGGTTACACACACAAAAACACAGGGTAAACATCGCGAGGCAGACAGGTTGGATTTAGCACAGTGGTGCTTGACAAGTGTCTGCTTAACGCTTTTATTTAATTAGCTTTGAAACTTCAAGCCAAATCGGCCTGTTAGATTTTTAATCCAGTGAGTACGTACTTCATCACTGGGTGAAATTAAGGTCAAACATAAGACATTTGCTGACCTTTCACAACAGTGTAACTGGTTTAGTTGTGATACAATGCTTCCGTTTCTATCTTACACATGTGTATTTGTCGTTGCACTTACAAAGAAGTAAAGGTCAATCGACTGTGTAATTTTATACGATGAAATCTGAACATCTGAATCCTAGCCAAGATCTCTTGTGAGAACTGGCAAATCAACAAAGCAGACAGAATTAGATGTGAACCAGGGTTGCAAAAGTCTCAAGGCTTCAGAAAATCTGGCAAGGGAACAACTTTTATCTCTACTGTATTTACAACAATTGCGTACAGATCATGCACAATACATGTACAATTTCTTCAAAATAGTTACAATTAATGTACATGTATCAATTTATGCTTTGTATAAAAGATTGTTTAACAATGTACTACTAGTATGCAGAAGTACGCCTATTAATTTACCCCCCCCCCCACAAAAAAAGAGGTGCAAACACATTAAGCCAGTCTTGTGGCATGTTTGGGCTTGAGCAACTCTGGGTAAGAACTGAACAGAACTAATCTCCTTTTTGACACATGCTTGATGACGCCACTGTTTTGAGGAATAGCCAATTCAGGTTCCTAATGACTTGTTGAGTACATTCCAGACACTTCAAAATAGATTTTACATGATGAATGACCATGTTATTGAGCGGGGTCACACCCATCATGACCTTTCATTCAGTTCACATTATGGAGGTTTCGCAACGCTTTCTTCGGCTGGATTCGATTACACAAAACAGATGGAAATCACCCAACCCTACAGTGTATTCTTTATCTTACAAACCACTCAGTAAACAGAAACACAGTCTCCATGCCCACAAACTAAATAAGAAGGTACACATCTTACATGAATCGGACATATAGTTCAAATCAGTGCATTAGTCAACTCTGCGCAGTCAGGGCACCAGACATGACGAAGAAAAAAACTGACAAGCCGCAAGAATAAAAAAAATGATCATACCGACTATGGATGATAATAACCATGGATATATCAGTTATGTTTTCCCCTGCGCCGCTCTTAATTCGCCATTCCCCCTTCAGGAAGAGACAGGGATATCCTGGCCAACCCATGCGGAAGTGCGCGCTGAAGTAGTGTCACTCTAGCTACAAATCAGCTCGGACAAGACTGCTTGACATCTCGACATTAGCCTCTCACCATACTTGACAGATCAATTCATGGGAGAGACGGGCTCCTGCATCAGAAGGAACTCTCTCGCCCTGTCCGCAGGGCACTTTTCAGGATTTCGCTCCTCTGGGGGAAAAGGGGGCAAGCTACGTCACACACACACTCACGAAACTGCGAGGGGCCCAGGAATAGCAACTATGAAGAAACTATTACCAGACATTTTTACTGAGCAGGTAAAGGTGAACATCCATCAAACTGGCAAGGCAGGCTTCACCTGGACTTCATTTCAAAAATTCTTCGTGTACTTTCTTTTCCTTCTGAAAAAACGTCCAACCGGCCGGAATTTGATATTAGGCATATGAAAATAAATCATCTGACAGGCAACTTGAGGCAAGAACAGCCAACTAAGACAAACACACAAAAAAAACCTCTGCCTTCTGCTTATGATGGAGCTGATAAGTTTCACAAGGGAGGAAATGGGCGGCACAGCTGCAAGTCAAGATGTGGCATTGTGGGGAAGTTGAACAAGTAAAAGGGGGAGTGACGGCTGTAGTCTTTATTGCTCCGTGCCATATTGTCAATGTCAAAATAGAAAGAAAAAAAAATGAGTTGACACGTCAGCAGAGTCTTGAAGGAACATGCAAGACCTTAAAATAAAATGATGAAAATTCAGGCAAACTACATGTAAGGATCTTCTTGGGTGAGCAACCACAGAGAACTGAACAAGAAATATTAAAGATGTATAGTCCATCTTCTTTGTCAAATTCAATTTGTTTTTCAATGTATGTTACCAAAATAAAAAAAAATATTTGTTTCTTTTTTTTTCTGCGCGGAGACAAATTGCCAATCACTAAATTATAGTCTGATAGGGGTCAAGAACCTGCGAGTCTACCCTGCGAGAACTTAATTATTGTCAGGATATAAATATTTTGATAATTGAAAGTAATTATTTTGTGACTAAACGTGGGTGTCTCATTCATGATTAAACTTGCACTGCTGGAAAAACATTCTTCATAGTGAAACTCTAAAAAAGTACTGGCAGTACATCTTTAGAGACCAAAACGTGGTACAAGCATGATGAAGGCCCATACGTGGTACAGTTTAACCCTAACAAACCTGAATCCATTAAAATCCACACCCCTGTTTTTGGAGGAATTCAGGGGATTCAGGACACCTCCATATTGAAAAAGTTGGGGGATTTTGATGGATTCAGGACAGTAAGCCTAGCGGTACTGCAGGATTTTGAAGGATTCAGGATACCTCCATATTGAGCAGTTGGGGGACTTTGATGGATTCAGGATCTCAACAGTTTAACTCCTTGTATTATATGTTTGGTGTGTACCAGGTATATGTACTACACTGGTGGATTCTGATGGACTCACTGGTGGATTCTGATGGACTCAGGACACCAACATTTTTTTGCATGACAAAATTGGTGGATTTTGGCGGATCCAGGATACTTTCTAGTAAACGTGCTCAAGGGGTTAGGGTTAATGCAATATGTGAATGAGCATCAACAAACACCGATTAGTTCTGCAGAGTTTTGCTTATTTTCATCAAAAACGGTAGAATGCTGAGAGCACATCTGTTGACATTTCAATGAAATAGCTAGTCTACAATTGTAATTAACCTCTGGTATTTGTCCCCCAAAAAAGAAGAAAACCTAAAAAAAAATCACGCAACGTTTAAAATCTTTCTCACATAAACACACTATTTATATCTTCACTTTAAATTCACCATTTGAACTAAAATTTGCAAACATCAAAAAACAAAACTTCCAAATTATTATGAATACCTCACTGGACTGTAAGTGAATGACTGTCTTAAGTATCCTGTAAAATCATGGCACCAGGTGTGCTGTAATTTTCAAGGAAAAGGGCATTTTTGTATCAATTTCTCACGCTGGTTGGCCTACCATCATTGGGAAAACTGGCTTTTTTAAAATACTGCCCCCAATATACCATATTTAGTTAGTCCGCATTTTGTTTGCAATCATACACACCTATGAACGGGTACAAGCCAGTTAGACTGGTTAGCTGACCTTACAATGTTATTTCATCTTATGCTCGGTCAGGGAACCAGACCACAGGAACATGATTGTTTTTCTTGGTTTTTCCAGCATCTACGAACACAAAACTTCCAACAAGTCAGTGTAACAATACTTGATATAAAAAAGTAACCCCCCAAATCCATTCATTTCTGAAAATTACAGCAAAAGCAAATGTTGTACATATTCCCTTCAAAAATCACTCCTGAAGAATAATTATAAGGAATATTTCCATCGCCATTTTTTTAAAGTTAAAAAAAAGAAGAAACAAAATTTTTGTATCTCACATTGTTGTTTCAAATGTACTTTGATGTGTTGACTTTTTGATGTCAATAAAGAAACCCAAAAATGGTAACCTATTGTTTGTGTACATTACTATAATTGGATTAATTAATTAATATGAAAACAGTTTACTGTCAATCAAAATAAGAATTTGTATTCATAGCATTAGTTTGTGAACCTATGTGTCAATTTAATTTTGCATTCATATTAATATTATTTTTAGCTTGAAATCGATGAGGTCGAGCAATAACAAAAATAGTTTCTTGTCCAGGCCTTTTTGAAAAAAAATGATGGAAACGGCCTCATTTTCTTAATTTTTTTTCAAGATGGCGGATTTTCAAAGATTGCGAGTGGATTTTTTTTCTCGACGATTTTGATGATGCAAAATTGTGTCGCCACCCTTTCTACATAGCTACAATTTGTTGGAAACAAATAAGACAATATATTGACAAAATTGGCCAAAAATATTGTAAATATGTATGGATTATTAAAAAAAAAAGACGGGCAGCAAAAAAGAAGTGGGCAGAGATGAGAAACTTACTTACTTGGCCTTATCATAAACTTAGTAGGTTGATATCTTATATAAAATAAACAAAGATCAATCCTCATAAAACTGCCTGTAGTGCAGGCCTCCTTCCCATCCCCACCCCCCCCCCCCCCCCCAAAAAATTAATTTATAAACAAATGATAAAAAAACAACCCAGAAAGTACTTGGGTATTATACATGAGTTACATCAATTCAAATCACACTTTCCAAAACAAACATTGTAATACAACATGGGACATAATAATGGACAGATAAACAGTTAGTCCAGTGCAAAACCGACCACAGGCAATATATACCATGCATTATGCATAGCGAGCAAGTGATCCCATCATAAATCTGACCGACACAAAACAGCAGTTGACTCAAAACCCTTTGATGTGACCGCCATTCAACCACACATTTGCACAATGCACCGCCAACAGCTAGGACTTGCGACTCCACAAGCCAACATGATACGGCTATGTTTACGCTTTTACACAAGAGGCACAAGAAAAACCCTGTTATATTCATGGTACATTGGTAGTTAATTAAATTACCACGTCGAACTTCCTAACTGCACAATAACGCCCAGTTGCTAATCCCACCAAACGACCCCACCGCTCCGCGTAGTTAACGATATTAAAGCCCCGTTACAAAAAACCCAAAGTAATAACCCCGTGAATTCCCCCCGAAAAAAAAAAATACCAAAGCGATCGCCCGGCCACAAAGTCTTCGGCGGCACCACCAAACACAACTTCATTTTGGGCTAATTTCCGCGGCGCCTGCAATTCGCTTGCATGTCGGCAAACGGTGATTTATTAGACAAGCTTTAACACTTGACCCTGGCGAGGGTGTTGACCGAGATGCGTCAATCAGCCCGACTTGAAGGCGAATGAAACATGTCAGTCTGAGAACCGTCAACACATCAATGGAGCTTCGCATAAGCGACTAGGGGATCTAGCCAGCCAACCAGGCCGCGCGCGACCCATCAAGCCGGTGATGGGGGCCTCTCGCCCAGCCAAGCGCTGGCACGACATCGCGGTCCCGTACTACGGACGAATCGCCAAAACAGTCGCACCTTCACACCACAGAAACGACCAAATAGACAGCCAAACTCACCTTTTAAACGTTTCGGGGCCTGCTGCTTCCGACGAGGCATGATCCTCCGACGGAAAATCCTGGCGGCGTGGAGAAGAATTGGCAGAGAATCGGGGGGTTTACTGTGGGACCTTGCGCGCACACATCACCGTGCATACAAGCAGCTGGCAGATATCAACATGGCGAGTTAATGAGATATGGGGGCGCTATAACGCTTGAAAATAGCACGCGCGCTCTCATCCGGGATGACCTCGCTATTATCGCAATGATTAATATTCACATATGATTATACCAGCTTGTTTCTCCCTTTTGTTTTTTCTTTGGGTGTTTTGTCTCAAGTTATAACTACCATCTAAAATAAAACAATATTAGTGTAAAAGAAACACACACAGTTATAGGAATACTGATGGGAATTTTTACAAATTAGATATCTTTTTTTTTCTTTTAAATCTCATTGCCATCAATTTTTTCTTATCCTCGGTAGATAAAAAAACGGTGAGAGCTTGTTCAATAAAAATACTAATTAATTGACTGAAAATCTTGGTTTGGGAATTTAAAACATTTTTGATGCACTTGAATAAACTTGCACTATTTCGTGTTGGTGTACGAATTTGAATTTTGTGTTGTGATAAGGTGACATTTCGAAGATCCTACGAAACGATTGGTCAGAGAAATAGGCCCAAAAAAGATGCAGAAAGAAGTTTTAAGTTCATTCATTCAGAGCCAACAACTGAACATTTGAAATATGTACTGCTAAAAGACATCAACAGCTGAAGATTAGTTCCCCAAAAAAAATGGCTAAATCATTAGAATGTTGTTTGAAATTGAACTCGACTATAGACTCTAGTTACCCATTGCGTATAATTATGACATCTGACTATTGTGGCATTTCAATTCTATATATAAATCAGTTGATAATCAACGCTCATTTAAACCCATTTGTCTTTTTGATTGCTGTAATTACACCAATTTATTTTGACAAGTCAAATTATGTTGTTTCCGGATTTCTTTTCAGGTTTGAAGTTCAAAAGGAGTCGCGAGGCCTGAACAAAAATACTAAAAACTCAACCTGCACTCGCACAATATGTCGACAGTCGCATCTTCCATCATTATATCTGCGTGTATGTGTCGAGTCCCTCAATCAATCAATCATTTATGCAAATCAGCAAGACACGCCCTAGCCACGTGACACGCTACGACGGCTGATGACGTCAATCAGCCGAGCAAATAACATGTCACATCAGCCGGGTGATTGATGGGTAGTCTTTAAACCCTTTGTGGGCCCACAGAGGATTGCTTGGCATTAGGCAGCCGCCATATTATTTCTTGTCCTCGCTTTGCCGAGCAGTAATATGATAATGTTGGGTTGGGTCAGGCACAATAACACTAAATCTTCCGCGCCCGATAGAATTTCAGCGGATAGAATAACAGTGATATTAAAACCCATATTTTCTAGTTGAAATGACAGGGTCACTCCTTTATAAAAAAATAAAGGTGATGAAATAGTTCCGTGTTATGTTCTCGTTATTTTAGGATGCACTGTCGTTTGTGCACACTTAATGTTTATACACTATACTAAGTCTTATAATTTATTGTTTATACGAATTCAATATAAGACCAACAACTATTAAACGCAATAACTAGGCCTACTGTATGTGTTTCGATTTCTTCTATTTATTTTTAGATGTGATTATTTATTTCATTACTGCATTTTAAATGATTTGTTTTACTTTGGCAATTATAATCTAAAACCGCACAAATCAAAATAAAAAATTGAAACAAACTTATATTGCCTGCTATTCTTTATGTGAGTTGGTGCCATCACTACTGCTGCCAATTTTGATCATTTTTAAGAAGTTAACAGGTGATGGAATTGAAATGACTCATTTAAAAAAAAATGTCTTTCAGGCATTGGCTGTAACATCACAAGGCTACACTTCAATATGCCATGGTCAGACTACGCCAAGTTTGAATAGCCTTTTAAAGTTAATTTTAAAGGTAATATACATTTTCTTTTGCTGTATTTGCAGAAATGAATGGATTTGGGGGTTAGCATTTTATAGCAAACATTTTTATACTGACCTGTTTAAGTTTTGTGTTCATAGATGCTGGAAAAACCAAGAAAAATTGCTGTTTTGGATTCTGGTTCCCTGACCCTACTTCAGACAAAAAGGAACAATTTATAGACGTCCGGGAATTGACACGTCAGGGAACTAGACTTATCTGGCTTGCACTTGTTCATGGATGTGTAACCGATTGCAAACAAATGTGCACTAAATTTGGTAAATTGGAGACAGTAGGCAGTTTTTTTCCAACGATGGTCGGCCTACCATCATTTGAAATTGGTACAAAAATTCCACTTTTCTTAAGAATGACAGCACACCAGGTGCCATGATTTCACAGGATACTTGAGACTGTTATCCACTTACCGTCAAGTTGTATTTCATAATAATTTGGTAGTTTTGTTTTTTGTTGTTTGCAAATGTTGTATATTCCCTTTAAGGGGTTGTGTGAGAAAAAATTCAACAAATGGAATCTGCAAACAAACAAGATTTATGACAGGAGTCCACCGTTACAATGACAGGCTCCCCGAATGCAGGAGTCTTTTATTATTTAACACAGTTCTTGAAGAAGAAAAAATGCAAGATCGTAGTGGCACAGATATTCTGACTCTGTGACAATTTGCCCGTCAAAAATGGATAATGTTGAACATCCAATCTGCACTTGTTTCCCATTCTGCACAATTATCAAACCCACTGTACAAAGCAATCAAGCAAACCATGTCCCCCTGTACAGATGTCATCAACGACTACTAATCTACATTCAAACTAGACAGAAATCAATTAAAAATTAATGACTGTCAGTTCCGAAAAACAGCCCAGGCATTTAATGTATTTAAATACGATGCACATATAAAAAAGGACTGATCATCTTGACAAGCTGACAATGGGATGACAGAGAAAAATTGTCTAGTACAAAATTACGGCTATATTAATAACGCTTAACAACATTAATTAATACACCAATATTGAAATGTATTGTGCACATATGCAGGTTTTTTTTTTTTCAAACTGAATTCCGACTCCATGGAAAGAAAAATCTGACCGTAAAGGCAAAAGCAATGCTAATTATTATTAAAAGAAACTAGTTTATCATATTCAACACTAAAAAATTACCTCACAAGATTTGCATACAAAAGTGTGTGCATTCATTGCCCCAACAAGAAACTACATGTATTTACATTAAAATTGATATTGAAACATAAAGTAATAGAATTGGTAGAGCTGGGCCATTCTTGTTTTAATATTTTTAATTATCTACGGCTTACATGTACGGCAGAGAGGCCAAAAAACCTCTCATGATGAAAATATGTTACTTTGTATCATTAATGTTCACATTGCAAACTCACAAACCTTAAAAGGATTTAAATAGAAAATGACACAATAACGTAGTTAAAATGTCGCTGACGTTCAACATTAGAAAGCAGGAAAATATCGGAATTGTACAACAAAACACAGAGTTGTTGACTCGAGTCGCTGACTCGGACTTGAGTCCGACTCGAGTCGCTATGTTTTTGACTTGAGACTTGACTTATAAACTTGAAAAAAAAAAGTGACTTACTTTGACTCGAAAGAAAATGGTTTGTGACTTGACTTGACTAAATTTGACTTGCTGACATTAACACAAACTTTCAGGCGTAGGCAAAAATCATTTTTAACAGAACGGCAAGGACCTGATGTACTTGAAGCGAGCTACATGTAGGTGTCCAGCAAGTGCTGGTATCATCAAGGTGGTATTTGTGGTGCATGCTGGTTTATGCCATGGAGATCAGTGCCATTGGTTACAGTTGTGTAACAAGGAACCACATTGCCTTACTGCACACTACTGATCAGTGTATAGAAGCATGGAGAAAGCGACATCTTAAATGACTGGAAAATTACTACTATCGTCATTCCGTGATACGGATTTGAAGCGTAGCAAGAATTCTTCCTATTCAACAAAAACGCTTGTCAAGTGAATGTCTGATGGCAAAAATTCAACATGATTGAATTAGGCCACAAAAAAAAAGTCTCGGGTTTCTGGTATGGAGCTTGCCCAAAAAGTGGTGCGGCGACGTAGCTTTTTTTTTTTTTTTTACCTGTTTTTTTTTGCTTCAAAAGTCGGCGGATGACTGCAAAATGGTGCCCGACTAAACTTAGTGCAAATATATGGGAGTCCAGAGAGGCCACATAAAGCTTATTCTCGATCATAACCCAATCTAAAAACACGTTAAAATTGTGCAGCAGCAGGATTCCAGTCAAACCAGTGAGTTTGGTGGTTTTGAGACATCATCTTTCATTGAAAAAAAACTTTTTCATTTTGCCGACGCGCATGGCTGTGGCAACACGCGCGCATACCAGAAACCGGAGACTTATTTTTGTTGGCCTTAAGTTTGTAGATTTGTAATCAAAATTCATTTTCAGACTATTTTAAATGAAAATAAGGTGTTTCAGAGAACAAAAACATTGACAAATTGTAAATTTTGTTTTGAAATTCTCCTTACATGATGCTCCCTCAATAAACACCATCGCGAACACATACATGTAGACTGGCTCCGTTTCTACTGTTGACTAAATATACGGTACATGTGTCATGCGTATTATGACGTAACAAGTTCAGAAGGACTTGAAAATATTGGCTTGCGACTTGACTTGACTCTGGAAAAATTGACTTGCAACTCGACTTGACTTGTGAAACATGACTTGGTTACAACACTGACAAAACACTTGCACAATTAAACGGATAAAAGAATGGATATGATGCTCTGACTGGGGAGAAATGTTCACCGCCTAAATGTGCAATCATCAACTGCGGCTACTTATTTATTGCAGGTCCCAAACAAGAACGACAAATAAACAAGGGAATAAGACAATTGCCTTTTTTTTGTTGGGTTTGCTACAACAGTTGGAAACACAACGCACTTAATTTCTGATATTAAATCCTGATCAATACCAAAACTGTACATTATTTGTTTTACTGAGTAGCGGTTGGAATACGGGAAAAGAAACAAACTGAAAATGAGCATTATCCGCTCTGTTCACAAGTACCCCCTCACCGGCAAAGAAAGTACAGTTGGGGGTGACCGATCGACGCCATCTTGCCTGACTGCAATTTTGCTGCGACGCGCGGCCGTACCACTGCGTGTACATAGTACAAATCCCCTGGTGTGCGTGCGGCACACAGGAGGAACGGTGCGCGTCAATCAGCTAAATGTCCCGCCCATGGGACATCGTTGCTAGGTAAAAGGGCGCCCCCTTTCATTGGCGCACAGGGCCCAATAAGTGTTGCCCACTGGACATATATGTCAAGCAGTGGCTAGCATCCGCTAGCCACCACGCACCTGCAACTTACATATCCCGTAGCTGAGATTGTTGTAGTACCCAGCAGAAGCAGAAGTATCTACAATGCTTCCAATGCATCTTTGATTTTTCAGGAACAGAAATGAGTTCCTGTTAAACGCTTGTTAAATGCTTGTCGTCCTCTTGAAATACGCAACAAGATTTTGTCGGAAAGTAGTGAAACATTGGTGATGACCATGTGTTGGATGTGATATATTTGATCTTCAGGGCCATCTTTAGGCAAGGCAGTATCAAGTCTACTGCAAGAATTAAAACCCCGAAGGTACCTGATGGGATTCTGTTAAAATGTTGTGCTATGGCATGTTCTTTTGCCATCACAGTACACATGAAAGTGGGGTCACTGGCAGTGTGACAAGATCACACAGCAGCAACTAAGATGCCCTTAATACGAGCTGGTGGTTCAGTGCGAATGGGCCATCTGCCATTGGGGATATTACATCATACATATGAATTACAGAGGCTGAAACAACTCCCAGATTAGAGTACTTGTCTGTGACCACCTCAATTTGTTTCTTAGTGGGGATACAATGTCACAGCTTGATCATCAATTCAATGAGTAATTTTGCAAACTGTGCCCCTGTGAGATGACAGGCTGAATGCTATAATAAAAGACAAAAAAAATATAAAATGTGATTCCATTCAAGGCTCTACTTGAGTTTGGCCTTCTTTCGAGCGATGGCGTCCTCCACAGCCCGCAACTGTTTCAAGAGTTCTTCCCGACGAGACACGGTGGTGCTCTTCTTGGGTGCTGCGCTTCCCGCTGGCTTAGCAGTACCTGCAGGCTTGTTGGCTGCCGCGGCCGCGGCCACTGTGGTAGGCTTTGCGCCAGCTCCTGTTGCAGGGGCGGTCCGGGCAGGCACTTTGGCGGGCGGCTGTCCCTTCAGGGCGGTTGGGGAGGATGGACGCTTGCGGTCACCAGTGGACGGCTTGGGGGCGGTCTTGCTGGTGTAGCCCGGCGCGCCGGTCTTGCGGTTAGCATCTCCAGACGTCGTGGGCTTCTTGGCAGTGGTTGGGCTGGCGACAGGAGGTCTGGTGGACTTACGATCTAATGGTCAAAGATGAAAAACAGTGGCATGCATTAGCAACCCTGATCATGCAAAATATGAATGCCTATACAAACATGAATTAATAATAACATAAAAATAATGTAGTGCTCATATTGCGCTTTATACCTAAGGTTTCAAAGCACTTCACAATTATTATCCCTGTTCATCAGGAATGAGACCTTTTTTTCTGCAGCAGCTCAAGATCAGCGCAATTTGGTCTCTACCTTCACAGGTACCCATTATACTACTGGCTGAAGAGAGGCAATTGTAGTCAAGTGACTTGCCAAAGAACACAAGCACCACGTTCCCCATCAAGGTTCAAACCCACGTACCACAGCTCACGAGTCAAACACTGTGACCGTTGGAGCACAGCGCCTCATATAACTTGAATTCAAGAACAGTCATCACAAAGTGAATCACATGCCAATCACATGTCACATCACATGCCAATCACATGTCACATCACAAGTCCTCTCTTAAGTCACGTGACACTGGTTTCCTGTTGGTGTTCTTGAGTCATGCCGACACCAAATCATAGCAGGACTGAATCAAGTGGCAACAAATAGATTTTGGTTTCAGACAGGTAAACTGTATGTATTAATTTCCATTGACTAGACTCTGGAGTTGTTCCAAATGGCCCCAACAATTGACTTTTAGACGTAGTCACTCCTAACTGATTCAACTGTCAAACATTCATGTACTTGGAAACAATTTGGGAATAATTTGGTTCGGCGTGACTCTTGAATACCAGTATGAAACTGGGCAGCGAATGCCACCCTGGATCTTACCCTTGTCTGTGGAGGTCTTGGACTGTGCAGGAGTAGCTGACGTCTTCTTGCTTGCCTGGTTGGACTGAGAATCAGTGGAACGCTTCTTGGGGTCGGCTGCAGGCTGTTGCGATAGGACAAAACAGTCAAGTCAATGAACCAGAGAGATGTAATGACACCACGCTTTGTTTCATATGTGCTTTCTTCTGGAGGGTTTATTCTGTACACATCAAGTTCAGGAAGGGTTGCACGCCTTCAGCATTAAACTTTGGAGTAAATTCATCTTCAAAAAGCCACACAAACAATGGACCCCAAGACACATATATACTGTGGATGAGATTTTGGCCAGTGCTCTTTCCCTACTGAGCATGTCCAGGAAACAATAAAGGTGCACCCTCTTACCTTGTTCAGCAGCGTCAGCTTGATGTCTTTGTGGGCTGTCACTTTCAGTGTGTTTGACCGTGGGGCTGCTGCAACTGGCACGGAGGTGCTATGTTGTCTGTGTGCATGTGAAAGTAACATAAATTCCCATACTCAAACTTCTTGATGAAAAAAAAACACCCAATGTTGTTTATCCTTTTACGTATGTAAAACGTTGCCTTTGTTTTATGAAATACATATGAGCTAAAAGGGGTTATTTCCAAGCTGACACCTAGCTTATCATCATGACCACTGGCAATGAGAATATAACGCATAACCAACCGAAGCTGGCAAGTCCTGCATCAGAATCGGTAATAAATTTCCATCATTTTCAATGTTCAGTTTGCCCTTGACAAACCTCATCATCAAATTTAAAACCCTTTCAAGCTGTGAATATTTCTGACCTCTGTGTTGCCGATGCCACACTGGACGATCCTGACGGTGCACTAGGCGTAGTCCCCGACGTCGATCTGGACTTCTCTTTATCCTTGTCTCTGGAGGTGGCGGCTGGTTTTGGAGCACTCTTCTGCTTTGCCGGCGCCGGGGCCGTTTTGGCCGGTGCTTGCGCAGTCTTGCTACTGGGCACTGCTTTGCTGCTTCTGCTGGGAGACTGCCTGCTGTTGCTGGTTGGAGGTTTGGTAGGCGCAGAGGCAGGCTTGCTAGAGGGCTTACTACTGCTGCTGCTTGCAGGGGGCTTGGTTGATGCTGTTTTGACAGGCGCCGGTTTGTTGGATGGTGGCTTGACCGTGGGTGGTGCCTTGCTGCTGGATGGAGCCTTGTTGCTGGGTGGAGCCCTGCTGCTGGGCGGCGCCCTGCTGCTGGGTGGAGCCTTGCTGCTGGGTGGAGCCTTGGTGCTGGGTGGCGCCTTGCTGCTGGGTGGCGCCTTGCTGCTGGGTGGAGCCTTGCTGCTGGGTGGAGCCTTGCTGCTGGGTGGAGCCTTGCTGCTGGGTGGAGCCTTGCTGCTGGGTGGCGCCTTGTTGCTGGGTGGAGGCTTGCTGCTGGGTGGGGGCTTGGATGACTTTGCCTGGGTCACTGCTGGGGTTTTGGAGCTCCTGTTGGATGGCACTGGGGGTGCTTTGCTGAGCCGAGGTTGAAGTGCAGGAATGCCGACTGTAGGGATAAACAATACATCCCAAGCAAACTTTACAATTTAGATTTAAGGAATACATCAGGAGGCAGGCCGAAGATGAGCACAAAAGACCTCCCGACAATTAGTAGGAGAAACGTGTGATAATTCTGCACATGTATCTCAAGCATACATATTTCAGATTCATGCAAGACCTTGGTTTCTCCTTTTCGCCAGGCATACCTAAAAAAGAAGAAGTTAAGTTGGTTCTTCACTGTCAATTACACATGGTTCTTAATGATATACATTTTGTTTTTATCAGTAAGTTTGATTGCCTCAAGAATAAACAAAAAATCAGATGGAAGGACACCGTCTATGTCTTCACATATGGGCGTGAATATTTTACATCAGTGTTCAACCCTGCTCTAAAAATGTGTTTAATAAGACTCATGTCACAGGACCCAGTCTCATGTCGTCCTCACCTTTGGGGATTTTGGTGTTTGGCGGCAGACGTTTCCCGTCGATTCCCTTCATGGTGGACGGTCGTCGCAGCGACAGGTCACTCTCGCTGGAGGAGATGCTGGAGTAAGAAGAGACGGAGCTGAGCGAGCGACTGCCCGAGCGCGAGCGCGAGCGACTCAGGCTACTGTAGCTGGAATGGCTGCTGCGACTGCTGAAACTGCTGTTGCTGCTGCTGCTGCGGGTCCGAGGGCGAATCTGCCTGCCAGGGGGCTGGAGGCAAAAAAAGAATAATTTTATTTTTGTAATAAAAAAATTAAGTAAGTGGAAAATACGAGAAATAAAAATAAACTAAACGGTAAATACAGGGGTATGAGTGACCACTGATAAAAATGGCTGAAAACAGCTGAAAAAGGTGTAAAAAAGCTGAACTTTGGAAATCTCCGACACCTTTGTACACAGCAAGTCAGGGAAAAAGCTGAAAAAAAGCTAATTTCTCTTACCATTTTCCTAACGTCTGGTGATTTCCTGCTACCTATGGCTCTCTTATCTGACGGACCAACACTGCCTGGTTTCTTCTGTTGTGTTGGCGGTCTGAGAAAAGAATAACCCAAACTCTTCTTTTAGACCCAAAAACAGACCCAAAACAGTGGAAGGGGTCAAAGAGCCAGCCATGAATTAGCTCAAAGAAGTAATAGTCACAGTTTTTCATTACAGCAACCTTTGGGTAGGGGGAGGGGAGGGGGAGGGGAGGGGGAAGCAAAAAAACAAACCTGACTTGATAAAGGGTTTGAACAGAAATCTTAAAAATGACAATCGATGACTTTTCCTTCATGGATCAACTTTCCGTGCCACCTTGCAAAATAACAAAATTCCACGACTTTCCATGATAGCTCTACTTAAAATTCCGGGATTTTCCGGGATTTTTTTCCATGACACTGGAAACTCTGTTGACAGTTTGAACATGGGGAATGTTAAGTGAGGAGCAATTCCATGACCAACGGAACAGGCACTGAAACTGTGCATTGCACAGTGTGCGCTTTAGTCTGCAGAAACAGCAAAGGTCATAGCTGCATGTATACAACCAGCGTTCTAACACGCACATATGACAGCTAGTTCAAAAGCAAGGTTCGTTAATTCTCCTACTGTGTTGACAGTCACAGACAGTCAAAAACTCCATCAATTTCCCCTGCCGTGTCTTTAACACAGGCGCATCACGAACAGTCAGACCATATTTTCAGCAAACACTCTGACTAGTCAATTTCAGTCAACACACAAAAGCAGGAAACTGGCAAGCACAGCTGTCTTATCAATCACCCACAGTCAAAGCATAGCTGTATCAAGTCACATAAACGGTCACAGCCAGTCAGTCCTGCTTTATGTAGGCTGGGAGCTCTTAACTCTTGAAAACAGTCACTTGATTAATTTTACCAAAAGGACAACTTGACAGAGAGTGTATGTTTGCATAAAAGGGTTAATGATTTCTGGTAATGAAACCAAGGATTCCTCAAAGGCGCCATCCACTTCTCCTGCCAAACACTTTGACTAAACAAGTTCAGTCAACAGACAAAAGCAGGCAACTGTTAAGCACAGCTGTCTTATCAATCACCCACAGTCAAAGCATAGCTGTATCAAGTTACATAAACGGTCACAGCCAGTCAGTCCTGCTTTATGTAGGCTGGGAGCTCTTAACTGTTGAAAACAGTCACTTGATTGATTTTGACGTAAAGGACAACTTGGCACAGAATGTATGTACGCATAGGAGGGTTAATATAAAAGAATGCAGCATTCTGTGGCATATGAGCATGAAGAAAAGTGTGCTTGTGCATAACGCCCGCTGAGGAATGAATTATTTTAACCCCTTAACGCCGGTATTGGTCAGCTACAGACAGCTAAACTTTGCATGGAATGTGTATGTGCAAGAATTCATAATAAAAATGATAATGTACATTTATAAGACGCCAGTATCCGCCAAGCAAGATGCTCATGGCTCACATTTGGCCGGTGACTATGAATGAATGCAACTAGGTATGCAGCAGGTATGCGGTTATAGTGGTCTCCCGGCTTATCAGCTTTCATCGAGCTGCGTCTATAGCCGTCACCCGGCGTCAAAGGGTTAAGAATTTCAGGAGAGAATGCATGCAGACAACAGTGCATTATCCACACTAAAACCACACCAGCATCAGCTAGTAAAAAGATGCAATTCCTTGCAGCAAAACACGCACAGACTGAAGTACATTTACACCACCAAACAATTTCAAGCAAAGCAAGCAATCATTTCACGAACACGGAGCAGCAAATAAATGTGTAAACCAGCTTCACTCAGTCAAAATTTAAAAATATGTTGTTTTAGAGAAATTCGCAAATTACCAATAAAGAAATGCTTATTGGGTGAAAAGGAATTCATAAAACATAAAAAAGAGGTGCAAGAATGCAGGCAAAAAGGGAGGGAATTCACTTGGAACACACTTTTCGATGGGTTACGGGCATTTCAAGATGTACCAAGAAGTTAACATAAAAAAAAGTTTGAAATCCTGAAAAAAATATTCTGTCAAGGCACGCAAGCAGATAATCCTATGGGATGCAGTGGCACATAATATTGTCAGCACAAGACCATAAGCATGCACACAATCCATGCACATTTTGTCCCATTCAACTCACGCAGTGTGCGGTCTACTGAGTTCTGGTTGCACCCGCCTAGCGAGCTCGCCAACCCCCTTGGGCTGGGGCACAGCCTTGGTAGGCGGGGCCCTGGAAGGCGTGGCCTTGGCCGCCAGGGAGGGTTTGGCCAGGGGAGGCGTGGCCAGGGCGGGTCTCTTAATGGGCAGACTGGTGTCACTGCAGGGAACAAAGGGGTTAGTGGGTTTAGAGCCACGGGTTATGAGAAGACTGCAGGGCACCGGCCAAATGAGTGGTCACTGTACACAGATTCTTCGCTTCACCTTTTGTCTCTGGTTTTGACTTGATTTCCGGTTCAAAAATCACTTTTTTAGATGTTTAGAATGGAGGAACGGAAAGAAATTACTGCAAAAAATTGGTCTCACATAAGACTTGATGTTTCTGTTTTAAAGAAAATGGAACAACAATGGTAGGAAAATCATGAAGATGATGTCCAAACCTGAGGCTAGTGGAGATGAAGATGAGGTTTAAGAAAAAAATATCTTGGTCTTCAAATAAAACCTCATTGGTAGTCGCTGTGTATGTCATTATTGTATTTATGTCAAACCATTATTTGCATGATAACACATACACTGTCACATGGACATTGTCACTTTATTGGCACTGATGCACTGTCTGACATGTTTAGATCAATATTCTCCAACAGCCTGGAATTCTTATTTTCAATAAGGAAACGGACAATTGTGCGCAGTAATTTCAGTTTTTGTAGTCAAATCTGAAGTTGTGGTACTTGATTCATTTCGTTATTTTCTGGAACGCAAGTAAAAAGGGAAAGACAAGCTGCCAAAAAAAAGCAACATTTATGATATTTTGAGCAAAAATATGTTTGTTAGATATTCTCTGTAAACAGAAACTAAGATGTAACAGATTGATTAACGAGCAGCTGCACAAGTTGACAAATTGAGTTTTACCTGGTAGGCCCTTTGGCTGACGCTGGCTTGTTACTGGCAGTCCCTCTACTTCCTGTAGTCACGGTGGTCCCTCTCCCGAGACCCGACGCAGCCCCTCTGCCTGGTCCGCTGACTGGCCCAGCCTTGCCCGGCTGGGCTGGCCCTTGCGTCTGGCCAGACCGACCCACAGGGGCAGAGGGTCTTCCTCGCCCGATTCCAGGCCGGGCCCGGCCTGTTAACTCCCCACGGCCAGGCCTGGGTGAGCGGCTCCGGCTTCTGGAGTAGGACCGAGAGCGAGAGCGGGAGAAGGAGGAGCGACTGAAGGAGCTGCCTGAGGAGGATCGGCTGCTCGAGGAGTAAGATGAGTGGGAACGGGATCGAGATCTTGAAGAACTACAAGGGAACAAAAAAACAACATCACAGAGTGTAAGTGAAGTCAGACAACTGACATCCAGCCATTTACCATATTTATCCAAACGAGAATGGATGTAAATCAATACATGTGCTCTGTCAATGCTTGGATGTGCTCTGTCTGAGCTTGGAAATGCAGACCGTGTCTGCATTCCAAGCTTAGTAAAGCAATTCATACAATTCACATGAGAGCTGAAATGGGATTTTTACTTGTTACTTACGTCTGAGCAAGCAGTTTGTGATGTATGAGCTGTTGATCAGTGTTATAATGAGACCTTTTTCCCCCCCCCAAATTCAAAATGGTAAAGAAGAACTACCTGGTACAGAAGGAATTATGTCTGAGAAACAAGACATTGTGGTCTGAGTACGAAGGCTTTTAAGTATAGACTAAATGTGCCAAAAAAATTAGTTAATGACCAACTGGTCTCTAATTACTTAAACAAATGTATTCTGGAATACTTTTGGAGTTATCTCACTACGAATAGAACAAATAAATCTTACAATGAGGAATCACTGAAAGAGTCTGAGGAATAGGAGTACGACCGTCGCCTCCGTCCAGCCGCCCTTGCATTGGCTTTCGGTGAACGGGACCGCGCCCAGGGGTCCTGCCAGGCATCAGCGGGCCGGCCGCCGTGCCCCGGAGCCGGTCCTATCTCCTTCCGTCTACGCTCTTCTCGCAGCGGCCGGTCAAAGTCCTCCCTGATTGTTCGACTGTTGCCTGGTGGGGGCCTTTCCCTGGATAGCGGGCGGGGCGGGGAGCGCCTGTCCCGCATGATGTCCCGCGGACGCTCCCGCATACGGTTGATCTCCCGTTGGCGCTGCCGGGCCATGTCCCTGCGTTCCATTTCCTCACGTTCCTCTTGCCACTGCCTGTCTTTCCCAGGCTGAAAATATAAAGCAAAGTTTTCAATTCCAAAGTACGGCAATTTCCACTAGAAAATCTGGCACAGTGCACATCAGATAATGAACACTGGTGCATTGCAAGTGATTCATTCTGCAACCCTTAGATCCTAATGGAATCTGCAAAGAAGGTTGTGGATAAATAACCTTAACCATCCCAAATCCTCCAAAAGCCTTTTTGCAAATTGGAGGAATTTGCAGGATTGAGGTTACATGGCAAAGTGCGCTACTGATTTCGGAGGACGCACTGTGTCAAGGTCTTGGGCCGGACCTTGTGTTGTTTACGCTTGATTATACTTGAAATCCTCCGAACTGCTCCAAGATGTCACTGCCTCTGCCTCGACATATAGACATTCATAGCCGGAGGATTTTGCAGGATTGAGGCAGTGGTCACCCCTCCAAGGACCACATTCAAGAAATAATGGAGGAATTTGCAGGATTGAGGCTATGTGCTATTTTTCCATGAGGCCAAATAGAGGACTTTGCAGGATTGAGGCTACATCCTAGCAAAAATGCCTAGGGAGTTAGGGTTAAACCACGCAATGGAGACACATTCGAACGCAATGCCGACAACTAATGCTCACGCAAAGACACGATGGCTTCGTGGACATTCAGAATAGAATTGGCGGTGCGTATTTCGCGCCATATGCTGCGAACCAGTACACGCACCTGTCCCCCCACTGGAGCTGTCAAAAGCGGTCAAAAAGCGCCCTCTCTTGTTTGCACACAGAGGCTATAGTCAGTAGTTAAGGTTAACCCTTTATCTGTGTCAGGTGAGGAGACGTATCACTTCAAAATGAAGTCAACAAGGGACAAGTTGATTTATTCACCTCAGTAAAAAAAAATCTTAGTCAAAGAGTAAGTAAATAAGCCAAATAACCATGGATCGAAATCAGGGCAGAAAAGACGATCCCTTAAGAAAATGCTCTGGCTTTTAACTGAACAACGGCCAAATTTCTCAACAAGCAGTATGAAGATTAGGTCAAGCTCACCCTGCGGTAGTCATACTGCTGAGGGGGCTCTCGCCGTTGATACTGGGCATTATACACCTCGAACTGCTGCTGGAAGAAACTGTCTCTGTTGTCGTTAGGGGGCGCTTCATCATCAACTATGCTGAAACTGCCGCGGAAAAACGTGTACACTAAAATGTTACCAAAAAGCTGAGCATGACATGTTGTGTCTCGTGGGATGAGTTTTAGGTTCTGGTGACTTAGAAATATTTGGAAAAGATTACGATTTTCAACCAGGATTCACAATTCTCTACGATTTCCTGACAACGTGTGACAATGCGTAGCTGCAATCGGCTCAGTGAGAACGTGTCTCGGACGCTGAATTCAGACCCAATTCAAAACATGATTCGGCAACTTTTGATTTGAAATTGAGATCGTAGAATGTTGTTTATCTCAAAATGTACAGCTGAAGCTGAGCTGAAACTTCATCAGGTTAGTTGTTCAGTACCCTTCTTTTTGTTGCTTCAAACGAACAAAATGCACAAATTACCATATGGTACACTGTGCACATAAAGAGTTGGACTCTGTTTATTGTGGTATGCCTAACCCCACCCACGTAAAGCACAGTCAGTTTACTAGTGCAGTACTCATCCCAACAGATTCCAACAAAACCCTGGTGTTAGAGTTTGACTCGACGGGGATCGTTAGGTTTATGTTGTACTCACCCATAAAACTCCTCATAGTTTGCATTGCCCTGAGGCAGCGTGAAGTCATTCTCCTTATCATAGTCTCTCTCTTCTTCATAAGGAATGCCGCCCAGCATTCTCTTCTCCTCAAAGTTGTGATCCTGTTCTTTGCGCATCATAGCTTTCTTACGAATCTGCAAATTTCAAACAGTGTCATAATTTAGCAAATGTGTGCTGATAAATGCGCACTCTTACATAATGGCTGTTTCTATTAACAGATACAATTCAATTAAATTCAACAAGACCTTAATTTGCATACTTTTAACATCTGATATTGACAAACGATTTGTTAAAGACAAGTTTCATGATGGAGAATAGGCCTGCAACAAAAGATGTGTTGGTTTATTCAGTCTAATATTTTTCAGTTCAATTAATTGAACACCAAATGTTGAGAAATGAAGGCTTCTTTGCAGAAGGTAAAAGAGCGTGCCGAAAATTCCTAACTAGTGATAAATCAGTCAGTTAAATAACTAAGTCGTAACTGAAAAAAAAAATTGAAGAAAAGCATCGCCAATAAATAGAATAATAAATAATGTAGTAGGCTTGGGCAAATCCATGCCGGAATCGAATCAAATCGATTCAAAAATTCGGAATCCGAATTGCGATTCCACTTTTTTGGGGGAATCGATTCTCTGATGTAGCCGATTGCAATTCTCCGAGCTTCAATTTCAGTCTTCGCATGATGATTTTGAAAACCAGCCAACTCCAACACGCCTTCAAAGTACGACCCTTTACAGTTTTTAAAAGTATGCTGTGCGTCAAAAGATTTACTAATAGCACAACTCTCTGATGAAGCCGTCCTCTAACAAAAACCTTTCACAGCATATTAAATATCACAAAGTGAGCTATTTTATTTGCAAAGAATATGTATAAACTAAGAAAGATAATGACACGATTGTCAGTAAGAAGTCAAGTTAACTAAACATCACTGTAGCACCCATAACTGCTTGAGCATTCAATTGTTTTATATTGATTCATGCCTGAGCAATTTCAAGTCCACCATTGATTTGGGGTCAACCTCGTGCTTCCCAAAACCCAGAAAAAACCCGAGATCAGTGACTAAATACACTTTTCAATCTGCAAGCAAGTCTTGTTTGCAGGTTTTTTTCCCCACAGACACTCCATTCAACTTGTCATTACCCCCACTGAGTGTCCCCATGCAAATTGTAAAAAAAGTTTGTGAACAAATATTTGTGATAAAAAGTCGCGCGTTAACTGCTGATTTAACTATGTTTGATATCACAAAACAAAGGCCCTCATGAGCAGAGTAGTATACGTACTTCCTTGGCGTGTCGTAGGCCTCGTTCCCATGCGGACTCTGCCACCGGCTCGCTTGGGGGTGGAGGGGGAGGTGAGAAGGCCCGTGGCGGCTGACAGAGAACAAAAACATAATAATAACAATAAACAATGTTTTCAAATAACTAGGCAAATGTGTGCATTTTTTAATTACCCAAAAACGCGCCTTTTGGGAAAGCCTTGCACTAAGTGAAGATAGGGCTGGTAACAACAAATACCCTGTGAAATTATTCCTTCCAAAATGATCGTTTAAAAGAAAACAAAAACAGGTGGTTTTAAAACACTGTGGCTGCGGGCACACCTATAGAGCCGAGATGTCATTTGCATGTTTTCATAATTCCGATGAGCAGGGGTTATTGGTTAACCCTAACCATCCCAAATCCTCCAAAATCCTTTTTGCAAATTGGAGGAATTTGCAGGATTGAGGTAACATGGCAAAAGTGCGTTGCTGATATCGGAGGACGCACTGTGTCAAGGTCTTGGGCTGGACCTTGTGTTGTTTATGCTCAGCCCTGCATAAATTTAGTCCTTGATTATACTTGACATCCTCCGCACTGCTCCAGGATGTCACTGCCTCTGCCTCAACATATTGAAGTGATTGCTGGAGGATTTTGCAGGATTGAGGCTACATCCTAGCAATAACATGAATAAGGCCTAGGGAGTTAGGGTTAATGATATACATGTACCTTGCAGTGAGCATCTATTTGATGGATAAGTGTGATTTATAATTCTATATTATAATAACTATTCAATAAAGAGAATGGTTTTGACAGGTATCAATCTATCAAAATATGGCAAAACCAGGCGTTTGATTTGCATAGATTCTGGGTGGTAAGTATTAAATAAGCTTTGAGTTCCTTTTCATTGCATTTCATCTTACCGCTGTTGCAGGAGGGGCTTGAGGGATACCAAGCAGTTTAGCTGTGGCTTCATGAAGCTCCCGTCGGTCGATCATGGAATAATTCCCTGCAAATTGAAGATAAGTTTAACTGAGACAAATCTGAGACAAACAAAACTTAGCGTACAAAAAGTCCAAAGGGTTGTCTAAGGGGCGTGGCTAATTCGCACACAGCGATAGGTCAATTACTTCAAAGGGTGCCGCAAGTGAGGCAAAAGTGAGGTGAACAAAAAAGGAACACTGTTTGAGGGTTAACCCTAACCCCCTAGGCCCTTGTTGCTTACAACCATCCTCAATCCTCCAAAATCCTCCAAAATTTTCCAAACTTTTGCAACTCCGCCTAAATTTTTCAAAATTGTCAGACAGTCCTGCCTCAAAATGCATTCATCCTCAATCCTCCAAAATCCTCCTCATCCCAAAACTTTGCACTCGTGTTTAAATGAAGGATAACCAACGCCAAATCCTTCAAAATCATCAGACAGTCCTGCCTCAAAATGCATTCATCCTCAATCCTCCAAAATCCTCTTGTGCTTCAATCACCATTCATCCTCAATCCTCCAAAATCCTCATGTGCTTCAATCACCATTCATCCTCAATCCTCCAGAATCCTCATTTGATTCAATCACCATTCATCCTCAATCCTCTAGAATCCTCCAAAACCGCCAGGAGGATTTTGGAGGAGTGAGGTGGGTTAGGGTTAAAGACTAGGAGTAGGAGGGTTAAGCTCGTATGTCTTGGGTACAGGCCTGATGAGACAGAGGTAACTAGTACATTTTAAGCATCCTACACTGGCAAGAAGTTAGCTCTTGTTACCTTTATCGTTCACACCGGGGTGCACAAATCGACAGTTGGACCCCCACGTGCACTTCCCCTCATTGTAGAAGCGGCAGACTTTCTTCACAAATGGCCTCCTGCTGCCTGGTTCCTTGACTTCTCCTTCTTCCATGTCCTCATCCTGTGCATTAAAAATAAGTGGCAAGATGAAGGGAAACAAATATCCGTCACCAGTCTTAGGAAAGATTTCCATATAAGAAGTTCACTAATTTTCCTCTGTATTGACTAACAAGCCCCCAGATAGCAATTTCATGTCATCAAAGTCAATTTGAGCAGTGAGAAAATACAAGCATTTTCTTAGAAAACACTTAGAATTTTTCAGTCCAATCTCATAGGGTTTGTACACAGGGTGTTGAGTGAACTTCGTATATGGAAATCTTTCCCATATTTCTGGCCTCGCTCTCTGTGAGCTGGTCGCTGATAGATATTTTTGGCCTTGCTCCCTGCGTGTTTATCTGTCATCCGTTCCATCCAAATATCGCAAAACTTTTGCAAGTATACACGGCCTCCGGCGCCAACTGGTTAAGTACACTATACCGGCAGTATTTTCCCTGGAAAAAAAACGGCACCGTCTTTGTACTTTAATTTCAAAGGCATCAATTCAGATGCATCTTGCCTTTTACATTGTACACAACCATATTTCTGCAATGGATGAAAAAGTGTGCACATCCTGCGGGACTTACGTCTTCCAGTTCACCTTCGTCATCTTCTTCACCTTCTTCTGCATCAATGCCATCTTCTCCCTCCTCCTTCCCATCTTTGCCAATCTTCTCATGGTCCTCCACATCCTCCTCATAGTCCAGCTCATCTGCGTGGTCGTCAATGTGATGAACATCCAGCATCTCTGATTGGCTGGGTCCAGATGTGGCAGCCTTTTCTGATTGGTCCTTTACGGGGGCAGCTGCTAGTGTTTGGCCAGTTTCCTCCACCGATTGGTCAGTCAGCACTGACTGGTCAGGCATACTGGGGGATTTTTGCATAACATTTTCAACGGAATCGGAAGCCGCATGGGCTATTAGCTGATCAGGACTTGTGCTGCCAGTTTCTCTCTCCAGGCAAGCCTCTTTATCTGGGGGTTCACTTTTGTTATCAGCTTTGCTGCAGGTGACGTGGAGATTTGAAGAACTGTCCTGGTCATTTCCTTCCTCCACGTCAAGATCCCCTTGTGCAGCATTAATGTTGTTGCTTCCTGAGCTAGCTGCAGGGATGTCCTGCTTGTCAGCAGCACACGTTTCTGAGACATTGTCCGGAGGCGTGTCGCTACACGCATCATTATCCCCTGCATTCGCCTCCTTTATTACGTTCTGGTCTAATCTACCCTGTGCCTCATCCACAGATGATAGGTCTTGATTGATCGACGGCAAGGTCTCTGCCTTCTCCGCATGTTCTGTCTCCTGATCCCTTGCACTATCTAAGCTAACAGCCCGAGTCTGTTCGACCAGTTCCACAACGGGTGACTGACGATCGGATCCCAGCATCTCGGCCGGACTTGGCGGTTGATGCTGATCTGTTTCCTGCACAGACTGTTCAGCTTCCTCTTCGCGATCCACAACTGCTCCGTAGACAGGTTGTTCATGTTCCTCATTACTTGAGTTATCAACCTCTTGATCCTCATCATTTGCAACTTCTGGGGAGTCGTCAATTTCAGGGCTTGCCTTAGTTCTCGGAAAACTTGATACATCCCCATCCTCAGATGGGGTCACTCCCTCTTTCTCAATACTGTCTTCTCCTCTCTCTCCGTTATCTCCATCATCCCTGGTATCATCATCCATCTCTTGACGAGATTCCTTCTCTTCCCTTCCTTCAACATCAGCCTCCCCTCTCTCAAGTCTTCCTGATTCGTCTCCTTCTGTAATTCCTTCCATGGTTTCTTCAGGTTGTCCTGCTGTGTCTTCATTTTCACCATCACTTTCCCCTTCGTCACTCACTGTCATGGGACTGCACATAGCTTCTCCAACACCTTTTTGCACAGGACTTTCGATATCGGCCTCTCTCTCATCGGCTGAGTTCCCTTCTGACCCCTCATTTTCTTCCTCGCTGCTGCTTCCTGCCGAGTTATTACTGGGACTCTTAGGGGTCATCAGCTCTCCTTCATTGTCGCTAGGAGTGTGTGGTCCACGCTGGTATGTTACCTCCTCCACATCTTCAAGTTCATCTCTGTTACTCGGAGAAGCAGGACTTTCTGGGTCCTCCACATCTTCAAGTTCATCTCTGTTACTCAGAGAAGCAGGACTTTCTGGGTCCTGCACAACTTCAAGTTCATCTCCATTACTCCATGCACCCGGAGAAGCGGGACTTTCTGGGTCCTCGGTCAGAACCAATAGTTGGTCATCGTCCTGAAGTCCTTCAAGGTCCGGAATGAAGTCTCCCCCAGACCTTTCTTCATGGAAACTCCCAGCAGGACTTGCCTCCCTAGAATCAGAGTCTTCGTTAGGTGAGGCAATCTGCTCCTCCTCTTCAGATTCCATCTCTTGAAGAACGACCTTTTCTCCAATCTCAGATTCTGGATACCTTCAAGAATAAAAAGTTTGAAATAGCATGAATAGTACATCTGATCATAAAGAAAGCAAAGCAATTAGATTGCACAAGCAATTAACATAAAATGGTTGCAACTGAACTGCCAGCTTCTCTTAATTTCACAAAGAGGGTACTGTAGGAATTTCAAGCAGATAGCGACTATGTCATGTACGTCAACTTTAATACCGACTGAATGTACGCCATAACTGCAACTGAGTGACAAGGTGAGATTAAAATCAATAAATTAAACGTCTTTTAGTTTTTCATGGTAAAAAAAAGAAGATTTTCTGAAATATTTTATTTTCAAACAAATCCATTCGATCGCAACCCAAACAGCCTCGTACTCGTGGGTTCTTCTTAATTATTTATGTATGTTCAGCAGGATGTCCAGGACAAGGTAAATGTGGTTAAATTCAAATTTTAATAATAATATGACTATCAATTCATCATGCCTATCAAGCATCATGGCATGCAAGAAAACATTTTCTCAAGTCTTTTCTCAAGAGGTTTTCCACACAAAAACAAAAACAGTCGGCTGTCTAACAAGTAACATAACAAGTTGTGCATGTCTATGATTGCCACCGTGGCATGGATCATTTGTGTCATGTGAAGTAGGTAGCGCGTGGGTCGCGTGCATGAACAAACACTAGCTGAACCACCACTGCACTGAGGGAGGCCAGAGGCATTGGCCTTGCAATGTACATGTGTACGTTATCCTACGCGCGCACACATGGTTGGCAATGGTACATGTACATGTAAGTGTAACGTTATGCCTATGAACCGGTGCAATCATGAGTGCACGATCAAACTGTGCGAGTATTGCGAGTGTGCATTCTGTGATTCTGCCCAAACAATTAAAATGAAACTGATTTGAAACGAACCTTAAGTTCTACACGAGCATGTCAAGTATCAATTAGAATCTAGAAATTAAGAATTAAAGCGCATATCGTTGTGCTAAAAGTTAGGGAAAATTTGCGGATCCATCACGAAATCGGCGCCATGATGGATTTCGCACATGTAATTACCCACAGTTCTTTGTAAGAGGACCCGTCAGGCGACTTGAAATTTTGTCTCACGCGCGCAGTGCATGCAGCTGATTGCTCAAATGTGCTCAAAGGGAAACTGTTGTGAAAATAAAATCGCTGATTGTACTGATCGTCTAATGTAACAACATCATGCAGATTCACTCCAAATCAAAGGCATACAAGTAAAAATAGGGAATTTTCCTGGTTTTACTTCAGACTTTGTGTTGGTGGTAAGGCCCTCTTTCCCAAATCTAAGACCCGCCCATGACAGGGGTAGTAATATTTCACTCACCTAGGAGGTTTTTGCTTCAAGAACGATTATGTAGTACGAGTGTAGTGAAAATAATCGGTTAATAGTAAATCGAAATACTAGTATCGATTTTAATTCCATTCAAACCAACAGGCGAAAGGGTGCTTTCGTGAGACTCATTCCAGTACTCCCAATATCGGTTATTCGTCGTCGATAACCCTGACTCAGTGAAACTGCCATAACGCCGTCCTACCGGCTTTTTTAGACTGTGGATTTTTGATAAATATTTTCTAAAATGTTGGCTGTCGGTACCAAAATTGGGGCGTTCGCTCCCTTTATAAGCGCTACCTCTCAAAACGTAGCATCACAACTAAGGCCAGCCGTGGTTGTCGCTCCCAATTTACTCCCAACTTTCAAGGTTCCATCCGACACAGCGAAACTCACAAATGAAGCGATGAGCGCTCTCAGACCACGCAGCAGTCTGAAAGTTACATCGGGTGTGCAGGGTGAGTTTGTAACTGTAAGACCCGTTTGTAAGACCTGTTTCGCGCACTTAGTACTTTGACCGATTTTTTCTTGCAAAATAATTTGAACATTATCGAACGTCAAGAACGTCGTCGTCTGCAGATGAGTCAAATTGGCTGCCACGAAGTGACGAAAGTTTCGTGCCCATAATTCGCGCACGAACGGAAAACGTCATTCTACGGAGTCTCCATCATGTCCATTGTGTCCTACTTCTGAAAACAATGTGGATCGATGTTTGTTGAATAAAGGACAAGTTTACGGCACAACTTTGGTCACTAAAAAAATAAACTAACTTTTGTTTGCCATCCGACATTACACGTTTGTTTAATTTAAATATGAAATAAATGAATTTCTTTCGATTTTGGTAAAAACAACTGCATGCAAAATATTTAAAATCATATCATAAATGATTGAAAATTTGAGGTAGATAAATTAAATGCACAAATCTTATAATATATTTTTGTCGAAAATCTAAGAAGCCTTGTTAAGTCACATATCTGGAAAGAGTTCCGAGAATTTTTGTTTTGCTGAAAATCATCAAAAATCACACAAAAACGATTAACGGACGTGCAGTTGGGACGAAAGTGCACGTGCGTTCCGGAACTAGGCAAAAACATATATGGTCATTCGTTGACAAATTTTCAAATATAATATAAGAGACTCTCAACTTATTTTGATTCAACAACCATTCGATGGAAGAGTTTATACGACTGTAGTGTATGAACAAAATATTTGAAATCACACAGTGTGAGTGATGTAAGGAAAAGAAAATTTATTGTCGATTCGCAGCTCCCGTGATTTTCTACAAACGGTCCAAACATGTCAAAGTGCGAGTCAGAAATCTCGCCAAAATTCCTTTTCTGAAGATTTTTCCCAAAAGATGTCTGTGTATGAAGAAGCTTACATTTTCCTTTTCAAACTGCACTTCATCAGAAAAAAAAGGTAGGTTTTTATTTGAAGCAATCTGGAACTTGGAAAAATCCGGAACTAGAAAAACGACTGTACTTACCGGTACCTTTATTTAATTAACCAGGGAAAGTTAAAATGTCAACAATGCCAAAATACCATTTTTTTTTTCTATCTTACTCTAGGCCCCAGCTATGTCAGATATGCCCACACAGACATCCAAGTTCCTGACTTCTCAGAGTACCGCCACTCAGACACACAAGATCCCAACAAACCGGCCAGCCAGAAATCAGTGGATCGTAAGGCCTACTCCTACATGATGGTCGGCGCTGGCAGCATTGCCACGGCCTACGTAGCCAAAACCCTGGTGACGGATTTCGTCAGCACCATGAGTGCGTCTGCCGATGTTCTGGCCATGGCCAAGATTGAGATTAAACTGGCTGAGATCCCAGAGGTTAGTATCTTTTAAGCATGTTAAGAGAGAATTCATGTACGTTAAAACCCTCACCATGCTGGATGCAACACAGTGAATCAGGTGTAAGAGTCTGTGGGATCTTGTTACATTGGGCCATCAACGCCTGTACATGAACTGCCAATCTGAAACTACGATAGCTTGAACAAAGCCACTGTGGTATCCTGCTGCAGTTGGCAATTACATACTTTTGTTCAAGCATGTCGGACATATAATTATCGTGGCTGTGATTGGTTAAAACATCATACGGTGGGGCTAAGCGGTTCGGTCTATTTCTTGGCATTCGCATTCGCATTTGCATTAAGGGAGCATCTTAAAAGCCGGAACACTCCCATTCTGTAAAAACATTCCTTTTAGGAACACTGTGTGTTCCCATTGGGAACGCGGTGTGCTTCCATGGGTGCCCAACTGGAAAAGGCCGTTTTCAGGTAAGCACGCACGCACATGGACCAACATTCCCATGCGGGATTACCTGGTGTTCCCGGACTGTTCTCAGTGGAAACAACCCATGTTCCCAATTGGAACAGGAGATGTTTCCCTGTGGAATGTTCAAAGCGTTCCGACTTCTGAGACGTTACTAAGTGTAAACTGGACTTGTTAAATCTGTTGATTCTTCCTCATCACTTAATCCTCAGGGAAAGAATGTGACCTTCAAGTGGCGCGGCAAACCCCTCTTTGTTCGGCATCGCACCCAGGCTGAGATCGACGACGTGACATCCGTCGAATTGTCCTCTTTACGCCACCCTCAGCACGACAACGAGCGCGTCCAGGATCCCGAGTGGCTCATCCTCATCGGTGTCTGCACACACCTGGGGTGCGTGCCCATCGCCAACGCTGGCGATTTCGGTGGGTACTACTGCCCCTGCCACGGCTCCCATTACGACGCTTCAGGCAGAATCAGGAAGGGGCCCGCACCCGAGAACCTAGAGGTCCCGGAGTACGTCTTCAACGGTGATGAGCTTGTAGTTGGATAACTATGGGCTTTATTCTAGGTCTGGACTGATGTTAACTGCCACTGACATGCCTTGTACATTTTGTAAACAGTCAGCACAAACAACCTGTAATCCAGTTTGGTGTTTTAACTGTGTGTGTGCACCTCTAGATTTGAGTTTCTCTTTGGGATAGACAATATGCCTTCTGCCTGCAGAATCATGGGGTTATTAACAACCTTTAGAATAATACCTGACTCCTAGGGAAGTTCCAAATTCTGCAAATATTGGACTGCACAGTGTTTGGCAGTATTCATGTTTTTAACTTATATGTAAAACAAAATGTATTTCCATATTGTGTTTGCTTGCACAAAACATTGCACATTGCAGATTAGGTTGCCATTGCCCCATAGACTCGTGTGCATTTGTCTGCTGTATTTTGTATAAATCTTCAAATCTTGATGTGGACATATGCAGTTGAAATACCTAACTGACTTACTGTCAGCTTAATACATGTACTTTCAAACCTGTCGTTAACACTTTAAGTACCATGAACATCTTACATAGTTCATTTTTAGTTCCAGCTTGCTTTGAATAGGCTTTGACTGGGATATACTCACTGCAAGATCGAAAGGTGTAAGACATAACGCGGGATGTCCCAGGTACTACAATTGGGCTAGCCGTAGCACGATAACTTCAATGTAACATTAAGTTTTTTAACACTCCAAATTTGTGCATTCACAGTTGACAAGATTTTTCCAGTCAGTCATTGGCAGTGACACACAGTCCCGAGTATTGTACATGTACACATGCAATTTTAATATAAGACGTTTTGCTGATTTTGTGCTCTGAAGTATGTCCTCAGAAAAGAAAGAGAATAAAATAACTTTGTGTACAGAAATGACACTAACTGCGATAAATTCCTGAAAGTAGTTATAGCTCAATCTCATAAACATGTGAAGCTGAATGTACGGAGAATTTAACCAGTTTATCAATTAAAACGAAAATTTGAAAACAAATCCTGTTTTCCATTGCATATTGCTTCCTCGTTTTCATTACAACTTCAAGGTATTTATTTTAACAAGTCTATCGACACCGATGTCGTCTTGGTCTTCAAACTCCTAAACGTTTGTGTGGCTTTGCATTTAATTCTGTCGCACTGTCACAACAAAAGAGCATATATTCATGTAATTTCTGAAACCATTTTGCTGGTTAGTTCTGTGACACCAGTTCTTAAATTTACTCATAAAAGTAAGTTCAATTAGTTATGCATTGCAGCAGCATGTATTGTACACTTTTTCCCGATTGCAGTTGACCAGTGTACAGAACTTTAATACTGCAATAGAAGATCTTGACCCTTATACAAAGTCTGTACATGCATACTTTTACTAATTAATGTTTGGTTTCACTGTTGTAAAGAAATCCACTATTAGAAGTTTGATGACTATGAAACAACGTACAAGGTTTGCAACTTATCCGAGTGAAGTTTCAATAAATCTTTTCTGAATTTAAATGATGGTGTGTTCCTGTCACATTTTGCAGTTTGTCTTTGTATTTCACGTAAAAATCAAAACAGAGATCTAACATAGACTGACAATACTATCAATCAGGCCCAAACTAAACTGGCTTGAATACACTGTACAAATATATTGTTGGAAAGTGCCTGTTTTTAACTTTTTTAAACCCTCACATAACTATATTTATAACACCTCACCCACAGATTCTGTATCTTGATTGGCCGAGAGCGAGTCACATGGCAGTCGCTATTTTTGCTAACTTGCTGTGTACAGCCAAAAGTACTACACCCTTGGCAACCAAAGTACTATACGCATCGTATGCAAATACATACAGGTGTGCATTGTGCATTGTGCGTACTGCTCCCAAGCGCTAGCGCCACAGAGCTGGGTTCAAACATTTCGTGAAGGGGTAGCTTGGAAAAGTGCTATTTAATTTTCAACGAATTTCATATTCAGATAGAAGTAAATTTTAATTGTATTCAGACTAAATTAATCAGTTATTGCTTAAAATCAAGTAGAATCTATGGGAGGTGTTATAAAACAAATTTTGACTGCTTTACCTCGTGTAGTAAAACTAGCCTCACTCGGTGATCCATGGAGCATTCTATTTTTCCTTGGCTTCGCCTCAGGACAAATAGAATGCTTCTTGGATCACTTCTGGAAGCTAGTTTTTACTACACCACTCGAAGCAGTCAATATTTGTATAGTATGCCTGGCTCTTCAGAATGAATGGGTTCTTATTTAGTAGCTGGGCAACCTGCATGGACATAGAAATGACATGAAAGTCCAAGTTTTGCAAGTGCAGCCGCTTTTTTTTTTACATAATGACAAGGCTCCTCTTGCCCGCTTGCATGGAGGTGTGTTGCCGCCTGTCCCCCGCTTTGCAGGTGTACGCCTGCTTTGTGGGAGAACACCTGCTTCAGTAGTCTCGGCCCAAGACGCTAGTGGTCGTTAGTGGATCGTGCATGATGTTTCACGTTACATATGTCAGTAGTGTGCTATCTAACGGCATGATACGGCCTGCGCGACTGCTCGCACTAATGTCTTGGGAATCCTGTAGTAGAAAGGGGGAAACACTGTGTGGACTTGCCCACGTCCACACAACGTCGCTGCTACCTGGTTTATGTGGACCTCTTTTGTTGGGAAGTCCACACAGTGAATATAATGCTTACCCACCATTTGCGCTTTATAGTAAAACAGTGATAAAGTGCTAGAAACAAATAACTGACACAGAGATATAATAATAGGGTTCTTATTGAAATTGTTTTAATTATTTTATCCTCTTGATTAGGATGCAATGTCATCACTTGGTTCCTGATAATATAAATACATGTATGTACACAATTTTACTTTAGCATTTCTCTACTCAACTGCATCACTTGGGCTTACATGTATGTCATGCACTTAAGCAAAATGGTTAGTCATCATCCATACATTGGTACAGGAGATCTCAAAAAGAGATGTCTCAATACAGATGAGAGAAACATAATATTTTGTTTTGTTCTTAAGGTTCAACAAGGAAATTAAATGAAGTGTGACACGAACTCTGTCCTCCAGGAAACTGTCTCGGTTGGCAGACTCCAAAACTGCCAATGTCTTTATTCATTAGCATATTTTGAAGTATTGAGGACACAAGGGGGTGCCATTTGAAGTAGGTAAATTTGGGTAAATCCAAAAGAGTTTGTTATATCGTGTGCTTGGACACTGTCATTTCATTGGTCTAGGACGGCCAAGTATCAGGGGTGATATCGTACTGAATTCATTGCCCGCGCGTGTGGACCCTGCCCTGCTTCGCGCAATGAGAACTGCAACGTCAAACGCTCAACTAAAGTCCAGCAGGACATAAAAACCTTCAGCTAACAGAGGTTACATCGCAGTGATTCAATTTCTTTCGTACAGTAATTTAAAACCATTTTTTTGGTAAGTTATTGGCACAAATATAGCAAAATAGTTAACTGCTGTGATGTGGGATATGCCATTTTTAACCCCTTTTGAGGCGCCTAGCCTCAACTTAAGTTGGAATTTCAGGATTGAGTATTACCAGGCTTCTGAGAGTATGTGTTTGTGTGGTGTCTTGCGTATACAATTAGGCCATCAGCCTGGGGGTTTGGTCAGTATCAAATCAGGGCATAAATGATTATAGTGCACATGCGCTAGGTATACCGCCCCTAGAGTGGTAACAAGCATTTTGATGGATATTTTGAAAAAAAAAGGTGATAACACCCAAAAAGCTGCCACCGCTGCAATGATATCCCATATTTTCCAACTCTGGAGGTTTATACCTTGCCAAAAATCACTATGAAGATGGGACCGAGGCTGATGGCGTAAATGAGGGATATCGATGGACAGTTATTGCTGCAGGACAACAAATTGTATTCAAGAAGTTGATGGTGGTGTTAAAAAGTGACCTATCTCAGGCAAACAACTGAAATTGCTCTTAATGAAATGATTGATTTTGTGAGACTCTGCCGTATTGGACATTAGTTGGGGCCGTGCTACATCAGCTGATGAAAACATCCATTCATTTGCATGACAAATTTCAACAGATGCTCTTAGATACCATTCAGAACTCCGGATTCGAGTTCCGTTGAGGTTCAAGAAAAATGGGTCCAGAAAGTCCGGGAGTGAGGTAAGAAAATATCCCAACTTTCTGGATGTCCACGCCGATCTACAGTGGAGCTGGGTGTCCTTTCCATGCATGGGACGTTGGGGTATCCCCCTCACAGCTGAAACGTGGCAGATGTGGCGGTGGTAGCATTGTAGATGTATGTGTTGTTGAACGGGACAAATTGATGAGTGATGATTTTGATGACTTCTTGGGCAGCCGCTCCGCCGAGGAAAGCGCCAACTGAGTGTAGCTCTGCTGCTCCATAGCGACACCTGAAATAAGAAATAGGATTTTCATGACGTCAAAATTGTTAGTTTCATTGTTATATCACACTGAGTGGCAGGGCAGTGAGTGAGCGAACAATAACATGCATGCATACTTTTTAGCCAGGAACTTTGCCGAGATATTTTTTGGGCTCAGACTTTTTTTCAGAACATATTCCGAGCAAAGATGTATTACTTCAGACCTGCTCCTCGTGAAACCTGGACAAAGTTGCTAATGCTGTTTTTGCACCAAGGGCATGTGAAGTCATTTTTGGCTGAAACTGACCATTTCGAGGCTTTGAGATTTTCTGAAATCAATAACTATAAATTTACAATTTCCAAAAATATAAATGTAATCCATCGATCAAGCAGAAGTGTGTTTTTTGGTCGATTGATTGAAGAAAAAACCTTTTGAAATGTATACCAAAAGTGGGGGGGGGGGGGAAAGTGGTTGAGGGGGGGGTGTTAGACCCATAAACACGCCCCCCCCCCCCCCAGATCCGCCACTGATCAGAATGCTTACATTTCATTGATGTAGTCGTCTTTCATTGTAAAGTTGACTCCCCACTCATGCAAGATATTATGCACACAGCTCTGAAAGACAAGTAACAAACAATGATATGGGATTATAATTCAACGTAGGCAATAGGAAACAGTCCAAATAAAGTGGTGCTTATAAATCGATTTACACCATTATATCACAGTGCTTCATAGTTATTATACCAGTTCATCAGGCCAAGTGACCAGTTTTCTGTGACCGAAGATCTGGAAAAAAAGAAAAAGGCCCTAAATCCGTGCTAAAACAGGGTGAAGCCCCCTCTTTTTTGCAGCTTTTAAAAAATAAATACATCACAAATATCGATACATATTTAGAGGGTACACTTCAATAGGTTTTGAACTCGAAAAAATCTCTCAAATCGGGTAAATATTTATCGAGGTATGGCCAATTGAAAACAAGTACCGCTTTTTCATTTTGTCCACGGCAACTGATATTTCACTGCCACAATAAGAACACGGGCTGAAAGAAGTTATCTAAGAAGTTAACCAAACAGTCCTTTTCAGGACCAATATTTTCTTCCAAAAGGAGAAATGACCATTGTTGCAAACACTGAAAAATATAAAAGACACAAAATACAGAAAGACTAAAAAATTTAAAGAAAGCAAAACTACCCTTAACCCAAATCCATTACATTCCTATTAAATGACAATTAAAACTGTGGACAAAATGAATAATCGGCCCTTTTTAAAATTGGCCATAGCTCAATAAATAATTACCCGATTGAAAAGATTTGTTCGTTGTTGAATAGCTAATGAACTATACTCTTCATATGTATCAATATTTGCGAGGTATTTCTTTTTAAAGTTGTGAAAAAGAGGGTTCCTTTTTGAGGGGAACACCTTGTATGTCTATACATATCCCATGGTTTAAATTCACAACATTTGTTTACTGAGTCATCATATTACCTTGAGTTTGAAGGTGTCCCCTTCTACTTGGTCGTCATAGCAACCAGGGAAGCGGTTATATTGATTGTAGAACCGATCGGCCGCTCGCAGCATAATGTACAGCACCACCTCGCTGTCAGGGTTCTCTAGATGGGAGGCTACCCAGAACAGAACACAGAGAGGAGAACAAATTGAGTCATGATTATTTTGGAGTACCATCCAACTAAAATCCCCCCCCCCCAAAAAAGTCAACAGATCCTTAAGCCCGCAGCACGCCTTTCCGATTTAACCAGTTACCAAATCACCAAAAACTTGTTTTTTTCACCGTTGCGGAGACCGCGACGTTAACCCGCACACATACCCGTTCTATAACCAGTCACATGATGATCAGTCACATGATGATCAGTCACATGATGATCAGTCACATGAGGATCAGTCACATGATGACCAGTCACATGATGACCAGTCACATGATGACCAGTCACGTGATAACAAAATGGCAGCTCTCAATTTTAAATCATGTGACTTCCTTCATGAATCTGATTGGTTAACATAAATATCGCGTCCGTTGAAATCGGAGTGCTGCCCGCACACCTTTCCAGTGACATTGGATCCGGTGAAATCAGATGCGAATAAAGCAAACATGTTTGATTTCATCCGGTCGCCAGATGTACATTAAGAGGTCGTAGGTTCAAACCCCGCTCCAGCCAATTTCTTTGTTTAACTTTAAAAAATTGTTATAATGCACGAAAAACTTTAACTTTTTGTACAAACTACTCTTCGAAATAGTCTCAGTATTATGGGACAGGGGACTACCATTTTGTGCAACATTCTCACCTATATCTGAGGAACTGCATGTGTCCCTGGTGTACTCCTGGGCCAGTGACCGGCACCGGACTACTCGGAGAAAGTGAGCGTTCTTACAGAACAGTTTGATCTCCGTATCTGGTATGCTATCAGGGGTCTGTAATTAAAAAGGGGTGTAGGCACATTGATGAGGTGCATCTGATGTTGTGTTAAATCAAATACATGTACGTCATATGTAAATCACAAATACATCACAAGTACATTACAAATACGTCACAAATACGTCATACGTAAATCACAATTTTATTCACAAGTCCAAGATAAAAACAAGTCCTCAATAACAAAGGAATGCCTTTGTCACCGTTCATTTGAATTGGACTTGTGATTGAATTGTGATTGACTTGTGATTGACTTGTGATTGACTTGTGATTGACTTGTGATTGACTTGTGATTAGCTTGTAATTGACTTGTGATTGACTTGTGATTGACTTGAGATTGACTTGTGATTGACTTGTGATAACTTGTGATGACTACGAGGACTTGCAGCCTCGTAGGTCCTTCAGGGCACTTTTTAGTTCACAGTTCAATATTGGCGTCTAGCCTTTGTCCTCTTTTTTTTGGGGGGGGGAGCAGCTGGGGGGGGGGGGGGGGGGGAAGCTGGAGGGAAAGCTGGGGGAGGGGAAGGGGGAGGGTCATGGAGGGTGTGAAAACCCAAACCCCAATACCATCACTATGCAACCAAACATACAATTTTGAATATGTACCAAAATAAAACTGTTCCCTTAAAAACAACATTTCAAGATCTTGGAGGGAGTGGTTTCAATTCAACTTGTACTGCTTCAACAGCAGCATCTATTTACAAGCAGACTTACTTTTCCTAATGAGACAAGGATCTGGTGGACCCTTGATGCAACAGCTGCGAAATCCTGCTTGGCCTGCTCCATATACCTGGGATTTAGGTCAAAGCAAAACACATCACTTATCACATATACAAGGAGAGGATTCAAAGAGGGGATTTTACACAAAGAGTCTTTTCACAACTGATGTAAATGTGATTCACGGATCAATTCTTTCACCTTATACATATTTATGCCCCAAATACACTTCTTGCACGGATCTTTGTTTGAATGTGTCAGTGAAGTAGAATTGGCTACACTGCTGTTTGGTAGTACTATACTATAGAGGAAGTACATTAACCACTTCGTGCAGGGATTATTTTTGCCGAAAATTTAGAGGCAAAATGTTCCAGCTGACATCTGATATAACCAAATGCCACAAATACTGTGTCAAGCGAGTGGTTGCTTGACAATTCCGTACTCGGCAGTACTTTGTTACTTGGATAAAAGTACTCGCCTATGAACACTTGTCAAAAACTTGGGACCAGGCAAATTGGAACAGCTTCTTCTCAAGCCATACGGTATTTGTAAACTCACACATTCTGTAGTTGGATGTATCGCTTGGAGTCGGCCGTCATGTCTGGGATAGAGCCACGTAAGGGGAGCTTGCCACCACCTTCGTTATCCACAAACTGCTTGACGGCTTGGGCGATCACCCAGAAGGAAGAACTCTGCAGAAACAACCAAGATGTATACAGGAATAACATGATTCACTTTGGTTGATCAGACTCCCAGGTTTTTTCATAATCTGAGGTTGAGAATTTGTGTGTTGAGAAATGTGTACATCACGGACTCCCTATATACATTGAGATCCATCTAAAGAGGCTAAGCCTAGTATAGTTAAATTAGAGTGAACAATATCCCCAAACAAGCATTAAATGTACCCTGCGCCTCGCTATTTTTTTTTACCCAAAATCAAATGGTCAAACTCCCAACTACGGTACACATTTGCGGGGGGGTCGAAATACACTGCAAGTATTTTTTGTCTATCATATTTTGGTTGTATAGTGGTCAGATGACTGCAAACAGCAGTTAGTTGAGCTTGTAGACTAGTCTTGTTGACAGAATTATCTATGCCCTGCAGTGAGGCCGGCTATACTCACTATAATGATCTTATTACTCACTATAAGGATCTGATTACCCACTATAAGGATCTTATTACTCACTATAAGGATCTTATTACTCACTATAAGGATCTTATTACTCACTATAAGGATCTTATTACTCACTATAAGGATCTTATTACTCACTATAAGGATCTTATTACTCACTATAAGGATCTTATTACTCACTATAAGGATCTTATTACACAACATGGTTCTTGTCAGAGGGGCTGGTGTTTGGCCAGTATTTTCAGGGTCAATAGTTCAAGCTACCTTGAAGGGTTTGGCTATGTTTGAATAAGGAACTGAAGAAATTTAAAAAAAATTTGACCAGAAAAGTTTGGAGTAATTAAAAATTTAAGAAAACTGGACTTGAGAACTTCTTGGCTCTCCCAGCAGAGGCCCTACCTCTGACGTGAGATTGACACATGACGGATCCCGGAGTATGTCCTGCACTTCGCTAGGGACGCGCGTCACCACCACCGATGCGTTGACGCTCTTGATGGCTTCGTCAAAGTTCTCCTCCAGCTCCGGTACGCCGTCCACGTTGAGCAGGATCCCGCCTCGGATCGTCTGACGAAGGCTGTCCTTCTCCTTGTAGTTCTTGGGAATCTCTCCCCCGTGCTGAAACATAAGAAGAATGTTCTGGTATGGAGCTTGCCCCAAAAGTGCTGCAGCAATGCGGATTTAGTTTTTTTCCCTTACTTTTTTTTTTGATGACTGCCAATGGTGCCCGAATAAATTTAGGGCAAAATGTATTGGAGCCCACAGAGGCCACATAAAGCTTATACTCGATTGTAACCCCATCTAAAAACACGTTAAAATTGTGCAGCAGCAGGATTCCAGTCAAACCAGTGAGTTTGGCGGTTTTGAGACATCGTGCGCAGACCAGAAACCAGAGACTTTTTTTTAAGGGGGACAGTTGTGACTTTTTTTTTAGACTACAATATCAATTTTGCAAGATTTATTCAAGGCTTGAAACTCAAAGGTGGAACTCACAATTTCATACTCATTCCATTGGTTGTGTCACATACAAAATTTCTCCTATTTTCTTTTAAATAAAGTTCTAATTACTACGTTCTCTCCTCAGACGATCAACATTACCTCTGCTTTCCACTTCTCCAGGAATTTGTACAGGACGATAAGGTAAGGTGTGTGCATGTGCTCCTGCAAATAAAACCAAAGACAAGAATAAGTCATAATCACAATTTAAACAAATTTAATCCAAAACAACAAATTCTTCGTTGTCCTCAACGTACATCTTTTGCTGACAAAGGTCCCCAAACGTAAGTCTGTGTGCTTAGTCTATGGGAAACACAATGTCTTGTTCTCAGATGTGATGTCAAAGTAAAACTGTACATGTATGGCTTGACGATAGAGGACAGACACACAATGGGAGAACAAAAGATCCTTTCAGTCCTCGAGCGTTGGGTCTTTTGTTGAAAACGGTCCTCGATTTGCTCAGTCTATGGGAGAGTGTAACATTACAAGGACAAAGGGAAACACAAAGCATTGTCCTCATGCGTATAGAAATTCACGACTGTGTGGTGTGTAAGGCTGTGTGCCCTGGCCAGCACCGCATTGGGGAAGTTATCTATTGTTATAGGGAAATTAGGACCGAGTTATGGGGACTTTCTGCTGTCCCCATAGTGGCTTCAGACCCCATAATAACTATCGCTGAAGTGGTGTGTGGTCCCCACAATTAGGGAACAAGGATTGTGCGTGCACGCAATGCGTCCCCCACCATGAGGACTTCTAATGAGTTGTCATGACACTGATACCATGTACTGTTCATGTAAAGAATCCATTTACTCACCTGTTTGGTCATGTGACTGAGGTCCAAGGAGTCAGCAAACTCTACCAGACCAGGGAAGGGGCAGTCAAGGTGAAGATCGTCCCTTGCATTGTCTGGATGAGACTCAATCACTGTAACAAACAAAGTAAATAATGTTTTTTTTAATTTTTCCTTTTTTTGGAGACGGTAACTGTGAATGAGAGGGAATGTGGCCCTGTGGTTTTGAGTTTGTGACTCTTGATCAGAGGCTTGGTTGTTTGAATCCCCTGCCGGCCATATTTTGTGTCCTTGAGCAAGCCACTTTACCCCACTTTACCCCATCTACACCCATGAGTATCAAACAAATACAACATGGTTTGAGGCGAAGAAGTGTGAAATTACTGGTTGTAAGGTTTTGCCAAGTTGACAACCTCCTGAAGTGAAGCGGAGAGAGGTAGTCAACATCAGCCAACACCGAGGGACTAGTAATTTGGTACTTTTCCGAAATAAACCACGTTGTATTTGTAAAGTCAAAACGTTTGTTTGAAAATTCCTCACAAAGAATGTGCATAATCATTGGTCTGTTTTGAAGGTTTAAGTATGTACCATCAGCAACCCACTTGCGATTGCAACTTCACATTTGGGAGTTTAGGAAATTGGCTTTCTGGCTTGCTGTCATTTTGAAGAAAACAAGAAGGTCATTTTTTTAGTAATGCATTTGTTTTTGAAATTTCCGTTTGTAGCTTGTTTTCAATTCGGCAAAGCCGTGAATGGGTGGGCACAAGCATTGACACAATGCACATGGGCACAGGCAGTTGCTATAATTCGTTGGTTCAGTGCGTGACATCGCGTAGCTGCAATCGGCAGCTATGTGAAATCGGATGATTTCAGGCGCAATTCAAAACATGACTCGGCAACTTTTGAATTAAAATTGAGATACCAGAATATCATTTTCTCGGAGTATACACCATTCACAGATTTAAAACTTCATCAGGTTAGTTGTTAAGCACTCTTCTTTAGATTTTGAGCACTTTTGCTGCTTCAAACGAGAAATTGCACAAATGACAAATGATATACTTTACATTGAAGCCTGCGATGCGTATCAGGTTTCAATGTATTACTTCACTAGTGATACAACTGATATAATTGGTGATAATGAAAATTCATACCATTTTGAATTTCTGCAGTGTGCACAACAGATAGCACTGAATATAAACTATATACTTTGGCTATGACTGGCCATTACACATGCCCCTATGTGAAGTGGCTGAATCCACTCACCATAGACGTGTGTGTGTTAGAGACAGTCATAGCCATGTAATCAGACACGACTTAAGGCTCACCTGTATGCTCTTTTACTACCAAGCGCATATAGCCAATGAAGCCATAACTTCTACACACCAGCAGAGGTATCCCAGCATTCCATAAGAAGGCTGCTAAATCTAGCAACGTCCTGCAAAAGATTTTGTTCAATTTAACATGTTTAAGGACAAACTACATATTGAGAAAATAATTTGAACTCTTTAAAGTGATCAAATTAGGCACATTTTAGTAACAATAACATTTGTTGACTTCCATGATGATTTGGGACATGTTGATTTAATGACCAAGGGAGGCATCACACCGAGACAATTCTAAAGTAAAAAAACAAAGACAAATATAAAGACAAAATGACCGAAATCACACATATTAATATCATTGGGAAATTTACCTCTCAACCAGATCTGTTGCTATGACAACATTGAAAGTTGTAAAATACTGGGGGTTGTTCTCCAGGAGCTGCTCTGCACTCTGAAAGAATTTTAAGAAATCTTTTGTCATTAAGTATTTGGAAACATGGCACGTCAACACCGCTTACTTAATATACATCTAGGTGTTTCACTGGGACGTTAGCAAAGTGCTAAGCACATTATCCAATAAAAAATAGTGGATACGGTGGCTTAATCAAAGATCAAATGCGCTTTACATTATTATTACCCCCGCTCACTGGGCCAATAAGGAATTCCTCATACCATCTTACATCTCGATGCAGCCATTTTTTTTCAGGCGCAACTAACTAATAAATTCAAACTCAATAACTCAATAATCTCACCCCTGCGGCAATTGACCTATCGCGGTAGAATCGCGTCAACGCAGCTTGTGAAATATTGTCCAATTACATGATATACAAATGGGTGCAGAACGCGCAAAATCTGAGACAAAAAAAACTTGGTGCAAAAACTCCATATGGTTGTCTAAGGGGCGTGGCTAACTTGCAAACGGCGAGAGGTCAATTATGCAAGAAGGGGTAGAGGATGAAATCAAACACAAAAACAACTTGAAGAATACGAACTAACGTTATGTGTCAGATTCTTTCACTACGTTAGAATGCACTTAGAGTAAAAAAAAAATGACTGAGCACACCAGTTTTGGTTGAACAAATCTGGGGAATAATAAAAAAATGTCTGTTGCCAGATTTCAAATTGGCTTTCTACGGGGTGACTATATTTGGAACAACATTGGTCTTACTTCTTCCACAAAGTCTCCCCTGACATCACTGTTGAGTTCCAACAACAGTTCAGTGGTAATCTGTGCTCTGGATTTGCCAAGACTGTCCTTATCAAGGAAAAAGCTGCAAATATGGAAAAAGCATCACAGAGTGAGAAAAATAATTAAGACATTCAAAATATATGTATGACTATCTGTTTGCTTTTTGGAAGTAAAGGGTCTACACAAAGATCGTGTCAGGTGAAATATTGTTTGTTTTAAGGGCTATGTATCCCTTAAATTAATATGCATCAGGCATGCATGTTCCAGTGAATTGTGCATACTTACTTGTTGCCAATGTCTTCACCTTTGACCTTGTTGCCGTCGACGATGGAGAATGAGCCAATCCCAGGCAGGATGATGTTCTTCAGGATCTCTGTACCTGTTGCGGTGGCATTAATGAGGCACACATGGGCTGATTCTAATGCTGCTTGACCATGGTCTCCCCACAACCTGTTGATTTGTTAATGAAAATCTAAAAATTTCTCAGCCCAGAATTTTATTTTACGAAGTGGCTATCGTTACGGAAGCCGTTGTTTAGCGCCCTCTACGATACTTTTTTGATACGCAAGTAGGTATGTAATTATTTGTTTCCCCACGTTTTAGTGAGCAGTGCAATACCTCAGTCGATAGAGGGTAGGATTTTGCACCGCGAGGTTGCGGGTTCGCATCTCAGTTTTGCACTCGAAATTTTTTCCTTTGCTAACCTGAGGCTTTGGAGGATTTTTTTTTAAAAGGGAAATAAAGTCCGAATTTCATAACGTTCAAATTCACTTTTTTTCCTTCTAATTTTATATGTTCTTCTCATATTTTTATAAAAGTTGCAGTACCGTAACGATAGAAAATGGGAAATGCGTTACCGCTGCCGTAAGGATAGCCACTGCGTTTATTTTATTACTGTAAATTTCAAAGCCAGGTCTTTTCAAAATGTTGATAAAACACTGGGAAAGCTTGTAAAAGCTGCCTTGGTTCTTCAAAAGTACTGTAAAATGACGCCTCTTTTACATGGTTTGAATTTAAAGTTTATTTTCGGTAAACATGCAGCCCACGGACATATTTGCCATTCCTAAACCCAGCACAGGTACAACTCTGGACACAAGGAATATGAAAGCGAAATTTCAGCTTCCTCCGTCATGTCCGTCAGGCAAAAAAATGCCAAAAATGTGTTATAATTTTTTTCGTATTGGCAGGTGAGATTCATAACCTGGACTACGCTGCGTGTGCACAACGAACGGAGTCCAACCTGGGCTAGGGCTATAGATGTACCATTTGTTATACTCTACAGATCGCCCGCCCGATGATTAACGTTAGATGATTAACGTGGATATTTTGCCGGAGGTAATGACGGCAAACTGACGTTTACTAAAGATTTGCTGGCGGTAATCCATATCAACAGAGGGTACTCCTAGAACTATGAGGCTCCACGTAGTGGAGCCTCATAGGTTCAGAAGCCCGCAAAATTGTTGTCAGCACAAAACACTAATTAAGTACAAAAACGTCCATCCCAAGCAGGCCGTTTTCCACAGAACCGCTGCACAGTTTGCCCCTAAACTCCATACAATACCTCATGACATACTCACGTTATGTGCACCCAACAAACATCGGTGGATTCTGTCTGTTTTTCGGCAAAAATGATGAAAAATATGCCCTTTCCGCACTGAGCCAACCTAACACTTGAAACGAGCACGCGTGCAGAATGATCGCAGTTATTTTCGGTTCGATCGCTCGGAGCGCGCCGCGGGGGGTACGTACTTGCACTTGTACGCATGTGCATACTATCGTTCCGCTCCTACACCATACCCCCGCGGCGCGCTCCGAGCGATCGAACCGAAAATAACTGCGATCATTCTGCACGCGTGCTCGTTTCAAGTGTTAGGTTGGCTCAGTGCAGAAAGGGCATATTTTTCATCATTTTTGCCGAAAAACAGACAGAATCCACCGATGTTTGTTGGGTGCACATAACGTGAGTATGTCATGAGGTATTGTATGGAGTTTAGGGGCAAACTGTGCAGCGGTTCTGTGGAAAACGGCCTGCTTGGGATGGACGTTTTTGTACTTAATTAGTGTTTTGTGCTGACAACAATTTTGCGGGCTTCTGAACCTATGAGGCTCCACTACGTGGAGCCTCATAGTTCTAGGAGTAAACAGAGGGCACTGTACTCTTTAAGATAGGACTGAATTATAACATGTATTAAATTCCCACCAAAAGTTGTGTAGCACGTTTGGTGTAGTGGTTAAGCAAAGGCTTTAGTGAGCGGGATGACTCGGGTTCGATCCCGATCCCCGCCATATTTTTAAGGTTTTTTTTCCCATCCCCAAATAAATAAGAATATTCTTCTTTTATTATTTTAACATTTTATTGCAGAGTATTACATTTTCTTTTTCAGATTTGTGGCTCTGGAGGATTTTTTTTAAAGGGAAATAAAGTCCGAAATTATAAAATGGTCTGAATCCAATCCCATCTTGTGAATACGATCGAGGTTACAACGATAATATTGGCATGGAGCCAGACTAAAATTTGTCACCGCAAAATGTGTAAGTACAAAAAACAGTAACTGCGCATGTTCAGTGCATATCCGGCAAACTAACGTTTACTAAAGGTTTGCCGTCTCCGGCAAAATATCCACTGCCTTAACGTTAACAATTTGTGCCCAATTTCCGGACACCGGGTAATAAGTTTCTGGGTTGTATTATAACAACAAAGTGAATATTTCATCAATATCCTACTGATTAAGAAAATAAAAACTTCACATCTTTGTTTTATCTGCAAAAGAAAAACAGCAAATGCTTAAATACTACCTTAACTGCCGATCATATTTCTTCTCCTTGTCAATAACCGGACTTCCCCTGGGCGCAGCCATCTTTGATTCATTGTAAAGTCATGCATTTATTTTCTGCGTAAGGTTCTCGATTTTCTTTACTTAAATTTTACATTTTAAAGAAAATATTCATTAATTTAGATCAAAAAATAGGATTAAAAATATATTTTAATTTCATGGTTTTTTTTTTGCATTCTTTTAAATAAAAACGTTACCTAAATTTATAAATAAAGCTAAATACAAAAGTTAATAATTAAATGAATATCAATGATGTAATTCGGGTGGCAGCAGACGACGTCAGATTTCAGACAGACTGTTCGAGAAATTGCTTCTTCCACGTGTTATTTTAATGCAAAATCTGTTGGCTTACGGGCCTAGTTCAGATGTTAAAAGTGTCCTAAGTGTACTCAATCTGCCATGGCATCACTCAGACTCAAACTAGTCAGAGTTTGGCCATGGCTAGCTGGAGTTACCCAGCCCTGAGTTTTATCATTGGGTTGTCATCCCAATGATAAAACTCAGGGCTGGGTAACTCCAGCTAGGCCATGGCATGTTTGGGCTTTTTGGGGGGTGGGGGGGGGGGGGGGGGTGGGGGGGGGGGCTGGGAAGGGCTGGGGAGAGGGGTAGGGGGGGGGGAGGTTGGTTGTGGTTGTACAACGTTGTCAACCTTATACACTATAATGGGAATAAATGTTGCAACCTGACGCCACTTTCGCAATTGTGTACAAAGTCTATGGAGAGTAAGGAAAATATTGTGCCAATAGCATGACTAGGGGAAAAAATTGGAAATGTTTCTCATTGACTGAAAAAGTGGAGAAAAAAAAGTGGCGTCAGGTTGCAACATTTTTTCTCAGTAATGTTATGTTCCAGCTATTTCCAGTGACCACTTTTTCACCATATTCTTGCAGAACTTTCAATATCACGTACGCACAATGTACGTGACAGTCTAGTCGCAGGTTAGTTTCCAGAGCTTCTACATCTAGCAAAATGATGTCAGACCTGTCTACAATCAGCGACTTCGATGACAATGATGGTAAGATTGTCATGTTTTTACCTTTTCCCTTTTATTAGCCTTTTCTTGGTTATTTCTTATGAAATATGATATTGCCTTGATAGCTTTTGTGAAAACTTTACAAACACATGAACATGATGAAATGTTCGTGTTTCTAGAGGGCATCATTTTTAGCTGATAATTGGCTCATTGTTTGCAAAGAGTAATTACAGGATGTCTGGTTTGTATTAAAGTTGGGATGTGAGTCTCTTTGTTTGCCTTGTTTTTCTTTTATTGTCTTACTAGTTTGAGCATAGCACTTCTGTATTGCACGCACAGTTGACTTTTCAACTTTTGGTCCATCTTTAAACAGCAAACTTTCAGTCAAAATAATTTTTGAGTTGGGTGGAGTTTTCGGAATAATATAATTAGATACGAGGTCAAGTTGAATTGTAAGGTCCACTCAGGTTAATTGGCATAACTAAGGTTAAATTTGCAGGTCAGGGGCACTTTGAGGTCGAAGCCTCATTTTTGAAACAGTAAAAAAGGCTCATGCCTTGCTAATCTCACATTTTGAGGAGATGGTTGTGATGGCCATGATTCAACTAATTGTACTTTGCTGGTTCTTGGCTGTGGACAAGCATCTCTTGAAGTCCTTGTGTCTCTCTTTTAGTTAGTTAGTTAGTTCATAACAACAGACGTCATCTCGTCCCTGAGGCCCTCGCAACAACATGTGCCTGAGGTTCATGGCCTTGTGTTGTGACACTTTAGTAGGTCTCACTGACCGGCTACCAGTTTATTGCACAACATGGAAAATTGGGTCACTAGAGTCAAAATCCAGATGTTTGTACTGAAAACTCTAGTATCGAGGTCACTCATTTCGCATTGGGGGTGGCACTAGCTGTACGACTGCACACAAATTGGGTGTTCCACATGCACCAACCACAGAGCTATAAAATGCTCCGTGCACCAACTGATGTTCAACAAATAGGAATCCTTTATTTCAATTGTTAGACATGACCACGTGAGTAATTTTTCTTCCACAGAGGATGAGCTACAGGCCACGGATGCCACGGTTGGGGCCCTGATGGACCCCAAGAGCATGGTGCATTCTGGGATGCTGCTGTCCCTACTGCATCAAGTCTGCTCCGCATACGAGAAAGACTCCAAGAAACAAGACACGATGTTCCGCTTGATCTGCCAGAAGATGAACAAACTGAACGTAAGGATTGCCACCCTGCAGTTAGATGCAGTATACATGTAGGACAGTTTGAACGACAGAGGGGGATTTTGTCCCAAATGTAGTGCATAGATAGTGCAAGATATACAATGCAGAGCAAGATATACCTTCACTGCTTTACCTTCAAAGTGAAGTAGTAAAGTAACGGCTGTTACAAGCCAATGTGGCCCATCAGGCCAGTGTTTACATGTATCTCCGGTTTCAGTGGCATGAAACGGCCGAGAGTATTTCTACTCACCCTGGATGGGATGCCTGGCCATCGCAGGTTACTCCCCAGCTACATTGTATGTGCCGGTACCAATTTAAAATGTATACATGTACTCCTTTAAAATGTATATGGCAGCTGGATTCGAACCCCTGACCCTCTGATCATGAGTCATGAACCCCAACCACAAGACCACACTACCCACCTTCCAATGTGGCAGCCCTGTATGGTCTTGTAGATTTGCAGTAAAAGTATTCAAGGTCACCCTAACTATCAAAAGCCCTGTCGGTTTTTTTTTTGTATTTTGTGACAGTTCTATTAGGAGCAGGGTTAAACAAAATGTCAAGTGGAATTTATTGAGCTGAAGGTTTGTTTCTCCTCCTGTCCCTCTTCCAGCTTTTACCGTCACTAAATGTGATAGATACATTCAGTGTAGTGCAAGCTGATTATACTAGGGTCTTCAGACAGATGATGCATGCTACGTTACAACACCTACAAGAGGCAGACACGGAGGTAAGTGCAACAGGCGAAACTTGAGGTTTTCCCGGCCGTTTCAAATGTTCACAGTTCAAATGTTCACAGCGCCTAATGAATTCATAAATTAAGAATCCACACTTGCAAGTGAATTCTTTGACTTATTACCATTGCGTCAAAAGAAGTATTGTCATTAACGGTCCAGTGAGTGGAGATGAAAAAACTTGCATATCTCGTATCGTGGCTATTCAATAAAAATTTACATTCAAGGGAGTTTTTCGAGGCTCTTATGTCATCAAGCTTTGGTATCAAGGAAATTGGTATTGTGGCGTGTTTCTGATAATAATGTGTATCACCAGACCGGAACAACAAAGTCATTTTGTGTGCAGACTCCTTTACGTCAAGTTGGATTTGAATCAAGTGAAGAAAAAAAAATGGAAAATTTCACTGACTGACTCACTCTCTGACTGACTGACTCCCCGACTCCCCGACACACTTGTGACCTGGGCAGTTCTTTTGTATAGGATAACCCTGTTATGCCAATGAACAGGCTAAATCCAGGGTACTGTACACATTAGATGCAGGATAATATAGGACTTCTTAGTGAGTAACCAATCTGTGAATGCATTGAATAGAATTTTGTGCACTCTAGTCCCCAGGTTTGCCTCTTCTTAATTTTGTTTACTCCTCACACAGCCTCGCTTGCTTTCACTGCCGAGCACGGAACAGGAGAGGACGGCGGTTTTCCTCCAGATGCAGAGTCCCTTACTTCGCTTACCCAGGATGACACAGGAGGAGATCATCTATTCTCACACCACGCGGTATCAGACGGACTTCGAGGAGCTTGGTTTGCTGGGCAAAGGAGGCTTTGGCAGAGTGTACAAGGTCAGAAACAGGGCCCAATTTCATAGCGCTGCTTAACAGTTGTGCTTACTATAACAGAAAATCATGCTGTTGCTTAAGCACTATTTCATGCTAACGGTTGCGCGCACATGGAGATTTCTATTGTTACGTCACTGATTTAAGCAACGTTGTCTTCCGGGGTTAAGCGTGCTTTTGCTGTGCTTACTGCTTAACGGTTCCTATGAAATAGATGGAGGCTCGGTAAGCACAAAGTTGGCTGTTAAGCAGCACTATGAAATTAGGCCCAGGTCCTGTGCCTTGTGTGAAGTGCTGTTATATTGGGTTTGTGCACAACCATGCGAGGGCGCTGTTGCAACATTCCAATATACGTATGACGGGATGGCTATGGCGGGGGGGGGGGGGTTCTGTGAGCCGAGCTTTCTTCTTTCTACAAACGTTATATAAGCTTTTGTGCCATCCCAAATATGTTCATTAGACCATTATTCTAGAAAATTAGTCTTTATACATTGGAAAGCTCTTGTTCTGCTATAAATCCAAATAAACAAATATCCCAATTCTTGCAAAGTTCGACTTTAAGCTCAGTTTGTGATGACACGTCACATATTCATTCATGCCAACATTTTGAATTGTCCACAGGTGCGCAGCAAGCTGGACCAGCGTTTGTATGCCATTAAGAAGATCAAATTGAAACCGACCAATATTGAGAAGTCACTCAAGGTAAGCAAGGCTTTCATCCCACACATAAGTATTAAGTTGAATTCATATGATGAGAAGGACTCCAGTCATTTACCAAGGATGTTACTTTGCATTCAATTCTGGATTCGTTTTGTAAATACTTTAAATAATTGTGCTTGGCTGGTTTTAAACAAGTACGTTTAAAAGCTGGTAGGGGCCTGGATAATGACAATTAAAAATAATGTACTCGTAAATGTAGCGGCCAAGCACATAATTTATTCCCATTCATGAATATACTTTTCGGTCAAGAAGTCAGAACAAGTCACAAATTCACAGATTTCTAACGATTTTGTTCAACAATTTTACTTCAGGTTTTGTGTAACACCTCTCCGGCCATATCTAGGTGCCTCATGCTAGTAGTGCTAAAAATCTCCTTATTTGGAAATTTTAAGAACAACATATTAAAGCACAACCATGCTGCCACTTTGAATGCTTTTTTTGGCAGTTGTTTTTCCAATGTTTTTTTGTGGGTTTTTTCCCCCATAATTTTTCCAAAGATGTTTTCACCATTATCTCCACATCTTGTATTAGCTTGTGAAGGAAGTTCAGCTCTTAGCTAGTCTTAAGCATCCCAACGTTGTTGGCTATAACACGTCCTGGATCGAAGCTGAGCAAGCAAGCTCTAATCATAAACACAGCTTCCAAGGAGGGGGCAGACGTGACCCTGTCTCCCCAATGAAATGTCTCCCTTTCTCATCCAGTGAAAGGTAAATAGCGCTAGGCAGTGTTGAAGTCTAGTCTGTTTGTGAGTCTGACAAATATACTAAAATATAAGCTGATACAGTATAAATTAAAGGTAGGTAGATCATTTTTCATTTGTGCATTTTTTCATTTGAAGCAACAAAAGTGCTCAAAATCTAATTGCCCTGGACAAAATTTCAGAGTGAAAAGGGCAAAACTTGTCGACCTGCATTTAGTGTTATCATGTGGTTTACCATTTCAATCAAGTTGTTGGTTTGTTTGAATTGTTCTTTCTCAAGCTTCTTGATTTTCTGTTTTCATTTTGTTTTTCATCCTTTAGCCCTAGAAGTTCCAGCGAGCAAGAAAGTTCAACGACGGACAAGAATAAAGTAAAGATTGAGGACATCGGTAACCAACTGTCGCCTTGCATTTGGAAAGACAATGACAAACTGTCCCCTTTAAGCCAGTACTTACAATATCCCCATACGGATTCCGTGGCTAGTAGCCCCAGCCGGCTTAGTCGTAGTCCTAGTGATTCAACCAGTACTCTCGTTGACTCACCGACAACTCCCAGGGTGCATTGCTCTGGGGACGCATCTCATCATTCTCAGTCTTTCGACAGTGAGTCACCTTCAAATTTAAGAAAAGAAACTGAAAGAGCCTCACTGATGCAGAATTCAACAGATTTCACAGCTACATCAGAATTGTCCGTCAGTGCGTGGTCTTCGATGGTCTCAGTGTCAACATCAGAGACCCAGACCTCTAACGTTCATCTACACTCGTCTCATCAGACTCGCAAAGAGTTGTTCCAGGAGACGTGTTGCTCCCAGTCAGTCTCAACAAGGCAGCATTCTTTTCATTCGGAGTCAAGGACGACTGAAGTAGAGACGAACTGGTTCGAGCAGGACAGCTTCTCCGAATCTGACATACAGTTCCAAGACCAGGATTCGAAGAATTCAAACCTTGACGAAGACGAGTACTCTGATATTCAGATATCCTTTGAAAACAGTCGTGGGGAAAACCCAAATGATGTCCTAGACTTCAATAAAAAGGATACTGTGAGCGTCAAGGATAAGGAACTAGATGTGCCTGTCATCGAAACCTCAAAAAATCCCATGAACAGTTCACTCAAAGTAGCCTCTGCCACTCGGAGTAAGTTTCCGGCAGACCAAAACAAAAACTCTTGGTTGCTTCCCAGGGATGTGATGCACGGTGCATTCGGATCCAAGCTGCCCAGCATAGGCTATCCACAGAACAAACTGCAGCCAGCTGGTCACAAGATCCAATCTAAGTGTAAAATCGTCAGTCTAGATGGCACGCCAGACAATGCATCCAAACCAAAAGCTCCCAGGCAGAGGCGACGACACAGATCCAAGAGCCAGGATGGCATACCGGACAAGCCCCAGACTTTGAGTCTGGTGCCCAGCGTCAACGCCTTCCCTGTGTTCACATTGAATCTGTACATCCAGATGCAGCTGTGCTCCAACACCCTGTCCGACTGGCTCCGAGATCGGAATACCAAGACAGATGCTGTCAAGGGTAAGAACCTTAAAGACTGTCCATGTTCTTGTTCTTCTCACTAAGCATCTGAAGTGCAAATAAGAATGCGTAATAAGTTTTGTGTTTTTCTTTGTTTGGGGACCTTTAGAGTGCGTGAAGGACATATCATGCATACACACATACTTGTGTACAAATGTACAAGCATTACATTCACTGTGTGGACTTTCGAACAAAAGATGTCCACATAAACCAGGTAGCAGTGACGTTGTGTGGAAGGTTTTCCCCTCTCTGGAAAACAGGTTTAGAGGTATTTTGGGGTTAGGTTGATCTAAAGGGATTCTTGGAAAAAAATTTGGGTTGAAAGAAATTCACAGTGTGAGTTAAATGATTATTTTCACTGGTTTTCTAAACTACACGAAAACAAAGGAATGTCCACATTAGGGAATGTAAAACAAACATGTTTGGTATGGAGTGTGCAACCTTGTGCTTACATGTAAATGTCCTTCACTCTCTCTTGTTCACCGTTGAGGGGGTACTTGAGTCCATACTCTGAGGATGCAGACCTGTACGCGGGCCAAATCACAATTTGTATGCCCTCAATTTCTATGCTCTTAGAGCATTCTGTGGACCATGAACTTGAATTCACAGTTCGTAAAAACAGATGGGTGGAAACTGTGCACAAAATGTAGTGAGAGCTTTTGTTTCTGTGAAATTTTGATGAAATTGGGTCTTAAAATTGCTCTACTTTGCAATGGAGAGTAGGTTTAATTTTTAAAAATTTGGCGATGAGCCGCACGACTACTTTTATCGGTGATCAACTTTGAATGGGATTTTCCCCCAAAACTGCTAAATGCAACAAGATGCAACAAGGCACGGGGACTTGAGTTGCCTGCTAAATGCACCAGTATGCAAGAACTTTTTACCTTTGTTGCTTTCTGTTGAATGCATTTTTTATTTCTCGTCTCTTAGACTCATTAGATGTTGTGAGCACCCATGACAACATGCACATCTTCAAGCAGATACTGGATGGTATGCATTACATCCACTCCCAGGGTCTCATACACAGGGACCTCAAGGTAAGGAGACAGCCACTGTACCACCAATCTTTAAAGATATAGTCCATCATTTGTAATTTGTGCATTTTGTTCGTTTGAAGCAACAAAAGTGCTCAAAATCTAAAGAAGGGTACTGAACAACTAACCTGATGAAGTTTCAGCTCAGCTTCAGCTGTATATTCCGAGAAAAACAGCATTCTAGGATCTTAATTTCAAATCAAAAGTTGCTGAATCATGTTTTGAATGGGGCCTGAATTCAGCGTCTGAGACGCGTTCTCACTGAGCCGATTGCAGCTATACGCGATGTCGCACACTGATCTGACAAATTACAGCAACTGTGCACGCATGTGCATCGTGTCAACGCTTGCGCGTGCAAGCGTACTGAACTTTCCAATGCTTTGGTCAAGTTATGATTTCTGAATGGAGCACAATATTTTTTCTAACATTATTATTGTTATCTAAAACTGTGCTCTAAGCTATCAGTTACAGTTGATTTCATTGTGTGCATGTCCTCTTTCAGCCAAAGAATATCTTCTTGGAGGAATCCAGTGTCGACCTGCAAGTCCTGATTGGTGACTTTGGTCTGGCCAAGGAGGATTTTGTGGTAGAGACCATGACATCAGATCCTGATATTCCTAATGGAGTCTGGGGTATGTATTACATCTATTTCAGTCCTTTTCCAGAAAATTTACATTGTAGAAAAGCAGTGATGCATTTTCAAAATTTGTGTAAAAAAAAGCCTAATATATGGCTGGTCCCAGAGTCCACAAAATTAGTAATAATAATAATGATACTTACACGTGTAATGGTACCATTAAGGAGACACGTTATCGTAATTTCTTCGCACGATGGGAGACATCGGTCATTAGGGAGACATTTTCATGTCTCCCTACTTGGGAGACATCCCCATAGACTTGTGCACAAAATTTTTCAAACTGAAATGTGCCCTAACCCAATATTCCCTTGTCCTTTTTCCACGAATTTCGGTTTGTTTTACTAATTAGACCACGAGCAACAAATATAACCTAATTGTGACAATAAAATTGTGCCTCTACAATCCTCTAAAATTGTGACTAATGATCGATGTCTCCCACCGTTCGAAGAAATTACGATAACGTGTCTCCTCAATGGTACATTTAATCGTACCGGTTTAATAATAATAATAGTGGGTATTAATAAAGTGCGTGTATCCACCAGGACTGGTGCTCAAGGCACTACATCATTATTACCCCTGCTCATTGGGCACATGAAACATTCCAAATACCATCTCAGCTCCCTGGGGAGTATACAGCTCCGATGCTGCCTGTTAGGCGCAAGCAAGCTAATTCAATCACAATAACCATCTCTGCCCTCACAGGTACCCATTTACTCCTGGGTGGAGAGAAGCAATGAGTGACAAAGTGCCTTGCCTAAGGGCACACGCACCATGACCCCAGGCTGGACTCGAACCCACAACCTGCAGCTTTGCTTGCAGACCACGAATCCAGTTCCCTTAACCACGAGGCCACAGCACTCCACTACAAATTCTATTCAGTTGATTCAGAATATTCTCTGGAGCCTTTTAGCGCCTCGAGTACGTAATTGTTGGTAGATACGTTAAAACAAAGTACCAAAATGGCTCCCAAAAATTATGATTTTAGCCCCCAAAACAGGTTTTTTTTTAACCCAAAATCACATTTAACTACATTCCTTCTCATCGGCACACCACTCAAATGAAAGATCTTGTTGCCCCCTTTAACTTGACACCACATTTGATATTGTGATGCTTGTAGTTTGGAAGATTTCATACAATTTCCACTCTCCAGCCGTGTCCACTTTTGCGTGGAATCGCCCAAGACTTTGTTGGTGTTGTGGGAAAGCACTACCTGGCTCACAAGTGGCAATCATTGAGGCTGTCAGTCAGTGAGATAGGTACTAGGAGGACCCTATGCCGGCCCTCTGGGACCAGCAAAACTGCACAAAGAAATGAAATAAAAACACTGTAATTTCTTGTGTGATTTCTTTAGCGGAGAGATGTGAAGCTACATCACATACAGCAGCAGTAGGTACAACCACCTATGCCTCACCAGAACAACTGAAAGGATCCAACTATGATTGCAAGGTGTGTGCCATTATATTGGAGCCAAAGTGGTTATTGCTACACCTACTGTATCAACAATTATGTAACCTTTTATTTTAATTGATGACTATAACACCTCACCATTCTGCATCCGGGAGGTATACATTTAATGATGGGTTTTTGCCCTGTACTGATATAATATTTTGAAGACTGTATACTCAGTGTTTCCGAGGGTCTGTGAGGACAAATTGACAAGGTAGAACTGAAATGGGACTCGAACCCACAACAATTTTTCTCTGGCAAGTCCTCGGTTAACAGTGAGTATACAAATAACATCGGTAAAGGGTAAAAACCAAATATGAAACACCTCACCAGTGTTTGTTGTCCCTTGATTAGCTGAGAAAATGTCGCATGGTATTTACTATTTCTACTATTGTGCTTGTACCTTCTTCGGTGAAAACTCTATATACTCCCAAAAGCAACGATAACACTATGCATACATGTATAAATTTAATGGTTTTCCATGTTTGTGACTCCTTTTCCCAATCAGTCTGATATGTACAGCTCTGGTATTATCCTCTTTGAGATGTTCCACCCCTTTGCAACCCTAATGGAGCGTGCTAAAGTCATTGGCCAGGTCCGCGATGGCAGCATACCAAAAGAAATTCATAAAAAATGGCCGGATCAGGTGAGTTGAGCCTACAAGATATATCTTCAAACATCTGACATGCTTTAGGCCTATTTACAGAAGGAGTGTAACGAAAAGTCAAAATCGAAAGCGGCATATCACTAGGCAGTAAATGTTTACAAATACCGGGAGATAACCATGCGGAATTATGTAAATTTATGCAGCTTAGGTAATGTACAACATTTGCTTTTGCTGTTATTTTCCGAAATGGATGGATTTGGGGCTTAGTATTTTATAGCAAATGTTGTTACGCTGACCTGTTTAAAGTTTTTTGTTCATGGATGCTGGGAAAAATCAAGAATAAAACATGCTGTTCTTGTAGTCTGGTTCCCTGACCCTACTTCAGAAAAAAAAAAAACGGAACAATTTATAGACGTCGGGAATTGTCAGGTCAGGGAACCAGACTAGCTGGCTCACAACCATTCACAGATGTTTAACCGATTTTAAACAAAATGTGGTCTGTTGGGCTCAGAGCCTGAGATGTGGGAACTACATATGGTCCACACTGGAGTTTAACAGTCAATCTTTTAATGACTTATGTCGTTAGTCACTCCTAACTATTTCAAATGTTGAATTAACTCAAACCTGAGAATTTTTTTTTCTTTCTTTACCAGTATAAGACCATTGGCCAGTTGACCCACTGCGATAGCTGCCATAGACCCCATGCAAGGGAGGTCCTCAAGGGACCACTCTTCCTATCCAAGGATGAGGTAAGCTGCCACATGGCCCACACGTCTACCTCTCCAATGCCACAATGCATATTCCAGACGGGGGCGTGGCATACAGAAGTGTTTATGCAGATCAGACTTTTTGGAATATTAAACAGGGCTGTAATTGGTCAAAACATCAAGGGGCGGGGCTTAAAGCATCAGTCTTCAGTTGCTGACTGAAGTGGGATTGGATATTTTTGTTCACTTGAGGGATGCATGGCAACCAAGGCAAAGCTGAGGTTGCTATGTGTCCTTGATAGGGTGAAAAAAAAATGTTATGCCCTGAATCGCAGTACTCAACAATTGCCTTGCTATATCATGCAGACTTGCAACGCCATCTACATCTGACATGCTGCACCTCTGTACTGTGCTATTGACCCTTATCTATATATCAGGCAAAATATATTGGGCAAAATCCAATATTAGTATTTTATCACTTACAAACTTTTGTTCTTCGTCAATCAGATCATCAAGGACTTACGTGCCAAGCTTTCTGAGAAGGATGCCAAGCTTTCTGAGAAGGATGCCAAGTTGTCTGAGAAGGATGCCAAGTTGTCTGAAAAGGATGCCAAGTTGTCTGAAAAGGATGCAGAAATCAAGACGCTTAAACGGAAACTTGCCGAATACGAGAAGACATTGTACTGAGGTAGTTTCCATGGCAACTAACTTCATCTCAAGAGCTCCTTTTGTTGTCCATGGCAACACACACCAACATCGAGTACTGCCATTGGTGAAGAAATATGATGGTTTCCATAGCAACTAACTTCATCTCAAGAGCTTCTTTGGTTGTCCATGGCAACACACACCAACATCGAGTACTGCCATTGGTGAAGAAATATGATGGTTTCCATGGCAATATAGACCATCTCTAGTACTTTCTGGAAAGAAAGAGCTTTTGTTTCTGTGGCAATATTTACCCATTATTTATACTTTTTATTTTGCAGAAATACCACCAAGTTTATTTTGACAGATGACTAACAAAGTACGTCCGAGCAGCATTTCTGCCAGTATTTGCCAAGATGCTGGAGAAGAAAACAAAAGACTTTGTTGTTAACTTCTTTTAAACAGCATTTTTTTTCTGAAATATATATATATTCTTCTCAGATTTGCACTGGACATAAGGAATATATCAGAATACAAAAATTTTGAGTTCCTCTTGTGTCTCTTGAGTCATACACCAGATATGGATTAAAAAAGCCTTTTACATGTATATGAAAAGTGAGGCATTCTAGCAAAATGAGATGGATCTGGGCGCAGGCCATATATAGTTGTCAAATATGTTTAAAAAAATGTGTTTTTTTTTTCTTTTTTAATTTTCAGATTTATTGATATTTCTAATCTTTGATATCTTCTACATATATTTTAAAGAAACAGTATAAAAATCACTGAATCAAAGTGTTATTAATGAAAAACAATTGGCATCTTTCATTTTCACGACTACTAAACAGTCGAACATTTAATGGGCTTTTTCTCAGTTTTTTACTTTTTTGACATGTTGATAGATGTGAACTTTAAACAGCCATAACTTGTCAATGGAAAGTCCGATTGAGGTGCAAAAAAAGCATTGTGAGGAGAATTTTATTCTCTTTCCTAATATCTGCAAACCATCATTTCGATTTCTGCCTAGTTCTGTCTCATTTTGTCAGAAAGTCTCATATATATGTCGTGATTTACCAAATGTTATGGCTCAGCTTATGACGGAGTTATGTGTTTATGGTTACCATATTGTGCTTGTACCACTAGCACATGAACTTGTATAAACATTTGATAACACGATGTATGCTGGATCACATGCCAAACATCTTCTCAGCCCTTTGAATTGTTCCAACTATTGGCACAGAAATTTGTGCTATGATAAGCAGAGACATCAAACAGGGCTTAGAATTCGCTCTTTTCACTTCCGCCATGGGCATGCAGAGCCTCGATCTGGCAACTTTACCCAGTAAATATAGCCGGTTCAGTGATTCCCGCGTAGGGGTTCAGATCACTGAACCGGCTATTTTTATTGTGTAAAGTTGCCAGATCAAGGCTCAGCATGCCCAATGGCGGAGTGTGAAAAGAGCGAATTACCCTGTTCTCTGTCACCTGCCTCTTAAATGTCTTGGCCGAATTTCACGAAAAATCCCTGCTTACTGTAGCAGAAAATTCCATGCTTATGGTTAGTAGATATCACGGTTGAGTGAGGAATTTTGGCTTATCTGCATGCGTACAACTCGCAACTAGGATTCTGTGCTTACAGGGTTAGCATAGAATGTTTCTGTTGGCATAGAATGGTGATCGCAAACGTAGAATTCTGTGGTTAGCAGAACCATGCTATTGGGCCCATGTCTTTGGGAATGTCAGGGGGGAGGAGGAATTCTGACCAATGTAACATGGAGGTGACTGCTTTTTATCCTTTTCTTGAGGAGGGATGGGTTAAATTATATGACAGGAAGGATCCAGCATTTTTTGTTGGTTGGGATATAATCTACGTCACCGAGCATGGTCAAATGGATATCAGTGCAAGGATATCTAGAATTTGGTGTGTTTGACTGGCTTTGAATGTTTTGCATGTAACGGTATCTCCCCCCCCCCCCCCCCCCATTATAAATACCACACAAAAGAGGATTTACATATTTTTTTGTTGGTGGGGGTGATGGCCAAAGATGTATTTATTTGGAAAGTTGTGGGATTATCTAATCATTCCTTTATTAATTGTACATTTATGAATTGAACATGTAATGTTTGCTGGTACATGTATTTACGTTTTACACATACTTTTACTATGCAGTCTGTAAGACAGATAATGATAATGTGCTGTTTAATTGTGAATTCTATGCCAAACTGTTTTCTCGATCGACTGTGTGGAGAAATAAAACATCTGCCGAATGAATAATTGAAACGTCCGTTTTCTGGTACATGTGTATTTTGTTTGTTGGATTTTTGTCCAAATCTGCTCATTTCAGAGATTTAAATACGTTTTGCCAGGTTCCCAGAGTTCATCAGCCGAGCGTGTCTTGCCATCACTGGCGCACCTTTTTTTGGCCTGGAGCGCGGCTCACAACTTTTTTTTCCCATTTTTTTTTGATTTTTGAGTTTGATTTTTAAAAAAAAATATTTTTTTAATTTGTTTTTTTTCAAAAAAATGGGCCACATTCATATATCACCATGGTCAAATCGTGGGACTAAAAAAAAATTTAAAAAAAATTGACAACCATAAGGGGGGAGCTGGAGGTTCTTGGAAAAACTATTTTGGTAAGCTTTCGTTGGGCATAATGGCATTGCTCGATGCCATTGGGTCAAGGTTGGCCTTTCCTGTGCTCTTTAGCATTTTCTTTTCTGCTGACGAATTTTCAATCTGTATGTTTGAATTTTACGAAATAAACATACATGTAATGGAGTGAACTACAATTGTAAACTGGGCGTCCGTTTTGTGTCGGTTTCTTTTGCGCAATAGTAACTATAACTAGTTTTTTTCCTGTCTCATTCAAAGCTACATGTTGTATTTATCTAAAGTTGTGCAATGAACGTGTGCAACTTAACGTATTCTTGGACAAATATACTTGTGACTTGACTTGTTTTTAGACCAAATGACTTGTGACCTGACTTGTGACTGGACCTAATGACTTGTGACTTGACTTGTGACTGGACCTAATGACTTGTGACTTGACTTGGACTTGCAAAAAATGACTTGCTGCCACCTCTGACGGTGATCTGCAGATCTGTATGCTTTGTCCTTTTATTTAACATACAATTAGGGGGGCCCGGCTCCTTTGGGGTTTTTGCCCACGGCCTTAATTTGGCCCCGGTGCGCAGGAACAAAAAAAGATAACGACATAGACACATTTTTTATTTTTTTTTTTGCCACAACCGCTTCTGATTTTCTGTACGGAGTGTTTGTTTCAAATTCAATCGCCATTTTGGTTTACAACAAATACATATTAAATCTTTATAATAATTCAGTTTGTGAGCAAACAAAATTTGTGTCGGAAAAGGCCTCAACAATTGTAGTTTTTAATACACCGGTTATGTTAAAATTTTTGAGTGAAACCTTTATACAGTTAAAAATTAGGGATATCACACAAATAAAGTTAAATACACTGTATGTGGCCTGCAAATTATTGAAACATTCTTTGTATGTACAATGTACATGTACACGTATCATGAACATAAACATGATACACTATTAATCATGCTGGCGTCCGGAAATTGGGCACATATCAGGCGGAGGGGTTGTTCCTTTGTTCATGTTCCTTAAATCATGGGGGGGGGGGTAGACTTCCAAGAAAATGACATGTTTACAAATAAGAATGGTAGGCCTATTGGCAAAAACCACGTAAAAACGTGTTGCAATCTGACGCCACTGTATGTCATCTCAATGAAGGTCATTCATTGCAAAAATAATATTTGACTTGAATCTGGGACTGAGAAACATTTCCAATTTTGAGGAAATAATTAAAAAGTTTTCTTGCCTCTCCATAGACTTTGTTCAGAATTGCAGAAGTGGCATCACATTGCAACATTTTTCCAAAACCACTTTATCTTAATTTTTTTCGTGAGGAATTTTTTGGCAGTGTATTTATCCGTAAATAAGTAAATGATAATTTGCCAAATAGGCACTCATCATGGCCAGCAAATTATTGAAACATGTAGGCCCATTTTTTCCCTCACCAAAATGGCCGCACTACTGGAATGGACGGAGGACTTGGCTGGGAGTGGATGGAGGACTTGGCCACGAGTGGATGCGGGACTTGGCTAAGAGTGGATGCGGGACTTGGCTGGGAGTGGATGCAGGACTTGGCTGGGAGTGGATGCGGGACTTGGCTGGGAGTGGATGCAGGACTTGGCTGGGAGTGGATGCGGGACTTGGCTGGGAGTGGATGCATGACTTGGCTGGGAGTGGATGCGGGACTTGGCTGGGAGTGGATGCTGGACTTGGCTGGGAGTGGATGCGGGACTTGGCTGGGAGTGGATGCGGGACTTGGCTGGGAGTGGATGCGGGACTTGGCTGGGAGTGGATGCAGGACTTGGCTGGGGTTGGATGCAGGACTTGGCTTGGAGTGGATGGAGGACTTAATTGGCTGGGAGTGGATGGAGGACTTGGCTGGGAGTGGATGCAGGACTTGGCTGGGAGTGGATGCAGGACTTGGCTGGGAGTGGATGCAGGATTTGGCTGGGAGTGGATGCAGGACTAGGATGGGAGTAGATGCAGGACTTGGCTGGGAGTGGATGCAGGACTTGGCTGGGAGTGGATGGAGGACTTGGCTGGGAGTGGATGCTGGACTTGGCTGGGAGTGGATGGAGGACTTGGCTGGGAGTGGATGCAGGACTTGGCTGGGAGTGGATGCAGGACTTGGCTGGGAGTGGATGCAGGACTTGGCTGGGAGTGGATGCAGGACTTGGCTGGGAGTGGATGCAGGACTTGGCTGGGAGTGGATGCAGGACTAGGATGGGAGTGGATGCAGGACTTGGCTGGGAGTGGATGCGGGACTTGGCTGGGAGTGGATGCGGGACTTGGCTGGGAGTGGATGCGGGACTTGGCTGGGAGTGGATGCGGGACTTGGCTGGGAGTGGATGCGGGACTTGGCTGGGAGTGGATGCGGGACTTGGCTGGGAGTGGATGCATGACTTGGCTGGGAGTGGATGCGGGACTTGGCTGGGAGTGGATGCGGGACTTGGCTGGGAGTGGATGCGGGACTTGGCTGGGAGTGGATGCGGGACTTGGCTGGGAGTGGATGCGGGACTTGGCTGGGAGTGGATGCAGGACTTGGCTGGGGTTGGATGCAGGACTTGGCTTGGAGTGGATGGAGGACTTAATTGGCTGGGAGTGGATGGAGCTAGGACTTGGCTGGGAGTGGATGCAGGACTTGGCTGGGAGTGGATGCAGGACTTGGCTGGGAGTGGATGCAGGATTTGGCTGGGAGTGGATGCAGGACTAGGATGGGAGTAGATGCAGGACTTGGCTGGGAGTGGATGCAGGACTTGGCTGGGAGTGGATGGAGGACTTGGCTGGGAGTGGATGCTGGACTTGGCTGGGAGTGGATGCAGGACTTGGCTGGGAGTGGATGCGGGACTTGGCTGGGAGTGGATGCGGGACTTGGCTGGGAGTGGATGGAGGACTTGGCTGGGAGTGGATGCAGGACTTGGCTGGGAGTGGATGCAGGACTAGGATGGGAGTGGATGCAGGACTTGGCTGGGAGTGGATGCAGGACTTGGCTGGGAGTGGATGCAGGACTTGGCTGGGAGTGGATGCAGGACTAGGATGGGAGTAGATGCAGGACTTGGCTGGGAGTGGATGCAGGACTTGGCTGGGAGTGGATGCAGGACTTGGCTGGGAGTGGATGCGGGACTTGGCTGGGAGTGGATGGAGGACTTGGCTGGGAGTGGATGCTGGACTTGGCTGGGAGTGGATGCAGGACTTGGCTGGGAGTGGATGCAGGACTTGGCTGGGAGTGGATGCAGGACTTGGCTGGGAGTGGATGCAGGACTTGGCTGGGAGTGGATGCAGGACTTGGCTGGGAGTGGATGCAGGACTTGGCTGGGAGTGGATGCAGGACTAGGATGGGAGTAGATGCCGGACTTGGCTGGGAGTGGATGCAGGACTTGGCTAGGAGTGGATGCAGGACTTGGCTGGGAGTGGATGCAGGATTTGGCTGGGAGTGGATGCAGGACTAGGATGGGAGTAGATGCAGGACTTGGCTGGGAATGGATGCAGGACTTGGCTGGGAGTAAATGCAGGACTTAGCTGTGAGTAGATAGAGGACTTGGCCAGGAGTGGATGCAGGACTTGGCTGGGAGTGGATGCAGGACTTGTACTTATTCATGTCCCACTTTCTTCATTTTCCTGCATTTTCTTTTCACTGTTGCCTCATGTAGCTCTCTGTTTTGAAACTTCAGTGCATAGTGTATCCGTACACTTACAAAAGTTGGCACTATCTTGGCTTTAATCCGCTCACAGCACACATTCAGCTCTTGGTACAGACTCAAGCTACGCATTTGTTCATTAAGCATCTGGGAGATATTGTTTCTTATCATTTTGCCGGTGGCAAACTCTGCTCGAAACACTTTCTCACACTGGGTACAGAATTCAAGAAATTTCTCTGAGGGTACCATCAATGATCCAAATTCAGATTTTGATGTGTCGTAGGCTTTGTTGTGTATGAACACTATAGTGCTGGGTCGTCCAACTGGGCGCAGAGCAGAGCATCTCTGCAGGCCTGGCATGATGAAGGAGTTTCATGGCAAGTGAGTGTTCTTCGACAGAGATACCCAGCTATGTACGCAAGTGTGTTCTGTTCGGGAAGATCCACTGGAATGGGAGCAGCAACACCTTTTAGCACATTGTTATACTTTGACTTCACGTTCCAGATTTGCTTCTTTCTTCTACAGGTGCAGGACTTGTTCGTGAGGTTCTGTAAGGTGAGTATGAATCTGTCTGAGTCTACTATAAAGCCGGCTGCAATTAAATGCCAACTTTATATATAAAGTTGGCATTTGCAGCCGGCTTTATTAACGCTGCGAAAAACACCATCCTAAAAGTGCATCGAAATTCCTTTGAGGAATGATTGTCTCTAAATCCCCCTTTTCTCCTTATAGTGGAAAACAGGTTCTCCACAATATCCTGGTCGAGGCGTGATGTGAGCAGAAATCTAACGTCGCTGGTCTCTTTCATATGTTGCCACAGTTGAGTAACACATGATATGGCCAGATGCCATCCCTCAATGAACATTACTCTCTTAGCTCCAACTACTCTTAGACTCTTTAGCACAGGCAGGCATGTATTGAAGAAGGCCTTGTGTTCAGAATTTTGAGATAAAGGCCTTTTAAGTTTCTTTGGGGCTTTGAAAAATCTTCCATTGAAAGAGTCAAACAATGAGTCGATCATTGCAATGAATTCAGCCGTGTATGCAGCTTCTGCCGGTAGCTTGCCAAAAGCAACATAGCTATACATTCCTGCTGCAAAGAATGACTGAGGACTTGAGCGGCTTTATTTACTCGCATTTTGGAGAAGCTGGTGAGCTCAAAGTGACCATTCGTAAGTTTGTGCGCTTTTCTGATTGGCAGCTGGGAGTCTTGTTCGTAGAAGTCTCGGATGTGAGCCCATCTGATGTGTTTGCATCCATCTTTTCCATTGATTTTGAAGACATACTTCTCTAAATTTGATCTTGTATTCTTTAGAAGATGTGGAGGGTCGTGCATGAAAAAGATCTTTTCTTGATCATGGAGGATGAAAAGCTGGTCTGCTGTGACTGAAGGATTCTTATACAGTTTAGTATTGCAGGTCCCCTGGTCACATACCACCACCTTAGGCTGCAACCCAATGTCTTTTAGATGTTCAATGCATTCCATGAGCAGAGCTTCAAGGTTGTTGGCACTTGTTACATCTCTGGACAAGAAGTATCCAATTGGTTGTTTCCACTTACCCATTAATCCCCTCACCATGAACACAAGTGCATGATTGGCTGGCTTTGAGGTTCTCCCTAACGAGCCAAAATCTTCAAATCCATCTACTCTGTCTTCTGTGATGTTGTAAGACAAGCCCGTCCGCAGACTCATTTCATCAAACGAAATGACACAAAACTTGTCCCTTTCAGTCATACCAGCAACTTTGTCTCCGAGCAGTTCCAATACTTTGGGAGGAAATCCGGGGTCCACTTCAACATTTTTCAACCAACGACGTAGAGATGAAATTGCCGGAAGCGTGAAAATGCCCTGACAGAACTGGTAAGCACGAGGACTCTGGTGGTACAATGAGAGAGCTATGATTTTGTCTTTGTAGCTCAATCTCCTCCCTTTAGCCTTACAACGACATGATGAATTCCTCAACTGCGATGCAAAGAATGTTAATGCAGGCTCTTCAAGAAACTCATGAGCACCTTGGATCAATTCATTAATCGACTGTGAAGCTTTAGTCAGCTTTTCCATGGACTTTTTCAGAAGATGTACCTTTTTCCTTAGCCTGCATGTTCGTTGGCGTTCTTTCTTGAGCAGCTTGCGTTGCTTTTTACTGGGTAATTGGTCAGAAATGCCAGTTGATTCAAGTGAAGAGTCAGCTGATTGTGTTTCTTGAGGAGCTTTGCAGTAAGAATGCTCATCCTGTATGGTGTAAGCCTCTGCAACAGAACAAGAATTAAGCATCACTCCCATGTCATGCAAAACAAAAAATAATAAGGCAAGCAAAACAATCTCACATGGCTCACTTTTCATTGTTGGTATCCAAAATCTATGACAAAGAAGACAATCTTTATTTTTCCCCCCGCAATTATAGCTCCCAAATATCTTTTCGAAAATGTCACTTGTGAAGGGGATGATTAGGCAAATTTTCACCGTTGAAAATTTGAAGCTGGCAAAGTAATCAAGATACGACCTTATGTCTGTGTCTCTCTGCACACATACAGTGTCACCCACAAATCAGCTGGAGATCATGTTAAAGTTATTAATATATATCTTCGGTCAATTTTCATAGACAGCTTCGTGTGAAGAAGATCCCATGACTCCAACCGTCGAGAGTAAGTTTGGCCAATTGAGGGTTTTTTTTCTGGGAAAGGAACAGTGATCAGAGCACTCGAGCCAGGAATGCCTTTTGTATAAAGCACTTTCTTTGTGAACACTAAGGACATTTGTCATCTTGGGGAAATACATACATGAGCAATGTAGTTGAAAGCAGCTGGTGTTATGAAAACAAAAATGGAGAAGGGTGGGGAGTAGTTGAAGGGGCCTGTGGACAACTTACTTGATAGCCTGGTTTATTTAATTGATAAAGATTGACATAAGCCTATATGCATATGAAGTAAAGTCTCCTTGTCCCCACTTTGCCCTATTTAGAAACACAGTTCCAAAAATGGAGAGTCATTATCACTGGGTAGAAATTTATAACATTAATTAAATTTATGGGTTGAATTACTTCTGTTTTATTGTCATTTTAGTTAAGTTTGTTTGATTTTTGTTTCAACTGTTTCAGTTCTTATTCATTCATTTAAAAATTACCTTTTGTCTTGTTTTTGTTTATTTTCTATGATCATGATGGCTCTCTCTCTCTCTCTCTCTCTCTCTCTCTCTCTCTGTTTTTGATAGTTAAAATGCTTATGTTCCGTTTGTCTATACCTTCTGTTTGCTTGTTTTTAACTTTAGGAGTTTTTTGGGGCATAGTTTATCTGATATGTTTGTTTCTTGCTTGTTTAATTTTACTTTGATTTTTATATTATTGTTGGACGTGTACTAAAATTTATTCCCTTCGTTCATAAATGTGGTTGTTTCTTAATTAAATAAATATTAATGTCTTTTGTGGTTGCTATTTGAAAAAATTAATATGTATTTTCTTGCTTTTATTTTTTTACATTCATTGTGCGTGTTTTTTATATTTATGTTAAACAATTATCTTTTCTTTGTGTTAGTAGATTTGGTCCTGGTACTAACGTCAATTTCGATTTTTATCTATACGTATATATTTTAAAACTCTTTCAATGTTGTCATTTTATTATTTATGAATTTTGGTTTTGTTTAATGTTTTAGTAGTTTCATTTGATAACTTATTTCAATGTAATCAGGGCCCTTAAGAATAGCAGTTTAAATAACAGAAAAGGCCACCCTGTTGAAATAAAAGTATAAACATGGTCAAAATGTATTACCATTGGCTTTAGAAACAAGAATGTTACAACTGTTTTAGGTTTGTTTAAAATTTTGGCATTAATGTTTTTGGCAAATGGTAAACTTCTATTGTACGTGCCCTGTATTTATTATTGATGCAGAATAATTTGTAAGATAAGTAGTACCAGCAATTTATGTACATGTATTTGTAACAAGTTTCAGCCATTTCAATTTTCTGTCAAGCTTTCCTTATAAATGTTGAAATGAAAAATACCTTTGAACTTCTGATGAGGCACTGCTAGTTCCAGACGCTCACACAATTTCCTCTTGGGAGGCCTGCGTGTTGTAGTCACCGATTTGGGTGGATTTGGAATATTGAAGATAGTTGGAACAGCATTCCAATTTAGACGGTTTTGGGTTGATTTGTTTGAAAACTGATTATTTTCAAAGTGCTCCGAGCACAAACGGCAATTTGTGCTTAAATATAGTGCCGTTCTTCCCAGCAAATCTTTGCGACGGGTGTTCTGTACCCACTGTAGATATCTGCAGAAATTGAAAAGCAAAATACCTTTTCAGAGGATTTTCCAACCCCCCCCCTTTTTTTTAATAAAGAAGGCGGTCAGGTACCTAATGCAGTCTTGTTAAATAAATTTATTTGGTATTTCCAGAATGTCTCACTGAGGACTAGGCAAGCTTATTTCTTTAAATTAGGCCGAGCCTATTTTGCCTATGTGCCTCCCTACATCATGCCCTAGGTTACGTAATGCAATGAAGACGCCATCCAGGCCTGAGCTAGGCCTAGCCCAGCCTAGGCCAAGGCTAACTGTAACCATCCAGAGTCAAGGCTAGGCGCATGCCCATGGATGAATCAGACATACGCCTAAGATTACATTTCTTGGGGGAAAGGAACGAATAACATGAATAAAACTTAAAAGAATGGACCAAAATTTGGCCTCAACTTACTCAAGCGTCAAGGGTCAATCTGCAGATTAATTTACGCGATAAAGGCAATGTTAAAAGTTAAAAATCTGTTTCTTACCTCTCCTTGTTCTTTGGGAATCTAAAGAATGACAAGTCTGGGCATTTTGACTGCCGATTATGGCAATTTATTGCTGAACAATGGGCAGAGGAGCACGAAGAAGTGGCAGACGCCATTGTTAATATATGTACACATCCGGGACCTTTTCAACTTTTTGCATTCTATCATGGCGGCGGGAGTCTGTCCGACGTGATCACGTTTTTTGCCGTTGAGTAATCCATCTTTTTTGACTCACCCTGTATGTTGCAGGCTGGTTTATTTTATTCCAAACATGGATATTTTAGTCCGACAATATACAAACGCTGTGTTGGACCTACGAGGCGTCAGAGGTATATGAGGCGTCGGACATTATGCGGCGTCAGACCTATGAGGCGGCATACTGATGTATGCCTCATAAGTCCGACGCATCATAAGCCCGACGCCTCATAAATCCAACATTTCGGACTTATGATGCGTCGCACCAATGAGGCGTCGGACTTACGGCCGGCGGGCGGACCCCTTCCGTTCTACAGTGTGTCCCAAAAAAAATGTCCCTCTGATAGACTGCTAAATTAATTCCAAAATCAAGTATTATTCTCAATTTAGTGTTCAGATTAAGAAAGCCCATTTAATTTTGTAACTTCTGTGAAAATTTCAGTGGCCTCGCTTCATTGGTTTTGAATACACAGTCTATTATGTAACAGCATGCTTTTCAGCCCATTCCAAGTTTGCAGGTGGAAGGATATGCAGGAGGACAATAAAGGTTTACAAGCTGGACATTGAAGAACAAACCATACGTGGAAGACAACCTGTGAAAGCACACACGACCAGTGGAACTGAACTTTGATTAGTTTTCATTTAAAAAAAGTAAATGAACTTGCCTTTAGTTACTTAATAACAAAAACAAAAACACAGTTGTTGAAATAAAAGTGAAGCATGGAATAAGGTATGGTATGTCTGTAGCGTGCATTTCTTTTTATCAAACTTGGAATGGGCCGGAAAGCACTGCTGTTACATAATTAAAAGCCTGTGCATTCAAAACCAATGAAGCGAGACCTTTGAAATTTTCACAGGAACTACAAAATTAAGTGGGCTTTCTAAATATGTAAACTCAATTGAGTATAAAACTTGATTTTGGTAATTATTCTGTGGTCTATGAGAGGGACATTTTTTTGGGACACACTGTATAGCATAAAGCGCGCGAAAAATAACCTCCGGGCAATCGTACATTACTGACACATTGTAAAAGTTGGTACCGTATAGTTCTGTGCAAAACCCCTTACACCAGGGTCTTGTGTTGAAACAATATCAGAGGGTTATTCCCATTATGATCAAGCTCAGTTCACTTCGGCAGCCAGATGCCGCAAGTCCCATTTTAAAGAATATTAAGTTAAGACAGGTTTTAGGTATCAACTTAAATGGCGGTGGCAGCAACACTCTGCCTTAAAATGAAGGTGGCCAGGGGGTGCATACCTATGTTCCCCGATACCGATGTTCCCCAATACCGACGTTCCCCGAAATCCTAACCATAAATATAACCCTAACCCTAACCCATAACCCTTGGTCCCTAGGATTTTGGGGAACATCGGTAGGTATTGGAGAACATAGGTATTGGGGAACATCGGGTAGACCCATAGACCCCGGTGGCCGGTACATGACTTATGCAGTGGATCATCGGTATCTCCACGAGATTCTTTGTTGAGTGTGGGGCCACCATACTGAGGTTCAATGTACCTAAATCTCGGTTGTTTCGAATAATTATGTGTTCGCAAGGCATACGAATACAACTTGTTTCAAAACATAGTACAGAGTTTATCGTGACCGTAGTTTAAACAGGTTGGAATTTTGCCAACTGCGGTGTAGCCTATTTATAAGTACTTTTGTATCCCGCACGGCCTCCGGGTGTATCGCTTCAATTCTCACGCGATCTGCAGAAGAAAAACCATTCAAATCGTTGTAGTTATTGCCGGAATGCTCTTTAATCATAAATTCTCTGCATTCATTGGATCTGGCAGACTGTGACTTATATGCCGATAATGGCATCGGCATTGCTGGTCCAGAACGTTCTATGAAATTGCATAGTCGCACGCACTGGGTCTCGTTTTGTATAGAACTTCGCATAAAACTGTGTATAAATTCAAACAATCTGGGCCAGCGCCAGGGGCATATTATTAGACACCTCACAATTTAAAATTCACTTTTTGGCACTGGAATGAATTTCATTGTTGCATACCTAAGGGTTTTTGTGCGAGTAGTATTATGATGTACTGACACGGCGGCCATCTTGGATATCTTAAAGGGAAGATACAACATTTGAAAACATAAAAAAACGAAATGATCCAATTATCATGAAATACCTTACTGGATTGATTAGGGAATGACAGTCTAAAGCATCCTGTAGCATTGTGGCTCGTGGTGTGCTGACATTTTCCAGAAAAACTGTATTTTTCCAACGCTGGTCGGCCGACCAGCGCTGGAGAAAACTGGCTATTTTCAAAACCTACTCCATATTTCTTATATTTAGTTGTTCCACATTTTCTTTGCAATTGATTACACACCTGTGAACGGGTACAAGCCAGCTAAATTGATACTCTTGCAATACAATTCCCCAAAGTCTATGAATTGCTCCATTTCATCTTCAGTGGGGTCAGGGAACCAGACTACAAGAATATAATTGGTTTTCTTGGTTTTTACGGCATCTAAGTAATGCTAAAACATATAAATCCTCCAAATGCACTTATTTCTGAAAATTGCAGCCGAAAGCCAATGTTGTACATTCCCTTTAATTCCAAAAGCCGATGTAGCGAGTTGGTATCAAAGGTCTCAAAGACCAATGCATAAAGTGTTAGGAAGATGATTTATGTGGACCCTGGACAGGCGGGCTGGTTTATTTGGACCCTGGACAGGCGGTGTGCTCTTACACGTCCCTAAAGCGTGCAAGCTGGTATAGGCCTATAAATCGATCTGCCGAGCCATAAATAACCTACATGTATATTAAAGAGTTCTGAGAGCCATAAGTTGGGTAATTCAAGAGATACTCTGGCCCGGACTTGGGGCTTCCATTTCTAGGCACTTCACTTGTGAAGGGGATGATTAGGCAAATTTTCACCGTTGAAAATTTGAAGCTGGCAAAGTAATGAAGATACGACCTTATGTCTGTGTCTCTCTGCACACATACAGTGTCACCCACAAATCAGCTGGAGATCATGTTAAAGTTATTAATATATCTTCGGTCAATTTTCATAGACAGCTTCGTGTGAAGAAGATCCCATGACTCCAACCGTCGAGAGTAAGTTTGGCCAATTGAGGGTTTTTTTTCTGGGAAAGGAACAGTGATCAGAGCACTCGAGCCAGGAATGCCTTTTGTATAAAGCACTTTCTTTGTGAACACTAAGGACATTTGTCATCTTGGGGAAATACATACATGAGCAATGTAGTTGAAAGCAGCTGGTGTTATGAAAACAAAAATGGAGAAGGGTGGGGAGTAGTTGAAGGGGCCTGTGGACAACTTACTTGATAGCCTGGTTTATTTAATTGATAAAGATTGACATAAGCCTATATGCATATGAAGTAAAGTCTCCTTGTCCCCACTTTGCCCTATTTAGAAACACAGTTCCAAAAATGGAGAGTCATTATCACTGGGTAGAAATTTATAACATTAATTAAATTTATGGGTTGAATTACTTCTGTTTTATTGTCATTTTAGTTAAGTTTGTTTGATTTTTGTTTCAACTGTTTCAGTTCTTATTCATTCATTTAAAAATTACCTTTTGTCTTGTTTTTGTTTATTTTCTATGATCATGATGGCTCTCTCTCTCTCTCTCTCTCTCTCTCTCTCTGTCTCTCTCTCTCTGTTTTTGATAGTTAAAATGCTTATGTTCCGTTTGTCTATACCTTCTGTTTGCTTGTTTTTAACTTTAGGAGTTTTTTGGGGCATAGTTTATCTGATATGTTTGTTTCTTGCTTGTTTAATTTTACTTTGATTTTTATATTATTGTTGGACGTGTACTAAAATTTATTCCCTTCGTTCATAAATGTGGTTGTTTCTTAATTAAATAAATATTAATGTCTTTTGTGGTTGCTATTTGAAAAAATTAATATGTATTTTCTTGCTTTTATTTTTTTACATTCATTGTGCGTGTTTTTTATATTTATGTTAAACAATTATCTTTTCTTTGTGTTAGTAGATTTGGTCCTGGTACTAACGTCAATTTCGATTTTTATCTATACGTATATATTTTAAAACTCTTTCAATGTTGTCATTTTATTATTTATGAATTTTGGTTTTGTTTAATGTTTTAGTAGTTTCATTTGATAACTTATTTCAATGTAATCAGGGCCCTTAAGAATATCAGTTTAAATAACAGAAAAGGCCACCCTGTTGAAATAAAAGTATAAACATGGTCAAAATGTATTACCATTGGCTTTAGAAACAAGAATGTTACAACTGTTTTAGGTTTGTTTAAAATTTTGGCATTAATGTTTTTGGCAAATGGTAAACTTCTATTGTACGTGCCCTGTATTTATTATTGATGCAGAATAATTTGTAAGATAAGTAGTACCAGCAATTTATGTACATGTATTTGTAACAAGTTTCAGCCATTTCAATTTTCTGTCAAGCTTTCCTTATAAATGTTGAAATGAAAAATACCTTTGAACTTCTGATGAGGCACTGCTAGTTCCAGACGCTCACACAATTTCCTCTTGGGAGGCCTGCGTGTTGTAGTCACCGATTTGGGTGGATTTGGAATATTGAAGATAGTTGGAACAGCATTCCAATTTAGACAGTTTTGGGTTGATTTGTTTGAAAACTGATTATTTTCAAAGTGCTCCGAGCACAAACGGCAATTTGTGCTTAAATATAGTGCCGTTCTTCCCAGCAAATCTTTGCGACGGGTGTTCTGTACCCACTGTAGATATCTGCAGAAATTGAAAAGCAAAATACCTTTTCAGAGGATTTTCCAAACCCCCCCCCCTTTTTTTTTTAATAAAGAAGGCGGTCAGGTACCTAATGCAGTCTTGTTAAATAAATTTATTTGGTATTTCCAGAATGTCTCACTGAGGACTAGGCAAGCTTATTTCTTTAAATTAGGCCGAGCCTATTTTGCCTATGTGCCTCCCTACATCATGCCCTAGGTTACGTAATGCAATGAAGACGCCATCCAGGCCTGAGCTAGGCCTAGCCCAGCCTAGGCCAAGGCTAACTGTAACCATCCAGAGTCAAGGCTAGGCGCATGCCCATGGATGAATCAGACATACGCCTAAGATTACATTTCTTGGGGGAAAGGAACGAATAACATGAATAAAACTTAAAAGAATGGACCAAAATTTGGCCTCAACTTACTCAAGCGTCAAGGGTCAATCTGCAGATTAATTTACGCGATAAAGGCAATGTTAAAAGTTAAAAATCTGTTTCTTACCTCTCCTTGTTCTTTGGGAATCTAAAGAATGACAAGTCTGGGCATTTTGACTGCCGATTGTGGCAATTTATTGCTGAACAATGGGCAGAGGAGCACGAAGAAGTGGCAGACGCCATTGTTAATATATGTACACATCCGGGACCTTTTCCACTTTTTGCATTCTATCATGGCGGCGGGAGTCTGTCCGACGTGATCACGCTTTTTGCCGTTGAGTAATCCATCTTTTTTGACTCACCCTGTATGTTGCAGGCCGGTTTATTTTATTCCAAACATGGATATTTTAGTCCGACAATATACAAACGCTGTTTTGGACTTACGAGGCGTCAGAGGTATGAGGCGTCGGACATTATGTGGCGTCAGACCTATGAGGCGGCATACTGATGTATGCCTCATAAGTCCGACGCATCATAAGCCCGACGCCTCATAAATCCAACATTTCGGACTTATGATGCGTCGCACCAATGAGGCGTCGGACTTACGGCCGGCGGGCGGACCCCTTCCGTTCTACAGTGTGTCCCCCAAAAAAATGTCCCTCTGATAGACTGCTAAATTAATTCCAAAATCAAGTATTATTCTCAATTTAGTGTTCAGATTAAGAAAGCCCATTTAATTTTGTAACTTCTGTGAAAATTTCATTGGCCTCGCTTCATTGGTTTTGAATACACAGTCTATTATGTAACAGCATGCTTTTCAGCCCATTCCAAGTTTGCAGGTGGAAGGATATGCAGGAGGACAATAAAGGTTTGCAAGCTGGACATTGAAGAACAAACCATAAGTGGAACACACCCTGTGAAAGCACACACGACCAGTGGAACTGAACTTTGATTAGTTTTCATTTAAAAAAAAGTAAATGAACTTGCCTTTAGTTACTTAATAACAAAAACAAAAACACAGTTGTTGAAATAAAAGTGAAGCATGGAATAAGGTATGGTATGTCTGTAGCGTGCATTTCTTTTTATCAAACTTGGAATGGGCCGGAAAGCACTGCTGTTACATAAAAGCCTGTGTATTCAAAACCAATGAAGCGAGACCTTTGAAATTTTCACAGGAACTACAAAATTAAGTGGGCTTTCTAAATATGTAACCTTAATTGAGTATAAAACTTGATTTTGGTAATTATTCTGTGGTCTATGAGAGGGACATTTTTTTGGGACACACTGTATAGCATAAAGCGCGCGAAAAAATAACCTCCGGGCAATCGTACATTACTGACACATTGTAAAAGTTGGTACCGTATAGTTCTGTGCAAAACCCCTTACACCAGGGTCTTGTGTTGAAACAATATCAGAGGGTTATTCCCATTATGATCAAGCTCAGTTCACTTCGGCAGCCAGATGCCGCAAGTCCCATTTTAAAGAATATTAAGTTAAGACAGGTTTTAGATATCAACTTAAATGGCAGTGGCAGCAACACTCTGCCTTAAAATGAAGGTGGCCAGGGGGTGCATACCTATGTTCCCCGATACCGATGTTCCCCAATACCGACGTTCCCCGAAATCCTTACCATATAACCCTAACCCTAACCCATAACCCTTAGTCCCTAGGATTTTGGGGAACATCGGTAGGTATTGGGGAACATAGGTATTGGGGAACATCGGGTAGACCCATAGACCCCGGTGGCCGGTACATGACTTATGCAGTGGATCATCGGTATCTCCACGAGATTCTTTGTTGAGTGTGGGGCCACCATACTGAGGTTCAATGTACCTAAATCTCGGTTGTTTCGAATAATTATGTGTTCGCAAGGCATACGAATACAACGTGTTTCAAAACATAGTACAGAGTTTATCGTGACCGTAGTTTAAACAGGTTGGAATTTTGCCAACTGCGGTGTAGCCTATTTATAAGTACTTTTGTATCCCGCACGGCCTCCGGGTGTATCGCTTCAATTCTCACGCGATCTGCAGAAGAAAAACCATTCAAATCGTTGTATTTATTGCCGGAATGCTCTTTAATCATAAATTCTCTGCATTCATTGGATCTGGCAGACTGTGACTTATATGCCGATAATGGCATCGGCATTGCTGGTCCAGAACGTTCTATGAAATTGCATAGTCGCACGCACTGGGTCTCGTTTTGTATAGAACTTCGCATAAAACTGTGTATAAATTCAAACAATCTGGGCCAGCGCCAGGGGCATATTATTAGATACGTACCTCACAATTTAAAATTCACTTTTTGGCACTGGAATGAATTTCATTGTTGCATACCTAAGGGTTTTTGTGCGAGTAGTATTATGATGTACTGACACGGCGGCCATCTTGGATATCTTAAAGGGAAGATACAACATTTGAAAACATAAAAAAACGAAATGATCCAATTATCATGAAATACCTTACTGGATTGTTTAGGGAATGACAGTCTAAAGCATCCTGTAGCATTGTGGCTCGTGGTGTGCTGACATTTTCCAGAAAAACTGTATTTTTCCAACGCTGGTCGGCCGACCAGCGCTGGAGAAAACTGGCTATTTTCAAAACCTACTCCATATTTCTTATATTTAGTTGTTCCACATTTTCTTTGCAATTGATTACACACCTGTGAACGGGTACAAGCCAGCTAAATTGATACTCTTGCAATACAATTCCCCAAAGTCTATGAATTGCTCCATTTCATCTTCAGTGGGGTCAGGGAACCAGACTACAAGAATATAATTGGTTTTCTTGGTTTTTACGGCATCTAAGTAATGCTAAAACATATAAATCCTCCAAATGCACTTATTTCTGAAAATTGCAGCAAAAGCCAATGTTGTACATTCCCTTTAATTCCAAAAGCCGATGTAGCGAGTTGGTATCAAAGGTCTCAAAGACCAATGCATAAAGTGTTAGGAAGATGATTTATGTGGACTCTGGACAGGCGGGCTGGTTTATTTGGACCCTGGACAGGCGGTGTGCTCTTACACGTCCCTAAAGCGTGCAAGCTGGTATAGGCCTATAAATCGATCTGCCGAGCCATAAATAATCTACATGTATATTAAAGAGTTCTGAGAGCCATAAGTTGGGTAATTCAAGAGATACTCTGGCCCGGACTTGGGGCTTCCATTTCTAGGCATTTTGGATGCAATTGGGCCCGAAAGTGGCGCTATTTTGCCATGTTTTGCACGGAGGGATCGTTTTTCAATATGCCTACTTCTCCGCTTTGGGAAAAATAGTGGCCGTTTTCTTTGGGCAGGTCTTAAAGGCCTAGAAACCACTAAATACGCATTGTGTGAACGGCAATGCCGGATTCAAATAACAAATACATCGAATCGGAGCGATGGCTACGTAACACCTAGTCCTACTCGTCCCTTAAAAGAAGCGATAGAAAATCGGTGCACAGGATGTTTCAAAATGTAACTTTTCTCCGCACATCGTACTTCAGAACCGCCATTGCAACGGTTTTCATTGCAATAGGTCGCAGGGCAATGGCCCCATCAATAAGCCAAATTGCATGTTTATCAGATATCGTGAACAATGCTTAAATAAGGCTATTCAATATTGATTTATTTTATCAGTCGGGAGGGCAATAAGGCCTATATTTCATATTTTATAAATTCATGCGACAAAGCTGTTGTTCAGTTTATGTCACGGAAAGAGTGATATTAATCCCAAACCATGGCTTGAAAAACTTCACTTCACAAGTAATCTGGGCGATTATCGAAAGGCATGATGCACTGCGCAGTTCAAACAAACAATTGCCTATATTTGGATATTCACTTTTAAAACTTTACAACCGACCTCGACTATACTGTAGCCTACAACACGCTCTCACTGTATGGTGTGCAGAATGTTGTTGTATGATACCACATCGCCCCGCTATCACATGATAACATCTCATGCGACCGTGCCTGTGGATTTGGTGAGAAACTTGTCTGGAAAATACACTTTTTAGAGAAAAAAAGACACTTTCAGAAACAAATATAAAATATAAAAAAATCGGGTCGGGAGTGAAAATCGAGGCGGGAGGTGATGAAAACCAATACAATCAATGTTGAATGGCCTTATGTTGTTGCCTATTCAATGTGGTTGGCCCCTTGAAATCGTCCATTGTTATGCAATATGATCCGACATTGAAAAAAATCTCATTGACATGTAAATATCTGAAGAAAAAAAGGTGGCGCACTTGTGTGACGTCATTGCCCAACGCTAACTTTGGGGTGTTGGCTGGGTCGGAAGCATACATTCTGCAAACTGCAGACGTCTCGACTGGACGAAATCCGTTACCTTTGCAGGTTAGTGAAGGGGTTTTAGCTGGTATACTTGTATCTTTCTGCTCGTCGCGCCCATAATATCGATGCCAAATGGCCTTACTTGCCAAAATGCCGTATAATTACATTTTGTTGCACACGAAACAGTCATTCTAGGCCCCAAGAGTTCCGAACCATGTACTGTAAAGGTCTATTGCCCGACAACGGTATCTGCATAAAAATCAAACTTAGTTTTTTTTAACCATACACACATAGTAATGTGAAACTTCTTACCGCCATTTTTCTCGTTATTGTAAGAATTTACTATTTTTTTTTAATTTCTCCAAGACACATTCGTTTCCAGAACCGTTTGTCAAAATGAAAACACATATGAACTTGATTTGTCAATACATGAATGCACAACCCACTGAAGATGTGTTTTTTTGCAATTACGTCATTATGACGTCATCATGGGTCACGTGACGTCACTTCAAAAAATAATACATTTAATCTTTGAAATTCAATATAAAATCAACCGTGAGAGACCGGAACTTGATTTTTGCGGGAATCGACATGATTATACATGCATGCTCTTCTATTTATCTTGTGTGCGTAAAATTCCTCCTCATTGCATAACGAATTTGAGCGATAGTCTTTTCTGCATGTTCGTACATTATTGCATGTGTATAACTTAACACTAAACATAGTTGTTAGTGTTACGCCCCAACTTAATTGACCGTGCTCCCAGCTTTGGCTGGGATCGTCCCAACCGTGTGTTTCAGTTCAGTTGAGACACTTTCGATAGGATGAAACATGCAAAACTATAGTTAGGTCAGCTTGACGCTCTATGATAGCTGACAAAATTCTCCACACATTTCACGAGGCAAATGCAAGGTTCTCAGTACTTCATCATTCAAGTTGAGGTCTCAATTCAATTTTTAAATGTAACTTTTCTTCAAAATTTTGCACCTGAAAAGCAAAATTATTAGATTTGAATCCTAAGACTAGACTGGTACATGTCCAACTGTTTGAAGAGACTGACCCCATCAGTAGTCTAGGGGCATGCCTGATAGAGAAAATATGCCACAGAGATTAGGAACTACATGTTTCTTTTGACACAGTTGATTGATGCAGTATTAAAACATGGCTGAAGCAAGCAGATGCTACAAATCTAGAACACATAAAGCAGATGATCCTTTTTTCTCGGAAAGTGTGCTTCATTTATTCAACCTTTTATTTTTCAAACTAACAACAATACACAATATATTCTCATGCCAGATTAAATTCACAACGTTAACCACAACTTCATGAACAATTTTTGCTTTCTTGATGCAGTTATTAGTGTTACATTAGCTGCTGAATGGAAAACCTCACTTTTCGCGCTGTTTTGCAATGCTCTTTATGTTGACGTAGGAATGTGACATTCATTGTACACACATGGAGTAAAAACTCACAATTTTATTTCATAATCTGAGAGATCATTCGTGTAGGCACACCAAATGTTTGTAGACGTTTCAGTCGAACACTAATTAGTCGCTATTATTAGCCCATTATATAAGCTTGTTTTCACTGCACTATATAATGTGTTTTTCTCGGCTGTGTGTGCCAACTGCACCTTTAAAAGCACGTGTACTACACAGATCAGAAACTCATGATTTTATTTCTTTAAAGGAAACTACCATCTGCTAGACAATAATTACCATCATTTGTAGGATTAATTCTTTCCTTTTCCTTTGAGTATCCGAATCTAAACTTGGAGTGATTTTCAAACAACGGTGTGTCGTCCCCTTCATGCATTCAGAAGCCACAATTAATGACTAAAACGCCTTCCCCCATCCGATTTCTGGCTCCGCCCTGGCTGTAGCACATTGTAACTAAAAAGTAATTACCAGCGTCATTGCAATGTATCAAAATGTATGATGGCTTTCATGCAGTGAATGGAACGGACGCAGGTATCGCAGGTACTGTGTATACACACCGTACTTAAACATCCGCCATTGAACTCCATGTATTTACATGTATAACCCTGCTACACAACTCCTAGCCTCTTTGTAGCAGACACGTCGTTCGCCAAACTTGTTCTTGCTTTGCTAAAATTCAACACTCGACACCAGCTTTAGGCGCATTATGCTTGTGCAGCAACCTATGGCAAGCTTGTGATGTTGATCTTTTCTTATGGTCATTTGCATAATAAGTGCGTTGGAATTTCATAAAGGTGCGTTATCAATTCCTCAAATCCAAGGCCACAAGCAGAGCTCTAGTTCATAGCTATACAGCAGTGGCTTGCAAGGACCTGTTTAAACCCTGTGAACCAATATTTTGTGTTCTTCTTGATCAATTTCGTTACTTCCCTGTCATAAAGTCTGAATCAGAGTCCGAGTATACCAAGTGCGAGTCTGTGTGCCCTATATCTGAGTCTCAGTCTGAGTAGGAGGTTGAGTTTTGATGGAGAGAAAAATATATATAGATGTCATGTGATTTGGCTTGTATTATGAACTCATGTACAGACCCGAATGTTGTGTCCTGATGTCTCAAAATCCATTAATTTACATCGTGAGCCCAAGAGAAAATATGTTGCAGCCTTTATTGACTAAATGTTCCATACAATCTGGGAAATCGGTTATATTTTGGTATGTCAATAGCAAACCAGGCAATTTGTGCACAAACCTTTGGGACTGTGAACCAGTTAAAATGTTCATGTGATTCCTCCTCATTGCATAAAGAATTGATCGAGCGATCATCTTGTCTTCATGTTCGTAGATTATTGCATGTGTATAAATAGCCGTTAATATTACGCCCAAACTTGACCATGCATGCTCCCAACATTGTCTGGGACCGTCCAAACCATGTGTTCTAGTCCAGTTGAGACACTTTTTGGGCCCATATGGCCGTGAGTGCCGAAAACATAAAAAACTAAAGTTAGCCCAGCTTGACTCACTCACTCTTAATAGCTGACAAAATTCTCCAAACATTTCACGAGGCAAATGCAAGGTCCTCAGTGTTTCACCATTCAAGTTTGAGGTCTCAATTTAATGTATTAAATTACACTTTTCTTCTAAAGTTTGCACCTGAAAAGCAAAATGATTAGATTTGAAACCTAAGACTAGACTGGTACACGTCCTACTGTTTGAAGAGACTGACCCCATCAGTGGTCTGGTGGCATATGACTGATGGAGAAAATGTGCCACAGAGATTAGGAACTACACGTTCATGTTTATTTTGACACAGTTCATTGATGCCATATTAAAACCTGGCCGAAGTAAGAAGATTTGACAAATCTAGAACACATACGGCAAAAGACGATCTTTTATTTTCTCTCGGAAAGTATATGCTTCATTTATTCAACCGTATTTTTCAGGTTTAACAACAGAACACAATACTTTTTCCATGCCAGATTAAAACTCGCAACGGTAGCCACAGCTTTATAAACAATTATTGTGTTGTTGATGCAGTAATTAGTGCTACCATAGAAAGAATTCCATACAAGGCCACCACAAATCTGGTGAAGACACACTATTTTAGGAGTGCAAAAATTCTTTGATAACACTATAACCTTTTCTCTCATGGCCCATGAGAGAATGTGACATTCAGTGTACACACACATGGAGTCAAAACTCACAAGTTTAGTGCATAATCTAAGAGATCATTCGTCTAGGCACACCACATTTTAGTAGAGGTTCCAGTCGAACACTAATTAGTCGCCATTATTAGCCCATTATATAACCTTGTTTTCACTGCACTATATAATTTGTTATTTTTGGATGCGGGACCACTGCCTCTTTAAAAGAGCGTGTACGTAGGTCGAAAACTCATGATTGTATTACCTTAAAAGAAACAACCATCTGCAAGAAAATAATAACAATCATTTGGAGGATTTATTCTTTCCTTTTCCTTTGAGTATCTCAATCTAAACTTGGAGTGATTTTCACACAACGGTGTCTGTCCCCTTGATGCACTCTTTCAAAAAACTCAGACGCCACAATTAATGACTAAAACGTCTGCCCCCATCTGATTTGTGGCTCCGCCCCTGCTGTAGCACATTGTAACTAAAAAGTAATTAACAGCGTCATTGCAACGTATCAAAATGTATTTTATTTTACAAAATGCAGCGTCCATGCAGTGAATGGAACGGACGCAGGTATCACAGGTACTGTGTATACCACCGTACTTAAACATCCACCATTGAACTCCATGTATTTACATGTTTAACCCTGCTACCCACTCCTAGTGCCTAATTGTTGCAGACACGTCGTTCGCCAAACTTGTTTTGCTTTGCTAAAATACAATATTCAACACCGGCTATAGGCGCATGCTTGTGCAGCAACCTATGACAAGCTTGTGACGTTGATCTTTTCTTAAGGCAATTTGCATAATAACTGCGTTTGTATTCCATAAAGGTGCGTTATCAAAGCCCCAAACCGAAGGCCACAGGCAGAGTTCTAGTTCATAGCTATACAGCAGGTGGTTTGCAAGGATCCCATTTAAACCGTATGAACTAATATTTCCTTCTGTTTTCTTGATTAATTAAAATCAACTTCGTTGAGTCCCACTCCTCTAATGTCTTTGTCGAAGTCCAAGTATACCAAGGACGAGTCTGTGTGTCCTATACCCGAGTCTCAATCTAAGTAGGAGGTTGAATTTTGATTGAGAAAAAAAAGTATATTGATGTGATGTGATTTGCCATGCGCATGCCTGTATCGAGACCTCATATACAGACCCGAATGTTGTATCCAGAAGCTATCATCTCAGACTCCATTGACTGATATCGTGGGCCCCAAGGAAAATGTTGGAGCCATGTTTATCGAGAAATTGCTCCATGTAGTGGAAAATTTGTTGTTGTTGTTTTAGGTGTTGGGCCTTGAGCCCAACACCTATTGTTATTGTAAGAATTTACTATTTTTGTTCTCCTCAGCAAATTCTTCTCCAGAACTGAAAATGAAAACATATATGCACTTCAATTGTCAATACATGAATGCACAACCCATATAGATGTACTTTTTTGCAATTACGTCATCAGGACGTCATCATGGGTCAGGTGACGTCACTTCAAAAAATAACAAATTTAATCTTTGAAATTCAATATAAAATCAACCGTGAGAGACCGGAACTTGAATTTTTCGGGAATGACGTACCTGAAATGTTAACTTGTTTTATATGTTGAATGTTGAAATGTGAAAATCCGTGAATAAATGGCTGAGAACGACCTGTTACTGTTATGCTAGCATAAAACCGCAATTCACCAGAAAGTAGAGTTCCAGAAATCAGTGTGGCTAACAGTTGGTATTTCATTTAACCACAAGTCATTATCTCGCTGGGACTGTGGAGCAGGGAGGGGAGTTTGGTTTACTTAAGGGCTCCTCAGGGGCTTTCAACAGTGTGAAACTAGCCACTTTCTTAAGAGAGCCGGTGTCACATGAAAATCCGACTCCTATGAAAATCGGACCCCTTTTCCCCTATTATTGGTTAATCCCACGCACGTGACAGGTCACTCTCCCGAAACGATCCTAAAAATAGCATAGTATCGTACTCACGCGTGCGCAATACTACCAATGAGTCACATTTCATGGAGTCGGATATTCACGCTACACCGGTTTCGTAATGCAAGGTAAGTTTGCGGTAATCCATGGCCGGCCCAACACCGTGTGGTTGTTCCTACAACCTCTAGTTAGGTGTTGGGCCTGAGCCCAACACCTATTGTTATTGTAAGAATTTACTATTATTAGGTGTTGAGCTTTTAGCCCAACATCTATTGTTTTTGTAAGGGTTTACTATTATTAGGTGTTGGGCTATGAGCCCAAAACCTACTGTTATTCTATGAGTTTACTATTGTTTTTGTTATTATTCTCCTCAGCAAATTCTTCTCCAGAACAGTTTGTCAAAATGAAAACATAGGTGAACTTCAATTGTCAATACATGAATGCACACCCCACTGAAGATGTGCTCCTTTCTAATGACATCATCATGACGTCATCATGGGTCATGTGACGTCACTTCAAAAATTAATAAATTTATTCTTTGAAATTCAATATAAAATCAACCGTGAGAGACTGGAACTTGAATTTTGTGGGAATCGACATGATAATACATGCTCTTCATATTATCTTGTGCGCGTAAAATCACGTGACCCTTCCTTCCGGTCAAAACCGGAAGTGCCTAATAATTTAAAAGTGAAAAAAGATATGAACTAGCTGTCAACGATTTTAGTCTGTGGGTGGGCTGACCGTTTCAATAAAATGATCGGTGACGTCAGCAAATGTTAGAGCGCCCTCTAGCGGCAGGTTAGAAAACGTCAGAAACGCATTTTCACTTGATGTCTGTGGCTAAATTTGCAGTAATCGCTTCAAAATTAGTATGCATGATGACCTTAATGCAGGCAAAACCTGTGCGCGAAAAAGAATTGATTACGTCATCAGACCGGAAGTTACAATAAAAAGACCTTTAAACCTTCAAAAATTGCTAAAAAAATCAAGTGATAGATAGAATCAAGATTTGGCTATATAGCACAGTTAACATAGCTTCTAAACTTTATGGTAATAACGTCACAATGACGTACGTCATCAAGTATCATATTACAAGCAATCAAAGATTTCTAGATTTAATCTTTGAAAATCAATAAAAAATCAACCGCTACAGATTTAATTTTGTTTTTTATGGCAATCGATACACTATTGCAGGGTCTTCATTTTTGGTATTAAGTGCAAAATCACGTGACCCTTCCTTTCGGTCGAAACCGGAAGTGCTTTATTATTTGAAATTGGCAGAAGATGTGAAATTGCTTTCAATGATGTGAGTGTCTGCCTAGGCAGAACTGTACAAAAATTGTACATGTGACGTCATCAAATGTTAAAGCCCCCTCTGGCGGCATGTTGAAAAGTCAAACATGAATTTAAACATGGATTTTGAGTTGATGTGTGTGGCAAAACTTGCGGTAATCCATGGCCTAATACCGTATGGTTGTTCCTACAACCTCTAGTTATTTTTTTATTCTAGACACATTCGTTTCCAGAACTGTTTGTCAAAATCAAAACATATGAACTTCAATTGTCAATACATGAATGCACAACCCACTGAAGATGTGCTTTTTTGCAATTACGTCATTATGACGTCATCACGGGTCACGTGACGGCGCTTCAAAAAATAATAAATTTAATCTTTGAAATTCCATATAAAACCAACCGTGCGATACCGGAACTTGAATTTTGCGGGAATCGACAGTGATAATACATGATCTTCAATTTATCTTGTGCGTGCAAAATCACAGGCCTTCCTTCCGGTCGAAACCGGAAGTGCCTAATAATTTGAAAGTGGAAAAAGATATGAACTTGCTTTTAACGATTTAAGTGTCTGCCTGGATTGACCTTTCAAAACAAATAATGGGTGATGCCATGAAGTGTTGGAGCGCCCTCTAGCGGCAGGTTAAAAAACGTCAGAAACGCATTTTCACTTGATGTCTGTGGCGAAGTTTGCGGTAATTAATCGCTTCAAAATTAGTATGCATGATGACCTTAATGCAGACAACGTGCACCTGTGTGCGAAAAAAAATTGATTACCTCATCAGACCAGAAGTTACAATAAAAAGACCTTTAAACCTTAAAAAAAGTGCTAGAAAATATACCGTGATAGATATAATCAAGATTTGGCTGTATATAGCACAGTTGAAATAGCTCCTGAACTTTCTGGTAATGACGTCATAATGACGTCATCAAGTATCGTATTACAAACAATCAAAGATTTCTAGATTTAATCTTTGAAAATCAATGTGACCAGCCACCTTTGGTGGACTGGTTGTTAAGTTTAGTTTTTCTCTTGGAAGGGCACAAACTATCTCTCCCCCCTTGTCTTAATTGCACAACAATGTAGTGAGGTCTGGCAGCTTATGCCCCAGGGCAATTCCCATAGCTGACCAGGGCTTACACCCAAGACCACAGTGTAGATAGGATCACTTTGCCACTCACTTTCCCACTGAACACTGTTCCTTGAAGACCTACTGCAGATCCAGACACCAAACCTGTTTAGCTTTTGTTCCAGTTCATAGCATCTTATTGGTGAGTTTTATCTCTGTCCTCTTGTTTTTATTAGGTACTTGATAGTTTATTATTAGCTTGATTGAGCTACCTTGCACCAATTTGACTGGACACTTAAGGAAATCAAGTTGTTTTGTTTGTTGAGTATAATTCTGGCATTTAGAATTGTGTTCCAAATTGATTGTGATTATTTCTTGAACCGATTGCGACCAACGATCATTGCAGTGGATAAACTTTGTTCACTGACCATTTTAATGATGATGAATATTTATTTATATCATGTAGCTTTAGGATTATTAAATTTATAGATTTACTAGTAATAATTCGAGACTAAGGAGGAGACCGATTTAGTTGAGTCAGTTGAAGTTCAATCTTTAAGTGCTTATTGAATGATGCCAGTGTACCTTAGACAGTTTCCATTTTTAGTGTATTGTATTTTAACTAATTTCTGTGATTTTATTAAGTTGGAAATGCTGGAAGTTGCATGGTGTTTTGGCTGAACCTTTTACAGTAGTTTAGACCATGTGGCCACAGGCCTATGCTTTTGTGTATATAGGTCAGCAAGCAGTGCCTCTGCTTATCAGTTAGCTTGATCAGACACCACATAGGTGGCTGGGCTCTGCTAGAAACAATGAGGCCCTTTAGAGATTATGTTACTGTCTTCTGGAGTAAAACCCCCTTAGGGCTATTTAGCTGAGTGTGATGCTGGTATTTAGGAAGTGAGTTTATCAATTGCCATATATCATGGACTTGTAAGAGTGCACAGTATTGCATGTATCGATATTGATGTTTTAGCGATGAAGTTGCCTTGTTTCGATTAAGTTTGTTCCAGTAATTGATATACAATCATTGGCACATCGCCACACAGGTTTATTCAGTGGAGCACTGATGTTTTGAGACATAATAGTTTTCTCTTTGGAGACTGTGTTCTTTGAGTTAAAGAGCACAGGTATGTGTTAGTGAAAGCCTCATTAAGTATTCGCTCTCTTTTTTTTTAGTTGATCTTTACACAAGTTTATATTTTCCTTTATTAGCGTGAGTTACTGTATAACGACTTAGATTATTATTGTTTAGTTTTAGTTTTCATTTTACTTATTATTGTTTCCATTTCTTTCCTTTTCTTATAGCCAATATACCAACCCCTTTTTGTTTTGTATGATTACTGTTGTTTCATGCAATAAAATCAGCTTGAAGAACTTGATCCGGTTACATCAATATAAAATCAACTGCTACAAATGTGATTTTGTTTTTATGGCAGTCGATAAAATATTGCAGGGTCTTCATTTATGGTATTAAGTGCAAAATCACGTGACCCTTCCTTCCGGTCGAAACCGGATTTGTGTCTTATTATTTGAAATCGGCAGAAGATGCGAACTTGCTTTCAACTATGTGAGTGTCTGCCTAGGCAGTATACTGTACAAATATTTTACAGGTGACGTCATCAAATGTTAGAGTGCCCTCTGGCGGCATGTTGAAAAAGTCAAACATGGATTTAAACATGCATATTTTGAGTTGATGTGTGTGGCAAAGTCTGTGGTAATCCATGGCCCAACACCGTGTGGTTGTTCCTAGTTAGTAAATAAGAACGCTGTCTCTTTGTTTTGGTCACTTCAACAATGAACACGGTCTGCAAATAGACAAACAGAAATGTAATATGATTAAGAAAGGTTGGTAATCCTCTATCTCCCCCCAAGTCTTTGGCACAAAATGTTCCTATGTGTCCTTTGGTGTGACAAAGACTGAGAACATGAATAAAGAACATTATTAACGGTTAATCTAGACAGAACATGAATCAAGAACATTATTAACGGTTAATCTAGACTAAACTGTAACACCAAAAACTGGAAACGTAAGGGTAAAGTATGATCCAATTAATAGGATCACATATCATAGTCAGAGTGCCAGGCAGGCTTGTTAGTACTGCGACCGGACCGCCTGGGTGCAGCAGCTGGGTGTCAACTGCGGGAGGGGTAGCGGGCTTGGTACCAATGACCTGGGGAGGCAACATCGAAGGTACTGGGCCGCTGGGCCTGCTGGCTTGTGACGACTCATCCATAGGTGGGGGCGGAGCATCAACAAGGGGCCGACGTTCTTGACTCGGAGGGTCCTGGGTCATTCTGGGCGATGTGCCAGGGTCTGTAGCATGTGCCAAGGGCAACGAGAGTCGCTGTGGAGTGGCGCCAGTTGCGGTGGGGGAGTGTGTCGACTTGGGCACTGGGTTAGCAGTCGGCTTTGGTGGACAATGAACCTCCTCGTGACTGGTCGGATTTGTCTTGTACACAATGCCTTGGCGTGGGATGATCCGGCGAACTGTCGGCTGACGCACTCCGATGTCATCATCCATTGTCAATCGTGGTGTGCGTATTTGTACGGGAATGTACCTTCTCAGGAATTTCCTATTACGCAGGGTCACTCTTCCTGAACCATCAACCCTCACAACGTATTGGTCAAACTGGCGGACTTCAACTATGATGCCAGTTTTGTCCCATTTAAGGGGGTGTGGCCCTGTCTGATTCTGGATGCGGACGTGGTCACCCACGACGAGGGGCAAGAGCCTTTTGGTGTGTTCGGACCAGCGCTCGGCACCTGTCATGTGGCGATTGCGGAGAGCTTCTTCTCGAGCCGCCAAGGTCTCACGCCAAGTGTTATGGGGCCTGTATTTGCCAGGTGGTATGGGGATGAAGTCCCGAATCGGGCGTCCAAATATGCACATTGCCGGGGAGAGTTTGGTGTCTCTGTCGGGAGTATTTCTATACTGGAGCATTGCGCGTTGGAATGCGTCAGTATCGAGGTCACCATTACTGCTGGTGTTGTCCATGATCAGACGTTTTACGGTCTTGACACCAACTTCAGCACGACAGTTGCTATGTGGATAAGCTACTGAGGAAAGGCGATGATGTACACCCCAGTCCTTCAAGAAGTGACGTGTAGCTATAGCCGTGAATTCAGGACCACCGTCAGAGGCCAGCTCATCAGGAATACCGAAGGTGACAAAGGTGCGTCGTAGGCAATTGATGAGCCCAGCTGCGCCATGGGAGGACTTCTCGACAATCGGCCAGTTGGAATAACGGTCGACCACTACCAAGTAGTTGCAGCCTTTGTAGGTAAAGAAGTCGGCACAAACACACTGGAATGGGTAGTCCGGGGGCGTCAGGGGGGTGGGTGGTGCGCTCGGATTAGAGGGTGCAATCCGATTACAATGGTTGCACCCAGCGCGAAGGGCTGCAATGGCAGGGGTGATACCAGGCCAGAAAATAGATGCTTCGGCTCTTGTGGTCATAGAGGTAACCCCTTGATGGGCAGCATGTAGATTGGCTAACACCTCCTCCCTCAGAGAGAGGGGTATAACGACACGGTCCTTGTAGAGTATCACGCCGTCAACGGTATGTAGGCTATCCCGAAACTGGAAGTACTCGCGAAGGGGTCTAGGGAGCTCATGGCGGAATTCAGGTATGCCAGATTCGATGAGGTCAACAAGGCCCTGCATGTTGTCGTCACTGGCTGTAGCGGTACGAACCCTGTCCCACGTAACAGATTTGAGGCTGAGTGAGTCTAGGGAGGACACAGCAGATGAGAAGATGCATCCTTCGATGGTGTCTGTATGTGTTGCTGGGGTGCGCAGGCCAGCCATGAGACGTTTAGAATGTGCCAAGATGACGGGTGCGGAATCAATGGACGCTACATCGTCAGGGAGGATCAGTTTGACAGGCTCGCCAGTAGGGTGACGCGAGATACAGTCTGTGGCACGATGTCTAATGCCTGGCACATGGGTCATGCGAAATCGGTATCGCAGGGTTTTCTCTTTCAAGTTCCTTAGGCGAGGGTTAGGGATGTCTTCCAGGCATCGGTCAGTGAAGATCTTCAAGAGGGGCTTGTGATCAACAGCAATTATAAGGTCTTCGCATCCCAGTACGAAGTGTCTGGCTTTATCTAGGGCATCAGCGACTGCAAGGGCTTCACCCTCCACTGGGGCATAGCGTGATTCAGCAGGGTGTGTGAATCTGCTACCGACGAGCGTGATTTTCCATCCCGAGTGACAACAGAATGGTTCCATTTTTGTGCAGGAACAGTGTTTCTGTAGTAGCCAGAAGCCAATGCCATTCTTGGACCAATCTGTTGCCAAACACGTAGGCTTGCTCGGGTCAAAGATTTGGACGCCCTCTTCGATCTCGCTGGCTATCACAGCTTTCGATTCCTCAAATGCATTTTGGAGGTTCTCATCCCACTTGAATGATGAGCTAGGTTTCAAAAGTTGCCGGAATGGCAGCATCTTCTCAGCCATGCTGAAGGCGTACGAAACTTGGTTGACAAGCCCAAACCAGGAACGTACATCAGTGATGTCCTTGGGTGTTGGGAAATCCAGGATGGCCTGTAGGTACTTCCTACAAGGCCGGACGCTGTCAGGAGTTATCTCAAACCCGGCGAATTCTACTGTGTCTTCACCAAACACAAACTTGTCAGGGTTAAGGGTGATCCCATTCCGTCCGCAGGTGTCGAGCCACTGAACAGCTTGAAAGAAGCAGTCTGCTAGCGAGTCAGCCCAAAGCAGGACATCATCTACACACTTGGTTTTGTTTGGGATGTCTGACACAAACTCGTCATACCGCCTCGTGTATCCATCGCCGGAGGCAATGTACCCTTGAGGGGCCGTTTTGTAACGGTATCTACCCCAGGGTGTTATGAATGTCGTCAAGTGTCGGTCCTCCTTGCGGATGGGAACACTGTGGTAACCGTTCCATGCATCGAAGACGGTTTTCTTTTTCCCGCTTGGGACTGATCTAGCCTGGTGAAAGGGTGATGGCGTGTGGTGCGTTTCCCGCGTGGCATGAGCATTAAGAGCCTGGAAGTCGACAGTACGTCGTGGTTTGCCATTCTTCTTTGCACAAACTACCATTCTGTGGCACCAGGTGACAGGCTCGCCAATGGGAACTGGCTCAAGCACGCCCAACTGCACGTCATGGTCTAACCCAACTTTAACGGCATCCTGCCAGTGGAGTGGGACGGGTACCGGTGTGTGATGCGCAACCGGTTCGGCGTTGGGATCTACCATCAGTGTCATGGGGGGGCTGTCCATAAGAGGCAAAGACTGATGTTCACATGTGTTGAATGTGCTCGACTTGTAGTAGTCAAGGAGATACTGTTGTAGCTTCATACGGTTAGCGTCGATTGCAGGAAACGGCAGTTTCGTTGGGGGTGGTGGGGGTCGCTGACGACGAGGGCAATGGCAATCGGAGGTGTGGTCTTCCTGTAGGGCTGCTGTCGTGTCCAGCTTGCATGCTTTCTGAGTTACGCCCATCGAGGGGAAGCCATCCGGAATGATTCCAAGGGCGATGCAGGCCTCTTTGCTGAGGAAGAGCTTGTCAGAACTGTCCGTGACGTAAGTCATTTGCCTGGTTTCAATGACCCGGCCCCGTCCATCTTTGCCTGACAAGCGGAGTACAGTGGCCCCAAGGATCTTGATGCCTCCATTGGTGGCAGTGTGCATCCTCATGGTCACTGGGAGGAGGTCAGATTTACGTAGACCGAGGCGGTGAATGACCTTCATACCGGCGAGGCAACTCTGGCACCCTGTGTCTGCCATGGCGGGGACAGAGCAAGTCATGGTGGGGGTGGGAAGGTCAAAACCGAGGGTTTTGTTGATGGTTACATCGATGAAAGGTTGTGGCGTTGATCTTTTCCTGAGCCACGTGTTGGAGAGGTTGTCATATATGTGATGGTCTAGGGGAATGTTCAGTCCTTGGTGTGGTTTTTCCAAGTTATTGACAGTAACTAACTCGTCAAATGCACACCCATTGGGGTGTTGTACTGGATCAGAGATGGTACATAAGGCATCAAAGACAGCACCTTCACGGTCATCAGGAGGGGCGGGTGTCGAATGTTTTGGTTTGGCCTTACTGCGGCACACACTCTCCATGTGGTGGTGTTTATCACAATGCCCACACCTGTGGCCATATGCTGCACATTCGGTTTTACGAGCGCGGGCCGGGGCGTTCTTCCCATGTCCTTTCTTGCCACAGTAGGAGCATGGGTCATGTTTCTCCTTGAGGTTCACTTGCTTGGCTTTTTTGTACGTGCTGCTGGTCGCATCCACTGAGTGTGAGTCTAGTAGTGATGATGCAGACCGTTTGCCTGCCTCTTTAGCTTCAATGAATTGGAAGACTTCCTCCAGGGTCATGTCTTGGTTCTTTTCGCCAAGGAGATCAAGCTGGATTTCAGGGTCTGCGATGCCTCGGGTGAGTAAATCCCGTAGGATTGCTTCTGTGTAGTTAACGTCAATGTCACAGCCAGGGCATTTTATTAGGAACTTGCAAATTCCTGCTTGACCACGTAGGCGAGCTCCGAAGCTGCGCACTGTTTCATCACGATCCTGACGCATATTGTGAAGTGTCACTCTGGCAACCATAGTGTTCTCTTCACGCACAGCAAGTTTTTTTATGGCAGCCAGTACCTCAGTTTCAGATTTGTTGGTGAGGCTACCACCCGCGGATCTTGTGAGGTCCTTGCGCAAGGGTTCATCACAGCATTCAAGTAGTTGTACTACTTTGTCCTTGCCGGCTATCTTGGTGGCATCGACGTAATCTGACCACCGTGACTTGAAATAAGCCCACTCTTCACTGGAGCCAGCAGCGGCAATCGTTGGCCTTTTGACCTTCTCAACCTTGGCAGCATGTCCAGAGGTGTGTACAGCGCTGTGGGCAGTGAGGAGTGCAGCTACGATAGCGGCATCGAAATCCTGAGTGGCGTAGTCACAGCCGGGGATGGGGCATGATACAACAGGCATTGTTGTGTCTTAGGGCTTCCGTGTTCATAAATAAGAACGCTGTCTCTTTGTTTTGGTCACTTCAACAATGAACACGGTCTGCAAATAGACAAACAGAAATGTAATATGATTAAGAAAGGTTGGTAATCCTCTAGTTAGGTGTTGGGCTTTTAGCCCAACATCTATTGTTTTTGTAAGGGTTTACTATTATTTTTTTTTTTATTCAAGACAGATTCTTCTCCGGAACTGTTTGTCAAAATGAAAACATATATTAACTTCAATTGTCAATACATGAATGCACAACCCACTGCAGATGTGCTTTTTTGCAATTACGTCATCATGACGTCATCATGGGTCACGTGACGTCACTTCAAAAAATTATAAATTTAATCATTGAAATTCAATATAAAATCAACCGTGCGAGACCGGAACTTGAATTTTGCGGGAATCGACATGATAATACATGATCTTCAATTTATCCTGTGCGTGCAAAATCACACGACCTTTCCTTTTGGTCGAAACCGGAAGTGCCTAATAATTTGAAAGTGGAAAAAGATATGAACTTGCTTTTAACGCTGTTGGTGTCTGCCTCGATTGACCTTTCAAAAAAAATGATGGGTGACGCCATGCAGTGTTGGAGCGCCCTCTAGCAGCAGGTTAAAAAACGTCAAAAACGCATTTTTACTTGATGTCTGTGGCGAAGTTTGCAGTATTTGCTTCAAAATTAATGTGCATGATGACTTTAATGCAGACAAGAGGCATGCGCGAAAAAAAAATGATTACGTCATCCGATCGAAAGTTACAATACAAAGACCGTTAAACCTTCAAAAATTGCTAAAAAATCAACCGTGATAAATATAATCAAGATTTGGCTATATATAGCACAGTTAAAATAGCTCTTGAACTTTCTGGTAATAACGTCACAATGACGTCATCAAGTATCATATTACAAGCAATCAAAGATTTCTAGATTTATTCTTTGAAAATCAATATAAAATCAACTGCTTCAGATTTGATTTTGTTTTTTATGGCAATCGATACAATATTGCATGGTCGTAATTTTTGGTATTAAGTGCAAAATCACGTGACCCTTCCTTCCGGTCGAAACCGGAAGTGCCTTTTTATTTGAAATTGTCAGAAGATGCAAACTTCCTTTCAACGATGTCAGTGTCTGCCTAGGCATTACTGTACAAAATTTTACAGGTGACGTCATCAAATGTTAGAGCGCCCTCTGGCGGCATGTTGAAAAATTCAAACATGGATTTCAAGATGCATATTTTGAGTTGATGTGTGTGGCAAAGTTTGCGGTAATCCATGGCCCAACACCGTGTGGTTGTTCCTACAACCTCTAGTTCTTTTTATTCTTCAAGACACATTTCTTCTCCAGAACTGTTTGTTAACATGGAAACATATATGAACTTCAATTGTCAATACATGAATGCACAACCAACTGAAGATGTGCTTTTTGGCAATTACGTCATCATGACGTCATCATGGGTCACGTGACGTCACTTCAAAAAATTAGAAATTTAATCTTTGAAATTCAATATAAAATCAACTGTGAGAGACTGGAACTTGAATTTTGCGGAAATCGACATGATAATAAATGATCTTCATTTAATCTTGTGTGCGTCAAAATACGTGACCCTTCCTTCTGGTCGAAACCGGAAGTGCCAAATAATTTGAAAGTGGAAATAGATATGAACTTGCTTTTAACGATGTTGGAGTCTGCCTGGATTGACCTTTCAAAAAAAAATGATCGGTGACGTCGTGAATTGATTGAACACCCTCTAGCGGCAGGTAAAAAAACGTCCAAAATGCATTTTCAGTTGATGTCTGTGTCAAAAATTTGCGGTAATTGCTTCAAAATTAATAAACATGATCACCTTAATGCAGACAAGACCTGTGCGCAAAAAAAAATGATTACGTAATCAGACCGGAAGTTACAAAGAAAAGACCTCTTTTCCTTTGAAAATTGCTAAAAAATCAACCGTTAGAGATATAATCAAGTTTTGTGCTTTAAATGGCACTTTAATAATATCTAAAACTTCTTAAAGTTTCGTTTCAATAAGTAAACTTGGAGATGCCCTGCAGCCCCCTTGAAATTTGAAGTTGAACACACCTACGTCTTGAAACGCTCATTTAATGCCACGTACATTGTGTGTACTGCTGGGGATGATTGCGTACAAAGGGAAATTCCCGAAAACCAGTGTGCTATGATTGCGTACAAAAGGGAATTCCCCGTGCTTGCTTTTTGAGTGTCTTGTTTTACGACTGTTGTATGTTAACTATTGAGCTTCATGTAACGGCTGTTTGATGAACCAATTTGTATCTTAAGTGTTTACCAGTGTTTTGTACACGTTTATATGACAACTTCTTAACGCAAGCACATTTTTTACTTCTGATGACGTCATATGATACTCAAAAATTGGGCTGGCAAAACTGCCCAATTGGGCGCTTTTTTTTAATTGGGCGTTTTTTTACCTTTATATGAATTGTTTCCCTTTTAACCGCTATACATTTCATTTAACATAATTATGTCGTGCAATGCTTGTTAAGATTGCACAAAATTCATAAATTGTGCACGTGATATTCCCACACAATCTTAAGAATGAGCGCTCATTCTTAAGAACACGTGCTCATTCTTAAGAATGCACGCTCATTCTTAAGAATGCGCGCGCATTCTTAAGATTGCGTGATTTTCAAGAATGGGCACAACATCCCCACTAGTGTGGCCGCGGTATGCTGCGCTGAACCTCTGGCCACACACCGTGGACCGCGCACTACTGAGGGCATTTTCATAAAAATTACGTTCAGTTTCTTACATATGGTTGTATTCTATGATGTCTCATCTATCACTTCTGGGATGCTTAGGTAGGTGTAATGATGTTCAATTTTCAGAGATGTTCTTGAATTTTTCTGGAGCCGCACTCGTGAAACGTCTGGTACTGTCGTCTGGTGATGGCAGCCATTTTGAATGGGACAAGATGACCCCAAGCTGTGACGTCGCGTTTATGCAAATTGCTTGTCGAGCGAGGGCGCGAGTTGCAAATGTAACGGCTGTTTCCTGTACCATGCATTTATCGTCTGGGGGCCAGGTGCACTGATCTCTATTCAGGATCCACGGCAAAGGAAACAGCCATCGCATTTGCAACTCGCGCCCTCGCTCGACAAGCAATTTGCATTAACGCGACGTCACAGCTTGAGGTCATCTCTTGACACATTCAAAATGGCTTCCATCACCAGACGTTTTACGAGTGCATATTTTTATGGGCTCCAGAAAAATTCAAGAATATCTCGGAAAACTGAACATCATTACACCTAAGCATCCCAGAAGTGATAGATGAGACATCATTGAAAACAACCATATGTAAGAAACTGAACGTAATTTTTTTTAAAACTTCGTCCTCAGTAGTGCGCGGTACCACGGTGTGTGGCCAGAGGTTCAGCGCAGCACACCGCAGCGACACTAGTAGGGCTACAGTAGGCAGTACTCAGTAGTTTACAAAATTGGATATGTTTCTGATTGACTGAAACTTGACCTCGGTATCCAAAAGTTGCAACACTTTTTTCCATGCAGTAGTAATGTTATGTTCCAGCTATTTCCAGTGACCACTTTTTCATCATATTCTTGCAGAACCTTCAACATCAAGTACGTACAATGTGCGTGACAGTCTAGTCGCAGGTCAGTTTGCAGAGCTTCTACATCCAGCAAAATGATGTCAGACCTGTCTACAATCAGTGACTTCGATGACAATGATGGTAAGATTGTCATGTTTTTACTTTCCCCTTTTATTAGCCTTTTCTTGGTTATTTCTTATGAAATATGATATTGCCTTGATAGCTTTTATGAAAACTTTACAAACACATGAAAAAAAAAATTGAAATTTGTTTGTGTTTCTAGAGGGCATCATTGTTAGCTGATAATTGGCTCATTGTTTGCAAAGAGTAATTGCACGATGTCTGGTTTGCATTAAAGTTGGGATGTGACAACATGTACCTGAGTTTCATGGCCTTGTGTTGTGACACGTTAGTAGGTCTCACTGACCTGCTACCAGTTTATTGCACAGCGTGGAAAATTGGGTCACTAGAGTCAAAATCCAGATGTTTATACTGAAAACACTAGTATCGAGGGCACTCATTTCGCATTTGGGGTGGCACTAGCTGTACCACTGCGCACAAATTGGATGTTCCACATGCACCAGCCATAGAGCTATTAAAAGCTCCATACACCAACTGATGTTCAACAAATAGGAATCCTTTATTTCAATTGTCAGACATGACCACGTGAGTATAGTTGTGCCTTATAGGCCTAAGAAAAGACTTTTACATCATGTACATTACTTATTATAGGCTACAGCAGGTTTACAGTTGGGCCGCAGCTTCAGATATAATTTCCAGCTTGCTTAACCAATAAATACTGTTTTAAATTTTTCTTCCACATAGGATGAGCTACAGGCCACGGATGCCAAGGTTGGGGCCCTGATGGACCCCAAGAGCATGGTGCATTCTGGGATGCTGCTGTCCCTACTGCATCAAGTCTGCTCCGCATACGAGAAAGACTCCAAGAAACGAGACAAGATGTTCCACTTGTTCTGCCAGAAGATGAACAAACTGAAGGTAAGGATTGCCACCCTGCAGTTAGATGCAGCATAGGACAGTTTGCACGACAGAGGGGGATTTTGTCCCAAATGTAGTGCAGAGATAGTATACAAATATTGAGAGGCTCAGAGTGGAATGGGAGGAATATTATCGCAAGGTAAAATCTGGACTTTTCCATTTCACGCGGCGAAGCCGAGTGATCTAGAAAAGTCCACATTTTAGCGAGCGATAATATTTCTCCCATTTCACTATTTAAAGCCACTCAATATTTGTTTCATATAACTGACATATAGATTCTTGTCATTTGAGATATTTAAACTTTTATTTCACTACAAAATTAGTGGAAATGTATTTCTCTCTTCCAAACCACCCCTTCACGAACATGTTTGAATCCCACTCTGTAGCGCTGGCTCTTTGGAACAATACGCGTTACGAGCAATGCTGATCGCGCACACCAGCATGCATTTGCACACAAATACCGCGTCATGGAACAAGGATGATCCTAACTGTTGAATAGTTTTTCCCATTCCCCATGGGTGAATGGGACTTTTTGAGCCCCGGCATGAATGGGAGCAATAACGAATGTCACGTGATGTGAGTTCCACCAATCAAATGACAAGGAACTGTATGTTATTTATATAATGCGAGATATACAGTTTAGTGCAAGATATACCTTCACTGATATATCTTCCAATCTGGTATTATAGTAAAGTTGTAAAGTAATCATTTGTCTCAAGCCAATGTGGCCCATCAGGCAATCCATAGAGGTTCTGCCAGTTGGTGACTAGCCTGTACAAAAGCTATGGGAGAGGAAATGGTTTAGTTTGTGACAGTTCTATCAGTAGTTCAACAAAATGTTAAGTGGAAAATATTCAGCTGAAGGTTTGTTTCTCCCCATCCCTCTTCCAGCTTTTACCGTCCCAGGATGTGATAGATACATTCAGTGAAATGCAAGCTGCCTATACTAGGGTCTTCAGACAGATTATGCATGCTACATTACAACACCTACAAGAGGCAGACACGGAGGTAAGTGCAACGGGCGAAACTTAAGGTTTTCCTGGCTGTTTCAAATGTTCACAGTTCTAATTAACCAAACCTGATTTTTAAAGTTGTCCAGCATTGGTTCCGTTTTACTACACACAAATTAAAACTAGGAAGACACATTTCCACTTGTTTTCCTTTTCTGTCCTTCTCATTAATTTTCTATTGGTAAAGTTGTGTTAAAGGGAATATACAACATTTGCAAACATCCAAAAATAAAACTACCATGTTTTTGCGAAATACCTTAATAGGATGTTGGTAAATGACAGTCTAAAGCATCCTGTAAAATTATGGCACCTGGTATACTGTCATTTTCAAGAAAAGTGGTATTTTTGTATCAATTTCCAACGCTGATCGGCCGATCAGCGTTGGAAACAACTGGCTTTTTTCAAATACTGGCCCCAATTGACCATTGCACTTGTTTGCAATCGATTACAAACCTATGAACGGGTACGAGCCAGCTAGACTGGTTCCCTGACCTTACAATTCCCCAATGTATGTAAACTGCTCTGTTTCTTCTTATATGGAGTCGGGGAACCAGACTACAGGAAAATGATCGTTTTTCTTGGTTTTTATAGCATTTTCGAACCCAAAACCTCCAAAAAGTCAGTGTAACTATATTTGCTTTATATTTCCAACCCCCCAATTCCATCCATTTCTGAAAATTACAGCAAAAGCAAATGATGTATATTCCCTTTAAGTTCCCAGCTAAAAAGCATTTGGTGTTAGATTTAACATTTGGCTTTTGCTCATCCCAGACAACCAGTGTAGTTTCCTCTGTGTACCTCTCTCACTGCCTGACTCATTCTCTGACTGACTAACTAACTCCCCGACACATTTCTGACCCGGGCAGTTCTTTTGTATAGGATAACCCTGTTATGCCAATGAATGGGCTAAATCCAGCCAATTTTGCACACCAGATGCAGGATAATATAAGACTTCAAAGTGAATAGCCAATCTGAACACTTTGAATAGAATTTTGGGCACTCTAGTCCCCACTTTTTCTAGGTTTGCCTCTTCTTAATTTTGTTCACTCCTCACACAGCCTCGCCTGCTTTCACTGCCGAGCACGGAACAGGAGAGGACGACGGTTTTCCTCCAGATGCAGAGTCCCTTGCTTCGCTTACCCAGGATGACACAGGAGGAGATCATCTACTCCCGCACCACGCGGTATCAGAGGGAATTCAAGGAGCTTTGTTTGCTGGGCAAAGGGGGCTTTGGCAAAGTGTACAAGGTGCGAAACGGGTCCTGTGTCTTGTGTGAAGTGCTGCTGTATTGGGTTTGTACACAACCCTGCGAGGGCGCTTTTGCAACATACCAATATACCTATGATGAGATCACTATGACTATGGCCAGGGGGGAGGCCGGTCTGTGAGCCGAGCTTTCTTCTTTCTACAAATGTTATTTAAGCTTTTGTGCTATCCCAAAATGTGTTCATTAGTCCAGTATTCTAAAAAAGAGTCTTTATACACTTTGTTCTATCATGCTGTGAATCCTGCATGCGACCATATGCGTGAATAACTTACAGTAAAGTAGGATCTACAGGGTGAGTAAAAAAAAAAGGAAACCTAAATGTCGGGACCATTGTTTTATTGAAGTTCTGCATGTAGCATTTTGAAACTCTAGGATATGAAAGCCCAATTCATAAGCTTGCTTTTAGTACAAGAATCATTCAAATCACATATGTACTTTTCAAGTTACGGAATTTTAAACACAACCAACGTTTTAAAGTACTGTCCACTGATCACAAAAAAAGGTGTGCATTCTTTCAAAACCGAAAACAATTCACACACATCCCTATGTGATTTGTTTTCTCCAACTGTTCATTCACTGTAACACAACTGCAGGATTTTTAAATGCCATTTTCTTGAGAATCAGTTTTACAACTTCAAGTAAGTTGGTGGTCTATATTTCCATTACTGAACTCAGTACCCCTAAACATCATATACCATTGGAAAGCTTTTGTTCTGCTAAATCCAAAAAAACAAATATCCCAATTCTTGCAAAGTCCGACTTAAAGCTCAGTTTGTGATGACACGTCACATATTCATTCTGAATCATTCATGCCAACATTTTGAATTGTCCACAGGTTCGCAGCAAGCTGGACCAGCGTTTGTATGCAATCAAGAAGATCAAATTGAAACCGACAAATATTGAGAAGTCACTCAAGGTAAGCAAGGCTTTCATCCCTCACAAAGTATTAAGGTGAATTCATATGATGAGAAGGACTCCAGTCATTTACTAAGGATGTGACTTTGCATTCAATTTTGGATTCGTTTAGCAAATACTTTAAATAATTGTGCTTGGCTAGTTTTAAACAAGTACGTTTATGTAGGGGCCTGGATGTGGATAATAAGGGAATAAATGTGTGCTCTGGAGGTTTTTATCACTCTATTTAAGACCACTTAGAGCCTGGGTGCTGATAATTACCCGAGCCGGAGGCGAGGGTAATTATCAGCACCCAGACTCTAAGTGGTCTTAAACAGAGTGATAAATATCGACGGAGCACATATTTATTCCCATTCATAAATACCTTTTCGGTAAAAAAAAATCATATAATTCGTTCAAAACTTCCCGATTTTGTTCAACAAATTCACTTTATGCTTTTTGAAACATCCCTCTTGCAAAATAATGGAGTGTTCAGCTGGCGAGTAAGATGTAAACAACCCTTTTATGGAGATTGTTCTGCGCGATGTCGCGCAGAACGCACCTGGCGCGTTGCCGTTTGAATTTAGAACTATAAAATTCTGACTCCCTGGTAGTGTTGCGCATACCTACGTGAGGATTGTGAACGTTCAACCAATGAAACGATAAGAGGCACTGGATTCTTAGGAGTCCACATTGTATTGTGACACTGGAAAAGTGTTTAAGACCAGCTAGCCATGTCTTTATCATCCGTTTAAGACCGGCCACGTGACGGGCTCTCGACCAATAGGACTTGCTAAACTGTCTGGTATTTATGAATGACAATTAAAAGTAATGTACTTGTAAATGTACTAGTTTAAATCCGGCCAAGCACATAATTTATTCCCATTCATAAATATACTTTTCGGTCAAGAAGTCAGAACAAGTCACAGATTCACAGATTTCTAATGATTTTGTTCAACAAATTTACTTCAGGTTTTGTGTAACACCTCTCCAGCCATATCTAGGTGCTCACGCTAGTAGTGCTAAAAATCTCCTTGTTTGGAAATTGGTGCACGTACTGCGCAATGTAGCGCAGAACGCAGCCGTGTTTTTATTGGCGGTTTAAAACCACCCACATGACGTGCTCTTGACCAATAGGAATGGGTAAACTATCTCAGGTATTTATGAATGACGGATTAAACATTTAAACATTAAGCCATCTGCTGACCGGCTGTAGTTGACATGATAAATCAACAATGATTGACATAATAAACAGCAGGCAGTCATTGAAAAGTAAAAACTTACCTACGTGTACGGTGTACCCTCAATGTAATCAAGCATTGCGGTGCTTCTAAGGTTTTTTGTAAACTAAATAGGTTGGAAAACAATGTTGATTATTTGTGCTATGTATGCTCAAACATGGGTTCCTTTTTTTATAATTTGGGTTTCGTATAAATGTTTTGGTAAATTTGTAAATACATTTAGAAGTTTTTTTCGTTAAATGATAAAGATGTTTCCACCTTTATCTTCACATATTCTATCAGCTTGTGAAGGAAGTTCAGCTCCTAGCTAGTCTCAAGCATGCCAACGTAGTTGGCTATAACACGTCCTGGATCGAAGCTGAGCAAGCAAGCTCTAATCATAAACACAGCTCATCCGGTGAAAGGTAAATAGTGCTAGGCAGTGTTGTAGTCTAGTCCGTTTGTGTGTCTGACAAATACACTAAAAATAAGCTGGTACAGTAGAAATTAAAGGTAGGTAGATCATTTGTCATTTGTGCATTTTTTTCATTTGAAGCACATTACTGGACCAAGCCCAGTCTAATGTGGCTTTCTTAGCTGTAGGTACCTTTCCAGCACTTAACTGGCTCATCACTCGTCACTCAAATTCTGATGGGAGGCAGGCAATAAGATTTTGAGCACTTTCGTTCAACGAAAGTGCTCAAAATCTTATTGCCCTGGACAAAATTTCAGAGTGAAAAGGGCAAAACTTGTCGACCTGCATTTAGTGTTATCATGTGGTTTTACCATTTCAATCAAGTTGTTTGATTTTCTGTTTTCATTTTGTTCTTCATCTTTTAGCCCAAGAAGTTCCAGCGAGCAAGAAAGTTCAACAATTGACAATAAAGTTAAGATTGAGGACATTGGTAACCAAGGCGAACTGTCACCTCGCATCTGGAAATACAATGACAAAGTGTCCCATTTAAGCCAGTACTTACAATATCCCCATACGGATTCCGTGGCTAGTAGCCCCAGCCGGCTTAGTCGTAGTCCTAGTGATTTAACCAGTACTCTCGTTGCCTCACCGACAACTCCCAGGGTGCATTGCTCTGGGGACGCATCTCATCATTCTCAGTCTTTCGAGAGTGAGTCACCTTCAAATTTAAGAACGGAAACTGAAAGAGCCTCAACGCAGAACTCAACAGATTTCACAGCTACATCAGAATTGTCCGTCAGTGCGTGGTCTTCGATGGTCACAGTGTCAACATCAGAGACTCAGACCTCTAACCTTCATCTAGACCCGTCTCATCAGACTTGCAAGGACTTGTTCCAGGAGACTTTTTGCTCCCAGTCAGTCTCAACAAGGCAGCATTCTTTTCATTCGGAGTCAAGGACGACTGAAGTAGAGACGAACTTGTTCGAGCAGGACAGCTTCTCTGAATCTGACATACAGTTCCAAGACCAGGATTCGAAGAATGCAAACCTTGACGAAGACGAGTACTCTGATATTCAGATATCCTCTGAAAACAGTCTTGGGGAAAACCCAAATGATGTCCTAGACTTCAATAAAAAGGATACTGTGAGGGTCAAGGATAAGGAACTAGATGTGCCTGTCATTGAAGCCTCAAAAAATCCCATGAACAGTTCACTCAAAGTAGCCTCTGCCACTCGGAGTAAGTTTGCGGCAGACCAAAACAAAAACTCTTGGTTGCTTCCCAGGGATGTGATGCACGGTGCATTCGGATCCATGCTGCCCAGCATAGGCTCTCCACGGAGCAAACTGCAGCCAGCTGGTCACAAGATCCAATCTAAGTGTAAAATCGTCAGTCTAGATGGCACGCCAGACAATACGTCCAAACCAAAAGCTCCCAGGCAGAGGCGACGACACAGATCCAAGAGCCAGGATGGCATACCGGACAAGCCCCAGACTGTGAGTCTGGTACCCAGCGTCAACGCCTTCCCTGTGTCCACATGGAATCTGTACATCCAGATGCAGCTGTGCTCCAACACCCTGTCACACTGGCTCCGAGATCGGAATACCAAGACAGACAATGTCAAGGGTAAGAACCTTAAAGACTGTTCATGTTCTTGTTCTTCTCACTAAGCATCTGAAGTGCAAATAAGAATGCGTAATAAGTTTTGTGTTTTTCTTTGTTTGGGGACCTTTAGAGTGCGTGAAGGACATATCATGCATACACACATACTTGTGTACAAATGTACAAGCATTACATTCACTGTGTGGACTTCCGGACAAAAGATGTCCACATAAACCAGATAGCAGTGACGTTGTGTGGAAGGTTTTCCCCTCTCTGGAAAACAGGTTTAGAGGTATTTTGGGGTTAGGTTGATCTAAAGGGATTCTTGGAAAAAAAATTGGGTTGAAAGAGTTTTCACAGTGTGAGTAAAATGATTATTTTCACTGGTTTTCTAAACTACACGAAAACAAAGGAATGTCCACATTAGGGAATGTAAAACAAACATGTTGGGTATGGAGTGTGCAACCTTGTGCTTACATGTAAATGTCCTTCACTCTCTCTTGTTCACCGTTGAGGGGGTACTTGAGTCCATACTCTGAGGATGCAGACCTGTACGCGGGCCAAATCACAATTTGTATGCCCTCAATTTCTATGCTCTTAGAGCATTCTGTGGACCATGAACTTGAATTCACAGTTTGTAAAAACAGATGGGTGGAAACCGTGCACAAAATGTAGTGAGAGCTTTTGTTTCTGTGAAATTTTGATGAAATTGGGTCCTAAAATTGCTCTACTTTCCAATGGAGAGTAGGTTTAATTTTTAAAAATTTGGCGATGAGCCGCACGACTACTTTTATCGGTGATCATCTTTGAATGGGATTTTCCCCAAAAACTGCTAAATGCAACAAGATGCAATAAGGCACGGGGACTTGAGTTGCCTGCTAAATGCACCAGTACGCAAGAACTTTTTACCTTTGTTGCTTTCTGTTGAATGCATTTTTTATTTCTCGTCTCTTAGACTTCTTAGATGTTGTGAGCATAGATGACAACATGCACATCTTCAAGCAGATACTGGATGGTATGCATTACATCCACTCCCAGGGTCTCATACACAGGGACCTCAAGGTAAGGAGACAGCCACTGTACCGCCAATCTTGAATTGCTTGAAAATTGTTCATTTCAGCTGTGTATTATATGTAACAGGTGATATGACACTAGTAAAAATGATTACAAAGTGTGTATTTAGATCAAGTAACACATTACTTGTTTGGACGGTAAGCACCATTTTCTTGGTGCGCCGTAGTCTCGGGACTAGACGTGGTTATGGCTTGATACATGATAACGCGCCGCCACGTTTGAAGTAAAAGAATTGCTATTTCAATTTTGACAGAGTTTTTATTACAGTTGCCGCACGATTCCGAAGAAAGTCGGACAAAATATTTTTAAAATGGCAGATGGAGGCAATTCAGCGAGTGTTTCGTGAACAAACAAAATCATAAACAAACTGCCGTCGTAAATGCAGTTATTATCCTCGTCCAAGATGATTAGATTAATTTAAAAACTTGCGCAGCTACACGAAGTTATTTGCGCAGCTGCGCAGTATATTTGTTGCACAAGCTCTACGCATGGCGTAATTTACGCACTGTTTCGTGAAATCGGCCGCAGAGTTAGTGTACAACAGCAGCCCAAGACTTTCAAATACACTTTTGTGACATGGGTTTTGGCCTAAGTATGTTAACTTTCCAATGCTTTGGTCATATTGTGATTTCTGAATGGAGCACAACAATTTTTAAAACTTTTTTATTGTTATCCAATTGAGCTATCAGTTACAGTTGATATCATTATGTGTGTGTCCTCTTTCAGCCAGAGAATATCTTCTTGGAGGAATCCAGTGTGGACCTGCAAGTCCTGATTGGTGACTTTGGTCTGGCCACGGAGGATTTTGTGTTAGAGACCATGACATCAGATCCTGATATTCCTAATGGAGTCCGGGGTTTGTATCACATCTATTTCAGTCATTTCCCCAGGAAATGTATATTGCATAAATAAGAATTGATGCATTTTTGATGCAAAAGTTGAAGTAAAACAAGCCTTATAAAGCTGGTCCCAAAAATTCTATTCAGTTGACTCAGAATGGCTATTCTCTGCAGAGATGTTACTTTCTTAATTATAATTGGAAAACAAACTGACTTTTCCAACGAAATTTCCGATTTTGTAACAATTCGTCACACAAAGTTTGATTTTTTGACGATTTTTCCATACTATGTTTATTTACATGATAATTTTGAAGAAAAGTTGATGAAAAAGTCGATGAAATTGGCAAGTACAAATTATCGTGTGTGTAGTTTTAATCTCTTTCACCAGTCGTAAATGGGTGTTTCTACGGTAGAAACACTGAGGTCTACACTGATCGGAATCCTGGATAAAAGGTTAAACATTGACCTGTGACATGGACAAATCCCTGGTGCGTGCGTACACAGCACACGATAATATGCAACGTACACACCGCGCGGCCCGCTAGCACATGGCCGGGTACTTACAGGTACGGTAGCCACATGAACGATCCGATGGATAAAATCCAACATGTGCGATTTTAGGAGGTTTCACATTTAGTTGTACAAAATGCAATGCTTTAAAAATGGAGATGATTTTCTTGAGGATGGCAAAGAGAGCATTTCACTGGCAGTTGTTGGAAGAAAAAGACAAGTTGAGTTTGGTTGAATCATGGACATGATCGAATGGTGTCAGGAATTGTCTTTCAGACTTTTTCCTCGACTTTCTCAAGTAAGAAGTGAACTGCTCTGTTGATGAGTCTGTTACTCTTACCATAATTCAGGCTTTTTAATTTTTATGAAAACACTGAACATTTTTCTCATTGTAAACTTTACAGGAGGAGATGTCCGGAAATTGGGCATGAAGTGTATTATGTGTGTACATGTAACTGCAGCGTGGCCCAGATTTCAGACACATATTTTGTCCCGTCTATTTTCTGATTTTTTTTCAGTATGCCAGTTTCATCTCTGTCTCTGGAAGTCTTTTTATGCATCTTAACTACACTGTGTGTTAGATTAAGACCATTCATTGGCGTTGCGGGATAGCTCTACCTATACATATTCAGTTGCCGAATTTTCCCGTTGCAGTATGCACATCGCTGTCATAAAATCTTCGGAGAAACTTGTCCAGCTCACCAGAAGAATATTATTGCTCAACCTCAGAAAAAGTTCATTTCGTTTGCAATGCAATAACTCCTAAGAGTTTATACCGCATTGTGGACAATTTTTTTGTAAGTACAGGAGGCATATTTATTGTCCACAATATTCTCCAGTTCAGCATCATTGAGCTCAGGAAAATGGTAATTAACATTTATGCATGCAAAAATGTTATTTTTTCTTGGATTTCTTCAGCAGAGAGATGTGAAGCTAAACCACATACAGCAAAAGTAGGTACAATGCCCTATGCCTCACCAGAACAAATGAAAGGATCCAACTATGATTGCAAGGTGTGTTCCATTGTATTAAAGTTAATTGGTTATTGGTATATAAACCATTGGCGTAAATCTGTGTTGGCGAGTGGGGGGATTGGGGATGATCAAAATCTAAAAATTACCCAGGGAAATAAGGAAATTTCAAGGGGGGGGGGGGCTGCACACCACATTACACTAAGGGCGCTTTTCAGGATATAGATGTATATCAAACCGGCGCATTTTTTAAGCTTTTGCGCTTTGTTTATCCACTTTTCAGTGCTATTGAATACATTTTTATTGTTGGGATGTTAAAACAATACCTTGAAACCCGCATTTTTTTTCTCATCATGAAAAAGTGGGGGGATGATTCAATAGCCCATCCCCCCTAGTCAAGAAGTGGGGGGGGGGGGGGGGGGATATATAACAACCCCCCCCCCCAACCCCCCCATTTACACCAGATGACAGCTTACAAACATGGATTTCCCATGATGAACTGTTTTCAACCCCGTCTTTAGAAAAAAATTTATTTTAAATATTTTTTTGACATTGGGTACCCATCTTTGTTTTTATTCACCCTGTATAAATTTAATGAAGTCGCATGTTTTTAACCCTTTTCCACTGCCAGTCTGATATGTACAGCTCTGGTATTATCCTCTTTGAGATGTTCCACCCCTATAAAACCCAAATGGAGCGAGCTGGCGTCATTGGCCAGGTCCGTGCAAGGAAAATACCGTCTGAGATTGAAAAGAGATGGCCGGATCAGGTGAGTTGAGCACCCAAGATATAACTTCAAACATCTGACATGCTTTAGACCTATTTACAGAAGGAGGGTAACGGAAAGTCAAACCCGAAAGCGGCATATCACCGGGCAGTAAATGTTTACAAATAGATAGCCATTTGGAATTATGTAAATTTATGCAACTTAAAGCAGTATACAACATTTGCTTTTGCTGCAGTTTTCAGATATGGATGGATTTGGGGTTAGTATTTTATAGCAAATGTTGTTACACTGACCTGTTTAAAGTTTTGTGTTCATGGATGCTGGGAAAAACCAAGAAAAAAATGATGTTTTTGTAGTCTGGTTCCCTGACCCTACTACAGAAGAAACGAAGCAAGTTATAAAATGGGGAGTTGTCAGGTCAGTAAACCTTTAATGAAAGGTTTAAAGGGGGAACATCGTGGCAAACCTTATTTGTCAGAAAGCAGATTTACCGCATATTGCAGGTGACTTAGAGGGTGTTCTTTGTTAAGGTTACAATGCATTCACAAAAGGTTTTCTCATGCCTGTCCTCAGCGAGAGAAAACCATTGCCCTCTACTCTGCCCTAATGCATAAGGTCTATTTGGGAAAGATGTTGGGCTCGGGGCCTCAGTTCAGGGAACTACATCTAAGTCACTCCTACCAATTTGAAATGTTGAACTCAAACCTGAGAATTTGTTTTGTTTTTCTTTGACCAGTATAAGACCATTGGCCAGTTGACCCACTGCGATAGCGGCCAAAGGCCAAATGCAGAGGAGGTCCTCAAGGGACCACTCTTCCCGTCCAAGGATGAGGTAAGCTGCCTGTGCAGATGTCATCCTCCCTGCAACAGTTAACAATAGACCAATTCATTAGGCCCTACCATACTGTATGTTCCAGACACGTGAGTCGTACGCAAATGCACACATGGTGGACTTTTTGGTGGGCAACAACCCTCCTTTTATTTGATCAGTCAAAAACAGTCAAAACTTCAATCCTCTTCCCCTTCGATATACCTTTTACACAGGCTAGTCACCAACAGTCAGATCATAATGTAGGCACTGTGACAGTCAAATTCCGCCAACAGACAAAATCAGGTGACTGGTAGGCACAGCTGGCTTATCAACTCCTACAGCCAAAGCAAAGCAATATCAGGTTTCATAACAATCACAGCCAGTCAATCCTGCTTTATGAAGGCAGGGAGCACTCAACTGTTCAAAACAGTAACTTGATTTATTTGACTGCTGGGCTGGCCTTGTTAACATTGCCAGCCAGAGAAACCTTTAGTGTATTCAAGCTTTTCTGCGGACTCAGAGAACACACCCCACAACCTGACATGCTGAATCATACACTGCACCACTGTGATGCACATTATATGTAAAGCAGTAGTGAATGGAATGATGTCACATTCCTTTTCGTAAACTTGACATGTGACTGCTTTGGACCAATGAAATTACAGTATCCAAGAAAAAAATTAATAATAAGTTAATAATAAGACATACTTCCCAGTGCCTTGAGTACCTCAGTACTCCGTTACGCTAATGCCTGAATAGGTTTCTGCAACGTAGCCATACAGATACAGATACAGATATGTAACATGTTGGATATTGAATGCACATGCATAGATCAAAACTGGACAGCGGTAGCCCCACCTACAATCTGCAATTTTTTGTGAAATACAAAAGGAGGAGGAATTAAAGTAAGCATAATCAGACCATAAGAAATACAGTAAGACATGGTGCAGCCCAAAGTACTAATTCTGAAAACAAGACCTTTACCTATATATCAGGTAAAATATATTGTGCATTATCCAATATTAATATTACATCACTTACAAACTTTTGGTCTTTGTCAATCAGATCATCAAGGACTTAGGTGCCAAGCTTTCTGAGAAGGATGCCAAGCTGTCTGAAAAGGATGCAGAGATCAAGATGCTAAAGCGGAAACTTGCCGAATACGAGAAGACATTGTCCTGAGGTAGTTTCCATGGCAACTAACCTCATCTCAAGAGCCTTATCTTGGTGAAGAAATAGGATGGTTTCCATGGCAATATAGACCATCTCTAGTACTTTCTGGAAGGAAAGAGCTTTTGTTTCTGTGGCAATATTTACCCATTATTTATACTTTTTATTTTGCAGAAATACCACCAACTTTATTTTGACAGATGGTCTCACAGAGTGTCAGTATTGCCAAGATGCTTGAGAAGAAAACAAAAGAATTTGTTGTTAACTTCTTTTAAACAGCATTTTTTTTCCTGAAATATATATATTCTTCTCAGATTTGCACTGGATATAGGGAAGATATCAGAATACAAAAAATATGAGTTCTCTTGTGTATCTTGTGTCATACACCAGATATGGATAAAAAAAACCTTTTACATGTATATGATAGGTAAGGCATTCGGGCAAAATGAGATGGATCTGGGCGCAGGCCGTATATAGTTGTCAAATATGTCAAAAAAACGTTGTGTTTTTTTTTAATTTTCAGATTTATTGATATTTCTAATCTTTGATATCTTCTACATATATTTTAAAGAAACAGTATAAAAATCACTGAATCAAAGTGTTTTTAATGAAAAACAATTGGCATCTTTCATTTTCACGACTACTAAACAGTCGACAAGTTAATGGCCTTCTTCTCAGTATTTTACTTTTTTGACATGTTGATAGACGTGAACTTTAAACAGCCATAACTTGTCAGTGGAAAGTCCGATTGAAGTGCAAAAAAAGTATTGCGAGGAGAATTTTATTCTCATTCCTAATATCTGCAAACCATCATTTTGATATCTGCCTAGTTCTGTCTCATTTTGTCAGAAAGTCTCATATATATGTCGTGATATACCAAATGTTATGGCTCAGCTTATGACAGAATTCTGTGTTTATGGTCACCATGTTTTGCTTGTAGCACCAGCACATGAACTTGCATAAACATTTGATAACAAGATGTATGGTGGATCACATGCTGCACACATCTTCTCAGCCCTTTGAATTTTTCCAACAATAAATACAGCCGGTTCAGTGATTACCGTATCGGGGTTCAGATCACTGAATCGGCTATTTTTATTGTGTAAAGTTGCCAGATCGAGGCTCTGCATGCCCAATGGCAGAGCGTGAAAAGACAGAATTACCCTGTTCTCTGTCATCTGCCTCTTAAATGTCTTGGCCGAATTACACGGCTTAGCGAAAAATCCATGCTTACCGTAGCAGAAAATTCCATGCTTATGGTTAGTAGATATCACGGTTGAGTGAGGAATTTTGGCTTATCTGCATGCGTACAACTCGCAACTAGGAATCTGTGCTTACAGGGTTAGCATAGAATGTTTCCGTTGGCATAGAATGGTGATCCCAAATGTAGAATTCTGTGGTTAACAGAACCGTGCAATTGGGCCCATGTCTTTGGGAATGTTGGAGGGGAAGTAGGAATTTTGACCAATGTAACATGGAGGTGACTGCTTTTTATCCTTTTCTTGAGGAGGGATGGGTTAAATTATATGACAGGAAGGATCCAACATTTTTGTTGGTCGGGATATAATCTACGTCACCGAGCATGGTCAAATGGATAAGTACAAGGGTATCTAGAATTTGGTGTGTTTGACTGGCTTTGAATGTTTTGCATGTAACGGTATCTCCCCCCCCCCCCCCATAATAAATACCACCCAAAAGAGGATTTACATATTTTTTTTGTTGGTGGGGGTGATGGCCAAAGATGTATTTATTTGGAAAGTTGTGGGATTATCTAATCATTCCTTTATTAATTGTACATGTATGAATTGAACATGTAATGTTTGCTTGTACATGTATTTACATTTTACACATACTTTTACTATGCAGTCTTTTAGACAGATAATGATAATGTGCTGTTTAATTGTGAATTCTATGCCAAACTGTTTCCTCGATTGACTGTGTGGAGAAATAAAACATCTGCCGAAAGAATAGTTGAAACGTCCGTTTTCTGGTACATGTGTATTTTGTTTGTTGGATTTTTGTCCAAATCTGCTCAGTTCAGAGATTTAAATACGTTTTGCCAGATTCCCAGAGTTCATCAGCCGAGCGTGTCTTGCCGTTCGCATTTTGTGAATGAGTACCAGTACACAGTGGCGCACCAATTTTGGCCTGGGGCACTTCTCACAACTTTTTTTCACATTTTTTGTAGAAGTTTGAATTTTTTCAAAAAATAATTTTTTGAAATTTTTGTTGAAAAATAGGCCACATTCATATCACCATGGTCAAACCGTGGGACTAAAAAAACTGGAAAAAAAAATTACAACCTCATGGGGGGCTGAAGCACCTGAGGGCCCCCTCCCATGCTGAAGCGCGCGCCCCTGAGGGGAAACATAAGTTGCCGTCCCCAAACCTGATTCTCAGGGTTTATACTAACCCCTTCCAACCTTGAGACAATAATAGTAATTAGATGTATGTGGGAGCTTGAACCTGTTTATCTTGAATTGAACAAAAAGATACTTTGCTGATATTTTCATTGAGAATATCATTCCAACCTGCGCAATGGTTCTTGGAAATAACTAATTTGGTAAGCTTTCGTTTTGCATAATGGCATTGCTTAATGCCATTGGGTCAAGGTTGGCTTTTCCTGCAGGATCCTGTGCTCTTTTAGCTTTTTTTTTTCTGCTGACGAAGTTCAGTCTCTGTCTCATTCAAAACTATTTAGCTAAAGTTGTGAGTGCGTCCCCCCCCCCCCGCAAGGCGCCGATTGCCGATTGGTCATTAGTCTGTGAAGTGATTTACATAACAAAAGCCCATTGCCATGACGCGTGTGCTGTTGATGGATCGGGCCCGCGATACCATCCATGCATCGTGCATGCACCTGCTGATCTGAAACTGATCCTGCGGCCTAACTGGTACCCAGTCAGGTCACCCTTGTTTGGTAAATTGTCCGCGCGTTACCAGTGGCCAAAGCAATCGATTACAGTAGGCGTACGCGAACGACGAGTTAAATTTTTAATGTGGATATTTCATGATTATTTAATCAAGGCAGTAACAAAATCCGGAAGTGTATTTAACCAAGACACGGTTCTAGTATAAACGTGTCCCTTTTAAGCAGAACCAGGAAGTTGTAACAACATAATTTGAATGAAGGTGAGGAAATCGATGATCGATGAAATTACGTGGAACTTTTAATTGACCAGTTATGATATGATTTTTTAGGACAAGTGCAAGTGGTACGCGTACGGCAGCCGTAACGAAATTCCAACTGTAGTGTTACTGTAGTGTTAGTGTTATCGTTACGGCATTGCAAAAACACCATTGCAAATGCGATTTAATATTGCGAATATATTATCACAACTTACTTTCCAACCACAGAAGCTAAACTTGGCACTATAGCCGATAGGATTATTACCATTTATTTGTTTATTCCAATCAAGCTACCTTACCTATCGGCTATATAGCTTAGGACCCCGTTCCTATATAAACAACTGACTAAATGACACTCAAAAGTTTGCACACAAATACCGTGCCATGCAACAAGGACAGTCCTAACTGTTGAATAGTAAATCCCATTCCCCATGGGCGAATAGGACTTTTTGAGCCCCGGCGTGAATGGGAACAATAATAATGAATGTCACGTGATGTGACCAATCAAATGACAAGGATTCTGTACAGTATATAATAAGATATTTTAGGGACATGCATATATTATTTGGTAGATCTATATAATTTCCGTCATTGGCATTGATATATTATTGTTTGATTCTCTCTTTTTTTTGGTCACAGATTATCACAGATTGGGAACTTGATCCTTGTCAGCAAGACATCATTAAATTATAGACTCCAGTCTATAATACTTGCCTAGTCTCTTTGCCATGGTTGCCCCGAGTTCTCCAGACCTTGAAAAGCATCCTCCACTAAACTCTGAGAATATTTGTGCAGTCTTCTGAGATGGCCAGTGACAATGAACCATCTGCAGTACACCGCATGCACAAGGATTATGTACCTGGAGGGAAGAAACTGGGACAGGGCGGACTGTCCAAGAACCTACACGAGAACTTCATATCACAAAATGAGGAAAGGGAATGGGTTGACATTCTCTTGGACTGCAGTCCAAAAGATGAGAAATTGGACACTATGGTCAAATGCTACAGTTGGGAAGAGGTCTCCACTGGATGGCGACCAGCTGTTCCAAATGCTACATACATCAGTCATGTCGCAGAAAAGAAGGACGCCGAAAAGGAAAAAGAGAAAGACAGTGGGAAAATTAAGAGCTCCCAAAAGCTGATCTTATTTGAGAAGGATCTGTCGTGGAAGCAGTGCGTCGAACCTGGGACCTACCGGTATGTGCACCGATCGGCCTATGCTGGTGTACAGAAAAAGAAAACCTTCAACAAGGGACCAGTGAAGAGGCCGATGGATGCTAATCTCAAGGAGCACATCCGAAAGGTCAAAGAGCATCTGGAAAAGGTTCTGGTGCAACAAGCCTCACCCAAGAACCATCAGAGGCCACTGGGCGCTGTTCACAACTATGGGGACTATGTATCGTCGTTGATCAGAGAGGCTAAACCTAATAGACTTCAACCAGCATCTGAGGTGATGCACTCGCCCAGACCCATCAATCCAAGTGAGGATCAAGCTCAACAAAGCCCGACTAAAGTTCCAGATGTTGGATTGACGTACACTGTGAAGCGGGGCAGCCCAGTGCAAAAATCGCAAAAGTCTAGTCCCTTACCACATGCCCCACTGCTGCAACCAGGGGACAAAACGCCAAATGATCTTGTCGCTGCATTGGGGTCCAAGCTGAATGACCTCATACAGCAGGACAACTTCAAAAACAGAGTCAAAACGAGACACTCCAGGAACAAAACCCAAGAGAAAGTGCGGTCAAGCTACGAGAAGTTTACCGCGCCTGCCCAGGTTGAATCTCCCACCTTGAAACCGTTGGTCAAAGTAACTCCTGGCCAGCGTCAAATCCACGACGACAATGAGTTCATCGGCGCTGTGGCTAAAATGAACAAACAGGCTACTTACCAGTTTGATGATATTCGTTCCGTCCACCGCGTATCGCCCACTCCCAGCAGAGAACATCAGAGCATGCGCCACCAAGAATCAAAAGAGGCCACTCATGATCACAGATTTGAGAGGCTGGACCCTGCAAACAAGAATTTCTTCACGTATGGGATCGCAGGCAAGGCCGTTAGTCCGACAGATGTTGAAGTGCGAGTCAAGAACCTTGCTGGTATCTCTAGGATACTGAGCAAGAACCCTGTGGAGGTGAAGAAAAGAGGGACGCTACACCCCCAGGATAAAGGATCTAATCGCCCAGGAGGGAAAGGCGATCCTGGGTTTACCATCACCAATCGGCTGGGTGACCCGTTGCACCGTGGTGTGGTGGATCGTGGGGTGGCCGGAGCCATTGCCTCCGAGCTCTTGCCTGGTGTCAACGGACACAAAATCTATTTCCCTATGCAGCAAACTTATCGAATCATTTGAAATAACTCGTTGTATGTTTCAGTTAAATTAAAGAACGGGGATACAAATTTAGTCAGTCCTCTTTGCTACTGTAATCTCAAGTTGTCTTGTAAAGTTGTCTATGTGAAATTAACTTTACTGATTCAAGTCCATTAATTGTTTCAAATTAACAGATCTTACAAAAAGTTGATCGAGCTTCTGCAATGAATTTTAAATGCTTGAAAAGATTGTACTGTTTCATGTGTTTTGTTTGACATTGGGACTGCTTTAAACTTTGACACACCCCATTTATTACTAATTTACATTAGTACATACATGTATTTAAATTTTAGACACAGTTTGAAATCCTGGTGTATTGTTTCTCAAAGTCTCAGGCTTTCAAACATTCCTACTTTTCCTACTTTTTCTTAGTTTCTCTTTACCTTGCTCCTACTTTTCCTACTTTTTCTTGGAATTCCCACTTTCTCCTACTTTTTGTCCCACGACTCCGAAAGTTGAAATTTCACTGAATATTTTTCATCTGTTACACACTGTCATATATATGTAAATCACACAATGAAGGGCTTGGGCGCAGAAGTACTGCAACTGTACTTCCAAGAGCTTAATTGTAGTTAAGGATGGAGCACAAGTCTTGTGAGTACAAAACAAGCCAAATGAGGCTTAAAATGATGTGGACATGGCTGAGTTTCAACAAAAACTACCCCAGAAGCCCGCAAAAGTCCTATTTTTTCCCCCTGATTTTGTCCTCCAACATGTCCAAAGTCCTACTTTTGTCAAGTTTTTTTTTTTTATTTTGATCCTGCTTTTCTCTTACTTGTCTTTTTCACCTGTGTCTGCTTGAAATTCATATTTTGATTAAATTATTTGTTATTGATTGATCTGTACAAAAACTATCTACGGTCCAATTTGACAATGTTTAGGAGAAGATTTGTTGTGCCTATGTAATGTTGTAGCAACAGCCGTGCGGATTTGCACCAGATCCGCTGTTTGTTTAGTCATTGTGCCTGTGCATACATGTACTTATAATTCCCCTTTGCAATACAGAACAAATAGTGAATGCTTGACCCACATAATAGTCTGGTAAGCTGTACACTGTGTTGTGTAAGGTTCTTTTCATCACTTCTTAGTCTGTGTCAATAGATCAAGGCCCTGTGCAGGATTGTTCGTTGCAGAACTGTCTATTCTTACTCCTATGATTCATGTTAATAGAACATGTACATGTAGTATATTACTACAGTTTGAAGTGCATGTTACATGTAATCAATACATCTTCATGTATATCATGTGCAGTCACAACAATATCATTATCAGTGCTATGCATGGTACAGTAAATATATGTACATGTAGTTCCCTTGCATCAACATTACAGAAGATACTAAAGTACATGTATTACTGAAGGGTTTAGCCAATGAAAAAACAAATTGGGAATCTAGTTCGTGTACATGTTTATGTTGAATTGTTTGTAAATACTCAATGTATATTGTTGATGTACCCTAACATGGCGCGGCCCCCAACGTGGCGCACTTCGATGTTTCTCCTGTAGCGCCTACTTAGAGCAAATGTTTTCTGAAATTTCACAGAAAGTGAAATTTCATCAAGTTCTAAACACTCCTGTTCATAAATCGCGAGTTTATTTACCCGTAACAAAGTTAAAAGAAAAAGTTATTTTGGCGTTATTTTCTGATTTTATTTTCAAGTGCAAAGTGAACCCTTTGAAAATACCCCGAAAAATAAGAAAATAATTTTCTGACAAACATCTGGCTGGGTATGTAAGTAGAGATAATAATTATTTATCAGAATTTATCAAGTTTACAGAAATTCTTAAATATTAATTTGGAATTTTCCAAGATTTATTCAAGTGCGCCACGTTAGGGAACACCCCGCCAATTTGTGCCCAATTTCCGGACGCCACCGTTTTTGAGTTCCGGATTAAATTTTATGAAACCGAAATTGTTCACAGAGGTTAAATAGCAAGCATTAATAAGGTAAAAGTACCAGTATTTTACTGCATGAATTTGAGGTTTGGCAACAAAGAGGTTTGGCAACACTACACGAGGAAAGTCGGGTAAGCTTCGAAGTGCGCCACGTTACGAAACACGACTATACATGTGTAATGCTAGAAGCATGATTGTGCAATGCATATGTACCTGTATGACAACATACAGAAAATGTATGTCACGTAACATTCTGCATAGTAAAGCACCATACATGTACATGTGTGCATTTTCTTTTATTGCACAGGAACAGGACTTTGCCATTAACAAATATTGGCATCATTGACATGTCTATTAATGCATTTTTGTATTTTTGATTCCCTCCAAAAGTTCTTTAGACAGTATTCATCTTCTCTTCACAAGATTACATAATTTGAAAGTGTAATATATATGTATACATTTGTGTATAAATTTATAAATTGTGGTATTGGGACAGAACAAAATTCGTGTTCAAATTACTTATAATTGTAGACATGCAGAAGTCTTCAAAAGAATTTATGGAAAGGCCAAATCTAGTTCATATGCATCAAATTGTTGTGCCGTCCATCTCACTTCACATTTTGAAAGTGATGTAGAAAACAGTAAATCTAATATTTTGCAACTCAACGAAATATGAAGATATCTGTAAATTTGTAGCAAAATTTTCATCATTCCGTCATAATTTACATCATTCCGTCCAAGGTGTATATGTATACATGTATACTTCTCATATATTTTTGAAGTATTTGGGTTAAGAAATGCGTTTTATTACTACATTGTACATATGTAAAATATTTGTATAAAGTATACGTAAAGTTATTTTCATGTTTAGTAGCAATTGCATCTGCCTTTTTTAAGACTTATTTCAGTATTGTGAATTTGTGCCTTCATGAATGTTCAGTCAAATATTCCTGGGCTGCCTGCCCAAAAAGCAGTGGGCTTGTTCAATTAGTACAATTTGGAACCTCTCACAAAAAAATATATTTGAAAGAGATGTTTGAGTAAAGCTTGAAAATTGTCTTATTGATCAACATGGTTGCCATTAATATGAAGTAGGAAAAATTGAGTTGATCGGGGGGGGGGGGGGGGGGACTTTACCAAAAAAACATTTATTTTTAGTGCGGGGGGGGGGGGGGTTCACGTTGGATTTCGTTTTTTCATAAATTCTCTGGACCAAGCAGGGCTATTTTTGTGAATATATTTCCTTGGTGAAAATTAAAAACCTTCCAAATATTCATCTGATATGAGTGTATCTGTATGCTGTCATTTGATTGTAATCTCCTGGAATTTAATTTTGTCGTTGTTTAAAGATGATGTTTGCCCAGACATTGACAACATAATGTTTTAAAATGGCCTCTCCTAGCCCTACAAACAGAGCTTTAATTGGCTCTGTTTTGAAATTTGTCTTATCTCTGTCGCCATCACAATAGCAACAGAGCTGTGATAAGACAAATTGCAAAAGAGAGCCAACTACAGCCCTGTTTGTAGGGCTAGGCCTTACTCTTTTTTTTTCAAGTTTCACTGTGATATTGTTTTCTATTTGCAATTGTTCTAGCCAGTGGCGTAGCCTGGAATTTTTCAGTGGGGGGGGGGGGGGGGGGGGGGGGGGGGGGCTGGGGGGGGGGGCTGGAACATTTCATGGCGGGGGCATCATGTAGATCAATGATAATTTTTTTAGAAACTCAAAATCTCAGTGGGGGGCGACTGGGGGGGGGGGGGGCAACAAGGTTTCATGGGGGGGCTGTCGCCCCAAAACCCCCACGCCCCCCGTGGCTACGCCACTGGTTCTAGCAAAACAAACGTTAGTAATTTTGAATGAGACATCGGGGGGCGGGGGGACATAAAAGCAACCAAAATGAACCCTTTGAACCATTTTTTTTTAAAGAGGTTGGAAGACAATAATAATAGAAAAAACGATCATCAAAATAAAACATAACAAATGGGATCTCCGTGAGGGAAAAATGACTTTTGTTGAAAAGCATGGGGAAAGCAACTTTAAAATCGAAGCCAACACTGTCTCCCCCCCCCCCGTCAGCATTTAGCCCCACCCTTAAATAGTCACACAAAAAAGACAGAACCCTCAACATGCGTAGAGCATGCCCTTTGTTATTCATTACAAGAGGCAAGGAACTTGTCTGTCATGCACGAGTACCAGTTGAGCAGTGTAGAATTAAGAGGATGGAATGTGTGTACCAGCGAATTAAATTCCTGGCGGAGAGCATGTCAAAATCGACGAAGTTTTAGAATTTTTGTATCCGCGGAGGCGCAGACTACAGTCGATTGCTGAAAAAAAAACCGATTATGGAAGACGACAATGCTACGAACGATGCTATTAAGGTAACAGGCTCATGTTTTGGAGGATAACGGCGCCAGCGGTTACGGTTCATGGGTTGTTTACATTGACAACGCATTTGTAAACGATTTATGCATGGTCAACTCGCCCCCTGACCAACTCGCCCCTAACCAAGTCGCCTCCTGGCATATAATTTTCCCTGGGATTACGTGTGAAAGTATTGAAGTTAGTATTTCTTCTTCTTTTTCAAAAACAATGAGTTTCATTCTTTTACTTTTTTAGTTTAAAAATAAATAGCGATTTCAATTTCGAAATATTTATTTTACCGTGAACCAGTCTCACATTTATTCTGTTCTTGGGAGATCGTATAGCGCCCTCATGAATGTGTTTGTAACAAGCATGACTAGGCCTTCACTATATTAAATTGCCAATTTAATTCAAACGAATGCCAATGCGTGGCCTAATGAGTAATGGACGGAGCGCCTGATGTAGCTCACAAGCGCCCTGCTCTATTTTGAAACCCATCTACGACTATCTCGTTGTTTTTAAACTTTTTTATTTGTCCAAAAAAGTAAGAATTGTCTTCTTTTATTGTTCCAAACCGAATACTATGTACATTTAACAACTTCATTTTCTTTTTTTGATTCATTGTTCTGGATAATTTTTTTTAAAGGGATATAAAGTCCGAAATGGCATTAAGTCTGATTTACATCTCGTGAATAAGCCCCTTTGGAGTCTTACTTGCACAAATCACGGTGGGATCTTGTCAACGGGTCAAGGTTCAACAAAGATAAACAACTTGCATTGTCACCAGTTACGCGTGTACTTGTATGCAAAAAACGAACAATTGTGCAGCGATTTTTTTGCATTTTTTTTTGATATTTTTCCCCTCATCTAAATGGAAAAAGATGTCTGTATCGTTCCTTAGATGAGACAAAGCATTGGAAAGTATACACGTTGAAGGATTTTTTGAGAAATTTTATTTTTCTTAAAATTAATGTGGCCTGACGTTGCGAACTTAGCAAGTTCTTCTTCAGAGGCTAAAACAGAAATGACAGAGATACATACATTAACATGGGGGTGCACACAAACAAAATTTTATTTTTTTTATTTATTATTTATTTACATGTTGAGGTTTGCAGCCGTATTTGTCTCATACATGTAGAATAATGATATAACAGTATCAAAGACATGATAAATTATAACAAACCTATTTGTGTAATTTGTATGGATTTTCATGATTGTGTTTTTTGAATGATAATTCTTGTCAGCAGGCAGCCAGCAATCCAAGTCTTGATGAGATCAAACAGCCCGTAAAAGCTCAGCCTAAACCCAGACCCAAGAAAGGTATTATAGTCAAATTTCATAAAGTTAAAGGCACATACGATCATTTGCAGTTATCCCAAAAGTAACCTTCCAAATTATAGTTAAAAAGCTTACTTGGATCATACTATGATCCAAGTAAGCTTTTTAACTATAATTGATCCAAGTAAGATCCTAGTATGATCCAAGTAAGCTTTTTAACTATAATTGAGTAAGATCCTAGTGTGATCCAAGTAAGCTTTTTAACTATAATTGATCCAAGTAAGATCCTAGTGTGATCCAAGTAAGCTTTTTAACTATAATTGATCCAAGTAAGATCCTAGTGTGATCCAAGTAAGCTTTTTAACTATAATTGATCCAAGTAAGATCCTAGTGTGATCCAAGTAAGCTTTTTAACTATAATTGATCCAAGTAAGATCCTAGTATGATCCAAGTAAGCTTTTTAACTATAATTGATCCAAGAAAGATCCTAGTATGATCCAAGTAAGCTTTTTAACTATAATTTTTAACTATAATTTTATTTTTAACTATAACACGGAAAGTGTTTCAAAGTGAAAAACAGAGCCATGAAATCAAGCACTTTGTTTCGGTGACTGTGCAGTCAATAGGGGCCATTTAGGGGGGGTGTGTTTGCGCTCAGCAATTTCTCCTCTATAATCTTTAAATTTGTCGATCTTGGAAGATTAACAGTCTTTGGTAGCAAGCATGGCAAACAGGGTATCAAAATGTAGCTATAAACACAATTCCCCAAGGATGTGTATGAATGACAGTGCAAATGATCTATTCTTTATACACTGTTGTAACTTTTATCCTTGCTTTCCCTCATGGCGGAATCCTGTAGCCCCAGAGCTGCCAATCTTTGAAAGACGTAACTGGCTTATTCACCTTCACTATGTGAGAAAGGAATATGAGGCGTGTAAGGTACGTTGGTTGATTGTTTTTTTTTCTTGGTTGGTTATCTACATTTAAAGGGAATATACAGCATTTGCAAACATCGAAAAACAAAACTATCAAATTTTTACAAAATACATTACTAGGATGTTGGTAAATTGACAGTCTAAAACATCCTGTAAAATTATGGCACCTGGTGTGAAGTCATTTCCAAGAAAAATGGTATTTTTTTATAAATTTCCAACGGTGGTCGGCCGACCACCGTTGGAAAAACCTAACTATTCTTCAACTACTGCTCCAAATTTACCATTTTTTTTTCAGTCCAAATTTTGATTGCTATTGGTTATGTTCATGAACGGGTGCAGGCCAGCTAGACTGGTTTCCTTACCTTACAATTTTCCAGCATCTATAAATTGATCCATTTCATCTTCAATGGAGTCAGGGAACCGGAAAAATTGAACATTTTTGTTTTTCTTGGTTTTTCCAGCATTTTCGAACACAAAACTTCAAACATGTCAGTGTAACAAAATTTGATTTACTATACTAACCCCTCAAATAGTTCATTTCTGAAAATTACAGCAAAAGCCAATGATGTACATTCCCTTTAATACACATGATGAACAATTCTATATTTGATGAACATTTCCATATTTCTTGTTTATTTAATTAATGATACATTATTAACCTTCATTTATAAATACCTGAGACAGTTCACCAAATCAGTCGAGAGCCCATCACGTGGGTGGTTTTAAACAGCCAGTAAAACACTGCTGCATTCTGCGCCACATCATGCAGTATGCGCCGCTCGTGCGCCAATTTCCATATAAAGAGATTTTTAGTGGTTGCGTGCAAGGCACATACCATCAACATAGCCAGAGTGGTGTTTCATAAAACTTGAAATAAATTGATGAACAAAATCATTGGAAATTTGTGAAGTTTTGAATTTTTGACCGAAAGGTATTGACCGAAAGGTATGTCTAAAACCAGCTGGATGTGGATAATGATCTTTGGCCTAGCAACAAAGCTCCAAAATATTCACACTTAATACCACAGAACGTGTTTAATTGGGATGTAACTATTGAAATATATGTGCACTTCTCACATGCCACACTGCACATTTCAGACGTACATTGTAAACATCAATAAGTGCATGCATGTCAGGCCTTTGTTGGCCATTTATCGTGGCTTTGATTGGGGCAGGCCTGATTGGATCAGTCATTGCCTTAATTGTGCCTGTAATCTGCCTTGAACTTGAGACATTTCGCCGTCCGCATTTTCGACTTGCAGATGTTGATTAAGGAGCAGGTGGCTGAGACCAGCGGCATGTGTGAGTACCCGCTGTACGTCCAGGCGCTGATCCTGCGCCAGATGGGACGCATACAGGAATCTCTGGAATGCTTCCAGACGTGTGCACTCATCAATGCCCAGAACTCAGACAATCTCAAGCAGGTTGCGAGATCACTGTAAGTATTCATTGTAACGTTGTGCAATCAGTTGACTAGGCCCAAACGGATCTGAAACATTCTACAGTGTAGTCGGAAACCTAATTCTAAAATTTATTGAATGAATTGAAGTTTGGTTTGAATTCTACCGATTAAATCACCAACACCGAAGAACTTAACATGAGATTTCACCTTAATTCCACCAGAGTGATTAGTCACGGTTGAGAGATCTTGAAAATTCTCTTTCAAAAAGATGTGGTATGTTCACAAAGACGAACATACTTGGTAAAAATAATGTTAAGACAAATGTTCCAAAAAGATGAATTGTAAAGAAGCTGTTCGTGGACAGTTGTTGTTGTTGTTATGTCTTGCTTGGATTTAAAAAGAATTAGCATAGATCGGTTTGGATACCCAGAACTTTAGAAATGTTCTCATCTTATTTCCAGGCACATTTTTGTAAAAAACTACTAAATGTAAATGCATGTAGCAACCGACGGAAACTTCAGTGAAAATGAATAATTGATTTATTTGACTGACTTAACACTGCCTGCATCTGTACGCAAAAATAATATCGCCATTTCATAAATTGAAACTCTTTGGATAAGAGAATGATTATTCCTTTATTTTTTTTTTTAGTAACTGGCCTATTATCAGTCAGGTTGGTGCAGTGGTTACTTTCCTTGCCTATCACCGCTATGGCCTGGGTTCGATTCCTGCCCGGACCTCATGTGGATTGGGTTTTCAGGATATTCTTCTGGGCTTTTCCTCCCTCCTCTTCAACTGTAATTTCTTCTCATTGTCTTCTCTCTATAGGTTTCTTCAGGCTTGTGAGCTACAGTGCCTAGGGCGCTTTTGAGGAATCTTTGATTTTATTTCCGGAAAGATATCAAATCAAATCCAGTAAGACTACTACTGATGTATCGACTTCAAACTCTGAAGTCTACTTGGTTAATTTTTTTTGCCAGGTTTCTCCTTGGAAGACACAAGGCGGCCATTGATGTATATTCAGAAGCTGCTCGGATGAGCAGTCGTGATTGGGAGATTAGCCACAACCAAGGCGTCTGCTACATGTACCTCAAAGAGTACATGAAGGTAAACCTATAGGCAATTCCACGGTTACTCCCGTTACATTTTCGTAATGTGAGTAACCGATTTTGTGTGTCTTGTTTATCATACATAACACATTTTTCTGGATGTCATCTTTGGTGCTTAGGTAGGTCTAGGTCTACTCTATCTACCATGGGGATAACAGTTATTAAACCTTTTCAGTAAGGTAAATACAGCCCAAGGAAACTCAAAAGTACATCAAATATGTAACGTGAGTAACCGTGGAATTGCCCCTATGTACAGCCTGTCTCAAAAAAATGGTACAATCAGAAAAAAAATTGGTTAAATATGAAATTTCAAAATAAGTCATTCTTACTTGACATAATATTTAAGAACAAAGACTGGGCTTTCCAATAGTGTTTGTTTGATCTTGCTTTTGTCAATTCAGAGATATAATCAATTTAGTGCGATACACCAAAATCGATTTTGTGCCACTTTTATGCATGGGCAGAGTTGTTTCGAGTACTGTGCCATGCTGTCTTGAAGCTCACAAAAGATTGCAACTTGGCAAAAGAAACAAACTCAATTTTTGTGTTCCGCAGTAAACTGGAGTTATCTCTGGATTGACAAAAGCAAATGAGATGAAACAAAAAGTATTGGAAAGCCTGGTCTTTTTTCTTTAATGTGATGCTCAAAACGACTCACTTATGTTTAGATTTAATTTTGAAAAAAAAAAATGTTTTCGATTGTACCATTTTTCCCACACACGTTATTTTTGGGACATTTCCTTTAATACACATGGACATTGTTATATGCGTATTTGGGAAGAGATAAGATTTCGCCTTTTTGTGTGTGCATTTTTGACAGGCCAAAGAGATGTTGAAGCAAGCTATTCAGTTCAACCGCCACGACTTGTCCTATGTCATGCTGGCTAAGATCTATCTGATGGAAGGCGATATCCACATGGCCATTGATGTCTACAAGCGAGCTATAGAGTAAGGAAATATCCATCTAATCATGCAGACTGAGACCCTTTTCTTAACTGTGCGTTATTCGTAGCCTTGTTGCCTAGTCTGGTTCCGCGCTGAATATCGTTGTGATGTTGCATTCAGGGGGCGGGGAATCAGACCTAATGAAATGTTGGACTTTACTTCCCTTTAAAAAAAAATCCTCTGGAGCCACGAACTACAAATGGCCACAAGGCTAGGGCTATTGGGCAGTTTTTCTTATTGCCCTTTCTACCATGCAAATTAAACAAATTCATTGACAAAATCTTGACTGATCAAACAGAACCAGACTAGGCAACGGAACAAGACTAGGCAACAAGGCTACGAATAATGCACAGTTAAGAAAAGGGTCTCAGTCTGCACGATCAAATTATTGTGTAGGGAGATTTGTAATATTTTGTTTTTCCCTCAGCGACATATGTTATAAGCGCTGTAGACAGTGTTTTCCGTGAGACTACAAGGAAATATTCACCAACTTACTCGGGTGGGACTTGAACCCACGACCTCCTGCTTGCTAGAGCAGATGTCTTACCACTCCACCACCGAGCTTGCCAGGATCTTCTGGCAACTTTTGAATCTGATATAGCAGTGGGTACCACATGCAATTCTAGAAGATGGAATTTGGCATCCAGGAGATCTAAATACACAACATTTGGAATTACTGATTGTGGTACTTGCTTCTATGGGCTCCGTGCGCGAACAAAGAGGGCGCCCTTTTACCTAACAACGACGTCCCATGGGCGGGACATTTAGCTGGTTGAAACCCACTGTTCCTTGTGTGTGCCGCACGTACACCAGGGGATTTGTACTATGTACACGCAGTGGTACGGCCGCGCGTCGCGGCAAAATTGCAGTCAGGCAAGATGGCGTCGGTCGGTCACCCCCAACTGTACTTCCTTTGCCGGTGAGGGGGTACTTGTGAACGGAGCGGATAAGATAAGAACTGTTGATTGCAGTGATGTGAGACACGGTATTTGTTTTAGCCTTGATGGAGGCATTGTCAAGGTTGCCACGCCTTCTTGTTTAATACCAGGTTTCAAGCTTCTAGGTTATTTCAAACACTACAGAAAATTGTCTTTCTTTAATTGTGTGTCCGTGTTATTTCCAGGTTTTCTCCTGAGAATCCTGAGCTGTTGACTACACTTGGCTTGTTGTATCTTCAGGTAACTACTTTGTTATTCATCCTGTTTGTTTACAAAGCTATGTGCTTTTGTTTATGGTGTAAATCGAGGACACACGTGTAGCATCATCGGTGAATCGAGGACAGGAACCAAATCAAGGACGACCTCGATTAGAAAACGTGAACAAAACCAATGAGAGCTGTTGCAAAAAAGTTATTAAGTACAAACAAAGGAAAAGGGAAGAGGAACAAAAGAAAATCCTTGATTTACACCATAAACAGACGTGCTTGGGTGAGCTTGTCTTACATACGCAGTGTGGACTTCCGAACAAAACACGTTCACATAATGTAGGTAGCACCGACGTTGTGTGGACTTGCCCACGTCCACACAGTGTTTCCCCATTTCTGGAAAACAGGTTTAGAGGCATTTTTGGGTTAGGTTTATCTGTAGCAGAATGAAGAGAAACACTAAAGGGAATCATAGAAAAAAAATTGGGTTGAAAGAGTTTTCACAGTTTGAGAAAAATGAGTTTTTCCACTGGTGTTCCTTAACTACACGAAAAGAAAGGAAAGTCCACACTACTTATGTGAAACAAGTCGGTGTGTGTGTGTGTGTGTGTGTGAAGTCTTAAGAAGTCAGTCACACACATCTGATATAAGATATTGAACAGAAGTTGTGTATGGGTTCCGTGTATCATAGCTGGTCAATTCCATCGTCAGATTTTACAAATTTTACAAATCTTCATTAACAAAAAACATTAGTATGTTGTTTTTAATATGGCAAAGCCATGAATGAGTGCGCGCAAGCATTGATATGACGCACATGCACGTGCGGTTGCTAGTATTCGTCAGTTCAGTGCGTGACATTGCGTAGTTGCAATCGGCTGGATGAGAACATGTCTCGGATGCTGATTTCGGGCGCAGTTCAAAACATGACTTGGCAACTTTTGAATTGAAATCGAGATCGTAGAATATTGTTTTCTTGGAACACACAGCATTCACTGAGCTAAAACTTCATCAGGTTTATGTTTAGCACCCTTCTTAAGATATTGAGCAGTTTTGTTGCTTCAAACAAAAACAAATGCAAAAATGATATTCTCTACCTTTAAGTTCCGAATAAATGGGGAACAATTCTACAATGAAGACCTCAGAAATTACAAAGTAAGAAATCTTTCATGGGATGTCTTTTCTACTTTTGCTAATGAGAACTTCGACTTTTTTCTTTACCTTTAACCTTCACAGATGAACCAAAACCAGCGAGCCTTTGAGCACCTTGGTAACGCTTTGACCTATGACCCGAGCAATGTCAAGGTCAGTTGTTGGCTTCTAATGCCTTTTCTTCACATATTGCAAATGTTGTATTTTCCCTTAATATCTCTTATTTTATAAACAAGAGTCTGAACTGCCAGCACACTACTTTAGACAAAGCCAGCCAGTCCATAGCAGGTTACTGTCCTGCTGGTAACTATTTATACTTTTGGGTGGAGAGAGGCAAGTTGGGGTGGAGTGGCTTGCCCAGGGACACAACATATGGTCAGCAGCAGGATTTGAACCCTCACCCTCTGAGCATGAGTCACAAACCTAATCACTAGGCCATAGTCGCCTGTTTTTAACATGTAGGATCTAACTTGTATCTGCCAAACTTTACCGTCTTTATTTTCTGCTATGTCTTGATCAGGCTATTCTAGCTGCCGGCAGTATGATGCAGCAACACAATGACTACGACGTGGCTCTCACTAAGTACCGCATTGCGGCTGCAGCTGTCCCAGAGAGCGCCCCCCTCTGGAATAACATCGGCATGTGCTTCTTTGGCAGAAAGAAATATGTCGCTGTAAGTATTTGCTCCCCCTGGAACAATATCGGCATGTGCTTCTTTGGCAGGAAGAAATATGTCGCTGTAAGTATTTGCTCCCCCTGGAACAATATCGGCATGTGCTTCTTTGGCAGGAAGAAATATGTCGCTGTAAGTATTTGCTCAAAGAAGCAGGGGGTCTACATTTTAGTGACAAGTTCGATTTAGGACCATTGTATGATTTGTGGTTGAACTGTGATCGGAACGTCGAGTTTATACCTCTGTTTCTTTCAGAACCATGCTCTTAGTTGAGAAATAATTCCCACATGGTGTTTTCGCAAACCTTTCACTCATTTTCCTGCAAAGTCTGATTTTAAATTTCAACAAATTTGATGAAAATGGCACCGCGACATCTGCATTGCGAGGGCAATTTTAATCTTTTAACAGTCGCACAGATTGTATGGTAGACGCCCGTATTGGACATGAAGTGTATTGTGCGAATATACATGTTGCATCTCTGCTTGTGTAAGCTTTTTCATTGCTACTTCCCATAGTAGGGAAAGTAACTTAACACTTGACATCGTTTTTTTTTGGTCGTAGGCCATAAGCTGCCTGAAGAGGGCCGGCTACCTTGCGTCCTTTGACTGGCGTATCTTGTACAACTTGGGACTGGTCCATCTCACCATGCAGCAGTACGCGTCTGCGTTCCACTTCCTCAGTGCGGCCATCAATCTCAAACCAAAGATGGGACAGCTCTTCATGCTTCTTGCAGGTCAGTTTGGACAAGAAGCCTAAATCAATCTGGTAACCATAAAGGACTGTGTACACAAGTCCTCCTCCCCCAAGATGAGAGAGGATTCAGTAGGCTCTTTGGAACACATTGCTGTCATTCTCCTGGCTCTCATGCCAATGACAGTACTGTATATCTGTTAAGTCCTCACAAGTCCACCTCAAGTCATTGAGTCTTAAAGAGTATTATTTTATCATAGATATAGAATAAAAAAGACTAGATCGGCAGTGCGCACAGACGCGCGTTCTGCCATTGGCGGCGCCATTTTTCAGCGCGTGGGGCAAAAGTTGCGTTACGCACACCTTTATTTCCGTAGGTTTGTATGAAAGGGATATTTTTATACCCGTAAAAGTAATATTTTTGACCTGAAGTAGTTATTTCCCTAACAAAATTCAAAATGGGCTAGCAAGCTTCATGTTCATTTCGAATTTTGGTCCATTTTGTTCTTCGTGCTTATTCTCCGTTTTAAAATGCTGGTGCGCGTTGCTACAAAAAAAACCTGCATCCAGTTGTTGAAGTGCTATTTGCCTCAGAATTAAAACAGAGTACATAAAGCTTCCATCAACTTACAGAATGATGATTATTTTGAACTTTTTTTTCTCGTAGTTGTTGCGTTGTCCTTAAATTTAAATCCACGGCAGTCTTTAAAGGAAAACACCTAGAACATTTGTTTTTCTCCATTGTCCCTCCTGAGTCCTGAGGACATGACTTACGCCGTTATCAGATACATTTTTGTACTGTTGGATACCGGGGGATGCCCCCCCCCCCACCCCAGCTCTTCACCCATAAAATAGAACAAATAAATTTTGGATGTGTAATGTTTTCATTGTATATTTCTCATTTGTGTTGTTTCTTTAGTTGCCTTGACACATCTAGACGACACAGACAACGCCAAGCAGGCATATGAACAGGCTCTGCAACTTGATTCGTAAGTAACTTGAGATTTCGTTTAAAAGATGCTCTTTAACCTCTTAAAATTCATGAGTATATATATTCAAAAATGTATTAGTTTTGTATGGCTAACAGGCTGCTAGCCATAAAACAATAGCTCATTCTTTGTTTTTAAATGAAAGGGGGACATGAAAACCTATATCAAGTACAGTGGCTTGGCCGTATAATTCTGAATCTATACTTCAAAACCAGTTGTTCGATCTTTGCAGGATACCGAGTAATTGTTTTAGGATAATATAACGAATAATGTAAAACTTTGTCCTGAGGCATGTCGCTGTTCCTACAGTTATAGAAAGCCATGTCTGAAATACATGTAGTTTAAATTGTAAAATGAAAAAATATTGTGTTTACATTTTTTTCATTTCTGTTGTCTCCATTCGTAGGAAAGATGTCAGTATCCTTCTGAACTTCTCCCTATTTTTGTACAACCTTGGCGATCGTAAAACGGCTACAAAACACTTCATCGCTTTTGAGCAGAGCATGCAGAAACTGAAGGACACAGGAGCTGCCGATCTGGATGCTGAGGTAATGTTGCTGTGGGTGGTTTGATCTGATTGTAAATTGTTGACAACCAACGATGAAGGTTTCAGTAAGTGTGATCACGGACTATTGGCAGTGGTTGATTTGAGACGCAATATGAGCTAATCGGCTCGGTGCACAAGTACCCCTTCAACGGCCAGAAAAGAAGAGTTGGGGGACATTTAAAATAATTTGGAATATTTGTATTGCTTAACAGTTGTTTAGTGAGTCATGTTACCTTTGTCTCACAGCTGATGGACACAGCCGGCAAACTCGGCCCGGCTTTGCAAGTCGGAGAGAGCCTGGTGTGGAAAGACAAGGCCAACCAGCCATCAACGTCGCCCTCTGCACCCCTACCAGCCCCACCGCCTTACACGGATACATCAACCGAGGCCCTGGCGAATGCCCCTACACCTCCGACCCACGACCCGGCGGCATCGGAACAAAACAGCAACACGAGGAGTGACAGGGTGGCGGTACCATCTCAGTGAGCGAGTCCGCAAATTGAGGGTTCATTTAAGCATCATGTTAAGTGAAACGTTAGTTCAAGTCATATTTGAGTTTTGACCTGGTTTGTTAACATCATATGCACAGCAAGTATTATTAAATAGTACCAATATTGCATGTAGAGCACTTTAACAGAGACATTTTGCAGTACCACTTGAGGAAAGTTGGGTCAAAATGCACCCGGGATGCCGGAAAAATGTCACAATACGCCACGTTAGGGAACTCCTCTGAAAGCACATCAGTGCATTATTTTACTGTTATGCCCTCACATTGTGCTTAGATTTTTAAATGTATATTTATAGATCTCTCTCAAATGATGTCACTTCCTACAGATTGTCACAGTGCATCGGCATTTTGGATGTCAAATTTTCGTGACGCGCATCGGCTGCACTGTATTTGGAAAAAACACATGCGCATATGTAGAACATTTTTCACACTGCGCGTAGTTGCACCTGATGGCGTTAAATACACTATACAAGAGAGGGCGCTTTTGAACCACTTTCGAGAGCCCCATTTTTTCTTCATATATCATCTCAATGAAGCCAAGGTCAGTCATTGCAAAAATGATGATGATAAGACATGGGACTGAGAAACATTTCCGACTTTGTTAGAAAACTAAGAAAATTTCCTTGACTCTCCATAGACTTGCACAACCTTTGAAGTGGTGTTAGGTTGCAACATTTCTTTCAAGTCATGTTATAACAAAATACATGTAATAAGTTTGCTTTGATTATGTGTATTTCCAGATACCATTGCAGTGTGTATATTTTCAGGGTATTGTGCAATGACTGGATTTCAGCCCACATTTGTGGGAATAGTTCAGTTGTGTTTTGTTTGATGTTTCATTTATGATATAACTTCTTGAAAACAAATTCCTCACTATGAATGTACATATAAAGTCAAATAATGTGAATAAAATTTAGTGGAAATCTGAAAATGTGTCATTTAAGTATTATTTTGCCCAGCTGATTGTTATGGAGTTTTTAGTTTTGTTGGGGGTTGCAGTTCAAGTGTTCGAGATACATGAGTTGGTAAAAGTAAAAGAATATGAGTAAATGAAACTAGGGAAACGAAATGGAGTGGTCTGAATACCCCCCCCCAAAAAAAAATAAAGTAGGGCCAGAAAAATACCCCTGGCATCAAATGAGTTGGGCTCCATCCCCCACCAGACTTCTGGAGATGTTAAGACCATTTGTTTAGGAACTCTTGCTCAAATATTGGTACATATTTTGCTTCATAAATATTAACTACTGTGAGGAAGATGTGAGGCAAACGTTCAGACTTCGTTTATATGGTTTTGACGTTAACAAATAACATTCTTGAGCAAGAGACGAACCCGGAACGAAGCCGAGGTTTGGACTTATCATGCCAGCAATAACAGTGAACGATAGGGGGCGGGCGTCAAATTATGAAGCGAGCAACTTTTCAAGTTGTAACAATTGAGGGCGGTATTTAAACCAAATGACGTCTCGAGCAATGTTGACGTTGAGCTGAGGGTGAGGCTCTTATTAAATTGGGTAAATTAGCACTTATCTCACTTTGTATCTTGACTTTAGCTGTATAAATGTGTAGATAAAGTATCTGTTTTGTATTTGTGACATATTTATAAAATTTAAATCAAATAAAATCTCTGTAAATTATTCATCAAACTTTGTCTTTGAGATTGACACTTGATTAATGACAAGCATAACAAGCGATACATTACAGTGATTTATGCACAAACCTATGGGTGGTTGGGTCAGTGGGGGAAGAGTGCATAGGGTTAATATATGGGCGATCATGTATCTACAGGCCTGGTTCCTATAACAAAATCACCTGCAGTTGCAGGTCGCATCAGCTGAGACATGGTAAAAATGCTAAAACACTGATGGAAAAAGAACATTTTTGCAAGTTCATTCACAGAACTTGATCTCTCTTGGCTGTGTATGTATTTTCCGTGTTGATGAATTTATTTCCAGATCATACTACTCCTATTTTGAGTGATATGATGCAGTATGTTTCCCTGAAATTTCCTACCTTAAAAACGTGGTTAGTTGGTTTGTTTTTTTTAGACTGAATGTACACATCACAGCATATTCCAGACTGTTATATTTACTGTACAATATTGCATACAGGATTTCTTACATGAGTATTCAATGTAATTATATAGTATATCTCAAAATGTACTTAATTTAGTTTACTTGCAGATTTGACTTACAGCCGTTATAGGTGATATCTGCCAGCAACCATGGATCGCAAGCACATCTTGAGTCTACTCTTTGTACTTGTCTTCCATGCGCATGTCGTGTACAAAATAGTCGGTGCACCAGCAGCAGATACAGTGGATCACAATGAAGGTATGTTAATGGCTATGTACATGTACGTGTAAATAAAGGGGATAGTAGTTTGAAGAAGTAGTGGTCAACGTACAGTTCAAGATTGGCTACAATCCCGGCCAAAATGGTTGGGACACTTCCTGAGCCTGCCACGGTCACCCACTCCCCGGTCAATGTTGTTCTCTCCAGCTGATGGAGCACACACCGCGCAATGAGAGACAACATTGAACGGGGGCCCGGGGGTTGGGGGCCCAGCGAGATTTGGCCAGGATTGTAGATTATTCTCGGTGACCCTCTTAAACATGTTTATATCTGTCCCATCACATTGTCAAACCCCATTCATAAACACCTGTTAAAAATTGTAACCTGATAATTTTGACGGTATACAAAACTGTACACATTTAAAAACTTGGCAAACTTGCAATAATTTCATTCTTCCGTTTTACTCCATGTTCAGAAATGATATACACATGTACCTAAATATTAATTCTTACAAAACATAAAAACACAATTGTCGGGCATTTCTACGTGTAGGTCAGATCAGGCAACCTCGCGAACCATCCAACAAGAAAGCAACCGCCATCCCAGAGCAGATCCACATTGCCCTCGGCGACGCCGTGACAGAGATGGTTGTCATGTGGTCAACACAAGCTCGGTCATCATCAGTGGTCAAGTACGGCCCGTTGCTGGACAGCTTGAATCTGGTGGCCAGCGGTGACTGCGTGGAATTCTCTTGGCTGGAGGGCAACGCAGAGGGTTTGCAGTTCATTCATCGGGTCAAGTTGAGGGTGAGTCTTTTTGAGAAATATGGGGAGTTTTGGCGTAGTGGTTAGGGTTCATGACTCATGATCAGGGGGTCAGGGGTTCGAATGCAGCCGCTGGCCATATGTCATGTCCTTGGGCAAGCCACTTCACCTCCACTTGCCTCTCTCCACCCAGGAGTATAAATGGGTACTGGCATTAGCTGGGGAGTAACCTGCGATGGACTAGCATCCCATCCAGGGGGAATAGAAATATTCTCAGTCGTTTCATGCCACTGAAACCAGAGATAAATGCTGGCCTGATGGGCCATATTGTCTCGTAACAGACTTTAATTTACTTCTTGAGAAACGTTGGACATTTATCAAAGCTGTGCCCCAGCTTTGATCAATGTATGAGTCACAGTTTGTTACAAGCATAGCTTGCTACAACAAGTACATGTCTGACTAGATTGCTTTTATTGTCTCCACTGTAGTATGTTCTTCCGTTATTGTGGGATGTTTGTTTAAAACAGATTTCATACTTTTTGGAAGGATGTTATACATGTTATAGAGCAAGAGTTGAAGACCCTCTTTTTACTTTTGACAGCTCATATTTTTCACTTTCTGTTTTTTTATAAGAATCTCCTGCCAGCAACTAACTACTCATACAAGGTGGAGAGTGATAGCCAGGAAAGCTCGATGTTCACATTTGCAACATTGCCAGACACAACGGTATGTAGTTATTTATGCCGTGAGTATCATCTTCCAGTAAAGTCCCATGAAATCAGTTTTAAGTGAAAACATTTTTTTCTACAGATGAAACCATTCCACAGAATTGTGTGAAAATTTGGAAACTTCCTCTAGATTTCAAATTGTTCTATTGACTACCATGCTGTTTCTGACTTCTAATAGGACATATTTGTTTATTTCAACACCTCGTTGTAAGTTCAGTAATGTAATGTAAAAAATTATAGTAATGTGTTCATGCGATGGAACAACATGGGGTTCAGGCATAATTTTACCCACCCTGAAACACCTTAACTATACAGGCATGCGATATTACTGGTCTGAAATGTACATTCACACCCTATACTGACAAGTATGGTTTCCTGTGTGCTTGTATTCCCAACTGCAGGACTGGTCCCCAACGCTGCTTGTATTCGGAGACATGGGTCACGTTGGTGGGGCGCCAAGCTTGCGTCTCCTGAACGAGGCGGCGACAAAAAGAACTGCAGATGTTGTCATCCACGTTGGGGACTTTGCCTATGATTTCCACGACGAAGGAGGAAAGGTATAGATAGATGTGTTTCAAGCCAGGGACTAGGCCTGTACCCTGGGTGGTTAGGGGCAGGTGTAACTCCAGCAGCCCCAGGAACACGTGCTTATCATCAGTTTAAGTATTGCCACATAACTACTCACACCAACGTCTACAAATACTCCTTGTTTCCAAGAACAATACCTACTTGGAACAACCTCCCTGCATCAGTCACCTCTGCTTCCTTTTCCCAATTCAAAAACCACCCTCAGTCTACCTTAGATATAAATCGGTCTTACGCGCAACCTTGGCGTGATATCCCGATGAGGGAACTTTGCCAAGCATCAGCGTAGAAGTAGAAGTAGAAGTATTTGCTCATGATTATTGATGTGTTTTTTTTTCAAGGTAGGGGATGCCTTCATGAATAGAATCCAACACGTAGCATCTACAATTCCATACATGACCTGCCCGGGCAACCACGGTGAGTAGAGCCAGTCACAATCCATAACTTACTTGCTTAACCCTAACCGAACTCAACCCATCAAAGTTCAACAGCAGTTTTTGTTCAAATCTGTTGGGATAGGTACAGTACCCCAAAACAGATGGTCTTTTGGTTTGGCATACCTCCAGAAACTAAGTCATGTCAGGGTCCCTGAAAATTCAATGCAAAGAGTGAATTGGACGCTAAATGTCAGCATGTAACTGGTGTGTTGATTGATTTCAGAGATTCCAAACAGCTTCAGCCATTACCGCTATCGCTTCTCAATGCCCAGTCTGCCATGGCCGATGCCCCTGGAGAAAATGTGGTTCAGCTTCAACGTTGCCAGAGCACACTTTGTGAGGTATGTAAATACAAAACTACATCATTTGTGATGCGAGCAAGCTTAATGAGTCGTTTGTCGGGAATCTTCATTTGGAGATACAGGCCAAGTAGGGCCACTTCATCACATCACTTCATTGCATCTCTTGATGTTCCGACTTCCATAATTTTTGAACTAAAGATGGTATCAGCATGCTGTTTTCACAGCAGTAATGCTGAGATTGTGCTCTTTTCAAATCTGTAATAAAAAATTTTTTGACCAGGGTCGACAAATGACTCATGTAGGTTGATCGCATCACATCTAATCAAGAGGTCCACCTTTGTACCTGGTCTGAACAAAGCTGACTCTTAACTCTTCAACACACATCTCCACCTCAAAACGAAATGATATAAAAGAGTTTTTGAAAGAGAGTTTTTGAAATGAAGAAGCTGAGATCAAATGTTGTCTTGTGGGTATTATGACTATTAGCAGTGTGTTTTGTGGGTAAGTTTGAAATGCGCTACCCATAGCCATAACAGTCGGGTACCCGCGGAACTGTAATTTACAGACACAACGAACCCTGAAACTAAAAGTATATTAGGTGTTTCTCATTGTGCATGTTCCGCACAGTGGCACTTTCTGCGCCTTAGATAGACAAATTAAAACAAAACCGCAAGCTTGTTGTATTTGTCGGTAATTTGATTCATAATTTAAGAATTCTTTGGGTGCAAAGGCCTGTTTAATCTTTTTTTCTCTTTTGGAAACTTATCAAATAAAAAGAAAAAAATGTGCCACCCTTTCAGAAAGGTTGTGTTTGTTTATATGCAAAGAAGGCTTTGGGTAATAATACCCAAATAAGTGAACTGTTTGCTGAGCATTTTCAGTCGGGTATTGGGCATTATAAACGTATCTGTCCCAGCCCTAGTGGCCTTCCTGTGAAAGCAACAATTCATAATTGGCGAGTTATTTGGATTATGGCCAAACTAATGCTTTAAAAATGACTGAAGTGGCAACTAGTGTACTACCAGCTACTTACCTCCGCCGAGGAGGTTATGTTTTCGCCAGCGTTGGTTTGTCTGTATGTTTGTTTGTTGGTTGGTTGGTTGGTTTGTCTGTGGACAAAACTCAAAAAGTTGTGGACGGATTTGCATGAAAATTTGTGTAGGGGTGGTCCTTGGTACAAGTACGAATCGATAAGCTACAAAATACTACTGAGTATCAATAAAAAATAATGATAATGTTGGGTATTTATAAAGCGCACGTATCCACCAGGACTGGTGCTCAAGGCGCTATATCATTATTACCCCTGCTCATTGGGCCCATGAAATATTCCAAATACCATCTCAGCCATGTCAGCTCCCTGGGGAGTATAATATAGCTCGATGCAGCCTGTTAGGCGCAAGGAAGCTAATTCAACCTGTAGTTTGCATTTCTTTCCATACAAGTGTGCACAACACTTGTAAATTCTGTGGTATTTGGTACTTGACCCCCAAAGAACCCTTAGGGGGTTAGGGTTAAATTAGGGACCCTGACTAGTTCAGAAATACAAATTAAGAATTACTTTGGGGGAATGTGTTCAAATGACGTCAAATTGAACAAATGGAACCGAATAATCGACACTTCGATCAATTAAGCGGGTAACTGAATAATACTTGCAGCCCTACTTGACTGCAACAATAGCTATCAAGATATTGAATATGTACAATCTTTTTTATTTTTTGGGTGGGGGTGCAGTTATTCAACAGAAGTGTATTTCACCAACGGCCCCGTCGATGAGCAGTATGAGTGGCTACTGAAGGACCTAGAGGAGGCTAACAAACCGGAGAATCGACAGCTACGGCCCTGGATCATAGCCATGGGTCACCGACCAATGTACTGCTCCAACGGAAACAACGACGACTGCACTAACAAAGGCAGCAAGGTTAGAGAAAGGTGAGTCATGGACCGCAACAGTAAATCATAGACCAAGGGAAGGAAGCCGGGTTGATTGTTCATGAGTTGATTGTTCTGATTTCATCGCCTGCAGGCGCTGCTTCCCCCGCAAAGTAGGCCAGGCATTGAAACCGCCTACTCCGTGTAGCAGGTGTATATTTGTAAGGCTGATTCTTAAAAATACATTCCTTGGTTTTTCAGTATTTTGATGGATTCTGGACTGCAGAGCTCACTAAAAAAATATCTTGGCAATGGCCTTTTTATGTTTTATGTTTCCGAGATGGGGAAAAGATTTGAGGATTTTCATTTCATGCGTGCGAGTTAACTGGTTCTCTTTAGAACCACAGAATGTATGGCGCCTTACAGGGAGAGGGCAGGAGGCTGTGCAATTTATGAGACAAATCCTGGAGTTTCTTAAAAATGCGATATGCATAATTCATTGCGTCTTTCTTACAGTGATTGAATGCCGAGAGGAGACAGCGTGGAATAAAAATGTAATTCCTGAATTGTAGCACCATGTCAACTAATTACCTTTGATACATGTCTGTTTCTACAAGGAATCTTTGTTCAAGGATAAGGCCTATTGCAGATCTATACACACCGTAATATGCTGTCACCATGGGTGTACAGGCATTACATTCACTGTGTGGACTTCCGAACAAAAGAGGTCCACATAAAGCAGGTAGCTGAACCACAGAACCAGTACTCGAAAAAGAAGAAAACTGAATATTCGGTTGCTTCCAATCCAACATCGTAGGCTTTGTTGACAGATAATTACCATATTGTAGTTGAGATCAGATTTTTTCAAATGTAGTTTCTTTTTTACTCCCATTTTATCTTTGGTTCCTTTGCAGTTTGGAGGAGCTGTTCTTTTCCCAGGGGGTGGATATAATCATCCAAGGCCATGAGCATTCCTATGAGCGGCTCTGGCCAGTGTACATGGAACAGGTGTACGCTGAGAACTACACCAATCCCCGGGCACCTGTGCACATCATTGGCGGGGCGGCCGGCTGTAATGATTGGTATGGCTCCTGTGCAGACCCAATTCTGTTTCCTCGCGGTGAGTGTTTGAAATAGTGTTTTGAAACTTTTCTTGTTTAAAGGGAATATACAACATTTGCTAACATCAAAAACTAAAACTACCAAATTATTATGAAATACTTTACTGGACTGCAAATGACAGTGTAAAACATCCTGTGAAATCATTACACCTACTGTGCTGTCATTTTCAAGAAAAGTGGCATTTTAGTATCACTTTCACGCTGGTCAGCCGACCAGCGTTAGAAAAAAACTTGCTTTTTTCAAATAGTGCCCCCAATATGTCATATTTAGTTTGTCTGCATTTTGTTTACAATCGACTTCACACCTATGAAAGGGGAAAAGCCAGCTAGGCTGGTTCCCTGACATAATGATTCCCAGACGTCTATAAATTGCTGTGTTTCATCTTAAGTGGGGTCAGGGAACCAGACTGCAGAAAATTGTTTTTCTTGGATTTTCCAGCATCTACGAACACAGAAACACAAGCAAGTCAGTGTAACAATATTTGCTATAATCCCCCAAATCCATGCATTTTTGAAAGTTACAGCAAAGAAATGTTGTATATTCCCTTTAAGCATTTCAATGTTTATGGCTTATGAATATGCATGAGGTGTTATATTATCTTCCGTTTGATCTTTCAGGCCCCTGGTCCGCCTTCCGATCCTGGCTTCCTGGGCTGTACGGAATCGGCAAATTGATACTTCACAATGCAACGCACGTCCAGTGGCAACAACTCATTGCGCTCAACGGTCAAATCATGGACGATGTGTGGATCGAGCAGAATCATCATGGCAAATTCTCAACCACTCCCAGTGACCAAGATAGCTGAAAAAATTGCGTTTTACAGCCCTTGGCTGACTTGTAAATTACAGACACGTCAAGTTGCTTGCTGATTTTATTTGATTCGTAAATTTTAGCAATAAAACCGAGGATTCCTTAAAAGCACCCTAGGCACTATAGCTCGCAAGCCTGAAGAAACCTGTAGAGAGGAGACCATGAAGAATCAAAAATAAGTTTGGGATGTGGGAGGAAAACCTCAGAAGAATTTTTGAAAGGAAAACCTCACAGAATCAGTATAGGGACTGAAAAACCAATCCACATGTGGACCTACAATCCCGGCCAAAAGGGTTGGGACACTTCCTGAGCCTGCCACGGTCACCCACTCCCCCGCTCCCCCGGTCAATGTTGTTCTCTCCAGCTGATGGAGCACACACCGCGCAATGAGAGACAACATTGAACGGGGGTTGGGGGCCTAGCGAGATTTGGCCAGGATTGTAGGTAGGACTGGAACCCGGACCATAGAGGTGGAAGGAGACAAAAGGACCGCTATGCCACTCCTCTTTTGATTTGACTCGGGTTTGACTCCTGTTAGTTCTCTTGGCCCACCTGGGGCAGCCACGACAGTTGACAGTATGGCAGTTGGCAGACCACAGGAATTCGTCATTTATAAATGTTTCAAATAACAGAAATGCCGAAACTCTGTCAAAAATGGGCATTTTGGCTACAGCTTTTCAGCATTAAGCGTCGATGTCAAAAACCAAAGCTAGTTTCTCACGACTAATTGACCTTTGAAGTTGGGTTACCCGAGGATCATAAGGCCTTGTGAACGTTGAATTTGCCCAGCTCACTTCTTATACTGGACTTCTGTTGTCTGAGTCAACCGAGTAAAGCTACGTGATTTACCCTACACGTCACTCTGACAGATACATGCGTTCCAGAGCTTGTTTTCAAGTGCTTCTCTATGCTGTATGCCTCTATGAATGTTTTATTTGAAGCCAGATTTGTATTAATAATGATTGTTCCAGACTGCTGATGTGAAATGAGTATTCCTTACTTTGAGTAAATTGGGAACAGGTCCCACGTGTGAAAATTCAAAACGGTAAGGGGTTAGCCTTGCATTTTTATCAGAAAGTGGCGAAAACAAATTTTTAAACAAAATTCAAAACGGTAAGGGGTTAGCCTTGCATTTTTATCAGAAAGTGGCGAAAACAAATTTTTAAACAAAATTCAAAACGGTAAGGGGTTAGCCTTGCATTTTTATCAGAAAGTGGCGAAAACAAATTTTTAAACAAAATTCAAAACGGTAAGGGGTTAGCCTTGCATTTTTATCAGAAAGTGGCGAAAACAAATTTTTAAACAAAATTCAAAACGGTAAGGGGTTAGCCTTGCATTTTTACCAAAAAGGGGCGAAAACAAATTTTTATCAAAAAATTCAAAATGCTAAGGGGTTAGCCTTGCATTTTTATTTAAAAGGAGCGAAAACAACTTTTTGATAAAAATGCAAGGCTAACCCCTTACCGTTTTGAATTTTTGATAAAAATTAGTTTTCGCCCCTTTTTAATAAAAAAGCAAGGCTAACCCCTTACCGTTTTGAATTTTTGATAAAAATGTGTTTTCGCCCCTTTTTGATAAAAATGCAAGGCTAACCCCTTACCGTTTTGAATTTTTGATGAAAATTTGTTTTCGCTCCTTTTTGATAAAAATGCAAGGCTAACCCCTTACCGTTTTGAATTTGTGATAAAAATTTGTTTTCGCCACTTTTCGATAAAAATGCAAGGCTAACCCCTTACCGTTTTGAATTTGTGATAAAAATTTGTTTTCGCCACTTTTCGATAAAAATGCAAGGCTAACCCCTTACCGTTTTGAATTTTTGATAAAAATTTGTTTTCGCCACTTTTTGATAAAAATGCAAGGCTAACCCCTTACCGTTTTTGAATTTTTGAAAAAAAAAATAGTTTTCGCCCCTTTATGATAAAAATGCAAGGCTAACCCCTTACCGTTTTGAATTTTTGATAAAAATGTGTTTTCGCCCCTTTTTGATAAAAATGCAAGGCTAACCCCTTACCGTTTTGAATTTTTGATAAAAATGTGTTTTCGCCCCTTTTTGATAAAAATGCAAGGCTAACCCCTTACCGTTTTGAATTTTTGATAAAAATTAGTTTTCACCCCTTTTTGATAAAAATGCAAGGCTAACCCCTTACCGTTTTGAATTTTTGATAAAAATTTGTTTTCGCCACTTTTCGATTAAAATGCAAGGCTAACCCCTTACCGTTTTCGTTTTTGGAAAAAAATTGGTTTTCGCCCCTTTTTGAAAAAAATGCAAGGCTAACCCCTTAACGTTTTGAATTTTTGATAAAAAGTTGTTTTCGCCACTTTTTGATAAAAATGCAAGGCTAACCCCTTACCGTTTTTGAATTTTTGGAAAAAAAATTAGTTTTCGCCCCTTTATGATAAAAATGCAAGGCTAACCCCTTACCGTTTTGAATTTTTGATAAAAATTAGTTTTCACCCCTTTTTGATAAAAATGCAAGGCTAACCCCTTATAATACCGTTTTGAATTTTTGATAAAAATTTGTTTTCGCCACTTTTCGATAAAAATGCAAGGCTAACCCCTAACCGTTTTGAATTTTTGATAAAAATGTGTTTTCGCCCCTTTTTGATAAAAATGCAAGGCTAACCCCTTACCGTTTTGAATTTTTGATAAAAATTTGTTTTCACCACTTTTTGATAAAAATGCAAGGCTAACCCCTTACCGTTTTGAATTTTTGATGAAAATTTGTTTTCGCCCCTTTTTGATAAAAATGCAAGGCTAACCCCTTACCGTTTTGAATTTTTGATAAAAATTTGTTTTCGCCCCTTTTTGATAAAAATGCAAGGCTAACCCCTTACCGTTTTGAATTTTTGATAAAAATTTGTTTTCGCCACTTTTTGATAAAAATGCAAGGCTAACCCCTTACCGTTTTGAATTTTTGAAAAAAAAATTAGTTTTCGCCCCTTTTTGATAAAAATGCAAGGCTAACCCCTTACCGTTTGAATTTTTGATAAAAATTAGTTTTCGCCCCTTTTTGATAAAAATGCAAGGCTAACCCCTTACCGTTTTGAATTTTTGATGAAAATTTGTTTTCACCCCTTTTTGATAAAAATGCAAGGCTAACCCCTTACCGTTTTGAATTTTTGATAAAAATTTGTTTTCGCCACTTTTCGATTAAAATGCAAGGCTAACCCCTTACCGTTTTCGTTTTTGGAAAAAAATTGGTTTTCGCCCCTTTTTGAAAAAAATGCAAGGCTAACCCCTTAACGTTTTGAATTTTTGATAAAAAGTTGTTTTCGCCACTTTTTGATAAAAATGCAAGGCTAACCCCTTACCGTTTTTGAATTTTTGGAAAAAAAAATTAGTTTTCGCCCCTTTATGATAAAAATGCAAGGCTAACCCCTTACCGTTTTGAATTTTTGATAAAAATTAGTTTTCACCCCTTTTTGATAAAAATGCAAGGCTAACCCCTTATAATACCGTTTTGAATTTTTGATAAAAATTTGTTTTCGCCACTTTTCGATAAAAATGCAAGGCTAACCCCTAACCGTTTTGAATTTTTGATAAAAATGTGTTTTCGCCCCTTTTTGATAAAAATGCAAGGCTAACCCCTTACCGTTTTGAATTTTTTATAAAAATGTGTTTTCGTCCCTTTTTGATAAAAATGCAAGGCTAATCCCTTACCGTTTTGAATTTTTGAAAAAAAAATTAGTTTTCGCCACTTTTTGATAAAAATGCAAGGCTAAACCCTTACTGTTATGAAATTTCATAAAAATTAGTTTTCGCCCATTTTTGATAAAAAGCACGGTTTTTTTATTTTTGGTTAAAAATTTGTTTTCGCCTCTTTTTGATAAAAATGCAAGGCTAACCCCTTACCGTTTTGAAAATTTCATAAAAATTAGTTGTCACCCCCTTTTGATAAAAATGCAAGGCTAACCCCTTACCGTTTTGATTTTTGGATAAAAATTTGTTTTCGTCCCTTTTGATAAAAATGCAAGGCTAACCCCTTACCGTTTTGAAAATTTGATAAAAATTTGCTTTCGCCCCTTTTTGATAAAAATACAAGACTAACCCCTTACCGTTTTGAATTTTGATAAAAATTAGTTTTCGCCCCTTTTTGATAAAAATGCAAGGCTAACCCCTTACCGTTTTGAATTTTTGATAAAAATTTGTTTTCGCCCCTTTTTTATAAAAATGCAAGGCTAACCCCTTACCGTTTTGAATTTTTGATAAAAATATAAACGGTAAGGGGTTAGCCTTGCATCTTTATCAAAAAGAGGCCATAACAAATTTTTATCCAAAAATGAAAATGGTAAGGGGTTAGCCTTGCATTTTTATCAAAAAGGGGCGAAAACAACTATTAATCGAAAATTCAAAACGGTAAGGGGTTGGCCTTGCATTTTTTATCAAAAAGGTGCAAAAACAAATTTGTATCCAAAATGAAAATGGTATGGGGTTAGCCTTGCATTTGTATCAAAAAGGAACAAAAACAACTATTAATCGAAAATTCAAAACGGTAAGGGGTTAGCCTTGCATTTTTATCAAAAAGGGGCGAAAACCAATTTTTTTCCAAAAACGAAAACGGTAAGGGGTTAGCCTTGCATTTTTATCAAAAAGGGGCAAAACATTTTTTTATCCAAAAATCAAAACGGTAAGGGGTTAGCCTTGCATTTTTATCACAAAGGGGCGAAAACAAATTTTAATCCAAAAATCAAAACGGTAAGGGGTTAGCCTTGCATTTTTATCAAAAAGGGGCGAAAACAAATTTTAATCCAAAAATCAAAACGGTAAGGGGTTAGCCTTGCATTTTTATCAAAAAGGGGCGAAAACAAATTTTTATCCAAAAATCTAAACGGTAAGGGGTTAGCCTTGCATTTTTATCAAAAAGAGGCTAAAACAAATTTTTATCCAAAAATCAAAACGGTAAGGGGTTAGCCTTGCATTTTTATCAGAAAAGGGTGATTTTTCGAAATTTCAAGTATGTTCGAATGGTTAAGAGCACACATCTGTGGCTTGGGACATGGCTTCTAACACAACGTATGAATCAGTCGATGAGAAACGCCTTACTCCATGCAACCTATCTTGAAGTGAATTAAGATGCAACTGTAAGAACAGTCTCGCTTCTGACACTAGCATCTTAATTGGCCTCTAACACAGCGTATGAATCAGACGATGCGAGACGCCTTACTCCATGCAACCTATCTTGAAGTGAAGATGCAACTGTAAGGACAAACAATCTCACATCTCACACTAGCGTCAATTATCACCATGGGTTTCAATAATTTATTTGTGTACGCAGAAATCTTACAATGTTCATACCATCTTAATATACATGTACATATGTAACATAGCTTTGGGCCTTTTTAAAAGGTCCCATTGTGCATAAACACTTGTTACAAAGTATACAAAATAAGAATGTACATGTGTACATGCAAATGGCCCCTAACATAAATCAGATCCCTGCATTTTACGTGTGTAAAAATTGGACATAACTGAGACATAAACCAGACATACTTCATCAATAAAATATGAAACCAATCTCTGAGTTCTCCCGAGTTATGTGTGTGAGTTTGTTTCTGCATTCAATAGGGGACGTTGAACAACAGAGGACGATAGGGTCCCAAATTCCCGAAGGTCCCCAATTTGGATTCGTGTACAAAACATATGGGAGGTCCTCCTAAAAAAATACACACTTGTTATGCTTGTGTGTGTGCGCTTTTCTGCTACATACATCAACACAAAGAGAGAACAACAGATTCTTTGCTGTCCTCGAATGTACATCATTTGTTGAAAATGGTCATCAAATGTATGCACATAATTATGGGGTAAATCGAGGACACACATGTGAAGCATCATCGAGTAATTGAGGACAGGGGTCAAATCGAGGACGTCCTCGATTAGAAAACGTGTACAAAACCAATGGGAGCTGTTGCAAAATAAGTATGATCAACAAAATATCGATGATGAGGAACAATAGAAAATCCTTGATTTACACCATCAACACCCTGCTTTATCTAACCTTACATACTCTTTGCAGACCTGTGAACTAAAGAGGTCCAAAGGATGCTGGCAGAGTGAACACTCTGTGGACTTGGTACGTCCACACTAGGTTCCCCGCTCTCTGGAAAACAGGTTAAGAGGGGTAGGGCCAAATAGAGACCTTGGCTTCTGATGACAATTAGTCAAGTCATGATTTTGTGCGACTCAGAGACCTAACAGCAAGTAGGATCACGCTCTTCAAATGTTCGGCTAGCGCTCAATTAAATCTTTCAACGATACCCTGCGATCTGTGAACTTCGGATTCGCCTACAACAACTCGTGCGTCTTTGAAAACATCCACTTTTAAAAATTACCTTTAAATTCAGTACCGGAGTCTACTCTCAACATTTGTTTCTCTTTTGTTTGTACTTAAACTTTTTAGGAAGACCTCCCATATTTTTGTACACGTATCCAAATTACAGACCTCTCGGGAACTGGGGACCTCTATTGTCCTCTATTATTCAATGTCCCCTGCTGAATGCAGAAACAACGTCACGTGCGTAGAAGCAGTCCATGCTCCTTTGCCATCGCCAGAGGTGCATAAAAAAGGAGGATATAATTACAATCACTGAATGAGAAACTGGAAAAACTCCAATATCTTTGCATCATACATCAAAATGTTCAGATCACAGAACATGATTGAAGAAAATACTTACGGTCTGTGTTATTTTAATATCACACTTCACGGCGTTAGACGGAGAATTTTGGAAAAAAAGCATTATTATACTTGTTTCATTTGTAAAAACTGTGGAGGCTCATTTAAAATGAATGCAAAATATTCATTATTTGTTTTATATAAGATCCAAGTAGATCTATGTCAATCGATTGGAGGATAAAACTATAAGGACAAGCAAAATTTACAAAATTGTACTCTTTCATTCACTATTTTTTTCAGCTTGTTCAAACTTAACAAAGGCTTAAAAGTCAAAACATTAACAATATGAAAGTTAATACTGTAATTTCTGAAAACAATGCAAAAAAAATCTGCAAGGCAAGTTCAGTTTGTAACAGTGCATCCACTTCAGATTCCCAAATGCAAGTTTTGTACTGCTGTATTAAACGCATGATGTGGTCAAGTGCCAAAATCATATAGTGCCGCTGCGCGTCTATGCGCAGCGCTATACAATCTTTGATCTAGCGTGTGCATGCAATAGATCAAGTGGGATGGAACGAAATTGCACGGTAAATGAACCAAAAATGCACCGTTTATGACGTAGGCCGTGCAATGGTTTGATTAATGAATGCCGCGTGACCTACAATCCTCCAATCAAATGACAGGGATTTACTTGGGTGTTCTAAAAATTTCATTGACACTGTCTACTTCTGTTTTTGGCTTTCCCTCTCCTTGTAGCACTTCATGACAATGCTGTTGAAGTTGGCTATGAAGATGAATGAAATGGCCTTCATCAGACTCATCAGAGAAACCTAGAGACAGAGGATATAAAATAACTATAGAATATTCGTGTAATCTTGCCTAAAGATGAATAGTGCATTAAATCCACAAAAAAGGCCGTTGTCTCCTGAATGGCAAAAACCAGAGTTTGAAAATTATATGACATATTGAGCTGATTTTGTAAAAAGTGTTACATACAGAAAAGTGTTTGTGGGGTGTGATTTCGAGGACCGTTTTACAGACCATGTCATCAGTGACATCAAACTGACAAGTAACGACAGGCATCTCAAAAGATCTAGGCATCTTGTGTGTGTTATTTACCTACAAGAAACAGTTATGTCAACACATTTATCAAGCTATTCATATTTCAACACTTTTGTGTTTCAAAGTTTGCATTACAAATGTGACATAGTCCACAGCAATTGACTGTATCCTACTGGACCAAAACTTTTTGTGAGATTAGGAGTCAGAGCTGTGCAGAATTTTTTAAGAAATGACAAGTCCAGGATGTTGACGGTACCTGCAAGACTGCGTCCATGAGTGAAGCTACAGGGGACATGCCGCTGGCAACCGTGGCCAAGACGAACCCATCCAGTCCAACGTAACTCTGAAATCTGCCACGCTGTCAATGGAAAATGGAATGATATCATGAAGTCACAATAATTTGTACCAGTAAAAAGAAGTATTCAACAGATATGCATTATTGTAAATCTTGTCCATCTAACATGTCTAATGATGGTCAACATCTATTATTACATCGTGTCTTTGATACTTTGATTTCATCGGTCTAGAACGGCCACATGTCCAGTCTGTAAAACTGACTGTTTTCTTCATACACACTGCGTTGCATATAAATTTCCTCATATACAGCACGTTGCATACAAATTATCACATTTATACCGCATTGCATATGGCGTGCACATGCAGGGTGGTCAATTCGGGCGATACACAATGCAGTGCGCCACCAAGAGTTTGCAATGGAGAGTCTATTTTTCAAGTTTACGGTCGACAAAACACGGCCCTTTTATACGAGTGTCAGTAGACAACTTGAGCTAATTTGTTAAGGATTGGGGCATAGCGGTCCGACGTCTTACAAAAAACACCATATTGATAAAAAGACAAAGAAAAGGGCAAACAGATACTCGAATCATGCGCTTACGAAACTACTGACCGGAAAAACTAACAATTTCAAAAGTCCTGCGCTGCGAATTTATCGACCATCTCCCACAATGCACTGGGAAAAATGAACTCTCCGTGGCAAACTCTTGGTGGCACACTGCATTGTGAATCGCCCAAATTTCCAGACCACCCCTTAATGCACATCCTTACTTCTGTGATAATCCATTACTTCGTTGGTGTCGCTTGAGTGTCTCTCACCGTGCTTACCTTTGCATCGTTGACTATAATCTTGGCAATCTCATCTGGTTGATGCAGGCCAGATGTCTCTGATACAAGGATAGTTTCTCTTGGCTGTCAGAATTAAAAACACAGCCTGTCAGCAGTAAGTGGGGGGACAAAAGAACAAAACGAACCCCCTCAAAACCATGAGAAACTACACAAACCGGATCACATTTTTCTTGCCCTGAAAGTCTTCTCTGACACTGTTTCGAGAACCATGGATTGGACAAACTCGGTCCATTAAAACGTTTCTATGGAATGGGGGAATATTCACAAGCTCTCAAGCATACTAGGCTGTGCTTTTCGGGGGGCAATTTCTGAGTTGAAACATGTCATTAAATGTTGTAACGCCAGTTGAGTTGAGTATTTTTATACCACAGTCAAGTCAAGTAATTCAAGGCAGTGACTCAAGTAAAATCATGCCATTAGATCGACAAGGTAAGTTTAAACTTAAGTTGATTTAGTTCGAATCAAGTCTCAATCTTGATCAGGGTCCAATTGCTTGGCTCTGCTTACCGTTACCGAAAAATCCCTGCTTACTACGGCAGAAAATCCCTTGCTTACAGTAAGGGTATTTCACACGTTAGGGAGAAATTTTTTGCTACTTTGTATGCGAATATCCCGTAACTAAGGATTCTGTGCTTATGGATCAGCACAGAAATTTGTGGTCGTAAGCGCGGAATTCTGTGCTTAGCAGAGTCAAGAAATTGGTTTGTGCTTACCATGTTGAGTTTATCCTCAGTCAACATGGGTGTATCAGTGTCTGGTGGAAAGTTGACAGTGATGTAGATATTATATGGCTTAACCTGGAATGGACAAAAAACCACTTTAATATACCATATTCATGTTCATGCATAGCAACAGATCCTGACATTCATAAAGATTAAACATTTTTTGATAGTGGATATTAGCATCAACTTGTGACATGCTTGCTAGTCACTGTTGGTGTATGCGAGGTTTCACGCACAAGTTAAAGATTCGCAACTTGACCTCTCCGTTGTCATAAGGCCGCTTACCTCCATTTGCAGCGTCTCCGCTAAGCCTCTGACTGCAAACTTACTGCTACCGTACGCCGTGTAGCCGTACACGCCGAGTTGACCAGCTTGCGAGGAGACAAAGACGATCCGGCCACGTCTGCGCTCCTTCATGTATGGTAGGACGGCGCGGGTTGGGTAGACAGACCCTATGAAGTTGGCGTCCATTACTCGCTGAAGAACCAAAAAAGTATCATGAATCAAAGACATTCATGTATTTCAAACAGTGTGACTAATTGCCTACAATAATTGTGATGCGATCAAGCTACATGAGTCGTTTGCCGACCCTGGTCCAAAAAAATTTATTACAGATTTCAAAAGATCACAATCTCAGCGTTACTGCTGTGAAAACCGCATGCTGATACCATCTTTAGTTCAAAAATTACTGAAGTAGGAATACAAAGAGATGTGATGAAGTGATGTGATGAAGTGGCCCTATTTTGGCCTGTATCTCCACATAAAAAATCCTGACAAATGACTCATTTAGCTTGATCTCATCACAATTAATGAAATTCTGATGCAGCTACGGTAGGATGTCACAAAATTTAAAGAATTTCCAAGCTTCACAAAACGTTCTGCACTGACCTCAATATATTTTAAATGGCCTACACCTATGTCTATATGTTGAAAATAAATTTTCAAAAGAGGAAATCGGCTTATCTAAGGATCAAAAGACAACCACTTATTCTACAAATTATACTTTCAGAAACCTATATATTTTCATGATAAACAATTCTTTTTGTTTATATAGCTCCTCCCCTATTCCCAGACCTAGACTCAATTCCATGCTGATAATATTGCCAGAAGCAATTACGTACGCTAAAACCTGTATCGTCTGATCAAATGTCCCACGTAAATTTTGGCTGGATATAACCTGCTAAATGATTCCATGCTAAGCAAAGTTGTGTGCCATCTTTGTAGATTCTTGCCATTGTGTGTATGTATATACATGGGACATGAAATGTGAGTCAATGGAAGGTTTTGTTAACCCCAACTCCCTAGGCCTTTTTGCAAGGATGCAGCCTCAATCCTGCAAAATCCTCCAATTGGCCTTGTGGAAAAATAGCATATAGCCTCATCAATCCTGCAAATTCCTCCCTTATTTCTTGAATATGGATTGTGGCGGGGTGACCACTGCCTGAATCCTGCAAAATCCTCCGGCTATGACTGTCAATAGGCTGAGGCAGAGGCAGTGACATCCTGGAGCAGTGCGGATGATTTCAAGTATAATCAAGGACTAAATTTATGCATGGCTGAGCATAAACAACACAAGGTCCGGCCCAAAACCTTGACACAATGCGTCCTCCGAAATCAGCAACGCAATTTTGCCATGTAACCTCAATCCTGAAAATTCCTCCAGTTTGCAAAAAGGATTTCGGAGGATTTGGGATGGTTAGGGTTATTAAACAAGATCTTGGGGGGGGGGGGGCCCAAGTCCAGAAGAATTCCTGCCTCACCTTGAAGTCATTGATGTCTGTATCTTCAAAGGAGACAGCTCTGGACATGCCGGCCGAGTTGACAAGAATGTCACACGGTCCCAATTCCTGCGTGGACTGAAATCGACGACAAAGTAAAAAGCCAGCCATGGCCCTATTGAGGATTCTATGGAATTGTTCATGCTCTTCAAAACTTAAATCGCTTTTTCTCCTAACAGATTTTGATCTTCTGAGTGTTTTGTTTCAATGAAACAGTTACTCTAAGAGTTGCAAGTTTTTATGTCCAGTGAGTTGAAAGAGTACACTGCCAGGTTTAGTATGACAAACATGTGCCGGCAATCCAACAATCAACTACTGTTTTTTACCATAAAACCATGACAGCAGTATAACCACATTTCCTCTGTGGCACAGGTGTGTGGATTTTGAACTTAAAATTGTCGACCTCGCTTCTGCAATTATAGCACTTGTTGATCACACGAATGAAAGTAGCAGTTGAGGTTTACACTATTTAAGAAATAATTCAAGAAATGAGGACCTAATTTCCTTACTTTTTCGTGTGGGCATCTAAGACATCTAAGTCACCTGCTGTGACCTGAAAATTGCTTAAGGGGGTTGGAGGGGAGGGGCCTCGGAGGGTTTCAGTACTGCTAAACATTCGTCTGTTGGCTAGAAACGTGCATGCCTGTGTAGGGTTCTCTGGCAACCCAAAGTTTTTTACATGTATTCAAAAATCAAAAACTAGGCACTAACCTTTTTGATGGCATCTTCAACTGCTGTATATTCATGACTCACGTCCACCGAGATACCAAGGATTTTCTGTAATGAACAAGGCATCAAGGAGTCATCAAGTCATTCGGATATAAATGCTTAAATTCCAAACCCCAAACTGCTAAACAAGACTTATTGATCAGGAATTAGCCCTATCACTCCCTCAGATTCTCCAAATTTAGCTTTTTAAAGAGCCTCTATTCGGAAGAACCTCTTGGGCTGGAGAAATGGTGTTACCCTCGTTGTAAATATAATTAGGATTAATTATTTTTATTCAGGTTAAAAACTGTTTAAAAGTTGCAAAAGTTCATCATATTTAATTTATGCAAACTGCTCAGCTGGTTAACAACCATCATATTCAATTTATCTCGATTTAAAACAGCGCCACCACCAGCAGCAGTCATACCGTGCAATGGAAGTTCTATTCACCGTGCAACAGAACTTCCATTGCACTGTACGCTGCGCGCTGCGTGCACGCCCTGTGTTGGGACGAATAATTCAATGACATGTGATCGACGATCCACCAATCAGATGACGGGGAATAATTCAGGTGTTGTATAAAATAAAATGCTATGAGTGGACAATGGAATATTTCAAAGTACCTGGTTGTCTTTATCTTTAATATACTGCTGTAGTTCCTCCCGGGCTTTCTGTAGCCTTGCCTGGGAAGAATAAGGATTCAAGGAAATCAAAAGAAATGCAAATTAAGGTACTTGATAACTATTTGTTTTCAATCACTTTTCGGCCCATCCTGAAAATTTAGAGCATTTCCAAACCTCTGTGACACAGTTTTCTTAGCAATGACACTGTTGAATTGTTCAATGCTTTTTGGTACCTTTTTTCAAGTCCAAACCACTATAGCCTGTGATTCTTTTCTCACAACATCGGATTGAGTCGGTATCAATTGTTTTACACGGAGTCGGTTGGAGGACTTTGAAGGTTTTGAAGATACATCCACAATGACCTAGGGCTTTAGTAGAATTAATTAACCGATTCCAACACATCAAGGATTTAACAGCACATTATGTATTCGCAAAGTTGGTTAGACGTTATTCTTGTCTGTGCTCATTCCTTACTTGATTTCTAGCCAGTATGGTGACGTTTGCTCCTTGTTTCAGCACCTCAGCAGCCACTGCTTTACCAATACCGCTGGATCCACCAGTAATCTGTCAAACAATACCATTTAAATTTTAACAAATCAATGCCTTGGTATTTCTGTGTATACTCAGTTTACATAATTATAATAATGATGCCAGAGTCTTATAGCACTGTTTTTTAGCCTATAGAGTGACCTTTGACTTTGGTGTGTGAACTTTGACATCATTATCATGATGAGGGTTCCCATGTCCCATCTATGACCCAAGTTTGTTTCCAATTAGACTTGAACTTTTGAAATAAGCCTGTGCACAGTAACATTGTCTCTGTGGACAGCACGAGTCTGAGTTGAGATTTCGTGTTTTTTTTCACCCAAATGAATGCAAAGTTCTGAATTAATTCTTTGGATTAGGAATAATAGGAGTAGGTATTCCTCTTGGAAAGAATCTCATTTCTGCAATGACTGACCTTCATTGAGATGATATATGAATAAAAATTGTTGATTTTAATTCGATCGAAACAAAACAGGGGCCCTACACTACACAATCGCCAGACTTCGACAACCGCTGATTACTTAAGTAGCGTGTCAGGTTGCAACATTCTCTCCTTTATCTTAAGGTCAGGACACTTGTTTTATTTTTAGAGCCATTATTGTTTGAAATTGACTAATTTTGCATGGTTACACATAGTAGGCCTAGGCCTATACGCGGTCAAAAACCCCGGCATTGGACTCCATAATAAATAACAAAACTTGCATGTCATGACATTCATTCACACAGTCACACTCACGTCACACTAGCCCCATAAATGTGGCCAATTTACTGGACTAGCTCCGTAAAAATAGGCCACACTTTCACATGTACAAAAACATGTCAAACTTTGTCAATTTTTGATTTTCACATTTAGGCTTAGTTTGTAGGGGTTTTTTGCTTTAGAAGCATACTCACCCTCTTTTTGGCTAATCAGAAAGTGCTGCCTTTTTCAAATGTCTATTTTTTGTGAAATTTCCAAATTCATTTGCAGACATCTGAAAAAGGCAGCACTTTCTGATTAGCCTATAAAGAGGGTGAGTATGCTTCTAAAGCAAAAAACCCTACAAACTAAGCCTAAATGTGAAAATCAAAATTTGACAAAGTTCGACACGTTTTTGTTTATGTGGAAGTGTGGCCTATGTTTCGGAGGTAGTCCAGTAAATTGGCCACATTTATGGGGCTAACGTCACACCGACCATGCTGGTAATGACTGATGAAAGAACATGAAGAATTAGCCCCACTTGTGTGGCCTCAGCTCAGTATTGCTGCGCTCAGTGCGCTGTACATTAGAGATACAGCACAGCAATATCGCGGCCACACTAGCTGACTAGTGGGGCTAATGTAATGTAATGAAGAATCGGACTAGACACTCACCACAACGTGGGCTTGCTTCAGTTCCATTAATTTTGGTTTGACCGAAAATGATAACCACAGAAGAGAAATAACAATTAAAGCAATTATAGTGACTATAATACATTGAAAAATGGTTATTTCCATGTTTAACGAGTAGTATTCAACTCAAGCAGTCAAGAGCAAGGACATGAAGGAAGACAAGTGCAGCGCGCGGTTCAAGTTACGAACACGCAGACTCTTGGTGGCGCTCTTTAAAAAAAAAAAAAACCTGGAAGTTCACCTCCTCCGCAGTTGGTGGGTGCAGTACCATGCCAGTAAATAAACTGCCATAATTATATGCCCAACTTCAAATTTTCGGGAAAAATACGAAAAGTACTCACAACTCTTTATGGTGTTCGAGACACACATTTAAAGCTTATTACATCATTCATTTTCTTTTCAATATATTTTTTTTCGGGGGGGGCGGGGGGGGGGGGGGAGGGTAATATGATGAGAAATTAGGAAAACTCACCCTGAAGCCCATCGCCATCTTCAAAACACTCCATTGCAAAATAATGCGCTTTTAGGGCCCCGATTTCATCCAAATTTCACAGAAACACAAGCCCACAGTCCTGCAGTTATGCACGGCTTTCACCCTTAATTTCTACAAACCCTTCAAAAGGGCAAATATAAATAAAAATCATAGCTACAGCGTCAGATGTGCACAATCTAGCTTTTCCATATATTCTTCCAAAGGTTGAATGTCAGCATTTTACCATGTTGGAATAAATAGTCCAGGTAGTTGGGTGTCTTAAATACGGTGAGCTGTGTTTTATTTTTATGTTAATGTGCAATCAAAGCAAGTCTGTCATGTTGTTCAAAGCAAGCTACTACAACATTTGCCAAATATTCACACAAAAATACACTTAACTACACAATAACTACACTGATTAGCTTTGCTGACACATGTACAATTTTGTTGAGTTAACTACTTCAAGTATATAGGAAGATGCAATTTGTAAGCAGAGTTTTGTATCCCTTTTTTCCCTATCTATTATAAAAACAACCCGTGCATCCCAGCCAAAAAATCTTCGCTTGTAGGAAATGCTTTGCTGATCATATTATGCTCACTACGTGACTGACGCCCTCTGTGGTATGATCCTACACTTAAGTCAGCATCTTTTCCCTTCAGAAAAAGATTATCATAGTTGAATGGAAGGGGTCCACTCATAAGTCCGACGCCTCATAGGTCCGACGCCTCATAAGTCCGACAAAATCGCATCCCCTAACCAAACAAAGGCCCATAAGTCCGACGCCTCAAAGGTCCGACGCCTCATAGCTCCGACGCCTCGTAAGTCCGCGACAAATAAAAACGCCTCGTTTATCCGTTGTCGGACTTACGAGGCGTCGGACCTATGAGGCGGAATAAATAAATTGTATGCCTCATAGGTCCGACGCCTCATAAGTCCGAAATTTTGGACTTATGAGGCGTCGGACCTATGAGGCGTCGGACTTATGAGCGGACCCCGTTATAACCTGCTACAACAGTTATGCAGGCGGTTGTGGGGTTGCGTACCACCCGATCGAGCAAGCTTTTACTTTTTTTCTTACAAGCTTTTAAACAACACAGAGGAAAACATACAGTGCTTATAAGGCTGTGAAGAAAATTTCGCAATATTAAAATTTACAACTACCAACACAATCTTCCATCACGCAACCTCATAATAAATATAACCAGATTCCAAATCTAGGTATTTGAAAAGATGACGACAAAAAGAAGGAATTTGATAACAATTTTGTATTTTGAATAATTATAAGCAACAACGTTTACTTCTTGTTCGAATTGATAAATAGTATTGAATTCGAGTACTTTTTTCCCGAGAACCGAGTACTGCCGAGTACTTAGGATACCGGGTACAAGTATTAAGTACTTCCGAATAAGCGAGTACGAGTACGTGTACTTCCGAGTACGTGTACGAGTACGAGTACTTGTATACTTCCCAGTACGACTACCAGTGCTTGTATTTCTGAATATTTCCATACGGCAAATGGTTCATTGTGCGTAATTGGCCTGGGCCCAGTCCGGCCGATTATACAGACCCACTCACGTACGGCGAGCTGTTAAAATCAACCATTTCAAACTGAAAGTATCGATACAATAAGGCCGTGGTAAGTCATTAAGTCAAGCTATATATTATAATGCTATATATTCGAGTACGACGAGTACATGTACTTTGATGATCGAGTACAATATTGACATGTCGAGTACGAGTACTTTGCTGCCCGAGTACGAGTACCGTCATTTCGAGTACGAGTACTTTGACACTCGAGTACGAGTACTCTAAAAGAAAGTACTCGAGTAGTACTTGAGTACAAGTACTGAGTATGGGTACTACAACATTGTAAAACAACTTGGGCAGATTTGAAAGGTAAAATTAATGTCACACTGTGCTATTCTACGTGCCTTAGATATTGTGAATTTTTCAGCAACATGGCATTTAATATATTTTTATAACGGCACCAATGCAATGTCAATTATGTCGGCACCAAGCGAATTTGAATCCTTGTCGGAATTTTTTATATTTAAATGCATAGATGATGGGATTTATTACTGAATTAAGATAAAAGAGCAAATCAGCAATTGCTTTGAAGTACTTGAAGCCTTTTGAACCACAGTAAAGAAAATAACCGTTTTTCGTTGGACGCAGACAGAGAAGAAGACCTACATAACTTGGTGTCCATAGGATAACAAGAGCTCCCAAGACGATCGTAAGCATGCTGACCAGACGCTGTCTAGCAATCACAAGATCATAGGCTGCTGCCCTTGCATGTTGCAGGTTCAGGGCTTTGACTTGTCTTTTCAGAGCGATTTGCATCTTGTAGTAAGCAAGACTCGTCAGTGTTATGGGCAGTAGGTACATCACCAGAAATGTAAACACACCAATCAGAAGAGAAAGCACCCTGTGTGGGTAGTCGATTTCTGAGCAAGTATGGTCAGGATCATCACTGGGTTGAGTATTAAACACCAAAGGTATCGAAAAAAGAAATGAGATGATCCAGATCAGAGCAATCAGAATTTTCATCCGTGTTGCTGTGAGTTTCCTTGCATACTGCAGTGGATGCACTATGGCATAATATCTCTCTAATGTTACCACACAGAGATTATATCCCGATGCGCAGGATGTTACCCAGATAAAATAACCAGACACTAAAAGTCGGCAGAAAAGCTGTCTCGCACCAGAGCTAGTTGGCGCAATATGATAAAGTGCACAGTTTCCTCCCGATGTTAGGTCAAAGAAAAATATCAGGAGGCACATCAGAAGATCAGCTACGGCCAAATTCACCAGCAGGTAGTTTGTCATGTTGTGTAGAAATTTGACACGAAGAATGACGAAGCACACTAAGATGTTTCCTAAGACGCCAATGACTGCGCCTCCTGCCGTGATCTGGCAGATCCACTTTCCTCCAGTTGGCTCCAGTTCATTTTCATCGTTTCCAGAAGATGCATTCATGGCTACAACTTTTATCGTTCTGGCATGAACTTCATCATTTTCATTAGATGTATTCACGTTTGATGATGTTCCGATATTGATGTCAACTGTCTTTTCGTGGAAGAATTCTTTTCGTCTGGACAGCTCTATTCAATGTTCACAAAGAGTGACGAAAATCATTGGTTGTAGAATAATTTGCCTTAAACAAGCGAATCAAGCCAGTGGTCGATAATAACTCATTTGTCCTCAATATCTGCAAAGTCCATTTGTACAGTAACCGCAGTTGTGGATGTCCCGATGATAAATGCTTTTTAGAAAAATAGACACGCTATTTCATTTTGCGCAAAATGCCCCAAATGAAAAATCTATGAGACAGAAAGCAGTCTTCACGATCCCCATCAAACCAGCTTCATTGTGCTACCGGTCTGTCCTCTGTCCGATGGTTTCTCAGTTGCTGCTTATATCTGTTCATTTGTGGCGCTCCGTGTGGTATTAGGCTATTATTTGATGTCAAAATAATGATTGATGCCTTTCCCGTCTTAATCTTTTAATGAAAGATGTGTGCAGACGGTAAAGTTAAGCATAATGACTACTTGAAGCAATAATCCACATCTCTGTCACGTATCTAGCTGTACTTCAGTAAATGTAATGTAAACATTTTGTACGTTGGCTTGTTTTAGTAAAAGCCATCAATAGTATTCGCTCACTGCTCATCCCGATCATTGTAACCACTTGTAAATGAAACTGTAACTATAATGTAAGTATTAGGTGAGCTATTGCCATATGTGATGAATTGAAAGATACAATGGATCTTACTTTTTCAGCAACGACAAAGTCTCTTTCTGGTCAGCGCCATTGTTTCTTCAACTTCACTAGGACATATGTGATCATCAATTCCAATATACTTAAAAGTTTAGTTTGTTGGATGCAACTTTGGGATCTTATTACATCTGCTTAAAAAAGTGTGCCAGAGAAAAACCTTAGACTGAAATTCTTACCGGTGTTACTGATTTTTTACTAAAGATTTTGGGAAAGCATCATTTAAAGAAATGACATAAGTTAGTCCAGTCAGCTGAATTGAAGTGCATTTGTTTCATGGGGTATGCACATTTCATCCTTAATGAAGGGAATTAATATGTGCTTGACCGGTTTTAAACTATAATGAACCGGCTATTAAGGGCATGGACCTTCGGCTCGGGCCACTTTCCGCAACCAGGCCCTAGTACCGGCCAAGCACATATATATTCCCATTCATTAATATCTTTGGCCAAGAAAGTCAAAACAAGTCAACATTTCACAACTTTCCAACAATTTTACCTCACGTTTGGTGAAACACCCCTCTGGCTATGTCTATGGTATGTGCCTCGCGCATAGTGCTGTAAACATCTCCTTTTATGGAGATTGGTGCGCGCAAGGCGCGTACAGCGCGATGTGGCGCAGAGCGTGGCGGTGCAGGGGCGGTGTCGGCGGGCGCTTAACCAATAGGAAGGGGGTAAACTGGCTTTAGTATTTACGAATCAGGTATTAAACAAGCCTGCCATCTTATAGACCACTTGTATCCCATGTCACATCTGTCACATTTGCTCATACGCAGAGTAGAAACTCTGTACTTTCATTGTCAATTAATTTCAATGACAAAAAATGCCCTCAGAAAGTGTCCACCATGGAAGGGGTCTATGAAAACAAGCTACTCATTTTGATATCTCCTCCGAACATAGGAATATCAATTGAACTTCGTTTTGAAACTATACTGAAGTGTTCATGAAAACTTTGTTAGGTACAATCTGTTAAAAAGAGGTAAATTCTAACAATATAGGTATTTGTTTTACGGTAATACGAAAAAACAGAGTAATTGAGTGTACATTTTATACATACACTCATCCTTTTCAATTTACCAATTTAACACTCTCACAGTGGTACAATTCCAATGTCAACTCTGTTGTTACCATGCCTTTTGAAACAGCTGCAAAAAACTACCTTAAGACCCTTCCTGAATTTCTTGTACTTAAACTCGTAGATGAAGGGATTAATGACAGAGTTGAAATAGAAGGCAAAATCAAAGATTCCGTGGATGTATTCAAAAGTCTTGGAATGACAGAAAGGCAGAGAACTATTATCTGTTGGATGCAAGCAAAGAAGTAGAGCTGTGTAGCCTGGTGTCCATAGGATGATAAGAGCTCCTAAGACGATCATGAGCATGGTGACTAGACGCTGTCTAGCAATCACAAGATCATAGGCTGCTGCCCTTGCATGTTGCAGTTTCAGAGCATTGGCTTGCCTCTTCAGAGTGACTTGCATCTTGTAGTAGGCCAAACTCATCAGTGTTATGGGCAGTAAGTAGCCAAACAGGAATAAAGTAACCGTAAGCACAATCGGAAAAGCCTGGTCAGGGTATTTGATTCTTGTGCAAGCTTTGTCTGGATCGTTGCTGGCTTTGTTTATAAATAAAAACGGCAACGAAAATAGAAATGACATCACCCAGATTAGTGCAATCATAGTTTTCATCCGTGTTGCGGTGAGTTGCCTTGCGAACTGTAGCGGATGCACTATGGCGGCAAACCTTTCAAATGTAACCACACAGACATTGTAAGCTGATGCGTAGAACAAAGCCCACGCTAAATACTCTGAGACTATAAGTCTGCAGAACAGGATTCGTACAGCAAAACTTTCTGGAAGATAAGCAATAAGTGTACAGCATGGAGAAGATGTTGAATAAAAGAAGAACGATTGAAAACAAAGGAGCATATCAGCCACAGCCAAATTCACCAGCAGGTAGTTTGTCATGTTGTGTAGGAATTTGACACGAAGAATGACGAAGCACACTAAGATGTTTCCTAAGACACCAATGACTCCTTCCGCTGCCATGACCTGGCAGATCCACTTGTCTCCAGTTTGCTCCTCAGCATTGAATCGCTGTGTTGAATTCATGGCTGATATTGGTTTTTTTCAGAGATGTTGAATATTCGTTGTTTGTGTCTTGTGAACTAACGTTCGAGTGAGCAGTAACGGATGCAAGGAGAGCTTTGCGTTAAACATTAACACTGTCACATCCCTGTCACATCCTTCTTATGTCGCTTCGCCTCTAGCTGATCTCTGGAGATGTCTCAGGATGCAGGGGATGTGGAGAGCTCTTCACCTTATTTAAACTTGATACAGTGTACACAAAATGTACATCGATCGGTCGATCGTTAGGCACGCGTGACAAGTTGTTATTTGCAACAATTCAACCTTCTCTTCTCTTTCATCATTCATCATGTTGCTTCGCCTCAACTTGGGGATTGGAGATGGAGATTGATATTTTTCCCCTGGAATTGGCGATGCTCCAGTCACTTGTGCAAGGGATGCGTAGAGGTTTTCCACTTGAAATACCGTACCAAAACATACACAAATAATTACTGTTAGGTGACATGTTGTCATGTAGTAACTTTGCAATAATTCTTTCCTCTCTCACTATCTCCTTGTTGTGTCCCTCATATATCGACTCCATGGGCGCGTACTATTAGGTTATAGTGTGCATGATTGTTGGAATTTCTCAGCGCTCCCAATTCATTTTTAGAACGCCTCCCTGGAAAAAAAATAGCTGGATCCACCCCTGCTAGCCCCCCCCCCTAAAATATATGCTCTAGAACCGCGCCTGCATTTACGTGATATGAATATTGCATGCATAGGCCCTGATTTCTTTAGTCTGGTACCCCCAGATTTAATCACATCTTGAATTAAGACTATTTCCTTACAACACCGCGGATCACAATGTATGGCCTGTTGAGTGATATTTTTGTAAAGTTAAACTAATTCAAAAGATGAAGTGGTTAAAATGTTAGCATACTAAGATAATAGTACCCTTGTGTAAAGATAAGAACGCTATTACGCCTGTTGTATCGCCAGCCAATCAGCGAAACCGTCTGAATAAATAGAAGGGCCGATGTGTACCTACGTTCTGGTTGACGGCCTATTTGTTTTTGGTTAGGGTGGATGGGGGAGGTCGCCTTTAGGGAAGCAACATTTTCAATACTTTCGGTGATTGATGCTTCCTCTCTGTCTACTTCCAGTTTGACTATACATCATCTTTTTTTGATATGTAAATTAGTTACTGGAATCTAAATATGGAAAATCATTTCTTAATCCACCGCGTTGATGGAAATATGTTATTGTCCACCATCTAAAAGGCAAATATACTTTAGTTTAGAAAGTTGATACAATACGGAACAAGTTGAAAACAGTAAAACAGGACACAACCTATGGAGAAACGATTGATCCAACACAGTGTGGGCATTCTTTTGAAATGTTTAATTCAAAGCAGTTTGATCCCGACCCTCCCGTTCTTTGCTCGGTTACGCAGTACTATGGTATGAGATTAAACTTGTTACTTCGACCTTTCCATAATCGAGGCTATTATGCAAAAATCATATCGCATTAGTGATATAATTCCTGCACAGTGTATCCAGCCTTATCTTATCTGATTCCTACTCTAGGCGTATCTCCAGTTGGAAACACTACCTTTGTACCTAAGTTTTGTTTTAATTACAGTCCATGTCAATGGACAGATGGTATTATAAAGCTCCATATTGGAATTAATTTTGAGCTCCCGTCTATTCGAATTTTGGAGAGACTGAGAAACAATGGATGAAACTACTGAAACAAGAGAACGGGGCGTCAGCACGTCGTCCAATCGTCCATCCGAGGGGGATAAAGTATCGGTTCAGGGCAGCGAAGCCAGCGGGGAGGGCGTGGGACTAAAACGCCAGATCGGCCTGGCAGGATGCATCGCGTTCGTGGTGGGAACGGTCATTGGTTCGGGGATCTTCATCTCTCCGAAAGGAGTTCTTCAAAACACCGGCAGCGTGGGTCTGTCGCTGGTCGTCTGGGTGGCATGCGGTGTGCTGTCCACCATCGGGGCCCTATGCTACGCCGAACTCGGAACCATGATCACCAAGTCCGGTGGAGACTTCACGTACATCTTGGACAGCTTTGGCGCTGTGCCGGCCTTCTTGCGTATCTGGACCCTCATTGTGGCGGTACGCACTGCCTCCTTCGCCGTGCTCGTCATAACGGCTTCTACTTACCTAATTAATCCGTTCTTTGGGGATTGTGGCGTGCCTGTCGTTGTTATTCAGCTACTGGGAGCTTCAATCGTAGGTGAGATACCAAAACAAAACACCTAAATTTTAATCGTAAATAAATCTTATATTTGAAGTACTTTCTGAATATACTGAAAAAAAAATCAAAAGAATTTCCTTAACAGCTCGATTCTTTGTTGATGACATTTACCCCCGCTTTTATAAAATGTGGCCCCACTCCCAAAGAGACAAAATTCTGGATTTTTTTTTCTCATGATGTAGCTGTTGGGTGAGCTGTCCAAAGGCTACAAAGAAAAGTGAAATTATGTGGATCATTTTTTTGCGCACGAAGCCCTCCACTTTTTAAAGTCATGGCCCAGCCCATAAAAGAGTCAGAAAAAAAATCCTGGGTGTTTCAATGGGAGTTCCTTTTCAACCGTAAGCCCACTGACTATTAGGGTACATATGTTCATATTGAACTTTTAACTGGTATTAGCAGTAGTGGATCTAGAGGGTGGGTGGGGAGGGGGAGGGTGACCCCCTTCCGTTCATCCGCTACCTAATGTGATAAAATTGGTAACATGGGTCCCCTCCCCCCCAAAAAGAGAATGCTAAAGTACCTCAATATTTTATTGATTTGCTTTGGAATGAAGGAGAAATCACCAAGCAGGGAGTGCATTCGGCACGCCTTAGACTCAACCCCACCCACTTTATATACCCCCCATTCTTGAAAGCTAGATGCGCAATATTTTGATCCGGTTCAAAGTTTGTACACAGTTCAATGGTCCAAAGTACTGTTTGCATTTCCATCAAGAACAGTAAAACAAAACAGTTACAAAGGTCAAATGTTGATCTAACACACATGTGTTGTAATTTTGTCTGTAATCTCCATGCTACTCTTTTCCACCCTGTGGACACTAAGGACAATACACAGCACTGGTGGAAAGATAGCATTATCAATTTTTACCAGTTTTGGTATGAAAATAATTATACTGCGATTCAGTTGTAATGTACTAAAACATTTCGAAACACCGTGTTTTATCAGCTGTATAAACGAAGTTTTCTTTGGATAACAAGGGCAGATCCAGGAATTTTTGCGGGGGGGGGGGGTTGGGCCCGTCAGATTTGTCTATGTCCGATTGTTGCGGACAGGCGGACATGTAGAATTTCATATTTCTTTCAATAAATTATTACTATAATTGTTATAATTTACATGTGCGTGTTGTGAACGCATAAACACTGCATTGTGGGGTACCGGAACAATGAGAGGTACCCAACAAGGAATGCCCACCGACTTGCGGGGTACCGTTTTGGTACCCCACAAGTTTTTCACGAAATAGATATATGGATTTTACTCAAAAACTAGGAATCTCCAAGGTGGGTTGATCTGTGTCAAATGGACGAGTTTTAGATCTTAAGTCCGAATTTCAGCCCAGGAAATTAATTGTGGTTAAATTAGTGTGCAACATTGCAAAATTTTAGTACACGAGAACAGCTCCTTACGATTATTTCTTTGTAATTAAATAGTTTTGCTCATGCATGGGACTATTACTATGTGCAGATAATGTCTGCCTTGTAAGGCCGTATTTCTCACACACAAAGACATGGGCGTCGCCAGGATTTTGTTCAGCAGTGATAGCGTGCCCGGATTGTTTATCTGTTTAAGGAGAACATTCGTGTATTTTCCCATAGCTGCCGTGTTCTGCTTGAACAGTGTGAGTGTACCGTGGAGTAATCGGGTCAACATTATCTTCAGTATCGCCAAGGTGCTTGGGCTCGTCATCATCATCATATCCGGGATAGTTCTCATGATTCAAGGTAAACAAATTGAAAATGATCATTTACATATTGTCAAACCCTCTAGCTCTTATTAACCGAGGTTTTGTATGTTGGGTGTGGTTTGGTTGGCATAATAATCATGGTAATACAAACAAAGCCCATCGATTGTTTACTTAGTCATGATGTTATAAGTTGTCAGTGAGGGGATTATATTGTGTGAAGTAGTTATGGAGTGAACAGATGATGTTTAGTTTGGTTTGGTCTCAGGGTGACCGTAAGGTCAGAGCCAAATTCTGCTAAATAAACAGCAAAAATCTGTCAGATTTATAAAAAAAACTGCCAAATTCCCCAGAATGACTCGAAATACACTATAAACACTTAAAAATCACATGCAGATTGGTAGTATTGCCTTAATTAAGAGCCTTCAAATTACATAATAAACAATCTAGTTACATAATGATGACCAGCTAACCTGTGCCATTATGCAAGGGTTTGTTTGAAAGGATTGAAGCTTTTTTAAACAAATGTTCACTTTTTTGTTCACATTTGCTGTTTTTCAGTCAAATAATCATTTTTTTGCAGAATTCTGCCAGAAATCTGCCAAAAAATCCATTCTGTCAAATTTTCTGTCAAACTCGTTTTTTAACAAAGATTCTGTCAAAGTTAGCCGAAAATCGGATGAAACGGTCACCATGTTTGGTCTGGTTCGGTTGGTTTGGTTGGGTGGGAATCTTGGATTGTGTTTGGTGGGGTTGGGGTTGGGTTGGGCTGGGTTGGGTTGGGATGGATGGGGCTGACGGCTTTGGTTTAGTTAGGTTGGGTTGGATTTGGCAGGGTTGGCTTGGGTTGGGTTAAGCTAGGAGATGGGGTTGGGTTCGGTTTGGTGTGGGTATTGCTCGGTTGCAGTGGGTTTGCTCATTTCGGTTTGTTCGGTTCGATTGAGCTCGACTCGGTTCGGCTCTGATCGGCAGGGCTGACCTCGGCTTACCTCGGCTCGGCATGGTAATATATTTTGGTTGGACTGAACTTTATTTTGTACTGAACATTTTTTTGCAGGTAATGTTGAGAACTTAAAAGACGGCTTCACTCCGGCCATAGAAGTCACACCTGATAAGATTCCCTTGGCGTTTTATTCTGGACTCTTCGCTTACTCGGGATGGTAAGATGTCGGTCTGGAATATTCTCTAAAGAATGTAAAGTCCTCTTGAGCAAGGGGCCGGGTGACTTGGGGGAAAAATCCCTGTTCACCTTAGGAGTGGTCTATCGGTGATTTTGTTGTCACTCGGTCCCTCTTTTAACGTTTGCCTGATTCAGTGGTGAATTGAGCTGTCAAAAAAGTGCGCAGTTGTAGTGGATTAGGCCTATGTGTTGAATGGGAGGCAAACATGTTAAAAGTGTTTGAGCATAAATGGAATTTCAGTTTCATTATTAAATCAGTCATTTCAAATATTTGTTTTGTTTACTAATTAAAATAATAACTAACCCTTATGCGAAAAATACACTCAAATATAGCTTTAGCGTCGGCCAAACTTGGCATGGCTTTGGCTATACCCTTTGCAGGCTATGCTGCTAAAGAATTTTGAAATTGGATTGCTAGTTTTTGATGAAAACAAAATCTGGACTGATTTATTATTTATGTACAACATGGTGTACCATTTTGATGAACAACAGCTCTAACATATGACCACTTTTAACGCACCGTCCTCAGTGACAGTGCGTTCTTGGGACAGCGAAACTCACCACTTACTCAGCAATTTCATTTTGGTCCTTTGTTTTGCAATCATTGGTACAATGTCATCAGCGACTGAAGAGATGCAAATAAGGTATCCATTGAAAGCTAATGAAATACCCGTAAGACCAAGCCACTTTGACGGTACAATTTCCTAGCTGTTACTTTTTAACCCATTGTTTTCGGATTACCTGTTTTTTTTTAATACACCCTAGAAAATTCCATGTGCGCTTGATTCAAAATGATGATTTTCAAAATAATCGTAGTAGACAAAGTATGTAGACAAAGGCCTGGCTCCTTGGCATTCTGGCAGTATTCTTTCAATGACTATTCATAGTTTAATATTGTTTTACTCCTGAAGTGGATTTTCTGTTAATAGCAAGTTGGCATTTCATTGCTTTCTTTTTCACAGGCAATTTTTGCCCAGTTTTACAGAAGAAATCATCAACCCTGCAAGGTGAGCTGCCGAAGGATCCGTGAAATATGTTCTAGTTAGTCAGTTTTTACATATTAGAAAGTTTTGTTCACAAATCGAATGGTGCCATTATTGCAATCTGATGTGATGGTAAAGGAGTCATCTCATTCAAAACTCGTGATAAGTTGCAGAAACGTTCATCTGCAACATGCGCATTGCATCGGGTATTACTTTTAGGGTTCTGAAACATTCCCAATTAAGATATCAGTGTTTGAACGAGGTTGATAACTTGAATTCAATGCAGGAAGATTCACGAGAATTTGTTTTTGAATCCTGCGAGGAATATTCGATACAATGGCCTGCTTGCAAATACACCTGTCCGCAACCCATCCGCGATTTAAGTAAACTAACTCCAGAATTGAAATAAAAACATCACCGCTTCTTCCATTCTTGTACGGGAGAGGTGGAGTCGGGTCGGGGGTAGCCACCCTGTCGTTATACCTCCCATTGCCTAGATCAAGAAAATAGCATAGACGTACTAATAAATATTTTCCAATATGAAAAGGGCCGGATGGCCCATTTTCATCATATATTTAATCAGAGTGTAATCCTGACGTGGCAGTTTCAATCCCGGTGGAAGTTAAATGAGAGCGCATGCATATAGCACGCCCCAAAGCGCCCAACTCAGTTTCTAAACTTAAATGTGCGTCAAAGAAAGGAGTATATATTTTTTTAAAATTGTACTAATATTATTCCTTTTGCCCTGGCAGAAATATTCCCCTGGGTATTGTCATATCGATGGTCATCATTACTGCCGTCTACATCATGGCTAATCTATCGTACTTCGTGGTTCTTTCCCCGGTTGAGTTGCTGGCGTCAGATGCAGTGGCACTGGTAACTTATTCATTTAATATATACTGGAAAATGTTTTTATCAATGGTTTTCATGAAGATATACGCAGATTTTAACGGAGTTTCCTGGTTACACTCTTAATAGTCTTGTTTATGATAACATTTATCTATGTACATCCAGCAAACTATAGGGGGACAATGTGTATGGCCAGCATGTGCTTTAAATGTTGGCGACATACAGAGCTCGACACAAGATAGCTCGACGCGGCCTATCAGTTTTATATTTTTGCTATGGCGGAGTCCATTGCACAATTTTACGGGACAACCAAAGCAAACTCAACTTCCATGAAGCGTGTAGTCACTTCGGTAACTGCCTACTGTCATTAAAATCTTGTCACTATTTTTTTCGTTACTGCTTCATTTTCTTAGACGTTTGGTGAGCGTGTACTTGGTCCCTGGTCTGTCATTATCTCAGTCGCCGTCGCTTTTTCCTGCATTGGATCTCTAAATGGGGCACTCTTCTCATTTGCAAGGTGAGCAATAACAATGCCAATCTCTCTACGCGATCTTAAGAGATGACTTTGATTTCATCAACACACCCTCTCTAAAATCATGATATTTTCATACGTACTGCACGTATACATAGATATTTTTTTCTTTTGTATCAGTCTAATCTGTTTAAGGTCAATAGGTTACGCTGTGAATAATTTCATTGTGTAAATAAAAAAATATTATGAATGGGAGCTGGTTATACGAAGCAAATCATTCTAGAATGAAGATTTAATGTTTCTTTTCTTTTTCCATCTTTTTGTTTGAAAGGATTCTGATGGTGTCGTCGCGAGAGGGCCTCATGCCCCAGGTTCTTGGTATGATACACGTGCACAACAAGACGCCACTCCCTGCTGCCATTGCTTCCGTATGGATAATGTTTACCTTAAGTGGTTTTTAATTTGCCGGACCAAGAGGGCGAGCTTAGTGTCCTTTTTGCATCTGACTGACTGACTGACCGACTCCCCGACTCACCGACGGTCACTTGTGACTTGCACTAGTTACCTATCTCACGGACTGTCTGGCTGTAACTTACACTACTAGTGTGGGAATAGCTTCATACGGGGCTTACTTACTCGTGTATGTGATGTACGTTACTCTTTGCGCTGCTCGTTAAATTCATGTATGCATAAAACATGTGAAGGTGATTAAGTTCACTTCCATGTGAACGTCAGGAAGGGGATTTTTCATTTCCATCAAGTAACCACTACAACTTATTCTACGAATTTATTTTAGCGTTCTGAATCAATTAATTAGAGTTTTGGTATACCGGCTTCCCTTTCATGCTCTTATGTGCAGCCAATTTTAGCATAGTCGCAGTAAAGTAGATCGACCTACATTGTACATGAGCGTTTTGTCTTTGCGAGGGAAATACCAACCTGTAATACCTCAAACTGTCTTCATATCAACAATGAATTGCGGAAAACAGTCCCATGATGAGTAGCCAGTTATCTTACTGATGTATAATTAAGATGTACACAGATAACTGCAGTACTATCCTTCGGTACGAAGGATGCGGCTCAGCATTGTTGCATTCGTTTACAATGTAGACAATAGACAGTAGAACATCTCCTCTTCGGGTGATGACAATCTCCTCCCCCACCCCGTCCCCATCCAACCCCACCACAAACAGCACAAAGGGTCTGTATACTGTTGGCTTGGGGTGTAGATTTACCTTTGCTTTCTCGTTCCCTCGGCAGTTTCCGATTGTGATCGCTATGCTGATGGCTCCGGACATTAACACTCTGATCAACTACCTGAGCTTCACCCGTTGGCTGTTCATTTCCATAGCTGTAGCGGTGATCCCTTACTTCCGGTGGAAGCACCCGGATTGGCCCAGACCATTCAAGGTAGGTCAAGGGTCATCAGGGATTCACGGCAGAGATATGGCCTACGTTTTCAAAGGGAGGCTGAAACTTATTTACCCCCTTTTTCATTTATTCTTTCTATTTGAAATTGAACGAATCCTAAAAGGGAAAGGTGAAGAATACCATCGACTTAAAAAAAACCATGTCTTTCAGCCATCTTCTGGTTCAATTATTATCAAACAATAACTTGGCTGGCTACCGTTGTCTCCACCGGATACGCCAGTGCACCATAAACCACGGATCATCTACACCCTATAGGTATCTCCGACTTGGATGTGATGTTTGGTTTAGAAGAACTGGAGGGGGAGGCGGTATGATTTTGGACACATTTAACCTGATGTATTTGACAAGCCTTTAAACCAGAGCATTTTATACCTTGGCTTCGGGCAGGTTCCGATCATATTGCCGATCATCTTCATCATCTGTTGCTTGTTCGTGGTGGTCGTCTCCATTTATTCCTCCCCCTTGGATTGTGGCATCGGAGCCGCCATCACCGTAACAGGGATCCCAGTCTATCTTCTCTTCGTCTGGTGGGACAACCAACCCGCCTGGTTTACCAATGCAGTTGGTAAGATAGTTTGGCCTACGATTGCTTGCAGACACAGTATTTTTCATAAAAGTACGCCTCACACTTTGAGTGCCTGTGAGCCAGAAAAGCCTAGTTTACAGCAACAGTGGCGTAACGGGGTGGGGTCGCAGAGTGGCAGGTTGCAACGGGCTTCAGATTTTAAAATCGAATTGGGATACTGATTGAAGTAAAATTGGGACGGCGTAATCGGCCTGTCAGATCATGGAGCTCCATGGTCAGATAAAGAGTGTATGCATCGGCAAATTTGCAGGGATGAAGAGCGCCACCTATTTGTAAAGCTGACTTACCCCCCCCCCATTAAAAGCTACGCCAATAGTTTCCAGCTTTTTGTACCCAGAAGCCTCACAAAAAACGTCCTCTGTTCTACTTTTTGTTTTGTTTTGAGATACATTTCGCCACATTCTCCTCAACCAGTCATTCAAGAGGGTTAATTTATGTTGAGAATTGAAGGTGTCAAGCTTGTTTGTTTGGTTCTACAGATGCAGTGACGTGCTTCCTCCAGCGATATCTCCTGATAGTGCCCGAACATAAGAAGACAAACTGATACCTCGCGTGATCTCGCGCGACTCTCGGCTCGTGCATGTCACTTACCAATCTTACGCCTGTGCTTGGAAAACATATTAGAACTACCGTTATTTAGACTCTCTGTTTCCGATTGCTGTTCGTTATATTTTTGCTTTGGTACCGGTGTGAAAAAAAAGTTACCAGTACATGGCCATTCCTTCATTTTGTCTCGCATGTTACCTCTCATATTTACTCTGTAAATAATTCCCTGTAAATATCACTATGTGGCAACATTTTATGGTGTCAATTTTCCTGGATGCTTATCAGCCAGTTTAACGTTCCCATTGTTGTATTCAATGTTCAGGGAAAAACCATCTTAGTACTCTTGTGGTCTGTACATGTCATTAAGAAGATGCGCTTATGACTTTATTTGTGTTTTGATTGGGGTAAGGCCCCAATGTACAGGGTGAGTAAAAAAGAAAACGAAGCCCAAATGTCGGGACCATATTTTTTTTTAGTGAAGTTCAAATCTAGGATATGAAAGCCTTATTAATAAGCTTTATTTTAGAACAAGAATCATTCAAATCACTTATGTACTTTTCAAGTTACCGCTGTTTTAAATTCTGTCCACGGATCACAAAAAAAAGGTATGCGTTCTTTCAGCAAAACGAAAAGAATTCACACACATCCCTATGTGAATTGTTTTCGTATTGCTGAAAGAACAAAACCTTTTTGTGATCCATGGACAGAAATTTAAAACGGTGGCTGTGTTTAAAATTCCGTTAACTTGAAAGTAAATGAGTGATTTGAATGATTCTTGTACTAAAATAGAGCTTGTGAATTGGGCTTTCATATACTAAATTTTGAAAGTGATATACATCAGAACCTTACTAAAAAATGGTCCCGACATTTGGGTTTCGTTTTTTTACTCACTCTGTATTGCGATATTAGTATGATAATACTCCATATATCTTTACTAAAAAATCAAATCAACCTTTCCCAATCTCGAGAAAGTATTTTTTCATCCCATCCTTTTTGGAAAAAGGGAAAATACGTTTGTGGCCTGTTTTTAACTCCCTTAATTCCTATCAAAATTTGGTCGGTTATGCATGTAAAACCAACGTTCCTGTGAATCTATCTCATCTATTTAGATTAAATTACAGTTTTTGTTCAGTAAGGCATTGTTCAGGATCAACTTATTTTTTAAACCAATTGTTTTTGGTTTCTGTTTGCTTTTTAACAATTCTTTCTTCCTCTGAAAGCATTTATTAGTGAAAACAGTATTATGAAGAAAAGTATTCTGCTTGTTCTTGACTTGCTAAGTAGGCGGTGCCAACCACTTGAACAGAGTACATTTTACGTCTTTGCAGGCTTTGATTTATAAATATTTCTCCACATTATATTATTACCAAGTTATTTTACCACAATAGAATAATTTTAATATGTTCATGTATATAATGCATATAACTGCTATAAAATTACAGAATACATTGATCTAATTTCACCGTACATTGATTCATAAACGACATATAGACAAATCCTCAAATAAAAAAGCGAGTATTTCTTATTTACTTGTTCACGCTTCTTATTTGCTCGATTTTTGTTCAGTCTCCAACCCTAGTCATAACATTTGCCCCTGGCTATCAGTTTTTGTCTGTGTTAATTGAGAGGAGATGCAATATTGGTTGGTTAATAACTCTCTAAATTCCAAAGAGTGAAACTTCACTCCATTCGAGTGAAGATTCACTCCCATAGTCGGAAACTAGGGACTAGACCTTTCAGAGTGAAATTCCTTCAATCGTAAAGATCGAGGTTTCACTCGAGCTTCGACTGAAGTGGTTCAATTTTCAGACTATTTCAATCGAAACTGAGAAAACGTCTAGTCCCTAATTTCACTCCTTGGAATTTACAGAGAAAATAAGTTTCACAATTTCGATCTTTTCATTCGATCTTTTTCATTTTGTCCCTTGATAATTTCATCACATATTTTCATTTGATGTAAATACTTAATACACAAGTGTCCACTGTCTAAAAATCGATTTAAAAAGAAATTGTTTTGTGGGATGAAAACTATGAAAGAACTTAAGGAGTGAGTGACCAAAGTCTTTTCTTCCCAGAAAATAATTTAAAAACAAATCGATTTTGTATATCGCTCCAAAGGTACCCATATCTATATTGGTTCTTATCTTGGGGTACTTCGATGAAAAACACACAAGGAGTGTTTTGAAGGACTGGGTGACAATAAATGGCAGCATTTATACCTTGCCCATTTTATGAATTTTAACTTGTCCTTTGCACCCTTTAGGGTATCAATATAATGATAAGAACACTGACTTTCAACTAAATCGTGTCACGTGGTGCCTAGGCCCCCCCCCCCAAGGTCAGTGTTCTTATCATTATGTCAGTGTTCTTATCATTATATTGATACCCTAAAGGGTAAAATTACGGTTAAAATATCAACGTGAGTTCTGCGCGGTCAGATTACTTCCAAATTCAACAATGGAGCGAGACGGCAAAGGAAGTTTGTGCTCTGATCCGGAGCATCACACAGGCGAGGTATCCTCGCTGACAAGCAGTCAACCCAGTAAGGATCGGGTGGTGCTGAAACGTCAGATCGGCTTGTGGGGATGCATTGCTCTAGTCGTGGGTACGGTCATCGGTTCGGGGATCTTCATCTCCCCGAAGGGAGTCCTCGAAAACACCGGTAGCGTGGGCCTGTCGCTGGTCGTCTGGGTGTCCTGCGGTGTGCTGTCCACCATCGGCGCCCTGTGCTACGCGGAGCTAGGCACCATGATCCCCCGCTCCGGGGGCGACTTCACCTATCTCTTGGAGAGTTTCGGGGCTGTGCCGGCGTTCCTGCGAGTCTACACGCTTGTTGTCGCTGCCCGCACGGGAACATCAGCTATCCTGATGATAACGGCGGCCACCTACTTGGCCGGGCCGTTCTTTGGGGAGTGCAACCCGCCAAGGATTGTCATACAGCTATTGGGCGCTTCTTTGTTAGGTAAACCATAGAGCTAGGACCCAAACGGACAGTCACTGTAGGTCATGCACACAATAATTACTGCAAAACAAACATTTGATTTGAATAAAAAAATGCTCTTTTTGATAACAAAAAATTGGTGGAAGAATACAATTTCGAGTAATAAAAGCAAATAAGCATAGCCTGTAATTTTTTTAGTCACTGTATTGGCCCTAGCATTTAACATTGTAAGGTTAAAACGAAAGTTTTAACGAATCTATGAATTTTGTTCATGTTTTTCTCTGCAGCTGCTATCTTTTGCTTGAATTGTGTGAGTGTCCCATGGAGCAATCGGGTACAAATTATCTTCACTGTCGCTAAGGTTGCAGGGCTAGTCATCATCATTATCGCAGGGTTTGTCGTCATTATTCAAGGTACAACATACGGGATTTGTAAGGGAAAAAACACAGAAGATTTGCTCCTTTTGTTTATTAATTTGGTTGAGTAGGGTTGGGTTGGGTTGAGTCGGCTTGTGTTGAGTTGGAGTTGAGTTGGTTTTTGCTGAGTTGGGTTGAGTTCAGTTCTGAGTTGACTTGGGTTGAGCCGGGTTGGGTTACTTTGGATTGGCTTGGTTGGGTTTGTGGTTAAGTTGGGTTCATTCGAGTTGGGTATTTGGTCGGGTTCTTTTGGGCTGGTTTGGTTTGGGTCAGATTAGGTTGGGTTGGTGGTTTGGTTTGGGATGGTTTGTGTTGGGTTTGGTTTGGGCTTGTTTGGGTTGGATTGGGTTTAGTTTGGGTTTAGTTTGGATGGGTTGGGCTTGGTTTGGTTTCGGGCTCAAGCTTGGTTTCTCGTTTTGTTTTGTGACCACCAATTTTCCGAATGTTAAACACGTTCACTTGTAAATGCGTTAAAACTGAAGCGTATGATTTTCACAGGTCAAACTGAAAACTTTCAGAGTGGATTCACCCCAGTTATCGATGTTTCACCAGCGAAGATTCCACTAGCGTTCTATTCGGGTCTCTTTGCTTACGGAGGGTGGTAAGAACTTGTTACCAATACTACGGTCGATTGGTCGAATGCTATGCGTAAATAGGTACAATAATTGACCCCATCACGTTAACTTATGCACGTATCCCGTAAAACGCTCAAGATATCGACCTACGTTATCATGCATGCCGAAACAATCTGACCTAACCGTGTGAATGCCTTCATCCACACAGTGTTTCCCCCCCTCTGGAAAACAGGTTTAGAGACATTTTTGGGTAAGGTTTATTTTTGGCAAAATGAAGAGAAACACTAAAGGGAATCATAGAAAAAAAATGGGTTGAAAGTGTTTTCACAGTGTGAGCAAAATGAGTTTTTTTCAGAGTACACGAAAACAAAGGAATGCCCACACTAGGTATGTAACGTAAATACGTAAATGGGTGTGTGTGTGTGTGGGGGGGGGGGGGGGGGGGGGGGGGGGGAGGGGATATATCCTCCCTATCCCCACGTGATTTATGCCCATTGACAGGAATTAGACTTGCAGTGAGAGTTTTTATTTTTTGAGCTCTCACTTTAAGTCTGGTTCCTAAAAAATCACCTATGGAATTGCACCTATGGAAGGCAATGTAGACAGTGATGGTATTTATTTTGCGTTTTTGAGGGAACTAGTTTGCAGACAAACCAGAAACACCCGTAAAAGCCAAAAAAAAGTGACAGTGCTGAATATTTAACAAGTTGCGTATGCTCTCTTCCTTAGGCAATACCTTCCGTGTGTCACAGAGGAAATGATTAATCCATCAAGGTACGACCTAAAATAATTTACCATAACGATACAATTTTACAAAGTTTTGACAGAAATTTTGAGATGGTTTCTGAAAAGGCTATACATTGCATCTTTACGGTTTGAAACAGCTCATCAACATTAATTGTCAACATCAAGAACTTCGTGGTTTTATCTTTCCTTAATAGTTTAAATCGATCCTCTGTTGTTTTCCATTAGTAGTGCTTTAGTCCAATCGATTCTTAGCTTTGATAACAATCAATTCCATCGTTATTTAATATGATTCCTGACCAGGTTATTACATTTGCGCCCTCTGTCGATGCCATTAGCAAAAATGCACAGCTCTCCAAATGAATCGCGAAACAACATAATATCGGATAGTATTAAACGTCTTTGACAAAGACTAGTAGCGTCTGTGAATTTCTGTCTTTCTATTTACGGGCTCTGGCACTAACAGTTAGGCTAACTAAATGATCGAACGGCTTTTCCGAACTATACTTTTGCTATTGTTGTAAGTCTCGTCGATTTATCAACCGCAAGCATGTTTTAAACGCTAAGCACTTTCTTTCTCGATCTGTTTTTCCTTTTTTTGTCTATCACAGAAATCTTCCACTGGGCATCATCGTGTCGATGGTTGTGATTACCATTGGCTACATCCTGGCCAATCTGGCGTATTATGCAGTCCTTTCCCCGGTGGATTTATTGGCTTCAAACGCCGTTGCACTGGTAACTCCATGACGACATTGAAATTCCCCACAAAAAACTTAGTAATGGCGCCGTGCATGCAGTGTGGCTTACCCAGAGAGCCATAGGGCGAATCGCGGCTTGCCTGTACACATATGGGTACGGAGTGCACGATTCTAATTGCAATCTTCATCTATATTAACAAATCAGTGGAGTTCAATAGCTTCAGCCATAGGCCTACTGATATGTTAAAACAAAAACAAATTGTACCTAGTTCTAGATTTTAAACGTCGTGAACTTTTGATGATATTTTGAATCGGGGCAAATGAAATTCAAATCCATGCCTAGAGTTTAATAATTACTGCAAGCTTTTTGATAGTTTACGGGTTTAGAGGGAAAGGGTCCACATTTTACCTCCGGCGGGACTCAAACCATCATGCTTCCCGTCTTACGTCTTTTTATGTTAAAATTGTAACATAGTTCGGAATATATTAACCCAGTATAGGTTCGACTATTCCGTCTTCTATCAAAGTTGATACATTTTGTACTGATGTGTTTCTGCGGTTCTGTGTTTAATCCCGTTTTACCATAGGTGAGCATGTTAGGCACAGGGTGGGTAAAAAAAAAAAGCGAAAAAAAAGAGAGAAACAAACCCAAACGCCAGACCAATTCCTGAATGAAGTTTTGCCTGTAGCACTTTCAAAATCTAGGATATAAAAGCCCAGTCAATAAGCTTTCTTGTGCTAAAGGAATGCGATTCAAATCACTCATGTATTTTTCAGGTTAGGGAATTTCAACACAAACGCCGGTGTAAAGTTCTGTCCATGGATCACAAAAAAGGTAAGTGTTCTTTCAGCAAGACGAAAACAATTCACAAAGGATGTGTGTGAATCGATTTGTTTTGCTGAAAAAAAAACACTTACTGGATTGATTTGAAAATTACATGAGTGATTTAAATAATTCTTGTACTAAAAGAAAGCTAATTGATTGGGCTTTTATATCCTAGATTTTAAAAGTGCTACAGGCCAAACTTCATTCGAAAATTGGTCCTGCTATTTGGGTCTCTATTTTTTTTACTCATTCTGTATAGAATTTACTTTCTCATCGTTCTTTAAGGAAACTGGCCAATTTCAACACATGTTTCGCTTTTCTTTTCAAAGACTTTTGGTGAACGTGTCTTGGGCTCATGGTCTGTGATTTGTTCGGTGGCCGTTGCATTGTCTTGCATCGGAGGTGCAAATGGAACGATCTTTGGAGTTTCCAGGTAAGTGGTATCACGGCATACCTGTAATGATGACTTATAATACAATTTGTTGCAAAATTATTATTTAGCCATTTTGAATGGGTTATAGGACTTTACCTAATCTCCAGTGTATGCGCACCAAGTCATGAAATATTCTGTAAAACCATTGCTGATGGTGTGTTTAATGTGTCTCTGGAGGCTCAACCGATCGGACTATTTAATCTCTTTCAGGACTCTGATGGTGTCGTCACAAGAGGGCGTTATGCCTCAAGTCCTTGGGATGATCCACGTACACTACAAGACGCCGTTACCAGCAGCAGTTGCTTTTGTATGAATTTCTTGTCCTTATAATGACATAACTGGTTAAAATGTGAATATGTCCTCTTTATATTGCTTTCAGGCATGATCGCCTCACGGAACGGTCGATTGAAGTTCATACAAGATTTGGAAATTTGCGAACAAAACATTAAAGGGTCCTAGGATTAATTTTCTGCTGATCACATTTTGTGCAACTTACTCCTTTTAAAATGTATGAAAACTAGTTGACATCCTTTTTGGTTAAATTTATTGAAAAGCGCTTTTCTTTAAACGTTTAAAATGTTCCATGCTTTTCTGAACAACTGAGACCGCTGTTGGTGTGATGTCATTTCAGGAAGACTGTTCAGTTTAGGGGTTTTCTGTTCAAATTGCGAACGCAACATTTTCTCATTGAAGACATTTGTGAGAAAGGGTTGCTCATTGGCTTACTGCCATGTACTTACAAAACAACGAATCATCAAAGAAAAGAAAATTTATGACAGCAAAATATTCAAAATTCTAGCAACTTTATGTGCTGAAATAGCTGTAACATTGAGGTTTCTACTCGGAATGACATCACAGTTTTGCTCATGAATATGGAAATTCGCATTTGCATGAATACCAAAAAGGCAACACCAAATTGGCGAAACTTCAAAATGGCAAAATGAAAATTGAAAACGAGGTTAAATGCTAAACAAAGGTGCATTTTCATGGATAGCATTAAAGAAAATATATTGCATGGGCCCTGTGCTGGTTATCAATCGTACTGATTACTTAAAAACTGATTTAATTTGTTTCAACTGCAAATCAACTGACCATACGGAGGTTTGCAGTACAGCGGACATTTTAACTATTATCCGGCGGTGGACCTAAAATACGGCAACATTGCTGTACATACCTCTGATGAACAGCGCTTTCATCAAGCGTCGAATCATGTGTCTCCCGCGCGCGGTGCCTCGAATTTTCACAGCTAGCCGGTTCCAGTCTGCACATTTGTTTGGTAAAACCGCTCATCATGAAACTTGTCTCGATACGTTGAAGAATATGATTCGGTCGTATAGACCTTATCAGCTTATGCGTCGTGATTACTTCATTAGAGGGCGGTCTGATGTTATTGTATATTAGTAACAACGAATGCACAAATTGTTTATCCGAGCAATATAAAACCACTTTCCCGAATTCATTTCTTTCCGAGTCGTTAATTTCATCGAAAATTACAAACTGAGTGACTAATACAGCACTGTGTGTTTTTACTCTACAGTTCCCCATCGCCGTGTGCATGCTGATCTTTGCAGACATTGGCACAATTCTTAACTACATGAGCTTTTCCAACTGGGTTTTCGTATGCCTGTCGCTCGCCGTCATCCCATATTACAGATGGAAGTATCCAGACCTGCCCAGACCATTCAAGGTATGATGTCAAAAGACAGGAGATGACATTGGCCACTCCATTTTGTTAGGGGTGGCTAAAGGGCGTTGGGGAAAACATTATGACATAAAAAAAAATGGAGGGGGTTAATATAGAATTGAATTCACAAATGGAAGTTCGTATTTTTTTTTTTGGGGGGGGGAGTTTTTTCTTTAATATTCATATAATTAGCATTGGCCACACAGACAGAAGGGGGTTGCTAACTACTCATACCATCCCACAACTCATTTTTAGAAATCTTTAAAACAGTTTTATAACATTTCAATATCGGTAGATTTGGGCCAAATTCACCAATATATATTTTTAAACCACTTCAACACGCAAACCGACCTATAAAGGCAACATCGTATAGCTATTCCCCCATTTATGACGTCAATTGCTTTTGTCGGCTATCACTCGACTCTGCAGGGTGAGTCAGAACGATCTGGACCCAAATTAAAGAAAATATTAAAAATATGTAGCAATTATCAAAACAAGTGGGAATGAGATATGTTATAGGCTGGTATCTTGGACATATTTGGTGAAACGGTTTCGTGTTGTTCCATTTTGAAGAAAAGCGCTAGCAAAGAACACACGCTAAAAACACTCCGACCACGGTTCCATGGTTAAACAAATATTGTGAAATCGCGTACTGATGCAATTACAAATAAAAACCTAGTCATGGTGACTGACTCACTTGAAGTCATTGATACATTAAAAAAAAAGGCAAAACTAATTCCGTGTGCAGACTGGAAAATGAGCCACTTCAGTGAAAATGGCATAATTCCTCACCACAGCTACTAATTTGAAAAATTCAACATTCGTGTGAAGACAAGCTTACCATTCATATGAAACACTCAGTTTTTCTCTCTCAATCCGCTCCGTTCACAAGCACCCCCTCACCGGCAAAGGAAGTACAGATGGAGATATGGAGATCAATGGGGGTGACCGACTGACGCCATCTTGCCTGACTGCAATTCATTTGCCGAGAAGCGCGGCCACTGCGTGTAAATAGAACAAATCCCCTGGTGTACGTGCGTCACACACAAGGAACGGTGCGCGTCAACCAGTGAAATGTCCGCCAGTTGTTAGGAAAAAGGGCGCCCTCTTTTGGTAACGCACGGAGCTCATATACTCTATTTGCCAGAGATTCGCCGACTTAAGTTTGGTGACCAAGTTAAAAAAAATCATCCTTTGTTTGGGCCAGGTTCCGATCATTCTACCGTTCATTTTCATCATCTGTGGCTTGTTTGTGTTGGCTGTCTCCCTCTACTCCTCCCCGATGGATTGTGGCATCGGAGCCGCCATCACTGTGGCAGGGATACCACTCTATCTCCTCTTCGTCTGGTGGGAGAACAAGCCCACCTGGTTTACCAATGCAATGGGTAAGAATCAGCTCGCGTCCGAATTACTTACCTACGGCTTTAGTTCCCATGCGCTTAAAGTGGCTTCAACCACGTGCCCTGTCACATGGTATCTGCCGGCCGTAGCCAACTGTTTCGGACGCGGCCTGAGATCAGCTCGCTTAAGTTTCCATTTTTTGTTATAGATGAAAATGTTGGAGCAAACTCTTCCACAGGGCTGTGGAAGGGTTTCATGCATTTGGTAACTAAAATGATGATTAAGTCAAATAGCAGGATCATACAAATAATGAAAGTTTATAAGTGCAATGGTAAGAATAATTTCGTGAGGTGATAGATGGATTGTTCCATTCCACCAGGTGAAGCCAACTGGAATGGAACATTCCATCAGTCACCGACGGAATGAGGATTCTTTCCACCGTACACGAATGTGAAACATTCATTGTTTGTTTTATACATGTACAACGCCTAAATAAATTCTTATCATCACAGTGATAACTAGTGTCACCGTGCAATGCAACTTTCATTTACTGTGGAATGAAACTTCTATTTTTGCGGTGCGGCCGGGCCGCGAATTATTTTTCCCCAACAAGATCCGTCAATAACAAAAGAGGGCGCGCTCTCTCGCTCTCTCTGTGTTATGCATATTCATGATGTCCATAGGGCTTTAGAAAATAAGTTATACAACAAGGAATAATGGTGTTTAAATCACCGACGATTGGCAGCTGATTTGTGGACTGGTTGGAAGTAGTCCTGACTTCTAATCATGTAATCCGAGTTCGAACACAGTGAGCGTTTTTCACTTCTCAATTTACCTTTTAAATAACTAAAGCGAGGAAGGAACATTTCTCACAAGACGTAAAGCCTATGTGGGGTTTGTGTTGTGGAGATCGAGAACAAGGCATTAGATATGCATGTAAAGGACCAATCAGAAGATGGGAAATTTTTGACCTCAATTTAAAAATGAGTGAGTGAAAGAAAGGTCTAGTTCAGGGAATACTTACCTCGCTGGTTCACGTCAGCTTTTGCATCTCAATTTAAGAAAAATACTGTCTACCAGCGAAAGTGCCCGATACATTCACTGTTTATTACGGAAAATTCATGATGTCTAATTTCTCGTTTCTTTGATATAGATGCACTGACGTCTTTCCTGCAGAGATTTCTTCTGATAGTGCCGTCAGAGAAAAAGTCAGACTAGTTACAAGTCCACTGAAAAATGAATGATACTGCCACAATAAAATAGGTTTGCACTTGGAATATTTAGATAAAATGTAGTGGCACTCTGAATGAGTTAAGTATAATATATATATGATACCTGCCTGTTTTAGACAACTTTTTTCCTTATTGTTCACCTAGTTTTTAAAGGTTTTTCTTTATATAAGTTTTAGTTTGTTCTTAAATTTTAACTGGTTCATTTTTATTTCTGTGAAGCGCCTTGAGCGTCAATTTTGACGGATTTGGCGCTATACAAGAATTCGATAATATTATTATTATTATTAGATATGTATTTGTTATTATGTCATTTTTTTTGGTGGGTTGGGGTGTGATGATCATCATAACTTAAGGATTAAAATTAAGTATGAAAAAATTGAAAATACGCTTATGCCTTAAATTTTAAGAAAGTTCGAGCATGTACACTCAAGGAAGTAAACAAAACACGCTTGGAAACGCATGCATGGATTAAAACGCAAAATGTACTTATAAAGACTTTGATTTATTTTAATTTCGATTTATAGAACAATAAACGTAAGCTGACCATTGTACCTCATGTATATATACATCTTCCAAATATGCAATATCCATGTACTTCACTTTCAATAATCTCTATTTGAAAAATTGCGTCAATCCACCTAATAAATCACCACGTCTGTAGCTGTCAATGTTGGCTGGGGGTCGAGCTACCATTTTTTCACGGCATACTCTCTTTTTAATTAAAAAGCCATTTATTATTAAAACTTCATCATAAATTGCCGACATTGGATGAAATTACTTCACAGACTGCTTTTAAATCATTAGTATCACTCATGGTAAACATATATCATCCAGGCGTTGCGTAAAGTGAAGGTGACAGGCTTTTGAAGAAAAGGCACTTGAACAGCTAGTATAAGAGAGGATGACATTGTGGAATAATAGTGCAATCTCGTCAATAAAGATGTTCTTTTTTTCAGTAAAACATTTGGCCCATCAAAACTTTGGCAACGTATCTTAATTGATACATTTTCCCAATTTGGGAGTTCTCGTAACCCGACAGCCTGGTGCCGCACTCACAAATGATAGTGTAAGTTTCCGCTATTGTCAATGTACATGTACATACGCTACGCAAGTTAATTTGCAACCTTGTAAATTGACTATTTGCCTAATAAAAGAATAATAATATTTTGGATTGTATTTTGCCGAGTCCTTCAGACTGTAATTTAAGTATGGTGTAAACATTAATTGACTTGCAATTCAAAACCGTGCGCTTAAAAAATCACCCTCTACGGCTCTGACAATACCATAAATGTAGCGCCCTCTGTTGATTGAAAGTTGTTTTATTAACGAGGTTGTGAACTTTAAATGAACTCAGAATTTAACAATTGTTGAAAGTACTTGTTCTAGTTGTTTCTATGGAAAATTTCGATCAGCTTGCCGATTCGATCATGTCCCACTTTTCAACGGGCTCATGACCGGTTAAAAGAAAAGTGTGGAGGAAGCACAATTGTGGGTGACTTCAACCCGGATAAATGACCTTGACGCCAAACTGACAAACCGATTTTGCCTGAATATAATAGGTGCCCTCTATCCGGCGTCCCATGCGGGTCGTCGCTAGTGCGTTTACGAGCCTTTCGAGTCTTACGTGAAGTTTGCTTGCCTTATTCTCGCACTCGCCTTCTTGATTACTTTGAACTTCAGTCTCAGTGCATGGATAGGTCTACGAACTGTGATATGAGAAACACCATCGCGAGACGACCATGACGCGTGGGAGCAGAGATCAAACGTACGGCAGTCAACTACAGACAACGCTAAGCATTGGCTGCTCACTAATTTTGGAAGTAACTAAGTGGGCATTGGGACACAGTCCTCCTCCCCCCTCCTCCCTGGTAAAACAATTAAAAAACAAAACCATCATTCTCTGTTGTTAAAAGCAGTAATTTCTTTTATGGGAGGGAAATAAGGATGAAATAATGCCGCGTATTGCTCCGTCTCAACGTGTCTAGCGTATAAACCGACTTTGATTGGGTCAGACTTGCTTTGTTTCAACCGCTTTTTGTTTGTTCCTGATCCATCATTCCAGTGATGAACAGTTCCTCGTAATACCACTCTAAAGTACAACAGCAAGGTGTTTGATGGTTCACTTGGCTGAACTCCAATACCCCATTGGGTCAAATATTTAAATACAATGGCACGCTATCTACGTGCTCGACGTGTTTGTTCTAGAGCAATCTTTGACCCCGAGTATTGTGCCAAAGGTACCAACCAGAACAATATAAGTAGACGAGCTGGATGTGCAACAACAAAGTTATATTCAACGTTCCCAGTGCGTCAGAGCTTCTGTCAAATTCTTGAGATAAAGTTAATTTCTACACGACATTATTCGGTGAGTTATTCCATTTCGGTTTTAAAATTAAATTTACTTCAGTTATTCATACAAAGTAAATTGTTCCGAACCTAATGGTGAAGCGCATTATAATCAATCTCTGGGGTAGGAAATTTGATATGCATATTGCAGAGATTAGGGGCCTTAGTTTTTTTTCCCCCGATTCTGAAACGTTACACGGGCCTACACCAAGATTGTCGCCTTATAAAAACTGTTAAAGGTCTTTCTCTCATTTCTGAAATTGTCAGTTTTGCCACTTCTATTGTTGGAAATTTATTGTCACTGCTGTTTGTGTTAGTTCTTGAATATGTCGCTCAGTTTTCATTGTTAATTCACTGATTTAAATATGTATACCCTTTTTTTGTATCGATTGTCATCTACATGGTCATTGTTCCATGCAGTCATGAAGGCAGTGGTAGTGCTACTCCTTGCGCTGACATCTTGCGTGTTGGCAGCTGATATTAACAAGCGCGTGCGCCGTGACCTGTTCGTTGATTGGTTGTGGAACTCCAACGATGCACCTCAAAGCGAAAGTCACGAGGTAGGTGAAGAGCAAAGGAATAATGAAATAATTGTATCCTTGGCCGTGTCCGAATTATTTGGCTTCGGCTTGACATTACACGCGATTATAGGGGGAGTGGCTGCAGCCCCTGCCAGACACGTGTAATTTCAAGCCGTATAGCAATTCGGACGCGGCCTTAAATGTTCTATAATCCAGACGGCGGGCCTCTGCGAGAAAATGCATTCGATGCAGGTCAACTCCTCTGTCTGTGTTCCAATTCAGTGTTATTCAAAACCTCTTGGAGCATTCACTTCTATCAAATAGCCATCGGGAGCTCTGAATAATAAAAGAGTTTGGAAGATGGGCATAGGTCTATTTGCAATAATATAGGGTTCCCATATATTAAAGCTAATGTTTTCCAGATATTTTTGTCATATTTTTACTATTTTCTTTAACGAATGTAAAAGCAGTACATGGATTTAGAATAACAATAATCTACCTGAGAAGATGTATTATGAAAAAGTGCTCTTTGTTTGAATGTTTCATATTGAGGGCACTCGTCCGAATTACTCGACTACATCTTGCAATTACACTAGCGTCTATGGCAGCGGATTATCATAGATATATTTTGTTGCCGGTCGTACTAGCCAAGTACTTCGGACGTGAAAATTTAACACTATTTTGCACCTTCTTGTTATTTTGTATTTTGGGATTTTTTTCTAGGATGTCAGGCAGTCCCCTACAGTTGAGGACGAAATGGATAGGAACAGAACTCCCAAATCCCGTAAGCCATAACGTTTTTGTCTTCAGTTTTTGCAGATTGCCAAATGGAGAACGGGTATTAAATCGGTTATCTGAAACAAACAACAAAGTCGATTTCAGTCTTTTAGTGATCCCCGTTTGTCGTTTTTATTCAGGTTTGAAAACGGTGCCAGCATCATGACTTTTTTTGCAAGCACGATCCAGGGCAACGTAATATAGTTCACATAACTGGAAGGCTTATGGTAGAGGGCAAGTACAGTGTTCCGGAGATTTCAAGTTCAAATCCCGCTCCAGATACTTTCTTTGTCCAGCCTTACGGTGGATAAAACATTGGGATGTTATTGTTAGAGGGTAGATTAATTTAGAGATTGCAGCTTGACTCCATGGAGGTGGTCTGGTTTCAAAAGCGTCCTTTAAAGAAATATTTAGCACGATATGCGACAGAGGGAGCACCCCATTCTGTTAGTCATTGTGTTACCAGAATCTCAGGAATTCTTTTCAGATACCGGGGGGGGGGGGGGTTACGTAGCAATCGTCTAGGTTGTGTGTAGGGTATAGGGAGATGGGGAGGTACCCCTCTGTCACATACCGTGCTGGGTATATTTAAGGGTAGGGCAAAACACAAACAGCAATTCAAAAACATATATCGTTATCATTTCTGCATTTAGGCTGCCAGGTTGAAGGGATATGGTACAACCATCTTGGTTCGGAAATGATCATCAACGCCACTTCCGAGGTCGGTGTCCTGTCTGGTGAATACCGCACAGCAGTGGAAAGGAAACACGGCACGGCTGGTAAGAAGAGCTACAAAACAAGCATGTTCCTTAAGCTCGGCCTTTGGCACGTGGGAACATCGGCAAACCTCGCTCAAAGTGAAGGTTGGGCTAGTATCAAACATCCTGTGAAATTATTCCGCCTGAAATGTTATCGTTCGGAACAAAAACAATCGTTGAGGTGGTTTTAATTTGAAGAAAAAAGAAAACAATTGCCGATAAAAAATGCGAGGTGTACCTATCCGCAGGCGTGTTTTTTTTATTTGCAGCATATATCGTATTTTAACCAATCACGCACCCTAACATGAATATTAATCACGCAGCATATATCGTATTTTAACCAATCACGCACCCTAACATGAATATTAATCACGCTGTGTGGATGGAGAACACTAAGGACGCTTCTCACAGTGTTTTCCCTTCAATTAAACTTATTCCAACCAGCACAAATATTTGATGAAAATGTACACATATTCCCTTTTATCTAATGAGATGGAAGTTCAACAGGTTTGTTTTTATGCCCCCTACCTCAAATTTCTAGCAATTTTGTTCATTCGAACAAAAAGAAAATTCACAAAATGCACATGATCCTATATACCTTTAAAGCTATAGTCCATCATTTGCAGCCATCCGAAAAAGTAACTGGCGTATTATTGTTGAAAAACATACTTGGTTGAAAGATAGTAAGTGGACTAAACTCCCTGTGAAATTAATCTTTCTGGGAAGCTATCATTTTGAAGTAATCAACGAAAGAAGGCCTTTCCAACGGTGCGTCTTAAGACGTACCGTAGGAAAATTTTAATTAGTAGTTCGTTTTGTTATTCGGCGCAGCTATAATTCGTCGGATCAGTGCGCGACATCGCGTATAGCTGCAATTCAAAACAAGTCAAAACATGATTCAGCAACTTTTGATTTGAAATTGAGATCCTAGAATGCTGTTTTTCTCGGAATATACAGCTGAAGCTGAGCTGAAACTTCATCAGGTTAGTTGTTCAGTATCCTTCATTAGATTTTGAACACTTTTGTTGCTTCAAACGAACAAAATGCACAAATTACAAATGATGGACTATATATCTTTAAAGTGGGTTATCATTGAAATCAGAACCGACATTTCCAGCCAACAGTACAGTCCACCACTTTGTGTGCATCTTCAGATTCAGTAGATAAGATGTGTACCTGTCAAATTCGAGTATGGCTTTTCGATCATAGAAATCGGTATTTGCAAATGAGACTTGTAGTACTAGTAGTCGAGTCTGATTTGGGGTCTGTATCTATTTCGATAGGTCAAGGGCCGACGAGGCTGATTGGTCACACGTCCACCAATGGCGACTACCCGACCTTTGGCCTGACGGTGATGTGGCGTAATGGCCAATCTGTGACCAGCTGGACCGGGCAATGCCACCTGTGCGACGGCGAGGAGACTCTGCATACCACGTGGATACTGACGTCACACATTGACAACTGTGACGATAGGTGGATGGCAAACAGGTAAAACAAAAGTTGTGCAAGAATCGGGCTTCTTGGATGAATATAATGTATACAATGTACCAGTAAAAAGAACAAGAGTTCCTCAAAAGCACATTAATTTAAAGCCCGAAGAAACTTGTATTTACATGACAATTAAGAAAATGTGGTCGGGAAAGAAAACAAGGTAAATATAGCTCCTACTAGGGAAATCCGCCAAATAAGGTAGGGACAGTCGTACGGGGGCTAGGGGGCTTGAGCCCCCCCCCCCCCCCCAACAAAAAAGAAGAAGAAAAATTGTGTCTAGCCCCCCCCCCCCCAAAAAAAAGTGAGGGAGGGGAGGGGCTTTATTCTCTCCACTTTCCGGGATTTACGCCCATTAGTTTACAGCATAGCATGCCGATGCCTTTGAATGGTTCCATGAAAAGGAGTGCGTCGTGAATGACTTTTTTGCGTAATCTCCACTCTTGTTATAAATACACAGGATAGGTCAGGACACGTTCAAGAGGTACGAGTTGACAGATGGGCCCCGCCGAGAGGAAGACACCCACAACCCACGTGACCATGCTCGCCGTCTGGAGCAGGAAATGCTGGATGAGCAGCTTGACCTCTAACCTGATGACGTCACGGTTTCGCGGTACTAAATCAAGTACACAAAGATGGCCGTCGGTACTTCTTTCGAGGTTTTCATTTAATCTCCCCGAATCAGCATTATACCAATGTTATACTATTCCTTTTCTAAACAGATTTTTTGTACAGAGTTTTGATCAATAGTACATTCGCTTTTTGATTATGTTAATATCGCTAACTCACGACATAAATATAACCTAGGGCGGTATTATGTGAGTGCCTCGTGTTTACAGAAACGCAAGTTGAAATGGAACGGAACGCTGGTCTAATTTAATAATACGTAACATCTTGTAAATGTGAATAACTGTCCACTTTGTAAACCCTCGAATCAAGGTCAATTTCCCATTCACAATAAGTATAGAGCATTCCAGGTCAGGAAATATTCATGCAGTATGTATTTTCCCAATATGCACACTGTTGCTTTCAAATCTTGAAAGATTTTAGTCAATAAAGCATTTTTTTTAATAAGTTCTTAATGACAAGTTTTGGTTTACCTAAAGCCATTTTAATACAGTTCACCAACTACGTAATATCTAGCCCCAAAAACGAACAAAAATGATAATATACAACAAGCAAAACAGCAGATAAATTTCAGTTTCTATATTACAGATATTGAATAAATTGATATATTGTGATAGCAATGACCACGTGATGTTCAATATATTACATATACAGGGTGGTACAAAAAGAAGGAAACCCATTTTGACAGCAATTTCCACCTACTTATTGAGCTTTTTCAAAAATTCAATTTAATGGTATAAAAATATTGATCTTTAAACAAAAGTAACGAAAAAATGATTGCAAATGCATATTTTGTCTCTGAGATACGGTAGCTTGTCCATTCGCTTGACTGAGCTCCGGAGCTTGATTTGAAGACAAAAAACACTACGCTAGACTTAAACGTGGATTTTGGTGCGATTTTTTTAGAGATGTTTTCACCGCGTATGGTTGAAGAGTTATACTTTCCTGTCAAAAGTGTGTTTCCTTTTTTTTGTGCCACCCTGTATACTGCTATTAACAGGAAGCCCAGCCTCACTGTCTCAAACAATGTCTCCGCACTGAAATATGAATAATTATAATAATAATAATAATCGGCATTGAAGAACGCTCTTATTAGTAAACTAAATCACAGCGCTTACAGTATTATTATTACCCCGATTATTGGGCCAATGAAACGTTCCCAATACCATCTCAGCTCCCTGGGGAGTATACAGCTCGATGCTGCCTGTTAGGCGCAAGCAAGCTTATTCAATCACAATAACCATCTCTGCCCTCACAGGTACCCATTTACTCCTGGGTGGGGAGAAGCAATGAGTGACAAAGTGCCTTGCTCAAGGGCACACACACCATGACCCCGGCTGGACACGAACCCACAACCCGCAGCTTTACCCACAGACCACGAATCCAGTGCCCTTAACCACGAGGCCACAGCACTCTTTGGCGAAAAGCAATTCTGTTAATAATTTGCAAGGAATCGGGAATTTGAAACACGACTACGGTACGTTTTGCATGTAGTGACAGCATGTGCTCATCTGTGATATTTGTATGTTTTGTTACATTCAAACCTACGATACAATGTTCCTTATAAATGGTGCAAATTGTGCACTATCGGAATACATGAGTTATGTAGCCTATTAAAAGTTAAAAAGAGGCGATTTTTTGGTTGCTTATGGCGAACTAGTTCTCACATGAAGAAACAATTCTGGTGAGCTCCTATGAAATCTAGTGTCTTTTACCTTATATGGACTCTAATCTAAAACGTGACCTGTCACATGTCGTAATAACGGTCACTAAGGCATGCGTAATACTACCCATTCGCCCAGATTCCACAGAATCCAAATTTCACACCACACCGGTATTCCAAACATTATCCAGACAAGACTTTGTATTTTCATCTCGTTATAAACACGGTAGATGAGCGTACACAAGAGTATTGGGGCAATTGGTAACCGACTCTGCAGTTTTCCACCCAAAAAGTATCCCCCTCCATGACACGAAATTACGAATATTCTTAAATCTTGAAATGCAATTTTACAATACCTCCCTTTTTTTTTTTTTTTTTTTTTTTTTATACAAAAAGAGACAAGTATCTATTTCAGGGAATCGTTGACACAAATCCTTCACTGAGAGACGCGCCAATTACAATACAATAGAATACACACGCCATGATTTTATCCTTAAAGTAGATCATTTTACTTGTTTGGCAAACTCGTGATGACTGGCTATTTCATGGAGTACGGGGTTCTACTTCCTCGTCAGTGCTGGCAATCCGCGATCTAGATGTTGGGTTTGTATTCTCGGCCATCTGAAGTGACTGTTCCCTGGGCCTTGGGAGGGTGGAATAAGCAGGGGGTGCCCCAGGAAATCGCCCGGCGGTGACCGGCTGAAATCCACCATGGTGCTCTCCATCCACGGTGAAGGACGGCGGGGGACCGCGTGGTTGGCTGAGCAGCTGCGGCGGCGGCGGGCGCGGAGCGAGCTCGTATAGCTCGGGTACGTCGGCGTACCCTTGGTGACGGTCGAGATCAACCATCAGGCCCGGTGGCGCCGCAACCCTTCGGGACTGGCTGGCCCTCTCAGATTGGCCGGGGCCTGCACTGCCTCGGTTTCGTTTGGATTGCGCCCTCTTGGCCATGACTGCCAGAATGATGAAGATAAGGACCACAACGAGCACAACAGCCAAGACACAAACAATGACAATGATGACAATGTTTCCCGATCCAGACGGTGGTGCCGAGGAAGCTAAAGAAAGATAATGAAAAAAATACCATTAAGGGCGCCCTGTCGTTGGACTTTGTCTGTTTTTCTTCTTTTTTTGGGGGGGGGGGGAGGGCATCGGCCACCAAGGTCAAAAGTCACGTATAACGTGAGGGATATTTTGCCGAAATATGGACATGTTTAGTTAATTTATTTTCCTTTTCTAGCTATCATTGGACAGCCGATTTCGTTTAGACGGTGACCTGGGGTCAATAATTCCTAGAGCACATGACATAATATGCAGAGTAAAGTACATTGACCATGGCAAGTGAACTACCAATAATGCTTTGCGAGGTCCCAGTTTCCTTCACGAAGTTTCGTGAGAAGGAAATTAGCCGTTACCAGCACCCCTGGATAGGTCGGTCATCACGGGTGAAGTATGTTATTCGAAAGCATCTTGATAACACCTGAGGTATCTCACCTTCGTTTATCCTTTTCAAATCGAAATCAGCAGAGATTGCTTTTATTGCACATGGCGAAATTTCAAGGAATAGACCTTAGGCATGACCGAACCTTTTATGCTTTTATTGTAACAAAATTAAAGTAACAAAGAACGCCCTCTTCGATGCCTGCAATGCATGAGTCTATTGAATTTTTCACAAAGCACCACAGCTTCGAAATATATGGAAGAAAAAACTAACTCGTACCCATGCAATTTGCTGGGATTTCTTCGGTAGTTCGTGGGCAGTTTTGCCGGTCATCGCACACCAGTCTGGGATCGATGCAGAACGGTGTGTCAGTGTTCCCAAAAACGTCACATGCGAAACAGTCATCATCTGAAGTTAAATTCAACGACACAAAAGTTGAAAAATATAGACGTTTTATCATGATGACTGATAAAGAAATTGACCGAATCAAGACGGAGAAAATGGAGATGAAGAATGACGGTATAGTGGGGCAGATAGGGGAAACGTTTGGGGGAATTGTGCATTTGGTGATAGAAGCATGGCATTGGAAACACGGTATGCATTACGAAAGATACTTGGCTGATAGGGCGATCGGAGATTTGTCATTTGAAAAAAGAACATAAATAGAATAACAAGCAATTTTCAAAATTTTCAAATCGGCTGTCATTGCTTGTTAATTATTCTACCTATGTTTTTCAAAGGACAAATCTGCCTTGGACCCATAGCCAAATATTTGTCTCATGATATATACTATGATTTGTGTATGTATGATCAGAAGCACAATCCCATCACCTATCTGCCGTACTAGTAGTGGCAAGCAGATTCTGAGGTTGTAGGGTCTAATTCTGGAGAAAAGACCGGCTGACTGCTTCACTTAGCGACTCATTGACTGACTGAATGCCACTTATGACTGAGACTTGTCTGAGAGCAGCTTTACGAGGCCTTGCCTACTCATGAAGGCATATACAGTCGACTCTCGTTAGTACAAGCTCTGTTAATACAAAATTCTGGTTACAACAAACATAAAGCCTTGGTCCCGACCGTGCATTTATATTAAGCACAATGAATGGGACTGATGTTCCTCTTAATACAAAATTCTGATATAACAAACAATTTGGTTAGGTCCGAACGAGTTTGTTACAGCGACACTCGACTGAAATACGTGAAGTAGCATCTACACCACATGCGTATTTATTCCGGCGCCAATTGTTCTTGCAATTTCACGTGTAGGCAAAAAGTCAAAGTCGTCCTGGCCCTACCAATGGCGACAGGGAATTCTACATTTCCATCATAAAAAATCATGAAATTAAATATATTGACAAACTCCGGGGGGGGGGGACCCTGGCCCCCCGAGCCCCCACCTCCTTGGGTGCGCCACTAGTTCTTACCTATTGTCGTCTTAAAGGCAGTGTAGCTTAGATTGAACGTGTTCTCCACAGCTGTCTCGTGCGATTCAAGCAGCAGGTGCACTCGGTTACCGGGGGAGAGCACCGACTGGCTGGGCTTGGTGTAGCCGCATAGACCGTTAGGGAAGGAGCGCAGTAGGGAAGTGGAACCCTCCTCCTCATCACTCAGGATCTTAAGCCGGTTGCCTTCGCATGTATTGAGGTTGAGAGTGACCAAGTGGACACGAGTGACGGTCAAGCTCAAGCGGGTGCCCGGCGGGGAGACCACCGTCAGGCTGCAGTTGAAGGCCGGGGTATTAGCCGGGATGAAGGAAGAGATCTCCCCGGACACCGTGTCTTGAATCGTGGCCCCGCACCCGTATCCCTGATCGTGTAGCTGCCTGTCCATATACGCTGGACGCGCCAGAAGACAATAAAATATGAAAAATGAATAGAAAAAATAAACTGAAATCGCAATCACTTCCCCCGACGTTTTATACAAGTGTCTACACATGACTAGTCCAGATTGTACAGGACTCAATGTACATGTATCATAAGTAGTTTGTATATAGGCCTAAGTGTCATTCAAAGTAATGCCGGTTCATTCCTATTTTTCGTTAGGCGATGAACTCGTGTTCCCATTCTTTGGACTATAACTTTTTCTGGACATGTCCTTGAGGTTTGTACACGACAACCTCCTGAGGATGTGGCTCAGATCCTCAGGCTTATTGTTATCGAAGGTAACATATTGTTCCAAGTACTCAGCGTACAGGATAACAGGATCTCACACATATAGACCTTTTTAACACACACAGCTCAGACATGCACCTTTCTGGTAGGTAATACTGCGGTGATATAGCTCTGTGATAAACGCTGAAAACGCGTGGCCAAAACTACAATTAAAAACGCATTTAAGGCTATTGCTAGTGTATAACCAACCATATTGAGAACCACTTGTAATGGTCGTAAGCCTATATTTAGCAGTTACAAAAGATGACAAGAGACAATTAACTCACCTTTCACAAAAGGTGCCTGTGAAGTAACTTCACCGGCAGCTGAACTCGTCATAATAAAAGCACAAAACATAATGCAAAATGACTTTTCATTTTGCCGATTCATGATGAGCTGTCTATGTGAGCAAGATACTCCAATGGCAAGGGCGAGGTACGTTGATGATGTAAGGGTAAGGCTAAAGGCACCGACAGTCTACTGCAAATCCCTTGAACTTGCTGCCCGTGCGTAATTCCAGGAGCGACGATATTTCAGATTGAGTTGTTCAAGTAGCCGAGGGGCCAAGCGTAATTCCAGTAGCTAGAGTACCGTGTATGTACGCGTAATCCGGTAGCCAAAACCGCAGTCTCTAACCCCGGCCCTGCAACACAACCTTGCTGAAAACAGTTATGAAAAGCCTTGCCTGTCTCAAATCCATATGTGAAATCCAATCGAATATGAAATACTTGTCATCCACGCATTATGGGCTTTTGCGCAGTACAGCGTGTGAAAATGAATCAGGCTTGTACTGAACACGAGAAGAACTCTGTCTCGATTGAATAATCCGTCAAGTCATCTATGTTAAACTCGCATATTGTCGTAACCCGACTATAGCCTCAAAGGGCAGCAAGATATGACGATTAAACAGTACTTTTTTTTGCAAGATGGAAGTAGTTTTTGTATGACGCAGCCGGTTTGTCGACCCACGTAAAGAACCAGCCAGCCCTGACGAGTATTCATGAAGCTATATTTGGTCCGTCACCCGAATTATTGAACCTTGAGTGGGAAACACCTTGTTGAAAAAAAACCAGACACGTCATTCCAAGTTGTATTTAAGTCAAAGAAAATTTCATGTTTGATATTGTGCACCAATAATGAGGAATTCTCAAAACTCTCAAAATATTAATCGGATATCGGTTATTGTCACGCGAACTGTTGATTAATGATGGCCTAAACACAACAACTCTCAATTTAAGGACTTTAAGAAATGGCGAACGAGGCGTTTTTATACCATAAGATTCAGAGAATGGATACAGAAGGTTGAATTTGTGATTTCCAATTATTAAGTGCATACAACAGCCGTTTACCCTCCAGATCGTAACACAAAAGAGTCAATCGTCTGTAAATGTTAGTCAGCGACCTCACAATACACTCCCTTGGAATAATACGAGTTTTGTGTTCAGAGCCTGTATTGTGCACAGTTCATCCACAATGCCTTGTCCGTGCCTGTCTGGGAATGTGGGAACGCACGGGTAGTGAACCATTTTTATCGAAAAACACACACATGTAAAGTTGGTGCTCATAATTTATCCGCAATTCTCGGATAAATATAGTTTCGATGGCAGCAACTGACTGGGGAAGCTAAAAAGAAAGGCTCTTTTCCGGGTCGATTTATGTCTACAATTTAACGTAATCTCACACCAAAATAATATAGCTATAATGGGTAGGACATCTGGTAAACATTCCATCCTTATATTCCCCCCTAGTACATAACATGTAAGACCTTTGCTCATGGGATCAAGATTCCATTCCAGTTTATTTCTTAAACAAAACGCGCGGTTGCATTCCAACAACCTAGATTCTGTAAAACAAAAACAAAAAAGAAAGAAAAAAGACTGTAAAAATAAAAATTGAAAAAAAACACATTATTTTCATGATGAACAAGTACAATTGTACAATCGAAGACCGTTGATACATAAGAATTTAGCCAAACCAAACAGCGCCATCCACCATAATTATGCTCACCCCTATCGCCCTATCCATCAGCATTGATGACCTCTCACTTCCTTGAACTCTCATTGGATGGAGTGTTATTTACTTGGCCACGTGACAGGATTCAGTACTTCCGTGTGCGCATGACCCGCGCGCACGGAATGTACTTACACTGATAATGACTAGCGACCTACCCACAATGCTCTGCAACGTCTGCGTTTTCTTTCCGATATTTGTTAAACGGATTACTTAGCGGTCACAGGAAGCAAAGAAAAAAAAAAAGGAAAAGAGACCAGATTTCATGAGAAAACAATAGGATGGAATAAGAAGTAAAACAGTCACACACCTAAGTTATACTCCCACAAACAGCCTTCCCATCCTCCAAAAGAAAACAACATTCACCCACGTTGTCTCTGGGTACGGAAATGAATCCATACAAAACACAATTATTATATCCATTCGAAATAATGTAATCATTGCCCCAAAACCACGGAAGCTGTGGATTTGCATTTTTAAGACATGAAGGACTGAAGTTGTGACCATTCTGATTTGATCTGGTTCGGGTTCAGGTCGTCTGCATATTCGTCAAGGCCGTTTCAGTTTAAGTACAGGAGGAGAGGTAGACAAACACAAAATTGAAGCAAACGGTGAATAGGCCCTTTTAAGAAAAGGGAATGAACAATCTTAAATGTTCTTTTACTTCTGGTCCAACTCTTTCTCCTCTCTCAAAACCCTGGGAGATCATGAAATTAAAAAGTGAGAAACTGAGAACCAAAATCTGTCTGCTCTGAGGGGGCGCGGGTGGAGGATGGGGTTATAATGTACACACTGTGCAAATAGTTATGGCTACTGAAGCGGTGGAATTTAAAAACTGCCTGGGCTCATAAAAGCAGATAAGGACTTCGTTAACGCACTTGTTTTAACAGACTACATTGAAATCTAGTCAGTACCTCTGAAGTACCAGGCACGAACACAAGGGTTGGGAGTGGGGTGACTTGGAACAGGACAGTCAATAGGAACAGGATAAAGATGGTCTAGGGTGGGGGGGGGGGGGGGGTTGGCGCACACCCCATAAAAAACGTCACCCCCACTGGATAAAGATGGTACAGGTGATGACCAGCGGCATAAGTAGGGGATTGGCGCACGCCCCCCATAAAAAGAAGTCACACCCAGTCTCCCCCACTGGATAAAGATGGTCTAGGTGTTGACCAGCGGCATGGGTAGGGGGTTGGCGCACGTCCCCCACAAAAAACGTCACCACCAGTCGCCCCCCCCCCCCACTGGATAAAGATGGTACAGGTGTTGACCAGCGGCGTAACTTCGGGGGGGGGGGGGTGCACGCCCCTCGGAAAAATCGTCGCCTCCAGTCCCCCCCTGGAAATTTGGCGACCGGACAAATCAAAGTAACCAATTTTAGTAACCATGGAAAGTGCGTTTTTTTTTCTCGTTTTCTGTTTATTTTTCAAGAAAAACCTCTTTTTTGGCCGCGATTAGCAGTTTATTGTAACACCCCGCAGATATCGAATATAACCAGCGATCTCCATTTTCTTCAGTGTACAATGTTCCAGTGTCTCTTGATCTTGCCTTAACCATTATACAAAGCGGTAGACTATTATAAATTCCTTCAACTGTGGCTCCAAACTGTAAAAGGAAGACGCTAAATATATCTTCTTTTACTTAAATTGAGATAATTTAATTCATCAGCAAGTGGACAATAATATCGTTTCGGTTTGCGGCAATGGCAGTGGTAATAACGACTGTCGCTCAAAAGAACGTGTCTATCAACTTGCGCTAAGTAGGTCTAAATTTAGTTCTGATAAGATCAGTCCTGCTTTAAGTTCTAAAAGAACTTGTCTTTGGTCTCAACGTTTCGACTTGCCTGCTCTAGTGGACAATATAACTTAATTGTGACAAGAAATGCGTGAATTAAAAAAAAAAGCCGTTTTAAAATACTGATTAGCTGAAACCAATGGCTCTTTCTTAGGGACGCCATTGTAAATACAAAGACACTATCAGGATTTAGATTACCACTGTAAACATTGTTACCCATGGCATTATCGTTCAAAAAATTGTATTCCAAAATTAAAACGATTTAGGTCCCTATTTTTGTTTATTGCCAGTACGTAGACTTAAAAGTGTTTGTGCGTTATCGTGAGCTGATGGCAAGAAATAAAATGAAAAAAAGATCAATATGCATTGAAGTGCCGAAAACAAAGATGTCGGCTGAATGTCAATATTTGCTCCTACCGATTAGCGAAGCTCTTTATTACATCAATTAACCATGAGTGAGAAATGTTGTCACTGTTTTGTCCACTCTCGGGATACATATAAATTATTTGAAACCTGGCTTGAGAAATGAGTTTGTGGTCATGTGATAATGCTAGTAGCACGCACAGAGTTACAAATTGGTCACGTACACCTACATAAGCCCTATTGATGATATCAACCACCGTTAAAAAAAAGATTATTATGTATTAAAATAGACGAGGGAAGTACTGGCTCAAGTAAGCCACTAGCGGGCGCTTCCGTAGTTGGCGCCTCCTGCCTTCTTTAGCAGATCCTTGACGTGGTCCTCTTGAAGATCGTCGCGGTCGTCCGCCAAAACCTCAACTCCGAAGGTCTAATAATAAAACGAACATAGGAAGACACAAACGTAAATCCAGTGGATACAACAATATGGCAAATTTACTTAAAAACAACATGCAGCTGTAAGGCACGTTCACTGTATCACGTGACCCGGTTGCTCCTGGTTACGCCAAGTCACCGCCGCCATTGTTGTAGGGAATGAAAGCAATTGCTTCAAACAAAACGATTATGCTCACTTTTGGTAGTGTGATTTAATTCATTGAAATTTTAAATCTCTTGACACTGACAAAGCATAGTACCGGCATTTGAAGAGCGGGCGCATGTAGAAAGAACGGGATTGGTTGGGACTATTTTGTAGTTTTGATTCTCATCGGTCGAACAAAATACAATGACGGCCATAGCTCTTCAAATTCCACTGTGATAGACATACATTGTACTTTGGACCACTAACCACATTATACTGGTTACCGAATAGGCATACCCGGACGTAGCCTACAAGGTGATCTGGGTAGCCGGAAAATGTTGCCTGACCTCAGAAATCTAGTTTATCATTATTGGTGACTGTTATGCAGTGAAGAGGATGTGTGGTTTTGCATCCTGCTTCCGTGATCCATACGTATTTGAAACGCAGAACATAATCCCAGTAAAATGCCCTGCCCCGTACATTCATATAGCATCTAACACACACAAACATGTACATCAGAAAAAGGAAGTTCTTTATCAAAAAGGCAGACACACTCCCTTGCCTTACAGACAAATATCATGTTGCGGCCATCTGGATTTTTCCCATTCAAATCAACGTAACCGAAGGAAAACTAGTCTGTTTCCTGTTTGCAGAAAAAAATCCATTATCATTCAGTACTGTTATTGGACACAGGGAACATGACTGCAATGGTGGCAGCATGATAAAGGTCTATTAACTCAAATGTATGGGCCGCCAATGTTTTGAGGATTACTAGATAACTTCAGCCGAAATGACCTTTGTTGGATTTCTCGATTTAATTCAAATAAGTTTGTGAATGTTTTTTTCCAGCTGACAAGCTCTCGGATAGCGGTTCTAAAGAGCTTATAAAATCAACCGGTTAATGGGAAAACCAAGTAAAAAATAGTAATTCAGTGTCAGGATCTTGACTGATCTTTTGGAAAAATCTAAAGTGACTGGGACGGGTGAATCAATTTAATAACCTAATTAATTTTATTGCTCATTCGGTCTCTGGTAAAATCACGAAGCAATGAATCCATCTTCACTTTATTGACCTTTCAAGACACCATATGCTGCATTCATTATTGTTCAATGGTGCCAGGAAATGTTTCCTTGTATTGATATGCGAGCAAATAATCTACGAAGTACATTGATACTCACGGTAAATATTTCCTTGACAAAGCCCTTGTCAGTGCTTACTCGGGCCCTCTTGAGGGGCGACACGGATGGTCCTATCCACGTTACGAAGGCAAACTTTGCTCGTTTGCTCATCTCATCGCCCGTTTCGTACCGTACAAAGCCGTACGACCGCTGGTCATCTGCAAGACAAGCATGATGTAGTGAATCAATCGCAAAAAGGCACATGCAAGTTGCAACTCAACTGAACGGAAACGGACAACCAAGTAAATTCGACACAACACAGGACTACGCAACGTAATACAATAAATATGACCATACGTCAAAACAACACTGTTATGACCGCCATGGCTGCGATTCTGCTTCTTTTTTTAAGCTACATGAATCAGCCAGGTGTACCAACGTATTCCATGATGTCATAAACGTTCAATCGAAAAAAGGCCCCTTTTTAGTTGTATTAGGAGTAATAATGTTCGGAAATAAACATTCATTCTGAGGTGAACTATACAAATTATTCTACCTTGTAATAGATCCAAAAATTCCTGATAGTCTACACCAGACGCTGCCAACTCGACTTGTTTCCCATCGTCTGGATACGTGGCAAGACACCTGCCAAGAAATTATGGATACAAACTGAATTTTGCTTGTAATAATTATATCATAGGCTTCTAACACATGTCAGTGTATTAAGCAGATGGCATTGAATCACCGATCATAAGCACCCAATACACAAGCCTCATTATTGTGCGTCTTCTTGGTGAATTGTGTCTTGCAGTCCCATTGGTCGAGCTCAGAATCAGCGAAATCGTACGTGGTACTCGGTGCAGGCGCGCGTAAAATATGTAAAAAAAAACATCACCAATTGGTCCATGATTGGATATGGATTTTATTCTCCTCAGTGATGCAGCAGGGTCCTAATAAGCGCGACCAAGCCGCCGCGGTAGAGGTCGTCATCAACAAGATGAATCAAATCCAGTCTGGGGAACTTTGACAGCGCTACCCAGAAAATTCCGAGCATACCTCATGCGCGTGCATTAGCTTGAATACAGCGCTTGTTCGAGACCGACTGTATTAAATGGGTATACAATGATCCATACCCAGTCTTTGAGCAAGATTACCGAGGTGATAACTTTTGAAGTCTTGTTCGGTACAGCTGTTAGCGAGTACTTCCTCCCTATTCCACCTTTGGGTTTAGATTTAAAAATGTACCAGTCAATACTGTACTCAGTTATAAGTAGGCCTACTCCTTCAGAGTGCTCCATTGATCGAAGTACATTAACAAGCACTATTATAATCGTGCTAAAAACAATAGAGAGGTACCCAAGTTTTACGAGGATGCCGATTGATAAGAAGTCCTTTAAAGGGCCGATTGTGCTTATCTTTACACCGTGTGATCGGAGTTACTATTTGAACGCTCGGCTAAAGGCCTGTCGGTTCCAAAGTGCACACAACGAAAGACAAAATAGCAAAGTTTGTAGATACTCATCCCATATTTTTTTTGTAGGGTGGATTTATACGGACTGGTACATGTTCAATCTTTTGAAAAAGCAATGACCCTTCAGTAGTCTGGTGGCACGACTATGGAGATAATGTGTAGAAATGGAAACTAGTACCAGATGTTTTTCACACAGTTCATTAATGTATAAGGGTGTTGGACTGGTTGTTTTATGTGCCAGTCTATTTTCTTGTGTTGTATGTTTCTACTCTCTCAAGCATTTGTAGAAGGGCGGATCAAGAACCCTTTTTGGGGGGGGGGGAACAAAAAGAATTGTTTCCCGAAAAAGTGGGTCCAACAATTTTCCGCCACAAATTTAATATGAAAAGCAAGGGGGGGGGGGGGCACTAAGACTCTTCATTGCATTGGTTCATGGTGGTGTACGACGTGGATGCCTTTTTTGCAACGTCCCTTATACAAACTTTGGGGGTTTTTTTTGGGGGGGGGGGGCATGGCCCCCATTGCCCCCAGTTTTGGGATTCTCATGTACACACTATTGAGAGTTCTGACTAACTCAAAGCCCCAACCCCTGGTCAAAATTCAATTCAGCTGTGTTATTAAATGTGGGAAATTCAATTTTTTTAACTGCAGGATTACAGTTCCCCTCCCCCAACAACTCTGTCTGTGACGTACAATCTCAGTTAGGCTTTTGCATACCGATTGATTACCACGAATCCATGAAACGTAATTGTCAGGAATTGTCACGATCCATTGGTCTCATCTATACTATAGCCTATCGTGGGCAGCACGCTGTGACATTGAATGGGATGCTCCGTGCACCACATCACAATGGGTTAAAAAGAATGTCTATTTCCTGTTAGTGTTACGCGTTTCCAGTAATAGGGACCAAACCCTTCAGGCATAGGCCTAAGAAATCTTACCATCTTGTGTCGGATTTGTCGCTCCGCACGTCTAGGTAGGCATCACACAGTTTCTCCTTCGCTTCTGGCGTGTACGGTTTGGTGGCCTCCATGGTTTTTAAAATAATCAAAACTTAAAAAACAAATCGATTTGGCCGAGCGATGACTCTGCAACTGACGGTGTTTGTTCCCGGCGGCCTTGGGTATACAATGTAGAATCCAATCAGGAATGCATGGGCTGCATGTGTGACTCGGAACACCCTCTGAAAACAAGAGGAACTTGCCATGGAACACAGGACTAACGGGAAGTCGGGTTCCGGCCGCCCGTTTCCTGGCTGAACACCTATTGCATAAAACGATGAACCAGGCTCCATATACCCGTGGATATAGTGCCCCTCCCACCAGCATTGTGTATACAGACCGATAACACTTGCCGATTAAATGCGCTATCAAATAAATTAACGACTGGTAGGCTAGTCACATCACTGATGTTAAAGCCAGTGAAAATAGAAAGAAAAAAATGACTACCAAGTTTGTGTGACTGTAGGTGTTCCTGGCTGTAATAAATCATTTTTTCGTTCGAATTCACCGATTATTAGGGCCTATATTCAAATTCGTCCAGCAACATCGATTTAGTGCGCTTCCAATGTTGAATTTTGTCTTTTGTCATGCAATTTCAAGTTCAGGTCAAGCAAATTCATACAATGAGCACATGTTTTCGTGACATCACTTGTGTCGGCGCAGCTAGCCCATGATTCAGCCCGCGATTCGGCCCAAAATTTGATGGATGGTACCCCGAATCTTACAGCTATTATTTGTTTCACTCTTGCGGAAAGGAGCCCTGATAATTACTCGTGATATCGCGTGCACGGGACGAAAACATTTTTAAAATTTTGTGCATAAAACACACACAATTATGCTGGATAGTATTACTCATGACCATTTTTTTTAGGCTTAAGTTTCTCTCAAAGACTCAAGAAAAAAAGCTAGAAATCCTGGACAATGGAGAGAAAATGATCCGAATGTTTGGACCCCTGAACATTTTCCATGGACCGTTTATAATACGCTTCCGCCTCAGCTAACGGCATACATGATCATCATTATATATTTTTTCGGGTGAAAAGGTCTCTAGTACGATGAGTAAACAGCGACCTCACGCAGCTTCAGTTATGCAAATCAATTGGGGAAGAACGAACGCCTTGGGCCAACACACTAACCTATAGAATCAAATATAGGAGCTATAGAATCAAATATAGGGTAATTATTTTATTCGGGGACGAAAACAAGTTGGGGTGGGGTTTTACAAACGATATGACATTCCCACCCTACTTAAAAAAAAGATGGGGGGGGGGGGGGGAAGTCTCCCCGTCCGATTGACGACCATAGAAATGGACGGCAATACTATAAGAAGTGGGGAGAGACATGGGCGTCGCGAGAGGGCCCCCCCCCCCCCCCCCACGGAAAAGCAAAAAAAAAAAAAAAAAAAAAGGAAGAAAAAAAAAGAGAAAAAAAAGAAAAGAAAAGAGGTGCGAAGTCATAGTGGTGTAAATTTAATGAGTGGGGGGGGGGGGGGAGGTAAATGTCCCTGCTCCCCTGATAAATCGAGAGAAATACAAGAATTTTTTGGAAAAAATATGTTTTGCCCCCCTCTAATAAAAATCCTGGCGACGCCCATGGGGGAGAGAGAGAGTGACACAGACCGTGTTACAGACGAGACCGGACCTCGTTCGCTCACAACACCGAACGCAAACTTCCTCGCAGATGCTGGAATGCGTTGCATTCTCTCACCTTGAGTACCATGAATTTGGCTCATTTTTTTTCTCTCTCTGGGGAAGACCATGTCGATTAAAAATGGCTAATTGTGTTTGAAATCTTTCGAATTCAAGTATCACTTTAGCTTTGTGAAACGTTTAAACCACAATTTTGAAGATTGGAGGTGCAATTTGTTTTCATTTTTGGAGGTCGAATTCGTCAACAAGAGATTTAGAATGGAGTTCAGTGCACACTGGAAGCTTTGGCCGGATTCAGCCATTTAAAGGTCAATTGAAGGGCGCCCCCATAGATTCTGAAAGAGAACAGTACGGTATTATACACGCAGCAAACGATCCAAGTGCGGACGCAAGGTATAATATAAACCATAACAGAAAGGGTGCAATCACTGGCGGTAACTGCTCACAACATTAAAGCTAATGCAGAAGCGGTTCTAGACGTACCTTTAAAAGAAATCCATTAAAAATTTGCCAAAAACGTTGAAGTTGGTGAGTATAAGTTTCACACATCCCGCTTGGCGGTATAGATTGATCACGAAAGTGGATCTGGAGGGCAGTTTTGATTTCGCGGCTCATTTGACGCCATCTGTGCAAACCAGCAGCATTTGCTCTCACAAATCAATCTCTTCACTCCATCATCTACCTCCCATCTGGACAAACGGTGCCAAGAAAAGTATGCTCATGTGAGAGTCGACCATCACAAGGCTCTATTCAAGGCCCAAACGGAGTGAGGACTACACAAAAAATGGGGTAACCCCCCCAAAAAAAGCTAAAAAGAAAAAGAGCGCCCTCTAGAGTTAGCTTAATGACTTTCCCAAAATGGCTGCGCCCATCCGCAGTAAGTATACGACACGTGTGTTCGTAATTCTCGTTACACCAATCTTGTCTTCTTAAAGTCACTTTTGTAATTAAATTGGTTGAAACCCTGGAACTACCCCTGGAACCCCTGGAACTATGGAGGTCCACAGCAAGACCTAGCCCAGGAACCTTTGCTGAGTCTGGGGCCAACTTCAGTTCAGTTCAATTTCGTCAGTTCGTTTGTACTACTAAGTACTATAGTAATGTCTAATGACGTCATTAATGTAAACAAAAACAGGTAAAAAACCGTCACAGCTGGACGGCGCCATATTTATGCCAAGTTTAATAGTGTAGTGTGTACGAATAGGTCATGGCCCATGCTTTTGGATAACTTAGACCAGTGAACGTGGCTACATGGAATGGGAGATATATAGCCATGTTGATGCACGAGATTGTACGGGCATGACTGGTGTTGTGCAGGCGCGGTTCTACGGGGGGGGGGGGGGGGGGGGCTTTAGCCCCCCAAAATTTTGCCTAGCCCCCCCAAAATAAATTCCGTAAAAAAAAAAATTGCATTACTATTAGCCAAAAGAAGGATTGTGATGGACATGCGAACGGTCTCCCCCTAAAGAAGAAAAAGCTGTGACAAGGGTGCATTAGTTAATATAGTGTGAATTATTCTAGGATTTTATTGCCGCTCCCCATTGAAAATATGGCATGAGCCCCCCCCCCCCCCCCCCCCCCCCCCCTTAATAGATTTTTGGAGGCCTAAGTGTCTGGAAAAAATAACCGGTCTACATTTCAGCACGCCTCCCTGAAAAAATTCTGGATCCACCGTGCTAGCCCCCCCAAAATATTGGTTCTAGAACCGCGCCTGGTGTTGTGCATATCTATGTCTTTATGGGTAAGGCCAAAAAAAAAATTCTGCTTCCAGTTTCCCTACCCACCCTATTCTGACAGTCCCTACCCTACTTTTTTATGGGAAAATGAGAAAGAAACACCCAAAACCATCAATTTCTACCTTTTCACAAAAAAATTTCTCCCAACAAAATTCCCTACCTATCTACCCTATTTTCGAATGCCATGTAATCGGAAGCAGAAGGGTTTTTTTTTTTACTGCACACAAATTCCATGTTGGATCAAGGTGCATGCTCCCTGAATGAATAATACTTGTTTGTTTAGTAATCTTTGTGTTATTTGATTTCACAGCAATCACGAAGATAGATGTTTAACATTTCTACTTTAATCTTGTGACACTGGACCTGCTGCTGATAGTTCTGTCATGGCTGCTACAAACGGTGTCCTCAAGAACTTCTGTAACACCATGGCAACCTGCATGAGGATGCTACAGAGGTCCAGTGTAGTAGTACGGTGCCTGTGTTCCCCAATGGCATATCACCAGGGCATCGAGGCAAGGCACTACGCGAGCAGAGTGATCGTCAGAGAGTCCCTGGGTAGGATATGTTTACGCGAACTTCGTCACCGATTCTCCAAGGCAAAGATGAAAACTCCCCCGTATGACCATGTCTGCCAGGTCGGGGACCCCATCCTGCGTGGAGAGAGCTCGCCTGTCAATCCCCGTCAGATCAAGTCAGCCGAAGTGCAGAACGCTATCAAGATGATGACAAAGGTGATGCGCAGCGCAGGAGCTGTCGGCTGTGCGGCGCCTCAGGTGGGCATGGCCAAACAAATTGTTGTGATGGAATTCACCAAGGAGCACATGGAGAGTTTGGAGAAAGAGGTGAGACAAGGTACACGTATTGAAATATATCAAGCCATCTTCATGTTTCTAGTAATGAAACCAAAAGGATTCTTTAAAAGCGCCCTAGGCACTGTAGCTCGCAAGCCTGAAGAAACCTGTGGAGAGAAGACAGTGAGAAGAAGTTACAGTTTTAGAGGTGGGAGGAAAACCCCAGAAGAATATTCTGGGGAAAACCCACGGAATCAGGCTGGGACTGAAAACCCAATCCACATATTGGCCCAGGCGGGATTCGAACCCGGGTCACAGCGGTGGAAGGCGAGGAAAGTACCGCTACGCCAGCCTGACTCCCCCTGAGTCAACCGTGAAGGTGGTTATGATGATTATGATGATTATGATGATGAGGATGATGACTTTAACCATATTTAACCAAGCCAAAACACACATTGGGGTTGAAACATTGTTTATTTTTAAACATGACTCTCAGATGGTGGGCATGTTTATATACAGAGTTACTGGGTTTTCTAAGATCTACCAACAGAGGGTGCTATAACAGTTTCAGTCTCCTACAAGTTGCTACAGTGACAAATTAGTCTGATAATTCATTGTTCCCCATGATGAAAAAAGGGGATGAAACTGAAGCCAAGGATTGGGATGACTTTAAGCTAGTGCTGTGAATGATCTTACAGGGTGACACCATCAATTTGGGCGATTCACAATGCAGTGCGCCACCAAGAGTTTGCCATGGAGAGTCCATTTTTAAAGTTTACGGTCGACAAAACATGGCCCATTTGAATGAGTGTCAGTAGACAACTTGAGCTACTTTGTCATAGATTGGGGCATAGCGTTCTGCCGCCTTACAAAAAGCACCATATTGATAAAAATTGACCAGAAAAAACGAACCATTTCAAATGCGAATTTGTCAACCATCTCCCACAATGCACTGGGAGAAATGAACTCTCGGTGGTAAACTCTTGGTGGCGCACTGCATTGTGAATCGCCCGAATTCGGACACCATGCAGTTATCAACACCACACCGAGTGTTTTTACCCTTCAAAAAGAAAACTTGACTTAACAAATTATGCATATCTCTTGATACACTACCACAGGTCCAGAAGGCAAGAGAAGTTACCGTTTTTCCTCTGAAGGTCTTCATCAATCCAGAGCTCAAGGTCATTGACCCTAGAATCGTGACCTTACTGGAAGGCTGCCTGAGTATATCGGGCTATGATGCCTGCGTTCCACGAGCTTACGGTGTAGAACTCTCAGGTAAGGATTTATCAGATCTTGCACTTTGAATCAAAGTCTGTTAAATAGATTTATCTAGGAGGGTATGTTTAACTAACTTGAACATTTGCCTTTGTTTTCCATCTCCAGTTTTACACAAAAAATAACTGATGAAAGTTTGATCAATTATCTATTTGGAACTTGCTGGAAGACAAAATGGAGGCAAATTTTTACTAAAAATTGTATTACTTAATATCAGTAGGCAGTGCACACACATAAGCTGCATCACATACGATCCTCAATAAAACAGTTACTCTCAAATCCGTGTCCATATTCCGTTCCAAACATCACAATCATCATAAACAATTTGGCCGCATTTTAACAAGACATGATAACAGGGGTTTGATGTGGTTTTTGTGTGTGTGTGGTTTTTTTGGAAAAATAAGTTTGAGAGCAAAACTTGCTAGTCAAGAAATATAAAGGCCTTGTTTTATTTTTAGATGATCTTGTAAACTGTGTTCTTTGTAAAGACAGTTATAATAGCTACTTTACTTTAAAATGTTGAAATCACAACCGCAATTCACTTGTTTATCTGCTACTTCTGCTACTCATGTTTAGTTGCTCTTAGTGTTTTTTATTTAGCAAAATCTTGTGGCACCATTTTATTTAACATGTATATCACTGGAGTAATGAATTCCCCACAGGAAGAAACAACGTTATTGTAGAGAGTTCAGAGATTATGCTTTTAGAGCAACCAGAATCCGTTGATTGAATGAGCATTGTTTGATGATCAAATAAAATAACCTGAATCATAGTGGACTTGATTGTGGCAGATTACCGCCAGCACTTAATTCAGTTGAATGCAATTCAATGTACATGTATCATCAACTGTTATTTTAATAATGCCATGAGTTCTGTCAACAAATGCAATAATAGTACACAACTAATAGATAATAACAGCGATACATTAGAAAAATTAAAATTTAGGACTACATTCAACTCATAATTATAATTAAAGGGAATGTACATCATTGGCTTTTGCTGCAATTTTCAGAAATGAACTATTTGAGGGGTTAGTATAATAGATTAAATATTGTTTAACTGACATGTTTGAAGTTTTGTGTTCGAAAATGCTTGAGAAACCAAGAAAAACAAAAATGTTTAAGTAGTCTGGTTCCCTGACTCCACTAAAGATAAAAATGGATCAATTTATAGATGTCAGAAAATTGTAAGGTAACGGGGACCAGTCTAGCTGGCCTGCACCCGTTCATGAACACGTAACCAATAGCAAACAAAATTTGGACTGAAAAAAATTGTAAATTTGGAGCAGTAGTTGAAAAATAGTTAGGTTTTTCCAACGGTGGTCGGCCAACGATGGTTGGAAATGTATACAAAAATACAATTTTCTTGAAAATGACTTGACACCATGTGCCATAATTTTACAGAATGCTTTAGGCTGGCATTTTATTTACCAACATCCTGGTAAGGTATTTCGTAAAAACGTGGTAGTTTTATTTTTCGATGTTTGCAAATGTTGTATATTCCCTTTAAGAGGTATAACTTAGTTTCTACTTTACTTGTTTGCATTACCGGTTTACTTTCCTTTTTGTTTTTGGTCAGGATTGAATGAACTTGGCCAGCCAGTCACTTGGTCTACTACTGGCTACTCTGCTCGTATCGTCCAACATGAGATGGACCATCTGCGAGGCAAGCTCTTTATTGACATCATGGACTCTTCTACTTTTGTGGACAAGGAGTGGCCACGATGGAATTTAAAGTGATTCATGTTATTTTGCCTACGGACATACTGGTGTAGGTTTTCTCCGCTATTTAAAAACGTTTTTCATTTAAATTCACCAATTCTAATTTTGAAATTTGTATGAGAAGTAGTTTAGTCCATGGGCCAGACCAGATGTGTACCACCTAATGAAAGGTGGTATCTGGGTACCTGTCCATGACTGTAATATAGACCTTTAACATCGTGCCACCATTTCAGTCGTGTTCCTGTGTCCAGTGACAGTGCTGAGTGGTGATGTTTTTTTGTTGTGCAAATTGGAAAAATAGGGGTGGCTACGTGCACTTCTGAAAGTTGGTAGACTAGCGTTTGCAATATCTGTCAATCTTTTTAAGACTCACAAATATTAATAAGCTTCCTATACATTATGGTATACAGTATAAATTTGGAGAAAAGCCTCCTTCACAAGTTATTAATTGATAAATATCACCCTTTTTTCGGCTTCCATTGGTCGATACCGAGACTAGACCCACGCCAAAACACGCCGAGTGACGCTAATGAATATGCTAATCTAACATGGAGATGGTTCTGGTTGGTATACTAGCGTTTGCAACAACAGATTAGCGCCATTGCGCCAAATAGCGCCATTGCGTCGGCCATACCTCAAATAATGCTTTCCATACCCAGACATTTCAAGGACGCTAGGATTTTATAAAAGGCCTGCTCTGTTGTTCAGCGTTCAGGCTTAAGTTCTGATATATCTGAACATTTGCTTCATGGCATGGAGAACCAACATGCCAAGTTTCATGCATTTATCACAAAGTGCACAATTCTTGGAATGGTGTAAACGCTGTTTAGTTGGCAATTAGTAAGTCCGCTTCAGGTTGTTTGTATGCCTGGGTTTTTGTTTTTGTTCGTCAGTGGCTCTCTGCATGGCAGACCAGAAAGCGGAACCTTTTTTTTTGGTCGAAGGAATAGTTTTGCATACAGTTTTATGAATATTTCCGTTTTAAGATGTCATGCGAAAAAACCGACACAATCAAAAATTCGCGATTGCAAGCCAACGGGTATTAATGCCCGTTATCACGCGTCTAACATTAACAATTAAGGCAAGGCCGCTCAGTGCATTTTGTCCTGGAGCTCAGAAGAGCCATTTATCCTTGTGTGTAGGATGCGTGGATCAACTATTCCACATGCACAAAAGGTGGCTATGGATTGCAAATGGCCCTTTGTACGCCAAACGCTGGCAGGTTTACACGTATTCATCAACTTCACTGGATTTAACCTTTTGTATTTGCCCGATTCTACCTCCATGCATGGGCGTCGCCAGGATTTTTCTAGAGGGGGGCAAAACATATCCCCCCCCCCCTAAAAATCTTGTATTTCTTTACATATTCTCGATTTGGTGACTGCTCTATGTTCCGACACCCCTATGTTCCGACAACCTAGATTGTGTTACTCCCGGTTAGGGTTAGGGTTAGGAATAGGAATACGTGCAGTCGGAACATAGGGGTGTCGGAACATAGAGGTGTAACCCTCGATTTATGAGTTTTAGAGGGGAGCAGGGACATTTTGCTCCCTCCCCAACCATTAAATAAGCCATTTGCGTGTAACCTATACCCTTTGGGATTTACATTTGAAAAACGTCTGGTACAATGACTTGCTCAGAATGCTTGGCACATTTTAACTGTGAATTCTCCAGACCAAAGACACTGTTGCTAATCACATGATTCGGGGCAAGCTCTTGCATAGTTACGTAAGAGACGCTCAGCACCAATACATCGTTCACAATAGGTGAGAATGGCACAAAGACGCCAGACCATGCCGGAGCTGGGGGTTGCTAGCATAAGGCTTGCCCCGAATCACGTGATATAGTAACAGTCTCTTTGGTCGGGAGAATGCTAAGGACGCTAGGATTATAAAAAAGGCCTGCTCTGTTGTTCAGCGTTCAGTTCTGCGGTTTGATCGTGTTGGAAGCAACCAGTAATTGTTCGCCTCCTGATTCGTGATACCTTCTCCCAAGTGTAAACGTTAAAAGTAAGTACAGTCGAATCTCGTTAGTACACACTCTGTTAATACAAAATTCTGGTTATAACAAACATAAAGCCTTAGTCCCGACTGTGCATTTATGTGCACAATTAATGGGACTGATGTTCCTCTTAATACAAAATTCTGATATAACAAACAATTTGGCTAGGTCCGAACGAGTTTGTATTAATAACGAGACTGTTTGGGTGTGTTTGTTATGATGTGCTTTTTGGACGTGTGGACGTATGCGCCTCACGAAATCCACCTCTAAATCGTCGTCTCAACAAAAACATTGAGTAACAACCGTTCTATCTAACCACAGCTTGCTCATCGGAAATTCGACAATTAGATTGGTGAAGTACGTGGTATAAATACGTGTTTAGTAATACACACATTTGCATTTATCGTAATTCTATACCAGTGGCGTATCTAGTAGGGGGGGGGGGGGGGGGGGGCCTGCGGATATTTTCGACAATGTTTTTTTTGTCAGCAATGATTTAAATAATGTTTACAGAGTTCTTCTGACATCAATCCCACCAAAGAAAACCCGCTCAGCAACCATTACAATGCGCCGTGAAATTGTCCATATAATATGTAGTATGCATAAAAGTAGTAACTTTTGAAAAGCGCTCCCATTTGAAAAAAACCAACATGTCTACATTTCGGCGCGGATGTGCGGCCCCCCCCCCCCCCCGACATCAAAACCTGGATACGCTGCTGTTCTATACATTGGACCGGTTCACGAGCTATGGTTGCAGACATTGATCTCCATATTTGATGTGTGTCTCGAACACCTTGGAGAGTTGTGAGTATGTTTCCCGAATTTCTGAAGTGGGATCATTTACCATTGGGGTCTATGGAAGTTTATTTACTGGTCTGTAACCCTATGAAGCACACAGATCGTTCCATACACCCACGCAGTGCGCTCTCTACCATGGAGCAAGATCCTAGCCCCATGGCTCGACGAATCTGTCGTGAAATAAAACTCGCAGGTCATTGGTCATGCCGTGACGAATCTGTCACGGAAAATAGAACTCGCAGGTCACTGGTCATGCCTGGATTTGTTTTGCTGTCGCTGGAAAAAAAATAACCAACTTGCCATTTTATTGACAGCCTATACCTTTGATCAAAATAACCATTGCGTTGACTGTCCTTGCAGCTACATTGGTACTGCTGCCTCAGCTTTTGTGTGTATTTCGATCAATAGCTTGTGTTCAGTGGTGTAGCCACGGGGAGGGGGGGGGCGTGGTGGGGCGACAGCCCCCCCCCCATGAAACCCAGTCGCCCCCACTGAGATTTTGAGTTTCTAAAAAAATTATCATTGATCTACATGACTCCCCCCCATGAAATGTTCCAGCCCCCCCCCCCCCCCAGCGCCCCCCACTGAAAAATTCCTGGCTACGCCACTGCTTGAGTATAATCTTGTGAGACGTATTAAATACTACTGTCCATGCTTCAAATGGGATACATTGTACATGCATTTTTATGCTATCGTTCATTCTTCTTTTTTTGGGTAGTATTTTGGGGGTTCCCAAAACTGCTGAAAGTTCTATTCTGTGTTCAATTACTCATGCCCCTGCATGTACAAAAAAGATCAGCCCTGCAGAAAATTATTCATTATATAGCCGGGCAGAAAATAATATTCCAAAAAGGTAACTAAACGTGAGCGAACCTTCAATGTTCTACAAAAAAAGTACGATTTAATTTAGTTTCATTTAGGGAGCGTCTCGTACGTTTAGGAAACTTCCATACGTGCGCCGGCATAAGTAGGCCTACATGGGTTAAAACATTCCATATGCGTCTGTATAAGTGACCTAACCCAACAAAATGAGGCACAAGTCGCCAGAGATATACTATTGAGAATTTTTTTTAAATTAAATCTATCGCAAAGGAAACTATAACAACAACAATCACGTGTTTCAACCAGATAATACCTGTACATGAATAATAAAGATGTACTGCAACTATGATTTTACGTTTTGTAGGTGCCGATCTACGGTTGTGTATTAGTCTGTATTTGCTGCTTTCAAATAGAGAAGAGAGGTATTCACTCCCACATGCAGTGGTGTGAACAAAGTAATGCACAAAAAGTACTGGCAACGAATTTCGAATGACCCTTTACAATAACGCTGGCAGATTTACACGTATTCATCAACTTGACTGGATTTCGCCTTTTGTATTTACCCGAACCCGCATAGCGCCGTTGTCGGCTGTACCTCAGTAGGTTAAGTTGCATTCCATATTACGAGCTTTCAAGGACACCAGTGTGTGATATAAAATGCCTGGTCTGTTGGGCGTTCAGTGCTGCGGTTTTGATCGTGTTGGAAGCAACCACTAGTGTTTCGCCTCCTGATTCGTGATTCCTTCTCCGAAGTGTTAAGTTTATGTTAAAAGTAAGTACATGTACATGTAGGTCTGGACAAGAATTGCATTCACTGTGTTGACTTCCAAAGTTTCAGATACGTTGTGTGGACTTGCGGGTCCGCACAAGGTTTTCCCCTCTCTGGACAACAGCTTTAGAGGAATTTTGTGGTTAGGTTTATTCGTCGCAAAATGAAGAGAAACACTCTAGAAAATCACAGCAAAATATAGGTTGAAAGAATTTCCCCAGTGTGAGTAAAATGATTTTTTTGCCGCAGGTTTTTCTTAACTACACGAAAACAAAGGAATGTCCCCACTAGGTATGTAACGTAGTCCCAAAGTCCCATTGGTCCGACGAAACATAATACTGTGTAGTTCCACTTGTTCAGGTACCCTAACCCTAATCATATTGGCCTTCGGACCAATGGGACTTCGGACCAATGGGCCCGTGGACCAATGGGACTTTGGAACAATATGGGACTTCGGACCAATGGTCTGCCGACCAATGGTCTTCGGAACACTGGTATGCGATCTAAGGTAAAAAAAAAAATGTGCAAAACTGACTTTCCTTCTTTTAAACACGAAATTGATTTAAATCACCTAGTATCTTTCTTTTTCAGCCTTCCAAGAAAAACTCGACAGAGGTATACATTGCCTTATAGCCACATAATATGTAAAATCAAAGGGCAATCACATATTTGTCAAAGTGGTCAAATATATTGGGTGTTTGTGTATACATGTACTTGTCTCCTAAATGGTCTTGCTTGTGCTCCCCGTATTTTTACAAAGCTGATGAAGCCTATTTATTCCTATCCGAGGGCTCGTGGTTTTAAGTCAGTAGCTTGATGACTCACTTTTGTTTGGTGACTCCTACGAGAATTGTTGCACAAATGTGAATGCAACTACACATTTATTGACTAGTGGATAGCGAGATGAGCTATGGATACAAAGATCCCTTGTTCAAATCCACGTCGTCGCTGCTCATTTTCATCGGCTATTTTCTTCTCCAATTTTATCGTTGATATAATTTTAATTTTAGGAAAAAAAGAGAACGAGACCCTTAGTGTCTTGCAATGATTCAAGGAAAAACTGATTTATGCATAACATGGCCCCAACCCCCCTAGGACATCAGCGCGCGAAAGGTGGAAGTTTGTTTGCAAGTAAAGTGTCGTTGTTTAAGTGAAAAAGTCATACAGGAAAGGCGATATCTGTGAAACAGGGGTGAGATTTGTCAGGATTTTTCCTGATTTCAGGATTTTCTTGTCAGGATTTTTTCCCAGATTTGTGGATATTTTGTCAGGATTTTTCCCGATTTCAAGACTTTTTGAAGGGAGTTTTCGTGATTTCGGGATTTTTAAAAAGAATCCCTTTGGAATTGCAGAGGTTTTTCTGTAAGCCTGTTTTTACCTATCAAGGTATATAGAACAAAAGAAATTGGTTTTAGGGGTGCCTTTAGGCAAAGTTGTACAAGCATATTCCATAGACCCTTCGTTGCTCTGGGCCTTCGGCGACCCTCAAATCCTCTATGGATTATTTCGTGGATATTTTATTTTCTCCCAATCTCACCCCTGGTGAAATTGGAAAAGAAGTGCTGTCCATCTTAGCATTTATCCGGAATATCTGTTTTCTTGCCAAACGTTTGTAACAAAGGCATTTTTATGTCAAGAGGAGGAGAAGACTCTGTAAATCGTGTCTCTGCAAGTCCATATTTTAGACTGAAATTTACATCGTTCACATTCCATGAATATGTACTTTTTTTCCCGAGAAAAGACGAAAAAACCCCGGTTGTTTACATCGGACACGACGGATAGTACGCATACGAATTTCTTGTCGTTTTCATTCAATGTATGGTGTGAATGTGTCACATAAATTACACACAGCACCACCAATGTTGTTTCTTACACGTCCGCAAAATGCGAACACTGTGCGACTGGAATCACAACTAGCACTGAACACTGAGTTCCATTCGGGAGACAAAATTGTGACCCCGAAATTCGTTGTCGCTTGGTTCTTAAGACTAACACAAAACGCCCCGTTTTAAAGGGTGGTTGAGTTGAAAAAGATGGTTGAGTGGTGAAGCCCAATTGGGTGCATTCCAGGCCGTAATGTTTCTTTTAAAATATTCGTTCCAGCAGACCAGCACGTCGTTGGGCTAAATTTGTTAAAATTAGTTTGAACTTATTGAAATTTGCACCGATCTATTTCATTATAGATGCACCGGAAACACTAAAAAATTGTTTCAATATGCCATGCATACAAAATATGAAAAAAATAAATTACACATACAGTAGGCCTACACCCACCCACTCACTCGGTCGCCCACAGGCGGGCTCGAGTATGGCTTTTCTAAGTAATTCGGTCTTCCATGAGGGTGGCCAGTCTGTCTGTCGATTCTACACCGGTGTCCTTTTGAAGCACCCCGGTGTAAGACATTTTCGAATTTCCTCGTCTCCTGTGTCCGCGGGTTGGTTTACAAGTATAAAAAAAGAAAAGAATGCCATGTGCGTCTGTATAAGTGAACCAACCCAACAATATGAGGCACGAGTCACCAGAGATACACTATTGAGGAAAAAAAAGGCCTTTAAATCGAAACTTTCACAATGGAAACCAACAACAAAAATCACGTGTTCAACCAGATAATACCTCAAATTTGGTTTTGCCCTTCACCGACGTTTAAACACTGTATACTCAGTGTGTTACCTCCCGAGTGAAAGTTGGAAAAATCACTCGGGTGGGACTCGAACCCACGACCTCCTGCTTTCTAGTGCAGATGTCTTATCACTCGACCACCGAGCTAACGGGATCGGTTGGCTGGCTCGAATCTGATGTACATAGCAGCGGGTACCGCATAAACTATTATAAGATGGATTTTTTTCACCCCGACGCAAAAATTCCATCTTATAACAGATAATACCCGTACATGCATAATTAAAGATAAAGTCCATCATTTGTAATTTGTGCATTTTGTTCGTTTGAAGCAACAAAAGTGCTCAAAATCTAAAGAAGGGTGCTGAACAACTAACCTGATGAAGTTTCAGCTCAGCTTCAGCTGTCAGCTGTATATTCCGAGAAAAACAGCATTCTAGGATCTCAATTTCAAATCAAAAGTTGCTGAATCATGGGGCCTGTATTATATGAAAGGCATTTCATATCTGACCTTCAAGAGGTCAATGAACTTTGTATGCCCTATTTATAGATATTTATAAGATTTTACTATTAAAAACCCCACTTTTTTATGACCCAAGTGTTAAAGTTGGCTCTTCGTGACATAAACAGAATTTTCAGATTTGTAAGCATTTATATTTGACCCCTGGTGACCTTTAAGAGGTCAATAAACCTTGCATACCACATTTGCCGCTATTTATCAAATTTAATTTTCCAAATGCCACTTTTTCATGACCCAAGTATAAATAGTTCAAAACAAATGTATTTTAAGTATTATTCTACAGCATGTCATGAATTCAGACCCCAAAGACAATTTTGTTATGACCTCTGACCTCCACTTCCCTTTTTTGAAGGGCAGACAGGGGCGCAACAGAATACAAGAGGTACATACTGTTAAAGAATCACACTTTAACAGTGACCAGTGGGCTTGGTAAAAAGGCTAAAAATGTACACAAGTACACAAGAGTGACTATTGTTAGACATTTGTACATATTTCATTGTAAACCACGTCCAACAGTCTTCTATCCCAGTCGCAGCATGTTGTGTCTGCCAATTGAAAAAGGGAAATGGAGGTCAGATGTCACCCCCAATTTTTTTGTGGGATTTGAATTCATTACATGACTGTATAATAATAGGTGCAATACCTTTCTTTCGCAATATTGAGGCTCGAGTCACGAAAAAAGGCGTGTTGATGAATAAGTATGAACAATAGCGAAAACTAATGTATATGAAGTTCATTGACCTATCAAAGGGTACCAAAGGTCAGATATGATGTCCCCATTTCAGAAAATTCCTTTCATGTCACAAAGAGCTAACTTTTAGACTTGGGTCATGAAACAGTTGGGTTTTGAATAATAAATCTTATAAATTTCTATAAATAGGGCATACAAAGTTTATTGACCTCTTGAAGGTCACCAGAGGTCAGATATGAAATGCCCTACATATGAAAAAAAAATCAGAGCATGAACACCTAATTTTCACATGTAGACTTGGTCTTAAAAAAGTTTGGGTTTAAAGAGTAAATCATTATAACGATAAATATGTATACAAAGGTCATTGACCAGGTCACTAAAGGTCATTTTTTTTCCTTTCACACTGATCTTTATTTTCATAGCCTGAAGACCTATGACATTGACTTGGGTCATAGGAAATGTTTTCAAGAACAATTGTTATAAATAGTGTATGTTAAGGTCATTGACCCCTCAAAGGTCACCAGAGGTCAAAAATGAAATGTCTCCACATCTGAAAATATTCTTCATGGCATGAAGAACCAATGTGCGAAGTTTCACGGCTTTAGTCACAAAGTGCACAATCGTATCACTCAACAGCCTCACTAATATAGCCACCTTGTGAGAGGCGCAGCTACACTGGTACTGCTGCCTCAACTTTGTGTGTATTTCGAACAGCTAGTGTTTCATATAAACTTGTGAGACGTAATGCTACCGAACTGTCCATGCTTCAAAATGGGATACATGTTTTTTTTTTCAAAATTCTAGGTAATTTTTTCTGTAACTAAACGGGAGCGGACCTTCAATGCTCTACAAAAACAAATACGATTTAATTTAGTTTAATTTATGGAGCGTCACGCTCGGCTTGTTCCCGGACTGAAACGCTCCGGGCTATTTGCACCGATCTTTTTAATTTTAGATACAGAGGAAACACTAAAAAATTGTTTCAATATGCCATACATACTTTAATGTGTAATACCATCAAGATAAACTTGCTGCTAATTATACAAGCTATAGGTTCATAAAAATGAAAAACAGTTTTTATTGATGGATCATTGAAATGACAAATTAATTATACATACTGTATAAACAACTTCCATACGTGCGCCGTCATTAAAGTTGGCCTACATGAATTAAGAAAATCCCATATATGCGTCTGTATAAGTGAACCAACTTCCCCAAAAAATAAGGCACAAGTCACCAAAGATATGCCATGCATACATTAATGTGTTATACCGTAAAGATAAAATTGCTGCTAATCATACGTTCAGAAAAATGATAAACAGTTTTTAAGTGATGGATCATTGAAATGGAAAAAAATAAATTATACATACAGTAGGCCTAAAACTATAAAAATGCCCATATGCGTCTGTATAAGTGAGCCAACCCAACAAAATGAGGCACAAGTCGCCAGAGATATACTATTGAGAAATAAAAAACACCTTTAAGGCCAAAAAAAAAAGTCTCCGGTTTCTGGTATGCGCGCGCGTCGCCGTAGCCATGCGCGTCGGCAAAATGAAAAAGTGTTTTTTTTTCAATGAAAGATGATGTCTCAAAACCGCCAAACTCACTGGTTTGACTGGAATCCTGCTGCTGCACAATTTTAACGTGTTTTTAGATTTTGTTATGGTCGAGAATAAGTTTTATGTGGCCTCTCTGGACTCCCATATATTTGCACTAAGTTTAGTCGGGCACCATTTGCAGTCATCAGCACACATATGAAGCAAAAAAAATCAGGTAAAAAAAAAAAAAGCCGCGTCGCCGCACCACTTTTTGGGCAAGCTCCATACCAGAAACCGGAGACTTTTTTTTGGCCTAAACTGTCAAATGGTTGCAAAAGGCGATTTCTAAAGGTTACGTGACACTTTATTTTGAATGAAACTTTATGCACACAGACATGTTCACGTTGACGGGTGAAATCTTTGAAAATTAATTTCTCTCGTTTGGAAGACCGTATTTTCATGCAACTTTCAGGATATGTTTCCCCCATAATGATCCAAGTATGCTACAAATCGTTGTGATATGTTCATTACTTTTCGTTGAAATTGGAGAAAATGTGCAATTTTGAAAATTGTAACACTGGCGTGCGCAATATCTATCAATTTTTTCAAGCCTCACGAATATTAACGAGGTTTCTATCCATTACGGTGTGCAGTAAACAATTACACAAAAGCCTCCTTCGCGAGTTGTTAATTGATAAATATCACCCTTTTTGCCGGCTTCCATTTTTTCGATACCGAGACCCATGCCATGTCACGCCGAGTGACGCAAATGAATACGCTAATATGCCCTTTATCATTGTGTGCCGGGCCGAAATCGGTCAGCCGTAGCGCCTACAGCGCTTTGCTGAACAATGCACATGGGTTGGGACGGCAAATGATTTTTTTGATCCTCTTCGAAATTTTCCTTGGAGATGGTTCCAATTGTAACACTATCGTGCGCAACAACAGATTAACCCGATATTCGGAATATACTTAGATGATATAAGTTTCAACTACTCGTGAAATAAAAACTTGGGTAAATTCCTAGAAATTGGGATAAATACATACATTTGGGGAAATTTTCGAACGATTTCTTCTAGACTTGAAGGTCAGCTTTGACAGTAACCAGTATTGACGTTTCGACATCGATGACGGTGATTTTTTTCACTGACATGAAGTTTAGAATTTCTTCTTCGGTTAGAATGTAACATTTCAATCATACCGAGCATATTTTCTAAGAAACACAACGTTCAAAAGGTCATGTTTTTTGGGGTTCACGAATTTCAATGCTCTGTTACAGCGTCTTAGTACGCCGACGCTTTGCCTTCGCAACCATATGGCTGAAATGGCGTGTTCAACCAGATAATACATGTGCATGCATAATTAAGATCTACTGCAACAAAGATTTTACGTTTTGTGGGTACTGCGCGGTTGTGTATTACAATACTCTGTACAGGTTGGATAAAAGAAAAACGAAACCGATATATTATTGCTAGTTGGAACAGAAGTAGGGCCCATGTGAATCAAAGGGAGATATCCTCTGTTAGGGTTGAATCTCCTCTTTAAAATGACACCCTGATCATGTCATTACATTCACGGTTGACTCAGCAGCGACCAATTTTATGAAAGGGTCTACTTAGAGAATTGCGCCACTTTTCATGGTGATATCTCTTTTTCTCCCACACCTGCCTTGATTGGCAACCATAGCCTTTCACAAAAACCACGATTGAAATTCTCTAAATAGACCCTTTCATAAAATTGGTCTCAGCTCAGTCAACCGTAAATGTAATGTCATGATCAGGGTGTCATTTTAAGGAGGAAATTCAACCCTAACATTAGCAATACTATCTCGGTTTCGTGTTTTTTTTTAACATCCACCCTGTATTTGCTACTTTCAGATATAGAAGAGAGGTATTCACTCTCACATGCAGTGATGCAAACAAATAATGCACAAAAAGTACTGGCTATGAATTTCAAATGACCCTTTGTATAACGCTGGCAGATTCACACGTACTCATAAACTTGACTGGATTTCGCCTTTTGTATTTACCCGAACTATAGTGCCATTGTTGGCTATACCTCAGTAGGCTAAAATTTACATATGCATAGGGCACCAGCATTATATAAAAAGCCTGGTCTGTTGGGCGTTCATTTCTGCGGTTTTGATCGTGTTGGAAGCAACCACTAGTGTTCGCCTCCTGATTCGTGATCCCCTCTCCGAAGTGTTAAGTTTACGTTAAAGGTAAGTACATGCACGTCTGGACAGAATTGCATTCACTGTGTGGACTTCCAAAGTTTCAGATACGTTGTGTGGACTTGCGCGTCCGCACAAGGTTTCCCCCTCTCTGGACAACAGCTTTAGAGCAATTTTGTGGTTAGGTTTATTCGTCGCAAAATGAAGAGAAACACTCAAGAAAATCATAGCAAAATATAGGTTGAAAGAATTTTCCCGACATCAAAAGCTGGATACGCTGCTGTTCTATACATTGGACCGGTTCAAGAGCTATGGTTGCAGACATGTCTCCACATACACAGATCAATGGTTGCAGACCAGTAAATCGGTCCGAAATTGCCTACGCCGGCCAAATCACGATTTGCATGCTCTGGGCCATGAACTTGAGGGTTTGAAAAAAAATATGGGTGGAAGCCGTGCACAGGACTGTGAAATTGTAGTTCCCTTCAATTTGGATGAAATTGGGGCCCTTAAAGCGCTCTATTTTGCAATGGAGTGTAGGCATCGTTTTTCAAAATGGCGATGGGCTTCAGGACTATTTTCAGGGGTGATCATCTTCGGATGGAAATTTCTCCTAAAAGTCATCAGTTGACACCCCCCCCCCAAAAAAAAATGAAAGATGATGAAATAAGCTTTAATTTGATGTGTGTCTCGAACACCTTGGAGAGTTGAGTATTTTTCCCGAATTTCTGAAGTGGGATCATTTACCATTGGAGAGTTGAGTATTTTTCCCGAATTTCTGAAGTGGGATCATTTACCATTGGGGTCTACGGAAGTTTATTTAATGGTCTGTATAGCCCTATGAAGCACACAGATCGTTCCATACACCCACGCAGTGCGCTCTACCATGGAGCAAGATCCTAGCCCTATGGCTCGACGAATCTGTCGTGAAATAAAACTCGCAGGTCATTGGTCATGCCTTGACGAATCTGTCGCGGAAAATAGAACTCGCAGGTCACTGGTCATGCCTGGGTCGGTTTTGCTGTCGCTGGAAAAAAATAACCAACTTGCCATTTTATTGACAACCTATACCTTTGATCAAAATAACCATTGCGTTGACTGCCCTTGCAGCTACATTGGTACATGCTGCCTCAGCTTTGTGTGTATTTCGAACAGCTCGTGTTTCATATAAACTTGTGAGATGTAATGCTACTGTCCATGCTTCAAATGGGATACATGTATTTTTATGCTATCGTTCATTCTTCTTCTTTTTTGGTAGTATTTTGGGGGTTCCCAAAACCTCTAAAAGTTCTATTCTGTGTTCAGTTACTCATGCCTCTGATGTACAAAAAAGATCAGCCCTGCAGAAAATTAATCATTATATAGCCGGGCAGAAAATAATATTCCAAAATTCTACGGCAATTAAACGTGAGCGGACCTTCAATGTTCTACACAAAAAAAAAAAACGATTTAATTAAGTTTAATTTAGGGAGCGTCTCATAAGTTGAAACGCTTGGAACGTTCTCATTTGAACGGCGTGTTCTCGGACTGGAACGCTCCTTGCTAAACTTAGCCAAACGTCGTTGGGCTAAATTTGTTAAAATTTAAGAAAGAAACAAACCTGTTTGAATTTCATCCTAGCATTCCTCAAAAAAAAAATGATGAGAAAACAGATTGAGATGGGTAAAAACGAATTTTACTGACGACCTTTCACATGCCCCAAAAGACATTTTGGTCCCATATTTAAGTTTCGGTTTTTCCCCCAATGACCGCCACAAAATTATTTCACAAATGTTCGTCTTTGTATACGAGTGCTCCGAGTTCCACTAGTCCACATGTATTTTAGATTTCTTGAATAGCCTATATCTCTTTCACGTCATGCGGGTTTTTTTTTAGATTCCATAAATTGAGATGATAGTAACAATTTTACGCAGGCCTTTTCCGAGTGTGATTTTCTTAAGAAATTAATTAATAGCGCTTTCCATCGTATCAACAATCTCAAAGCGCCTAACAACTATTCCCCCGTTCATCAGCCGACCACACGGCAGCCCATATCATGTAGCGGCGCACAGACGGTCCTCTACCCTCACATGTACCCATTCATACTCCTGGGTGGAGAGAGGCAATTGTAGTAAAGGGGAGGCTTTGGGCTTGTCAACCCCCCCCCCCCCCCCCCCCCCCTCACAATATTTTTTTTTATTTAATTAATAAAATATAGAACACACTTGCATGCCTCAGGTTACCCCTCGGCATCATACAAGGATATATCGTAAACGAAAACAATAATTCCATTTGTCATTTTCTTGCTTTGCTCACTTCAACCGATTCAGCAAGAATGAAGATTTCCGTGTTCCTCGTCATTATGGTCGTCGGCTGTGCCTTTGCATTCGGTGAGTCCTGTCATTCCAATTTTCATGAAATGAAACAATAAATAATTGAAAAGTTCAACAAAGATATTGACTGGTGTGGGGCTTGAACCTGCGACCTCCGGATAACCGTTCCGCTGCGCAAACCATAAATAAATCAGATTTTGTATTTTGTATGACGGACAAATCACCTCTTTTACTGCCATTGATTATTGTCTGTTTTCTTTTGCAAGTTTTCGTTTATTGACGGAGGTAGGAAAAACTCAATAATTGTATTGGAAGGGATTTTTTTTTAGTGCGTATTGGTAAACGATCAGCGGTGGACGGCTCAATGTTGTGGTATATAGCCTACTTAGAATAGAAATAATGTGCGAATAGAGTACATGAATTTTTCTTCCAATGTTCCAAGTTAATGGTAAATAAATTATGTCATTTATTGCTATACTATTTTTTATCAAATGGAGGGAGCCACATTTTCTAACTCGGTTGCCTTCTTTTTGACATCATATAGATTAATTATCATCTGTGAACTTGACACTGCATGGCTTGTATGCGATCGGAGGTAAAAAATGTGCAAAAATGACTTTCCTTCTTTTTACACGGAATTGATTTAAATCACCTAGTATCTTTCTTTTTCAGCCTTCCAAGAAAAACTTGACAGAGGTAAGCTGCATTGCCTTATAGCTACCTAATACTGTGGCGGACTGGGGGGTTGGAGGGAAACCCAAGGGGACTGGTCTTATTTATCCCAAGATTCTAACCAACTCCTATTATCCCACAAAAAAATATTTATTAACCTCGAGTAAGGATGAGTGGCTACCCAGACGCAAGGGGGGACAATTAACGAACGGCGGACTTAGCCTAGGGGCAGTTCGTTTGGTGGAAATTTACCACCGTTTTGTGATTGCTTGACTCAAAGGTAAGAAGCACTAATTAATTATGATAACCTTCACAATGACAAATGTTTTCAAGGACGATCAATAATTGGTCTTATTCTCCGATCAGCTATTTAATAATCTTTACATACACAATCAATTTACACACTTATAATACACAGTAATCACTAATATCTCAAATATATCTCTTATAATAATCACTAATATCTCAAATAAGGGTCAACTGCACCCTTTAGAACGATATAGGCTTACAATAATCCTCACGTGGTCAACTGCACCACGTACAAAATAAATGGGTTTATTGAATCTCTGTGGTCAACTGCACTTGAAGTCTCTACTCAAGTCTAATTACCCTCACCTAGATTTGGTGGACCTTAATTACCCTCACACAGATTTAGTGAACCTCAACCCGGCTCAGTTCAGTGGAAGCAAACTTCAACAGGACCTCAATTACCCTTACACAAATGAAGTGAGCCCTAATTATCCTCACAGAGATGAATGTGGACCGCAATTATCCTTGCACAGATTTAGTGGAAGTAAGCTTAAAGTGTACCTCACAGGAACTCAGGGCGGAGTCAACCGGTCAGGCAATTTTGTCCAGTGGTTATGCGATCGCCTCAGCAGTCAGTCAGGCTCAGGCCCACCGTTCCGGTGTTCAACAGACCTCAAGCAATTCCACACAACCCAAAGTCCTCCCAGCCTTTAACCAATTATTTCCAACTCCTCCCCTTTTGTTCCAACAATTATCCAAAACCCACTAATTAATCTTATCCCCGAGTTTAGATGAACTGAGATTGTAATAACAGTTGTCTCAACAACTCCGCAGTCTTAATACACAAACTGCTGCACAACTAATCGCACTGAAGCTCACCGGGGGCTCAATTGATCTGGTCGCTGCAATTTTTCCGGCCACAGAACAGCTACGCTTGTCTCGACGCCATCTTCCGAACTGCCCGGGTGATGTCGCAACACCACGCTAAATCTCCCAGACCTGTGCAATGCGCGTCTGTGATTGGTCAAGGCGCGCACTATTAATATTAATGCTCTCGGCGTGCATAAATAATTCATGAGTTAGACTCGCTGCAGTCTGTACTACCCTGTTTCGCCACGATACTTTAACATCACATATTTGTCAATCACATAAGGGCAATCACGTATTTGTCAAAGTGGTCAAATATATTGGGTATTTGTACATTCTACCAATAAGTCATAAAGTTCATAATGGTATGGGCTTTAACGTACTGTTTTCCCTTTTAGAAGTGGAGAAGGAGTTGATCAGAGAACTTCTAGAGCATCTTGAGACTCGTCAATCTATATTCTCGGGCGGAGAAGATGAAGTACGGGAAGCATACGAAACTGTGCGAGACGACGATAACGACATTACGTGGTAAGATTATTTAACGGACAGATATGCCTATCCCACAGGCACGTATAGGAACTTCGCCCGTACCCCCCCCCCCCCCCCCCAACCGGCCTGCAAACAGGACACTGGGATACGCTGATGAGCTTCACAAATTCTTGTGAAGGAAGTGGGGATGGCACCCTAGGTATTTAATTTTATCATGACCCATGTATAAAGCATCTGGCTGCACCTGTTTATCCAATGGGCGCGAGTAATCAGTGGAGCGCGGGCGTGTATGACGTTTGGTCCTACTGGTCCAGTAACAAGTCCCTGATTTCCGATGCCAGTAACAAGCCTTATTTTCCAACAAATTTATTGATTATCACGCCCTCACGCCTTAAGGCCAAGGCCCTAAAATCTAGCCTTAAGGCAGCCTTGAGGCCAAGGCTGAACATCAAGACACTACATACTGGTACAAGATATGTTAAACACATTGCTTGCTATATCGGTACCGAATAAAGATAAATAAAGCAAGTTTCCCACCCACAGTTAACGATATAAACGAGATTGAAAATGAAGTCCTGGGGACGAGATTGGGACGACATCATGGGTTTTTTTGTTTATTTATTTTTTTTTTTTTTCACGAACTTTTCAGGAATTTTTGTATTCGTCTCTCACTTTGTCTTCTGAAAACTTTTCTCTCGTCTTCGGATTTCTGGGAATCTTATGAAGCATAATCTACCATAGTTTGTGTTTTCCCTACAAAAGCTGAATCTACCATAATTTCGTCAGCAACACCACGAAGTAACACCCACGTACATACCAGTAAAAACTAGCAATCGGAGAAAACGGCATCTAAAGTTGAACGCCTTCCAAAAACGACACTTTGCGGCAAAACGGCAGAGTATTTTCAATTGGGTTTCTCGTTGTGAACACTTGATGAATTGATTTTTTTTAATCTTTTTTTTTACTCGTTTGTGTATTAAATCAACAAGAAATAAGAGAAAAATGGTCAATGTATATAACACGAGGAAAATGCAAGTTCAGGTCAGCGAGCGCGCTCATACAAGGAGAGTGTTACTTCGTGAAAACGTTTTTGCTCACATTAATGAGCATAGTGTGCGCCATGCATTGCAATGGTAAATGGAACTTGAGTGTTACTTTGTGAAAACGAAAATTGTTACTTTTGCGCAAGAGTTGCCATAGACAATTAGGCCACACAAAAAAGTCTCCGGTTTCTGGTATGGAGCTTGCCCAAAAAGTGGTGCGGCGACGCGCTTTTTTTTTTTTTTTTACTTGATTTTTTTGCTTCAAATGTCGGCTGATGACTGCAAATGGTGCCCGACTAAACTAAGTGCAAATATAATGGGAGTCCAGAGAGGCCACATAAAGCTTATTCTCGATCATAACCCCATCTAAAAACACGTTAAAATTGTGCAGCAGCAGGATTCCAGTCAAACCAGTGAGTTGGGCGGTTTTGAGACATCATCTTTCATTGAAAAAAAACCTTTTTCATTTTGCCGACGCGCATGGCTACGGCGACGCGCGCGCATACTAGAAACCGGAGACTTTTTTGTTTTTGGCCTTAGCGTAATTATTAAAGTAAAGCTCTTTAAACTTTGAAACTTGGTGAAATGGTAGGCCTTGATGAATAATGTTGAAAAATGTAAAATTCTGAAAATCGAAAAAAAATTATGGTTTAACACGTGGAGTGTTACTTCGTGGTGTCGGTGATGAATTTTGTGTTCTTTTCCCTTTAACGGAATCTACCATAATGTGTGTGTTTTTTTTCCCACAGGTTTGCTTTAAAGTATGACGGGAGACAACTTGCCAGCCCCATTACCGGAAGTGACTACGCCGACTTCTTGGCACTATGTGGAGGTACGTCATGTTCTTAATCCGGACACGTGATCCTTGTAAACCCTCGAGCCCCCCTTCTTTATTCAGTGGAGAAAGTATTATGCGCGCGCACTCTTTTCTTGTACCTAGCAACTGCCTCGTGATTGGTTATTTTGAACAAATTATTACGATGCTTTCGCCATTGATTGGGGTCATCCTTACTTTTTGCCCGAAAAGCTTTATTTTCGTTATAAGGCCCTTAAATTTAATCTGAAAAAAAAATCCTTGTTAGAGGACCTTTATTGTGTCCTTTTTTTACTTTCCTATAAATCTTTGACACGCATCCATATGTATGCACATTCAAACAGTGGACCTTGAACAACAGAGCACAGTAGGGTCCACGATTTGGCGAAGGTTTTGAGGTGTGTGTTCAAAACATAATAACGTCTATCAAAAAAGTTACGAATACAAACAATGTCGGACCTCACATGACCCAGGAATGTTGCAAACATTAGTTTTTTATTATTCAATCGGATATTTTAAAATCTGGTAGGGCTTGGAGTGCTGGGATGCGGTGGCGCAGTTCCATTTACATTTACAATTTTCTTCTTTGAAATGACCTATACATGTAGTCTGGTTCCCAGACCAAAAGATTCTGACTATTCCTGCTGATGAATCTTAGGTCAGGCAGCCTCCGTGGCTAAAAATAAAAATGACGACACTGATGGCCCTTTTTTCAAAATTTCGGCTTCGTTTCCGATTTCGCTTTATCGCTTGTAGCTTTTCTAGTTCTGATCAAATTTTAAATACATCACTTGCTTCGTAATATCATACAGTTATGATGATACAGTTTGATGTTTCTGTAATAGACAACATTGACTAAAGATGATCTGGAATCTTCAAAATAAGGCACCCAAATAGCACTGTTAGCAGGCGGAGCCGAATGAAGACCGAGTTTTGGAAAATCGCCCATACGATCCGAGTATATTTGATGCACAAAATCGTCGTTGAATTTTCAAGTTTTCTAAATGAAAGCAACGATATTAATTATCAACTCATTTAAAATAAAATTAACAAGCAATTAGCAGTTAATTAAACCTATATTATATATTCGGAAATACTTGGGCGCGATCCGATTGTCGACGAAACGACTTCGGCAAACTTCGGATATTTTCGGAAAAAGGAGGAATTCCTCCCGTTTTAGTCACGTGACGTAAATTGTAATACAATGTATTACCGGAGGCTACCGGACCTAAGTTTCATCAGGAATAGTCAGAATCTTTTGGTCTGGGAACCAGACTACTATACATGTACCTGTGCTTAACCAATATTGTCATTTCTGAAAAGTTGGGACAGAGAAGTGAAATCAAGTGTGATCAATGTTGGGGGTTTAGGGTAGCGTATGTCTTCCCTCGAAAAGGCAGCAATTATTTGCACTTATGTTAAGTGTGGCCATATAGCACCTTGTTTTCTCTCAAAGAACATCTACATGTATATTGTTAATTTTCAGGTGATGACCGTGTATATGGATATGTACGCGTTGAGACGGGTGATGAGATGAACCCACGAGCTAAGTTTGCTTTCATCACTTGGATAGGACCATCCGTGTCACCTCTCAAGAAAGCCAGAGTTTCCACTGACAAGGCCTTTGTGAAGGCAATAACCACCGTGAGTGTTTCGAAATGAGGTTTCGTGCAGTTCTTAATGCTTTTTTCTTCTTATAGCATAGATATTAGCCAGTGTCGTTGTTACTTTTTCTCTGAGCTCTCATCGGAGAATTTTATTTACCTAATGACCTGGGGTCATCGCGTTCTCATTCACTGGGGTGTGCAGACTAGTAAATAAATTGCCACAGACCCCAATGCTAAATGCCAAATACCCCCCAGTTCAGAAATTCGAGACACACATCAAGTTAAAGCTTATTTCATAATTTTGATTATTTTTTCATTTTTTTAGGGCATAGTCTGATGACTTTTGGGAGAAATTTCCATCCGAAGTAATCACCCCTTGAAAATAGTCCTGAAGCCCATCCCATTTTGAAAAACAGTGCCTACACTCCATTGCAAAATAAAGGGCCCAAATTTCACAGAAATACACGCTTACAGTCTGTGCACGGCTTCCACCCTTTTTTTTTTTTTTTACAAACCCTCAAGTTCATGGCCCACAATATGCTCAAATACTGAAGAATTGAGGGCATGCGAATCGGAGTTTGGCCGGCGTAGGCAATTTCGGACCGATTTACTGGCTGGCACCCCTAGATAGTTTGTTACCTGTTGACGCGGATCAGCCCTTTCATCTATGTGGTTGCGAAGGCTGATTTCCATACGTAACCTCTAGAAAGGTGACGGATAATAAATTTATTTCGAATGAAAGAACATGCACACAGCCCGTTGATGTTCGCAGGCGAATTCTTTGAAGTTCTTTGGAAGACGTTTCTTCATGTAACTTTCAGGGTTTGTTTCCCTTAAATTGATGCAACTATAATTATGTGCTAAATATCGTTTTGATTCGTTCAGTATTTTTCTATGAATATTGGAGAAAAAAAATTAATTATCGCCTCTTTCGCAAAGTATTATTTAATAAATATCTCTCTTTTCCACAGCTTCCATTGGTCAATACCGAGACCCACGCGTAGTAACGCACAGTCACGCTAATATGCCAATCAATAATGTGCCTCGTCACTGTTGTGGCAAAATCGGCAAACTAAAAAAAAACACGTTGTTTTTGTCGGCAGAAATTTGTAGTCCAGCGAAATATGCCTTTGAGATAGTTCAAGGTGTAACACTAAAGCGTTTGCGAAACAGATTGAGCTGAAATTCGGAATTTACTATGATATTAGTGTTCCACTACTCGTGAAATAACAACTTGTGAAGATTCCTAGAATTGAGATAAGTTAAATGATTTGGGGACCTTTTTGAACGATTTTTGCACGATTTTTAGGTCAGCTTTACCAGTGACCAGCATTGACGTTTCGACATCAATAATAAAAGGGCGTTTTTTTTAAACTGGCGTGAAGTTTAGAACTTCTTCTTCCGTTATAATTTTAACACATTAATCCTACTGAGCATATTTTTCTGAAAACAGAGTTTTAAAAAGCCATGTTTCTAGGGTGCATTGATTTCAGAGCTCAGTTTTAGCGTCACTGAACGTAATCGGATTAAATTTGCTGAACAACGCTAGACGCAAAGCCTTCGCGTGGCATGCGCTTCACAAGATGTTGTAAAATGGAGTAGTCCTCACCTACATGGTTTCCCCCAAAAACCCGAACCCTCAAAAACCCCTCTTTCCACAGCTTTAAAAAATACATCGCATATATCCAAACAGAGGTAGAGGGCAAAATCTTTCCAATCGGGTCAAATTCATTAATTTATGGCCAATTTAAATAAGTGCCAATTTTTCAATCTGTCCACGATAGTTTAGTTGGAAGAAGGGTAATTATATCGTGCACTCTCGGAAATCAACTTCTAATAGACGTCTTTAGATCAGAAAAAATGCGTGCGTAGAACACGATTTGCTATGTTAAAAAATTCAAAACGATGTCCCACGTACTGTTTTTATGCAGATTAGTGCCGCCATTACCGACAAATCTCAGCCAATATTGCAGATAACTGAGCGAATTAGGTGTCTTAACCCATGCTTTCAAGGTCAGAGTTCACAATAAAACTATTCTGGAAGTGACCACATGTGTCTGTGGCATAGGAATATGCAAATTAGTGCCGCAAATAGCGGAAAGTCATGTTTTTGGCATATCGATATCTCGGCCAATATAGCGCATAACTAACTACAAGTAAGGTGACTAAACCCATGTTTTGAGGGTCAGGTATCATTAGAAGACCATTCACGAAGTACTTATGTGTATCTTTGGCATGAAAATATGTAACTAATGTGCCGGTTTATCAGAAATTTGATTTTCAGCCAATATTTTATTCAATTTCAGCCAACATTGCAGTTTATTTTGAATATGATGCCTTAAAATCAACTTTGATCATTACTGCTTATCAAAAACCTATCTGTCAACACTAGCCCCTTCTTCCCACCCAACTACGATCTTTGATGTCATTTGTTAGGAACGTGTAATGGATTTGGTGTGAAGGTAGTTTTGCTTTCTTTAATGTTTTAATCGTTATTTATTTGTTTTTTTATCGGTATTTGTTTTGCAACAGTGGTATTTTATCTGTTTGGAAGAAATGGTTTTCCTGAAAAAGACTGATTGGTTAACTTCTTAGATGTTTACTGTGCTGCTCTGCCTTTGCCCTCTATATACATTTATATTCTTGCATGGTAGCCTCTTTCAGTCGCCGAGGACAAAATGAAACAGCGGTATTTGTTTTTAATTGGCTATACCTCAATGAATATCTACCCGATTGGAACTTTACATGTATCGATTTGTATATTGGGCGATTCCGGTGATATTTCTTCAATGTTGACCCTGTTAAAATTTGCGCGTTTACTGACATTCTTAACTTTGGTTGTATTTTATCAGCAATTTGGAAAAGAGATCTTGGCGGATGAACTTGATGAACTTCGTTATGACAGAGTGAAGGCAATATTGGAAAAAGCCAGCGGAGCTGCATACGGTACCGGCGCTTAGATGGCTTCTGCACCGATCCGTGGACCTTATTGGTGACATATAGTGAAATGTGGACGCTGTGTAAAATCAGGACTCTCATCAATCGTAGACGTTAACCATCGAAAATTTATTCCATGAATTCGCCGTCGTAGCACTGACATCACTCTGCTCAGTCGTCACTAGAAATTGAGCGTGGCAACTCGCTCATCATTTTCGTGGCAAAGCGGACCTATGTTTTCCTGTTGTAAACTGAGTGCCATGAGCCGTCAGTTTCCATTCTGGCATTTGTGCTTCGGGAGTCAAAATAATCCGACGCAGTACACCTGTTTTAACATAATTTCAGGGACCAGATTGTGAAATTATACCATTAATTACTAAAAGCCATTTTGTGATCGACCCAGATCGAGTTGCCACGCATGAAGCGTGAACCACGACGTGACGTGTTATTACTATGACGGCGAATATTGAGACCCAATTGCAGTAATGTTCAATCTCATTTTTTTTTCGCGCAGCAGTCTAAATTGCACATTACCATGACACCGATTTTGTTCACCGTGTTTTCTTATTATAATTAGCCTAAGCCTGCTTGTTATTAAAAAAATTAACTTGCGTAAAACGTCATGTCCCTTTTATGACAAATGACATTGCTTGAATTTTAAGACATTAAGGGTTAAGTGGAAAACTAATATAATTGTGTTGGGAGTAAAGGTATTTCAACTGCGCGTGTTTACATCATGATTGATGATTTTACTTTTGGGGTAAACTATTTGCCGTGGCGTGCAAAATCAGAGCGGGTACGAATGAACGTTAAATTCTACCTTATTCAAAATTTCGAAAATTCTTGACAACACCGGAACACCCATGTTTTTGATTGCTCGATTTTTTTTGCTGGCAAAATTTCTTCCAAATTACTTGATAAGAATTGTGGATACTGTTTAGGTTACCACTCCTCCCATTGAGCTGTTTATATATGCTGGGCTTATACGACGATGTCAAAATAGTCAGCCTTGTTGCACGCATGCGCAGTTTGAAAGCCGAATAGGATTATACTACTTTGCACATGTATATTTTTTTTGGCCATGGAATTATTAGTGTTAGGGAATACTGTCCTTTTGAATATGACATAACTTTTCTTCCGATTGGTTGGGAAGACTTTGGGGCACTTCATTTGGTGAGGCACAGTCTCTTGCACTCCGTCCCTCTCCCTTCACACCACTGCGCTTTACATTTTCTTGACTAGATTAGGCGGAGACTTTGACTCATCTCCCCATCCAAAAAGAATTTGCCTTTTCACTGTCAGCCACAGACAAGCCTCGTATGCGTTTGTGGTGCAAACGTTTTTGACTTCTTTTTTTTGGAGATTTAACCTAGTTCATTTAAATTTAAAAAAAAAACTTCTTTATTCCTTAATTGTATCGTGATTGGTTTGAACAGGTTATTCAATTGTATAATTCACCCGTGTATCGGGTTTAGCTCCTTAAAGTTGTATAGCGCTTCCTTCTATTTTCTTTGTTTTCCGCGGGGGGCGGGGGGGGGGGGCGTTTCTCAACGGAAATAAGGATGGTGGGATCCTGTACCCCATTTGTGTATTCAAGCTATAGGTACATGCAAATGATAACAGATGTTTAATTGAAAACTCATTGAATTGAAGAATTAAAGTAATATGCATAAATCTAAATTGCACTTGCGTCTGTATACTAAGCATCCCAACCCAACAAAATGAGGCACAAGTCGCCAGAGCTACTATTATAACGTAAAAGGCCTTTTAATGGAACCTCACACAGTGGAAATCAATAGAAACAATCACTTTTTCAACCACTTAAACCGGTACATGCATAATTATTTTGTAGAAGACTTTTCAGTATCATACGAAGCCCGTCAGGGGACAGGGTGGAAAAAATTTTGTTCCCTCGAAATGATTATTTCGAGGGAACGAAATATTAGGCCTTTAGAGCTAGGACCTATACTAGTTTCGCCAGGCTTGACTTGTACAGTGCTTTCTATTCATTAATATCATCAACATGGATTTGGTGCCGGAGCCTATAGGGCAGAGGGCCTACGGAACACTGGTGCCAGGGCCTACGACACACTCAATCCGGGCCTAATTTTAAGGCAAGTCGGTAGACACTCTGAATAGAAGAGCAATCCACTATCTTTAATGTGTTAACGTGGCCATGTTTCCCCCCCCCCCCCAAAAAAATATAGTGATGTCACAAACAAGGCGGCCATTATGTACACCACAATCTTTTCCTGAAAAAAAATTGGTTAAAGTCGTCAGAAATTGCCTAAGATAGCACCACAGAGCATCTGGAAACTATTTGTTCCCGGAGCCCTTAAGCGGGCCCCGAACCCCACGCCGTGAATTTGTGGACCCACTTTTTTGGGGCCCTGATTTTTTGGTCCGACCCCCCCCCCCAAAAAAAAAATGGGTTCTGGATCCGCCATTGCGGAGGCCGAAGGGCTCTCACTTTCACATCAACGGAAGGTGCCCCCTTTTCTGGATAAGTGCCCCTTTTTGGTGTCTCCCCCCCCCCCCCGTTTGAAAAGCGTTCCGCCGCCCCTGTGCCTAATGGAGGTCATAAACTACTACCTGGCGATGTCTATATGGGTTCCATATCCCATAAAAGATATCAAAAAATTGTCTTAAAACTTCTGTGCAATTTGCATTGACCAGGGTGTCTTACAAACACAGACGGATATTGCATACTGTGTAGGAGTTAAAACCCCATAGATCTTAAAAGTCTCGAAAAAGGTATTTCAACCTCATGAGTCGTATAGCATTAAAAATGTGTCGTAACCCTTAAAGGTATCAAAAGGTCTTATGATGACACTAAAAGGTCTGTAACCGAAAAGGTCTGTCACCTATCTTCAGATATCCCAAAAAGGTCCCTGCCCCTTTGAGGTATCGCGCGTTTCACCATAGAATGCTTCAGAAGGTCTCCTAACCTTGGAAGATCTCAACCGTAGGGGGTTTATATCCGTTCAGGTCTCACTCTCGGAAGGTCTTACACCCTCGGAAGGTTCTTAACCCCAGAAAATCTTTAAACATCAAGCGGTGTTATGACTCAGCGGGATCAATGATCAACTTCCAATAGCACCTAATGCAACAAGCACCTTTGCTGATACAGGGGGAGAATGAAGAAGAACAAAACCTTCGATTTGAGTGACAGATAGAATTATATAGACATAACCCAGAGGTCAAGGTAGCTAGGTCGCTAGCTTGGCAGTCCATTGTGCTTGTACTGATTTGCGGGGGGAAATGATATTGTACTTTGGGTAGGACTACTGCCTCCTGATAAGCACTGACGTCAGACCCAGACTGTGTGTGTGTGTATAAAAAGACCAGAAAATTTTCAAATTGTGCAGTATCACCACCGCTTGGACAACGAGTAAACATAACACTGCTCTGACATATTTTCTGAGGAAAAAGCGCCGAGATGATTTGGCAAGTATTTGGCATTTTATTTGTCACTGCTTTCTTATGGAAGCTTCTGGCATCACTAAATAAGATCTTGAGTGAGCGGGGTGCCATAAGGAAGCTGCCTTGTCCACCAGGAGCGCACTGGCTTTTCGGGCACCAAAAGCAGGGTCCTTTTGACCCCGGCTATAAGTGGCTGCTGGACACCGTGAAGGCGTTCCCTCGTGTCTTCACCTTGTGGCAGGGAGTGCTTCCTCTGCCAGTGCTAGTCCATCCGGACACCATCAAGCCGCTACTGACAGGAGCTGTAGCCAACACGAAATCCGCCTTCTACGACCTCTTTGCTGACTGGGTTGGTGATGGGCTTGTGAGATCCAAAAGTGCTAAATGGAAGAGGAACCGCCGTCTCCTGACCCACTCGTTCCACTTGGACGTCCTGCGTACCTACACTCCCGTGTTTAACGACTGCGTTGAGGTGCTTATTGGGAAGATGGACCAACTCGCTGCCCAGGGCAAACCCATAGACGTCAATCATGAGCTTGTCCTTTGTACCTTTGATGTCATCCTAAGAACTGCCTTCTCTTACAAGTCGGATTGTCAGGTAAGTCCTTGTAACTTTAAATACTGAGCAAGCCTTCCGTCAATACAAACAGAGCAGGAATTGCCTGACGCACTCAAAAACAGGAAGAAACAAAACACTTTTTTTAAAACCAAAATCGCCTATTTCACAGCTGAAGCTCTAAAGATGAAAGGCTACAAAGATGAGGCACAGAGGTTGCCCGTTACTCCGAAAGTACACCTGATGTTCGACAGAAAGCCAAAAAAATATAGGTAGTCTCTTTGGTAAATAAAATAATCATAATAAAATCAGTGTCTAAATAGCAAAGTTCTGTCATGCTTTCACGTCATTGCAGGTTCAGGCTCTCCCTAAAGAGGATGGGATTGATGTTCTGTCTGCATGTGATACCATGACGTGGTTTATCCAGGAACGCATGTTCCACAACAAATTGCTTACTGTCCCTTGGATTTTCCGACTTAGTTCCGGTTACCCAAAGTATAAGAAAGCCTTCGAGTACCTCCGCAAAATCGCCAAACGTGGGATCCAAGACAGGAAGAAAGAAATAACCGATAAGGTACAACTGCAAATTTAAAGGTCAACGTAATAACAGTACAACATTTATCTCTACCTAAATTATGAGGGCCAGTGGGATTTTAAAAAGGGGAATTTAGCGCCCTTGAGTTTGAAATAATGTTGACATAGACGAACATGTTAGTTGTAGTGCTGCTTGCTATAAGTAAAGGTGCCTTATCTCCCTTGAGCAACTGTCAATCGCTGATGGTGTTGTCGTACTTGTCGATGTTGTCACATGTTAATTGACGTCTGTAACGTTTGCTCTCGTTGTCTAATTTTGTAGAAACATAATAATGGCAATCGTTCTTGCTCCACTCTTTATACAGATAGAAGCAGGTGATCCCCTTACCACACCCCGCGATTTCCTAGACACGCTTCTCATGGCCAAAGATGAAGACGGCAACGGCTTCACCGTGGAGGAAATGGCGGATGAAGTCAACACTTTCATGTTCGCTGGCCACGAGACCACGGCAACTTCCATGACGTGGCTGCTGTACAATCTGGCTAAGTACCCTGAGCACCAAACGAAAATAAGGGAAGAGGTAGACGAGATACTGGGTGATAGAGACTCGGACAGAATTATCACGTAAGCAATTTTTATCATTCTTCCGGTAACTCCCACGGAATGAGGTTTATCTGTAAAGCTGCACAATGCGCTTCATCATCAACGATACCTGCCTACAAACCCATTGAACTTGAAGCATTCCTAAATACATCTCAGCTCCCTGAGGTCCACATGCTAGCATTTTAGCGCAAATGGCTATTCAAAAGCAATAATCATCTCTGCCCTCATGTGACACGGTTAATCATTTTGGCAATGTAAGGAGGGAAGCAACAATGGCACCTGAACCGATAGACGCACATGCCGAGCCCGAACCCATATTCTGCAGTATTATCAACGCTCTGGATTCGACATCTACCACTATAGCTCGCAGTGATCGAAGTGTACTGTATGAAGATATTTGTAATAAATTGTACCCCTGTCTCAAGATATGACATGTGATGCATATTATGTGGTTTGTTTCACTACAGCAAGGACCTAAATCGCATGGCGTACACGACCCTGGTCATGAAGGAGTCCATGCGAATGATGACAGCTGGTCCATTGGTAAGTCGCGTCCTGACTGCTCCGTACACTATAGACGGCGTTACACTCCCCGTTGGAACCATGCTAGGTATATCTATTCACCAGCTTCATCACAACCCGAGCGTCTGGGGAGAAGACCATATGGAGTTCAAGCCATCTCGGTTCCTGCCGGAGAACCTCGCCAAGATGGATCCCTTTGCCTTCCTTTCGTTCTCTGCCGGGAGCAGGAACTGCATCGGGCAGCAGTTCGCACTGAACAAGATCAAAGTATTCGTGGCTAGGATCCTGAGGCGGTTCCGTCTCAGCCTGGTGCCGGGAGACCCAGCACCGGTTGCCAACATGACCGTTGTCTCTAAACCCGTCATCCCGCTGTATATCCGTCTGCAGCAAATCAATGGGAAATCTTAAAGGCATTGCCCAACCATGTCAATAACTCAAACACATTGATTGCTAATCAATCAAGCATTTTTACATAGATATATAGTAGTGTACATGTACTCTTACAAATCTAACTGAAGTAATAATTGAAGACAATCGATCTTCGAGTAGACTTAGGGTTTAGTTCGTGCTAAACCTGAGTGTTTCATCATGCGACATGCGCTAAGTAATGGATTTTCAAAAATGGTGTATGATTTTACCAGACATTTACTTATGATCTGTGCTTTAAGCCTTTATAAAGGCTTCACTGAAATAGGTTGTTTAGCGTTTGTTTGCGGTGTATAAACAAAACAAATAACTTGAAAGTCTATAGTTTAGAACTCCATTGCAACCCGTCAACAGTTTATTATAGTCACGCTAGGTATGTTTTCAGGTTCCCCCTCCTGTTATTGTGGTACAGACGCATCCGCAAAAGTGTCAGTTCGTTAGAATAATGTTTACACATGTATTTTGGAAAATACTGCATTTTTTAATGCGGCATTGTAGTCTAAGATCTTGAAAGCTGCAATTCGCCGGTGCATGAGCAAGTTATTCTAAGGTAGGTTTTTCTTCAGTTTAAAAAACAATTACTATACAAATAGTCTACAAACCGAAGTCTTCTTTTTTAACACCAGGCGCATGTGGATTTAGGGTCTATTATTGCCTCTCAAGGCTTTCTCTCTTTCCTTAAGTGAGTGATTGAAGATCATTGATGCAAGTTTGAGTGTAGTGCTGGCTTTATGTGTCTTTTTGCTTTACGTTCGCTTATTAAATATACATGTACCTTTATCGTGCTACCATCATTTCAGTCATGTTCCCTGTATCCAATAATAGTACTGAGTGATGTTTTTGTGCAAAAAGTATCCAGATTATCTTTCCTTCCAGCCTCGTTTTGGTTTCGTTGATTTGAACAGGAAAAGATCGTGATGGCCGCAACATTGTTTACCATTCTTAATACGTTCAATCTGTTCTTCTTTGTTTGCTGTGTTTTTGCATATTTTACGTTTAGGTCCGGATTGTACTGGTCTTGAAAGATACAAAAAAATTGCAAGTTTATCCTATTATTTTAAAGGGAAAATACAACATTTGCAAACATCAAAAAATAAAACTACCAAATCATTTTGAAATACCTTGCTGGACTGTTAGTGAATGACAGTGTAAAGCATCCTGTAAAATCATGGCACCTGGTAAACTGTCATTTTCAAGAAAAGTGGTATTTTTGTATCAATTTCCAACGCTGATCGGCCGATCAGCGTTGGAAAAAACTGGCTTTTTTTCAAATAGTGGCCCCAATTGACAATCGCACTTGTTTGCAATCGATTACAAACCTATGAACGGGTACGAGCCAGCTAGACTGGTTCCCCGACCTTACAATTCCCCAGTGTATGTAAACTGCTGTTTCTTCTTATATGGAGTCAGGGAACCAGACTACAGGAAAATTATTGTTTTTCTTGGTTTTATAGCATTTTCGAACCCAAAACCTCAACTTGTAACTGTATTTGCTATAAATTTCCAACCCCCAAATTCCATCCATTTCTGAAAATTACAGCAAAAGCAAATGATGTATATTCCCTCTAATGAGTGGCTTAAACGTAGTATAGGATAGACTTATTTCGGGTCGAAACTTGGGGTCGAAATGGCTGCCATTGTTTGCATATATATATCCCATATTAAATTAATTAGTGGCTGAAAGGTAATAAAGGTAATATAGGATCGTTTGGTTGTGCTTGGGGTTTTGTGTGTGTGTGTGTCAACGAAATTGCTCGCAATCTTAAGTAAGCTGCGTAACAATTAACCTGTCAAATTTAAAAAAAAAAATACATTTTGTTAAAAAAAAGTCTGAAATATAGTTCTGATGCCTTGTATTCTCATTTTATATGAGTTCTAATTAATAAATAAATAGTTCTGATGCCTTGTTTTCTCATTTTATATGAGTTCTTATAGTTAATAAATAAATGGTTCTGATGCCTTGTATTCTCATTTTGATGGGTTGGGCCACAACTTGGTTAGTTAGCCTAATTAATGAGTCGGGACGAAGTGAACCTGGTGTTGTTCGTCATGCATACCATCTGGGCCAAGTTTCATGACTTTATACCAGTTTGCACACCAGGCCTCCATATTCTGCAACAGCGAGGGGACTACATACAGATTCCAAAATCGCCGTTTCATATTAACACGTGCTCCTCTCCAATGCCACACTGCATTTTCCTGCCGCGCGCATCATACGCGCGTGCACGCATGTCGGACTTTAGTGCACGTACGTCGGACATAAATCACGGCTGTGATTGGTCAAAACACCGTGGGGCGGTGCTTACTAGATCGGTCCATTGCCCGCCTCCAGTACAATCTCTGATTAACCAATTGGGACACGACTCTCATTCAGTCGTTTAGTGTATACGTGACCTCGAGGTCCCATGGGATGGGCAATTCTCACGCAATTTAATTTTTTTTTAAAAGTGATAAAAAAAGATGAACATTAAATGAATTACTTAATTCGAAAAATTAACATCTTCCCTTTATTCACAGTTTCAGGCTATGTACACATGTAAAAAAAAACCCAAGAAGTTCCAGTACAAAAACATTAAAATATCATATACAACATTGCATACTTGATTAAAAAATATAAAACTCTCTGACTCCATGCTCTTCAATGGTGGCTACTCACACACATGTAGTCCAATCCGGGCTATCTACTCTTAAAATAGATTCAGAGGTATCCCTTGCAATAGCCGTATTTAGTACGGGATTTACACGGCATAGTGTTCTTTTTAACTATTTAACCCATGGCGATATTCAATTCAACTTAATATTTGGGTACTTTTCAATCATTTTCAGTGAGTATCCACCCAAAAAAATGGGTTAATGACTTGGTCACAGTTTAAGTCAAAATATTACCAGAGGACTGTAATCTTGTACTCGGTATTCGTACTCGAGTACTACTCAAGTACTTTTTTAGAGTACTCGTACTCGTATGTACAACTACTTGTACTCGGAGACCTGTACTTCTACTCGGAAGAACTCTACTCGTACTCAGCAACCTTAGTACTCGGCAGTACCCGGTACTTGGAAAAAAGGACTCGTCTAAAACGCTGCAACACTTTTAAAACCTAGGAGGCAAAGGCCTTATTCTAGCAGCCGAGGATGAATATAAAGACCCCCCCCCCTCCCCCCGGAGTATTTGGAGTAAAACCACTATCATGTAAAATACCCAAACCTTCTATTTTATGTTCTGCCGGAGTATTTTATGTTCTGCCGCAGTATGCTAAAGAATTAAATTGCAAGTCTATCAAAGTTAAACCTTCTGTCTTTGTCAGCAATCAAGCCAGGAGAGGGAAGCTATCAAACGTGTTGAACAGATAGGGCCCTGTTGCAGGCATCATGAAATAGTGCATATGAACCACCGAAGTACATATACACAAAGTATATACATGTAAGCATTCGGGCTACACTTTGCAGTCTATAGTTCTTGCATGGAGTCCATATAGGCAGTGCATGAGGCAACTCCTGCTGACACAAAGATGAAAGTGCATTTCAGTGATGCATTGCTGGCAATGAGCAGTACATGAATTATCCGACATGAGCAGAGGACAGTCGTAGAACTCGGAGTAATCACAGTACAGCACTGTCTCCTCCAGTTTGGTGCATTTCAATCTTGATGCAGGACTATTCCAAGGAACTGCCTAGCAGGAGCAGGCAGACAGCATCCCCGAACTTGAGATGGCACTAAGCAATGATCTATGACACAAAGTTGTGATCAGACATGAGCAGCGACAGTCATGAAACTCTGTCGAGTAATAACAGTACAGTACTGTTTCCTCTAATGTGGTGCATGTGCTACCCTGGAGGCCACACTGTTCCAGGGTCTTATGCGGCAGGAGCAGGCTGGATGCATTCTGGGACCAGTCTCAGGAGACATGAAGCGATGAGCTTTGACATGATGTAGTAATCGGAATGAGACGGGGGCAGTCGTGGAAGTCGGTAGAGTACAGCACTGTCTCCTCTGGCTTGGTGTGTGTCCCATCTTGGATGCAACACTTGTCTGGGGCTTTTCTGGCAAGAGCAAGTGAAGTAGACTTTCTTGGACTGAGAAGGCACTGAGCAATGAGCTATGACATGAAATAGTAATCTGACATAAGCAAGGGACAGTCATGGAACTCAGTGGAGTAATCATAGTACAGCACCGTTTCCTCCGGTTTGGTGCGGGTTCCGCCTTGGATGCCACACTGCTCCAAGGTCTTGTCAGGTAGGAGCAGGCAGGAAGCATCCCGGGATTTGTCTGAGAAGACTCTGAGCTTGGTGGTGCCCAAGTCAGTGCGCTCCTTGATGATCTCCATCAGGCCGTAGATGGTCAGGTGGGAGTGAACAATCACGCTGAAGTGGCCTGGGTAGGACCGCAGGGTGTCGAAGGTGGCAAACTTGAGATAGATGTACACATACCTGGAAGTCAAACAAAGGAAGGCCAACTTCAAATCAAGTTTCAATATTATTTCATACAATTACAAAGCCAATACAATAAATGTAAATTAACGTAGAGGAAATTTAAATAAAAGTCAACAGCTTTCATTTTGTTCTATGGCCCATTGAGGAATCTTGGCACGAATGCATACTGCAATTTTATAATGCCACAAGAGTCTACACACTGCGAGTTTTGCATTGAAAGTTTAACACATTTCAATGACAGGATATTTCAATGCAAGTGTTTTATGATGGCAAATCATGTACACTCAGCATTTGCATCAAGCGTGAACTGGCTTTAAAGGCTTTGTATTAGGAAGTTACACAAAGTGCATGTGCACATTTTATGTTGGGCCCGATCGGTGAATGTGCACAATGGGTCGATCGCACTGCGCTATCGGTAGCTCATGCCGCCATCGGTCGATCGCACCGCCATTTGTCAATCACCTTTTCTTTTTTTAATACGGATATAGAGGATTGCTTTGAAAAGGGAAGTGAAGTCTGAGATCTTTATGGGATCGACCAATCATCCAGGTGCATTTCTGCGCGATCTGCCCTTTGCGCAGATCCACCGATCGCACTCAACATATAAACATGTATGCAAGATCATTAAGTGCCAACTAACGACAATGAAGAAATGTCAGTTCCTTGGTACAAATTTCCAGGAATGCACTGTTTTCTTTTTTTATGCTTCAAACTTAAAAGCAAAAAAGATATCAATTTTCTTGCAGATAAAATAACCACTAGTCCAACATAGACTTGTTGGCATTTAAGAACGCTCTTATTAGTAAACTAAATCACAGCGCTTACAGTATTATTATTACCCCTGATCATTGGGCCAATTAAACATTCCAAATACCATCTCAGCTCCCTGGGGAGTATAAAGCTGGATGCTGCCTGTTAGGCGCAAGCAAGCTTATTCCATCACAATAACCATCTCTGCCCTCACAGGTACCCACTTACTCCTGGGTGGAGAGAAGCAATGAGTGACAAAGTGCCTTGCTCAAGGGCACACGCACCATGACCCCGGCTGGACTCGAACCCACAACCTGCAGCTTTACCCACAGACCACGAATCCAGTGCCCTGGCCACAGCACTCCACTAATAGTATTACCCCGGTGTGAAAATGTTCATTCTTATTATATGCACATGTGCACTGCAGAATTGGAATACGAAACCAAGACTAAAAGTCAAGATGATTTCTTTGCACTAACTTAGGGTATTTCTCCACAGTGGGTTTCCATAAGCCAAGCTTACAGCACGGGCACTCTTCCAGCACCTCCTTGGTTATTGTCAACAGAGGGCGCTCCTCAGTTTCTTTAGTCTCCTCGTCACTGCAAATACAAGTTTTGCCACACACAAGTCGGTTAACACAGAGCAAAATCAAACAGAAAACTGGTCCGACAAATACTCAATTTGGAGCCGACTTGAAAATTAGCACATTAGTAACAAAATATCTTCGGACCATGACGTCCGAATATGTTTCACCCTTTGGGATGAAAATCTGAGAAACAGTGTAGTTTATAACTATTTTTTCAAACTAGAATTCTTAAAATGACAACCATTGACCCTATGTTACCTATGACCTAAGCCTGGGCCAACGTCTGTTGGCTGAGAAACCTAAGCATTTTCAGTAAGATTTGAGGCTTTGCGGAAACACCATGTGGGAATACATTTCTCAAACTAAAGAGTGGTTCTGAAAAGAACCAGAGGTATAAACTCAGAGTTTAAAGAGAGTGGTTCTGAAAAGAACCAGAAGTATAAACTCAGAGGTTAAAGAGAGTGGTTCTGAAAAGAACCAGAGGTATAAACTCAGAGTTTAAAGAGAGTGGTTCTGAAAAGAACCAGAGGTATAAACTCAGAGTTTAAAGAGAGTGGTTCAGAAAAGAACCAGAGGTATAAACTCAGAGTTTAAAGAGAGTGGTTCTGAAAAGAACCAGAGGTATAAATCTCTGCTTCTTTTCTGAACCATTCTCTTTCGTTTGTGAAATTTATTCCCATAAGTGTTTCCGCAAACGTTTCATTCACTAAGCATTTTTTAATGTTTCACAAAACTGTAATACGCACTAACATCAAACCATTGAAAAAGTGTGCGTATGAATTTTAATCTGGAAATACGGACAAGGTATAAGATTGCTACATTTGCTATACACTCACTGATAATGTGTAAAATCCTTTCAAAATGTCAGTAATGTTAAAAACAACCCAATTTATGGGAATCCTTTAATCTTCAACAAAATTGAGTGCTGCGGACTCACTCAGTGGCAAAGCTGAGCCCTTTAGAGAATTCCACGTAGTCGATGGTCTCGTTCTTGTCTCTGTCCAATCTCTTGGCTAGTATATGCAGCTCCAGGGCATTGCAAGGTGCATCGAGGTCCAGCATTCCTGAATCAAGCAAACAAAGAAAGGAGAATAAGACTGCAGCAATCCTTACGCGGGGTTCGACTTCTGCTAGTCAAAACAGCGGCGGGCTAGTCAAACTATTCCCTAAGTAGCCCAGCTGGCGAGTCAAACATTATTGGGCTACGGCAAAGATGAAAGGACAGGAAGAAATAAATCTTTAAATTTAGAAAGCAAACCTGTATCAATTTGTGTCTAATTTTATTAACTGTTTAAGGTTAAATTATTAGATCTGTTTATTAAAAACACTGACAAGATTGCTTCAGGATATACACGTTTTACATGTATGCACATTGTTGTTTTTGAGACACTCTGTAAAAGAAAAACGTGCGGACTAGTGAAAATGCCCAGCAACCCAGCCCTACATTACCCGACTTGAATTCCTCGTAGGTCAGCACGCCATCCCCGTTTCTGTCAAATCTCTTGAAGAGTTCCACAGCCTTATGCTTGTTGGCAACGATCCACCGGTCCATCCGGTCCAGAAAGTTCCGGTATAGGTCAGTCTGTGAGGTCATGAGATCACATGCCTTTTCTAGTTTCTCCTATAAATAAGGGACAAATTCTGAGGGTCATTCCAGCCAATGTTGGAGGTTGAAGGTAAAACTTTAAGACGTGATGGACTGACTACACAAACTTTGAATTCCTGTCAGAAGAATACTAAAAGCATTTTATGCTTTTATAAGGTTACGCACAAGGTTTGTTATTTTATCGAGGATATTATGCTAGATCCTGCTTTCTTTTAGTAAACATTAAGCTGGAGAAATCTTACTGCACCTTCTTTGACATGTAGACGAGTACACAGGTTAAAATGTATTCAATCACCACCATCGTTCGTGCAGCACGTGTTGCAGAATAGATGGCGCGTCCTATATAAGTGAGACATCACGAGTTCGATACCCCTGTCGCGCTCATCCGACATTTTCAGGGTGACTACTATATTTATTTGCACAATATTACATTTTCTTTTTCTAATTCTTATCTTTGCAGGATTTTAAAGGGAAGTAAAGTCCGAAATTGTGGTCTGATTCCCATCTTGTGGATACGAAGTCAAGACGACAATTTTGCAGCTTTATACCGTTTACTAAAAGAAAGCTGCATCCGGCTATTAAAATATCCAAATTTTCATTCAATCAGTTACCTTTGCCTTTTCTGCCTTGTTCACTTTCTTCTTTGCCCCACCTTTCTTCTTCTTGCCTTTCTTTAGCGGCATGATGTCTTCTGTCTTGAAATTCCCTCAGTATTCTATACAGAGTATGTACAACCGACAACAGGTTAGAACTACAAAAAGTACAAGATCAATGCATTTAATTATTAAAATTGGGACCGATTCGGCTCACTCTTTGATCTGCATTATGAGCTTGAGTATATCAAGAAGTTTAGGGGCAAATGTACAGCAGTTTTGAGGGCAAGATTACCATATGCGAAGTTCACTAATTTTCCTCTGTATTGACTAACAAGCCCCCAGATAGCAATTTCATGTCATGAAAGTCAATTTGAGCAGTGAGAAAATACAAGCATTTTCTTAGAAAACACTTAGAATTTTTCAGTCCAATCTCATAGGGTTTGTACACAGGGTGTTGAGTGAACTTCGTATATGGAAATCTTTCCGTTTTGAGCATTGTTAGCCCTTGTCTATGAACTTTTACATGGCTGACAAAATTCTCTAAAAATGTGCACAAGGCAAACACAAGGACCCCAAGAAACTGTTCAAAATTACAAAAAAAGGAATGAATTACACAGTCAATACTAGTAGTAGTACGTCAGTTACCAGCCAGTTTTTATAAACACGTCAGTGTTCACCTCAACTTGTGATTTCACTTAAGAAGAATCCAGAAGCTAGCTCGGGATCGATGGCCGGTAATAAATAGGCACAAAAAATGTAAAAATTAAGAGGATGTCATGGACATGGACATGATGATGGATACTCCTAGAACTATGAGGCTCCACGTAGTGGAGCCCACTACGTGGAGCCTCATAGTTCTAGGAGTAGATGATGGACTAGACCCGTGAACGTGGCTTGTAAACTACGCCACGTTCTAATGTCATTTCGAACCTGGCGAACGTGTCCCTCTGACTCCCTCCGTTACACACACTGGACGTTATTTTGCCCATGTAATAAGTACTCACATATGAAGCTGTCTTGAATTCTATTTGTACGTCAAAACTTGCATTTGACGAAAATTGAGGAAAATTCTGGCCCCGGTCCGCTACTGCTAGCTGCCATTTTCTCCCAACTGACGCATGCGCATTGCGTTTTATTTTCGTATGATTCGACGGCTGTTTACTGTCGCAGCTAAAACAGACATCGTTTCAAGTCCTTTCCTCTCTCACCGCACCGCACGCGGTCGCACGTGCGCCCGCATGTGTGTGCACACGAGATGAGCTGAGCGGCGAATCGTCTGCGGGTTTTTTCCTTTCGGGGTTGCGACATGAAACAGCCGTCAATCTGTCCAAGCGACTCAGACGCGTCCGGGGTTGTTTGTCAGGGTCAGGTTAAAATCTAATTTCTGCACGTTCGTACGGGTCTTTACTGATGGGCAAATTTCGTCGAAATTACACAGCCGAAACAATCGGACGGGCAAATTTAGATTTCTAGGTGAGTACTCAACACCCATACGGAATTATGTATGTCGGATCGATTTCGCCAGGTTCGAAATGAAACAAGAACGTGGCGTTGTATACAACGCCACGTTCACGGGTCTAATGATGGACGTGTTCCAATTTGTCCAAAGTGGATCTCTACTTGGAACCGGGCACGTAATTAACGACACAATCACCCAATAGTCTGAAACTGTTGTATACTTATTAAATTTATCTAGTAATGCGTGGAAAAAAAAACAGGGGAAAAGGTTTCGGATGGACCTACTTACGAATACGATTACGAGCTGCGTAACAAAACCCCACGATGACAACCAGCCAAATAAATGGCCGCTCGTCGCAACGGGAACAGCGCCCTCCGTTGACGGCAGTTCTACTAATATCGCCAACCAAAACAGAAACTAGGTCGTGCCTCGATCTTTCATCGTGTTCATTTCGAGTAAAAAAACCCAAAAAGACAAAGTTCATTGTTTTTTATTGCAGTGGCCTTGTACTAAAAATATGCGAAATCATCCTAACATTTGGAAGTTTAATGCCATTAGATACAATGATTTATTTTAGTCATTCAGTCAGCCACATCTTATTTCTGCCCACCCCCCTCTTAAATATCCACTGCGGCAGCGCCTCTTATTTTACGGCAGATATTTGAAGTGGGCCTAAGTAGAAAACTATTGCTCATGTTATTACAGGCCACAGGTTACAAGTGTTGCAATACAAAATGCACACTTCCACCCGAAATTTAACCGAGCAGTTTCATGGCCACGCCCACAAACAGTAATTGAAAATATACAGCTTCACAAGCTCTCGGAATGTTTTCTGGTTTTACCCATGGAAGTGGCTAATTATAGAACGGGCTGGTTATAAATGAGTAACTGTGCTGAGCTGAACTTAAGGAACGGTTGATTGTTGGGTGCTTTCCACCGACCGGGCATGCCGAAAGATTACTGCTTACAACGTATGCGTAAAAGTTGCCCATCGCTCTGCACTGCAGGTCACAGCGCTTCAAGATTATATGTTAAATCACATGACTTCGTCTAAGTGGCCTACTTTGCCATAAAAAGAAAGGCCCAACTCCACTTGACACAGACTGTCACATTAAACGGCTTCAGGTCTAGAAAATGAATAATGTGCCGTGTTCTTCACCGAGTAAATATTTTCGGGGGGCGGGGGAGGGGGGGGGGGGGGAGCGGGGTAAGTTGCCTCCGGTATTTTTTTTTTCAATGGGAAGGTGTCTTCACACCTCCGACTGTGCAGTCCTTGGGGGTGCAGTCCACGCGGGCAAGCAAAACGAGTAGGCAGCAGCATAATCACGGCACGGTGGCTTAATTCGCAAATTTCTATATACCTGCATGTTTAATGTTCTTAGAGTGTACGTTATATCACAGTATCGACTCTGATACATAGTATCGACTTTGGTACATATACCGGCATGTTTAATGATCTTAGAGTAGTATCGACTGATTTGCTGGTGGGTTGTTGTCTTCAATTATTGGTACAGCGAGCGAGCAAAAAAGATACGGCCTGTAGATAGGTACCTATATAATGGTGTCAACCAGTGAAACACTATATGCTTTGGATAGTACGAACATTGGATTAAAGATTGTAGGGCCTACAGGCACTAAACACCTCGTGAAATTATCCCCACGGTCCTTCTCTCATTTCAGAAGAAATCGAGAGATGTAGGTGATTGCCAACGACTAGTCAATTGACTCATAGTTGTGCTATGGACGAAATCGTGTTTCGTGATCAAAATAGTTTTTCACTGTTTCTGCTCTTTCGCAGAAATACTCTGTATAGGGCCTATATTGATAAGCTATTACGTTAGTACCAATAGGGCCTTTTCGGGTGGCCGAAGCCTGCAACTAATTCAGCCTCTTTTCAACCCAACCGTAGATGGCCCATTCGTAGTCTGGTGACCTGCTTTCTTGTACACTCATCAACCCAAGCACTTCTCGATATTATGCGAATCGGCAATGGTGCTTGCTTGTTGCCAGGCAAGTTCAACTGTTTACGGACACGCATCTGGCAGGAACCGGTTGCATAGAATGACTAATTGCCACCAAAGACAATAACGGCTGACCTACAACTCTCGCAAAGTTAGGCAACGGTACCTCGAGGTTATGACTGACTGATGTATTCATCGCATGTCGTCTTTGATGCTTGTTAACATTTCTCTCCCCGTGCTATTTTTGACTTTTACCCAGATAAAAAATATGTTGCCGACTGCGCTGACATCGAGGAAAGCTCGTCCGCCAACGTTTAGTTTTGGAATAATTAGGCCTATTCAATTAAGGGCGCAAAGACCGAGAGGTTGGGGGATATATCCCCTCCCCCCTTTTTTTTGACGAGGGGCATTGTATTATCCCCCAGAATTTTGTGCAGAACAAAAATATCGTTGTGGTGATAGCTTTCGTGGAGCAAATGAAACGTTTATGGCCGCAAATATGCATTTTTGATACATTATAAGTGGCACATAATATTGGAAGCGGAACTTTTTTTTTTACTGGGCCTTATGTACATTATCAATAAAGTACATACATACAAGATTGTATTATGAACAACGCCACCTAGTGTCAAATTGTGTCAAGCCTCTCCCCCCCCCCCTGAATTATTTTGCAACTTCCAGTGTGGTTTCAGGATTTTGCATGCCTCATCCCCTGCACTGTTGTGTTGTCGACACGGATTTACGCCACTGGGACTATACTGTACAAAATAATTTACAATTACTTGCAGCCACACAATAATTTGCCCTAAATTTTTTGCATTGTGGGCGCAAAAGCGACCCCAATTAAATGGATATTTTCACAAGGTGGAACATATAAGAAAACAATCCGTTGACAGAAAACATTCAAATTGAACGTGAGGCAAAAAAAAAAAAAAATTAATATGCTAAAGAATACGGGGAGACAACTTTAAGATTAACCCCTAAAATGCAAACCTATATAGGAAGGCTCATCCCGTGGCTGAATTTAGCCCGTTCGTTAGCATTACGGGGTCATCCTATACAACAGCACTGCCCGGCTAACAATTGATGGTAAGTCAGGGAGTCAGTTACTGAGTCAGTAAATGAGTATACGTCGGTGAGATAGATGCAAAGAGGACTCCGCGTGGCCATCATGAACCAGAAAAAAATGGACATAAAATTATGATTAACGAATTTCATTGGTGTAAGGGTTTCCTAAAAAGGAATGTACAACATTTGCTTTTGCTGCAGTTTTTGGAAATAGATGGATTTGGAGGATTAATATGTTATAGCAAATAATGTTGAAATGACTTGTTTCACGTTTTGGGCTTGTAGATGCTTGGAAAAAAACATGAGAACCAATCGTGTTTTTGTAGTCTGGTTCCCTGACCGGGTTAGATGAAACGGAGCAATCATGACTTTGGGAAATTTTAAGGTCAGAGAATCGATCTAGCAGGCTTGTACCCCGTCACAGGTGTGTAACCAATTGCAAAGAAAACGGGGAATAACTAATTATGAAAAATTAGGAGCAATTTTTTTTTTAAAAAGCCAGTTTTCTCCAACGCTGGTCGGCCGACCAGCGTTGGAAAAATACAATTTTTCTTGAGATTGACAGCACACGAGGAGTCACAATTTTACAAGATGCTTTACACTGTCATTCCCTAACAATCTAGTGAGGAATTTCGTAATTATTTGATCATTTCGTTTAGTGATGTTTACAAATGTTGTATCTTCCCTTTAAGTTTGCTCTCCTCGCTAATTTAGAGTTCCCCTCCCGCAAAAAAATGTATTGATTGCTATCTTTGTAGAAATACAAAGGTTACTCACTTTCGAATGCTCAGCCCACGTCAGAAACAATCCACCCACGTTTAGTTACTATAATAGGAGTATTTAATAAAATCGAAATATTTGCGGACCGACAATAATTCAATAAGAAATGCTTATTTTCAGAGGGTTTTTAAAAACATCGTAAACAAAAAAAGTAGCGTTTCGGTTTAAATAAAACCAAACAAATTGGAAATGCGTTAGGAGCAAAACTAAAATCGAATACGTTGAAGAGAACTTTAAATTATGTACAGGGAATATCTCTCATAACTTATTGTTGCGCAATTGAGAACTGAAAATGGGTCAATAGTTTTGAGGAATTTCCTTGGCAGTTACGGACTGAATTCACCCTCAAGTTGGCTTTTTTTATGTGTTTTTTTTTTAGATGTTGAGTAATGTAGCACATGATCGTTCCAATTGCCAGGATACGCCAACCTATTTTGTTAGTAGTTTCATTATCAAAATGCGATTTTGTGGCTTCAAATGTTAGCTTATTTACAATCAAAGTCATCAGACGTGCACACGACATTGTCTGAACATGCGTTGGTTCATTAATTTCTAGTATTGTATTGCCAAGCCAGGAACGCCATACCTAAGAAGCATTCTTGCTGGCTTGGCAACACAATGGAATTAATTAACCAAAGCATGTTCATACCATGATTATGCATGCATAGAACTACGGCGAACTAATTATGTCAACATGTTTTGCTGGCTGGGGGACGCACATGTATGAGTAATGGGACTCTGATAGATATAATAAATTATCCACCACTTTCCTTGCGCGCACCGAATTGATTAAAAAGCTGTGTGGGCATGCCGTCCGTCTTGCCTAGTCCTACCGTCTCCGCCTACTTACAAAATACCCTTAATTGTCCAGGTCCATGTATGAACTAAAGCTACTGACCGGGTAAGCGCCGGTTGTCTGGTTATTAATATTGCAGCAGTATTATACTATGCAAATATACTCCGCCGGCTCCCTAGTGTTTTAGTGTGTCTGTGCGCACAACATAAGTAGGCTTTTTTAATTTTCCGTGCGAGGTAAACATTTTCGGTGTGCATCTAAACTTAGCACATCTCGGCAAAACGTTACAGTTTATAGGACAGCGCTGGTACTCATCACACGTCAGTGTGTGCCATATGTGAGGTTGGCAACAAACACCGACATGTAGCAATTTTGATACACGATCGTCGTCCTGATGTAGCTGTACAACGCCTGTACGTCCCACTACATTGACACTCCGAATTCACCTATCACCGTAAAGATTTATGGACCGAATTGTTTGTTTCATTTGCTGGTGCACGCAACATCCTGTAATCATGCAAATAACTCTTGAATAACACTGTTTTGCATAAGGGTGGATGCATACGAGCGGGAAAGTGACGATGTCGGGCGGAACGATTCGACAATCAAGATGCTCAGGCTTAGCTAGGTGTCGGAAGCACTTTAACTCGAGTTGACTTGCTAACATGACTACAGTGAGGATGACCGTTCACACCTGGCGGCCGCAGTACTTGTGGCTCGCCGTCTTCTGTCTGCAGATGACCGTGGTGCGAAGTAGCGACCGCCCGGACATGAACACGGTGACACAAGCCTTGGAGTACGTCCAAGCGATCGCCAGTCAGGGGGAGGGCAACTGCTCCTTCGGTCCCACCCTGGATCTCGAGTACGACAAGGAGAGATGGTTGGCGGAAGCTGCCGTGGCCATCCGGGCAGCCAACCTACTGACATCGCTCTCACGGACCGGGGATCAAATCATGGGCTCAGGGGATCAGGACGAGCAACTTCACTACACCATCGTGAGGGCAAACGTTGATAACAACCCCAACGTCTTCGGCTCGGCCATCGCCTTCGACTATCTTCTCTACCGTGATTACGAGGTCTTCTCCCCCTACGCTTACCGGGCATCTGACGGCACAGAGGTCAAGGATCTTTCCATCGGCTACAACTACCTCACCAACTCCACGGACTGGTTTTACATTCCATTTCTGAACTTCCAGAACGAGTCCTTCAGTCCAAACTACACTTTTCACCGAAGTCTCTCTGGAAACGCCACGTCCATGGCTAGGTTGGGTCTCAGTGATGGCTATTGGACCAAACCGTACTTTGATTGTGGAGGCGGCAACGTGTGGATGGTAACCTTCTCCATGCCCTTCTATCTTCCCGCTCAGCCAGAATCAAGCAATATGTCATCAGATGTCCCTTCATCAGGTAGCCTCGCATTCGGGTAAGTATTTACTGTATGGCCTATTGTGACATCTCTCGTTCGCAGTTCTAGGGTTTAAAATAATTGTCGTTTCGTTCATTAAAGGCATATCATTTGCATTTATCCCAAAAAGTAATTTGCCGAATCATTATCAAAAAGCTTACTTGGGTTGAAGATGATGATTGTACTGATACTAAACACCCCGTGAAATGACTCTGTCTACGTCTGTCTGGCTTGCTGTCATTTAGTACAAAATGATGTATGGTTTCTAACGATACGTAACTTGACTGATTTTTCTTTCGGTAAAGAGAAATACAGACGACATCGTGTCTCGCGATCAAAAGGTTGTGCACGGTTGTTCACTTAATTTTTTGTTAAAAGTGTAATGTCCGCTGATCTGAAACTTCCAGCGGTTAGGTTTTGAGCATTCTTCTTTCGATTTTGAGTGGTGTTATTATTGGAAACGAACAAAAAATGCCCGAAAAACAAATGATCGTACATGCCTTGAATTACTTCAAAATTATGAAGCTGACTGCTAACGTAGATGAGCTGCTCATACAGGGAGTAAAAATACACGGTAGACCTATAATACCGAATCATCTTCATCTAATTTATGTTCCTCATTCCATGCCGAAATACTGTTAGTTGTCACCTTTAGCACGTTCAACTTGTGTTTTTTTTGTTTTTCAAATAATAATCTATGATGGAACGACCCTTGCGTCTTGCGAAACGAATTTTAGCAATCATGGCTGCGCTATGCATGCACGTCACCAACAGAATAGCACTATGCTGGAAAATGAGAGGAAATTTCCAATAACTGCACATAGCAATAATTAAGTGCTTGTCAACAAGAAAATGCAAGCTGTGCAGGGAAAGGTGTTCAAGCAGAAGTAATAAATTACGAGGCTGTTTGAAATCGATATGGATTGGTTCTCGGTATACAAAATGGACGTATTTGATGAGAGTGCATTAGGTATTGAAAGACGTTTCTTTAATATCGCTATTCCAGATAGATGTATAATCTCCATAAATTCGAACGTGCAAAATTAACATTTAATACTGAAATTGAGATAAACCTACTAAATGTATAGGGACTAGATTTATGTCAGCATAGATTTCTGTACTGAAACAGAGTCATCTCCACAAGAAACAGAGAAGTTTAATAGAGATATAGAGATATTCTTAAGAAATATCGATATCTCTATATAATATTTCTCATATATTAAGTGTAGCATCTATTTTGATTTTAAATGCTGGCTTCGCACGCCAGAATGAAATTGGGAGACATGATTTGCAATAACATCGCTAAGGTCCTAAAATGCATGGTTGCCTGTTTTATAGCTATTTCTGATTGCCTTTTTTTGTGCAAAGTGCGGGTAGTTCTTATAGTCAAGAGAAGTGTGAGGGAAGCGGATGATGGCACTAGTCACATGCAGAAATATAGCACTGGACGATTCTTTTACAACGCGATTCACGAAATGCCCGCTTTTGTATCCGTACGTATTTTAAGGTCTTTTTCTTGCCATTTTTGGCAGTTGATAGCAAGATTGGGCATTCTCTTATTCTGCGCTCATTACTTTTTTGGTTAAGGTCAACTTTCAGTTCTTGTGTCTATTTTATTCTGTGCGACAAGCTAGCTCTAAAAAGAGATGCTTTCATGGTTATGATAGCTTCGTACAAATAAGTTCACAGAAAAAGGTCCGTAAACTGTCCAACGTGACTTCACGGCGACTACGCCCTCAGTGATAAATGAAAACTGTAGATATTATTTTGTTAGAACAGGTTTTTTTTTATTTAAAAGTCAAAAGGTGTCTGCTTATCGGCGCAAGACTCTAAAAGTGGAGGGGGGGGGGGGCAAGGAAGTATTCTTGTTTGGGGGGCAGTCAATGGTCCGGAATTAAGACACTATTGGTCAACTTAGAAGTGCAGCCGTTTTTTATGAATGGAAAATATATCAAACCGCGGAATGGTGTTTAACGAATGTGTAACAAATGTACAGAGACGTTGGTTGCACAAGTTCTACGACTGCATGTGTGGCGTGTTTTGTCTACCAAAGTACCAGTGTTTATAATGCTTTCATTGTCCCAAAATGTGCCACATCAGAACCGATGATTCACTCTATATCTTCAACTTGTTATGAATCTTAACAGCGAAGAAAATAAACATAATTTAATATATTTGTAGATTAAGTGTTGGGGGAAAACTGGGGGGGGACTTTTTTTTAGGGGGGGGGGGGGGGCAAGGAAACAACTCGGGAGGACCGATGGCCCCATGTCCCCCCCCCCCTCCCCCGTAGCGCTGCCAAAATATTTTCTAGACACCTTGACGAGTCGTATACCAAATTCTCCTTGTCGCAATTCCTCTTAACTGTGTGTAGATTTCTGTATATATATTTTCATGGCAGCGGTAACTAAAGATGAGCAATCAGTACAAATTTCAATTGTGTTTTCCTGCATGTGCAACTCCCATAGGAGTATTTTGTTGTCTATAGTCACTAATCACCATAAAGCTTCAACAGACCCTCTAACAAACCATCTGTTAAGAGTGACTTGAAGGTTAACCAAGGTTGGACGTGCGTCGACCTTGGTCTTTTATTCTTGCGTTCTCCACCGAATTCCCCTGCCATTGCGACTTTCCATCAAGAAAATGGCAGTGCGCTGACCATTGTCAAGGTTGTACTATGATTTTCTGTTCATCTTTAATTGAACGGCTTTTTGTTTTCAAGATAATATCCACTCCCTGACCGTTCTGTGATGTTATCGTTATGTAGGTGAAGTCAAGTGGATACGTTGACCGGGAAAGTGCCCGTGCCGACGAACAAATCGATCCATTACGCCTGTTAGATATCACTTTTACCCGAACCGTGAGAGAGTGAAATGCCATATTGGTTGGGCTCGAAGACGTTTGCTTCTGCTTCAGGCTTAAAGATTTGCATGAATAGTTGGGGTTGGGCTGGGAGCGGAGGCATTCTGGGTTTGGTTTTTGTTTTGGCTTTGAGTTTGGTTTTGGTTTTTGGTTTTGGTTTTTGTTTTTTGGTTTTGGTTTTTGGTTTGAGTTGGAGTTTGAGTTTAGGTTTGGGTTTGGGTTTTGGTTTTGGGTTTGGTTTTCAAGTTGGTTTTGGTTTTTGTTTTTGTTTTTGTTTTTGTTAGGTTTTGGTGTTGGTTTTGGTTTTGGCTTAGGGATTGTATAGTTTTGGTTATGGCTGTTTGTTTGGATGTAGTTTTGGTAATTTTGGGTATAGTTTGTTTTAGTTTTGTACGTTTTGGCGGCATTGGGCGGCAAGGTATTGGTTTAAGTTGGGCCTGGGACGGGTTCGTGTTTGGGCTTGAATTTATTTTCTTTTGTGCTAAAGCTTGGGTTTTAAAATGTTGTTGTGATCAAGTGACAATTTGTGTAGTGAGGCCAAAGCTTAGGAGTGTCTGCACAACCAACAATTTTCAAAAGTGACCTCATGGTATTGTAGTTATTTCAAAAAAGTCAGACAGACACTTTTTTGGGGACATGTAAGTATATTGTTATGGATATAACTCAATGGCGATGCTATGGTCCGATGCTCAACAAGGCTGAGCTCAGAGGGCCAATAGAAATGAATCATGCAACTACTGCAGTTCACAATTGGTGTATCTTTTACCGATACACAGCGGTCGGTGTCAAACCCAATTAAATGAAATAAGTAAGTTAAGCATAAAAATAAATAGAAACAATGAAATAAAGAAACATACAAACAATTATACTGAAAAAGAAAGAAGCACCCGATCAATACTATCGCTGGGCGAGTAATTTGATTACTCGAGTACTTGCGAGTAGTTTATGCTACTCGTTGTTCTACTCGTGGTTTTTCACACTCGAGTGGCGTCCTGGCGCGAGTAGAAGCAGGTACTCGCGAGTAGCAACATAGGGTTTAGGGTTCACAGCTTAATACGTCCCCTGCAAACAGGGAATCACTCCCTCCACCTCTCTCTCCCTAGCATTTCATTCGTCAAAAAAAAAATCAAGTATAAATGACCCAAAACGTCACATAGTAAGGATATCTCAGTGCTGAAGAATGTGATGCGACTTACATGCCCTTTGCTTGTAGTATTTTACCGTCACACTAACGTTTATGTCATTTTTCTGCTTTTGTAGGGATTCGGTTAACTACTTGCGAATCCTCGAGTACTCGCGAATGATTTCTTTGCGAGTACTCGAGTACAAAAATCCACTACTCGCCCAGGCCTAATCAATACATTGCAGTCTGAATTGTATGGTGATTGGCAAACACTACGTGAAGCGCGTGAACGTAAACATATTCAGCAATCAATTGTTTAATTAGACAAACTAATAGCCGGGTTCACTGCTGGATGTTTCAACCGTATTACAGCACTGGGAAAACCACTCATTATTTAGTCAACAACTCGGCTGTTACTTCAACCTCAAAGGTATACAGACATCAAATTATTGATATTGGACCTAAGCTTGGTGAGAGCACACTAAGTACTCGGTCTGCTCAATTAAAGTATGACCTAACCCTGTTGACGGAATCCTATTAATATATGAGATCCTGTTCCTCAAGGTCAAAGAAGACTATAATTGTGTTCAGACAGAGCAGTGTATTGCCCATATTGATAATGATGGGAGTGAAAAAAACTCTGTCATTTTTATGTTGACCACTTTGACCGGTATTATATTCGATTTGTCACGAAATCGGGGAGCATTTCGTGATATGTCGTATTTTTGTAGCCTACGCCGTGGAAGAACAGACGATGCTGTGGAAGTAGTACGTGTAGATTTGGAATAATTCTCAAGTGAGTGAAAAATGGCTGAAAATAGAAAATCGCAAACGATTAACTCCAATGTAGGTATAGCTCGTTTCGCAAAGTCTGTAAGACTGCTGATGGGTCATGAAGTAAATCAACATAAACACACGCACTAACAACTGACCGTGGTAAAACGACAAATTCCTAGTCCTTGGCATTTTGTTCGTGCATTTTGTTCGTGCCCAAGAACATGCACATAGTGCCACCCGAAGCTTTAAGCGATATCGTCACTGTTTTGCTATTGAATATCAAAAGCGCAATAAGCCTCTGTACTGATGACGTCACACTTTATTTACATGTGCACTTTCCTATGGAACCAGTGGGGGCCCACGGTCCACTGAGCACCATAGGAAAGCACACACGTAAACAAAGTGCGACGTCATCAGTACAGAGGCTTATTGGGCAATTTCGGCTGAAAGCTTAGTGACGGTTGAAAAGTGGAAATTGTATATAATCTTCCAAACTACAAGCATCACAACATCAAATGTGGTGTCAAATTAAAGGGAACTACAAGATCTTTCATTTGAGTGGTGTGCCGATGAGATGGAATGTAGTAAAGTGCGATTTTGGGTCCAAAAAACTTCCTTTTTTGGGCTAAAATCATGGATTTTTGGATGTCGTTTTGGCACTTTGTTTTACATTGCAAAATGTGACAGTTTTTGAGAGTTTATGTGTTTAAGGGCTAGGGAGAGAGAAAGGTTGATATATTATGAGAAAAGAGTTTCATTATGTTGCAGTTTATCAAACTCAGATTTGTACCGTGTTAGAAACCATGAAGAGGAAGTAACGTGAGTGACGTAACGTGTGTGACGGTTCCTCCCTTAATCTAACGTCTCTTGCATCTAAAATACACACTTACTGGATTCAAAATGGGTTTTTATATCTAGCTTTGGGTTAAATGAAAGGGAAAATAATGTTACTTCTGAGTTGCAGACTACAGTTTTAGGAAACTGTAACAAATTTACATGTCCTTTTTTGTAACATGACTGACGACCAACAAAACACATTTTTTGATAAAGTGAATGAGTGGATTGAATTTTTCTTTCCATTTTTGAGTACCCCTTACCCCTAAGGTTGTTGTCTGGCTGGTTTGATTCAGCTTGATCAAGTACTTTTGAAGCAGTGAGAAGTCAAAGAAGCCTCATGGCATAGGCCTATAAATGTAACGTGAGTGACGGTGGAATTGCCTACTTGCATACACCAAGACAAAACAACTTTTAACATGCTTGTAAAAAATATAATAAATAGTATCGGGAAATTGGCTCAATTTTTTAAAGATTCTTAAAAATACGGAAATGTACTCCCCAAAAAGTCATTCATTTTAGCTTAGGCCAAAAAAAAGTATCCGGTTTCTGGTATGCGCGCGCGTCTACGTAGCCATGCGCGTCGGCAAAATGAAAAAAGGGTTTGTTTTTTTCAATGAAAGATGATGTCTGAAGACCGCCAAACACACTGGTTTGACTGGAATCCTGCTGCTGCACAATTTTAACGTGTTTTTTAGATGGGGTTATGATCGAGAATAAGCTTCATGTGGCCTCTCTGGACTCCAATATATTTGCACTAAGTTTAGTCGGGCACCACTTGCAGTCATCAGCTGACATTGGAAGAAAAAAAAACGGTAAAAAAAAAAGCCGCGTCGCCGCACCACTTTTTGGACAAGCTCCATACCAAAAACCGGAGACTTTTTTGGGGGGCCTTAATCAAGGGTGTTTTGCTCTTCTTGACATTGTTAAACCAAACTATTGATATAAGTTTAACTAGAAGATGGGCGATGATTGCGACCCAGAGCAAGATCTGTGACCCTCAGCCAAGTACAACCATTTTTTGTTCTTGCCAAGCTGATGCACATCACATCTTATGTAGTTGCAAGACCTTCATCTTGTCGATTACCTCCACTATTGTGATCGCCTCGGCTTCAGTCTTGCAACAAGCTCCCGACAATTTAATCAGGAGAATTCATGAATCGCACTGAATTCCTCGGGCACGAGGCCTTAGAAATGTTCCGGCACAAATTAAGTTAGAAGCAGCACAATCTAGATCGGTATCGTGCTTTCAAGACCTACAACAGTTATTTGACTATATACTCACAGTACAGGCACCTAATTTTTCCGGCTTTCGAATCAAGGAATCAAGTCAGTTTCCTCCCTAAGTTCTTTAATACGAAGGGTCAACATCATTGAGTGGTTAAAATAAATAGAAAGTGGAGATCCAATAACATTATGCAGACCTTGTTTTTTGCAAATTTCAAGGACATAAACAAGATGGAAGACGGTGAACTGAAGTATCTTGAAGTGTCCTTGGTGTAAGTTTAAAAACAAATTGCATTAAATTTTTTGATTCAAGGCAGCGCTTAGTCATTTGGACTTCTCGCGTGATAAGATGCACCGAGGTCATACCATGTTGAATGTAACACTTTTCGTAGCTTTATATTTTGAGGGCAACCTTGTAAACGACACACCGATTAGACGGGATTAAGCTTGATGATTGTGGCTATGTGATAATTCATGGATGGGCGCTGGCTACCGTGATCATTCTGCTCCTTTATTTACTACAATGTAATGACTTATACCACCTTAATATAGGAAAATTCATGTTGAAATGTATGCATAATTTACTCCCACCCTGTTTTAATTCTTGTTTTACCTTAACATCTAAATTCATGTATATAATACTCGAAGTAGCTCTAAATTTGTTCGTCCGATTTAACAGAACGTCAGTGTCTAAAAAATAGTGTTGTTCTTCGAGGCATCTCATACTGGAATAGTTTAGATGAATCTCTTCAATCATTACCCTCACTGTCTGTCTTTGTGGAAAATTTAAAAACTCAGTTCCTCGAATCATATTCATATATAAAGTGGTTATTTTGTGAACTAATAATTTGGCCTTGTCTCATACTTGTCTTGTCTGTCTCACGTTGTGTTTTGTTTGTCCTATGCCCATGTTTGTCTTACTATAGGTTAGGGCACACAAGCGTTTTGCTTAACCTATACCTAAACGTTGTCATTTAATTTGCTACTGTTATTTATATACATATGTTTGTACAGACTGTAAAGAATGGCATCATTGAAATAAATGTTTACATTGAATTGAATTGAATCATAATCCTAGAATGCTTCATTTGATTGAGCTAACACGTTACACGTATGTACTTATTATGCAAAGCTACCAGCAAAAAAAACCTTTGAGGTGAGCAGAATCCGCTCCCTTCGGTTTTAAACTCACCATAAACTCGGCTCTTTTTTGGCGTTTGATGTTAAACTTAATGTTTTTGTCCCTAAGAAGTCCAATGGAACCGCTTCCTTTACCATTAATTATTGGTCAACGATTTGTCTGATGTCGGTCAAAAATCTGGACGCTACTCTTTAGGGCATTTTCCCCCAAACACCATTAATAACCCCCCCCCCCTTAAAGCTATAAATTGTGTCATTTTCGTATACGAAAAATTGAGGGAACTTTTTTGTGCTCCAGAAGCTGTAGGCCTATAGTAACACTGTACTAAAAACGGCACCACTTGTTTGTGCATACATGCTTAACCTTTTTTCCACAACTTTTTACAGCGTTAGAATTGAAATTTGGACTACCAGTTTTCATTTTACATGCAAACCATTTTTTTTTGGTACTTCTACTTATTCGTTATTTATTTCGCAATACGCTGCCGAAGTGTGATGTCACTACCTCCCCAGCTGCTCACTTTCAGGCGTATGGACTCCGTGGACAAATACCCCGTCGGCGGTTTCATAAAGAAAATTTGGGAATTCCATGGTAAACTCACAGATTAATACATGACAGTGAGAACGACAATTTTTCGCTTCCCGAAGGAGAGTCGAGCCCTGGTCAAGCCCATAATGCGATGGGGTTTGAAGTGCATGCTGAAACAAAACGTGGACCATGCCTGTCATGAATGGTAACCAGGAAGCAGAGTGACGTCAAGACTTTGGTAGAGCGTGTTATGACTTTTTCAGGATTTCATGATTTTCTTTTCACAGTTGTGTCCCATCGCGACCATCATCCATTAAAACTGTACTTTTTTGCTGGTCCCAGAGGGACCGGCCTATAGTCCGCTTTGCGCGTGACTGACGCAATAACTGACCGACTCACTGGCTGACTGTGAATTAGACTGGTTAGGCTATCTGTCTCAGGCTGACTATCACTTGATAATGAGCCCATAGTCTTCCATATGGGCCTTATTCACGAGTCGGCCATATTGAAGTGGAAGTGAGGCAAAATCTTAATTTGTGGAACTTGCGAAGAGAAATGAAATTAAGTTAGTTTCTAATTTATTCCAGTCTGCTTCAATGAATAACTTAAAATTTGTAATTAAACATTCCCTAATGTTTAAAGCCAGATTTTAAAAAAAAAGACAGTAAGGCCAAAAAAAAAAAAAATAAGTCGGTCTCTGGTCAGCGCGCGCGTCGATTTTAATCATGCGCGTCAATCTTTTTTTTTTCTCCAAAATGTTCCGCGGTAGCTCCAACAGCGCCCTCTTTTGCCGCACCTCCTCAATTTTTTTTTACCAAAGAGCACCAAGGAATGGGAAATTGCACCAAGGCAAATGATTGAGAGCACCAAGGCAAATTATGGAGGACACCAATGTACATGAAAACACCAAAAAAGCAAAATAGTACCCCACCTTGTCTGTACAATCCAAGCTTGAAGAAAAAAAAAAAAGCCGCGTCCCCACGTCAACTCCGGAACTTTGGTCTGACCAGAGACCGAATATTTTTTATTTTTTTGCCTAAAATAAGGCTGCATTGTGCCTGCATTAATAGTCTGGCGCCATCCCATCCAACAGTTAACAATTAATGAAATACATTCAGGGAACTCGACAAAAATTGGTGAACTCGTGCATAAGGCCCATACCTGACCAACCTCGTTTCCATGGGTACGATCTTGCTGCGCCATTTTCTTTCCCATCATGCCTTGCGCGATCGTTAGTGAAGGAATGCGCACGCGCCAATGGAGTCGAGGCTGATACCTGACTGACTCTTGATTGACTGAGTCACCGAAAGACTGTCACTCTTGCTTAAGTCTCACCTTGGCACTCACGTATACATTGACACTCAAATGGAATTTGTGAAGTAGTCTGGTTACCATTAGTTACTACCAATAACACTGATTGACTCTCACGTGCGACTTAGACTGGATGCATTTCCATCACGTTAAGACTACAGCTCATTCTACGAAATGTTTAGCCATTCTAGATTGATTGAATATGTTGAAAGCTCTGTGGTTGGCTTCACCTTGCTTGCCCTAGTTAAGAATAATTCGCGTATCGGTATATGTGTTCCGTTCAAAGTACAGATGCGGTAAGTGGCCGTGGTCGTTGGGATTTGGTGAAGATGTATTTGTATGCTACGTATTAACCTTTACAAGGCTGTCTTTTTAGGCCCCTGGGAGTGTAAAAAAAATCGTTGAGTAGGCTTCAGTTTCTTTGCTTTAAATTAAAGCAGTCGAGGTTTGTGTCCATGCTAATAGACTGCTGGTTGTTCTAGTCCGTTCATTTGATGCATTGTCGTACATCTGTTGTTGTTGGTTAATGTTTAGTCTACTTGTAACAGATCTTCCTGAACTTCAGGATTGCCTCAGCCAATATTCGAATGCTATTTTTTTGTGACTGACTGGCTCTCTTCTTTGGACAATTTGCTCAACGATCTTTTGTTTAGCCTCTTCCTAAATTCAGATGCTTGCTCAGAAGTGTTAACATGTGTGATTTGTAACTAATGTACAGACTGCATCACCAGTGTGTTGCAAGACAAACTGGTGGTTGTGTTTTACTGCAGGAAATATGCCAATTGCATGGACAGAGCGCGTGCAACTATCTCCTGACTTTCTTTTTTACCTGGATTAGTCTGGCCAGCGACTCCCCTGTCTTTTTAAAATATCATATTCAGTTATAGATTAAATGGAAGGCGATGTGGGGTGCTGTGGTCCAATGGTTACTGTGTTCGACTCGTGTGCCGTGGTACATGGGTTCGAATCCTGACCGTGGGACATGGTGCTTGTGTTCTTGGGCACGACACTTTACTACGATTAACCTCTCTCCACCCAGTAGTATAATGGGTACCTGTGAAGGTAGAGACCAAATTGCGCTGATCTGGAGCTGCAGCAGAAAATATGGTCTTATTCCTGATGAACAGGGATAATTATTGTGTGGGGCATTTGATCATATTTATATGGGATTTGCGCCATATAAATGTATAAATAATTGATTATTATTATTAAGGAAAGAGTAGGTTGTTCACCAAATTGCACGATTTCAACAAGTAATGTATTTAATTCTTTTCTTCATTTACTAGCGATTTAGATGCATTGCAAATACTAGCCAGCTGATTCAACCATAGAGTATCATGTTCTCGGATCATGTAGCTGTTTTTAATTAAATATTTCGATTCTTATTATATCATATAACATTGCATTCTACTAAAGATATGAAAGATCAGTAACGAATCCAAATTCTGTAATTCATTGATATTATCAAGTATCCATGGCCAAAGCTTTGTTCGTTTAACATTATGCCTGATATATTATAGGATTCCTAAGAGGGAGTTATTCAAAATCGGTTCTCACATTCCAAGTGGGAATATTGTTCCCTGAGATATGATATCGTTGAATGTCATTTTTTTTAAAAGGCCTACTTTGAGTTGAGAACGCAATTTACAAAAGGTAAATATCCAGTGTCGTCCAAACGTTTCCTGTTTTCGGATAAACGTTTGTCGAGTAACGAGAACTATCCGTTTCAAGCAGGCTTCGCGTTGTCTGATTGATGGCGTAATGCAATTTACGGCAACGGCCGATATTGGATTATCGACCGACAGAACAACGCAAATAGTTAACCCGTCTCCCTCTAGAAAACAGCAACTAAAGACAAGATGTAGGTTGACCGAAAACCGAGGCATCTCTGAGCCCCCAAAAAAGTTTCGACCTTGGTTATGCATTAAACCTTGGGAGCGTGCGTCGTCTTTTAATTTGATAATTTTGTGCGCGTCTGTTTCGGGGAAGGCCGACATCATAGCCAGCTGATCCTCATCTGAGGAGCTGATGATTGTGCACGTGCGTGTACGTGCCTACATGCTGCACAAAAGGGGAAGTCGTTATTTTTATTTACAATAAAAAAGGAACAGATTCGGGACAGAGTTTTAGCAATGAGGCACATCTCACCTTACAATTGACGTTTGTATACAATCAGAACATAGACAAGTACCAAGCTACAGAAGGGGCGGACCCAGAATCAAATATTGTTTGGGGGGCAAAAGGGCTCATTTTTTTTCAAAAAGTGCAAGGGGATTAAGTAAGTATCATGCGCTTTTCCCACATTGTAATATAGATGGCTTGCAAAGAAGATACGCAACGTTTTAATTTATTTCCCGAAATTTAAGGAAAATAAGGCGTCTTAATTCACTTCTCCGATTAAAATGTATGTTTTTGTTTTTGTTTTTTGGGGGGCATGTCCCCGTTGCCCATCAAGCCCTATGGGTTTAATGTGGGGGGGGGGGAATCAATTATATCTGTTGGAAAAATTAAATACGTTTTAAAAGAATTCTTGGACCTAAATTGAAATTATTCCAGATCGTGCAACCGTACGTGACTTATTCTGAAATCCAGCAAAATGTAACCTTTCCAGGCATAGATTTACACCACAATCAATTCTGTTCATTTTTAACATCACTATGTTCCCGGCTTATGATTTAAGTAGTGTAATGGGAACAATGAATCGTTGAAAATGTATACGGAGGTAAATTGAACGGAGGAACGGGTACTTTCACGTAAACCGTAATTCGTTACGTTTACCACATATAATGAACGCACAAAATCGACCCCTTGCAACTGACGTCACGCCCGGGAACAGGACGTGGTTCCTCGGTGATCCACGGAAGTATTTTCATAGTGAGAGACAAAATGACACCAGTAGAATCCTTTGAAAACGAGAATGCTTGTGTTTCTATATTTATTTGTTTTGTGGGAAGCGAGCATGACTGTACCTCATTATTCACAGAGAGACGAAACATTATCATTCTTACCACCACACAACCATTTTGAAGGCACTTCGAAGTCGGATGCAAGCTTCCTCTGTCATTTGTAGACAGTAGCATTTACTAGCAACATATTGATTTAGAATCAATACTAGGTTCGTTCGTGGGACAAACTTAATTAGTGCTAAGAAATTGACCTCCGTCGCGGGAAAAGCCGGGACAGAATTTTGGGCCGCTGGTCGTTTCAGGGCTTACCCGCAATGCTCACATGGCTGACATTGAGAAAATACATCACCAACACTGGTCGTCTACACTTCGTGTAACAAAATATTGGTATTTCCAGGGGTGGCGGAACCGGGGTGGGGGGGGGGGACACTTGCCTCCCAGATTTACCCAAGTGCCCCTCTTGCGGAAATAAAAGTGTCCCCTCGAGCATCAATGTGCCCCTTCGAGATGTGAACAAAACCGGCCCTGCAATTTCAGAGTTCTTATATGAACGAGGAATGTGAAAACGTGAAATGTGAAAACAAAGCCCCAAAACTCTAACATAATATGCGTAGTTTGCATGATGGCCGGTTGTGAAAAGCACCCCCTATTTTTGAAGATGGTACCAGTCCCAGCCCCCCCCCCCCTTATTTGATTTTACAGGGGCAAAGTGTCCGGTGAAAAAAACGTGTCAACATTTCAGCACTTTGATGTGCCCTCAAAACATTTTTGGGGAGGGGAGGGAGACACAGTCTGAATTAAAGGAGGCGTTGCTTAGAAAATTCTCGAAAAGCCACTTGGCCAAATTAAGTTAGATATCCAAATTTGTGTGATATGTCTGAGCCTAGTCCCCAAATTAAAAACACGGATTTGAGGAGGTTTTATGTAAAAATCAATGCGTTCATCTGGTAGACAAATACCGTGGCATTGAGGGGGCGCCACAGTCGTAAATGTCCTCACATAATAAAGTCACGACTTAACCCCACATGACATTTATTCATCCGTATATAGTCATACTTACATACAGTTCAATTTCAGTGATGTCGTGAAAGTTCATAATATCGTGGAAGAGAAGTGCTTTGCAGGCAGTGTTTTCTCTGTCATTGAAACAGATTAGTCTACATGTATACGTAAAGAGTGCGAAGTTTTAATGCGATATAGACCACGCCGAGGTGCCCCCTTGTTTAATTACTTGATGACTTTCCACCATTGTGCCAGCTGGTGTTATTTTGTTATTTGGAATTTCGTTGGGCGCTCAGGCATTTTATGCTTACCTGTGAGCGTCACATGCAGTAATGACCACCAGCATATTTACCATTATTTCAAACTCGAGTTGAAGTGTGTAATTATTTACATCACAGTGACCATTTTATGGGAAATGCCTGTGTGCAGAGATCTATGCATGCAGTGAAATATGCGGGTATAATCATGTTCCATGCTGTGGTCGGCATATACAATCCCGGCCAAATCTCACTGGGCCACCCTCCCCCGGCTCCCGGTCACTGTTGTCTCTCATTGCACGGTCTGTGGTCCAGGCTGAAGATAACAACATTGACCGGGGGAGAGGGGGAGTGGGGGACCGGGGCAGGGAATGCCTGTTGTCACGTGTCCCAACCATTTTGGCCGGGATTGTAACTTACACCTATAGTAGATCGAGAGAGGTGAAAAGATCCTCCAGGAAGTCAACTTATTTCGGGCAAAGTCTATTTACTCAAATTTTAAGACTGGAAATTATTTCAGAGAAATGCAATTCGTAAGTATTTTCCCACAGCAATTTACTTACCTTTTGCTATTGTTATGGTGCTTAATTGAACAATTGAACCAAATGTTGGTCGAATATTTCAGTGAGCGGACGACTTTTGTTGTGTGACTTTACGGTGTGAATTATTACTTAATGTTCTCTCCGCAGAGGTGTGACGACGATTGATGTAGCGTTAAGCAGTCTAGATATCAACCAATGTCCCAATCTGAACGAGAACGGTACAGGAAACCAGAACGTCTTTGATCCGTTCGTGGACACTCACCTATGCAAAGACACAACTGAAGTGAGTATACCAGCGGTTACGGAGATGAGGGCGATTGCAACGATTTGACGCAACCAGTTAAGACTAGATATGACGAGCCAGTGAGACCTTTCTAATGGTACGCCATCTTGAAAATCAAAGTCAGGCATGGGTGTGTTCGAGTAGCTCACCCGGATCGACTCCGAGGGCAGACGGGTATAGCCACGACAGCCGGGATAATCGAACGCTAAACTGCGGGCCATCACGATCCTAAGGTGATACCTGTAGCCGTTGCCGTAGCCACTGACAAAACGCCCATTTCGCCGGACTGGGCCTTAGTTTGAGATTTACTGCTTTTCAGTCAGTTGCAAAAATAAAAAAAAAGTTGGGCTGGAATTATAGCCTCAAAAGTTGCAATGAACTCAATAGATGATTACCTTTAGACTTCAACTAAAGTCGTATTTTTAGGTCCACTTGAGATTTCTGCTGTCCGCCCGAGTCCGTTTCTTGGAATGAACAACGGATGCATGTGACGCATTTCCACGACTGTCTCTGCTCCACGAGCAGAGTCTGTGGTGGCTCAATAATATACATTTTGAGAAATTCATTGATTTTGAAGGTAAATGCCTTTAGCTTATTGGAGTTGTGATTATCCTCGTAATGCTGTCGTGTATACCAACGAGTCAAGACGTCTAACGTGGAAAACGTGTTACACTCTTAAAATACCGTGTCAGATTCGACCCAGAATCCGGGTCAGATTGGACCTGACACTCATATTAGTTATGGGTCAATTTTCGTTTAAAAAAAGACAATTTCTAGGTCATAATTACACGTTTTGGGTTTCGAAATGACATGTTTTTAGGATTTATGCCCAGGAAAAGTGACTCAGAGAAGTGTCATTTGACTCCTAAAAATATCAGGTCAAATCTGACCCGATTCTGGTCGAATCTGAGCCAGGACTTTTGAGCGTGTAGGTGACCAGTGTATAGGTGCATAACCTTTCAATCGGTGTATCATTTCACCACCTGAGATTGTTTTCGGGATGAATGTTATTGTTTGAATAGCTGCACAGAATCCTTCAACAACCTGATGTGCTTTTTTTTCATTGTGCGTGGCAACATTGAATGAGGTTTAGTCGTTCATCGCCGAACTCAGTGGCGTTTCTGTTTAAAGATGAAATTGGTTGCTCACGTATCGTGACTTTGAAGGTTGTCCGCCTGCAGGGTTGTGTAGAATTGCATTATCGGAACTAGAACACTCCGGATACAGATGTGACTTTGGTAATTTAAACTGATGGACTATTTTCTTCTCATCAATTTGTTCGCGTATTATGCGGCTGAGGTCTTTTCGCCCAGCCAGTACACGCCTCGAGCTCGACAGCAAAGATTCACGTAACCCCCCGGGGCTGCCGCCCGCATGGCTTCATGAGATTTTTTTCGGCAAATAATCAAATCACACAAGATGGAAGAAATATAGGTATCTGTTTGTAACTCCATTATAAGGTCAGAATAATGCAAATGGAGGAATGGAATCTTTTGTGTAGGAAATTCATTAATCATTTCAAAGTCAGTGCGCTTAACTTTCGCGGAAATCATTAATTTTTCCCTTTTCTGTGTTATAATTTTTTTTTTGGGGGGGGGGTTTCAATGAATGAAGATTATTTTCTCCGTAGCTGTAGATTGTGTGTTTTTTTTTCAAAGGGAAGTATTTTAAAACCTTATATTAAAAACTTATATAGCGCCTTCCATATATAAAAAACTCTCATATATAAAAACCACAAAGCATTGTACAAAAGATAACACCAAAGTACATAAATATAAATATCAATATCAAAATAAAAACAAGTTAAATGTAATCAAAATAAGACATCATAATGTACATCATACAAAAAACAAACATGAAAGCTGAAAGGAAACTTCAAGATATCAAAATAACCAAGATATTAAAATATTAATATGCATTGTAAATAAGTCAAACAAGATTTCCAAAACCGGATCAAACGAATAAATGATAATAGTAACACATAATTGCATCAACAACCAAAACAATGCTAAAATCATATAAACAAAACATAAACAAAAAGATACAAAACTAAAAATCGTCACCCAACTTAATAAAAGTGGTCAATAACTCAAAATTATTGTTACAAAATACAAATCACACGAAAGATTCCACAAGCAAACGAGAAGTATCACAACAGTATCACAATTACCTCGAAACCAGAAACATAACTGACATGAACATAACTAGTAAAAAACAGTAATATTTACAATAAAGTCACAACGCACAAAATTCCACAATCAATCAAAAATACAAAACAACAAAAAAGATATCAACATTGTAAATCACAAAATCAAATCAAAACATAGAGATAAATGTCATTAAAAAATCTATCCGGTTATTGGTGCAGAAAACATCGATAAATGCTAATTTGAACTAGCTTGTCTTCTTTCCTTCTTTTCTCCATCTTCAGTGCAAGGCCATTGCAGGGCTGGGCTTCCAGAGGGGTGCCTACAAGTGCATCTGTCTGAAGGGGTACTACTTCCCGGACACGTCGAACCCCCACAAAGCGTTCAACGGGTCTGCGATAGAATACGAGTACAGTAAGAAAGTACACGGGCATGAAAATACTTACGACAGGTATGTAAAATCGTTTTTAATTTTCAATGTATATTAAACCTGCTGAAAAATTAAACCGGATTAGCCATCGCGTGATACTTGTGACTGCCCTGGTGTTTTGGTGTCAACCACCAGTGCCCCAGCTCGCAAGCGGGTCTCTCTTGTGGCTGCCCGGGTGAAATGACGTATTCGGACGATTTCGTGGCTAGCTAGACTGAAGATGGCTGGAATTTGAATACGAACTAAGTACAATGGAGCGATTTATTACACGAATATTCCCAATTATTAACGGTATTCAATTGGATTATGTTTGATAACTTCAGAGCATATCCTCCGATTTCAGCAGTTATTGATCTGGTTACATTGATAAAACTAAATAGCAGACGACAGTATGCCTTCTGGTGTGTTTACTTTTTAAAGTTCCGGTGTCATATGAAAATCGGACTCGTATGAAACTCGGACTCTTTTTCCCTTTTATTGGTTAAACCCTCTCACGTGACCGGTCCTCTCCTAATAATTATCTATGCATGAACATGCACAATACGACCAATGAGTCCGTATTTCATAAAACGTAAATTCATGCTACACCGGCCCAAAACCGATCTTTGACCTTATTCCCAGAATGCCAAGCGAATACACCGAAGCGTTCGATTTGCCTCATTTCGTGGCTTCCTCGGGTGTAAACCCCGTATATACACGAGGAAGCTAATCGAACGCAGCCACTGACTGTCACCTGTGAATAAGACTGGTTAACCTATACCACAGACCGACTGTCACTCGCTTGCACTGGTCTGGAGCATTTTACAAGGCTCGCCTATTAATTCATGTACGTCATTTAATGTCTACACCGCATGTGCGTTAGTCTGGTGTCGCTTGTTTATGATGTGCGTTCATGGTACCAAGGGCGGATCCAGAACACAATTTTGGGAGGGGCCAAAAAAAATTTTTGGACCCCCCAAAAAGTGGGTCAAAAAAATTACGGCGTGGGGTTCGGGGCCCGCTTAAGGGCCCCGAAAAATTTTTGGATTCTAGATGCTCTGTGGTGCGATCTGAGGCAATTTCTGACCACTTTAACCAATTTTTTTTTGAGGAAAAGATGGTGGTGTACTCATTGCCTGCCTCTATTGCGATGTCACATAAAAAAAAAAAAAAATTGGTTTCGTTTTTGGGGGGGGCCATGGCCCCCTTTGGCCCCCCCCTGGATCCGCCCTTGCATGGTACATGAAGTCAAGTCTCCATGCGAACGGCGAAAGTGACTTTTTCATTTCCAACACGTTACCACTACAGCTTTTTCTACGATTCAATTTCTATTCTGAATCAATTGAATAGAATTGTGCGCACTTTGGGGCCAGCTTTACTAGACTTGCCCAGTCTTGTTAAAGATCTGTCAGCTTATTCCCGAGTGAAGTGGGTTTTTTTCATCTAAAGTGGTATTTTGGACTTCGTTTTGAGGTGACATCCTACCCCGAGAATTAATTTCTTTCAATTGCCTCCATAAAAAAGTAACGGAGAGTTGTCTGCAATATCTCAGTCAGCGTTCACAGCTACGCTTGCTTAATGAGGTTCAAGCCGTGAGCTGGATTGAATTACTGCAGTTAATCTGTCAGGAGTGCTCAGATGAGTACAACACCTTGCCTGAAATATTCGTCCTAATCGGGGTAACTATTTGTCTTTCTAACATCACTGGCGGATGCGGAGTTAAGTTGGGTGCAGCGTGGGCTATGCCTTCCGACAACTGTGTTTTTTCCATGGCAAATATACCAGAAGAGAAGTGAAGACGTCTGTTATTTAAATCGATGATATTTTGTACCTTTACAGATTTGTGAAATATTAATAAAAGAGGGATGAGTAAAACAGATAAATAACAGATAAAGTCCCAACACCACCCTACCCTGCACCCAAATGGTTACCTGCTCCGCCCTTGTACGAGACACAGGGACAACAATTTTTGATGGCATGATGATGGTTCAAAGGAATGACAAGAACTGATGTTTCAAATACCTCGCCTTTCTGAATCACTATTTCTCCAAAACCCGCGCTGAGAATTATTGACCAAAATATCTCGCAGTCTTCCGTTGTCGTGTTACGGAAGTATGCACCATAACAACCCCAGCCCATTCTATTTGAATACCCTTGCGAGTTCTCCACTAAAATCATTATGTTCTCTCTGACATCCCCACTAAAAATTAAATGCATTCCCGATGGACTTCTCAATGCATTAATGCCCAAGCTCGCGCTCAATTTATTAGCAAAAAGGTTGGAGTGAAGACATTCATTCAAGGGAAACACTGGGTTGCCGGCGAATTAATTTTCATTCTTCAAGCGGAATGGATGCACGCGTCCCTATACATCATGCGAATATGCCTCCTTCGCTTAACAGCGAAGGTGATGAATTACTTTGAAGAGGCTATTGTGAAGATATGTACCCTAGCGCATACCATATGATATATTGTACATTTTTCTCATTGTGGACCATGTCACCAAAAATATTCACCGTATATGACGTCATGAATGTGAAGAGCTTATGAAATGAAATATTGCACTAAAGAACGGAACATCATAACGGTGCGTTACCGGCTGAGCTATTTCGGCATTCTCTCAATTAATCAATATCTTTGTTCCAAGGGGCGATCGTCGGGAGCCATAACTCACGTCATGTGTTATTGCATGGATCACGCTAAATGATAGTCACGAGTGTAATAACATTAGCAATGCACAAAGCTGAAAATGGCAAACTCAGGAATTACTCAAAGGGAATACGGCTTTGTATCATGCGATTCATTTGCTAAAGAATGCTTGCACTTCAGTTACTGCGCTTATATTTTGACAACTCATCAGTTTATCAAATATTCCTTTGTGCTAAGTAAACGTTTGCACAATTTTCAGGCATACAAGTGAAATACGTGATGGTGATTAAAATTGATAGATGGTAGATGAGCTCTGAAAAAAAATAGCCTTTATTCAAGTCCCACGCGCCTATACCCGGACCATCCGGACACGTAACTCACCCCGGATGCTGGCACGTAAAAAGACTAGCGTTTACTATCTCGTGGAACTAATCACTTATTCATTTATTCACGTAATATAAATCAAGCAATATAAACCAATCATCTAACGGTGGTTTGTGGTTACCAGCAACAGCACGGGCGCCATGACGCCAGACGACGGCAGATTTACGTTAGTAATTCTGCATTTTCATTGGTCAATTCACAACGGGTAATGCATTATGCATGTCTACCAAATCGGTTGACAAATGTAAAGAAAAACATTAGCGTTCTCCACGAGATGGTAAAGGCCCTCGCGGCTTCGCCGCTCGTGCTAGTCTTTTTACGTGTCAGCATCCAGGGTGCGTCACGTGTCCGGGTAAGCGCGGGGGACTTGACTAAAGGCTATGAAAAAAGTGATAGCCTCCCAACTAGGCATGTTTGGCACTGTAGTCAGACATGTCACTATTCCTATTTTCATGGGAAATTTTGTTTTATAAGAAGTTGTTTTGTGAGAAGCGGCGCGGGGGGGGGGGGGCAGTGCACTTAGGGGCCTAATTTTCTGGAAAGGGTACTCCATTAATTCGGAGGGGAGGTAGGGGGGGGGGGCGTCCCATTGTTCCCCACCCAATTCTGGAGGGACTGGTGTTCCCTAACATGACGCACTCATGGTCGTCGCGAGGGGTGGGGGTCAAGGAGGGCTCCCCCCCCCCCAACAAGCCCCCCCCCCCCCCAAAAAAAAGAGGGGGGGGGGAAGGAAAAAGAACAAGAGGTGCGAAATCATATTGTTGTTAATTTAATGGGTTGGGTTGGGGTGGGGTAAATGTCCCTGCCCACCCTCGAAAATTAATAATCAGTCGGGAAAATGCTGGAAAATGGGCTTTGCCCCCCTCTAGAAAAAATCCTGGCGACGCCCATGACTTCGGCGTTTCCCCCGACTTTCCTCATGCAATGTTGCCAAACCTCTTTGTTGACAAACTTAAAATTCATTCAGTTAAAAACAGGTACTTTTTACCTAGAAATACTTGCTGTTTAACCTTTGTAAACGATTTCAGTGTCATGAAATTAAGTCCGACATTCAAAAACGGTGGCGTCCGGAAATTGAGCACAGAATCGGCTGGTTGTTCCCTAACGTGGCGCATTGGAATAAATCTCAGAAAATCCCAAATTAACATTTAAGACTGTACACTCGCTGTACACTCCAAAATACAATCGGAAAATCACGCCAAGATAAATTTCTCTGCTAACTTTGCATGTAACGGGTAGATGCACTCACGATTTATGAACAGGAATTTTTAGAGCTTGATGAAATATGACTTACTGTGAAATTTCAGGTAAAAAGTTTGCTCTAGCAAGGCGCTAGAGGCGAAAACTCAAAGTGCGCCACGTTAGGGGCCGCGCCACGTTAGGGTACATCAACAATACTTGTACACTTAGGCCTACATATTTTAATCATTCCCCCTTTTTCCAGAGATATATTTTTCCTTTCTCTTTTATTCGTGCAACAGTGATTTTAATTGCCTAAAATGCAAGAAGGAATGCGACGACTGTGTGGATGACACGCCGTGTTTCCTGGAGCCCTCTTCCCTGCTGTCATACGCCGTTCTCGGTCTGACGGGGGCGTGTGTTCTGGTGTTGCTGGTCCTACTCGTCTATACCTGGATAAATCGCGAGAACAAGGTGGGTCATCACGAGTCTGCTCACCCCAGTGACGTAACTAGGCTCCAATATGGGGGAGGGGTGTTACTTAGGGGACGCATGTTCTGGATAAGGCACTCAAAATTCAGAGCCAGGGAGGCCACCAATTCCCCTCCCAACTTTGTTGTTCCAATTCAATGGTCTCAAGCTAAAATTAGTTGTCGAACGATGTCTCCTCTCTTGTTTCCGAAAAGTGAAAATACACTCCATTCGAGTGAAGATGCACTCCCACCAACATGAAACTAGGGACTAGATGATTTAGATTGACACTCATTCATCGAATAGTTTTCACTCGAGTTTCCACCAGATTGATTTAGTTTCCAGATTATTTCAATCTATGACTTAGGTTGATTTTGACTCTAAATCGTCTATTCTGAAGAAGTGTTACTCGTCGGAAATTAAAGTGTTGTAAACATTTAGACACCACTTTTCTACTACTCTTCATGTTGCAATAACACCCAGAGTGAAACCCTTCTTTGATTACACCCATTTAAAGTTGCATTTTTGTGAGTCATCAAACAAAAAATAGATTCTTTTCAAAATTGCTATTTTTCTAGAAATATAAAACTTTTCACTTCTGAATTGGACATCGACTGAATCATTACATTGAATCATTACAAATTTAAAATTACTTGCCACCGGACAACAATTCCGTTCTCTCGATCGCGAGAATAGGCTGGTTCCCGCCCCACAATCGGTATCAAATGTACGGATCTGCAACCAGTCTGCTCGAAAAGCAGATTTGTTTGCGCCGAAATAATAAAACCTTTTACAGAGGGTTGCAGACGCCCAAAAAGAAAAATTTGGTCAGAATAAAACAGTCAAGTTGAAAAGTCATTTAGAGAAAAAGAGTCGAATTTGTTCAAAAGCAGGGGAACGCAATATTGCGGTACTTATTATAAAAATAGTCAACGAATCTGCCATTCGATCAACCACATACGCTGAGAATTTAGTAACAACAGATTCCCGATTCATCCTTAACCTAAGTAACAAAATACTTAGTTCCATCACTGATTACGGAAAATAATCCGTAATTTTGTCTAGAACAAAAATCCATTCAATTCATTTTGTTTTGAAATTATAGAAGCATGATGTTCCGAATGGATGGTTCCTCTTAGTTCCTCGTTCCTCAACTATACGTGATGCTAGGAGATCAGCTTATTGCTTCAATTTGCAACATACTTTTTCAGGATATCACCAAAACAAAGAAAAACCACAACATATCAAACAAACAAAAAAACGTTATATCTTGTGTAAACCTCAGTAATTCTTCGGAGATTGCACCGTATGTGAAAGCTCTGTATGCAACGTGTCTGAGACATTTCATCCCGTGCACTTGGCTTAGTCAGCGAATCTCAAAATGTAAAATGCAAGCCGCTAATGGCTGGCATCTCCGCCGTGCCAATCAGCGAAACCGGAGGTCCTCGTAAGAACTCCGGATTAAGTGATTAAGAATCCTTGAAGCAAAAGCCAATCCAGATGGTTTTTCGAGCTTTTAATTTAAAGATGTGTGCCCCGTGCTTCTCTTGATTTTGGGCGTCTTCAACCATTTGAAAAGGGGCTTTCATACAAATTGACCCGCGAGAGCCAAGCTATTGTCGGGCCGCAACTGCTTCGAATTTTGTAAAGAAATAATCCAATAATTAAACGTCGGTGGATTATTTTTGTTCGTTCGATGTCTCATTCAAAACCGAGTAACTTTTATATTGCTAGAAAAATAGCAATGAAAACAAAACATCTAGGGGGATGAACTCGAGGTATAACACTGGAAATGCATCAATAAATTCGATTTTTTTTTTGACCGGGTATATTTTGCGAGTTTGGAGAATCAATATTCATAAGCCGATGTTAAAATAACAAGTGCAAGTGCACAATAAGCTCTGGCCGTCTTGCATGGAATTCTTGCATGAAGAACTAGTCTGCTATAAAATAGTGTCCAACTGAAAAATAACACTTCTAGGGGGAAAATCGAAAACTGTTGGGGAAAGAAGTGGACATCTTGATTGGAATCGATCCAAGAACCTTCTTACTGCGAACCTTAAGCCACTGCGCCATTAATTGGGTGTTGCTTGCATGGTTGGCCCGGTGAATTGGTGTACTACATTGAGTATGCGTGTAAAGAAGGTATACGCATGGGAGTAAAATGAATCGTTTGAAGTCGCCTAAACATTGATTACACCAGACTGTTGTGTAACAAAATGAACATAAGCTGTGGCCGTCTTGCATAAAAGTCTTGCATGAAATGATTGTGTGTACGTACCGCCGCGCAACACCGTACTTTTGGTCAATTGTCATTTCCTCCTTCTGGATACCGTCCACCCACTACACAAAATACCACGTGACTATAACATACTGCACATATCTTGCCTCCGTTTACAAAATTTTCATAAACAAATTTACGATTTGTTAGTCATAATTTTATAGTGCATTTACTGACGGCACGGTATTTGACCAATTTTGGTAAAATATTTGTGGTCAATAATAATTTTTGGTCAATTTTCGGGGTCCGCTCATAAATCCGACGCCTCATAGGGCCGACGCCTCATAAGTCCGAAATTTCGGACTTATGAGGCGTCGGACTTATGAGGCGTCGGACTTTTGAAGCATGACATTTATTTATTCCGCCTCATAGGTCCGACGCCTCATAAGTCCGACGCCTCATAAGTCCGACAATGGACAAACGCTGTTTCGGACTTATGAGGCGTCGGACTTATGAGGCGTCGGACTTTTGAAGCATGACATTTATTTATTCCGCCTCATAGGTCCGACGTCTCATAAGTCCGAAACAGCGTTTGTCCATTGTCGGACTTATGAGGCGTCGGACTTATGAGGCGTCGGACCTATGAGGCGGATTTATGCCTCATAAGTCTGACGCCTCATAAGTCCGACGCCTCATAAGTCCGAATTTATGAGGCGTCGGACCATGATGAGGCGTTGGACTTATGATACGGCCCCCAATTTCGGGGACCGACCGACCGACTAACCAATAAGTGATGTAGAAGCTGCTGCCAGAGCTGAAAAAAACGTCTTATTTACAAAAAAAGGCGAAATATATTTTTCGCGCTTAATGTCAATGTTTGCCGAAAAACGTTTATGCGCTCTCGTTTAGACTGTGCAATTAAGAAAGACAACACGTTGAATGGAATGAGAACTTAACCCCGAACTAACGTTAATTAGTATACTCATTTGTATGACATTTAGGCCTATATGAAGCAGGCAGTAAATGGGGCATGCCGAATGGGGTGCAATATCGATGTTTGCCCGGTACAAAGTAACAGTTAATTAATGTCAGTTTAGTCGGAGTCTCAAATGTATTGGCCTATATTACATTTGTTTGCTGCTGTAAAACGAGTCTATGCAAACAATCTCCGATGACGTTTCGTTATCAGCGTGTAAACCAAACAGGAATTCCCTTGATTGTGTTGCATAAACAACATATACCGTTTTACGGATACTGCCATCTTTGTGGTCATGTGTAATTATACTGAAGCATTTCATTTGGAAACAAAATATCCCATCTTGCTCAGGATACAGTGGCACGACGAGACGTGTTTTTAACGAAAGCCCCCTGAGAATACCACGCGTGGCCACATACAATGGTGGCATCCGTTAAACGGTCCATGGACGAAAATAAAATAGGCCAATTTGGCATTGTATTAACTGCACCTAATTTCTAGACATCAAAGTTTTACGATTTTTCCCTTCGCGGTAAACCGTGACAGCGGATAACTACACACAATGTTTTGTGGGCAAAGGAAAACCGAATCCGCAATCTACAATATCTCAAGCAATGAGAATATGGAAATAATACATTTCATTCATAAGTTTGAACATGATGCAGTCAACAGTTCATAAATATTGCCTGTACAGGTGTAGTATACTTATAATACTTGTAAGATACCTTTGCACGCAAGGGCTACCAAGGGCCCGAAGAAGTCTTGGTTAAAGACTGAATTTGGATGTTGTTCCTCTAATTCAGTCAGTTACTGACAAGCGCAGTCGAGTTACTGCGGCTGTAGAGAGCGCTAACAACAACAGATGAATCAAATCAAGTCTTGGGAATATTGACACCGGTACCCAGAGAATTCCGAGAAGACCTCGCGTGTGCTGTGTTCAAGCTTAAAGCATGGGCTTCGGTGTCAATAATTTCCAAGACTGTAATTTGATTCATCTGGGTGGTAGCGCCCTCTGCCGCCGCGGAGGATTGATCTTGCTGCCAGGGATTGCCTGTGTAAGGGGAAACAATCCAATACTTGGATCAAGACTAGGTCAGAAGTGAACATCATCAAATCTCGATGTGTTCACAAACATAAACTTTGGCTATTAATTACGACATGGTGTAGAATTTTCAAACAATGACTCCTGAGTTTCTTCGTTTATTTCTGTGTACAGGTATTCAAAGCTGCAAGTCCCGGTCTGCTGTACGTCTTTATCATTGGCTCGGCTGTTATGTATACGGAGGTTAGTATTGATAACACAATGCACGTGTCCGACTAAAAACCATTATCTAGATTTTGCTAATTGTCTTTCACTTATGATATGATATTAACTTCCTATTACACCGTCATAGTTGTATAGGGAAAGTCGAAGGTGGGAATTGTGCCACGGCTTGGTTGAACCATTCAAGTTTACCGTAACACCTGGTGGCCATAATGACATGCCAACAGTACTGTCTGTCCAGAATAAACAACAGTGTACCTTGCACAGGCCAGTACGGTACTCTCTCCCCCCCCCCCCAAAAAAAGTTTTCTCAACGATTTTGCAATTTGTATATGTTGTTTTAACGAAAAAACTACTTTCTTCCAATTTTGACCATCTTCAACCCTCTGAAAAGGGGCCCAAGTTTATTTTGCGCACAAATGAACCCGCCCTGCGACAGCCGAAGGATTGTCTGGCGGCCAATAAATCGAATTTTGTAAATAATAATAATAATATGGGTGAAACTTGAAAATAGCATGGGGAATGCGTCTTTAATAGCGTAAACCGTTTGGCTGTATTATAAATCGAAGCCTCAAAACGCGAGATTGTTGCTTCCTGTAGGCGATTAACCAAGGATAAATGGAAAAACTTTAGTTGCATGTGCTAATATAAAAAGGGCCACATGAAAAAGAATGTAAATGATATCGCGTCATACATGCTGCATTTTGCTTCAACAAACAATTTAATGTCATGTATTTCGTATAGCATCTTACCACATCTTTTATAAGTACCGCGTGTGTGTTCAGAGCAATGGAAAATCTTAAAGAAAAAGAACAGGATTGTGTAACAGATGTCGTTTATCTCACATGCTTCAAAGTTATTCCGAGACAAAATTGACTGCAAAGAGTGAACACAAATTGCTGCTGTGTTTGCTTAGGGATCAAGAACAGAGGCAAAGTCCAGGAATCTGTCTATAGGCAAGGATTGCATGCTTGTGAAGTGTGACAAATGTCTTATTTGTAAGGATCCCTTCTTATAAACCCTCCTGGTGAATGTGATTTGTCGATGTCAAATGAAATAAAGGAACGGGCCAGAATACCGACAAAGTGCGCGCATGAAAAGCTTCTTTTTTTCTTGTTTTCAGCAATGATGACATACAATGTTTTCAAGTGGTGATCATAACATTTGTTGTACATCAGCGCGATACTCGTGCTGCCATCTCGTTTCTCTACTTATTAACTAACAAAATACAAACCGCTTGAGTGTCATGATCAAAGTTTGAATACATCTTCCTGGTCTGTAGAGCGCGGGCAGATAGACGAATGAAGTCGTAATTTCCTGGATGAAACCGTCAGTATCCGAGTAATTAACTGTGGCGTAGCGACCGTGTAAGAGGGATTCGTAGTCCAATTCACTATACAAAAAGCCCTTAAAAGAACACAAGAGGAAAACGAAGGACACGAGCAAATAATACACTACTCTTTGTAAAGGATAAGTTATCAACAAACGGAAATTACGCATACGTGCACACACGCTGTGAGTTTCAGCAATGAATACCTCTTGGGCGCGATGAACGATTTAGGGTCTAAGACTTGAAGGTTTGCCTGGTGGAGAGTCTAAGATGTGAGGCTTGTGTGAGCACCAAGCTGTCAAATGTCTTCTTCTTTCTTACTTTGTGTAGTTCGGAAAAGGACCAGTTTGGTAACTCGACGTTTTTCTGACAGTACGCTACGGTCTGTCCGTCTTTTTCAGAACCACACAAAATCACAAAACAGATTTGACTATGGTGCTACCGCCACAGAGTTGTAATGATTCTAGTTTATGCCTCGACTCGAGTCCGACTCGAGTCACATTTTTTTGGCGACTAGACTCGACTCGAGTTCCAACGGGTAAAAGCATCGACTCGACTCGAGTCACTGCGAGCAAATGACTCGACTCGACTCGACTTGAGTCCCTCATTCTCGAGTCACAAAATTTCAGTGACTCGTTACAAGCGTAACATTTGATTGCAGGCCTGTGAACAAAATAAAGAGATGGGTTAAGGGAACAACTTTAACACGGAACACGCATTCAACCTTGATAAACTTTGTTTCAGAAGCCTTCTTTGTGTAAAAACGATTTCATTGTTGATATTAACAAGAAAGACTTAAGGCGCTTTATTGACACCAAAAAAATGTTAACCCCCCAAAAAATTATCGAAGCAGTTTCCCATTGTTTTAAGGCCGGTTCGTACCTCATTCGAATGTTGGGTGCGAAGCAAATTCTTTAAGGTGACGGCGAAACTCACAATGAAACTTCCATCAGTGACGTCATGAAATTCGCTTTGCAGTTTCACTTCCGCGTGAAGTATGAACCGGGTCCCCAAACTATCAGGTATTTATTCTAATAATATCTAGATGAATTTTTTCCTTTGTCCTTAGAATATTTTGCACGCAGCTCTGAGGGGAACGGAGCTAGGATCCTGGTACTGTCTTTTACAGCCCTGGGCTCGGTACCTCGGTATAGCGTTAGCCTATGGCGCCTTACTCTTCAAAACATGGAGGTAAGACAAGCAAGATCATGGTATGGAGCTGGCAAGTTAACTTTAAAATGTTTCTCGAGAATTGACGCGCACATCGCATTAAATGTGTCTACAACGCGTGCAACGTCCTATATCTTTTGATTTATTTTGTTTTCTTAATGAATTTGATGATTGATCGCTTAAGGGCAATACAATTCTGTGGAAAACAAATACAATGTACACAATTTTGAAATTTAATTGAAATGAAAAAAAGAATTTGACCTCAACTCCAGGTCAGTCAATCATGCACATTACCATTGGGTAAAAGACACATCGTTTTTGTCGGCAAAATCGTCGGCCTGTTGGCAAAAATATGTCTGTCGCAAAATATACCGTAACCAATAGCGCCACTTATTGTCCGCTAATATGGAAGATCGTCCGCTTTGAACAGTGCCACAAAAAGTGAGATGGTATAGCCGTCCACCCCACCACCACCCCCACTCCCACCCCCACCCCCACCCCCATCCTCCACCCCTCACTTTTTTATTTTTCAGCGGCCGGGTGAACGGAAACATTCCTACCTTCCAGCACGGAGGGCCTGCCTGTAACTTTGTTGTAACACCTCCGACCACTTTAAATATTTGTCTGGTGACGCCCCTGGTAATGCCGCGAGGTCTGGTTCAACAAAACGAGATGACGTTTACTTTAAGATTATGCATTTATTGAAGAGACCTGGATCAAGGATACGGTTCGGCGTGGAGAAAAGGGAAAAGTGGTAAATTCCTATCCAAAGACAAAACATTATGCTGTGCCGTCTGTGTTGAAAACAAACACTGCAGTCACGCTTTCGTTCTTGATGGAATTCGCTCTTCAAATTTACTGTTCACTAGACGTGCTGATTTCATCAACATTTCCGACCCAAATCTCATTACTAGAACAAACACGTGAGTTTAAATGGCATTCTCCGAGTGCACACGTTTTCTCACTTCCCACAAGGGCGTGCATTAAAGAAAAACTTGACATAATGTGATTAACACATAAACTCCAAGTCTTCAAATTGCATTAGCTGCACGACACATTTTCTGCGCTTTGTGACGTATTTTCTCTTCCTATCTTACAATGTGAGGTAACGCAGATATGTTTTGGTGGTCGCCTCCGAATCAACGTTTTATAATGCAGTCAAACAGAAAATATATTGACTAAAATAATTTTGATCAAATCTGGTCACAAAACTTGATTGGCTTGTTAGTGGTCGTGCATAATCTCTACTGAATCCGTCGGCCTTTGTTGCTATTTCTCAACAACATTTAACACGAGATTCTCGGAATCTCTTATACACTGTTGAAGCCGTGGAAGAGTGATATCCGAGAACAATTCGACGGGGCAAACAAATATTATGAAGCTTCAGGCAATATTGGCACTGAGGTAAATTGTTGGCGCACATAGCCGTAGACGTCCCCCTCCCCAAAAAAATATTGCGGGAAATGTCTCCGTGGTTCTCCCCCGCCCCCCCCCCCCCCCCGGATCACCATCCATAGGTCGAAATAAGTTGTGTTCGGTCCTCTAGTGATAATATGCAGTGCACATTACGTATAGCAAAGTTAGACAATTTGGTTTGTGCCACCATTTCCCTTTGCAAGTTTTCTTCCTGATCGTTTCTTGCATAACTCCATTATAAATTGACATTGACCGTCAATGCGTCATCGTCTTCAGCCATTTCGGTCTTGAATTTCTGAGGCATGCCCTCTCAAAGAAATTGTATCGTCTCAAAAAAAAAGTATGCAAATTCTCACAAGATTTACAGCCAAAACAAAAACACACGCCCCAAAAAACAACCCAAACAGGTCGATGCATGCGCAACGTTTACCAATTGAATCCCGTGTCATCCTCTAGAGGGCAGTACACAGGGTTATTGTACGCCAAGACTTTCCACAATAATTTTGACTCGTTTATTGCTGGAAATCTCCAATCTTTGGCCTTACAAGAGATAAGTCGATGATACTTTCGCACACAATAAAGTTGCTGTCAGTCCGGTGGATCTCAAACCAGGAACCCTAAGCTGAGGCCTCAGGCCGAGGCAACGCCGGAGCCAAAAAAGAAGAACCTTTTTACGACTTTCAATATTGAGTTTTTGCCACCGACTCTTTACAGGATCACAGTGGTTTTCACTGTGCGGAGTGCCAAGCCCGTCCGTATCACGGACAACCAGCTGTACCTGCGCATTGGCGCGCTCGTTATTGCAATGGTGCTCTTCCTTGGGATCGGGACGTATCTCCAGCCGTCTTATGAGGCGACTCGGCTCACGTCCGACAACCTCAAGTACAAGCAGTGCACTACCACGCTCTGGAGTTACATCGGAGAAGGAGGTCAGTTTTTTTGTATGTATAAACAATCTTGAATAAATTACTTTGCCAAATACTAATCTTTCCCGAAACCTACAAACTTTGAAGAATAAATTATGCTCTTTTAAAAATAAAATACAAGACGAAAGCAGAACTTTGTTGTCCTGATTCAGGGGCCACCTTTATTACTGGCCCATTTTAAACACAAGGTGGTGTTTAAACAGTACAATAAAACCAACAACTTGATGGACCCTCAACCAAAGAAATGGATAAACTCTCCCAGGTGTTTATGAATATAGGTTATGGAATGGAGACTGTTAAGACGTTGGTGACAACAAACACAGCGGTCCTTTTCGATTGTTTACGTTAAGCTAAAGGGCGCATGCTCAATAAGACGCAAGCAATAGAAAAAGGATCGGTGTGTTTGCTGCCGCCAACGTCCAAAAAGTTTCGCGAAAATATAGCGAAATGTGAACCGACCCCAAGTATGAACCGACCCCGATAACTGGTAGCACATTCCCCCCCCCCCCCAAGTCCTTTGCCCCAGGTGCCTCTATGAAGTTTTTAATTTTGATAACAATTATCCCTGAAATTGAATTTCCGTGGAAAGGAGGTCAGACGTGACGTGTTTTAATAATTCCTATTAGCGCAAATTATTTCATGATGGGTTGTAGGAAATGTTGGACCTTTGACAAAAACTCCTCTCCATTATTAAAAATATTTTAAAGAATGTCTTTGTTTTTGGTATCAATATTATTATATATTTTCTGCCTTAAAATATAATGAACCCTATTACAACTGCAAATTGGGAGATATTACGCTACAGCCAAAGTGTGCTTCAATATCGATTCTCTTCAGATCCATTATGACATGGTGTCAATTTTGGAATGTGAATTTTATTCCTGGATTTATTTGCACCTTAGGAGAGCAGCCGTGACCCAAGAATATTGAACCATATTATGCGCTGTTGACAAAATTATTTAATAATTAGTTTTTTCCCCATATTTTGTTGACCCCATTATTCGTGTTTTCCATTGCAGCTTCACTTCTTCTACTAGCCTGGGGAGTTTATCTGTGTGTGAAAGTCAGGAAGGCGCCCTCTGCGTTCAACGAGAGTAAATTCATTAGCATCTGCATATACAACGAGACGCTGATGTCGGTATTTAACATTTTATTGACCACTGTGTAAGTAATTTTCTCTGAAACGTTCAAACTCGTCGATTATGTGGAAAGACAACACCATTTGCAATTACATTTGCGTGTGGAGTCGGGATTTGTTTTGGTATTAAAACATTTAATATATTTCACGCCTGAAATAGAATACCTTGAACAATTACACAAATTGTATCAATCTTACTGCTCAGATATATCTTTATGTTTTACATAATTATACAGCAAGCTGTATGCTACGAAGAATTTTTACATTTTGAGAAAAGTGAGTGGTAGGATACGCTTTAAATGAAGTTTCGGCTTATCATTTTTAACTGACTGATTACCAATCGCTTGAGTATCAGGATAGTGATAAACTCCAAACAAACGATACTAAAAGTGATTTTTCTTTGGGGAGGGGAGGCGGCTGTTAATGGTGATATGGCGCAGTAGTTTGGAATTTCAACCTAACCACTCCAGCCAAACACGTATAATAACACGATCAGCAAGGAGCATTATAGACCGACGCATTAACTGCAACAATTTAAATCATTTCTGATAGTTTCAACTTGCTTGTAATTGCGGTCGGTGGGTTCATCCATCATTCCATTGTACCAGAACATGCCTTTTGGACATCAACATGGCTAGATAACTACTTGACTGATGCGTGCATCATTCAAGTAATTGCTGTTTCTTCAATTGGAATGATTAAACACTTGTCAAGGCAGATGACTGATAAGGGACTGGCGGCAACCTATTTCATTAAAGGTTAAATTTTAATAACGCTTTGGCGGATATTTTTTCTGAAGCCTGATGGCTACAGGCATAATGTTATCCGGGAATTCATCAAAATGAAAATAATGAATTGCGCGTGCCTACGCTTTTCCAATTATATGGCTATTTAAGCAATTACATTTATTGTTCTGACATCTTTATGGGTTTTCGGAATCATTTTTGCTTCATCTGCGGCCTTCGGCCGGCTTCATACCTGGGTTTTTATGCTAATGCGAATTTGCATATTATTCATGAGCAAAAGTGTGATATCATTTCAGGCAGAAATTTTAATGTTTCAGCTATTTCAGCGTCAAAAAGTTGCCACAATTTTGGATACTTTGATGTCATAATTTTTTTCTTTGAGTACGAAAATTCACTTTAAGGTTATTGGGCTCAACTCACTGGATAGAGGGATGTTTAAAATCAACAGAAGTGTTGTTGACTGATTTTGTAAGGGGAAATATTGGCGAAAACGATAACAGACGACAAAATTGTACGAAAATAGAGATAGCGATCACCATGAATTCACAAACCAGTGTTGATTCGTATGGTATCAAATGAAAAATTTGTAAGATAACCATATTTTCTACCCAAAGATACCGTTCGAAATTACAAATATTGCGTCAATTTTAATTAAAAGAAGAAGATGCTTCAGGTTGCAGAATTGAAGTCAATGACTAAAGCAATCCAATGGATACGGATTTAACTGTTGCCATATTGATTTTTTTCTTCAGCGTGCTGGAGTCCGTAGAGCAGAGTGTAGCGGACAAACAATTAATCGTTGGAGTTTGCCGAGTCCAACTGACAGTCACCGTTATGGTTGCTTTACTCTACGGCTCAAAGGTAGGCTGGTCGGAAACCTGATGGTGGCTGAACTCAAAGACATTTTGTATGGCTATGTTAAACCGACAACTATAGGACTCTAGAGGCCATTGCGCTATAGGCCTTTGTATTCATTACTCACGATGAAGCGATCGTGGCTCCTGAATCTATTTAATAAATAACTGCTGAATGCGATGATGGTACCATACTATATTGTATGATTGGAGTGCATTCCAAGCCTCACTCTGTTTTTGTTTTTAAAAAGTTAGGGTATGTTTAATCACAATAACTATTTATCAATGCAGACTGGGATTAATTTGTAATGAGGTTTTATTTCATTGCTTTCATTTGTACTCGCAAGTTCCAGAAATGAAGAGTTTACCTCGCTTTCAATTTAATATGGCCGACTCGTGAATGATATACTTTGTGCACATCTTGTTGAAATTAGGCCAAGTCCAAATCTCATGTGTTGAGCTACTTGTCTCTAGGTCTTGGACACACAACTACGGCACATGACGATAAAAGACGTAGCCGTAGCTTTAGGACGCCCATTAGTAGCTTTAGGACGCCCATAGTCTGGTTCCCAGACCAAAAGATTCTGACTATTACTTCTGACGAATCTTAGTTCAGGTAGCCCTCACGGCTAAAACCGAAACATGATGCCCCTTTTTCAAAGCTCGGCTTTGGTTTTCATCATTAAAAGCTTTTAATGTTCTTAACTTCAGATCAAATAAAAAACAATAAATCATTTGCTTCATGTCTTACAGTTTGATATTTCTGTTCTAAAGCATTGATTAATGTTGAGCTGGAATCTTGAAATTAAGGGACCCTAATAAAATACCCCTAGGTAACCGTCTCGACGCGTCGCCATATTAAAAATAGTACATTATACGCATCAAAGCTTACCCCTCGCACGAGCTGAGTGTAGTCTTGATGCACAAAATCGTCATTGAATTTCCAGGGTTTTTTTTTAAATGCAAGCAATGAATATTTATTTTTAACTCATTCTTTAAAAATGTTTAACAAATGTCACGTGCCGTATATATATATATATATATATATATATATATATATATATGGTAGCGGTTACTTGAAGATTCATCAGAAATAGCCAGAATCTTTTGGTCTGGGAACCAGACTATCCTTTGCCAAAACCAGTTTCTGCACGGATAATATTTGCCAAGAAACTTGCATGTGCCACACTTCTTATCTGTGTGCCCCATATTCCTCGTCCAAGTTCCTCACCCCTAACGACGCCACTGACATCGAACTTTTTTGTGCTCTTATTATAAAGGTATATGACCCGGGGTTAACCACGGGTTAACTCTGTACGCCCTGACACAACCCATGAGAAGTGCACGTACATTTTTTACGGCAAGTGACCTACCCACAATGCTTGGCACTGGCTGCATTTCCTTCACATTTTTTTGGGGGGGGGGTGGCAATTAAGATAGGGCCATAAGGGAGATCGCCCCCACACACCCAGGTCATTACCACAGAAGACAAAAATCAATCAAAACTGACTTAGTTGATAAGGGCGACTCCTTTGTCTAACTGATTTAATTTTTCTCTATTTATTATTGAGATTTACCATGTAATACAAAGTCGACATCAGAAGACAACGGGCACGCAGTTGGAGCTGAAGAAGCGGGGCAAAGGTGGCCGAGGACCCACGGCAATATCTGGGACAGCCACGCTGGATTCTATATCGCCAACCATTGACTTTTGCTACAATAATCCAGATGTCAAAGTAAGTCGCGTAGTCCGTGCCATCCTGCTATTAAAAAGTGCTGACAGCAATATTTTTTGCAATAATGCACTGGATTATGCGTGCGGTACGGTTGTGGGAATCGCGAGCTGGTAGGGGCGGCGTATACGTGTGACCACGCGATTGACGCGAGCAGTAACGTAGCCAGGGACATTTTACCGGTCACACGGAAGGGGGCTAGAAGTTTTCATCTGACATGCTGTTCTATGTGGACTAGACTGACACTCTGACACTAGGTGGCGTCATAGTATACATTTTGGAGCAGTTCCCAACAACTAAGACGATTTTGCTGATGAAAAACAACTATTGTTTAGGGTGCCACACATTAAGCGTATCTTGGTTTGGGGTTTTTTTTGGGGGGGGGGGACGAATGGGTAAATAGCCTTAATTTTCGTTCGTAATTCGTAGGTAAACATTGGGTACGAACACAGCGACCCGGGTTGTTAGTATTAAAGGTTGGCTGGTGTAATCGTTTCTTTGGAAGAATCAAGCCAACTGTCACACCTACACAACCATTTAAAGGCATACAGGATCATTTGGAAAAACTCAAAAACGAAACTGCCAAAAAATACGAAATAGCCAACTTGATTGTATAAGTAATAATGTAAAACATCCTGTGGAATCATTGTTGAGCCTAGCATGCTGTCGTCAAAAAAGACGAATTTCGTATAAGGTTTGGATGACCATAGCTGAGAGCAAACATAGGCCAACTACATCCTTTAAACGGCTGCGAGCCAGCTATTGACTATGCCTTTAAAAAGCGACGCCTGTACAGACAGAGTGTGTACGTTATTTCGAAATATTTAATTGTAAATTCAGACTGGCAAATATAAGCTGGTTCAGTGGATAAGAACAAACTGTGGCTAAACCGAGTCGGCGTCTAGGGCCAAGATGCTCGCAGCCAGACTGTGTGTGCGTGTGTGTGGTCGTAAAGTCGCAGGTCGTGGTGTGTGGGATGACCTATCTACTGCCACCAAGCGTCCAACAATAAGGAGACTCCAAAGTTTAAGTTTTAGACTTGTACGATACCGTAGGCGTCACCTTATTTTAGCACAGCGTGCTGTTACGATTCAAGACACTTTAAACTAAAAGCGCCTATTTTAAGACGTGGCAGTCCTTGTGAACATTGCTTCAACGGGTTTTGTATTTCTTTTTTCATCTTTCCCAGTCCGAGATGGAACGAATGGCGAAAGTTATCGACTCCATTAAAGAGGCTATGAGACTGCACGATGACGGATTAATGCAGACGTGCCTGTCTGCATTCGAAAAGGAGCTGAGAGTTCCGCGAGCCCTGGACCGCTCGGCGAGTACCCTGGTGGGCAGTGAGGCCGACTCACCAGGCCCGTCGCACGCAGCCGCACCGTCCGCTGGTACTCGCTACCGGACCTCCAAAAGCCAATCCACAGAGAACTGGATTTTGAAATGAAATGTTTACAACTATTTTTGGACACAAAATAATACACAGTAACTTGCAGTGCCTTCCTTAAACTAAATGTAATCTTGGACAGCTTTGATTTAAATATTTACCGCCACGTGTGTGAACTATTTATAATAGTTTTTTTTCTTCACCTTAATTACGTCCTTTGTAGCACAACGTAAATCCTTACTTTGATTTTGTTTAAGTATTAAAGGTAATGCATACCATTTGCAAATATTCAAAAAGGAAACTTTCAAAATACTATGAAATACATGATTGAAGGTAAATAATACTATCAAGCAAGCGTTTTTTCCCACGGCACAGCCGGCAGGTCACAGGCAGGCCTTGTGACCTATGGATATGCACGACTGATTCGGCGAGCTGCACTTTGACGTAGAAACGAAGAGCGGTTTTCGTGGATTTTTTGCTTGTGCACCACTGGACACAAGCCAATAAACGGGTCAGTGAAACGATGACTGCTATAAATTACTAGCCCTGAAATCAGTCCTTTTTATAAAATTGCGACAAATGGACTGGGGTATAATAACCTTAAAGCCGTAAGAAACATTCGTTAACTTTTGAGTATAGTCCATCATGAGACTTGAGCTGAAACTTTTTTTGGTAAGCAGGTAGGGCGTTAATAACAGAACAAAACTCTGACCTAACCCCCTCCGCGCCCCACCCACCACCATCCTCACCCTTGAACCGTCGCGAGGAAGTATATCATCTGTTAAAATGACTGCATACTATGGGCCCAACGATTTCCATTGATGCTTGATCCTATCATTTATTTCAAAGATAGTTCACAATATTTTGGCTGTTTCTTTTTGTTAATGTTAGCAAATGATGTCCAATGCCTTTTAACACATTTTCGATAGACCTTTTTCTCAATGTTTAGTCTTACTCTCTAAATTCCAAAGAGTGAAATTAGGGACTAGACAGTTTAGAGTGAAAATCACCCTCATTTTTGATTGAAATAGTCGGAAAAAAGAACCACTTCATTCGAAGCTCGAGTGAAAACTCGATCTTTACGATTGAAGAAATTTCACTCTAAAACGTCTAGTCCCTAGTTTCCGACTGTGGGAGTGAATCTTCACTCGAATGGAGTGAATTTTCACTCTTCGGAATTTAGAGAATAGCCATAATTCTTTGCACAGTATGAAAGTCCGCAAATAACTTGTAAAAAAAAGGAGTCAAATTTATATTTTGAAATCCGTTTTTCAGAGAAAGGTGATTAAAAAGTGTGTACGTAGCCCGACCTTAACCAGATAAGTATTTTTATTACTGACAGTTATTTATACTTGATATTGGGCATAATGCCTTTAAACAGTTTACATGCATCCAATATCTATCTAAACATGTTAAAAGTGGGTACAGTTTAAATGTTTATATAGAGAATGTGTTCAAACCCTGAACACGATTTCGGAATGTCGTAGGAATTGTTTTATAAGGACCTCATTCTTTTAGCAACAAAAGGCAAATACATGTAATGTCAAAATTGCTTTCCATTCCATAATAAGCAATAATAATAAGAACAATGGAATTCGTAATTAATAATATTATAAAGCATGCAGCTTCTTTGGGCTCTTTTTATGAATTTTAGGATATAACACAAACACAATGGTTATAATGTTGATAACCACTGCAAATCAGGAGATATTATTTATGAATCATAGAATGATATACGGTGTTTCAAATAAAAAAAGATGTTTTATACACATTTAAACGTTTGTCTCCCATCAGTGTCTTCAATTTCCTATTTAAATATGAAGATTTTAAAAAAAACATTAGCTAAAATGTACGCTGAAAAAATATCAAAAGTCATCGGGGGTAGGCGTCTTGTTATTTCATATTAAAATTTGAATTCGTAAAAGATCACACTCGTACTACCCGGCCCGAGAGGGATACAGTATATGCCGATTATGGCCGCTTTCAACAGGTTGAATACGATACCATTTATACACTCTAAAAACTGAAGTGTCGAATCCAACACTTGCATAAGTTCGGTGATATGCCCACACTTTGAAAGTGTTAAATCCAGCTTCTTAAGTGTTTTGGGGGGAGTAAGGGGTATTTACCCCCCCCCCCCCCCCTCTCCCAATGTTTTGTAAGGAGTGCCCTTTTCCATAAGGGCGCGAACTTCGGAAATAGCCTGAGCCTGAAAGTTCACCCCTGGTGGCGCCCTTCCTGAACCCATGAACAGCTAGCTGGTAAATTAACACGCAAAAATTCAAAAACTTGCAATTATTTTGGTACATTGATTTCTTAAGAAAGAGGCCTTTGTACCAATTGTTACTAGCATCTCCATTTATAATAGGTTTTCCCGGCCAATTTCCTAAACTGTTCATTCACTTCTGTAAATCGATCATTCATTTTCCTCTGAATTTGAATGCACGTCTTCAATCCCATTTCAATTCAATGAAAGTTCAATCGTTTTCATTGTCCGTGCATGCATTCAGATCAGTTTTGAGAAACAGACGGCCAATTACGTTACCTGTGCATTCATTTACGCAAGCATGCCTTTTCTAAATTGACTTCAGGTAGGCCTACAGCTAATTTGACTGACGGTTAACAAAAAAGGAACCCGAATTGTATCTGGTGCCGATGGCATAAAAGTAAAGTGAAATATAATGGTGCATGTTTGAAATCGCGAAAAAGAAGTCTTGTAAACGAATCTGAATGGACATTAACGAAAGGTGCTGCTCCAACTAAAATGGAATCGAATGCACTGGTAGCGAAAATGAAACGCGTATTCAGAGCGATTCTCGAGTTCAGACGAATTTTTGAATGACCGATTTTCAGAAGTGAATGATCATTTTAGGAAATTGGCTGGGAAAACCTATAATTTTTGGAAGTACGCGTAATTACCATTGGGGTCTATGGGCGTCGGGGGGGGGGGGGGACAGATATCATTTGACATTAGAGGGCGCTCTTGATCTCACAAAGCCTTGGAGGGTTCGGCTCAGTCCACATCCGCGCAGCCCCCTTAGCCGGTATTTAACGTACTTGTTTAAAACCGGCCAAGCACATATTTATTACCTTACTAATTTATTTTAAAGCTTGAAAAACAACAAAGTAAAGAGGAACATTACGAATAGCAGACAGAATATTAAATGTAACAGTATCCCGATATTATGTACCACAATATCGATAATTATAAAGACATTGATAAAACTGGTACTTTTTAACCAATGCATACTTCCTTTCTCTTTCATAATAAATTTGTTTTTGTTTTGTTTCATATTGACCCCCCCCCCCGCACCAAATATGCCGTCCATTCAGCTCTATGATAACTCGGCAGAAGAGTTGATTTGAGAAAAATCTTAGGCCAAAAGAGGGCACATGGAAATGTGTTAAGAAGATGAAAAAGTAAATGTCCTTTTTTATTCATTTTCCTTTTAAAACATAAAACAAACCTATAACAAACACAAAAGCAAACAACCCAACAAAAACAAAAGTCAAAGAGTGGCCCGTTACCCCCCCCCCCCCCCCCCCCCCACCCCACCATCCCCACCGCCCCTAAAAAAAACACCCCAAAACAAAAACAACGTACATGGTATCACTGGTTCCAAATTTATAATGCATGATAATGTCGTTGCCTTGGACGTGCATACCAGTACTCATATCTCCCACAATGCCCAGCGTTGACTGCGCCATTTTCGATGCGGATTTGACAGAGTGAAGTTGAAGAAGTGGCACCTGAAAATCCACCATCATCTTCAACTTAGCGCCTTTGAAGAACAAGCACCATCATGTCGGAAAGTGGGCCGTATTTAGGGAGTAAAATTAGCCTCATTTCGCAAGCTAGAATTCGATATGAGGGTCTTTTGCATTCCATTAATCCTGAGGAATCCACGGTGACTTTAGCAGAAGGTGAGAAAATGCATTGTCAGGGTGATTGTTGTATTTGTTGGCTGAATTGAGTTCTTTCAAGTTTTTCAACAAATCATTCATTCAAATGGTTTTGTTAGATAAAAAGCTGTGTTACAATCCATGTTGTGCAACATTTTAGTTAGGCCCATGACGGGCTTTACACAATGTTCTCAGTGTGTATAAAATTCGCGACTTTCACAACAAAACACAACACTCACATGACTCAGGCTTTTGACAGCGACTTGGGAAAGACTTAGTCAGTACAGTAGTGTTACTTTAGTCCGAGGCCAGACTGTTTCTCGGCCGCCCTAATTATAGTCAAAAGGCCATTGGGGTCATGGAACCAGACAAGAGCTTTAATCATCTACTGAGCGTGTGTCAACTTTGGCAAAGCGCACCGCGGCTGTTGCCTGTCATTCCAAAATCTTTGAAGCCCTCTGATTAGTTTAAGCGCGCCCTCTTGTGTGCGCTCTTCATCCGCAGCCGCATATTGCATGCGGGTACTTCACAGAGCGCCAAAGATTTTGGAATGACAGGCAACAGCCGCGGTGTGCTTTGCCAAAGTTGAAAAAAAGTGGCATCAGGTTGCAACTTTTTTCCAATTTTTTGTTCTGATTGATTGGGGTATTTTAGCCCGACTGCGTCTGGCCGTACAGTACTATCGCAAGCTCTGTAGTACGGCCAGACGCCCGATGCTTCCAAAAAGACTGAATTTTTTTGGCCGCCGATGTAGCGATTTTGCTACATCTTTCGATCGCGATTATCTTTTCATCCAGGACACAAATTTCCAAAGTTAAGGTTCGTAGTCGTAGAGCAACTCATACCTTTTCGAAAAAAACATTCTTTGGTCTCAATATTTTCATCCATCTGGCCACAAGACGAATTTCAGTCATCAGATTCCACAAATATCGTCCCCCATGCGATTTCAAAATGGCGGCCGCGCTGTAATGTATGCATTATGCGAGTGCGCTTGGGCAAGATAATGAATATGCATTATTTAGTTCATGACCTCGTGTTTGTATGGCCAGCCGCGCTGAGTGTCCGACATACGTCATAAACTATGATGCATATTCATTATCTTACCCAAGCGCGCTCGCCTAATGCATACATTACAGCGCGGCCGCCATTTTGAAATCGCATGGGGGATCGCATGGGGGACGATATTTGTGGAATCTGATGACTGAAATTCGTCTTGTGGCCAGATGGATGAAAATATTGAGACCAAAGAACGTTTTTTTCGAAAAGGTATGAGTTGCTCTACGACTACGAACCTTAACTTTGGAAATTTGTGTCCTGGATGAAAAGATAATCGCGATCGAAAGATGTAGCAAAATCGCTACATCGGCGGCCAAAAAAATTCAGTCTTTTTGGAAGCATCGGGCGTCTGGCCGTACTACAGAGCTTGCGATAGTACTGTACGGCCAGACGCAGTCGGGCTAGGGGTATTTATGCGAATTTCAGCCAGCCTATTTCCATTTGTGAAACGAAAGCTTCAAAAAATTGCCACAAAAAGTAATAAAAACTTGCCTCGATTTTGTAAAAATATTTAATGTTGATAAATATTATTTTTAATACCGAATAAGGACCATATTCAAGAAATAGCAGATGATTTTGGAGGATTGAGGCTGCATCTTATGAAAATGCCTAGGGAGTTGGAGTTTAAACATTTAAAAATGTTCCATGCTTTACTGGACAACTGAGAGCGCTGTTGCTGTGATGTCATTTCAGGAAGACACTGTTCAGTTTAGGACTTTTCTGTTCAACTTGTGAACCCCAAAATGTGCTCATTGAAAATATTCGTGGGAAAATTTTGCTCATTGGCAAACACATATTATATTGCATGGCTCTACGCATAATGTGCTCAACATGTGATGTCATAAAATGTGGTCTTTACTGAGCTCCACTTCCACCCGTGGAAGTGTTGCATACAAGGGAATTCCCCCGATGAGAAATGGCTTCATCTGTCTCGTTTACAGCTACTCGACATGTTTGTTTGTGCCTGGGGCTTTTTTACTAGAAAGTATCCTGAATCCACCCAAATCCACCAATTTTGTCATGCAAAAAAATGCTGGTATCCTGAGTCCATCAGAATCCCCCAGTGTAGATACTGGAGGTATCCTGAATCCGCCAAAGACCACCAGCAATAGTCTTGATGGATTCTGGCGGATTCAGGATAACATGGTGGCATAAAAAATTGATATCCTGAATCCATCAAAGTCCCCCAACAGCTCAAAATAGAGGTATCCTAAATCCATCAAAATCCAGCAGTTCCGCTAGGCTTCCAGTCCTGAATTCATCAAAATCCCCCAGTTTGTTCAATATGGAGGTATCCTGAATCCACCGAAATCCCCCGAAACGGGGGGGGGGGGTGGATTTTGATGGATTCAGTCACATGTAGGTTAGGGTTAAATCAAGTTTTTCCCCCAGACATTTAAATAATCGGGAATCCAATACATGCATTACTTGGACATTTTTTTAGAATCAAACAAACTTTTTTTTGTCTCTTTACGTTTTTTGCACTTTTCAGTGAGATCCTTTGGTACAGAGGGTCGAGATGCACTCAGACATGTGCCTCCAGGAGATGAAATCTACAGCCTTATCATATTCAAGGCGGGGGACATCAAAGACCTCCATGTCTGTGAACTGCCCAAACAATGTAGCCACATTGCCCAGGACCCCGCTGTACTACAGGTAGTAAGTTGAAGTTCTTTGTCGTTCACATTTTGAGCTGCACAATGTCTCTGGGATGCCTACATCAGAGCCTGTGGCACGTGCTGACAGAAAACATCATGCCCATATTATGAATTCCACACAGTGGTGATGGTGTGTGTTATTTATTTTGTTGTTGGCCAAGCATGGCAAAGTACAGTACATGTATCGGGTCCACTTTAGCCATTAGGGTCTAGTTCCATTATGTGAAGCGGGGTCTAGTTGATTGTCCACATGTTTCATATGCAAAGAAAGAAGTGAGTGAATTGCTAGGAACCATCCTCAATCCTTCAAAATCCTCCAAAACTTTGCACTCATGTTCAAATGAAGGATACCCACTGCCTCAATCCTTCAAAATCCTCAGACAGTCCTGCCTCGCAAAATGCATTCATCCTCAATCCTCCAAATCCTCCTCTTCAAACACTATTCATCCTCCATCCACCAAAATCAACTGGTACTGAATGTCCGTGTGCCCTCAATCCTCCACAGCCCTCCAAAATTGTGTGTTGCATTCTTCCTCAATCCTCAAAAAAACTCCAAAACTGCCTGGAGGACTTTTGAGGATTAAGGAGGGTTAGGGTTAACCTTCCAAGTCTTTAACCCTTCAAAACCCTTCTAAGTTTTCCATCACTAAAACCAAGAATCAGAATGGTACTGTGTGGACCCTCCAAAACACTGAAGGGCTTTGAAGGGTTATACATGGATGTACTACACATTTTGATGTTTGACATTGGGAGACGTTTGAGACGTGTGGTGGCAGCAAACACAACGGTCCTTTACAATTGTTTATGTCATTTTGAGCATGCGCTCATCAGCATTAACGTGATGTAAACAATTGAAAAATCCAGTAGGATCCTAGTTCTGTGACCTTAAAAAATCCAGGTTGTCTCGTGTACTACATGTAATATCCTACAGAGGCTTCAGTGTCATAACTGTTATCCCCTCTGTGTGGTGTTTGTAGCATTCAGGGTCCGTCCGAAGCTCTTCCTCTGGGTTCCAACAACAAGGGCCTCCATTCAGCGGCACCCAGGGACAGTACGGCAACTACAGCGGCATGTCTTACAATCAGTTTGGCCATGTTGGCAGTGGGGTGATGCCTGGTCAGATGTGGGGACAGGCAAGTCACCCACCACCAGGCTTAGGTAGGCTCACACTCCTTTGGCATTACTTTAAATTTCAAAAATAAAATGAAACAAAAAAGTGAATCAATACTGTATAAACACCAAACCTTTTTTGAACTTCTCACATTTGCTTACATGTAAATCAGACACCATGCAATAACACAGTGTCACAAGTTTAGAACACTTCGAGCTTGGCTCTGAAATGCTTTTTCATATTAAAAAAAAATCTGAGTTTGAATTATGATAAAGATTGTGCGAAAAGGTTCAATTTAAATGTGCATGTTGTATCCTCAGTCATACCAAAACATGTCAGAAACCTGTTTATAATATTTATTTTATTTTAAATATTTGCCCTAAAGGTCGTGCCACACCGCCACCCATGACCCGCCGCTCCCCAACAATGGAACAAGGTGTGCAGGCCTCAGGCCCTGTCAGCCCCCAGAAGGACTCCAAGGCCCCGGCCAAGCCCCCTGCCCCCGCCGCCGAGAAATCCCAGACCCAGAGGCCCAACAAGGAGGACCAGGGACTGCCCCAGCGAACGCAACAGCCGCGCCGCCGGGGCTCCCGGGAGGAGAAGGCTGGCCAGCGCAAGGAGGTCCCGAGACAGGAGAACAAGGAGAGGAAGACGGCGCCGGACAGCAACAGGGACGGCAGAGGGGAACACCCAGAGAGAGGGGAGCGACAGGAGCGAGGAGACAGAGGCGATAGAGACAAGGGAGGACGAGGCTCACAACAGGGTTCCAGACAACAGAACTGGCAAGGTAGATTGGTGCTGACTGAAAACCCATTGTCACACACACAAACGTCTGCTTTGATTTGAATCACAAGACCTCATATAGTCCTTCTGATTTGAAAATCACAGGTGTGTGGAAAAAGGCACACCTGGATTTTTGTAGACGTGTGATTTTTCCAGCGTGTGATTCTGTGGTCCAAGCGGGGACTTAACAATCAGGGTTTTTTAATCATATTCATCTTGTTTTACAGTAAAGCCATTTTCTCTTCACCAACGTACTTTTTTTTCACAAATTATGTATAATGAAGTTTAATTATGCCGTAAATCTATGGCAAGGTGTGCCGTACAGAGGGATTCAGGCGTGTGACTATTCGCACTTCTCGGGAAGCTTTTAGGCGTGCGATGGCGTGGGGGTGCAATCGCACGTCTCAAGTCAGAAGGACTGCTCATACTGCATTATTTGAAGGAATGTTTCCCATTGATAGACTATAGAGGAGTGGCATGCTCTTCAAATAGAACTGTAACCATAATCCCCTAAATATCTTGAATCATAACCCTGCTCATTGCAACAATACTCGACACAGTGTCAAATTGAAAACCCTGTTCACTGTAAAGATCTATGGTTAACTAGCCCAAGGCCAAAGAATCTCAGAATCTTAGCCTGCCAGCTATCACTGGACCCAAAAGTTACATTGTTCAGTGTCTTAGAATTGGCAGTTATGTTGCTCCTTTTAACTCTCATAACTAATACACAGGCTATTCACCAACACTCAGATCATATTTCATGTAGGCACTGCTACTAGTCAAATTCCATCAACAGACGAAAGGTCAATCCTGCTTCATGTTTACAGGAGAACTCAACTGTTGGAAACAGAAACTCGATTGATTTTGACTGCTTGGATAGCTTTCTGGATTTTGCCAGGATTCATATAATTGTACAGAGACTTTGTCGTCCTTTTTTTTCCTCTAGGATTTCAAAACAGACGGGGTAGAGGTCGCGGCCCCCGCTCACCTGTAGTCAAGGAGAAAGTGGGCAACGACTTTGACTTCACGGCAGCTCAGTTCGACAAGAACACCTTGGTGGAAGAGTTCAAAGAGAAGTTAAAGATCGATGGATGTAAGTACACATCCGAGTCTTTGGTTTACTGTAATCTTTCTACATTTTATTATATTGCTTCTGGCCTGTTTAAACCAAACTTTGCCGCCGTCTCAAATGAGCAAGGCAGAAAAAAGCAGCTTCTCCAACTGATCGCGCAAAGTGTTTTTAAGCCATATGTGGTACAGGATTGGTTTCACCAAGGAGAGGGTTGTAAAAAAAATTAAAAATTTGTTCCTCATGTTCTACTCCTCCCCACCCACAAAAGAGCTTGTATTAGTAAGTTGGGAAAGGTAAGATTTTAACCAATTCAGCTGTCACCCTAAAGTTTGCTTTAGACAAGAATTAGAGTAGATGGAATAAAGCAGAGCCATTTCAGGACTGAATTAGTAATTGCCTAACCCTGCCCAATCCAATATGATCCAACTAATTTACATTCCTGCTGGGTCCTGTTGGATTGAGCAGTAAACCCCTTGTATCTAGTCCTGTTGAAACCTGTTGGAATCAGCAGGCAACTGAAAACATTCAGAGTGGGATTCTGTTGGGTACTGATTAATAACGCCATGTTGGACTCTGTTGGATCCAGCAGCAAACAGAAAAATAAGGCACAGTTGGATTCTGTTGATTGAGCATGCCAGTCATTTTATATGTTCAGGTAACCAACAACTTGGCAAGTTGGATTGTGTGGGACTGTGTTGGATTGAGCAGGAAACTGCCGTCAGACTCTGTTGGATTTTGCAGGGTTGTTCTGGGGAACTATTTGGGGGATTAGGCTTAACGTTCAAAATGGTCTTGTTCTTTGCGGTATACATGTGCTTGTGCCAATAAGTGTTGTTATAGCGGACTTTTCACAACTCACCGATGCATTTCTTTGTATCTGACACCATGTAGCTACGGTAAACGGAGATGTCGTGAAAGGGACCGAGGATTCCGGCAATGAAACACAGCCAAGTGACGCCCCTGAAGAGGAGGAAGCCGTCTACTATGATTCAAACAAGTCCTTCTTTGACAACATTTCATGTGACTCGGTCAACAGGGGGTGAGTTGACCACTATTTTACTGCCAAGGTTGGTTTGGAAGTAGACTTTGTGGCTTAATCTTGACCTGCGTCTGGATCGTATACACGGTGTGGTTCCCGTCATTAGCTCTAACCATCCATGGATGTAATAGACTCAAGACTTAGCAACATCACGCGTCCCAACTGGCTCTCATAGGAAAGCACACATGTAAACAAAGAGTGATGTCTTTAGGTCTAAGGCCTATTCCTCCTGCAATAACCTAATTCCGTGGGGGCGTTTTATAATTGTAAATACCGTATTAGCACCATGCATGTGTGTAAACTTTTCCTTTATAACTCAAAATTCAGGTAAAAACATCAAGAGTCCACTTCTCCGAACAGTTGTCTAAATGTGAAGCCTGCCCTGTGTAACAAGATCCATGAGGTCAAATGTCCGAATGCCAAACGCTTTCAAAGTCAGTGGCAGGATCCACAGAATCCAACAGTTGCATTGTTCAGTGGGATTAGTTCCTATTGTCTCAGAATTGTCATTTTATGTTTAGATTATGACCGTGCAATGCAATAAGGTCTCACAAACTTTTTAACACCTGTTACACTAGTTGAATCTGTCAGGGTAAGCCTCAATGCAGAACTCTAGTTCATTGAAAAATGTGCTTAAACTTTGCTAGATTATTTGACAGTATTGTCCATTATTAACCCTAACAACCCTGAGCCCATCAAGCTCCAACAGCGGGTTTTGCTTGATTTTGGCAGGGTTGGTACCGAACACTGGCCAGTTGGTGTTGGACTTTGATTGACTGGGTACCAAAGGCCCAGGGAGACCCTGTTGAATTTTGTGAGGTTCGGGGCAGAAGGGCATGAGATTTGTGAACACGTTGGAGTTCACTGGCATTTCTTCGTGGGTATGCTCACCCACGGTCCTCAGCACAGCTTGTGGTCAAATGTCCATGTACATATTGCTTTATTTTGTTAGGTTTGGTACCATCCCTATCCAATCACTCGACAATGCATAGGCCCATCCATACCAAGTCAATCATACTCCAACAGTTGGAGTTTGGCAGGTTTAGTACTGTTCCCCGTACAAGGCCTGTTGGAGTTTGGCAGTTTTAGTACCAGTGCTTACAGACCTGTATGCAGCTGTTGAAATTTGTTAGGTTTGGTATACTTTCTAGTGCAAGAGCCTAGGGGGTTAGGGTTAATAACAGTGCTTAGGGGAGGAATGAAGGGTTGTATGCAGCCTGTCATTTTCGGTGATTTCCATTTATTGAAATTTTTTTTTTTCAGGCAACGCCCCAACTGGAAGGAAGAACGTAAGATGAACTGCGAGACATTTGGCATTGCGTACGCCCGCAACCGTGGCCGTGGGGGTTATCGCGGTGGTTACTACCGCGGTGGTTACCGGGGCAGCAACTACCAGGGAGGGCGTGGCCAGGGGAGAGGCGGCGGGCGCTCCTATCGGAGCAACCGTAGTCGGGGTGGATGGAAATCACAAGGCTGGAACGATTACCCCCTCGATAGCCAGCAAAAAGCTGAGGTAATGATGTAAAACCCATTTCACATCTTTTCCACAACACCGCCATACCAACCAAACTGTACCTAAGATCTGAAGTCAGTCCGACTTTTGAAAAAAAGCAGGACTTGATATGTTGAACAATCAACTATTACAGTGGTTTAAATGAAGAAAAGTTCTGCTGTCTGAAACCAAAGTCATTTGGATTCACCTGAGTCTCTCCACATGCTTTTTTTTTCTTCAGAGGGAATTTGGAACACCTATCTCAAGAGGGTGTATTCCTCTAAGTACATTTTAGTTTACACAAATATTTTGCTTCAAAACTATCAATGACTAGTGCTTAGACGTTATACAGGAGCACAGCCTTGCACTTTAATTACTTGGAGACCTGGTTTATTACCTAGAGCCTGCACCATCAGTAGCCTCATGGCTAATATCCTCCGTATGCAGACTTAATGGACAAATTGTGACCGACTTTTGAATGCTAAACACGACCATTTTGACACTCTATAACTCTTCAATTGACCTATCGCCGTTTGAAGGTTGGCCACGCCTTTTAGACAACCCTATGCACGCTAAGTTTTGTTTGTCTCAGATGTTGCGCGTTCCGCGTCCATTTTGTATTTCATGTAATTGGACAATATTTCACAAGCTGCGTTGACGCGATTCTAACACGATTCTACCGGGGTGGGTTAATTCACCAAGCCCTTCAAAACTGAAGAAGATCAACTATTTTAACTGCGAAAGTCATCCACATTGCAAATGTCTGTTTTGTATTCATTCCTTGAGACAATATTTAAAAAGTCACATTTTAATTTCAGACTGTAACAGTGAAGACGGAGAAAACCGCCGAGGCCACAGCATAGAGATATCCAGCCAAGTAAACGTAGCGAGTAAATACCAAAGGACATGATGGAGGCACACCACCAGCCCAGGAATGTGAGCCTTTAATCCTAATGTGTGACATTTTGGGTTTTTTTCTTTCTTCTTTTCTTTGTTTTGTTGATGTATTTATTGCCAGGCCTCGAACGTAAGGCGGGCCGTGTTATGTACAAAATACCTGGTGCTGTACAGTTGAGACTAGGCGAGGCAGTGTGAGTGTACCATCTATGCTGTGTAGTTGGCCGGTATAAAAACTCAGAGAAATTGGGACGGTGATTTTTGATGCCTTATGGTAGTGTTCTTTCTTATATGGAAGTAAATGAATTACTTTGTACGGAATAGAAGAAAAGGTTGATAAAGAAAAGTATCGTATACTTAATTTTATAAAATGTTTAATGGAAAAATAGAAAAGCTGAAATAGATGTTCATCGCAGCAGCAGAACCACTAATTTCTTGATTGGCGCTTATCATTTCTACATGAATTTCTACATGAAGCAGCAATAAGTTAATTTGCAATTTATTGGCCATTCAGAAAGTTGAATCAAGGTAGATGCCTGTACACTCAAGTCTGACGAGCTGGTCGCTACATTGTTGATACCCGTTGATCTCTGCTTTATTGCATACCTCGGTTGATGCAGTCAAATAAAACTTGCCACTTGAATTTGATCAGTTTTACATCAGGATTGGCTAGTAGCTACATGTAGTTTGTGGACACTGTTCAACTAGTAGAACTGTCAAGTAAAATTCTTCTCACGTGGGAGCCGTTCTTCCGATATTATAGTGAGTTGTGCATCTTTTCAGTGAAAAAGAGTGGTGTGTCACAGTGGCACTCGAGCATGCACTAAGAGCGGTGTTCACCACCAAGTGTTGTATCGAATACAAGAAACAGTCATTTTAGAGACCTGGTCTTCAGCGTTTGACATTTCAGAATCTGTTTCATGCTGTTAGGCTGCAGGTTTCTAGGGAGAACGGTCTAGAAGGGTTGTGCTGTATATCCAATACTCTTTACAAATATTGTAACAATTATACTTATGATAACTTGCTCAGATTTTGCCAACTATTGGTTTTCTAAGTTGTTTCTCAATTCTGCTTCCAATGTTAACTTTGGAATCGAGGGTAATTTAAAAATAGCTGATCATTAATAAACAAAAATTGCTTCAGAAAACTTCTTGTAAAGAAAAAGGACAGTGAAGCAAAACTGATATCAGATATGAGGAATTGAAAGAAGGTTTAGGCATTAAAAAGATACTTTTATCCAAGATGTCGAACAAAAAAAAAAGCCTTATCCAGTGAATTAACTTTGACCTCATAAACCAGAATAAGCTGTGTGTATTTCTTTCATTTACATTCATGTATATTATAAACTCCTTTGGTTATATTTGGCTGTGCCAAATAAATATAAGTTTCGGTACTGTATACATGTAATATAAAGGTATAGAAGTTTACGCGAGAGAAGTCATGGTTCCTAAAAGTTGAGTCAGCCCTGTTGAGCTTTTTTTGTTTATTATTTCAGTGGGCTTTAGAAATTTGACCTGCTACACCAAAAATAGAAAATGTCTGGAAAAAGAACTTGAAAATTGTGTAAATTGAAAAAAAATATGGAAAGTTAAAACGTTGCTGTGTGTGCGCCCTGATGTTATTGGCCAGATGATAGCCGTTAAATTATATTTTCATTGTTTTGGTTTTTGTTTCGATCCTAAAGTTATGTTTGTGGATCAGTAAAAATTTTGAGAGGAAAATTTTTTTTTTCTTTTTGTATTTATGTGACTTGAATAATTGAACGTTTCAATATACCTCAGTGGTTGTTTTGTTCTGTGTCCTCCAAAATTGAAATGAAAACTATGAATTTTGCTTTAAGATGAACACATTAGAAAGTTATCTTGGTGCCTGAAGTCGTTTTCTCACGTGAGAAAAGCGAATAATTTGAGGAGAAATGTGAGGTTTGGTGTTACAATAGGGTTTCACCATAAATACAAAAGCGACCTCACTCTTTGTGGGGGAGTGCACATCATTGTGCCGTATGTTATGTTGGGTGTACTTGTACATAATTTAATATTTTCTTATTGGCCAACAAAAGAAATTGATGAAATGTGAGTATAATTGTTCAAAGAAATTGAGGAAAATTAGTAACACTGAACGGTATGACTGGGTCAAATGTTGATTTGAAATACTGTCTGTGTATTCCAAGGATCTATCTTTTTTCCAGAAAATGCTTGGGTTTTGGCCTTTTTGCTTGTAAGTTTATTGCAGGTGGTTTCAAAGGTTTGATTAATAGATGATTTATGTGCCCTCCGCAGTAAAGAAGCTGCACGAGAAAAGTTATTTCATATTACTTGTAATTTAAATAATTTTTCATATTAAACATGAAATTGACTTTTGTCCCCCTTGAAACGGCATGCCGGCAAGTTGACGGTATCGGCTACGGTTTAAAAGAGTAACGCTTTTTCATCGTGTCTTGCAGATTTTTCTCAGGTATCTTGAAGACCGCTTGAAACTGTTGCTATGCATTACAGATCCTAGTTATTTGTTTTTGCATTGCTGCAGAAACTTTGTGGGATTATTGAAATTTTGATGTCCATGGATAGAGCCACATTTTTTTTCTCAAGGCATGTATAACTGTATAAATCAAGCAGAGCTAGTTTTATAATTCATTGACATTGACCTGTCGGCATGTATGTATAAACAGGGATGTACGAAGGTCCTCCATACTTAATTGTCAGGCAAAACATGTGAAACATAGGCACCATTCATGTGTGTATCCATCAAACTTCCTGCAAGAATGTCAGATTCACACTTGCGTCCCTACATGCAGCATACAGCAGCATGCCGATGGTTTAAACATTTCATGTGTAAGCTAACTTCATCAGATTGGATTCATAATCTGTATGCACGATGTTTTGAGTAATTCAGTGAGGGTTTACAAAATATAATACGCTTTTAGTCCTCCTGCTTGTCTGAACAGTCACAGAGAGTAAAATCAATTCTCTTCCCTGCCATGCCTCTTACTTAAGCCCGGTTCATACTTCACACGAAAGCGAAAGCGAAGCGAAATTTGTGATGTCAACAATACATTCGAAGCGCGTCCACCATTGTTGACGACATGAATTTCGCTTCGCACATACGTTCGCGTGAACCGGGCTTAAGGGTAGTCACCAAGAGTCAGATCACATTTGAAGCAAGCACTGTGACTAGTCAAATTCAGTCAACAGACAAAAGCGGGCAAGTGGTGGGCACAGCTGGCTTATCAATCATCTACATTCAAAGCATAGATGTATTAAGGTACATAAACAGTCACAGCCAGTCAATCCTGCTCTATGCACCGGTAGGCTGGGAGCTCTTTAACTGTTAAAAAACAGTCACTTGATTGATTTTGACTGGAAGGACAACTTTGCACAGAAGGTATGTTTGCATAGGAGTGTTAATTAAAGCGGCGGCTTTCATGTGCTCACATTCAGTGCATATGTGTCCGCTGCATACAAGACCAATTCTGAGTTGTAAGCCTACACATGAGGGTACTCGACAGACATAAAATGAACTCAAAACATGCATGGCTGCATAATGCTTCCCGAGTAATTTAACAAGGATGTATGGACACGATGATTGTATAACTGCCTTTACTCAAAACCTTGTTGTTGAAGTGCATTTCCAATTGACCACATGTTTTTCTTGAACAGATAAGAATCAATGTTATTAAAAGTTCAATACAGTGAAGAGTAAAGCCTGAACAAACGAAAGATTTGCAGACACAGTGTTGCACTCGCCAACATTCTCAAGGTTTTGTAGGAAAAGATAAATATCAATATTAACAAAATCTCACGAGGACGTGGAAGTGTCCACAACTTGCAAGGGAGCCCGAACTGTCTTGCAGAAGAATTAATAATAGATGTATGAAAATTCACTGATTTGTCTTCAAAAGAAATTTATTGAAACTCTTTAATAAAAGTTAATTTAGAGAAAAAAATAAACAAGCATGTTGAAAAAAGAAACACCTCTGTTGTCTTGATGTTACTTATACTGTTTCGTGATTTTATTGTCTTTTATCAAACATACATGTAAGCAACTGTCATAAAGATCCTGATACCAAGTAAGCCTTCGGGAAAGGATTGGCTCCGCAAGCAATTGGGCTGGTTTGAACCGGTCTCTTTGCAGCAAAGCTTAAACAAAAAGGTATTTCTGGCTCTATTGTAGCCTTTTTCAGGCATGCAACTGGGAAGTCACACACAAAAAAGTGGAAATTCAAATCTTTCCAAGACTTTGTACAGTGTTTTTCCATTTTTAATGGCACACCTGGGAAGTAAAAAAAGAGGAAATCAGCTGATCCGAGGAAAAGTTGCATGCCTGCTTTTTGAGACATGTTGGGCACAAAAAGAGGGCACTAATTACCAATTCCAAATAGAACCTTCACTAGTCCACACCGCCCTTATCTTAAGGTGCTACTGGGTTTGTTTTTCCCCCCACAAAATCTTGCAAAAGAAGTGCAGGTCATGGTAGGTCATATACATCTTGTTCGAAAGGGAACATACGGAATAGCCGACCTACGTCAGCCGATAAACAGTAGATCCAATGAAATCTGAGAACGCGTTGACCCTGGGTCATCAGTTACACAAAAATCATCCAATGAGAGCTCAAAGCAATTAGCCACCAAACAGTGCCCTCCTACTGTGTCTGCCATTAGGCACAGTTTCTACAAAATTTTACACGTCTACAGATCACAAAGCTTGCAAGAAAGACCCCGCTTCATGGTCTTGTTGCTCGAGTAAAAACAATCAAGGTTTATCACTGTGTTTCAGCTCCTAGCCATGCTGTCTGTGACTTCACTGACATGGTCTCGGACCGCGCCGTCCAGCACGGTGTGGATGTCTTTGCAACCCTTTGTGGCCATGTCCAACACTTTGGACAAGTGGTCCGCGTGTAGGCGCGAGTTCAGCTGGAACAGCGCGATCTGTTCCGATTTTGGCAGGAGCGCCACGATCATGTCGGGGCCACCCAGCGACTCCTCCAGGTAGCTGATGTCCACCAGGGGCGTGTCGCTGACAAAGCCGGCCGAGCAGGCACACACGTAGTCCCTCATGGGGATACCTGCATCAATGATGGCCAGTGTGGCGGCGTTGACGCAGGCACAGTAGTTCCCGCCGTCTGCCTGCAAGACCTGCCAAAAAATTTGGAGCAAAATTATCCTTAAGACTCAAATCATGAAGATTCATGATCTAAGAGTGTTAAAGCTAAAAGCTCCCAACAGTTCGCAAATTCTGTTGCACTTAAATTTGTGCAGTATCAAAAGAATGTAGATTTTTGTTGAATTCAGGAAAGAAACTGCAGGAATCTTATTTGGGTCGTAATCAGACCTATAGGGGAGTTTGAACAACTGGGAATTTTATGCATCGGCTTATCTAACTCCCAGACCCAATTTCTGGGAAGTCACTGGTTCTTGGGTCTGGAGTGCTGAATGGGTTATCATGGCAACCAGTGAAAACTGGTGTGCAAATGCATGCATGTTTTACTGGCCAACGGCACATTTCAAGTCAAGTTTCAACATGTGTGATCGTACATACTGGTGTTGCAAAACCACCATGCAAATCCACCATGCAAAGTCTTCTAGAAACTTGCATGAATTTACCAAAACTCCAACACTCCAAATATGTGTACTTTTGTTAAGTACATGTATTTGGAGTCCTAAATTTAAAACCCAAACCGACCTGCACATAGATGTCAATCTGTGAGCGTGGGTACAGTTGTGTCATGATAGCTGCCTCGAAGGTCCTCTGTAGGTTCTGGGACATCTCTTGTGACTTCCGGTCACCCATGGGCCTCTTCTTGCGCTCGCCTGTGCTGAAGGTGGCCATGCTATACTGGCAGTTGATGGTCACACGGTCATGCTGGGCCCTAACTCGGCCACCTGAAGCCTGGTATTCAATGAAGACAAGTCAGATTGTTTATGAATACCAGAGTTGTAATGATTATAGGCTAATCAGAAAGTGCTGCCTTTTTCAGATCCAGATGTCTAATTTTCGTGAAATTTCATGTAGAAATTTTGATACGCGAACATGTGCAAACGAATCTGGAAATTTCACGAAAAATAGACATCTGAAAAAGGCAGCACTTTCTGTTTAGCCTAGTGAGTAGGCCTATGCTTCTATATTCTAAAGCAAAAATAAACTACAAACATTTGACAAGCTAAGCCTAAAAATGTGAAAATCAAAATTTGACAAAGTTCGACATCTTTTTACACATGGTGGAAGTGTGGCCTTTATTTACGGAGGTAGTCCAGTAAATTGGCCACATTTATGGGGCTAGAGTTACTCAAGTTGTGGTTCAGTCAATGCAATATATTATTAAGGTAATGGTTCACCAATAAATTTAAAGAGCGCCCTCACGTTTGTGTCGGAAATAGGTATTCAATGTGGCAAACCAACGCGACGGCACGTGTTTTACCTCATGCGGTCCGTAAACCGTTGCAAGTGCCCTTGTGTTTCCTTGCTCAATGTAGGCTGATCCATCCGCTTGCCTGAATACACCCATTCGACACTGGATCTTCCGAAGCTCGTGCGGCCTTCGTCCATCAACGCGAAATCCTTGATCGGAAAGGAGTTCGATTCCTGCCATTTTTTGGCTGTTGCCTGCGCCAAATTATTTCTCGCAGCATATATAGTCTGGTCCCCGTCCTTGTTTGTCGTTGAAAAATGTGTTAATGAAAAGGACAATGACTAAACTGGTACTTGGACTGTCCATGGGATTTTCAACGAAAACATAATACACAAAACAGTGAAGCAGCTGAACTCTGGCGCCAGTTTATAAATACGCTGTAGTTCAGCGCGGAGGCGTGGTCGTGAATGAAGGTAAGCTAAGGAGGCAGGCTGGCCAGCTAAAAACACAGATTAGTGATTATTAAAAACATGGACATGATGGAGGTATGAATACTGTAGAAGAAACCAAAAATCAAATATTGAGATCATAAAAAAGTAGAAATGCAAACTCCTATCCTAGGTCTTATTTGGTGTATCCAGCGGGGCATGCAGGGGGGGGGGGGGGGGGGGGGGGCACTTTGCATAATCATAATGCCTGCTTAATGGTCAGTTTTGGTCATCTTGGATTTCTTGACTTTGGTTTTAATTGCCATGGCCGGGGGGGGGGGGGGGGGGGGGGGGGGGGAACCAATGGGGGCCATCCCCTGCGCGCCCCTCCCCCCTATTACTACGTACAATTGTATTAATATTTATAATCTGGCAGAATCTGGTAATGCAAACACCAAAGATCATGCTGAATGGCATTGTGTACACACAGCGCATGACTTGACTATTCCACACTGATGAGCAGTCCAAAAAACCTTGATCAAAATCCCATTGTGCACTCACACAGGGGAAGTCTACAGCTGTTGTAACAATTGTCAGCTGTTTTCACATCAGGCATATAATTGGTAGCACTGTTAGCAGTACATGTAAGTAGTTGTGCAGTATAGGCCTATACATGCATGTATTCAAACTGGTTTAACCCCATGCGCATGGGAAGCGGTCATGGCCGCGGCCGCTAATCCTCATTGGAATGCAGTTGCCAGCTGTGGTATGCCATGGCACACAGCTAGTGGGTAGTTCCACAGCTGCTGCTTTTGTGCAGTCCCGCTACCACACAAAGGCTGTGCAGTCATGCGGGCCACTTGCTCTATGTGTGGAGGAATGTCCCCATTATAACCGTCCTTAAGGGGTTAAGCATAAATGTCAGAGCTTGGTAGATCATGACCAAGTTTGATCTGACTGTCACAAGAGAATTTATGCAAATAAAAGGCCAGAGTATTGGTGCATAATGGAAATCTATCTATACTTTGAAATAGTGTAAGCACACTGAGCCTATAGGTTTTCATTATAGTCCAAACATGGTCCCCAAAAATATTGATACCAAGGTGTACATATAATATATCGGTACACACACAATAATTTTATTTAGGGCCTAAACCTCACCCCTAGATAATATTCCTGTTAATTGGCTTAATTGAATGCATCAGTTAGGCCAAAAAAAAAAAATAGTCGGTCTCTGGTCAGACCAAAGTTCCAAAATTGATGTGGCGACGCGGCAATTGTTGGTGTTTCCACTGTTCAAAGACACTTTTAAAATGAAAGATAAGTTGGACAAGAGAACTGAACATATTTACAGTGTCGTTTAGACTTGTATTGGTCTACAATTTATTTTCCGATGAATTTGTGGACTTTTTCGTTGTTTTTTTACTGCATTTTTCAAAAATAAAAAAAATAATAAAATCCAGGCGGCCTCCAAAAAGGAAGCGGGCGGGGACGAGAAACATGTTTTTTTTCTACTTCGCCTAATTTGGATTTTAATTCAAGAGTGGTGTACATTTCTAGTTGCAATGACTCGACAGTTTTAACGGTGACTTAGCAGTTTGTGAGACAGGCCTGCGTGTACAACATATTTGCAATTTACTTCAATCGAATTTGGTCGGATCACTTTTGGTGTATTGGTGTATGAAGTATGGCAGCTTTTTGTATTGCATACCAATCCTGTAAGTCATGTTTGTATTAATTGTCCAAAATTATTATTTGTAAATTCATATAGTTTCGTATATGTGCATGATACTGGAATAATACATTTTTACTAAAGTGAGCTAGTGTACTTGTAGTGTGTGGCATAACAGTTGTCCTAAGAAGGTACCAAGTCTAACCCTGCTACAGTGACATGTATGAGCTAGATGTACACAGGTGTCACTAGGGGATGTCAACACCCCCCCCCCTTCCCTTCCATTTATTTTTATTGGGGGTGTTGGTTTTTTGTGTGGAAAATCATTGTCCTGTCAGCAAAATCATGTGTCTGTCGGTAAAATCATGTTTCTGTCGGCAACAAATAGCGGCACCTATTGTCCGATTAACAGTGGCCAAGATCGTGTGCTTTGAAAAGCCCCCAACAATCGGATGGTGTCCAGCTCCTTGCTTTGTTGTCCTTACACCACTTTCTCCCCCCAATGAAATTAGTCTTGGGATCCCCCTCACTAAAAATTAAAAAGAACTGTATATGGTCAGTAAAGCTCTTTTAAAACTTGTCAAAGCATGTAAACAGTATATATTTGGGCTTAAATTTTTTGTATTTCCTTCATTTGCATTGCAGATTAACCCACGAGCAGGTTCGGTGTGACGGCATTTTTCAGTCATGTCCAGTCCGATGGCGGGGTTCCGCTTTGCGATTGACCGGGGAGGGACGTTTACCGACGTCTACGCCCGATGTCCAGACGGGCAGACCAGGGTCATGAAACTACTGTCGGAGGACCCTGGGAACTACCCCGATGCTCCCAGGGAAGGAATACGCCGCATACTACAACAGGTGAGTTACTTGCCTCAGATCATCAATCCTAGGGTTTAGATTTAAAGATATAGTCCATCATTTGTAATTTGTGCATTTTGTTCGTTTGAAGCAACAAAAGTGCTCAAGATCTAAAGAAGGGTACTGAACAACTAACCTGATGAAGTTTCAGCTCAGCTTCGGCTGTATATTCCGAGAAAAACAGCATTATAGGATCTCAATTTCAAATCAAAAGTTGCTGAATCATGTTTTGAATTGGGCCTGAATTCAACGTCCGAGACACGTTCTCACTGAGCCGATTGCAGCTACGCGATGTCGCGCACTGATCCGACAAATTATAGCAACCGCGCGTGCGTGTGCGTCGTGCCAATGCTTGCGCGTGCTTGGCCGAATAACAAAACGAACTACTAATCTAAATTTCCTACGATGCGTCTTAAGAAGCACCGTTGGAAAGGCCTTCTTTCGTTGATTACTTCAAAATGACAGCTTGCCAGAAAGAATAATTTCGCAGGGAGTTTAGTCCTCTTACTATCTTTCAACCAAGTATGTTTTTCAACAATAATTACGCCAGTTACTTTTCGGATAGCTGCACACGATGGACTATAGCTTTAAGCCTGTTAACCCTGGGAGGGATCTCCTTGTACATATTTTTGTCAATGTCAGGCGTTGGTCATTCTATAAACTTAGGGTCTAAAGTGTTGCATTTTGTACATGCACCTTGGTACTTTGTAATTTGCCATTCAAGAATTACGAATGACTGTACATCCAATGATAACAAAAATAGCATTTTTGGATATAGATCCATCAAATTAGGTATTCATGTAAAAAAAAAATTACATAATGTTAAAACGTCCATTGCGACTGCCTTAATTGACAGTGTTAATTGGCCTGCCTATGAGTATTAAAATAAAAAGTATTGAATTTTGTTGATGAAATGTTCATTTTGTTGCCAATGTAGGAGACCGGTCAGCTGTTGCCAGCTGACCAGCCATTGGACACATCGCAGATAGAGTGGATTCGCATGGGTACCACCGTGGCTACTAACGCTCTACTAGAGAGGAAAGGAGAACGCATGGCCCTGGTCATCAACAAGGGCATGAAGGATTTGCTGTACATCGGCAACCAGTCCAGACCCCAAATCTTTGACTTGGTGTGTACAATAGATCTAAACACCGCAAAAAAAGAAAGTCCACACTCATTGGAGGGATCCAAATGTTGAATCTGAATGTCTTATGATAACATCATTTATATACACCTTTGGGGAATTTTTTTGGATACATTTTGATACCCCGTTTGCTACCAAAGACTGTAAATCGTCCAAGATTGACAACGGTTTATGAGAAATGGTGCAGTTTGAAAAGTTGCAATTTAAGAGATACGCGAGGAGAAATTGCTGAGTGCCAACACACGTGCCCGTTATTCATTAGCCCCTATCGACTACACAGTGCCCGAGCAAAGCGCGGGTAATTCAATTTCACGTGCTCGCATGCATACAAGCACGGTGCGATTGATGTTCCCTGCCGTTCGTTTCGGGTAGTGTCACATTGTCGCACAGCAATTTCCATGTGACTCGCGCACTCTTTAAATTTGCAACTTTTCAAACTGCATCGTTTTTCATAAACCATTGTCGGTGTTGGACGATTTACAGTCTTTGGTAGCAAACGGGGTATCGACATGTAGCTAGCAACATTCCCCAAAGGGGTGTATAAATGACGTCATCATAAGACCATCAGATTGAAAATTGTGACCCCTCCAATGAGTGTGGATTTTCTTCAAAATCAATAAAATGACTGTTTTTAACAGTTAAGAGCTCCCTTCCTACATAAAGCAGGATTGACTGGCTGTGACTGCTTATGCAATGTGATACAGTGTTCCCTTGAAATAGCTCAGCTGAGAGTTAGGATGATTAGTCCCCCAAATTATTATATAATTATTATATTTTTGACTGTCTGTGGCTGTACACATAACAGAAGTTTTAAATAACTAGAGAGATAAAGCTATATACACAATGCACCGTAGCCTGTTGGGTGCATCCATGTTTGTGCACAAACCCACGGAAAGCTTGACATTTTGTACAGCTTTTGTGTGGCTATTTATAAAAAATTGATATTTCAGGGTGCCAAGCCAAAAAATACACAGAGAATTTACTGGGAATGTTTGACAAGAACTACATATTTCACTCTTTGTATTGTCACGTACTTTACACACAGTTTGGCTCCAACTCCTTCGTCTTGTAAGTAGAGATGTAACGATTCATCAATGTTTCAATCATATTCCTCATCTTTGAAAGATTATTGATATCTTCAACAGGAGATTGTGACCCCTGACATGCTGTACGAAGAGGTAGTGGAAGTATCTGGGAGGGTCATCTTGCAACAAGAAAGATGCGGGTTACCTAGGCGACAGGGCCTGGAGATTGTTACCGGTACAACGGGAGAAAAGGTGAGATTTAGGTGTTATTGACAAGTATTGTACAACATTTGCAAATATTCATAAACACAATTGCCAAATTATTTGGTAATAGCTCACTTGATTGTCATTAAATAATATCATCAAGCATCTTTTGCAGTTGGTGCATGTAGTGTGTGGTCTCCTTTCAGTTTTAAGAAAAGAGGAATTTCCTATCATTTTCAGTAAGGCCAAAAAAATAACGTAATAGTTCTGCTTCCGATTACCCTACCTACCCTATTCTGACAGCCCCTACCCTAATTTTTTGGGGGGGAAAATGAGGAAAAAAGCCCGAAAATCATCAATTACTACCTTTTACCCTTGACTACACGCAGACACCTCCATATGATCGTACACCCAAAAAATTTCCAAAAAAACGTTCCCTCCTACCCACCTACCCTATTTTCAAATGCCATGTAATCGGAAGCAGAACTACTTTTTTGGGGCCTAATCAACCAGGTTAAAGATTATTGGGCATGTTGGAAAAACAGCTTTTTCTTCAAATGCTACATCCTTTATTGAGCACTCTGGTTCAATGGAGATTGCTTTAGGATGGCTACCTTGTTCATGTTTTTGTTGTTTATTCAACAAGTGTTGAATCAGCTGCATTTTCTGCATTTCAAATTTTAAACCCAGAAGTTGAACTCAAAATCCTTTAGAAATAACTGAAACAAAACACCATTGTTGAGAAATTCAGAAAAGGGCCAATGAATGGCTGATATATCCTCTGTTTTCTTGCAGCTTGAGGTACGCGAAGACCTTAATAAGGAGAAACTCAGAGCCGATTTACAGAAGGTCCTTGACAAAGGCATCCGCAGCCTGGCTGTTGTTCTCATACATGCCTACACGTACGTATTGAACTCACCAGGGGCCTGTTTCACGAAACTCTTCTCATCTTAAGACGCATCCTACTGAAATAAAAACACCGTTTTTTAGAAATGGGCTTATGAAAGGTTGATATTTTCCTCTGATAAGGTTCAAGGGACATTTATTTTTTTGAAAACAAAACAGAATAACAGTCAATTGATAATCTGAATCATTCAGAATTCAACACCTTACACGTATCACCTGTAGGCCTGGGCGAGTAGTGGATTTTCCTACCCGAGTACTCGCAGAGAAATTACTCGTGAGTAGTCGAGTACTCACGAGCAGTTTTACTAAATTTCCATCAATACAGAAAATACGGTATAAACATAACTAAGAAGTAAGTTGCAACGCATGGAAGACACGCCACATTCAGCGCTGAGATATCCTTAACTATGCAAAACTTTGGCTCATTTTAATTGAAATTTTATTTGTTGAGAGAGTTAGTGGAATCCCAAGGAAACAGATGGAGGTAGTGATTCCTTTATTGCAGGCCTGCAAATCGTGAAGCTTGGGGAGTGGCCTGCTGAAAATCTTGTTCATTAAAAAAAAAACACCCAAGGCGCTGGAGATATATGAGACCCATTATGTAGCACCTTATAATGGTTTACAAGATGCTGCGGCGCATATTGCAGCCACTGCTAGAAACACCGGGGCAACTTCTCTTAGCGATAAGTGTTACTGGGTTCTTTAACGTGCATTACACAACACACGGGACCTACGGCTTTACGTCCCATCCAAAGGACGAAGCAATAATGGTAAAGTGCCTTGCTCAAGAGCACAAGCACCATGTTCCCACGGTCAGGATTCAAACCCATGTACCACGGCACACGAGTCGAACACCGTAACCATTGGACCACAGCACCCCACAATAATTGTGAAGCGCTTAGGGACTAAAGTATAAAGCGCTATAATGACCACCACATTATTTTTACATCTTTCGTCGCAGGTTTGAAAGCCACGAGCGAGAGATTGGCGAGATTGCTCGACAGATGGGCTTCAGTCATATCTCACTGTCCAGTGCTGTCATGCCCATGGTTAGAATGGTTCCCAGGGGATACACAGGTAATACACAAATACAACCCTAACTCCCTAGCATAATTTACATGTACTAGGAACCAGACCCATCCTGGCAGATTCCAACACCATATGGGAAACTGCACACACATATTTTTGACGTTGATTCTGGAGGTGTGCCCAACACTATGTAAAAGACTGTCAGTTTAGGGGTACTGTACCCATCCTGAGAGATTCCAACAAAAAAATGCCATTGGGTTTGATTGGTTGGGGGAGGTTAGGTTAGAGGTTGAGGGGAAGGAGTCCAACATAATTGGTGCCTCGGTGTCGGTGTTGGCTGATTTGACTTTCTTCTGACGCGAAGCCAAGGGAGATTAGTCCACATTAGCCAACACAGAGGAACCAGTCATTTTGCACTATAGACCATGATCATGAAATCAGAGTAGTTATTTCAGATTGTAAAGATTTGAGTTTCTCTCTTTGTTATGCCCCGCGGCGAAGCCGAAGGGGCATACTGTTTCCGCCTTGTCCTTCCGTGGGTGGGTGGGTGGGTGGGTGGGTGGGTGTGTGGGTGTGTGTGTGGGTGGGTGGGTGTGTGGGTGTGTGTGTCCGGACAAATCTTGTCAGCACGATAACTTGAGAAATACTTAACATATGAACTTCAAATTTGGTCTGTGTATTGTTCTTGGTAATCCTAAGAGGCCTATTGCATTTGGGGCCGAAAGGTCAAGGGTCAAGGTCACAGTGGCTGAAACAATAGAAATTTTGTCAGCGCGATAACTTGAGAAATACTTTACATATGAACTTCAAATTTGGTTTGTGGATTGTCCTTGGCAATCCTGAGAAGCCTTTTGCATTTGGGGCCGAAAGGTCAAGGGTCAAGGTCACAGTGGCTAAAACAAAAGAAATTTTGTCAGCGTGATAACTTGAGATATACTTTACATATGAACTTCAAATTTGGTTTGTGGATTGTCCTTGGCAATCCTAAGAGGCCTATTGCATTTGGGGCCGAAAGGTCAAGGGTCAAGGTCACAGTGGCTGAAACAATAGAAATTTTGTCAACGCGATAACTTGAGAAATACTTTACATATGAACTTCAAATTTGGTTTGTGGATTGTCCTTGGCAATCCTGAGAAGCCTTTTGCATTTGGGGCCGAAAGGTCAAGGGTCAAGGTCACAGTGGCTAAAACAAAAGAAATTTTGTCAGCGTGATAACTTGAGATATACTTTACATATAAACTTCAAATTTGGTTTGTGGATTGTCCTTGGCAATCCTAAGAAGCCTATTGCATTTGGGGCCGAAAGGTCAAGGGTCAAGGTCACAGTGGCTAAAACAAAAGAAATTTTGTCAGCGCGATAACTTGAGAAATACTTTACATATGAATTTCAAATTTGGTTTGTGTATTGTTCTTGGTAATCCTAAGAAGCCTATTGCATTTGGGGCCGAAAGGTCAAGGGTCAAGGTCACAGTGGCTGAAACAATAGAAATTTTGTCAGCGCGATAACTTGAGAAATACTTTACATATGAACTTCAAATTTGGTTTGTGGATTGTCCTTGGTAATCCTAAGAAGCCTTTTGCATTTGGGGCCAAAAGGTCAAGGGTCAAGGTCACAGTGGCTAAAACAATCGAAATCTTGTATTTATTCTGAGATCATAGGGATTAGGGATTAATTCATATAAAACCTACAGAAGACACTAATGCTGTCAATGAACATTCCATGTGACCAAGGTACATGTAAGTTGATGTTAAAAGAGTGGTGTTATGTCATGGGAACAGTCACGGTTGCGGGGCATTTGTGTTTGTAAACACACCTGACTTGTTTCATCTGTTTGTTGTTGACGTGTTAATAGTGTTGATGTTTTTCTCATACAGCGTGTGCAGATGCCTACCTGACACCGTGCATCCGGACTTATCTAACTAGCTTTGCGGGGGGTTTCCGGGACAATCTGCAAGGGAAGAGGGTGCTTGTCATGCAGTCAGATGGTGGACTCACCCCCATGGAAAAGTGAGTAGGTCCCAGATCACCAAGGAAAACAGATTGAGTTTACAAACTTTAATGGGCCAGCAATATATCCTACATGTACATGAATGTTTTTTAACTCTAAATCCCTACTGTCTTTTGCTAAGTACTGGACCAATTCGGCCATTTAATGCATGCTTTGCTTTAGGCCTCCAGGCCCAAGTCCATCATACTCCATCAATATTTAGTCAAACCAGGCCTGCATGACCAAGTCCCCAAAAATCCACCAAGATGGGGAATGGATTTTGATGGAGTTGGGGAAGTTAGGGTTAATAATCACCCTCAACAATTTAAAACCCTGGATTAGCCATGATTGCTTATCATGTCAGGACTTGAATGTATTTTCCAGGTTCAATTTATCCCGTGCTAAGGCAAAAAAAAAAGTCTCCGGTTTCTGGTATGGAGCTTGCCCCAAAAGTGGTGCGGCGACGCGGCTTTTTTTTCCTTTTTCTTTTTCCTTCAAATGTGGGCTGCTGACTACAAATATATAGAGGCCACATAAAGCTTATACATGGACTCGATCGTAATCCCACACGTTAAAATTGTGCAGCAGCAGGATTCCAGTCAAACCAGTGAGTTTGGCGGTTCTGAGACATCATCTTACATTGAAAAAAAAAACTTTTTAATTTTGCCGACGCGCATGGCTACGGCGACGCGCGCGCATACCAGAAACCGGAGACTTTTTTTTTGGCCTAATCATGCACTTGTCATTTTTCCAGGTTCAATGGTTCCATGCTAGTAAGGATTTGACATGGCTTGACTGTGTTTTCCAGGTTCAATGGTTCCCGTGCTAATCAAGGATTTGACATGACTCAATTGTATTTCCCAGGTTCAATGGTTCCCGTGCTATTCTATCAGGACCAGCTGGGGGAGTGGTAGGCTATGCTGTCACGACGTACAAGAGAGAAACAGATCTGCCTGTCATAGGATTTGACATGGGAGGTAGGTTACCAACCGATAGCAATGGTTGATGATATTTTTCTCTCCCAAATCCCATGCTCGTGAAACTTTTTCGTCGCGTGCCTGGCAGAAGGGCGTATACGCTTACGCCCGTTTGTTTTGGATATCCAAATATTCGGACAAATGCAGTTTGGAGTAATCCAATTCTAAATTATTTGAAAATGGACAACCCTAGCTTGCCTTGTCTTGATACTTTTCAGGAACATCGACCGATGTCAGCCGCTATGCTGGGGAATATGAGCATGTCTTTGAGACAACCACGGCAGGGGTGACAATCCAAGCACCACAGGTAATTAAAGTTAAACTCTTCCCTTACTATCTGCTCCGTTCACAAGTACCCCCTCACCGGCAAAGAGAGTACAGTTGGGGTTGACCGACCGACGCCATCTTGCCTGACTGCAATTCATTTGTTGTGAAGTGCGGCCACTGCGTGTACATAGTACAAATCCCCTGGTGTACGTGCGTCACACACAAGGAACTGTACGCGTCAACCAGCGAAATGTCCCGCACATGGGACGTCGTTGCTAAGTAGAAGGGCGCCCTCTTCGTCGGCGCACGAAGCTCATGGGCGAATACTGGTTCCCTCACTTATGTGCCAAAGTACGCAGACTGAATATGCACCAACGTGTAGTGTCTTCGTGTGGGCAACAGCGTTCAAGTCTCCTGGTGGTCTCCCCCAATTCCCTTTGTAACTCTTGAATATTTGAGTACGCAGTCCATAGAAAGTTTGACAATCCCACTCTCTTTGTTTCAGCTGGATATCAACACGGTGGCAGCCGGTGGAGGTTCGCGGCTTTTCTTCCGCTCTGGACTGTTTGTGGTCGGTCCAGAATCGGCCGGGGCACACCCTGGACCCGCCTGCTATCGCAAAGGTTGGTGGTCATGGAATTTTTCATTGGTTGTACCATGAACAAAATGTTGGCCCCATCGAGTATTTTGCATTAAAAAGTAATGCAATCAAAATCATCACATGTCGGGGAAAAGTCACAACACTAATATAATCTCATTGTCAATTATGGTGCAACAGGCAACAGTCATCTGAGTCTGACAAATTTCTTAAAAATACTTGCATGAGCAACAAAAGTTGCAACATGTAGGATATAATACTAGGATTGGAATCGGCAACCTCTGGATCACCATACAGAATCTCTATTGATAACATTGTTATAATCTGTTGACCAAAGGATTAGTGCAAATTTATTATTTATTAATAGGTCCTGTTATAAACAAGTCAGATGAAGCTATCGGCTTCGATAACGCACATGTATAGAATACAAACGCAGATATGCAAAGAGCCGTACAAAAGTCGTACAAAGTTTTGAGATTTCCATAGGTTTGTGCACAAACATGGATGCGCCCAGCACGCATCACTTTGTACATCGAGTCAGCGCTCTGGTAATTTAATATAGCTCTATGGCACACCTCTCAAATAATAAAAGATCTTGTCGTCCCCTTTAATTTGATACCACATTTCAGGTTATGATGCTTGTAGTTCTGAAGATTTGATAAATTTTCCACTTGTCAGCCATGTCAACGTTTGTGGGGAATGACCCATGGTCATCTTTTCGTAGACTATTGCAAAAGTAAAGATTTGCAAAACTGAAAACAGCGCTCTGGTTTAAGTATCGTATACATTTTTATCTTCATGTAGGTGGACCCCTGTGTGTGACAGATGCTAACCTTGTCTTGGGTCGTCTGCGTCCAGAGTTCTTCCCAAGTATATTTGGCAAGACAGAGGACCAACCATTGGACATGGAGGCGTCTGTCAATGCATTCATGAAACTCACTCAGGAGGTAAAATATTGTTTGTTAAAATTTATTTACTACGTAGGCTCGTACAAAAAACTGAACAATTTAGAACATTACCTACCTGAAGGACAAATCAGCTGCCCAGTGCAAACTTCAGTGAAGAGCACTGAGCTATATTAAAGTTACATTACCTGTCTTAATTTTGTACAAAAAAATTGTGTAGTGACAGCATCCTCCTCATTCACTCAAAAATATGGCCAATTGTCTTTTCCGTTTAAAGGTGAACGAGTTCTTGGCCTCCCAGCCGGAGGGAACCAAGAAAGATCCAATGAGCATGGAGGAGGTTGCCATGGGATTCATTAACGTTGCCAACGAGACCATGTGTCGACCAATCAGAGCTCTGACTCAGGTAATTATATCTCTGGCTTATTATCACTCTATTAAGCAAGTCTCGTAAAGCTGCTCCCTAATCAGTGTAAGTCACAAGGGGAGTCAGTCAGTCAGCCAAGCTCAAAGAAGATACTAGGCTTGCCTCGGGGACCAGCACACACTGTTTATATCTTGTTGGCAAAAATATCACAAAATAAGAAACAAAACATTTTTTTGAATCTCTAGAATCATGTAGAGCACAATTACAAAAATGAACGGCAGCTGTTCTGTACATGATGAGTTTTAAAAAAACCGAAACCCAAATGTCGGGACTATTATTTTATTGAAGTTCTGCATGTAGCACTTTCAAAATCTAGTTTATGAAAGCCCATTTCGTAAGCTTTCTTTTAGTACAAGAATCATTCAAATCCCTCATGTACTTTTCAAGTTACGGAATTTTAAACACAACCACCGTTTTAAGGTTCTGTCCACGGATCACCAAATAGGTGTGCCTTCTTTCAGCAAAACGAAAACAATTCACACGCATCCCTATGTGATTTGTTTTCGTTTTGCTGAAAGAACACTTTAACCTTCTTGTGTTCCGAGGACAGAACTTTAAAACGTTGGTTGTGTTTAAAAGTCCGTAACTTGAAAAAACCATAAGTGATTTGAATGATTCTTGTACTGAAAGAAAGCTTATGAATTGGGCTTTTATAACCTAGATTTTGAGAATGCTACATGCAGAACTTCCTTAAAACAATGGTCCCAACATTTGGGTTTCATTTTTTTTTTTACTCACCCCGTACTTTACAAGGTTAAGTCTTTGCCCAAGAGGCCCAATATCTCAGGTCAGTTGTTATTGTGTCTCTTCAGGCCAAGGGGCACGACACCTCGCGCCATGTGCTAGCCTGCTTTGGCGGCGCAGGAGGCCAGCACGCTTGTGACATAGCCAGGTCATTGGGCATGTCAACTGTCTTCATTCACAGGTCAGTTGTACCCTTCCTCCCTGTTCTCTGAACGCACTGAAAAAAGTTGAAGGTTTTCATGGTTTACTCATGTGAGGCACTCCAGGTGACCTGAAACCGAGGGAGTGTTCCAGTCATGCGAACGTGTTTGTGTTCACAAGCTAGGACTTGCAAATGTGACAACCGCAAATGGAACGATAATGTCATAGAAAAAGTGTTGTCAAAATGAACTTACTGGGAGGGTACAAAATGCAGACTCTTATCTCCGACAGGATCATTACGTTCACTGTTCGTGTGTTGGCCATATCGAAAAACATAGTAAACGGCTCAGGAAGACTGTTCGCCTTTGTTGGTTAAGGTAGAGTATATCATTTGCAGCTATCCAAAAAGTAACTGACAAAATTATTGTGAAAAGCATACTTGGTTTAAAAATAGTAATGGCACTAAATCTCCATGTGAAATTATTCTTTCTGGCATGCTGTCGTTTTGAAGAAAACAATAAAAGAATGTCATTTCGAAAGATGCGTCTTTAGACGCATTTTTGGAAATTAGTAGTTCATTTTTAATTCGGCGATGCCCTGAATGAGTGCGCTCAAGCGTTGACACGATGCACACGTGCGCACGGTTGCTGTACTTCGTCAGTTCAGTTTGTGACGTCGCGTAGCTGCAATCAGCTGAATGAGAACGTGTCCTGGACGCTGATTTTGGTCGCAATTCAAAACATGACTCGGCAACTTTTGAATTGAAATTGAGAACCTAGAATATTGTTTCTTGGAATATACAGCATTCACTGAGCTGTTACTTCATCAGGTTAGTTGTTCAGCACCCTTCTTTAGGTTTTTAGCACTTTTGTTGCTTTTTAACGAAAAAGCAATGCACAAATGATATACCCTACCTTTAAAGGGAATGTACCACATTTGCTTTTGCTGCAATTTTCAGAAATAAATGGATTTGGAGGATTAGTATGTTATAGCAAATATTGTTAAAATGACTTGTTTCACGATTTGGGCTTGTAGATGCTGAAAAACCAAGAAAACCAATCATGTTCTTGTAGTCTGGTTCCCTGACCCCACTTAAGATGAAACAGAGCAATTTATAAACTTTGCGGAATTGTAAGGTCAGAGAATCAGTCTAGCAGGCTTGTACCCCTTCACAGGTGTGTAATCAATTGCAAAGAAAACGCGAATTAACTAATTATGAAAAATTAGGAGCACTTTTTGAAAAAAGCCAGTTTTCTCCAACGCTGGTCGGCCGACCAGCGTTGGAAAAATCCCATTTTTCTTGAAAATGACAGCACACCAGGAGCCACGATTTTACAGAATGTTTTAGACTGTCATTCCCTAACAATCCAGTACGGTATTTTGTGATAATTCGATCGTTTCGTTTTGTGATGTTTGCAAATGTTGTATCTTCCCTTTAACGTTATTATTTGAGATTTGCTCACATATACACTGTGTTATTTTTGCCGTAGGTACTCTGGTATTCTGTCGGCCTATGGTATGGCCTTAGCTGATGTAGTACATGAGGCCCAGGAACCCTGTGCATTGCGATACGAACCCAGCTCCCTGGCTAAAATTGACGACCGGATCGACGAGCTAACCAGGCAGTGTGTACAAGAACTACAGGCTCAGGGATTTGCAAGGTAAGAACAGGGGCTGAAGTCGTGAAACTTCTAAGAGTACAGACCAGTAAATAAATTCACTTGCCACCAGTGATAAATACCCCTAATTAAAAAAAATCAGGAAACTGCTTGCAACTCTCACAGGCAACATGAAATTAAAGCTTGATTTACCTTTTATTTTCTGTTCAATTTTTTTGGTGGTTAACCGATCACTTTTGGTTGATTTTTCCCTCCAAAGATGATCACCCCTAAAAACAGTTCTGAAGCCCACTGCCATTGTGAAACAAGATCCCCAATCCCATTGCAAAGAACAATTAATGGAGAAAAAAAATGCTGTTTTGTAAAAAACACAACACATTACAAAACAATAAAGTCATTTATAAAGCGCTCTTACTCATAAATGGTTTCACAGTGCTGAACAGTAACTAGAAATAATCTGGAAACATGAATCAAGTATCAAATAAATATTTTTGAAGAGTCTTCCTGTACGCATCCAAGGAAGGATGTTCTGGGCACATGAAGCAGAATCACGTTCAATCTTGAGCGGCAAATACAAAAGTGCTTAACAGTTTCACTGTAAGGTACACAAGAAAGCGCTTACTCTTTTAGTGGTGTGACTTTATGTCAATTTTTGTTTGTACCTGATGCAGATCCCAGATTGAAACGGAGCCCTATCTGCACCTGCGCTACGATAGAACGGATTGCGCCCTCATGTGTTCAGCTGCTGACTACCCGGCCAGTCAGACTACGTGCCGCCATGGGGATTTTGAGTTAGCATTCAACTCAAGGTAATGGGCTTTATTCTAAAATGAATGAGGGCGCTCTAAAACATGCACGCAAGTGCGTGTGACGCCCTCGGCTGGCCAGTGTGGCATTTGAGTGGTGCACATGTTGTTGTCCATGGGCGGAGCCTAACAGATCGGCCTTTTGTTCCCTCTAAAGGTACAAGCGAGAGTTTGGCTTCACCATCCCGGGCCGGCCAATCGTTGTAGACGACATCAGAGTACGCGGTGTCGGTAAGACGGACATGGTGGACGACAGACATCTCAGGCCAAGCAACCAGAAGCCCAAGTTTCAAGTGGTAAGTGGAGACTAAGTGGCGTGTTTACACTAAAGCCACGAACAAATGCAATATCTGGAAAACATTAGTACTGAGATGACGTTACACTTTGCTCACACATGTGCTTTTTCGTATGGAAACCAGGGGTGTGTTCCACGTAACGCCACCGATGCTTACAGTTCGCAAACTTGGCAGCGTTTGCACAAGTGGCACTGACTGTTTTATCACTGCTATTGAAATTTCCTTGTTAGGGAAATTAGGACCAAGTTATGGGGACTTTTTTACTGTCCCCACAGTGTCTTCAATCCTCATGATAAAGTATCGCCCATTAAGTGTGTAGCGCCCACAATTTTAGAACAAGTATATGTGTTCATGAGATGTTCACCTGTTAAGCGGGCACTGCGAAGCAGGCGTTTTTCCCCTGAAGTGGGTGACTTGCCCGTGAAAGTGGGCGACAGGGGGCAAAGCCGCCTCTCTCCCTGCAAAGTGGGTGACATGCGGCGAAGCTGCCTATCCCGCGAAGTTGGCGAGGCAAAGCCTCGTTACACCTATTGGGTCTTCTTAACTTCAGATTTATCTCTGTCTTTGTCTTTTAAAAAAATTTAATTCCCTTGATTTCTGAGAATAGGACTGCTCTTCTGGCATTGTGTAAAGTTTCGTGAAATCGGCTACAGAAGGCCATGAATCCCAGAAATATACGTGAAAAAAAGTCTGAGACGATAGCAACCAAGCTCTACAACTCAGTGTTTTATTGTGTTATCTAAATTGCGTGTTCCTAAATTGCATGCTTCCTACATTTCTATCTCTTTCCTTCCAAAAATCCTTATCAAGGTGACGAAGTGTTACTTTGACGTCAAGTATTGGGACACCAAGCTCTATCTCCTGGAGGACCTGTCATCTGACCATACCATTGAAGGCCCCGCCATCTTGATTGAGAAGAACAGCACCATAGTTGTGGAGCCCAACTGCCAGGCACGAATAACCGAACATGGTGACATCAAAATCCAGGTAAGTTGAAAAATATTTATCCGTTGCTTAACCCTAAACTCCCTAGGCATTTTTGCTAGGATTCAACCTCAATCCTGCAAAATCCTCCAACTGCCTCCATGTAAAAATTGCATACAGCTCAATCCTCCAAAATAATCCGTTATTTCTTGAATGTGGTCTTTGGAGGGGAGACCACTGCCTCAATCCTGCAAATCCTCAGGCAATCACTGTCAATATGTTGAGGCAGAGCCAATGACATTCTGGAGCAGTGCGCAGGATTTCAAGTATAATATAGTCCTAAATTTACGCACGGCTGAGCATAAACAACACAAGGTCCGGCCCAAGACCTTGACACAGTGCATCCTCCAAAATCAGCAACGCACTTTTGCCATATAGCAGACCTGCCAACTCTCCCGGATTTTGCGGAAGACTCCCGAAAATCGGTCGATCTTCCGACTCCCGGCACATCTTAAAAATCTCCCGGATTGTCACTTTGTGCGTACAATTTTTTTTACTTACTGTATTTTTTAATTGCAACAGGGTGAGTTTTAATCAAAGTCAGCATAAGAATAATTTGTCTTTAATGTCTCCACTTTTCTTAAACTGAAAATTACGTGCATAAAATGTAAATATAGGCTAACATGTAGCATGCACACATTGGAAGAATTAGACTCCTTACATGTCTAATCCATTTCCCTGCGCTTTGCAGCGTGGAGGAGCACCGATCAGTAATGCACATTTCAAATGTCGATAGTTTATGTTGTGGTGGTTAGGATTCTCAGGCATACAGTGGGTCTGGAATCAAGTCTACACAACTGGTAAACTGCAAGAGTATGTACTTTCAAAGGTTTAAAACGTTTACCAGTGAATAGTCTGTCACCAGCGAATTGTTGCAGACATCGCACTTGTCAGATGGATACCATACGGTTGTCACACGCACACCGTGGGACCAGTGTAGTGTGAATGTCCAACCATGGGGAAATGTGGTCTCAGTGGAAGTATTGCGGATGCGATATATGATAACAGGGGGAGCGACTGGTCTCATGAAAGAGATCAACCAATAGGAAAACGGAGTCCAATTTTTAAAGGAGTCGGTTTGTCATGAGACACCGGAACGCAGTTGTTTTTGTACACATGTCACAGTAGACTGGTGCGATAAAAAATGGCGACGAAAAACCTGACGAAAGTGAAGAAGTATCTTCACAAATACAGAGAGGAGTATAGCAAAGAATTTTTAAACCTTTAATTTTCGCTTTAAACTTCACAAAAACATTCACTACATAGAAATTACTGCCTCTCAGACCTAACAAAAAGTGAAATCTCTCGCTTTCCATATTGCTATCTTACTTTTTAAGTTTGACACTTTGTTACCTTTTTTCTGTACTAGTTGAAAAACATTTGCAGGCATAGCCGTCGCAGTAATCCTCACAGACTAACTCATGCAATACAGGGTGAGTCAAAAAGGCGAAACCCAAATGTTGGGAATATTGTTTTAGTGCAGTTCTGCATGTAGCACTTTCAAAATCTAGGATATGAAAGCCCAATTCATAAACTTTCTTTTAGTACAAGAATCATTCAAATCACTCATGTACTTTTCAAGTTACAGAATTTTTAAACACGAAGTGTGCATTCTTTCAGCAAAACGAAAAACAATTCACACAAATCCCCATGATGTGATTTGTTTTTGTTTTGCTGAAAGAAAACTTAACTTTTTGTGATCCGTGGACAGAACTTTAAAACGGTGGTTGTGTTTAAAATTCCGTAACTTGAAAAGTACATGAGTGATTGTAATGATAAAAGAAAGCTTATGAATTTGGCTTTCATATCTTAGATTTTGAAAGTGCTACATGCAGAACTTTACTAAAACAATGGTCCCGACATTTGGGTTTCGTTTTTTTTACTCACCCTGTAGAATAAATTCACAAGGCACATAACCAAAAAAAAAAATAGCTGCTTAGGCCAAAAAAACAAATATTCGGTCTCTGGTCAGACCAAAGTTCCGGAATTGACGCGGCCACGCGGCTTTTTTTTTTTTTTTTTTTTTTTTTTTTTTTTTTTTTTCTTCAAGCTTGGATTATACAGACAAGGTGGGGTACTATTTTGCTTTTTTGGTGTCCTCATGTACATTGGTGTCCTCCATAATTTGCCTTGGTGCTTTCAATCATTTGCCTTGTGCAAATTCCCATTCCTTGGTGCTCTTTGGTAAACAAATTGAGGAGGTGCGGAAATAGAGGGCGCTGTTGGAGCTACCGCAGAACATTTTGGAATAAAAAAAGATCGACGCGCATGATTAAAATCAACGCGCGCTGACCAGAGACCGACTTATTTTTTTTTTTTGGCCTTACCACACTGACTTCAATCTGGTAAATTCTAGTAAATGACTGCATCAATATTAAAAAAAGAAGAACATTTTATATAAATCGACATATTACATGAAGGGAACGCTCGACAAAACAGAGAAAACTTCCATCTTAGAACGGAATCTATCTAAGGTGGTAAGGGCTCAAGCTCAAAAACTCATCAATGTTACTGCTGCTTTGCTAAATTATCGCATTCAATAATGAGATGCATGTATTAGAGGTAAATTGTTTGTTAAATCTATTACATTGTAGGGAAAAAAACAAATCCAGGGCTAATTTCATGGTGCTGCAATAACAGTTAGCAGAACAGTTGTGCTTACTACTTAAAAACTTGTGCTTGCCTTAAACACCTTTTCATGACGTGGATGTGCTAACAGATGCGCGTTCATGGATATTTCTATTGTTACATCACTAATTGAAGCAACGCTTTCCGCTGACGAAAAGGTGCCTTTTGCTGTGCTTTCGGTCTCCATGAAATAGACAAATGCCCTGTTAGCAGAAAATCATGTGCTAGCGCTGCTATTGAAGCAGACGATCAAATTCATAGCGCTGCTAAGCATGCCATTCTCTGCTAACAGAGCCTATGTCTATTTCATGCAGACCGTAAGCATCAGTAAGCACACAAAAGCCACACTTACCTCAGAGGAAAAAGTTGCTTAAATCATTGAGGTAAAAGAAATCTCCATGCGCGCTCAACCGTACATCCATGCCGTGAAATAGTGCTTATGGTTAGCTCAATTTTCTGCTATTGTCAGCACAACTTTTTTGGCAACGCTATGAAATAAGGCATGGAAACGAAGACATTTGTACCGTTAGTGAAGTAACTTTACCTACATACAATGTCATAACCCTACTTAAATTCCAAAATGAGATGTTAAAATAAGTGACACAAATCCTTCAAAAAGTTATATATACACCTATAATAAAATAATTTAAAAAATTAAAAATTAAATTAAAAAAACCTGATTCCCTTCACTGTAATCGTACAGTTTTATAGGGCCAATGATTTTCCGTTTCAGAAAAGTGCAATTTCCGTTTTCAAAAATCCTGAATTCCGTTTCAGGCTGAAAAATTCCGTTTCACATTTATTCAATACATAAAAAGGCATTTAAACATATACCATGTACACAGAAAATAATTCCAAGACGATAATGAAATAGTCGTTTGGTTGGAGCGCGGGAAAACTGCCCCAAAAAGATTTCTATTTTATCAAAGGCCGATCAATGTACAGACATAGTATTTAACTTCCCCACAGTCAAGTCGTATACTGCACTGCCACTGCCACACACGTAAGAAACATGCAATAGCCATACAGGCAAAACTTGTTGGTTTAGAATATTGTGTCATTTTATATCAGGAATATCTCAAAACTGTAGGGTGTGTATTTACAGGTAGAAAAAAAATTTACGATTGAAAAAAAATATGAGTACCTGTCTCCCGGGTACCCGTAAAATAAACCCAACCCAAAATTTAAATCTCGGAAGTTGCTGTACTGATTGTACATAAAGATCCGCACGATAATACTACCACACCTGCGTCATTACAGCAAGATACTTTTGTACAGCAAGCTCAATACAAGGTGCAAATGGACTGATCCAGTAAGCTCCGCCCAGTGCGTGCACGTGGGTAAATTAACACGTGCTCTTCTCCAATGCCACGCTGCATTTTCCTGCCGCGCGCATCATACGCGCGTGCACGCATGTCGGACTTTTGTGCACGCATGTCGGACATAAATCACGGCTGTGATTGGTCAGAACACCATGGGGCGGTGCTTACTGGATCGGTCCATTGTATTTTTCACAAGCGTCACAAACATCAATCTGTTGGTTTTTTTTATGCAACCTGACATTCAAAATCTTCTTTTTTCATTGTTGAAGAATTACTCAAATAGTAGGTTACCGGTACTCAATTCCATCCATAATAAGGAGCCGGATGGGAATTTTCCCGTGTTTTCTCCCAAAAGGGTTTTTCTTGGGGTTTTCGCCCCTCCCGTAATCAGCGAATATAGTTACAGCGATATATTTTGTTCTTGATGTTACAAGATACATGTAGATCCAAATTTTTTGTGTTCACTGAATCCACCTTATAGTAAAGCCTTCACACTGTACATGTAGTTATAATAGATTTAAAATATATTGTACTTACAATATTTGCTTAACAACTATGCATTTTAATCAAATAATGTTTTATACCATTGTATTGAATTGTATTGTATTTGTAATGTGTTGTATATACATGTACATGTTTGTAGTCATTATTTATTGTATGCAGGGCCCCCAATGGAAACCAGTTTTAAACTGTTTGGGCATACCCTGGGTAAATCAATCAATCAATCAATCAATCAAATTGAAAATCAAAATCAAAATCCAAAATCCAAAATCCAATCAATCAAAATCATTGGGAACCAGTTCCTGACATCAGCGGTCAGGAACTCCGGTACCCAGATACCCCGGTACCCGGATACCCCTATACCCTAATACCTGTGTACCCGGATACCCCAGTACCCGGATACCCCTTTACCCTGATACCTGTGTACCCGGGTACCCAGATACCCTAGTACCCAGATACCCCAGTACCCAGATACCCCTATACCCTGATAACTGTGTACCCGGATACCCTGGTACCCAGATACCCTGGTACCCAGATACCCCAGTACCCGGATACCCCTTTACCCTGATACCTGTGTACCCGGATACCCCAGTACCCGGATACCCCAGTACCCGGATACCCCTATACCCTGATACCTGTGTACCCGGATACCCCAGTACCCAGATACCCCGGTACCCGGATACCCCTATACCCTGATACCTGTGTACCCGGATACCCCGGTACCCAGATACCCATGTACCCGGATACCCCTTTACCCTGATACCTGTGTACCCGGATACCCTGGTACCCAGATACCCCAGTACCCGGATACCCCTATACCCTGAAACCTGTGTACCCGGATACCCCAGTACCCAGATACCCCGGTACCCGGATACCTATGTACCCGGATACCCCGGTACCCAGATACCCCAGTACCCGGATACCCCTTTACCCTGATACCTGTGTACCCGGATACCCTGGTACCCAGATACCCGGATACCCCTATACCCTGATACCTGTGTACCCGGATACCCCGGTACCCAGATACCCCAGTACCCGGATACCTGTGTACCCGGATACCCTGGTACCCAGATACCCCAGTACCCGGTTCCAATGCACAGAGTGATATCCTGCACTGAAGTCGGCATCTTTGGACTCATCATCGGATGAATTGGATTGGATGAAAACTCAAATTAGAAAATAATCAGTGGGAAAAAAAGGCAATAACCTGCCTATCTGGCTGTCACTAATAGGGATCTGCCATGCTGCCTTCTTTGATGACTTGAGTAAAGAGATATTCTTCCGATCTATAATCACTGTTTAATTTCTCCTGGATCAAGAAGAATCAAAGTGGTTTTTTTTTTAAGGAAATAGCATAAACTTTCTTTGCAACCAGTTCACTCGGCTTCGCCTCGTGAAATGGAAAAATCCAGATTTTACCTTGTGATAATATTCCTCCCATTCCACGCTGAGCCACTCAATATTTGTATACTATCCTATTTAGCTTAGAAATGGTGAACTTGCAGAATATAACCAATGCTGACTGTATTCATAGTGGAACCATCGCAACGTCAACTGCGTTAGCTCCATGGCTTTTGTGACAGCAACAAAAAGTTAGCTTGAGTCCTTGTCGGAATTTCTTGTATTTCAACTCATAGATGATGGGATTAATGACTGAATTGAAATATAACATAATTTCAGTAATTGCTCTGAAGTACTTGAAGCCTTTTGAACCACAAAAAGAAAATGTTGGATTCATGCAGAGAAGAAAACTTGTGCCAACTGGTGTCCATAGGATGATCAGAGCTCCTAAGACGATCATAAGCATGCTGACAAGACGCTGTCTGGCAATCACAAGATCATAGGCTGCTGCCCTTGCATGTTGCAGGTTCAGGGCTTTTGCTTGTCTTTTGAGAGTGACATGTATCTTGTAGTAGGCCAAACTCATCAACGTTAGTGGTAGCAAGTATGATGAGAAAAATGTATAAATTTGAAGCAAAATCAGCAATGTATCATCTTGGTGTTCAGTTTCTGAGCAAGCCAGGTCTGGATCATTGCTGGGTTTCAATGTAAATAAAAATGGTAACAGAAATAGAAATGATGTCACCCAGATCAGGGCAATCAGAATTTTCATCCGTGTTGCTGTGAGTTTCCTTGCATACTGTAGTGGATGCACTAAAGCAACGTATCTCTCGAATGTTACCACGCAGAGATTGTAAGCAGATGCATTCGTCAAAGCCCATCCCAAAAAGTAAGATTGCAGGAAGCGGCAGAAAACAACCTTTCCACCAAAGGTTTTGGGCACATAGTCAATTATTTTACAGTCTTCATAATATATTAGACCACTAAGAATACACTCTAGACACGACAGCATATCAGCCACAGCCAAATTCACCAGCAGGTAGTTTGTCATAGTGTGTAGGAATTTAACACGTAGAATGACGAAGCACACTAAGAGGTTTCCCAAGACACCAATGACTCCTTCCGCAATCAACAAATGGCAAACCCACTTGCCTATACCGGTAGCTGGCTCCATGTTGTCAAGGAGTTGCTGGGTTGAATTCATGGCTGACACTTTGGGGAATGGTGTTGCTGAAAAAGTTGTGTCCGACATATTCGATCGTTAAATACTGTTGATACAATGTTCACAGATTATAGCTGGCCAAAACAGTTGAAGGATTCTTTGGACCAAAATATGCACATGGCCCTAAATCGACACTTGATGAACATACAATGTACAATAATGATGTATTTTTTTGGCATAAAAACCTGTGTTCCAGAGCATTATCTAAGCATATTCTCGTCAGTACTTTTCTTGGTCTTTTATCAAGGAGATTCCCACAGTGACTGCTAATAAAAGTAGCCCTTTCTGTTGTAAAACAGTCTGTGTATCCAGCAATAAATTCTCACTTGTAGGAAAACGTTTGCTGATCATGTAGCATGCTCACTGTATGCAAACAACGCTCAGAGTGATATCCTGCACTGAAGTCAGCATCTTTTGACTCAGAATCGGATGAATTGGATTGGATGAAAGCTCAAATTAGAAAATAATGAGTGAGAGAAAATTGGCAATAACCTGCATATCTGGCTGTCACTTAGGGATCTGCCATGCTGCCTTCTTTGATGACTTGAGTAAAGAGATATTCTTCCGATCTATAATCACTGTTTAATTTCTCCTGGATCAAGAAGAATCGAAATGGTTTTTTTAAGGAAATAGCATAAACTTTCTTTGCAACCAGTTCACTCGGCTTCGCCTCGTGAAATGGAAAAATCCAGATTTTACCTTGCGATAATATTCCTCCCATTCCACGCTGAGCCACTCGATAGCTTAGAAATGGTGAACTTGCAGAATATAACCAATGCTGACTGTATTCATAGGGGAACCATCGCAACATCAACTGCGTTAGCTCCATGGCTTTTGCGACAGCGACAAAAAGTTTGCTTGAGTCCTTGTTGGAATTTTTTGTATTTCAACTCATAGATGATGGGATTAATGACCGAATTGAAATATAACATAATATCAGTAATTGCTGTGAAGTACTTGAAGCCTTTTGAACCACAAAAAGAAAAAGTTGGATTCGTGCAGAGAAGAAAACTTATGCCAACTGGTGTCCATAGGATGATCAGAGCTCCTAAGACCATCATAAGCATGCTAACCAGACGCTGTCTAGCAATCACAAGATCATAGGCTGCTGCCCTTGCATGTTGCAGGTTCAGGGCTTTTGCTTGTCTTTTGAGAGTGACGTGTATCTTGTAGTAGGCCCAACTCATCAATGTAAGTGGTAGCAAGTATGATGAGAAAACTGTATAAATTTGAAGCAAAATCAGCAATGTATCGTCTTGGTATTCAGTTTCTGAGCAAGCCAGGTCTGGATCATTGCTGGGTTTCAATATAAATAAAAATGGTAACGAAAATAGAAATGATGTCACCCAGATCAGAGCAATCAGAATTTTCATCCGTGTTGCTGTGAGTTTCCTTGCATACTGTAGTGGATGCACTAAAGCAACATATCTCTCGAATGTTACCACGCAGAGATTGTAAGCAGATGCATACGACAAAGCCCATCCCAAAAAGTTAGATTGCAGGAAGCGGCAGAAAACAACCTTTCCACCAAATGTTTTGGGCACATAGTCAATTATTTTACAGTCTTCATAATATATTAGACCATAAAAAATACACTCCAGACACACCAGCATATCAGCCACAGCCAAATTCACCAGCAGGTAGTTTGTCATAGTGTGTAGGAATTTAACACGTAGAATGACGAAGCACACTAAGAGGTTTCCCAAGACACCAATGACTCCTTCTACAATCAACAAATGGCAAACCCACTTGCCTATACCAATAGTTGGCTCCGTGTTGTCAGAGAGTTGCTGGGTTGAATTCATGGCTGACATTTTGGGGAATGATGTTGCTGAAAAAGTTGTGTCCGGCATATTTGATTGTTAAATAGTGTTGATACAATGTTCACAGATTATAGCTGGCCAAAACAATTGAAGGATTCTTTGGACCAAAATATGCACATGTAATGGCCCTAAATCGACACTTGATGAACATACAATGTACAATATAATGATGGAGTTTTTTGGCATAAAAACCTGTGATCCAGAGCAACATCCAAGCACACTCTCATCAGTGCTTTTTCTGGTCTTCAATCAACAAGATTTCCACAATGACTGGCAATAAATGAAGCCCTATCTGTTACAAAATAGTCCGTGTGTCCAACAATAAATGTTTGCCTTTAGGAAAAGCTTTGCTGATCATGACTATGCTCACTGTATGCAAACGACGCTCAGAGTGATATCCTGCACTGAAGTCAGCATCTTTTGACTCAGAATCGCATGACTTGGATTTTATAAAACTAAAAGCTTGAATTAGAAAACAGTGAGTGAGAGAAAAAAATGGCGATAATGTGCGTTTATATCTTGCTGTCACGTATAGACTAGAGCTGCAAATTACTGCCGTTGGTGACTTGACAAAAGAGATGCAGTCGACTCTGTTAATACAAACTCTGCCGGACCTAGCCCAAATGTTTGTTTTATCAGAATTTTGAATTAAGAAGAGTGCCGCTCTCATTTATTGTGCACATAAAGCACGTGTTGCCTTTTGTTTGCTCTTACCAAAATGTGTCTTCACATTGTTGTAGTCATGAGAGTAGACTGTATTCTTCCGATATTTAGTCACTGTTTAATTTCTCCTGGATCAAGAAGAATCGAAATGGTTTTTTTTTTTAATGAAATAGCATAGCCTTACTTAGCAACCTGACCATCAAGGCAAGATCTACTTCTGGATATCAAATCTAATACCATTTTAATTGCAGTACCTTCTGCTTCATATCAGAAACAAATCTGCCATTCAAACCTAGAAAGCTGATGATGTCTGCATGGGTTACAACTGTAGCAGGCGGTTGTGGGTGCGAGTCCCACCCGATCAAGCGAGCTTGTGAATGTTCTTATTTACAAGCTTTTGAACAACACAGAGAAAACATACAGTGCTTATCAAATTAATTTTGTGAAGGGCAAATCCAAATGTTAAAATTTACATCTGCCAACACAAACAAATCAATAATGCTAGACATTGCCTCACACAATTAAAATAATATAGGCCCTAACCAGATTCAGTGTGTGCTTGAATGCAACTACTAGACGAAAGATGTTACTTTAGGTATTCTTTTTTTCATTGAGGTCCCTAGACATAAACCAGTTTCTCATCTAGTTTTCTGAGAAGATGATGATAAAAAGTTGGAGTTTTAATAACAATTTTGTATGTTGAACACAAGCAGCAACATTTACTTTAACCCTAGGTCTTTTTGCTAGGATGTAGCCTCAATCCTGCAAAATCCTCCAATTGGCCTCATGGAAAAATAGCATCCTTAATCCTGGAAATCCTCCATTATTTCTTGAATATGGTCCGTGGAGGGTTGATCACTGCCTGAATCCTGCAAAATCCTTCGACAGTGCCTGTCTTTGTTGAGGCTTGGCAAGTGACATTCCGGAGTAGTATGGAGGATTTCAAGCATAATCCAGGCCTATAGTTATGCATGGCTGAGCAAAAACAACACAAGGTCCAGCCCAAGACCTTGACAAAGTGCATCCTACGAAATCAGTAACGCACTTTTGCCATGTAACCGCAATCCTCCAAATTCCTCCACTTTGGCAAAGAGAATTTTGAAGGATTCAGAGCGGTTAGGGTTAAGAAATCAGTGCTGGCTGATTGGTACATTACTATGCTACACTGTACTATCCTATATAGCTTAGAAATGGTGAACTTGCAGAATATAACCAATGCTAACTGTATTCATAGGGGAACCATCGCAATGTCAACTGTGTTAGCGCCGTGGCTTTTGTGACAGCAACAAAAAGTTAGCTTGAGTCCTTGTCGGAATTTCTTGTATTTCAACTCATAGATGATGGGATTAATGACTGAATTAAAATATAACATAATACAAGTAATTGCTTCGAAGTACTTGAAGCCTTTTGAACCACAAAAAGAAAATGTTGGATTTATGCAGAGAAGAAAATTTGTGTTAATTGGTGTCCATAGGATGATCAGAGCTCCTAAGACCATCGTAAGCATTCTGACAAGACGCTGTCTGGCAATCACAAGATCATAGGCTGCTGCCCTTGCATGTTGCAGGTTCAGGGCTTTTGCTTGTCGTTTGAGAGTGACGTGTATCTTGTAGTAGGCCCAACTCATCAATGTTAATGGCAGCAAGTATACTGAGAAAAAATGCAAATACTCCAAGCAGAATGTGAAATGTATTGTCTTGGTATTCAATTTCTGAGCAAGCCAGGTCTGGATCATTGCTGGGTTTCAATGTAAATAAAAATGGTAACGAAAATAGAAATGATGTCACCCAGATCAGAGCAATCAGAGTTTTCATCCGTGTTGCTGTGAGTTTCCGTGCATACTGTAGTGGATGCACTAAAGCAACATATCTCTCGAAAGTTACCACGCAGAGATTGTAAGCAGATGCATAGGACAAAGCCCATCCCAAAAAGTTAGATTGCAGGAAGCAGCAGAAAACAACCTTTCCACCAAAGGTTTTGGGCACATAGTCAATTATTTTACAGTTTTCATAATATATTAGACCATAAAAAATACACTCTAGACACACCAGCATATCAGCCACAGCCAAATTCACCAGCAGGTAGTTTGTCATAGTGTGTAGGAATTTGACACGTAGAATGACGAAGCACACTAAGAGGTTTCCCAAGACACCAATGACTCCTTCTTCAATCAACAAATGGCAAACCCACTTGCCTATACCTGTAGTTGGCTCCATGTTGTCAAGGAATTGCTGGGTTGAATTCATGGCTGACACTTTGGGGAATGGTGTTGCTGAAAAAGTTGTGTCCGACATATTCGATCGTTAAATACTGTTGATACAATGTTCACAGATTATAGCTGGCCAAAACAGTTGAAGGATTCTTTGGACCAAAATATGCACATGGCCCTAAATTGACACTTGATGAACATACAATGTACAATAATGATGGATTTTTTTGGCATAAAAACCTGTGTTCCAGAGCATTATCTAAGCATATTCTCGTCAGTACTTTTCTTGGTCTTTTATCAAGGAGATTCCCACAATGACTGCTAATAAAAGTAGCCCTTTCTCTTGTAAAACAGTCTGTGAATTCAGCAATAAATTCTCACTTGTAGGAAACGCTTCGCTGATCATGTAGCATGCTCCCTGTATGCAAACAACGCTCAGAGTGATATCCTGCGCTGAAGTCAGCATCTTTTGACTCAGAATCGGATGAATTTGATTGGATGAAAGCTCAAATTAGAAAATAATGAGTGAGAGGAAATTGGCAATAACCTGCATATCTGGCTGTCACTTAGGGATCTGCCATGCTGCCTTCTTTGATGACTTGAGTAAAGAGATATTCTTCCGATCTATAATCACTGTTTAATTTCTCCTGGATCAAGAAGAATCAAAGTGTTTTTTTTTTAAGGAAATAGCATAACCTTTCTTAGCAATCTGTCCATCGAGGCAAGATCTACTTCTGGATATAAAATCTAATACCATATTAATTGCAGTACCTTCTGCTTCATATCAGAAACAAATCTGCCAGTCAAATCTAGAAAGCTGATGATATCAGCATGGGTTACAACTGTAGCAGGTGGTTGTGGGTGCGAGTCCCACCCGATCAAGCGAGCTTGTGAATGTTCTTACTTACAAGCTTTTGAACAACACAGAGAAAACATACAGTGCTTATAAAATTAATTTTGTGAACTGGTGAAGGGCAAATCCAAATGATAAAATTTACATCTGCTAACACAAACAAATCAATAATGCTAGACATCGCCTCGCACAATTAAAATAATATAGCCCCTAACCAGATTCAGTGTGTGCTTGAATGCAACTACTAGACAAAAGATGTTACTTGAGGTGTTCTTTTTTCATAGAGGTTCCTTGACATAAACCAGTTTCTCATCTAGTTTTCTGAGACGATGATGATAAAAAGTTGGAGTTTTAATAACAATTTTGTATGTTGAGCACAAGCAGCAACATTTACTTTAACACTAATTAACTCCCTAGGTCTTTTTGCAAGGATGTAGCCTCAATCCTGCAAAATCCTCCAATTGGCCTCATGGAAAAATAGCATCCTTAATCCTGCCAATCCTCCATTATTTGTTGAATATGGTCCGTGGAGGTTTGATCACTGCCTGAATCCTTCAAAATCCTGCGACAGTGACTGTTATTATGTTGAGGCTTTGCCAGTGACATGCCGGAGCAGTATGGAGGATTTCAAGCATAATCCAGGCCTATAGGTATGCATGGCTGAGCAAAAACAACACAAGGTCCAGCCCAAGACCTTGACAAAGTGCAGCCTACGAAAACAGTAACGCACTTTTGCCATGTAACCTCAATCCTCCAAATTCCTCCACTTTGGCAAAGAGAATTTTGAAGGATTCAGGGCGGTTAGGGTTAAGAAATCAGTGCTGGCTGATTGGTACATTACTATGCTACACTGTACTATCCTATATAGCTTAGAAATGGTGAAGTTGCAGAATACAACCAATGCTAACTGTATTCATAGGTGAACCATCGCAATGTCAACTGTGTTAGCTCCATGGCTTTTGTGACAGAAACAAAAAGTTCGCTTGAGTCCTTGTCGGAATTTCTTGTATTTAAACTCGTAGATGATGGGATTAATGACTGAATTTAAAAAAAACATAATATCAGTAACTGCTGTGAAGTACTTGAAGCCTTTTGAACCACAAAAAGAAAATGTTGGATTTATGCAGACAAGAAAATTTGTGTTAATTGGTGTCCATAGGATGATCAGAGCTCCTAAGACCATCGTAAGCATGCTGACAAGACGCTGTCTAGCAATCACAAGATCATAGGCTGCTGCCCTTGCATGTTGCAGGTTCAGGGCTTTTGCTTGTCGTTTGAGAGTGACGTGTATCTTGTAGTAGGCCCAACTCATCAATGTTAATGGCAGCAAGTATACTGAGAAAAATGCAAATACTCCAAGCAGAATGTGAAATGTATTGTCTTGGTATTCAATTTCTGAGCAAGCCAGGTCTGGATCATTGCTGGGTTTCGATATAAATAAAAATGGTAACGAAAATAGAAATGATGTCACCCAGATCAGAGCAATCAGAGTTTTCATCCGTGTTGCTGTGAGTTTCCGTGCATACTGTAGTGGATGCACTAAAGCAACATATCTCTCGAATGTTACCACGCAGAGATTGTAAGCAGATGCATAGGACAAAGCCCATCCCAAAAAGTTAGATTGCAGGAAGCGGCAGAAAACAACCTTTCCACCAAATGTTTTGGGCACATAGTCAATTATTTTACAGTCTTCATAATATATTAGACCATAAAAAATACACTCCAGACACACCAGCATATCAGCCACAGCCAAATTCACCAGCAGGTAGTTTGTCATAGTGTGTAGGAATTTAACACGTAGAATGACGAAGCACACTAAGAGGTTTCCCAAGACACCAATGACTCCTTCTACAATCAACAAATGGCAAACCCACTTGCCTATACCAATAGTTGGCTCCGTGTTGTCAGAGAGTTGCTGGGTTGAATTCATGGCTGACATTTTGGGGAATGATGTTGGTGAAAAAGTTGTGTCTGGCATATTTGATCGTTAAATACTGTTGATACAATGTTCACAGATTATAGCTGGCCAAAACAATTGAAGGATTCTTTGGACCAAAATATGCACATGTAATGGCCCTAAATCGACACTTGATGAACATACAATGTACAATATAATGATGGAGTTTTTTGGCATAAAGACCTATGATCCAGAGCAACATCCAAGCACACTCTCATCAGTGCTTTTTGTGGTCTTCATTCAACAAGATTTCCACAATGACTGGCAATAAATGAAGCCCTATCTGTTACAAAACAGTCCGTGTGTCCAACAATAAATATTTGCCTTGAGGAAAAGCTTTGCTGATCATGACTATGCTCACTGTACATTGTATGCAAACGACGCTCAGAGTGATATCCTGCACTGAAGTCAGCATCTTTTGACTCAGAATCGCATGACTTGGATTTAATAAAGCTAAAAGCTTAAATTAGAAAACAGTGAGTGAGAGAAAAACATGGCGATAATGTGCGTTTATATCTTGCTGTCACGTATAGACTAGAGCTGCAAATTACTGCCGTTGGTGACTTGACAAAAGAGATGCAGTCGGCTTTGTTAATACAAACTCTGCTGGACCTAGCCAAAATGTTTGTTTTATCAGAATTTTGAATTAAGTAGAGTGCCGGCCGGTCTCATTCATTGTGCACATAAAGCACATTTTGCCTTTTGTTTGCTCTTACCAAAATTTGTCTTCACAGTGTTGTAGTAATGAGAGTAGACTGTATTCTTCCGATATTTAGTCACTGTTTAATTTCTCCTGGATCAAGAAGAATCGAAATGGGTTGTTTTTTAAGGAAATAGCATAGCCTTTCTTAGCAACCTGACCATCGAGGCAAGATCTACTTCTGGATATAAAATCTAATACCATTTTAATTGCAGTACCTTCTGCTTTATATCTGAAACAAATCTGCCATTCAAACCTAGAAAGCTGATGATGTCTGCATGGGTTACAACTGTAGCAGGCGGTTGTGGGTGTGAGTCCCACCCGATCAAGCGAGCTTGTGAATGTTCTTACTTACAAGCTTTTGAACAACACAGAGAAAGCATACAGTGCTTATAAAATTATTTCTGTGAAGGGCAAATCCAAATGTTAAAATTTACATCTGCTAACACAAACAAATCAATAATGCTAGACATCGCCTCGCACAATTAAAATAATATAGGCCCTAACCAGATTCAGTATGTGCTTGAATGCAACTACTAGACAAAAGATGTTACTTTAGGTGTTCTTTTTTTCATAGAGGTTCCTTGACATAAACCAGTTTCTCATCTAGTTTTCTGAGACGATGATGATAAAAAGTTGGAGTTTTAATAACAATTTTGTATGTTGAACACAAGCAGCAACATTTACTTCAACACTAATTAACTCCCTAGGCCTTTTTGCAAGGATGTAGCCTCAATCCTGCAAAATCCTCCAATTAGCCTCATGGAAAAATAGCATCCTTAATCCTGCAAATCCTCCATTATTTCTTGAATATGGTCCGTGGAGGGTTGATCACTGCCTGAATCCTGCAAAATCCTGCGACAGTGACTGTCATTATGTTGAGGCTTTGCCAGGGACATCCCGGAGCAGTATGGAGGATTTCAAGCATAATCCAGGCCTATATTTATGCATGGCTGAGCAAAAACAACACTAGGTCCGGCCCAAGACCTTGACAAAGTGCATCCTACGAAAACAGTAACACACTTTTGCCATGTAACCTCAATCCTCCAAATTCCTCCACTTTGACAAAGAGAATTTTGAAGGATTCAGGGCGGTTACGGTTAAGAAATCAGTGCTGGCTGATTGGTACATTACTATGCTACACTGTACTATCCTATATAGCTTAGAAATGGTGAACTTGCAGAATACAACCAATGCTAACTGTATTCATAGGTGAACCATCGCAATGTCAACTGTGTTAGCTCCGTGGCTTTTGTGACAGAAACAAAAAGTTCGCTTGAGTCCTTGTTGGAATTTCTTGTATTTAAACTCGTAGATGATGGGATTAATGACTGAATTAAAAAAAAACATAATATCAGTAACTGCTGTGAAGTACTTGAAGCCTTTTGAACCACAAAAAGAAAATGTTGGATTTATGCAGACAAGAAAATTTGTGTTAATTGGTGTCCATAGGATGATCAGAGCTCCTAAGACCATCGTAAGCATGCTGACAAGACGCTGTCTGGCAATCACAAGATCATAGGCTGCTGCCCTTGCATGTTGCAGGTTCAGGGCTTTTGCTTGTCGTTTGAGAGTGACGTGTATCTTGTAGTAGGCCCAACTCATCAATGTTAATGGCAGCAAGTATACTGAGAAAAATGCAAATACTCCAAGCAGTATGTGAAATGTATTGTCTTGGTGTTCAATTTCTGAGCAAGCCAGGTCTGGATCATTGCTGGGTTTCGATATAAATAAAAATGGTAACGAAAATAGAAATGATGTCACCCAGATCAGAGCAATCAGAGTTTTCATCCGTGTTGCTGTGAGTTTCCGTGCATACTGTAGTGGATGCACTAAAGCAACATATCTCTCGAATGTTACCACGCAGAGATTGTAAGCAGATGCATAGGACAAAGCCCATCCCAAAAAGTTAGATTGCAGGAAGCGGCAGAAAACAACCTTTCCACCTAAGGTTTTGGGCACATAGTCAATTATTTTACAGTTTTCATAATATATTAGACCATAAAAAATACACTCTAGACACACCAGCATATCAGCCACAGCCAAATTCACCAGCAGGTAGTTTGTCATAGTGTGTAGGAATTTGACACGTAGAATGACGAAGCACACTAAGAGGTTTCCCAAGACACCAATGACTCCTTCCGCAATCAACAAATGGCAAACCCACTTGCCTATACCGGTAGCTGGCTCCATGTTGTCAAGGAGTTGCTGGGTTGAATTCATGGCTGACATTTTGGGAAATGGTGTTGCTGAAAAAGTTGTGTCCGGCATATTTGATCGTTAAATAGTGTTGATACAATGTTCACAGATTATAGCTGGCCAAACCAGTTGAAGGATTCTTTGGACCAAAATATGCACATGGCCCTAAATCAACACTTGATGAACATACAATGTACAATAATGATGGATTTTTTTGGCATAAGAACCTGTGTTCCAGAGCATTATCTAAGCATATTCTCGTCAGTACTTTTCTTGGTCTTTTATCAAGGAGATTTCCACAATGACTGCTAATAAAAGTAGCCCTTTCTGTTGTAAAACAGTCTGTGTATCCAGCAATAAATTCTCACTTGTAGGAAATGCTTTGCTGATCATGTAGCATGCTCCCTGTATGCAAACAACGCTCAGAGTGATATCCTGCGCTGAAGTCAGCATCTTTTGACTCAGAATCGGATGAATTGGATTGGATGAAAGCTCAAATTAGAAAATAATGAGTGAGAGAAAATTGGCAATAACCTGCATATCTGGCTGTCACTTAGAGAGCTGCTATGCTGCCTTCTTTGATGACTTGAGTAAAGAGAAATTCTTCCGATCTTTAATCACTGTTTAATTTCTCCTGGATCAAGAATAATCAAAGTGGTTTTTTTTTTAAAGAAAAGTGGGTAGCCCTACTTTTGCATCCTGCTGATCGAGGCATGCAAGATCAACCTCTGGATATAAAATCTAATAACATATTAATTGTTTTAATGGAATGTTCAAGCAATTCTATGCAAGTTTGCTCATTTCCACATCGTCCTTGATAATTTTCATTACCATATTTTATCAAAACACAGTGACATTGTCAGTGATAGTTTTAGGGGCAATGAGTTTAAGTTGTGTACTTTGACATGGGTGCCACTTTGTTGAGATTAATCGTAAGTTTCTAGTGATGTTACAAACGGACGTTGTCGGGGAATGAAATTGGTAGGGCAATGAAGTGGGAAAAGGAAGGGGCGGGGTCTCAAGGAACAGTGGTGGGCAGCGGCAGACTTTTTGTCTCCGATTTAGTAAACAGGACTTTGGTTCCTTTCCTGAATTGTAATAATGATGGAATTGCTGATTACTACGTTTGGCAGCATCTGTGTATATTCAATGATTTTCAAAGGCCTTTTCGAGTAAATTTGAACTTTGTATATTATCTTTCACATTATATCAGGTTGGCAGTGGCATAGTGAAGCACATAGGCACCGAGCTGGACACCATTCAACTGTCGATATTCTCCCACCGTTTCATGAGCACAGCAGAGCAGATGGGTCGTATCCTGCAAAGGACAGCCATATCAACCAACATCAAAGTATGCATTACTCCTCCCCCATCCCCACCCCCACCCCTGACCCCTCCCCACGCCCACTCCCACCCCCACTCTGACCTCACCCCAAAATATCATAACTGTTTACTGTCCAGCAAGAAATTGACTGCAATCGCAACATTTTGGATAGTCATAGAACACTTCTGGATGGTTAGGAAGCACTACTTTTGTGGTTGCAGTCTTTAAAATGTAAGTAGTCAGAAGCTTTCAAAATTACGAAATAAAAATTTGCAGTGAGACTGCACAACTTTATTTGGGCTTAAGGTTTAAGCTCAAGAAAGAGATACTATCCTACAAAAAAAACACATGTCACATACAAACGTGTGTTCACCGTCGATCGTGGACATCTTATTGTCCCTCTTTTGTTTGTACTCGTAACTTTTTAGGAAGACTTCCATATGTTTTGTGCACGACCCCAATCGCGGATGTATGCTGGGAATCGTGGACGATATTGTTCTCTGGTATTTTTTGTCCACGGTTTGAAAAGATGAACACATACACACACACAAGTTTGGAGAAATGAGCTTTCACTGAAATTATCTGGTACATTTACAAGTTCTCTGAAATTGTTTTATTCCACAAATGAAATTATTCTTCACTTTTTTTCCCCTCTTGAAGGAGAGGCTAGACTTTTCCTGTGCCATGTTTGGGTATGATGGTGGTCTGGTAGCCAACGCCCCTCACATTCCTGTCCACCTTGGTGCAATGCAAGAGACAGTCCAGTATCAGGTGAGGAAAGTGCCAGCCTACCCCAAGTCACATGGGCTTAAAATACTAGGTGGATTTTAGTAGACTCTAAAGTATGTTTCAGTGAGAGGGGGGGGGGCATTTCACACTGCTATTTTTGCCCTGGGTAAGTGTTTCACCCCAGGGCCCAAGCGGGGTTGAGCTCGTCCTTGGGTGGGGGCATTCGAAGAATGAAACGTTGCATGTTTTCACCTATGTGAGGCCCCCTGAGCCGTCCCTGAGAGTTTTTTTCTGGTGTGGAATTTTAATATTTCCTGCTGTGCACCATTTTTGTCAGAGGCATAACTTACGCACGAGTGGTGCTTTATTCCACCACTATCCCACTCTGAGAACAGCAGGATCTCGCAAGTTGTTGGCAACATGTTCCTCACATCTGTTGAGATAGGTAGTTGTATTTTTCACGGAAAGCTTGTGTAGATTGGAATTACTATGTACGAAATCTGTGCATGCATTAATGCCATTGTGTACCGTTGGACAATCACAAACAAACTGTGTTTCTCTGTACATTTGACTATCGGCCTAAAACCAGTCTTCTCAGAGTATTTCTGTCATACCTAATTGACGTTATAAACTTTCATGCAACTTTTCCTCGGATCTGCTGATTTCCTCGTTTTTTACTTCTCATGGATGCCATTTCAAATTGAAAAATACTATACAAAATCTTGTGTGGTTTGGAGTTTCCTACTTTTTTTCTAAATTCCCAGTTGCACGCCTGTAAAAAAAAAGTACACAAAGGGAAAACCATCTGTATTTCATTACACATCCAGTTGGGACATGGTGGAACTGTCTTTTACATTCCATTTTTCCTCGGATTATTTCAGATGGCATTCTGGGGTGACGATTTGAGAGAAGGTGACATGATACTGACCAATCATCCGTGTGCAGGAGGGAGCCATCTCCCCGATCTGACTGTCATCACTCCAGTAAGTAGTTTAGTCTGGTTGTTTCTGCCACACAAGGATTAACGACTCAGTCAAACTCCTGGTTAGACACATGATAACGGCCCGTACAGGTTGGCGTAGCGGTACTTTCCTCGCCTTCCACCGCTGTGACCCGGGTTCGAATCCCGCCTGGACCAATATGTGGATTGGGTTTTCAGTCCCTGCCTGATTCCGTGGGTTTACCTCAGAATATTCCTCTGGGCTTTTCCTTCCCACCTCTAAAACTGTAATTTCTTCTCATTGTCTTCTCTCTACAGGTTTCGTCAGGCTTGCGAGCTACAGTGCCTAGGGCACTTTTGAGGGATCCTTGGTTTCATTACCAGAAAGAAATGAAATTAAAATAAAATAAATAATTACCATGAATACTTGTCAACAAAGACCCAGACAGCTCAACCGCTTCACCTCCCGCGACGGCTGTCAAATTTGCAGGGCTCTGCGCCCGATCTGATGTCGAAGTCTGTCCAGCCAGCTAATTATAATTTTGAATATTCATGTTCCTAAGTTTTTGGCCTTGATTATTGAATTCTCATAAGTGATAACTACCAGTACATAACAATGTTAACGCCAAGCACAATATCTTTAGCTTTAAAATGAACTATGAAATGTCGCATTTGTTTTATCGGTTCGGGACCACGCCTCTCTAAAACTTTTTGATGAAAGCCTAATTAAGAACAAGATTTGAGTAAAGGGTGTTCTCAAAAAAGGTGTCATATTCATCTATGACGACAAAAACTGCGCAATGCCATCTGTTATATCCTGAAATATTTATTTTTAACAAGTTTGGAACATTACATAAGGAGTGGTTTTGCGTTGAGCTTTTCCGTTTTAGATGTCATGCAAAACACGGACAAAATGGCACACCTGGAGAACTCACGTTTAACATATTAACGGGTATTAAGGCCCGTTATCATGCGTCCAACCAATTAAGGCAAGTCTGTTCAGTGCATTTTGTACTAGATAGTCATGCAATTTTTCCTCGGATCTGCTGATTTCCTCGTTTTTGTACTTCTCATGAATGCCATTACAAATTGAAAAACACTGTACAAAGTCTTGTGTGGTTAGGAATTTCCTCTTTTTTTCTAAATTCCCAGTTGCATGCCTGACTAGAGCTCGGAACAGTCGTTCATCCTCGTGTGTGGGAGCCGTGTTTCGGCAAAACAAAAAAAGGGAATTTTTTTTTTTTTTTTTGTGGTCAAAATGCCTACCTCAAACAAGAGTTTGTATTTCATAAATTCAATAATGTGTAGTTGAATTTGTCATCCATAGGTCTTCTACCCTGGCTCCCCTAAGCCAGTTTTCTATGTGGCAAGTCGCGGGCACCATGCTGACATTGGCGGGACGGTGCCGGGCTCCATGCCGCCCAACTCCAAGCACCTCAATGAGGAAGGGGCTGTCTTTGAGACATTTAAGCTGGTCAAGGATGGCATCTTTCAGGAAGAAGGTATGTCTCTTCGAGCAAAGATTTGGAGTGTTCAAAGTCCAGATCCTGAGTGTCAAGTTTGAGTCCTTGACTCTGTTTATAATTAGTTTCAGAAACAAGGCACTGAGAGATCGAAGGGGTTGGTTGAAGTGGCTAACCCCCCCCCCCCCCCCCACCCCTCAAAACCTCTGAACTTAAGCATTGCGTTGTCCTTTGCTATCCTTCCGCACAGCTTTGATAGAAGCCCTTATGGCACCAGGCAAGATACCAGGGAGCAGCGGTACCAGGAATCTCCATGACAACCTGTCAGACCTTAGGGCACAGGTTGCAGCCAATCAGAAGGTAGGCCGAGTACCAGCAGGCCGAGTACCAGCGGGCCATAATTTTTAGTGAGAAAGGGAGGTGTGACAACTCTATTTTTCTTAGACTTGAAATCAAGTCCGTAATTGACCGGGTTTAGTTCGTCATATACCTCTAAAATGATTTAATTTTCAAACAGGAAAATATTTTCATGGGCAAGAGTACCTTGCACGAGTACAATTTTTAAGTTTTCTTGCAAATACAAGTACATTCTCATGAGTACAGGTAGCCTACAAATACATAAAAAATGTGCTTAAGTATGGGTACTACAACAACCATTGTTGAAACTTATTCCTCCCTCTACACATCTGTTGTTTCCCTCCGTTTCTCTCCACCCAAGGGTATAAATCTGATCAAGGAGCTGATTGACAGCTATGGTCTGGACGTAGTCATGGCTTACATGGGTCACATCCAGAGCAACGCGGAGATTGCCGTCCGGGAGATGCTGAGGGAGATCGGAAGGAACACGCAGGAGAAGCTGGGCACCACGAGGCTATCAGCTCAAGATTACCTGGATGATGGCACGCCCATTGTCCTATCCATTGACATCAATATCGAGGAGGTATAACTGGCTTTTCATATCAGAGGCTTTGTCTCAATGTTGCCATCTTGATTCACTATCAACCAAGTATTTAGTTACAATATTCACAGAGAAATATTCCTAAGTCTTTTTTTTTTAACTGATATTCTATGAATTGGTATTACTTTTCAACGAGGCTATTTGCTGCCTTTCCCCTGCTTCGCGGCTGAGTAAACATGCATCCAGTAAGCATGCAGATTTTATGAATTTCTAATCTCCTCACAGGGCACTGCATTTTTTGACTTCACTGGCACTGGGTTTGAGGTCTACGGTAACCTGAACGCTCCCAAGGCTATCACTAAGTCAGCAATCATCTACTGCCTACGATGCATGATTGGCCATGACGTCCCCCTTAACCAGGTACTAGTCTCAGTCAGGAAAAAAAATGGGAAATCTCCCCAATCTGTTTCGCTACCCGCTCCGTTGACAAGTACCCCCTCACCGGCAAAGAAAGTACAGTTGGGGGTGACCGACCGACGCCATCTTGCCTGACTGCAATTTTGCCGCGCCTCGCGGCCATACCACTGCGTGTACATAGTACAAATCCCCTGGGGTACGTGCATCACACACAAGGAACGGTGCGCGTCAACCAGCTAAATGTCCCGCCCATGGGACATCGTTGCTAGGTAAAAGGGGCGCCCTCTTTCGTTGGTGCAAGGAGCCGATACCGAACACTGCTATACCGAACATTCGGCTATACCGAACATTCGGTTATACCGAACATCGTCCTTGGCTCCCGATTTTTGTGTACAAAATGTACCGAACATTGTTGTTGAAAATTGTCAACAAAAGAGTGACAAGTGGCTATTATTTTCCCAAGGAATAGAAGGGAAAAGCCACCCATCGGTGTAGGTAGTTAGCTCAAAAACTGTGTAATTACATAATTCAATAGTTGGCGCGTGTTCAAAGTCGACCTTTAGTAACTACCAGGCGTGCAGGGTAAAGTTCTGAAGGGTGCTATTTATTGAAAAGTGAGTACCGAAGCACCAGCAGCTTAAAATCGCTATGCCAAACGATCGCTGTTACAAACAATGTCTGTGGATCCTGTGATGTTCGTTATAGGGGCATTCCACTTTACTAATTACTAGAGCGCTAACTGACTGTACACAGTGTAGCCAGCTGTGGCAGCTTAAAATAACGGCATAATTAGTTACGCCATAATTTGTTGCGTAAGTAAAACTTTCCCGAAACGTGTCATAACTGAAATGTTGTGCAACAGGGACTGTTGCACAACTTGTACACAATAAAAAGTGGCGCAAGTGGAGTTACGCCATTGCGTAAAGTTTCGTGAAATTGGCTGTTGATATTGCAAACCAGTTTTACGCAATAAAAAGGAGAACCACATCCATATGTCATTAACATGCACCTGTGAATTACAGCTACAGCGTTTACTGGTCGCAAATTATCAATCTTAGTTTATTCTTACAAAACTGGCAGTTATGATCATGTGTGGTTAACTTAATATGCCAGGAACATATATGGGTCATTTTTTTTATAAATGTGGGGTCCACTCTTTCCCTGTTCCTAGTACATCTGACATCTATGGTTTTATAATTATATAATGCAGTCATCCTCAAAGTGTGATTGTGGATAGCAAACTATTCCCCAACAAATCAAAATCATTTGAAGTCATTCTTAATGATACTTGAATGGCATAATATTACAAAGTGCTAGTGGAGTGCTGTGGCCTCATGGTTATGGGCACTGGATTCGTGGTCTGGGTAAAGCTGCAGGTTGTGGGTTTGAGTCCAGCCGGGGTCATGGTGCGTGTGCCCTTGGGCAAGGCACTTTGTCACTCATTGCTTCTCTCCACCCAGGAGTAAATGGGTACCTGTGAGGGCAGAGATGGTTATTGTGATTGAATAAGCTTGCTTTCGCCTAACGGGCAGCATCGAGCTGTATGCTCCCCAGGGAGCTGAGATGGCATTTGGAATGTTTAATTGGCCCAATGATCAGGGGTAATAATACTGTAAGCGCTGTGATTTACTTTACTAATGAGAGCGTTCTTAAATGCCGATTATTATTATAATTATTATTATAACAGAAACAGGGAAAATGTGACACTTTTGATATAGGAAAGTATAGAAATCATAAACAGAAGGTTTTCTTGACATCAAAATGCTGATGCCATTGAGGATGGGAATTTTGCACACTTGTGGTATTTGAAAAGTCAACTATGTTGCTCAACAAAATGCGATGGATCACATCATTGCCCTCCACACTGATGCTGTTCATTCTTCCATTGTTTTCGTCTCATTTGTTTGCAATTAAACCCTGCACAAAGTTTATAAATTTACTGAATTATTGTATTTTTTTAAAACATAATTCAGGGTTGTCTAAAACCAATCCAGTTGCATGTTCCAAAGGGGAGCATTTTGGACCCGTCGCACGATGCCGCAGTGATTGGGGGTAACGTCCTGACCTGCCAACGTGTAGTTGATGTCATCCTCAAAGCGTTTGGTGTGTGTGCTGCATCCCAGGTAGCCAGGTTTTCATGCACTGTCATTAGCTAGATAGAAGGCCTGAACTGCCTGTGGTTGAGAAGAAGTATTTCTCTAAAAAGAAAAGAGATATAGGTTACTATACTGATGTTGTCCAGCAAAATAAGTTATTTACTATCTGACCTCCTGCACTAGAAAGCAGGAGGTCGTGGGTTTGAGACTCACCAGAGTGATTTTTTTTCCAACTTTCACTCAGGAAGTAACACACTGAGTATACAGTGTTTAAACGTCAGTGAAAGGCAAAACCTAATTTGATTTATATCACCCAGACGCAAAAATTACATCTTATTAATTATTTACTATTCATCAGAAACTGAATTTTCTCAGAATTTCTGTGTAGAAAGATACATATTCAGTGACAAAGTGATGCAGACAGCACCTTGTAACAATAGGTCAATTAGAAAAACAATACCTAGTCCAAAAGAAATACGTAGTTTGTAACAACATGTATAGTACTTTTTTGGGGGGGGGGTAATCCTTTCATGAGCCCATTTCTTGCCCATTCCAGTTGCACATTTAACTCAAAAAGTTAATAATGTAGCAAGAGTCGTTAAGGTTTTTTAAAAATCATTTCTTTTATCAAAGTTTGAATTTTTTTTGCTTTGAAGGGCTGCATGAACAACACGACATTTGGTGATGACGATGTTGGTTACTATGAGACAGTTGCCGGGGGCGCTGGAGCAGTAAGTTTTGTGTCAAGTCTTTCTATTGGTCCACTTTTCCATCTTCATGTGTGATACACCAATCCACTAAGCCGCGCCCTGTGATGTTTTGACCAATTACAGCCATGTCAGTGCATGCATACTGATATTTGTGTTCTTGTGGAGACATTTCTTTGTTCTCATGTAGTAAAGTTTTCGAGTTTGAAAGTGAAGTTTCAAAATGCTCTTATTTCAACCAGAATTAATTTCCTTGGCTGACATTCGGACTAAATATCCCTTTTCTAAAACTCTTCCATTTGTGACAAATCAACTGATTTTGGAAATTCCTAGTTTTTGAGTAAAATCCATATTTCTATTTCGTGAAAATCTTGTGGAGACGTATTCATCTATAGAAATTGCCCTGTGGAGACGTATACAATCTTTTGTTCCCTATTGTGTGCACGTCTCCAGAGGGCACGGTGTATCAGATCTATGTACGCTCATGGATACTTTATGTTGACACATGCACACATTTTGTTAACCCTAATTGGTTGAAGGAGCGTTGCATGCATGTGAATGACTTGCACACAAGCGTGATACCACCTCATAGTAATAACGGCTCCTAATTTTGTCTGCAGGATTTTAATAGGATTTCTGTCATTTGTAGAAGTATGCCACGCGAAAAAGAAAAAAAAAAAAACAGGTATAATTTAGGCCCAGTTTTAGGCCACAAGATCTTTGACTTTCAAAGTGAATTTGAAAAAAAGATTTTCGTTTGTCATGTTTGTAAAAATGTCAGATGATTGAGTTTGACGTTCATCGATTTTAGTGCATTGCGAAAATGTATCCACAGAAAACAATCCACAGAAAATAATTAACATCAATGTCCACCATTTCTGTTCCCATGACATGTCACATTTTGCATGCTCATTCCTTCTCTCAAATTCCATAGCATTACTTTGTTCTTTTTCTTTCTTTTTTAACTGTGTAGGGTCCAACTTGGGATGGTCGGAGTGGTATCCACACTCACATGACAAACACCAGGATCACCGACCCAGAAATTTTGGAAAGAAGGTACAGTTTTTTATAATTTGGAGGCCTAGGTCTACTCTATCTACCACGGGGATAACAGTTATTAAACCTTTTGAGTATTAGGTAATTACAGGCCAAGGAAACTCAAAAGCACATCAAAAATGTAACGTGAGTAACGATGAAATTGCCCATCAGCAAAAGACATACAAATATTCCACACTTGGCTAAAGATAAATCGACCACCAATGCCATTTGTCCTTTCATCAGATACCCAGTGGTTCTCAAACGGTTTGAGCTGAACCCTAACACAGGTGGACGGGGAAAGTTCATGGGAGGAGACGGGGTCGTCCGAGAAATGATGTTCCGTCGACCTTTGACTGTGTCAGTACTGACAGAACGGAGGACACTGAGACCGTACGGCTTAAATGGTTAGTTCAGCCTTTTTGCTGGTCCCAGAGTGCCAGCCTAGTGTTCTCTTGGTGGCTATCTCACTGACTGACTGACTGACTGACTCCCCCTGGTGAGCCGGGCAGTGGTCTTGTATAGGATTACCCCATAATGCCAGTGAAGGAATGATCTAAATCTAGCCCATTGTGTACACCAGATGCATTAACCCTAACTCCCTAGGCATTTTTGCTAGGATGCAACCTCTGTCCTGCAAAATCCTCCAACTGCCTCCACGTAAAAATAGCATACAGCCTCAGTCCTGCAAAATCTTCCGACATTTCTTGAATGGGGTCCTTGGAGGGGTGACCACTGCCTCAATCCTGCAAAATCCTCCAGCAATCACTGTCGGTATGTTTGGGCAGAGCCAGTGACATCCTGGAGCAGAGCCAGTGAAATCCTGGAGCAGTGTGGAGGATTTCAAGTATAATCTAGGCCTACATTTATGCACGGCTGAGCATAAACGACACAAGGTCCGGCCCAAGACCTTGACACAGTGCATCCTCCAAAATCAACCGCACTTTTTTGCCATATACGTGTAGCCTTTTTGCAAAGAGGATTTTGTAGGATTTGGGAAGGTTATTTAGGGTTAAAAGACTTCCAGCATATAGCTCTAAATATAGCTCAGCATATAATTCTAAATCGGATAGAATTTGTGCTCTGTGGGACCAGTTTTACTAGGCGTGCCATGTCTTGTTGTTAAATTATTAGCAGTGTTACGTGTGTGAAGTTGTTACTGTAGACACATTGAGAATAAAGAAAATACATCACTCTGCCATAACCAGGAGCTTCAGCTATGGTGAATTTTTATGTCGGAATTGCAGCGTCTTTCCTACATGTTACCGTTTTTGTGGGTTCCCCCCCCCCCCCCCCCCTTGTTTGAAAGAGATTTGTAATTATACATTGAAAGTTTTCTGTTAACCAGAAATCTGTGTTGGCTCTTCTATGAGATAAAACTGAAAAGCCTTTTGTGAAATTGTTACAAAACTATTAGTTCCATAATATTGGCGTGTACATTCTCCTGCCAAAATGTCACCTTCGATTCCTACAAAAATATTGATTTAAACAAATGTAGACTTTCTTTTAAATCTAATTGAAGAAACACTTTGCATTTTTTAGGTGGTGAGCCTGGTCAACAAGGGAAAAACCTATTCACCTATGCCAGCGGTCGCATTGTAAACCTAGGGGCCAAAACAGCCATCAGAGTCTCAGCCGGAGTAAGTTGATAGAAGTGTAGGCCATTATAAAGAACTTTGTCTTGCTGTAATAGTATAAAAAGTTCCTCATGAAGACTGTGTGCATGTTTACCTTTGGTGGCAGAGGGTGTCCAAGAGAGTTGGTTGTAGCAATACAGCATGCAGTCCTTGATTCAACAGTGCCGTTTTAAAAGATTTAGTAGATTCAGGACTAAGTAGGAAAACAGGCACCAAAGTATGTTAATTTTTGTCTGCAAATGAAGGTGGTTATAGCCGGTACCGTCCTAGATCCTTCAAATCCTACAGAAGGTTTGGACGATATTTTGGTGATACTGTATACAGCGGAAATTTTTTTGACAAGGCACAATACCAAATTATGTTCCAATACCGAAAAAGTCTGTATGGAATGTCAATAATGGTATTCCCTTTGAAATGTGACCAGGGTGCAATTGCTTGCTCTGCTTACCGATAGCGGAAAATTCTTGCTTACTGTAGCAGAAAATTCTGTGCTTACGGTAAGCATATTACACAGGTTAACGAGGAATGTTTGTTTTTGCGCACACGTACAGCTTGTACTTTAAGGATTCTGTGCTTACAGGGTTAGCACAGAAGTTGTCTGCTAGCATGGTTAGCACCAAGTGAGGATTGTAAGCGTGGAATTTGTGGTTAGCAGAGCCGTGAAATTGTGTACAAAAGCCCTGTTTAAGAAAAAGGGTAAACAAATTGGCTAGATCAGCACTATATGGATAATTGCTTTAACTGTTTGTGGTCATGGTATCTATAGACAAACATAGAGTACCTGGTAATAATGTACACCACGTTTGATTTTGAAAATGTACCTTGGAGTCTTAAAATCAGAAACTGCCCAAGCTAAATTTGCAAGATTAACCCTAACAACCCCAAACAATCAAACTCTAACACCAGGATTTGTTGGAATCTGTTAGAGTGAATACTGTACTAGTAAACTGAGTATGCTTTGTGGGGTTAAGCATATCACCTATAATCAGAGTCCAACAGTTTTGTGTAGAGTATACCATTTGGTGTTGGAAGTTACCCGAGTGAGGAAGATTCCTAGTGAATTACTCCAAGGAGCAAGGGTCAATGGGGGAGCTACAAGTTGTTTGATGCCCCATAAATATATTCACACATGAAAACCATCAAGAGCACAACAGAAACTTCCCTTGGGTTCTAGGATTTTTTAGGGTCCAGGAAGCTTCCCCGTAATAGGTTTCTGGATCACGGAGCTAAACTGTTCAGCATTTTCAAAACTCTCTCTCTTTTTCTCGTCTGACAGGACACATTGTGTTTGTGTACCCCTGGGGGTGGGGGATATGGCACACCCGCTGAGGAAGACGGTGAGGTGGACTACACCATACTGCCCTCCAAACGGAGATGCTACAACAAGATGGCCAGCCAGCTTTACATGGAGAAAGGGAGCGTCCACGCGTATCGCTTGGCCCAGGAACAAGTCTGATCAAAAAGCTCAATTCAGATCTGGAGATTATTTTCTCAACCTCCACAATGACTAACATGAATTTGTGGAAATTTAACAAATATGTTTTCTATTTCTCAAAACCCAGCATTGTTCACTAAAAAATAAGTGGAGGGCTGTTTTTGACCTTGTGGACATCTTTATAATATTCAGTTCAGATACATGTATTTCATGTCAACATCATTTAAGAAAAGTGATAACAGTAGTCGTCATACACTGCAACTTGTACACTGTAGAGTACTGAAGTGAATACGTCACACGCACAATTATGTGTGTAAAAGACATAAGCGTGTGATTCAGCCTGTAAACCGACACGCGCGCGTACTCCATTCGTTTGCACTACACTTCCCGGTTCAAAATGACGTCACAGTTTGGTATTTTTATAATTTGTGTCTTTATTAATAAAACAAGACATGTGTAATAAAGCCTAGGACATTATTGTCACAACCACAGGATTCAATGCATAGCAATGTAAGAAGACAATAAGGCAAGGCAATAGAACAGTGAACTGGAAAACCGTTATTTAAGAGGAAAACAAAACAGTAGTCGATTAATTTTAGGTAAACAATACATTGAACGAAAAGAATCAATCAAGGGAACTGGAATTCGTCATGAAAGAAATTCAGAAGAAAGACGAGAGGGATCAGTCATCCACTCTGTCGATCTAGACTGATGTATACATGTATTTGGAGTAGAATATTACAAAAGATAGTAATATTATATATTATAGTAATACTATATATTATATAGCAATATAATAAACAAATAATTGAGCGATGTTATCGTGTAGGAAAAGGAGAAGCAATTGCTTTTTGTTCCCCTTCCCTATGAAGACAAAAACAAAGAATATACTGGCACAAGGACAAAAGTACCTACAAATAATGTGGACAAGGACATGTTATGCATGAGTGAGATGTGGCAATAGGTATATCAAAAAAATTGGTTGTAATAAAAATATATAGAGCTAGAGATACAAATGAATTAATTGGTGTATAAATCAGTATTCATAAATACTTCAGACAGTTTAGCTATTCCTATTGGTCGAGAGCCCGTCACGTGGCCGGTCTAAAATGGATGATAAAGACATGGCTAGCTGGTCTTAAACACTTTTCCAGTGTCACAATAAAATGTGGACTCCTAAAAATCCAGTTCCTCTTACCGTTCCATTGGTTGAACGTTCACAATCCTCACGTAGGCATGCGCAACACTACATGCGAGTCAGAATTTTATAGTTCTAAATTCAAAACGCAACGCCCCAGGTGCGTTCTGCGTGACATCGCGCAGAACATGCTACGCGCGCGTCAATCTCCATAAAAGGGTTGTTTACATCTTACTCGCCAGCTGAACACTCCATTATTTTGCTAGAGGGATGTTTCAAAAAGCATGAAGTGAACTTGTTGAACAAAATCGGGATTTTTTGAACGAATTATTTGATATTTTTTTACGGATAAGGTATTTATGAATGGGAATAAATATGTGCTCGGTCGGTATTTATCGGCTCGGGTAATTATCAGCACCCAGACTCTAAGCGGTATTAAACAGAGTGATAAAAACCTCTCGAGCACACATTTATTCCCTTAATAATAATCTTTAGTTTTATGAAACACGATTCAGCAACTTTTGATTTGAAATCGAGATCCTAGAGTGATACAGCTGAAGCTGAGCTGAAAATTCATCAGGTTAGTTGTTCAGCACCCTTCTTTGGATTTGGAGCACGTTTGTTGCTTCAAACGAACAAAATGCACAAATTACAAATGATGGATTGTACCTTTAAATTACATAACTTAATTTCATCATGGTCAATATAGGGCACCTTGAGCAAATTTTTGATTGAGCAATTTATTTTTTCACAGCTGGGTGCTCTTAAGTAAATTTTTAATTTCAATATTTTTAATGTGTATATTTCACAGTGATGCAAAAGAGGCTACGTATATTTACAGTGTTGTTTGTGATTTTTATCTAACCTCATTCTCAGGGTTTACTGCAACCTCATTGTTTCAACCTCAGTTTCAGTGATAGTCCATGGGTGAAAGGTCTCCCTGGATCACGTTTAACACTGCAAGGATAGACTTGAATGAATTGGAATCACGCACTCTTTGACCTATAAAATTGTTAGCTTGTAATATTAATATATTATTTACTCTCCTATGCAACATACATTCTGTGCCAAGTAGTAACCTTTCAGTCAAAATCAATCGAGTTACCACATCACAGCAGTTAACAATGGACCGATCCAGTAAGCACCGCCCCATGGTATTCTGACCAATCACAGCTGTGATTTCTGTCCGACGTGCGTGCACAAACGTTCGACATTGCGTGCACGCGCGTATTGTGCGCGCGGTAGGAAAATGCAGTTTGGCATTGGAGAAAGGCACGTGTTAATTTGCCCAGTGGGCGGGGCTTACTGGATCGGTCCATTGTTAAATTTCAGTCTTGAAAATGGTGCTCTAATCGGCAGCATTATGAGGGCACTGGTAAACTCTTTTGTATTCAAGAAAATTTACGAAACCAACAAGCCCGTAATTCCTATTGTTTCGGCCATGTCTCAGAAAGGCTTACGGGAGCTCCCCATATCGATGATAAATGAGCAGGAAAAAGTAACAACTCCTGCTGTTCAATTATTCAAAGCTTTGAAATTTTAATTGGATAGATTTCAAGCTTGTGTACTAGTCTTCTGCACAAATATTACAATTTCGGCACAAATTAAAAAAATGATAAAATATGCCACCTAGGTGGCTTATGAATACATGTATATTGTGAAAGAGATTTTAAAGGTGACAAATAAATTAACACTTCGTTGTGTAAATACAATTTTTGAGTCAATTTTTTTTACCATTGAAGAAAAATCTACTCATAGATATATCCGTATAAATTTGAAAATAAAGACTAGAAATTCCTATCTTGGTACTTGCTGGGAATTGTTAATTGGAGATTACCAAGCTGGCGTTCTTTTTGCTTATTTAAGGGGCACCGTAAGAAAGTCTATGAATGCTTCTTTTTCTTAGAAGTCAAAAAAGAAGATAGAATAATAATATGCTTAAAATGTTAAAAGAACTTTCAAGCAATTTCATTTTCGGCCAAAATTTAAAAATTTTAATTTTTTATCAAATTTGGCTAATAATTTTCACTAATTTTGACCCAAATTCTAAAAGCAATCTTTCTTTTCAATGCCCAATCTGTCCAGAATTCCAGTTGGAATGTGCTCCAGGGACCCTCAGGCATCTTCCCTGCAAGTTTGAAGCAATTCATTTTTCGACCAAAATTGAAAAAATTACAAGGGGTTAGACTTACATTTTTGATCAAATTTGGCCAAAAATTGACTTTTCTCCAAACAACTCAGAAATGTCTTTGGATGCAAGAGGAACATCAATCGACCTTCAAACACTAATCATATTGAAGATTTGGGCTAAAACCACCGACTTATCAGACAAAAATGAATAATTTCCACTAATTTTGACCCAAATTATCGAAGCAATCTTTCTTTTAAATGCCCAATCTGCCCAAAATTCCAGTTGGAATGTGCTCCAGGAACCTTCAGGCATCTTCCCTGCAAGTTTCAAGCAATTACATTTTTCGGCCAAAATTGAAAAAAAATACAAGGGGTTAGCCCTACATTTTTGATCAAATTTGGCCAAAAAATGACTTTTCTCCAAACAACTCAGGAATGTCTTTGGATGCAAGAGGAACATCAATCGACCTTCAAACACTAATCATATTGAAGATTTGGGCTAAAACCACCGACTTATCAGACAAAAATGAATAATTTTCACTAATTTTGACCCAAATTATCGAAGCAATCTTTCTTTTAAATGCCCAATCTGCCCAAAATTCCAGTTGGAATGTGCTCCAGGAACCTTCAGGCATCTTCCCTGCAAGTTTCAAGCAATTACATTTTTCGGCCAAAATTGAAAAAAAAATACAAGGGGTTAGCCCTACATTTTTGATCAAATTTGGCCAAAAAATGACTTTTCTCCAAACAACTCAGGAATGTCTTTGGATGCAAGAGGAACATCAATCGACCTTCAAACACTAATCATATTGAAGATTTGGGCTAAAATCACCGACTTATCAGACAAAAATGAATAATTTTCACTAATTTTGACCCAAGTTATCGAAGCAATCTTTCTTTTAAATGCTCAATCTGCCCAAATATCCAGTTGGAATGTGCTCCAGGGACCTTCAGGCATCTTCCCTGCAAGTTTCAAGCAATTTCATTTTTCGGCCAAAATTGAAAAAAATACAAGGGGTTAGGCCACAAAAAAAAGTCTCCGGTTTCTGGTATGGAGCTTGTCCGAAAAGTTGTGCGGCGACGCGGCTTTTTTTTTTTTTTTACCTGACTTTTTTGCTTCAAATGTCGGCTGATGACCGCATATGGTGCCCGACTAAACTTAGTGAAAATATATAAGAGTCCAGAGAGGCCACATAAAGCTTATTCTCGATCATAACCCCATCTAAAAACACGTTAAGATTGTGCAGCAGCAGAATTCCAGTCAAACCAGTGAGTTTGGCGGTTTTGAGACATCATCTTTTATTGAAAAAAAAACTTTTTCATTTTGCCGACGCGCATGGCTACGGCGACGCGCGCGCATACCAGAAACCGGAGACTTTTTTTTTTGGCCTTAGCCTTACATTTTTGATCAAATTTGGCCAAAAATTGACTTTTCTCCAAACAACTCAGAAATGTCTTGGGATGCAAGAGGAACATCAGTCGACCTTCAAACACTAATCATATTGAAGATTTGGGCTAAAATCACCGACTTATCAGACAAAAATGAATAATTTTCACTAATTTTGACCCAAATTATCGAAGCAATCTTTCTTTCAAATGCCCAATCTGCCCAAAATTCCAGTTGGAATGTGCTCCAGGGACCTTCAGGCATCTTCCCTGCAAGTTTCAAGCAATTTCATTTTTCGGCCAAAATTGAAAAAAAAACAAGGGGTTAGCCTTACATTTTTGATCAAATTTGGCCAAAAATTGACTTTTCTCCAAACAACTCAGTAATGTCTTTGGATGCAAGAGGAACATCAGTCGACCTTCAAACACTAATCATATTGAAGATTTGGGCTAAAATCACCGACTTCTCAGACAAAAATGAATAATTTTCACTAATTTTGACCCAAATTATCGAAGCAATCTTTCTTTTAAATGCCCAATCTGCCAAAAATTCCAGTTGGAATGTGCTCCAGGGACCTTCAGGCATCTTCCCTGCAAGTTTCAAGCAATTTCATTTTTCGGCCAAAATGGAAAAAAATACAAGGGGTTAGCCTTACATTTTTGATCAAATTTGGCCAAAAATTGACTTTTCTCCAAACAACTCAGAAATGTCTTTGGATGCAAAAGGAACATCAATCGACCTTCAAACACTAATCATACTGAAGATTTGGGCTAAAATCACCGACTTATCAGACAAAAATGAATAATTTTCACTAATTTTGACCCAAATTATCGAAGCAATCTTTCTTTTAAATGCTCAATCTGTCCAAAATTCCAGTTGGAATGTGCTTTAGGGACCCTGAGGCATCTTCCCTGCAAGTTTCAAGCAATTTCATTTTTCGGCCAAAATTGAAAAAATACAAGGGGTTAGCCTTACATTTTTGATCAAATTTGGCCAAAAAATGACTTTTCTCCAAACAACTCAGAAATGTCTTTGGATGCAAGAGGAACATCAATCGACCTTCAAACACTAATCAAATTGAAGATTTGGGCTAAAATCACCGACTTATCAGACAAAAATGAATAATTTTCACTAATTTTGACCCAAATTATCGAAGCAATCTTTCTTTTAAATGCCCAATCTGCCCAAAATTAAAGTTGGAATGTGCTCCAGGGACCTTCAGGCATCTTCCCTGCAAGTTTCAAGCAATTTCATTTTTCGGCCAAAATGGAAAAAAATACAAGGGGTTAGCCTTACATTTTTGATCAAATTTGGCCCAAAATTGACTTTTCTCCAAACAACTCAGGAATGTCTTTGGATGCAAGAGGAATATCAATCGACCTTCAAACACTAATCATATTGAAGATTTGGGCTAAAATCACCGACTTATCAGACAAAAATGAATAATTTTCACTAATTTTGACCCAAATTATCGAAGCAATCTTTCTTTTGAATGCCCAATCTGTTCAAAATTCCAGTTGGAATGTGCTCCAGGGACCTTCAGGCATCTTCCCTGCAAGTTTCAAGCAATTTCATTTTTCGGCCAAAATTGGAAAAAAATACAAGGGGTTAGCCTTACATTTTTGATCAAATTTGGCCAAAAAATGACTTTTCTCGAAACAACTCAAGAATGTCTTTGGATGCAAAAGGAACATCAATCGACCTTCAAACACTAATCATATTGAAGATTTGGGCTAAAATCACCGACTTATCAGACAAAAATGAATAATTTTGACTAATTTTGACCCAAATTATCGAAGCAATCTTTCTTTTAAATGCCCAATCTGCCCAAAATTCCAGTTGGAATGTGCTCCAGGGACCTTCAGGCATCTTCCCTGCAAGTTTCAAGCAATTTCATTTTTCGGCCAAAATTGGAAAAAAATACAAGGGGTTAGCCTTACATTTTTTATCAAATTTGGCCAAAAAATGACTTTTCTCCAAAATACAAGGGGTTAGCCTTACATTTTTGATCAAATTTGGCCAAAAAATGACTTTTCTCCAAACAACTCAAGAATGTCTTTGGATGCAAAAGGAACATCAATCGACCTTCAAACACTAATCATATTGAAGATTTGGGCTAAAATCACCAACTTATCAGACAAAAATGAATAATTTTGACTAATTTTGACCCAAATTATCGAAGCAATCTTTCTTTTAAATGCCCAATCTGCCAAAAATTCCAGTTGGAATGTGCTCCAGGGACCTTCAGGCATCTTCCCTGCAAGTTTCAAGCAATTTCATTTTTCGGCCAAAATGGAAAAAAATACAAGGGGTTAGCCTTACATTTTTGATCAAATTTGGCCAAAAATTGACTTTTCTCCAAACAACTCAGAAATGTCTTTGGATGCAAAAGGAACATCAATCGACCTTCAAACACTAATCATACTGAAGATTTGGGCTAAAATCACCGACTTATCAGACAAAAATGAATAATTTTCACTAATTTTGACCCAAATTATCGAAGCAATCTTTCTTTTAAATGCTCAATCTGTCCAAAATTCCAGTTGGAATGTGCTTTAGGGACCCTGAGGCATCTTCCCTGCAAGTTTCAAGCAATTTCATTTTTCGGCCAAAATTGAAAAAATACAAGGGGTTAGCCTTACATTTTTGATCAAATTTGGCCAAAAAATGACTTTTCTCCAAACAACTCAGAAATGTCTTTGGATGCAAGAGGAACATCAATCGACCTTCAAACACTAATCAAATTGAAGATTTGGGCTAAAATCACCGACTTATCAGACAAAAATGAATAATTTTCACTAATTTTGACCCAAATTATCGAAGCAATCTTTCTTTTAAATGCCCAATCTGCCCAAAATTAAAGTTGGAATGTGCTCCAGGGACCTTCAGGCATCTTCCCTGCAAGTTTCAAGCAATTTCATTTTTCGGCCAAAATGGAAAAAAATACAAGGGGTTAGCCTTACATTTTTGATCAAATTTGGCCCAAAATTGACTTTTCTCCAAACAACTCAGGAATGTCTTTGGATGCAAGAGGAATATCAATCGACCTTCAAACACTAATCATATTGAAGATTTGGGCTAAAATCACCGACTTATCAGACAAAAATGAATAATTTTCACTAATTTTGACCCAAATTATCGAAGCAATCTTTCTTTTGAATGCCCAATCTGTTCAAAATTCCAGTTGGAATGTGCTCCAGGGACCTTCAGGCATCTTCCCTGCAAGTTTCAAGCAATTTCATTTTTCGGCCAAAATTGGAAAAAAATACAAGGGGTTAGCCTTACATTTTTGATCAAATTTGGCCAAAAAATGACTTTTCTCGAAACAACTCAAGAATGTCTTTGGATGCAAAAGGAACATCAATCGACCTTCAAACACTAATCATATTGAAGATTTGGGCTAAAATCACCGACTTATCAGACAAAAATGAATAATTTTGACTAATTTTGACCCAAATTATCGAAGCAATCTTTCTTTTAAATGCCCAATCTGCCCAAAATTCCAGTTGGAATGTGCTCCAGGGACCTTCAGGCATCTTCCCTGCAAGTTTCAAGCAATTTCATTTTTCGGCCAAAATTGGAAAAAAATACAAGGGGTTAGCCTTACATTTTTTATCAAATTTGGCCAAAAAATGACTTTTCTCCAAAATACAAGGGGTTAGCCTTACATTTTTGATCAAATTTGGCCAAAAAATGACTTTTCTCCAAACAACTCAAGAATGTCTTTGGATGCAAAAGGAACATCAATCGACCTTCAAACACTAATCATATTGAAGATTTGGGCTAAAATCACCAACTTATCAGACAAAAATGAATAATTTTGACTAATTTTGACCCAAATTATCGAAGCAATCTTTCTTTTAAATTCCCAATTTGTCCAAAATTCCAGTTGGAATGTGCTCCAGGGACCTTCAGGCATCTTCCCTGCAAGTTTCAAGCAATTTCATTTTTCGGCCAAAATGGAAAAAAATACAAGGGGTTAGCCTTACATTTTTGATCAAATTTGGCCCAAAATTGACTTTTCTCCAAACAACTCAGGAATGTCTTGGGATGCAAGAGGAACATCAATCGACCTTCAAACACTAATCATATTGAAGATTTGGGCTAAAATCACCGACTTATCAGACAAAAATGAATAATTTTCACTAATTTTGACCCAAATTATCGAAGCAATCTTTCTTTTAAATGCCCAATCTGTTCAAAATTCCAGTTGGAATGTGCTCCAGGGACCTTCAGGCATCTTCCCTGCAAGTTTCAAGCAATTTCATTTTTCGGCCAAAATTGGAAAAAAATACAAGGGGTTAGCCTTACATTTTTGATCAAATTTGGCCAAAAAATGACTTTTCTCCAAACAACTCAAGAATGTCTTTGGATGCAAAAGGAACATCAATCGACCTTCAAACACTAATTATATTAAAGATTTGGGCAAAAATCACCGACTTATTGATACAAAAATAAATAATTTTGACTAATTTTGACCCAAATTATCGAAGCAATCTTTCTTTTAAATTCCCAATTTGTCCAAAATTCCAGTTGAAATGTGCTCCAGGGACCTTCAGGCATCTTCCCTGCAAGTTTCAAGCAATTTCATTTTTCGGCCAAAATTGAAAAAATTACAAGGGGTTAGTCTTACATTTTTGATCAAATTTGGCCCAAAATGGACTTTTCTCCAAACAACTCAGAAATGTCTTGGGATGCAAAAGGAACATCAATCGACCTTCAAACACTAATCATATTGAAGATTTGGGCTAAAATCACCGACTTATCAGACAAAAATGAATAATTTTCACTAATTTTGACCCAAATTATCGAAGCAATCTTACTTTTAAATGCCCAATCTGCCCAAAATTAAAGTTGGACTGTGCTCCAGGGACCTTCAGGCATCTTCCATGCAAGTTTCAAGCAATTTCATTTTTCGGCCAAAATGGAAAAAAATACAAGGGGGTTAGCCTAATACATTTTTGATCAAATTTGGCCAAAAATTTACTTTTCTCCAAACAACTCAGAAATGTCTTTGGATGCAAATTGTTTTCCCGTTTACTGAACAAATACACAACGTAATGTTGTAAACGATATACAGCAGTGGTTCAGTTGCAACCTGTTGGTCGACAGCTTCGAGTTTTTAAAATGAGCTTTTAAATTCATTGAATTCGAAGCAATATTCTCTCAAAGACGAACTTCACTTGTTTTTCATGTACAATAGACCTTTTTCAGCGTACGCCATCTTGAAAATCAAAGCGAGGCTATAACGCAAACAAACATGGCGGCGTGAATAGTGTGCGAGAGTCACTCGTTCACCGAACACACTATTTACACCGCCATGTTTATTTGCCTCGCTTTGATTTTCAAAATGGCGTACCCTGATATATGTCTATTGTAGACACCATCAGTTGTACTGGCTATCAGTGACTATAGCCGCTAGGATTGTGTTTTCCGCTTAATGAACTGTTAATACACTGCAAAAACTGCAGTGTTAAATTTACACCGTTGGTATCTATATAGTGTTAAATTAACACAACAGGTTTTGCAGTGTACCAGTTGAAATTATATTCACGACGCACAGTATTTTTGATATGCAGTATCTTTATTTAAACCGATTAACTTTACAGTAAATGAATAAAAATGTGTTACACCAACTCCCCATATTATTTTGTGTTACACAAAAGAATGTTTGAAGAGTTAATGTTCAAACCCTTTACCACTTAACTGGGAAGAATTCGCTATGTGACGTGATGTATATCTATTACAAAAATGTCTTTTTAATAATTCCAAAAAAAATAGTCCTGCTTCCGACTACTTGGCATTTGAAAATAGGGTAGGTAGGTAGGGAAATTTTTTTGGCAAATTTTTCGTGCACGATCGTAATTATGGAGGCGTCTGCGTGTAATCAAGTGTGAAAGGTAAAAATTGATGGTTTGGGGTGTTTTTCCCCTCATTTTTTCCACAAAAAAAATTAGGGTAGGGGCTGTCAGAATAGGGTAGGTAGGGAAACCGGAAGCAGAACTATTTCCGTTTTTGGCCTAATCTAGCCATTATAAAAAAAACCAAATGTAGCCAAATTAAGCCCAATAAAACCCAATTATTTTCAAAATGTGATGGATATATATATAATATATATGACAGCAATTTGGAAAGTGAGAAGTCATCCCCCGTACCGCGCTTGTTTCAATAATTAATTCATTTTCCAAATTTGTTTTACAGGGACGTTACGGCCTGAAATGCACCCAATTGGGCTACAAAATGCGTTTTCAACGAAACTATGTTAATTAGAAAGAGCATTTTAAAAACAGGATGTTAAAGTCCACACTACCATCCTTTAAAAAAAATGGGCGGTTTTTCTTTTGTTATTCTTGCGAGAACCATGCTAGAACGAATTTCAGGGATCAAAATATTAACTCTTAAAAATCGAGCTGTTGAGTGCTAGTTGTGAATCCTGCCTCAGAGTGTTTCGCATTCTGCGGACGTGTAAGAAACAACATATTATTGTGTATGGTGATGTGTGTATTATATGGCACACACAGCATGTACGGTGCATTCAATAAACACAGCTAGAAATACGTATGAGTATGCCACAAAATGTCCGCCGCGTCCGATGTAAACAACGTTTTTTTTCCCGTCTTTTCCTGGGAACGGTAAGACATTAAGTTTGTTTCCTTTCAACCAGGCCTTTGAAATAGAATAAGTAAACAATGCAAAACATGACATTTTCGGGGATTGCAGGCCGTAATGTCCCTTTAATTTCTTGTAAGTGCAGAACAGTGGCAGATAGGCCTATAGGATTTTCCACAGGGGTTTTGCTGGCATGTTAAAGTAACAGATTAGAATGACGAAAAGTTATTGCACTAACATTATTTTACGAGTAATTCACTAGATCTCAATTTTACTTCTGAATCAAATCTACGCCAATTTTTAATTGTCGACTTTAAATGCCGAAGTTGAATGTCTCGCAGCCGGTACACCTCACTGGTCCATGTTGTACATATGGGTGTAAATCTTGTAACTGTCCCCGACTTTCTTCCAAATGATCAAATTCCTGAAGAAAAAGGAAAATAAAAATTAAGAGACTGAGTTTTATGATGAGAAGTCTTTGTGACAGATTTGCTCGTATTGACTTGATTGTAACTTGTCATTCCCGCTATGTCGCAGAGAGTGTGTGCCGTACAGTGGCATTTCGTGCTGTCGTACCGCTTTGTCGCGACTTGTCGTTCGATGCTGGTACCCTGATGTTCTCTCATCGGCATATGAGGGCCTTCCTTATGCACCGATTTGTCGTGACCTGTCGTGCCTTGTCGTGGCTTTCCTGCCTTGTACTTTTTCCAACAGATTTATTTCGAAATTGTTCAACATCCAAACTAAAACAAAAACAAAAAAGTTTCAATCCATGAACTTACTTTCCTTTGAAGATGACCACGTCTTTGTCGTTGATGGCCACGGTTTCCGAGCGCTGAAAGACGTAGTTGTCTCCCGAGCAGCTATTCAGTGGCGCCACTTCCTTCGTGTCCATGGTTATCGACCTAACATGGTTAACCCACGCCATGTGTGTCTTTGCATCTATGGAAATGGTTTTAAAAAAAAATAGAAAAATATTGAATACCAACGATCCTAATCGACTAATTCTGTGGATTGTTCGATATTTTCAGAATGTTGTTGGGATACCAGTGCTGGTCAGTGCACTTACAAGAATATGTCCGTGGTTTAGTTCTTCAATTTCTGAATTGATGTCGTACATGGTGAACATCAGAAACCAGACCTACACAGGGTGCCCCCCCCCAAAAAAAAAAAAGTTGTGCAAGCAGATATCCTTTAATTTCTCAAAAACTAATTAAGATGAGTATTTCATCTTGATGGAGCATTATTCAGTAAAAATGCCATGGAAAGCCGTTCATATATACCAGAGATCGAACAGATTGTAAAAAAAGGCCATGGATTTTCACCACTTCCAAAAGGATGGGATTTACGCATACATGTACAGTACGTTAACTTAATTTACATCAGAGTGAAAATGTACACTATTAATGTGTAAATCTCATTGAATGGGTGAAAAAAAAACCCATAGCCTTTTAGAATCTGTTAGATCTCTGGTTTGCATGAACGGATTTCCATGGCATTTTCAATGGTTATACACAAGATAATAATTAATATGCTCCATCAAGATGAAATACTCTTCTTAAGTAGTTTTTTTTTTTTGAGAAATGAAAGGATATCTGTTTTTTAGGACACCTTGTACACGAAAAACAGAATGTTACAAAACGCTTTACACGACTAGGCTACACTCTAAAAAGAAATATCCGTTCAGATTGACTCGGAATCCGGTTCTATTTGGCTTGACCCTCCTCCAAGTCAAAAATAACACTTTTCCGGATCAAGATAACACCTTTCCGGCTAACATGGTGACGCGAGAAAGTGTCATTTTTATAACCTGGATAAAGGTGTTGAGCCAAATAGAACCCGCTATTCCGGGTCAATTCCGGATGTTTTAGAGTGGTAAGACTTTGCCTGATGACATACCAAAGAGCTGTATTTGCATACCAAATTTGAAAAAAATCGGATTTTGCGATTCCAATTGAATTCCAAAAAGAGAATGGGTAAGATTGCTCCCCCCCCCCCCAAGTCATTTTTTAGACACTCGCGTTAAATGCGGTTTTGTGTTTTTAAAAAGGGGGAAAAACGGGATATCATTTTTAAAAGGGGCTTTGAAATAATGGGGGAAAAATCATACTTACAGGGTTTGCCCTGGGTAACAGTGCCATGTCCTTGTGGCATGAGAACCATGTCGTCGGTATACAGTTCGAGCATGCCGTCAATGTCGTGTTTTTGACCGCGATCGACATATTTCGCACTCTCCGCCTTAATTTTGTCCGTCACTGAATCTGAAAAAGAAAGAATAAAGACTATACAGGCTTATGATTCCAAGGTTTGTGTGGCACAGTACTGCATCCAATTTCCTTGAAGGCAATCCTTTGCATTTATAGTAACCTATACCGAATTAAGATCTTTCGATTAAAGATCGTATACTGGACTACTGGTGCTGAACACCCTTTGAAATTACTCCGTCTCGCTTGCTGTCATTGGAAAGAAATGAAGAAATGTTGGTGATTTCCAACGATCAGTCGATTGGTTTTTCACTGTTTTCTCGAAAACTGTAACCACTCAGCTGAAACTTCACCAGGTTAGTTTTGTACACTCGTCTGGAGTTTGCGTGGTATTATTTTGCACGAAAAGCAAGTAATTGTGCCTGCCTTTAAACTCGTTAAAATGTGTATACACTGATGCAAAAAAAGTTTATAATGTTTCAAATCTTAAACACTATAGGTTTCTTACTGTGAACAACAGCTCACCGTGAAAAGTTTTGAACATGTGTTTACAAGCACTGCGAAGCGCACTTTTTACTGGCTGTTCTGAACAGAGGAATTAACCAATGTTTTAAACGACACTGAAATACAAATCGGTTCAGTCTAATATCAGTCGATCGATGGCTTTGAGAGTTTGGCGCGAGTTTTGATATTCATCGCAGGCATTATTTTCTCTAAGACGAACTTAAGTACAGGGTGAGTAAAAAAAACCCGAAACCCAAATGTCGGGACCATTGTTTTAGTGAAGTTCTTTATGTAGCACTGTCAAAATCTAGGATATGAAAGCCCAATTCATAAGCTTTCTTTTAGTACAAGAGTCAGTCAAATCACTCAATCATGCACTTTTCAAGTTACGGAGTTTTTAAACACAACCACCGTTTTAAAGTTCTGTCCACGGATCACAAAAAAGGTGTGTGTTCTTTCAGCAGTACGAAACAATTCACACACATCCTTATTGAGTGGTCGGGCACAACCCGACCACTCTTTGGAACTGTTACAATTAATCTTCTTTCTTTCTTTCTTTGAGTGGTCGGGCACAACCCGGCCACTGTCTAGAATTGTTCCGATTAATTGAGTGGTCGGGCACAATCCGACCACTCTCGTTATTGTTCTGGTCAACCTTCTTCTTTTTTTCCGGACAATACTTCTCCGCGGCTTTTCTCCTAAACGGTATATGGTATGAACTTGTAACTTTCAACATAAATTGACCCTCATCCCTAGTGGTGCATATTACTCTGACGTCATGATGACGTCATCGGGTGTCAAATTACAAGCGATTTTCGTTAAAAAAATGACGAACTCCTTTCACCTATAACTCTTGAACAACACAATCAATCATGTTCCAACCTTGTATTCAGATAGACCATACATTTGTTGTCGTGTGCGTGAACTCGCTTGACCTTTATTTCCTGGTCAACAGGAAGGTCAAAGTTAGGCGAATTTAAAATGAAGACATTAGCCTGAAATCGACACAAAGCCAAATTTCTTCCTAACGGTTCACGGTCTGATCATAAAACATAGTGTGATCTTGTACCATGTTACAAAGATGTTATAAATTGTGTTATGTCATCATGACGTCATCAGATGTCAAATTACAAGTGATTCCAGGGCAAATTTTGATAATATCGTTTGCACTATATCTTTTGAACTGAATAGAGTATCGTGTTCATTTTTTCGTGAGGTTGTAGACTATGCCGTTAGAAACCTTTCTTGTCCCCAGACACAAAACCGCTTGACCTTTACTTCCGGTGTTACCGAAAGTGCAATAAAAACCAAATATAAGTCAAAAGCGGAAGCATTTTACTACACACATATAAATTATGAAAGTGTTTAGTGAGAAATGCCAGTCACAAAAAGTGTGATGACGTCATCATTCAAAAGGACGCCCCCTAGCGGCACATTTAATATTGTTTGCTTTCTTTAATTTGAAAACCATCCGTTCAAATTTTACAAAATCGCCCCTTGATATTCTCTGATTAACCACAGATAACTTGGCAAGGTTTCAAATTTGAGAATTTGAAAATGATCATATTTTAAATTAAATTCTATCATTTGATCCATGTTGTATCTTCGTAGTCCAAATAACGATATCCATTACAAATTTACAATGTTCACCTTTTGCTTCCAAATACTGTGACATCATCAAACCGGAAGTAAGGTGTTATGAATACTACACTTATATTTTCCAGATTTTCATGCGTTAATTAACTTCACAATGGATATTTATCCACAAATCAGTATCACTTCCCGTTTGTGAATAATGACGTTATCAAGCAAGAAACTAGAGGTTCGCGTTTGTTGAGTTACAAACGCAGAGTGGTCGGGCTCGCATATTCTCTTGTGTTTACAGTGACTTAATCATAATTGAACTGCACAATTTGTAGAGTTAACGAAGTCTCTAACGTCGTTAGAATCTATGCAACAGAATTATGCTAATCTTAAAATAAAATGGCTTTTTGTTAGCTGTTTCGGTGTACAATTGACAGAGCGTCTGATGTCGTTAAAGTTTATGAAACATAATTATGCTAATTTTAAGATAAAATGGCTTTTATATTGTTTTTGTTGTTGTTGGTCTTTTGCATGGGTATAATAAAATTCTGCACTGAATTTATGACAACGGTAAACTTGACGGAGCCTCTAACGTCGTTGGAGTTTATGCAACATATGCTAATGTTATCATAAAATGGCTTTTATGTTATTTTTTTCTTTTGCATGGGCAAAATAAAATTCTGCACTGAGTTTACTTGAAAAGTACATGAGTGATTTGAATAAGTCTTGTACTAAAAGAAAGTTTATGAATTGGGCTTTCATATCCTAGATTTTGAAAGTGCTACATGCAGAACTACACTAAACAATGGTCCCGACATTTGGGTTTCCCGTCTTTGACTCGCCCTGTATTTAAATATAAAAAAACCTTTTGTACAAACCAGCAGTCGCGCCGACTATCATCATGCCGGCTGCCAGAAAGGCGCACAGATAGGTAGTAGGAGACATGGTATACCGGTAGATGTGGAAATTTCTTCAGACTCTCTAACTTTCTTTATACTTGCGCGTTCGTGACTGTGCGGTTGCAACTCCGTCAAACAGAATGATATCCGTTAAGGGAGAGATGATCGTTTTTAGTGCAAGGAAAAGCTCGATCGAGAACCACTGCTTGACAGCGTGTGATCCGCGACGTATTTCGCGCCTGCGCACTACCGTTCAAGCGCGAATATCTTTTATCGACCGGTGGTCAAACGTCATCGTGGAACTTCTCCGTCCAGCAGGTTCCCTGATGTGCGCATGACTGCGTCAAATGTAGCCAACACAAAGGCCGATAGAGCGCAAATTTTCGAACACATCACAGTTGCGCTACTGTATTTTTATAGTCAATTATTTGAAACATCCTATCTAGGCTTTTTGCTTATTTGAATATTATCAGCCAAATATTCATGGATTAACAGATGGCGTTTTTATAAACATGTTCATGCATTTATGCAATTTTTTTTGTGGTGCTAAGTTGAGGACACACTACCCATCAATATTTCAAAGTTAACCATTACATTCTTGGAACACCCTAGGCTTTTTGCTTGATATTTGAATATCATGGCATAACAGATGGCGTTTTTACATTTTCGTGCATATTTATGCTAGCCTGACTCGTAAAATTGTTATCATAAAATTGGTAATCGAGGACACATTACTCATCAATATTTCAAAATGCAAAACCAGAATATTAAATTCTACAGGGTAAGAGACGCCAAAAAAATGCAACCCTAAAACAGTTGCCTTTTTTTCAAAAACGCGATCTGTGAGTTATGTTTTGGATATCGGATTAAAGCTGAGAGGTTTTTCTTTTAAATGCTGAAAAACAATCATGAAAACAGCACATTGGGTTGCTGAGAAAATGCCAATTATGTAAAAGAAGTGGTTTTTCATCCTTTCCAATGGTGCTTCAAACATCGAAGCATTCATTTGTGCAATTTCTTCAATATTTGAACATATTTATGACGCTGAAAAAGGTTTAAAATAGGACTAAAAAGGATGAGATACCTGTTCAAGCCGAAAATGAAATTCATTTGTACTCTTAACATATTAAGTGCCGTGTTGTTTGTCAGGATTAGTACACAATACGCTATGCATTTCATGCACAAACTAGGTATACTGTAAATCCCCTAAAGTGAGAATGTCATTGGATTGGTCCAAAAAGGAGTTGTTACATGTTTCAAGACTTTTTTCCAGTATTTGAAAGGAAAAAACTCTCAGCTTAAAATTCGTCGGGTGCCCGGCAGAAGGGCACATGAGCTTTCTGACACCAAAATCATTTTCAAGAAAATTGCATTGAAAGGTTCCATTGTTCCCCCGCGCGCATAATCTGAGGACCAACGAAAGTACCGCAGTGTGCCATAAAACACAGCCCACACACAACCACACCGACACGTTAGCTTATGGTGTCAATCGAGGATTTTATTTTGTTCCTCTTCCCTAAGTTTTCCTTTGTTTATACCCTAAAATTTTGCAACAGCTCTCATTGGGTTTGTACACGTTTTCTAATCGAAGTCGTCCTCGATTTGGTTCCTGTCCTCGATTCGTCGATGATGTTGCACGTGTGTGTCCTCGATTTACACCATAAACGCGCACACACTTAGCATTTGGGGTTTATGGGGTACCACTATTGTTCGACCCCAATCCCCTTCTTTTGTTCTACTTTGTCCCCTTAGAAATCTCAAAATAAATAGCGTAAGGGCTATGGGGCACTTCAATTTCTAAAGTGTGACTTGTGGGGTACCATTGTCCCTATTGTGGCCCTTTGTTCCCGGTACCCCATAAGTGCCAATATGTAAGAGCACACGCAGAGAAAAGTTTTTTAACAGTTTTAGGGTCTGTCTCTCAGAATTTTCAATTTCACCAACTGACGCTGTACAGCATGTAGGCCTATGTAGGCCCTAGGTATACAATTTACGTGTTAAGTTTGTCGTTCAGACGCACGGTGCCAACCATGGGCGTCGATCGGACGGGACGGGGGACATGTCGTTCCCCCCACTATCTTCGTCCCTGAATAGAATATTGTAGCCTATACATTTGATTCTATAGTATAGCTCAGAATAGCTGATTCAATGACTCCAAACTCGAAAATGATGCTTAAATGATGATCTTTTGCTAAAACCTTGCCAGTAGTCAAAAATTGCCTCAGATCGCACCACCGTAATCCCACGACGTTTTAGGCTTTATACTCGTATTAGTTCTGTATTATAACGTTATATTTAGTGCTTGCGCACATGCACTCTTTCCTTTTACAATAAACGTGTCACACAGACATCAGACAGACAGACAGACAGACAGACAGACAGCACGACCGCCCGGCGGACAGACAGACAGACAGACAGACATCAGTCAGCGAAGGATCTGTTAAAATATATAGGATTTGTGAGTGTTTCACTGCCATTTTAGCTTTGCTGATGAGATTTTCGCGAAACGTTTCGTTTTTGCTGGGAACCATAATATTCTCTGCTTTGCTGGTGTTTTACATTCATTTTCTTGCAAGACAGCTGGTCATTGCGCAAACTTTATTTATTTCTTATTATTAATAAGGAAAGTTCCATCGGTTTTGAATGAACTGTTCTCCCTGTATGGGGCCCTTGGAGGGATAGCGTATGTGACATCACAGCAACAGCCAGTGGTGTATCGGTTGCGGGGGGGGGGGCATGTTGGTTTATTTTTTTCATCGTAAAGTTTCGACAATTTTAAGGTGGTTCAGACGTCGATACAATAAAGTCTTAATTTTGCAACCCCCCCCCCCCCCCCCATGAAACGCTGGATACGCCGCTTGCAACAGCGCCTCTATTGCCACGAAAGAGTTGCGTGCACCTTTTTTATATTCGATGATTATTAAAGAGTGAAGATTCCCTCTATGGACCTCATGCACGAGGAAGCTATTTCTGTCGTGTTCCCTGACGCGTACTCCATTCGTTTGCATTACACTTTCTGGTTCTGAATGACGTCACACTTCGGTACTCCATACCAGACGTTGATTATAATCATTGTGCTGGTTAAACACACAAAAGATCAGAAGTTGCGTTTATTTGAAAAAAAAGTATAGCCAACCGAATTGTTATCAAAAGCTTGCAATATGGATGATCATCCAAAGCTTATACTGGATGAATAAGTCTGTTGACAAGCACTGTCCCAGCTGAAAAATGCATAATGCATGCATTATTTGCATAATTACAACCTAAATATGCGTACTATCGTTAATATGTCCATTTGAGGCAAGTATGGTGTATTTATAATTGGAATTTTTAAAAGGCCACCGGCAGAACCAATTCAAATGTATGGGGGTGGGAAAGGGGGTGGGAAGCTTCCTAGGATTTTTAATATTTGAAGTCTAGATATTATACGTGCTTGGATGATCATGCATGCGGTGTCCTAATTTTACGAATCTGGGGAATTCACCAGAAGAGAAGGAAGAGTCGACTATACTAACACGTACAGCATCGATGGTCCGACGCACCTAATTTTACACATCTGATACTCTGATAGTCATTAAGGGTGCAACGCTGCAAAAAAAATCCCATAGACACTAGTGCTTAATGCGCATACTTCAAAATTCTTTTAAAAATACTCAGAACTCTCACAGGTATATAAGCTGCACAGAAAAAATGATGATCAATGTGTCATCTTTCATTTTCTTTTCATTTTTTGGTGGGTTGACCATTGACTTCTCGAGATATTCTCACCCAAAGAAGACGACCCCTATTTTCCCCAAAGCGGAAAAGTAGCCATCTTGAAAAACGATCCCTCCACAACATGGCAAAATAGCGCCACTTTCGAGCCCAATAGCATCCAAAATGCTCAGAATTGGAAGCCCCAATTCCGGGCCAGAGGTTCATTACCATATCTCTTCAATTCCCTAATTTTATGGCTCTCAAAACCCTCTAAAATAGAATATTTTGAGGGTATAACTTTTGTTCATGAGCTCGTAGAATGTTCAAGGTAGAATGTTAAAAAAGTATTAAGCTGTTCATTTTTTAGCTCAGTGGATATTACACATTCGAGAAAACCATGTTTTACCTTTTAATAAAGCAACACTTTTTCGTCATCTCAATATTTCTGAATTTCTGAATGAAATGACATCACAATTTTGTAAAATTGACTCTGACTGGATGGCGTGCGGGGTCGCATAACTTTGCATGCTAAGATATATCTGACATTGGACCGGAGACCGAGAGGGCGCCCTTGGACAACAGGTGATACCTGGACTATCCACCGACTACCACATCACTGAAAATCTAACAGTAGCATTCGTAACATTCTTAAACTGAAAATACAATGGCAACAAAATAAGTATCAAGTCAACTGGTTGTTTTTCCATTATTCACGACTGTTTTTTATTTGACAAATGCCCAAAAAAATCAATCTCTTGAAAGGGCAACAACAATATGATTACTTACTTTTCTTTTTCACTACGAAAACAAAAACCAACAATAAATTGTCTCTCATAGAAAACAAAACAACACATATATATGAAACTTATATTTTAAGATATCCAGGCCAACATGATTATCACTTATGATCATTATAAAATCAATCTCTGACAAAACGGAAAATATTTAACATCATTTTTCATGATCTTTGAAACAGTACTTGTTCTATGCCTGCTTCAACGTTTAGAGCCAAAGAGTTTGGCTGGCTATTTTTTTAGGGGGGGGGTTCATTTTTGAAATGATTGTCCCTTTGTAAAAATGGTGGCAATTTCTGGCACCCTTTGCTTTTCTTGAATACATTGCACTGTGTCAAAGCCCCCATAATCCTTCATGCTGATGCACGATGGTATAAATGAAAACGGTGGTCATTGACAACAAAGAAACCTCTTTGGATATTTATACGGGGTCCGCTCATAAGTCCAATGCCTCATAGGTCCGACGCCTCATAAGTTCAACAAAATCGCATCCCCTAACTTAATAAAGGCCCATAAGTCCGCCGCCTCATAGCTCCGACGCCTCATAGGTCCGACGCCTCATAGCTCCGGCGCCTCGTAGGTCCGACAAATTAAACGCCATGTTTTTCCAACGTCGGACTTATGAGGCGTCGGACTTATGAGGCGTCGGACCTATGAGGTGGAATAAATAAATTGTATGCCTCATAAGTCCGACGCCTCATAAGTCCGAAACTTCGGACTTATGAGGCGTCGGACCTATGAGGCGTCAGACTTATGATACGGCCCCGTTTATACAATAGTAATAATATCCTGGTCACTTACTTTACAAGCTGTGAATAATGTATGAGTTGAAACTAATTAATGAGATGATTTACATCTGTGCAAAAGACAGACATTAAAAGCACATAGGAAACGGAAATGTACCTGCTAAAAAAATGAGAAAACCTTACTCAAAATGAGGATGGGGCTGATCTAAAAAAAAAATAATAAAAAAAAATTAAAAATGTGAAATTACTCCTCCAGAAATAGTTTCAATCATTGAAAAAAAAAGTTTTAAAAAATGTGTGTAGTAATGAGACCCTTCAAAATTGTGAAAACATGATGTACAGTTGCCATACCCTCAGAAAAGTGACTCAGAAAAAACGTTCACCTTTTTGTTGCCAACATTCACCAACGGTGGTGGAAAACAGGTCCTCTCGCATACGATGCCAATGTCGGCAAACGTTAGCAATGTATTGGAATGCACTCCTGCCTCACTTTATAGCATAACACTTATGTAAGTTTTAGACAACTTTTCACTGTACATTTTAAGTAAGATTTGAGGCTTTGCATGGTGGAGATACTAAATAATGAAAGGTTTGCGGAAACACCATGTGCGAATAATTTCTCAACTAATGGCTCTGGTTCTTTTTAGAACTATTCTCTTAGCTGAGAAATTATTCGCACATGGTGTTTCCGCACACCTTTCATTATTTACTGTACAATTTAAAGTATTTCAAATGCTGAAAAACAGGCGAAATAAACTGAGAGAAAATGGGCATACTCTTTCTTAGCAACAACAGCTTTTCAACTTTAACTGTAACTTCCTGGCCACTGACCCCTAGGCTGCCCCTTTTATCCTCACAACACACAGCTTATCCTAACAGCTCCAAACCCATCTCAGGTGAATAATAGGCAAGAATATGACTTGATAAAGCCAAAAGTCATAGTGGCTGCAATCAACAAAACTACCAAATTAACAAAGTATTGGATGTACTTCCTTTAGGTTAACAGAAAGATTCAGTGGCGCACTGCGCAATAGTTGTAGTCTTATTGCCATTTTGTGATTGATGACGTGTATACAAGCAAAGGTTTTGCGGTATTTGGATCAGATGACGGAATAACATGCAACAAGCGAGGCCGAAAATATCTGTCAGCGAGCGAGGCCGGAAATATCAGGGTGTGCTACCAGCAGATGACCGGAACCCGTCTGGAATCGAGGTTCGTGATAAACAATCTCGCATCCTGGTCCCGTTTTTGTCAGATAATCCCGGCGAGAACTGGTTAATAATGGCATCTGTCTGCTCGTATTTCCATATCTCCAGTAAGCTTGGCTGTGCTAGGGTTGCAGACTAGACCAGTGCATAAACTGCCATAGACCCAGTGATAAATATATATTTGGATATTCTTTTCTTTGGTTGTCACCAACATAAAGGAATTTCTCGCACACATCAAAAGACAGAGTCCACACATTACTCCCAACTGGTAGTCATGCAGACCCACATCAAGTTTTCATCGTTGTTCAACACAAAGTTGTTGAGGTTGCCACCCTAAAGAAGAACATTTTGTTTTAAGTTCTTCTATCTCTTGGATATGGGGTACCCACAAGAGTGGTATTCAATCTGGGAATTCCTCCAAGTTGTTGTCTACGGCTTGGATGCAAAGAGGAAGAAGGGCATCTCGTCAACTACATGCTTCTTACGTGGTATTTTTAAGATCCAGAAAACTGGATTTGGCAGAGTTGAGTAACAGAAGGAAAAGTCTTCTATCTCTTGGATTTGGTACCCATAAGAATGTTACTCTTTACTCTATCTGGGAATTCCTCCAAGTTGTTGTGTATGGGATGGATGTAAAGGAGGACATCTCGCCAACTACTTACGTGGTATTTTGAAGATCAATAAGACTGCGACTAACAGAGTCGAGTAAGAAAGAAAAAGTATTCCATCTCTTGGATATAGGTACTCGTAAGAATGTTACTCCATTTGGGAATTCCTCCAAGTTGTTGTCTAAGGCATGGATGAAAAGAGAAAGAAGGACATCTTGCCAACTACATGCTTCTTATGTGGTGGTTTTAAGATCCAGAAAACTGCGACTGGCAGAGTCGAGCAACAGAAGAAAAAATAGTCTATCTATTAGATATGGGGTACCCCTAAGAATATTACTCCATCTGGAAATTCCTCCAAGATGTTGTCTAAGGCATGGATGTAAAGAAGAAGAAGGACATCTTGCCAACTACATGCTTCTTACGTGGTAGTTTTAAGACCCACAAAACTGCGACTGCCAGAGTCAAGTAACAGAAGAAAACTTATGGTATCTCTTAGACAAGGGGTACCTATAAGAATGTTACTCCATCTGGGAATTCCTCCAAGTCGTTGTCTGCAGCATGGATGAAAAAATGGAGAAGGACATTTTGCCAACTACATGCTTCTTACGTGGTAGTTTTTTAAATCCAGAAGAACTGGCAGAGTTGAGTAACAGAAGAAAATGTATTCTATCTCTTGGATATGGGGTTCCCATAATAAGAATCTTATTCCATCTAGGAATTCCTCCAAGTTGTTGGCAGACGCCGAAAAAACAGAACTGGAGGCCAACTTGCAAAACCTTAAGGTGGACAAGAAGAAGCTGGAAATGGACAACATGAAACTTCAAATGGAGAAGGTAAATATTAACGTAGTAACATTAGAGTATATAGGTCTTGGTTGACTGGTTTAAATCACCAAACTAAGCAGATAGATTCTTATAGCCGAAAGGAAGAGGAATGAAAAGATGGATGAAAAGAGGAAGGACATCTTGCCAAACTACATGCTTCTTACGTGGTAGATTTAAGATCCAGAAGACTGGGTCTGGCAGAGTCGAGTAAAGGAAGAAAAAGTAGGAAGCTTAAAGTGCTCAAGACATTGTTTGATTTTCTTAGTTTGTTTCTTGTATAGAAAGCCATTGTTGAATATGTGTTCACTTAATTTATTTAATAAATTGTATTAAACTGGTGGTATGGTGCCAGACTATTTTATAATCTGATTTTTTTGATTGGCAACATGGCATGCAGCTTTGTCATTCCCAGACTTTATAGTGACCCAGGTCGGTTCCAACGACCTTGGCTTTGTGCATAAGCAACTCTTAAATATCATGGTGAGGCAGTGTCTCTCCATAACGCGGGAGATACTCCCACATACTGTCATGTTTTTCTCAGAAATTTTGCCCCGTATCACATACGATAATGCCATAAAACAGTCTGCTATCGAGCTAACCAGACGTTCGGTAAACAGGTATCTGAAGTCCCTGTTCCGCAATGCGCCCAGGGGTGGGGGGCATTGCCACCCTCAAATTCAATGGTGGTCATCAGAGCTGTATCAGTCGGATGACATTCATCTGACTGATGAAGGATCCTTGCTTATTTTGGGCAAACAGTCATGTTTTTCTCTGAGATTTTGCCCCGTATCACATACGATAATGCCATAAAACAGTCTGCTATCGAGCTAACCAGACGTTCGGTAAACAGGTATCTGAAGTCCCTGTTCCGCAATGCGCCCAGGGGTGGGGGGCATTGCCACCCTCAAATTCAATGGTGGTCATCAGAGCTGTATCAGTCGGATGACATTCATCTGACTGATGAAGGATGCTCGCTTATTTTGGGCAAACAGTCATGTTTTTCTCTGAGATTTTGCCCCGTATCACATACGATAATGCCCTAAAACAGTCTGCTATCGAGCTAACCAGACATTCGGTAAACAGGTATCTGAAGTCCCTGTTCCGCAATGCGCCCAGGGGTGGGGGGGCATTGCCACCCTCAAATTCAATGGTGGTCATCGGAGCTGTATCAGTCGGATGACATTCATCTGACTGATGAAGGATGCTCGCTTATTTTGGGCAAACAGTCATGTTTTTCTCTGAGATTTTGCCCCGTATCACATACGATAATGCCATTAAACAGTCTGCTATCAAGCTAACCAAACGTTCGGTAAACAGGTATCTGAAGTCCCTGTTCCGCAATGCGCCCAGGGGTGGGGGCATTGCCACCCACAAATTCAATGGTGGTCGTCGGAGCTGTATCAGTCAGATGACATTCATCTGACTGATGAAGGATGCTCGCTTATTTTGGGCAAACAGTTATGTTTTTCTCTGAGATTTTGCCTCGTATCACTTATGATAATGCCATTAAACAGTCTGCTATCGAGCTAACCAGACGTTTGGTAAACAGGTATCTGAAGTCCCTGTTCCGCAATGCGCCCAGGGGTGGGGGGTGGGGAGCATTGCCACCCTCAAATCCAATGGTGGTCGTCGGAGCTGTATCAGTCGGATGACATTCATCTGACCGATGAAGGATGCTCATTTATTTTGGGCAACCTTTACCACATGATATTGGCCTATTGGCCTATGGCGTGGTAGTCTGATCACCCGTTATCCACGGAGCCAATTCCTGTATAACGTCTGATATCTCCTGACATGCAAATTTATGCAAGCCGCGCGCCAGCCAATCGGAGTCTACGTTACTAAAATCGTGACGGCATTTCATTCCCAAATCGGGACTAATTTTGATTGTTTGATAGGTGTCAACAATAGATTCAACAGGCGACCTCCAGGAAACAATTGCAGTGGAAACTGACAGACAATATAACAATCCCCTTTAAAACTGTCGCAAGAAAACACCCTTCGTCGCAGCCACCTAGACAAGAGATGTTGTCGTTGAAAGTGTGACAGCCAGCAAGTATGTTGTCAAGTACCACCAGGAGAACAAACTGTGCAAAAATCGTGAAAGACATTCACGAACTGCAGGGTTGCGAAAGACACACTGCAATTGCAGTGGAAACTGACGGACAATATAACAATCCCCTTCGAAATTGTTGCAAGAAAACACCCTTCTTCGTTGCAGCCACCCAGACAAGAGATGTTGTCGTTGAAAATGTGACAGCCAGCAAGTATGTTGTCATTTACCACCAGGAGAACAAACTGTGCGAAAATCGTGAAAGACATTCACGAACTGCAGGGTTACGAGAGACACAGTGCAATTGCAGTGGAAACTGACGGACAATATAACAATCCCCTTCGAAATTGTCGCAAGAAAACACCCTTCTTTGCAGCCACCCAGACAAGAAATGTTGTCGTTGAAAAATAGAAGATGGGACTCCGCTCACGATTGGAGGGGATGGGAGAGCAGACAGCCCTGGCCACTCAGCGAATTATGGCACATACTTAATTATACATGTACCCTTGTTGTAAAAGCAAATCTTGTTTATTTTTTTAAAACTTACAAGCAGTTCTTCCACGAAATTACTAGAACCCAAGGTTGTTCCCAGAGTAATTGAAAAAAGTTGCAATCAACCAACAAAATCAAGAAATACTTTGAAGAGGCACAAAAAAACTTTGTCCTCTACAAGTTGGAGAAAAAAGTGAAAATGCATATATCTCAAAAGACATGAAAAGATGCAACAGTAATAAGGAAGTTGAACTTCCAAGAGGTTTACTTGGTTGAATCCTAAGAAGTCACGAAGAGGAAAGAGAGAGAGGAGGATGAGGCTGTGTTTGGAGGATGACGATGTGTTTAAATATGTGTTCGGATCCCAAAATACCTAGTTGGAGCCTATACAGTGACGCAAGGGATGCCACTAAAGCCACAGACTTTGATTTTGTTGAAAGGCAGCTGTTCGAGTTCCAATGTGACCTTGCAAGGTATCCAGATACTTTCCAAGTGACGACAGCCCGAACCTGTATGACCACGACTTTCCGACACCTGGCTACTTGACAACTCCAGCAGGGTAACATGCAGATGGCCCCTCCATCACCACCTGAGATGACGGCCGACAAGCTAGGCAGACCAAGCCTCCGGTATGTTTAATTATTATTTTAAATTGTAAATTTGACCTGAAAATGAAATGAAATGAAATGTTTGTAAACAGTGTTTATAAAACCTGAAAAGATTTTAAAACCAGGGCCTAGGCATTTGTTGATTATTTTCAATTTGATGCATGGGCGTCGCGAAGGGGGGCCCAACGGGGGCCCGGACAAGGGGGAAAAAGAAAAAAAGGCACGAAATCATATTGTTGTACCAGTGTCATAAAATCAGACTCACTATACTTCTGCTGGCCCTTTTATTTGTTGGGGTATCCGCACTATACAAAATCCAAAAAAGTACCCTTACATGGTTCATGCTTTTTATAGTAATTTCAAAAATACTCAGACACTTGTTTGGCACATACAAGACTGTATTTCATGCTTACAGGGGTTGTTTGTGCTACAAACTACTTTTGTAGAAATAATTCAATCGTGGAAAGTCATAAAACTACACAGGAGACAAACATGTATCAATGACAATGAATGATAATGTTCACATAAAAATGATGTAGATGTACTAAAAATTTTTTGCATGTTTCATTTTAAATTTTAGGCTTCCTGAGTGCAACGCCATCAACGTTGTTAATAGAGGGCCGCACACAAAGACAACCATCGCCAGCCACTGCAACGACCTGTTCCCACTCATCCAGAGAAGCGAGAAAACCTGCATCACCATTTTGGCAGACGACGGGGCAGACTTCAATGTCAACCACCTGACCAATGAGTGGTTCCTCATGCACCTGTTTAAAGACTTAGATCTAGACATGCTCCTGGGAACCACATTTTGTCTGGGCTTTTCAGCAAGAAACCCCATCGAGCATGTGTGGGGGGTCCTGACGAGTACCGCTACCTCCATCTATCTCCCAGAAGTGTGATTTCCTTTTGAATCAGGAGGAAATGATAATGACTGATCGCGTTGCAGTCAACCATGCAACAATAGTTCAACTGGAAGAAACCTAGCGAAAGCTGCTGAATGAAGTGAACTGCATTCTTCATCCACTAGAAACACTGGCAAGTTCCTCACGTGCTGCATTGAAGGCCCTTGAAGCGACCGGAAAAAGGCTGCTGGCAATGCGCACGACGACATCAGGATGGAAACGCATGCGACCTTCGCAAGCCATGTCGTCGCTGTGACAAGTTACACCTCACGGTCCTCCATGACCTGGCCAGTCAGCCAGGTTAGGGTGTTCACTACTCCAGTTTCGACCCCAATTTCTCAGTTTTCTATGGCCATGGCAATCCTTGGCACCCAAAGGAGGTAAGCCTAAAAATCATTCCAGTTTTTCTGTATGTTGAAGGTACACAACTGGAGACCTACTGTCTATTGGATGATGGGTCCAATTTCTCCATGATGCCCATGGAGGCTGCCGAAGCTCTGTGTTTGAAAGGAACATACACCGAAATCCCCATTGCAACAGCACAAGATACTTGTTCTCCATTTAGAGGGCAGATGCTGAGTTTTGACATCGCCCCAGTCGACGATGTCATTTATCATGCCAAAAAAATTGTTTTGTAGATTAATAGACGTTGTATCATTACAGCATGATTGACACTGACGTTGTTGCAGCAAATGTTCATTGGCTCTTATCTAAGCATTGGAAAAAAAATCTTATGTTCTAGCTGTGCAATTCTATAATTGGATTTAGTCAGCTCGACACTTCAAAAGCTGTTGAGTATTTCTTTGATCCATACACTGTTAGCAGTTTAAAAGTACAGTTATGAGTTCCCCCAACTTATCATTTTTTTTGCAATATCTTTGAACTAATGTTTTTTTCAATGTAACATTTTATGCTGTAGGCTCCAGGAAGGCTCCCAAGAGCACAAAGAAGACGAGGATGAGGGAAACAATTTCAACAGTGGCAGAAGCCTTCCAGCTCCACATGGACAGGTCAGATCACGCATACCGGGAGGCAATGCGCAGGCAACGCCAAGAGGAGAAGGAATGGGATCAACGGTGGAGGCAACAGGCAGCTGAGGAACAAGGCGCATGTAACAATTCTATACAAACTTTTCTCGCAACAGTGACAGAAACACAGCAGATATTACTCTCTTCACGGAACTATTAAATTCTAAACTATTAAAATTCTTAATGAAATCCACAGCTCATTGTATATAGGCATAAATACACATTGCGAAGCCCTTTTAGAGAAATATTTTCCAGATGAATCCATTACGAAATCACAATTCATTCAGGATAAATCCATCGCCATAGTCATTTCTCCTCTGGTGGCTTTGATGTGGGATTAAGTAGGGGCATTACATAAATAACATAATCTAAAGGTGTTACAGCTGGATATGTGGCAGATCTGAGACGCAGTCCTTGTGAGAAGACCAAGCCGCTAACTGGTGAATTTGCAGCGGTGTTTGCAAGTCCAGAGAGTCTGCTAGGTTCCTTCGACAAAGAGCTGCTCAGATCTACAACCTACCAGGACAATATTTGTGGCTTCTTTGTTGATGAGAGTCGCATCAAAGCCACGAGAGGAGAAATGACTATGGCGATGGATTTATCCTGAAAAAAAAAGACCGGCTGGAGCAAGAGTGCCACATTTCTCCAATGGTTCAGGGGTCATTTCCTACCACAAGTTGGATCAGTTAGGCCTCTTCTGCTGCTTTATGATGGCCATTCCACCCACACCAGCCTGCAGATTATTGAAGAGGCCCGGTTGGAAGGAGTGCACTTATTTGTCATCCCTCCACACACATCGCACATCCTACAACCCCTTGCCGTGGGCTGCTTTGCACCTTTCAAGGCCACCTACCTCTTATGAAAAGGTTCGACGGAAATGTAAAAAAAAACCTCACGGTGTAAATTGTTGATGCACACTATGTGGGGCTACGAAACCATGTTCCTCATCAGTCTGAATGTGAAGGACAAGCAACAGCCACTGTCCACTAGGGCAAAGTTGATGCATGCTCGGTGTTGGTAGATAAGCAAGTCACAGAAACGGAGCCATTACTGTCAGTCTTTCATTTTTGTCTGGTATCTTTTACACAGAAAAGGAGCTCTGCTATATACCCAGGGAAAGACTGGCATTCGAAAAAAGGTGGTGACTGGTGAAGAAGAAGTTTAGGACTTGCTCCAACATTACCACTCCTGTGAGCATGGTGGACATAGTGGCATTAATTCCACTTTGTCAAAGCTTTCCCAAAATTACACGTGGAATGGCATCAAACAAGATGTTGTCGAATACGTAAGAGAACAACAAAGCTGTTTAAAACTTACACAAAACAAAATGTGCCTTAATTCTTGGCTAGGGCCAAATAAAAAGAACAAAACATGTTTAGCGTCCTTTTTTGAAAAAAAAAGGAAGGAAGAGGCCTTTTTGTCCTCCAAAATGGTCGCCTGACTGGGCTATTTTTCAAGATGGCTACCAGCTTTTTTGTCAAATGGCCGCCACACGGACTTTTTTTCAGGACCTTTGCCAACAACTGATTAGGGTTATCGGTACGTGCTAACCTTCAGCAGACTACCCGTACTTCACCAAGTTTGTTGATTTCTTCCCACTCAAGACAAAGGAGGCCTGTGGGATTGCGCTGTGCATTCACACCTTTGTATGCCGATGGGGAGCGCCACAGAGACTACCTGAAGTAACCCCAGGAATGCCGTCTGATGTAAAAAGGGAACATGGTTGTGCATGTGAGCAAACCTGCTCTGGTGTACATAAAACGTCTGAAAACAACTGTAACTGTATAATGTTTTTTCCTTCAGATAAATGAAGAGCTGTGCCAAAAGCTAGGCATGAAACGTTCCATCACAAGCAACTACCATCCGCAAACTCAACGGTCTTGACAAGAGAACCAATCAAACACTGAAGATACGTCTGGCTAAGATGGTAAACGACCACCAGACAGACTGGGCAGCTTTCCTAGAGGTTCACACCATTCTTTCTCATGTTCAGGAGAAACCCAAGGTCACCATTGGAAGCAAGTACCCTACATGTGATTTTCATTACTGTATGGTGGTTAGGGCCCCCCCCCCCTTCAAAAAAAAGTTCTGCTTCCCGTTTCCCTACTTACACTATTCTGAAAGCCCCTACCCTAATTTTTTTATGAGAAAAATGAGGAAAAAACACCAAAAACTATCAATTTCTACTTTAATCCAACGCCGCCCAAGACGACCACTAATACCCGGCTACTCTCCACAGAAGGACCCGACTATTACAGGTTTTGCAAGAAACTGGAGGTATGGCATTAAACCCACTCTGACTGGACCTGATGCATGAGACAAATGCTGTCAGGACTCTCGTGAGAAGGTGGGATAGAGTGATCGAGAAGCATGGGATACTTTATATCAAATTTATATTTTAACCACTCTGTTTTCAGTCCTCATGCAAGCAACATCTCAAATTTACTTTCTCCAGTTATACTTAATTCTTGCCCGATACTGTGAATTCTCGGTTCTGTGCTGAATAAAAATAAAACTACTTCATCGCATATATCTAAATCTTAGTGTGTCCAGTTTTAATTATCTAAAACAGGTATCTAGAAGCTGTTTCTGAGCCTGACTGTGTCACCACCAATGCCCTAAGGTTCTGGCAGGACATGGCCAAGAAACGGCCAAGAAACTGCCAAGACTCTTCTAGCTTGCTACAAAGTGCTCGCCGTGCCAGCTTCATCTGTTCCCGTTGAGAGGGTTTTCAGCAGTGGTGGAATCATCATGCGACCCCATCGTGCACGATTGTCAGCGGACACTTTATTTATGCTTATGTTTTCGAAGTGTGATGAAGGTGTTCTGTGAAACAAAATCAAAGATGGGGATCTTCTAGTCCAAAAATTAAGGCCTTCTAAATACTGTGTATATGAGAGTCCTGACTCAATTTGATGCTGAAAATAAGAAACTAGACTGGCATATTAAACAACAGGCATCAATCATCAATCACCTGTGTAAAAAGTCAAAAGATACCGCTGTACATCTGGCACCAATTCTGTATTTCTATAAATGTACTTATTTGCTTATCCTCCCAAGCAGTTAGTTTCCATTGTATTATTTAACTCTGAGCAGTGTTAAGTTGAGAGTTCACTTCATGTGGAGTAGGAAGGTAGCCTGCCAGGATCAAATCAACTTTTCTTTACATGATTATGTTAGCGTAATAGATCCATTGTTGAAAAGAGAAGGAAGGAGTGGTCTCGGTCTCCGACTTCCAGTAATACAAAGAAGAATGTTAAACTTGAATGTCATTTGTTTTCAAGTATGGCTATTTGGCAAAAGTGAGAAAGCAATCGGTTGTAAACTGACCCAAATTGTAAATTACTGCTATTTTGACTTATGAATTACCCATATGACCTAGCACATTTTTCCAAGCCAGATAATGGTCACTCTCAAATCACGCCAAATTTTTTTACGTTTATTTATGCACATGAATGCACATGAATGTTCATGCCATACTGTACAGAACGTAGGAACACACACCCAGGCACAAGCTAGCTACATTACGACCGCCACTGGAGATATCGAGATACGAGCAAACAAACGGCATTATTTATCCAATCACGAAATGGCAATAAGGCAGTTGTAGCACAATGTAAGGCATTTTTAAGCAAAGGGTATGTCCGGGTATCCTTGCGACACCCTGTAGGCTATTGTAGATGCCATGTACAAACGATGTTGTATTTGTTTTATTACACCTAATACATATTTAGTTTCCTCATCTTATTAAAAGAGGAAATTCTGTTGAGAAATCTCTTACACGGAATGTTCATAATTATGATTTCAGTATGGTACACGTACCAACAGCAACCTCACTTGTGATCGTAAATGTTATATTGGCAAGTCTAGGATCTAGACTTGAGGGTGCTACTTCCCTGGTCCTGGTGCAGAGTAGCTAATTTTGTTTACTGTTTAGAACAGCGACCAATGAATCGATCACATTTGGCTCACGATTATGTACGAGATGTAACAAAATCTTATACCTGCTAGCGTGGGCCAGAACACGAGCTAACTAACACAGGCTGGTTGTCATCAGTGCTTCCTGTTCAGACTCTGGAAATAAGACACACACCATTCCAGCACATACTCCTCTATTTTGTGGCTATCTAGCTGTCTGCTACATGTTGGGTTGTCGATACTACCTCTTGATGTATCGGTCACTCCCTGCAATAACCGCAATAAGTAAGAGTTAAAGGTATAGTCCATCATTTGTAATTTGTGCATTTTGTTCGTTTGAAGCAACAAAAGTGCTCAAGATCTAAAGAGGGATGCTGAACAACTAACTTGATGAAGTTTCAGCTCAGCTTCAGCTGTATACTTCGAGAAAAACAACATTCTAGGATCTCGATTTCAAATCAAAAGTTGCTGAATCATATTTTGAATTGGGCCTGAATTCAGCATCCGAGACACGTTCTCACAGAGCCGATTGCAGCTACGCAATGTCACGCACTGATCCGACAAATTATAGCAACCGTGCGTGCGTGTGCGTCGTGCCAATGCTTGCACGCTTCGCCGAATAACAAAACGAACTACATGTACTAATTGAATTTCCTTCAAATTGGAAAGGCCTTCTTTTGTTGATTTCTTCAACATGACAGCTTGCCAGAAAAAATAATTTCACAGGGAGTTTTATAGTCCCCTTACTATCTTTCAACCAAGTATGTTTTTCAACAATAATTACGCCAGTTACTTTTTGGATAGCTGCAAATGATGGACTCTGGCTTTAACGAAGGTACATCATATACATGTGTAGCCATGTCCGCATTCGAAATTTTTGGAGCCAAGACAAGTCCAGAGCAAACCTCATTACCTCAATTTTGGGTGTTTGAAACTGAAGTCTTTTCATGTCTTTTTTTTTCAATTTTAAATGTCAACCTTCTCTTTTTTTCAGCTCTTTTTATAGGGAAGATACAACATTTGCAAACATCAAAAAACAAAACTACCAAATTTTTATGAAATACCTTACTGGACTGTTAGTGAATGACAGTCTAAAGCATCCTGTAAAATCATGGCACCTGGTGTGCTGACATTTTCAAGAAAACACTGGTCTAGCGTTGGAAAACAAAACTGTTTTTTTTTAAATATTGCCCCCAATTTACCATAATTAGTTGGTCTGAATTTTGTTTTCAATCGTTTACACACCTATGAACGGGTACAAGCCAGCTAGACTGGTTCCCTGACCTTACAATTTCCCACCGACGTCTATTTATTGCTCCATTTCAATTTAAGTTGGGTCAGCGAGCCAAATGATTGTTTTTCTTGGTATTTCCAGCAGATCTACGAACACAAAACTTCAAACAAGTCAGTGCAACAATATGTTGCCACAAAATACTAACTCCCCAAATCCATGCATTTCTGAAAATTACAGAAAAAGCAAATGTTGTATACTCCCTTTAAATAAAAGATATGTCAAAAGATCTCCCTTATGTACTGTACTTTTTTGCTGTGTAACATTTTTTGTTACTGATTGAGAGACAGGCTAGATGTGCCCTTACTTTTTAATTTGAGAAAAAACAACCTAAATCTGATTCTTACCTCCTCCGAATGCACACTCAATGAAGCCTCGCTTTGGCACTTCTTGGGTGGCTGATGGGATGTGAGCGAGTGAACAGGGGCTGATATGGATCCCCAGATGGTCGGCGATCGTAATCGGGTAATCTTCCGATGGCCTTGTGTCTCATCTTTGGATTCCCTGGACCCCATCTCGCTACCCGTGTGAGATACTGCCTTCCTCAACGGAATCACATTGGTAGTGGATACGTTGCCTTTTACAGTCCTGGAGGTGGAGGCTAAGCCTGAGCGGCTGGTATTGTTGTCTACCGGAACTTGGTTCGGAACTCGCTTTCCCTCAGCAGTTCCAACTGTTACATGTTTGGAGGTGATTTTTGATGAGGTAATGTTCAATGACTGCTTGGATGTTGTGGTCAGTGACAGAGATTCGGCATCTCCCTGGTCAGAAGCGTCGGATGCTTCCTCTGCATTTGAAATTTCAGCATCATCCGCAAAGAGCTCGGCACTGGTATTTGATACTTGGCCAACTGTTGCCAGTTCTTCAACAGTTTCTGATACTTTGGTTGGCTCTGCATTACAAACCATGACTGAGGACTTTGGAGGGCTGGCTCGGAAAGCTTCTGTTCTATGAGTGTTTGCAGGGGAGGTGCATGTTCCAGACTCTCCAGGTGCTTGTACCTCATCTGATAAATTGGGCTGATCAACTTTTTGTGGTGACTGTGTTCCTAGGCTTGCGTCCAATATGATAACTGAATTATCCAATATGATAACTGAATCCTCCTCAGCTTGCTGTGAGTGATCATTAGCACCTTGACTCGGCATCTCACATGATACGACCAACGAGGCATCGGAGGAATCCCAATCACTCACAATAGACTCCTCCGGGGCATTTGTCAGACTCCTGTCCCCATCCAGTTGATCCTCCTGCGGCGTGAGACAATCACAGAGAGCCGTCATTCCATCCATCTCCACCGAACTCTCAAGGTTGAAAGAGCTGCTCCTGTTTGCTCCAACCTGTTCGGCTGTTGCTGCCCCATCTGAGGCTTTCACGGTTGCAACATCCTGGTTGGGAGTAACTAGATTAGTCAACCTCTCGGAGGATTCACTCCGATCTAGGGCTTCTGCATCATCCATCACTCCCCTATCATTTTGCTCATCTAAGGCTGTCGCAGTCGCAACTTCCTGGTTCTGAGCGACTGCACAAGGCAACCTCACAGAGGATTCACCCTGATCCACGGCTTCCGCTCCATCCATCTCTTCCCTATCTGCTTGCTCATCCAAGGCTTTCATCATCGCACCCTCCTGCTTTGGAGTATCCACAACTGGAACCTTTTCAGAGGATTTGGTCCGATCTAGGGCTTCTGCATCATCCACTACTTCCCTATCCACTTGCTCATCTAAGGCTTCCACTGTCACAACCCTCTGGTTGGGAGTTTCCACGTCCAGACCCTTCTCAGAGGATTCACCCTGATCTAGGCCATCTCCAGTGACATCACCTCGGGCAGAGTCTGAGTTCCTAGCAACCTTGCGGGGACTTTCCAAGACCTCCTCAAAGGACAGCTTCCGTTTGGACCCACGTTGAGCAACCTCATTTTGTGGCAACTGCTCCTGCATGTCCTCAGGTTCCTTCCGCGCCTGCTCCTCCACAGATGGCTCCGTTACAAAGCTGAAGGCCTCAATGGAAGAGCTGCTGGCAGCTGGCAGAGAGGATGGAGGTATGTATCCAGGTTTCCACTCTGTATGTAAGAGTACAAAAGTTTGACAAATTTTGGCCATCACGAAGCACTGGAGTTTGGCATTGTAAGACACTGGTTGCTAGGTTTGAGTCATGTAATTAATATAAAACCAAAAATAATAGATTGCAGGTCAATCACAAGCCAAGTGACAGATACATGCAAAATCACAAACAAGTTCACAAGTCAAATAACAATTCAGCTCGCAATTAGCCGGGCATGATCGCAATTAAATAATAATAAGAAGAATTGGTGTAGGCTATGTTCCATACATAACAAAACTTTAACCCTTTAAGATATTCCCGGATTTTAGTGTGTTTCTACTGTTGGGCGTCTGCAAGGAGAATACCTACAAGACTTTTTATGTTATTAGTCTTTGCGATGATTATGTATTTAAAGAAGGCATAGCCTTACATACGGGACAAAAAGGGGACCTTTTCTTGACTTGCCCGGCAAAGTGAATCCTTTGACACAAGATATACTTAAGATTGACTTGTAAGAACTTGTAAGGACCTGACTACAACTCTAATTCGTTGGACCTTGGGGCAAATTGTAGCAATTGAGTCAGTAGACATTTCAGACTTATCGTATAATAAAATCAGTTATTAAATGTTTGGGTTCAAACTTACAACACAAGGAGAAAACAAGGATACTGTTTCAAATGGGCCTAGGGGGTTAGGGCCTAGGGGGTTATGGTTTATGGATCAGTCCATACTAGTGGGGCCTTACCTTCTATGGCATTGAGTTTCTCCATCACTGCCTCAGGGATCTCACATTCTGTAGGGTCTAAGGCACACCCTGCAAAGTCCAGCTACAGGAATATCACAGAGTAACATCAGATCAAGGACATGTTATAACAAGTACTACACGAAACGTAACGTTGCCACTATACTTTCCTCAACTGGGAAGTAACACAACAAGAGGAGATTCCAAGCTTTCTAAGACTTAACACATGTATAGTGCTTTTTTATTTTAATGGCACACATGTGTAAGTAGTAAGTAAAAACAAACAAAAAACAACGAAATCACTTGATCCAAGGAAAAGTTGCGAGTCTGCAAATGTAGGCTAAGGGTGTTCTAATGCATTTAGTGCAAATAATAGACCGATGCATGAGGCCCTGTCCGTGCGCTGTGCACGAGGCAAAAACAAGCTCCATACAAAAAATTTCTATAGTAATCTACAGAAAAGTGTGCTTTAGAACAGAGAGACCTTTCTATTATTTGAAAGCGTTCAGCGTAGCCTCTTTCAGGCTAATGCTTACTTATTACAAAATCTCTCTCATAGTTCTTACTTTCAGGTTTTGTGGTAGCACTTCCACGGTGAAGCCCTGCGCATCCCTCAGGTATTCAGGAATCCTGTCGTTTGCCAGCTCAGGGAAGTTCTTGGCGATAATCAGCTTGGTTTGAACCTCCTTGACTGCCTTCTTGAGGGCCTCCGCAAGGCTCTGCCCTGGCTCGTTGTAGCCTTCCGGCCCCAACTCAAAGACGGCCCTGGAGGGGCGGGTTTCTTCACTGGTCCCCTGACTGGTTGGTGCATTGTTCTGGTCCTCATCGATGACTTCGTCCGGTTCAGGTTCAGATGGCTCCGAGGCCTGCTGGGAGGAGGCATCCATGACCTCCAGGAGTTGAGAGAGGGCCCCTGTCACAGAACTGTCTTGGGACTGGTCTTGTGAGCAGTCTGGTTCATCAGGTTTGAATTTCGCTCTGTTCCCGGATAAGGTTAGGACAAACTATAAATAGGCCTAGGCCATATAGTGAAAAATAGTGACTTCTGTAAGGATGCCATTTTATCAGGTACAAACAACAGAAATATCACATTTATGGAGTAGTTTAGCAGCTTTACCCAAATTCCATCTTCTGAATAACAACTCTAAATACATGTATTAAACGTTTCAAAATTGTAGGTTAATACAGCAACATGTACAACTACAGCAATAACCTAAAGGCTTATTCACACTAGACAAATCTCCGGGTTGACGCAGAGTTGAAAACATGTGGCATTTCACACTTGAAATTGTTCAACCCTACACCAACACTACGTCAACCCTGAGACTGATTTTGCCCCTGGTTGAACTCAACCCTGCTCCAGACCAGGGTTGAGATTTTACACCAGGGTTGAAACTCTCTCCAGGGTTTAAAAAAACAGTAGTAATTGAGAGAAATAAACTTGGTTTGCACAAAACAAGTGTGAAATGATGCGGGCTTGATATATCAAAAACTCAACCCAGGGCAAATTTTGGAAAAAATTTATAACAATTCCATCAGTAAACATGTAAACCATTATCATGTTGCAGCCATTTGATTTTTTCCCATTCAAGTCAGCGTACCCAAAGTGAGGCTGGAAGGAAAAGAAGTCTGGTTCCTTTTTTTGCACAAAAACATTATCATTCAGTACTGTTATTGGATACGGGGTCATGACTGAAATGGCGGCAGCCTGATAATGGTCTATTGTTGTGTGAACGTTCACATGCCATGTTTTTTTCCACAATCTTTCCAACTAATATTAGAAATCCTGAGACATGCTCCTTTAAATAATAACTCATTATTGATTTGATGACATTATTGAATTTGTCTACTGCAACTATACCTCCACATGCGTTGCAGGTCATGACACACGTTTGGATGACTAAGAGCCGGCTGAAGCGGAACACGTCGATATCCGGGGAAGGTGTTGTAAGCCACCATGGTAAAGTCCTCTACAAAGATGGCAATTTCTGACTTTTCCTGTTGAAGAAAAAATTGCAAGAGAATACTGCAAACCTGAAATAACGTGGCATTTTGGATCATTTGTGGCATTTGGGACATTTTGAAATTTTGACCCGTGGTTTTAAATCAGTGAGGCATGCAACTGGGAATTTTGGAAACAAGGCGGTACTCAAACCGAGCGTCTCACACGTCTCTTTAAAAAAAAAAATGAAATAGACTGAAATAAACCGGAAAAAACTGAACAGTAAATTCATGCTGTGTTCGTGCTATATTCATGCAGCATGTACTATTGCAGAGTCATTGTGCTCGGTACCCGGTACGACCAATGTCAACCCACTGCGCCAATGTGCATGTGGTTTGCGGTCTATCACGCACAGTCTATGACGCGTAGGCCCACCCGCAGATAAAGTTGTGAGTCTACTCCGCATCGTACGGTATGATTCTTTACCGAGATATGACGATTTTCACGCAACGCGGGTAACTTCAGGCATAAAAAGCGTCCACAGTTGCCCAAGGATCGGTTCGGTTTCAGGTCGGTTCGGGTCAGTTTTTGCTTGATTTTTGTCGGGTCGGGTTGGGTTTGGGGACTTCAGATCGGTTCTGGTTCGGATTCGGTTTGGCCTGGTCAACCCAACCCGATGCAAAACATTATTTGGGACCAGAGCCCGGGCACGGTTCCATCGCTGGGTTACCAATAGCTGAACCTTATAATAAAAAGAAATTTTGACGACATTTGGACATGTTGTTATTTGCGTGCAGGCGTAAGTTATGTCACGAATCAACCACATGTTGACTAATGGTCATCACCCGAACTTGCGAAAGGATTTAGACTAATTTATATGTTCAATTTGCAATTATCATCCATTACACAACATCTTACTTAAACGACGACAATACTCACAATTTGTGAAGGCAAATCAATCTTAATGTAATACTTGGTCAAGTCAAGCAAGCTGTTCTTCAGCATGGTGAACTCAGCACACGAAGTTAACGCCTCCCTCCTATTTGAAAACACACACACACAAATAATGCAAGGCTAGTTTATCATGCACAGTATATGAACTCCGTGCGCTAACAAGAAAGGGTGCTTGTTTACCACTTTCGAGAGCCCCGTGGACGAACACACTGCCCGGGCTTACTGGTTCGCGCACGTATAGTGCGAAGTACCCACGACTTGTTTTATTATGAATGTGCATGAAGCCATGTAACGTCTTCAAATTCAACTAATCCAATACTAAATTATTTTGAAAATGGACAGCACTGATCAAGAACAACACAAGAACGCAATGTGGTGTCTCAGAAGAAACAATTCATTCCCAAATGGCATGATCTATGAACAAATATACATCAATAAAAAAAAAAAAACACAGTGTTTTTCTTACTCGTCGAATTTTCTGATGGCGTTTACGGAGAACAGTGCTTTTATGTAGAGTTGGCTGTCGTGGACTTCTGCCAATCCACCCATGCCACTGATGGGCTCCTCAAAAACCTGAAAAAAAGCAAACCAAGAAGTATTTTATTTTTATAACAAAGGTTCAAAGGATTGACAATTTACCCCTCCGTATTAGAAGTGTACACACCAGTTCCTTGGCTTCACCTCAGGAATTAGTTTGTCAATTTCCAATACCTCAGGGAGGTAATATTGACTGTCCACCTTGAAACCATGTTGCATAAAATTGTACAAATGTATCAACTATTTTCCTGAGTAAAAACTGCATGTTAGGCCCCCCCAAAAAAGTCTCCGGTTTCTGGTATGGAGCTTGCCCAAAAAGTGGTGCGGCGACGTGGCTTTTTTTTTTTACCTGATTTTTTTTGCTTCAAATGTCGGCTGATGACTGCAAATGGTCCTCGACTAAACTTAGTGCAAATATATGGGAGTCCAGAGAGGCCACATAAAGCTTATTCTCGATCATAACCCAATCTAAAAACACGTTAAAATTGTGCAGCAGCAGGATTCCAGTCAAACCAGCGAGTTTGGCGGTTTTGAGACATCATCTTTCATTGAAAAAAAAACTTTTTCATTTTGCCGACGCGCATGGCTATGGCGACGCGCGCGCATACCAGAAACCGGAGACTTTTTTTTTTGCCTGAACTATGTACTTTGATGTAGCTCACAAGCTTTCAAAATTACAATCTTAGTTGTAATTTAATAACTGCCTCTTATTAAACTTACCTAGATCTGTTCATGAACAAAGGAAAAATAGGTATATTTTATAGCCCCATACAAGAAGTACATAAACTCCCAATAAACTTTTCAGTCCAGCTAGTTTCCTACCATAGGTACAATGTACATACCAGGAATAGACAATCAACTGTACTTACGCACCAGGTCTGTGTACAATGCAAGCCTTACATGTACATGTACATACTATTTCTCTATACTATAAGTCAAATGCCCTGCACACAAGTGACCTAGCTTACATTCCAACAAGTAGAATTTACGACCTACATGTTTGACCTTTGTGACTGAACAGTCAGAAAACTGTGTATGCCGCAAATTTTAAATTTAGTCAGTTGGACACCAAGGAACTTAGCAGCAGGGATATGCGCTTGCAAGAGGACAGACATTGGTAGTTTAAAACTTCAAAGTCATTAACCCTAACTCCCCAGCCTAATTTACTAGGAATGACCGCACCCATTTTGGCAAATTCCAACACCCACATGGGAAATTGTACACACACACTGTTGGACTTAGTTTCTGGAGGTATGCCAACCCCAGTGTAAAAGACCATCTGTTTAGGGGTACTGTACCTATCCCAACAGATTTTAAACAAAACCTGCTGTTGAACTTTGATGGGTTGAGTTCGGTCAGGGATAATATTTGCATGAAAGTACACATCTTGCTGTAATTCAGTATAACCTTGTTATTTATAGCAGTAAAAAAAAAAAAAAAAAATTGTAAATTTTTTTTTTAGGGATTTTTCCCAAAAAATTATGGAATCGATTCCGAATGGAATCAAGATTCCCAGACGGAATCGGAATCAAAATCCAAAAATGATGGAATCGCCCAAGCCTAGTCCCCACAGGAACCTATGGCCCCAACTACATTTGGGATTGAAGGCTTTCAAGCAGACCTTGGTGAAAAAAAGTAGAACAGTAATGACAGTAGGATCATACTACAAAAAATATTTTAAAAAACATATGACAAATGTAGGACTTTGAAGGAAAAATAAGGATAAAAAGAAGGACTATTGCGGGCTTTCAGGAGCAGTTTTCGTTAATACCCATTTCCACAGCATCATAAGCCTCATTTGGCACGTTCTGTACTCACAACACTTGTGCTCCATCCTCAACTAAGCTCTTGGAAGTACAGTTGCAGTACTCCTGCGCCCAAGCCCTTCATTGTGTGGTTTACAATGACAGTGAGTAAAACACTGTTATGAAAATTTTCAACGAGATTTCATTTTTTGAATCAGTTAAACAAAAAAAGTAGGAAAAAAGTAGGAATTTCAAGAAAACGGTAGGAAAAGTAGTCTTAGCAAAGTGGAAAAAGTAGGAATAAGCAGGAATACGTGAAAGCCTATAGGGACAAGGCGCACCAAAGCCAATAGCAATAGCATACACACCTTAATATTAAGAACCTGGCAGATTAGTGCATTCGGTTTGTCTTCAATGGGCTTGACAGCATTCCGGTCAAAGTGGCTCAAGATTTTGTCGATCCATGCGTGTTTCGCCAACCATTCCAACGTGTCCATGTTAATCAACCTGGACTTGCAAGCACACCTCCTAAATCCAAAGAGACGAAAACAATTAACAATTGTTGACTGATGTTGATGTTAGACTTGGCGTTTTTAACACAAGAGGGGCCCATGGCACAAGAAATGAAGCCAAGGGTGCTATCATAGCACCCTTAGGCCAAAAAAAAAAACAGTTCTGCTTCCGGTTTCCCTATCTACCCTATTCTGACAGCCCCTACCCTAATTTTTTATGGGCAAAATGGGGAAAAAAAACCGAAAACCATCAATTTCTACCTTTTACCATGATAATGCATGTAATGAGCTAGCCCGACTGCGTCTGGCCGTACAGTACTATCGCAAGCTCTGTAGTACGGCCAGACGCTGAATGCTTCCCAAAAGACTGAATTTTTTTGGCCGCTGATGTAGCGATTTTGCTACATCTTTTGATCGAGATTATCTTTTCATCCAGGACAAACATTTCCACAGTTAAGGTTCTTAGTCGTAGAGCAACTCGTACCTTTTCGAAAAAACGTTCTTTGGTCTCAATATTTTCATCCATCTGGCCAAATAACGACTTTCAGTGATCATCTTCCACAAATATCGTCCCGAAAATGCTCCCCAATGCGATTTCAAAATGGCGGCCGCGCTGTAACTCATGAATATGCATGAAAAGTCTGTGACGTATGACCTCGTGTTTTTGGACGTGCGTGCGGCGGCGCCGTACGTACATGTACGTACATGTACATTACTTGTAGACAACAGCCCAGTACGTGCATGCACACTTACGTCTGCGCGGCGGTGTGCATGCACGTACTGCGCTGTTGTCTACAAGTAATGTACATGTACATATGTACGTACGGCGCCGCCGCACGCACGTCCAAAAACACGAGGTCATACGTCACAGACTTTTCATGCATATTCATGAGTTACAGCGCGGCCGCCATTTTGAAATCGCATGGGGGAGCATTTTCGGGACGATATTTGTGGAAGATGATCACTGAAAGTCGTTATTTGGCCAGATGGATGAAAATATTGAGACCAAAGAACGTTTTTTCGAAAAGGTATGAGTTGCTCTACGACTAAGAACCTTAACTGTGGAAATGTTTGTCCTGGATGAAAAGATAATCTCGATCAAAAGATGTAGCAAAATCGCTACATCAGCGGCCAAAAAAATTCAGTCTTTTTGGAAGCATTCAGCGTCTGGCCGTACTACAGAGCTTGCGATAGTACTGTACGGCCAGACGCAGTCGGGCTAGTAATGAGCTAGCTAGTCAAGTCTTACTCTGGAATCCTGAAGCCCCTCGACGAAAAGGTCGTCCCAACATGACCCTGAAAACATCCATCGAGCTAGAAACTGGTCTGAGTGGTCCATCTCTTTCCAACACTATGCTCGCAGCATCACACACTGAAAACAGTCAGCCAACATGGCCAACCCATCCAACATGACTATGTAGTTATGTTAGTAAGTTAAGTCAAGTGAGAAACAAACACTAAAAGAACCCTCCAAAGTCCAGTAGATATTGAGTGTCATGCGTTGATAAACGCACTACATAGTAGTATACTCTCTTTAAAAGTACTGGCTATGATGCTATAAAGCTATTGATTTCTTTTGAATACCGAACTTACGTTTTATGACTGCCGTTTGACACCTCGAACTGTCGAAGTCAGCTACTTTGCCACACGTGTTGCAATGAAATGTATCCCGCCCGAAGCGCCCTCTAGTGTCACTTTTTAAGCAACGTAAAATTGTTAACCCCGCCCACCCCCCACGTCCACCCACTTGCCTTGAACAAGAAAACACTAACGAAAACATCCATAAAAATGATGGGGAAAAATAAAATGTAGGTATTTGCCGATTTAGAGGCCCTTAGTGCGGCTTCTCCTAACTCTTTTCTCAACCTAAACCCAACCTGCAACCTCCTCCAAAGCCCCTAGAAGGGCTGGATCAAGGTTATGACTCCCCCTCTTACACAATGGAGAATGGACCGATCCAGTAAGCACCGCCCCATGGTATTCTGACCAATCACAGCCGTGATTTATGTCCGACATGCGCACGTGCACGCGCGTATGATGCGCGCGGAGGGAAAATGCAGTGTGGCATGGGAGAGGAGCCTGTGTTGATTTGCCCACGTGCGCAGTGGGAGGGGCTTACTGGATCGGTCCATTAAAGGGAATATACATCATTTGCTTTTGCTGTAATTTTCAGAAATGGATGGCATTGGGGGGGTTGGATATAAATTGCAAATATAGTTACACTGACTTTTTTGAGGTTTTGGGTTCGAAAATGCTATAAACCAAGAAAAACGATCATTTTCCTGTAGTCTGGTTCCCTGACTCCATATAAGAAGAAACAGAGCAGTTTACATACATTGGGGAATTGTAAGGTTAGGGAACCAGTCTAGCTGGCTCGTGCCCGTTCATAGGTTTGTAATCGATTGCAAACAAGTGCGATGGTCAATTGATCGGCTGATCAGCGTTGGAAATTGATACAAAAATACCACTTTTCTTGAAAATGACAGTATACCAGGTGCCACAATTTTACAGGATGCTTTACACTGTCATTCACTAACAGTCCAGCAAGGTATTTCAAAATGATTTGGTAGTTTTATTTTTTGATGTTTGCAAATGTTGTATTTTCCCTTTAAGAACACGGATCCACATCCTTCACACCCCTGGCCCCATATCTTAAGAGAGGATTAATACAGGCACTTCACAAACTATTTTGTTTTACTCTTTTTTATTCAACAAATGAGCACCACTGTGAATAATATGCATAGCTACAGAAGATTATACAATAAAAAAAGTTTAGATTATAAAAAAGAAAGATTATATAAGTAAAAGGGAAACAAAAAACCTTCTTATAAAAATATAAGGGCACTTTACTAATTACTGTTTAAAATTAATGTATTAATATTAAAACAAAAATGTGTTAGTCCCCCAATGGCCGTTTTCCGGAATAACTGTTTGTAAACATTATGCCACGTTAGTTAAAACATACATCATATTTTAAAAAAATATCAATAATAAACAACCATATAAATACAAGTAATACTGATATTGTATCTACACAACTTATGGGAAAAAATAATTTTGAGTTTCATATTTTATGATTTTTGTAACCGTTTTCACTGTTTATTTTTACCTGTTCTTGCTCTTGTCTGGTTTTGAATGGATCAAACAATTGAATCCTAATTAAAAGCATTATATAAGTACCCATTATTATTACTATTATTACTCCAATTCACAATTTAAAACAAAAAGCATACATGGCATGTGTGTTAATTAAAAAAATATACCTTATTGTGTACGAGTTGTTTAAGATTCAAAAACAGGCAAAATAACAGATGTAAAACGCATTGCGTAGGACTTCTGTATTACGAGTTGGGTCACTATTGCGTATGTGCATAAATGGACTCCATCTGATGGCCAGCACAATTCCCCTAATGTTGATTCCTTTATAAAAGTGCTGTATTATATTTAAAGCTATAGTCCATCATTTGAAGCCATCCGAAAAGTAACTGGCGTAATTATTGTTGAAAAACAAACTTGGTTGAAAGATAGTAAGGGAACTAAACTCCCTGTGAAGTTATTCTTTCTGGGAAGCTGTCATTTTGAAGTAATCAACGAAAGAAGGCCTTTCCAACGGTGCGTCTTAAGACGTACCGTAGGAAAATGTAAATTAGTAGTTCGTTTTGTTATTCGGCGGAGCGCGCGCAAGCATTGGCACGATGCACACGCACGGTTGCTATAATTTGTCAGATCAGTGCGCGACATTGCGTATAGCTGCAATTCAAAACAATTCAAAACATGATTCAGTAACTTTTGATTTGAAATTGAGATCCTAGAATGCTGTTTTTCTCGGAATATACAGCTGAAGCTGAGCTGAAACTTCATCAGGTTAGTTGTTCAGTATCCTTCAATAGATTTTGAACACTTTTGTTGCTTCAAACGAACAAAATGCACAAATTACAAATGATGGACTATATCTTTAAACTATGTAAAATAACTTTTTTTTATAGTGTTATTAACATATCGTAGATAGAGTTTTCTACAGGAGCACTGAAATTGGCCAACCGCCTCTTCAATCCTGCAGGAAAGTAAAGTTGATAAACGAATAAAGTCTGCCTCTTGCTAAGATGGCTCAAGCAGGTTGGTGCTGAAATTTTCTAACCTGAATTTATCAAAGGAATTTCCTTTGGTGACAAACACTATGGACAATCAGCTACTCTGACGGCATGCAGATTGGTTGTGATATTAACCTTGGTATCACACCACATTCGAAAAATACTCTCCCATTCAAACACCTTGTGCATATGACTATCACTTTGCAGATATGCCAACTTGGCAGCAAGTTTTAGACCAAAAAAATTAATTTTAAACAAAAGTGCGTTAAACAGTTTTAACCACGCAAATTTAGATTAAGTCAAAATCAGCCTCCAAAAAGTGTAAGGTAAACAATATTTGAAATGCATTTTGAATCGTACTACACTGCTGCTTTCGATTCTAACCAATGATTATATTTTAATACAGCTGGCATTTACATGTATAAAAATATTTATCGTACAATATTACTGGCAAATGGCTGCCTAGCTTAAAAAAGTGCTGGTTTTCAGAGTTCTTCATGGGCCTGTAAAAGTGAGAACAAGAAAAGAAAAACAGAAAGATCATATTATAGTAAACCAGTATTCAGGCTAATGCCTTGAGTTTACGGTCGGAATCTCTCGTCTGGAGCATCGCAATCTCTTGTCCAGAGCTATTGTCTAGGTCTCCTTCCATTTAACTACGTAGAAACAAGCTGTCAATAGACGTAGCCGTAGCTTTGGAAGTCCGTTTGGGAAACCATCTTAGCCTGAGTCCCAAAAAGTCTGCGTCCAGCAGACTTACGCAACAAATTTGTTGCACAGCTGTGCAATAAACCTACAGTATTTTTTTCAAAGTTGTGAAAAAGAGGGGGGCTTTGAGGATTCGGTTTTTTTTTTTAAGACACCCTGTATGTGTGGGATTGAACACTGCGTCTACTCACAGGGCTTAGTCTACTGCAGTGGCATGGTGTGGTGTCCTGAGGCTGCTCTACAAGCTCCATGCCTTCACGTATCACTGGCGGTCCAGTTTGTCTCTTCGCATATTCCTATTAATAACAAAAGGAACAATTCAAGGGAGTCATGTTGGTGTATATCGAGGTTCATGCCATAACATAGCTAGAGGGGTGTTTAAAAAATCATGATGTAAAATTGTTTAACAAAATCATTAAAAATTTATATATTTCTTTACTTGTTTTGACTCTTTGAATGGGAATAAATATGTGCTTGGCTGGTATTAAACAAGTCCGTTTAAGACAGGCTGGGGGCCTAGTCGCCAAAAATATTCCTCGCCTTCAGCTAGGGCTATTTTTAGCGTACATTGCTCCAACCTGCTTAGCACATATTCATTCCCTTAATGTTACTTAAATATAAAACTACCTGAAGAAGTTGTAAGTAGTAACAGAAGATATCGTTGGACATGAGGTTTTCCCTTGCAAACTGCTGGGCATTGTGGGCTATCCGCTGAGCCTGCAATAACAAGGAAGTTCATCTGTGAAGTAAATTTACTCAAACGTAGGATGGTTAGACTACTCTCGTCGACTATTTGGAACAAGACCTCAGGGCACGGTGCATCTGTGGTTACCAATAGGACCTAGAACATTTGTGATGACCCTTTGACCAATGTTTGACTAGAGTTGTTCGCACATTGCGTCATGAATCACTAGTCAACTCGTCCCAAACTTGCTCCGTTATGTAAACTTTCAGCAGAGCACAGATCTACAAATAAGACAAACCTCTTCGTCATGTGTCTGGGCCCACTTGATCTTATCCACAATGTCACTCAGGTCTTTCTTGAATGGAATGTAATGAACCCAGGGCTCCAGCTGCTTGTAGAAGTGCTCGTAGAAGACGGATTCGTGCTTCAAAACGGCACTGTCACCGCTGAGAAGGTATGGTAGTCGGTAGGCTGCCACGGTCCCGTCAATGTTGATCTGGTACTTGTACTAAAGCATGAATCAAAGATGAAAAATTTGTTTCTAAAAGGTGCTCTTTCATTGGGAGCTCGTTAAAATGTAATGTTTTATATTCAACTAGCAATATTTCAAAGATCTCAATCACATTTACAGAGAAGAATTTGAAAACCCCATTTGTTTACATCTCCACCACCCTTGCCTATAGGGTGGTCTTTGATGACATCACCAAATTGTTTTTTCGGCCATCTTGGATTACAAACACACGTACACACGTTTGCGATCGAACATGTCATTGTATGCTATCATGTCAAATCTGATGTCCTCTGTTGTTTATCTTTCTTTTTTTGGCAAAATCGAGACCGATTTAACTCATTCTTTGTTCAGCACAACAAATTTGATTATGTCCTCAACAAACAACTTCAGAAATATCTCACCACTGGTATTCTACATATAACACAGACTACTAATCCAGATCAATCACCAGTTAAGCCTGGGGGATTAGGTGCCGGTTAAGCTGATTTCCCAAATCCCTTAACCATCTTCAGAGAAAGTCGCAAATCCTCTGTGCCAAGGGATTATAGGATTACGTACAAATATAAGCCATTCATTTCACAGGATTTACTAAGACCCCGTTCCCACTTGATCCACCAATTGGGGGATCTGATCCACCTTTTGCCAAATTGCCGGATCAGATCCCCCAATTGGTGGATCAGATCCGGCAATTGTGTGTAGTGGGAACGCTAACCGTTATAAGGTGGATCAGGATCAGATCCACCTTTTCTGATCCACCTCTGGACCAGGATACAGATCCCCCAATTGGTGGATCAGATCCGGCAATTGCCGGATCACGATCAGATGGGAACGCAAAAGGTGGATCTGATCCGGCAATTTGACCTGTTAACATCCGCCCGGTGCACGAGTGGCGCGAAAATGTTGCGGTCTCATGAACGAAGAAACAGGTTTTCAGGCGTGTAGCTCATGTGAACATTTCCAGCGTATACAACATGCACAATAAACAACCGCTGAACTACGAGCTAGCACCGCGCATGCAAAAGCGCACGTGGTATCCTAAAACTACACTATATAGGCCTTATTTTTGTTGCGTGTTCGTCCATTTATACTAAACCTTTTTCATTCCTGAAATTTTACTTATTTTTCCAACCATAAATGACTCTGAGTCCGCACTCACCAAAAGACTTCACTTTGGCACAGAATCATTGAAAAGCTTACGAGTATGCGATGAGAATAGTGCCGATAACGCGGTACGTACGGAGGTGACAAATCTGAAGTATTGATTATAGAAAATTGGAAAATGATGTCGTAGTACATCATGTGACCGTTTCTAACCAATGAGAAGCTTCAGAACCAGGGAATCCCTTATCGATGCATTGGTTTCTGCCGTGATGTCACACAATGAGCGGCTCTGTTGGATTTCACCTGTTAATTTATGCACGCACGGATCCTCTACAGATCCGTGATTTATGTTGGTGAATTCGCGTAACTTTTGTCGGTGAATTCTGATAGTGCTGTTTGAAAACTGACCCATCCTGGCCTTAGCATGCAACAATGCAACAATGGCACTCCCACAGAGCGCGCGTAATTCCGAACTCAGTGACCTTTCGGACCCGACATTTCCGTACGAAAAGGTGGATCAAGCATAAGTGGGAACGCGACTTGCGGTTTCGTTGCGGTAAGATAACGATCACACCAAAATGCCGGATCTTGATCCACCTTTTCCCAATTCAAGTGGGAACGCGATGTCAGAACCATGCATACAAGCAAAAGCGGTTTCAAAAACTTAAAACCAGCCTGCCAAACAATTTAAATAATAACTGTTAATCCAGGACATGATGGGATTTGACTTAAGTAGCGCAATATGGGTCAGACGGACCCCCCCCCTCCTCCTTTGTGTCAGTCATTGTGTTACCAGAATCTCAGGAATCCTTTTGAGATATCCAGGTGGGGGATGTGTTAGGTACCAATAGTCTAGGTTTGCATAGGGTGTAGGGATACTGGGGGTACCCCTCTGTCTCATATCGTGCTGAGTATAGGATTTGGAGGGTTTTTTTTTTAACTTCTGTTCAGCATTTTTCTCCTCATTTTATAATGTAGACGTACAACTAAAGCAACAGACAATCTTTTTTTAGCCCAAAGCAACTATACTGGGCTAAACTCTTTGAGCCAAGAAGCTTAAAAGATAACACGTGCAAAGGCAGTATCCGATCTTCCAAAAATCATGTCATAGACTACTTTACACAATTACTATTACCTGCGTGTTAAATCTGCTTCAGAAACAAGATGAGCTCAGTTCAGTTATCCCAGATTTCTTGTGAAGTTTCTTTTCAATGGAAAAAATTCTCCAGATAGTTGAAAAAAATCTAATGGTTTTCCCATGTAAATTTGTCAACTGTTTTCTTCAAATATTCAACTTGTGCAACTTTTGTTTTATTTTCAGTAAGTAGATGACAATTTGTTTTCAAAAAATCGTGCAAATTCTTGAAATGAGCTAGCAGAATTTCTCCAGCCTATTTTTTGGGTGCCCCCTCATTCGACAGTCACTAGTCCCCACAATAATTTCGCTCTCACCTTGAAAAAATCAAAGAAGGATATATGCTTGACTTTGGGTCCATACTCCGCCTCCTCATTGCGGAAGAAGAAGAAATTGGTGAGTGCAGCATCGATGAGCTCAGGCTCATCGCGGGACAGCTTGACCAGATTCAGTCTCTCCCGTCGGCTGTCGCGCCCCCGCCAGAACGCCTTGTTGGTCTTGTTGATCCATTTGGGTCCCGTGTTGGCCTGGACTGACATCATGTCTAGGGTCACCCTGAGGACAAATATAACACGAAAGGAAGGTTCTGAAATAAGAAATTTAAATAATTTAAATATTTAAATAATAAGATTCAACGTATTATTTTGTTTCTGGTGGCAATCGCCTTCATATTTGTATTTGTTTATTTAAATATCATTATACTTACATTATCCAACTTTGTATATTTTGGTTTATTGGAGAGTTCTAAATAAATGTCACTTGAATTTTCAAAATTGACTCATGGGTTTGTAGTAATTTCCGAAATATTCAGAAAGACACTAAGGCCAAAAAAAATAAAATTTCGGTCTCTGGTCAGACCAAAGTTCCGGAATTGACGCGGCCACGCGGCGTTTTTTTTTTTTGCTTTTTTTGCTTTTTCTTCAAGCTTGGATTGTACAGACAAGGTGGGGTACTATTTTGCTTTTTTTGGTGTCCTCATGTACATTGGTGTCCTCCATAATTTGACTTGGTGCTTTCGATCATTTGCCTTGGTGCAATTTCCCATTCCTTAGTGCTCTTTGGTAAAAAAAAAATGAGGAGGCGCAGAAATAGAGGGCGCTGTTGGAGCTACCGCGGAACATTTTGGAAAAAAAAAAGATCGACGCGCATGATTAAAATCGATGCGCGCGCTGACCAGAGACCGACTTATTTTTTGTTTGGCTTAATATTTGGACACACTCAGTTCAGTTCAGTTTATTACCACAGTACCAAAATATCAATGACAATGACAATGACAATCTTATAGAGAACAGCAGGAAAGCATTTTGAATAAAGTCGATGATAAGCAAACAATAAATTTGGAAGATACTGTGGAGGGACCCATAAAGAAGCAAAGCTTAGAAGGAATGGGCACATGAGCATGCATGTGCATTGAGCCAAGTAGATGAGATGGGTTTTTTTAATGTGTTTTTTTTGGGGGGGGGGAATTATTATTTTTTTTTTAACTAGTTTTGAAATAAAACAATTGTGAAAGAAAACGAGTGTGCGAGAAAACAGGTGTGCAAGAAAACGAGTACTCGTAATCGGACCCGTACCCAGGAATATGCATGACTAGGGCTCAATGCACATGCTGCTAACAATGACAATTAAATACAAAATACTCTTCAACTAACAACTTATATGACAATATCCCTCTATAAAATCATCATAATAGCCCCTACCAATTCTGCACATCGATAACCCTCTGGGGTGCCCTTCCACCCTGAAAATAGGACAACATTTGCTCGACCATCAATCCAATTGACCCTAATTGACCCACCTGCCGAGCGTCTCCAACGTTGACTCAGTGATGTCATAGGTCGGCATGACGATATCCCTGGTCTCGTCTGAGCCGCACCATGACAGGATTGGCAGTGGGCTGTTGTCTGCTGTTCTCTTCTCTAACGGCCAGTCGCCGAGGTTAATGAAGAACTCAACATCAGGGAGTCGCACCTGTGAAAACAAGATTGGCAAATAAAGGCTTGGGCCCCAAAAACATTTGCTGGGTTTCCGGCAACCCGACCGACTCAAATTTTTGGTGTACAATCTTTCCTTTTTTTGGGAGGGGGGGGGGAACGACACCCCAAATACAAGTCCAGAATACTTGTAAGTATGCAAAACTGACCTTCTTACAGGTATGTCTACTTGTCCTCCAATATACCTGTACTGTGAACATACAAAAATTAATGTGGAACAGTGCTCACCGGATAAGTACGTATGTTAAAAAAAAATTAAATGAAAGGATTTGACATTGAAAAGTCCTTACAACATACCTTCCGAGCCAGAGATAGTAGGAATGCATCTGAGAACATTTTGAAGCCAACATGTTGACCATGTGTTTTTCTGTAAACCTGAAATAAAATCAATTAAATCATTTTTTTAAATATTTTTAATACATGTAATAAAGACAGATATCTGGACAAATTAAGTACATGTACCTGAAAATAAACTGATTCAATTTATTAATACCTATTCTCCAAACCACTCTTACTGTTAGCAGGTCGCAGCAGTTTTCAACATTTTTCAGAATTTTACAGGTGAGTATACCACTTGCAAACCTTCAAAAAAACGAAACTGCCAAAATATCAAATAGGCTACTTGATTGTAATAGCATGTACATGTAAGTATCAAGCATCCTTTGAAATTAAAGTGTCCAATATAGTCACCAAAAAAAAGTGACTGTCAATATGTTGAGGCTTGGCCGGTGACATCCTGGAGCAGTACGGAGGATTTCAAGCATAATCCAGGCCTATACTTATGCATGGCTGAGCAAAAACAACACAAGGTCCGGCCCAAGACCTTGACAAAGTGCATCCTACGAAATCAGTAACGCACTTTTGCCATGTGATTCAGGGCGGTTAGGGTTAACGGGCACAAGCCAGCTACTGACTTTGTGTGTAAGCTGGGCGGGTCCGCTATAGGTACATGTAGGTACACACATTTTTTCCCATGACATGGCCAGTACTCAGGCATGCCCTGTGAACTCCTGTACATGTATGGATTCCAACTGAGCCGATTCAGCGAACTGTACTCTGACGGCGGAAAAATGAACAGCATTTTTTTCATGTTTTTTTTCAGCACCAATTGACATAAAACATTGAACAGGTCAGTGGAACAGCGTCTGCAACAAATTACTGGTATATCGGTCCATTTCATAAAATTTTGACAAATTCAAATGGTATTCATATTACATAAGGCGACTTCTTGAATACAAGGGATGAAATGACTGCCTTACTTTATTATTGATGATAGTGTAGTGGCACAGGCTATGATGTCTGGCAAACCTGTCGACTGCTTCGGTGGCAAGGCGGTCCAGATCGATAGTGGGAAAAATAGAAAGGTCTTGACTAATCTGTGGGTGTAGCTCCAACTCACAGTGCATATCACTCTGCCACCGGCTTTGATTTTGCTCCGGGCAAAAACACTTCTCATCGTACATTGGATCTGGACCAAGAAAAGAAAAACAAGACACAAGGCACACCTATTAAAGCTGGTCTCAGAGTGCAGAAGACGCTATTCAATTGATTCCCACCGGCTAAAAAGTTCTAGAGTAAGCTCTAGAGGTAACATGATAAAATAGAAATGAAAAAAAAATCCACTTTGAGAATTCATTTACAGGTACTGCCTGAACATATGTACATCATGAAAGTGTACCAGCAACGCCCAGATAACATGGTGTGGATCTGGTACATACATGAATACAAAATTCAATATTAAGTTTTGCTCTAAGTTGGCGAAGGACAAAACCTAGTACGGAATTTGTTGTGCTACAATGAACTTACTGTAAGCCTCTCTTTGGGTAGATGATGACATGAATAATCAGACAGCCTCAATAAAAGTTGTTAAACATTTTGTTCGCAAGGTTTCTAATTTCTGTGAACTAGTACAAAAATGTCCAATTTATTGACTTTAACGTGGACAAGACTGATTTTGGTGACTTGTATTCAAATATCACTATTCTTGCGACATTTGGTTACTCTTTCCATGCATGGTTAAAAGGGTAGATACTACTACATGTATGTGAAGAAACAAATGAAACATGGATGCGTATGTTTGTTTATGGTGTAAATCGAGGACACACACGTGCAACATGATCGGTGAATTGAGGAAAGGAACAAAATCAAGGACGCCCTCAATTTATAAAAAACGTGTACAAAACCAATGAGAGCTGTTGCAAAAAAAGTTACGGTACAAACAAAGGAAAAGGGAAGAGGAACAAATGAAAATCCTCGATTTACACCATAATAAACAAACGTGGGTGTACATGTAGGTGTATATTGCTGTCATATTGGATTTCCTTCATTTTGAACCACCCTGTAGTATTCCAGTGGGGACCATAAACATGTGTTGGTAGAATAACATGTGCATGCAATAAGTTGGTGAACACATGCAGATCTAGGGAAATGACCTTCTGGCACGAAACACCCACATTCTCTTTCATGTAATAACAAGCAGTTATATCTGCCTGTTTGTACAGTGTTTGGGGATAGGAAGGTCAGGGACTGCTGAAGCATTTGGACAGATGAGGCTCCCAGTCCTAGACAAAATGACTCTCTCTGTCTATAGTACATGGCCCAAGGGTCTGTTTCCGGTGAAGTATGGATAGAGGCCACTTCCTATTGAGTCAAGTCTACATAAATAATACTGGGAGCTACAATCCCGGCCACAAAGGTTGGGACACGTCCACACAATGAGCATACCCTCCCCGGTCCCCCCCCCCCCCTCAATTATAGTTGACATCTCACACTTGAGCACAGCGCGCGCAATGAGAGACAACACTGCAAGGGGAGGGGGGGGGGGCAGGGAGGGAAGGGGGAGGCCAGGGAGGGAGGGAGGGCAGCAAGTTTTGGCCGGGATTGTAGCACCAAGGTGCAGACCAATAAACATGCCTGCAATAGCCTGCGCCGGCTAAAATCATGATTTACTGTCATTTTTTTAGTTGTGTGACCCTTGTACTGAATGAAGGGTCATCCCAGCTCTTATACAGTCTTTGAACTTGAGTTTCTGACAAATGAGGGATGAACTTTTACCCGATTTTTCAAAATAGTGACACGCTTCGGGACTGCTTCTAAGTTCTAGGGGTGATCATCTTTAGGGTAAAATAACCCATAAGTCCTCAGTAAACTCCCAAAAAAATTACTAGAAAGTGAAAGAGGCTAAATCATAATTTAATTTGATGTATGACTTGATCACCTCAGAGAGTTCTGAGCATTTTTCCTGATTTTTTTGAAGTGGGGGTATTTCCTATGGATATATATATTCACTGGTTTGTGCCCATGTGGTTTACAACTTGAAGCATAATTTACTGGCTGTGGCATGAGAACCCATGGTCATAATGAATATGCAATTTTAATGTGCCGTCACGTGACTCGTGATGACGTCAATGTTTGGAACATATCTTCAGACCTGTGCTGGTCTAAGTGTGTGCCAAGTATAAAGGCAATTGGATTGATTTTAGTGCCCAAAGTGCCATGCACAATGAAAACGTGTACAAATGCTATGAACAAAAGGCCGAAAAAGAACGAAATCTTTAAACAAACATGACGATCACTGTACTTCAGCTTGGATTGCTTCCTGGCCTGAATGTCTGAACAAGCCCACACCTGACCCTTATACATGACTTCAAAAGCATCTGGAAATCCTGTATTTTGTCAAGGAATGTTCCTACATGCTTCAGCTTCCTGTACATGTACGTCCTCAGACAATGTGTACTTCTCCAAAAATAAACATGTAACCTTTAGGCTTGTGCTGTGTATTGGATTTACAGAGTCAGGCTATATCATCACAAAAATAAAACAGCATTCGGAAATATCTGGTACTTTTCTGGGCGGGCTAATGAAAAACATGTTGCAACCTGACGCCACTTCAGCGGTTGTGTACAAAGTCTATGGAGAGTCAGAATTTTTTTAAAAGTATTTCCTAACAAAATTGGAAATGTTTCTCAGTCACAGATTCATGTCTTATCATAATTTTTGCGATGAGTGACCTTCATTCAGATGATATATGAAGAAAAAAGTGGCGTCAGATTGCTGGACACCATCTTCCTAAAGGGTGCGCCGTTCAAAACGCATGATTTTGGGCACTTTTGGACAATAGGCAGCGCTGTTCATTCTAGCACATTTGCCAACAGACACATAATTTGCCAACATTGCAACAAAAACCATCAATTTCTTTAAAACTAAATTTGACATTTCAGAGGCAACCAAATCTTTCTAAAGAAAAAGGAAAAAACCAATCTGAATCTATTTTTACCTTGATTGAAATGATCAATCAGAATTAAAATATCAAAACATCAAATAATTGTAAGTCACTTTAATACACCTTAAAGTATAGACATAATTTTGTGTTCCAAAAAGACGACTTGTGTTGATCCAATATGAAAGTCCTCATATCAGTCACCACATGCCAAGTTTTGACCTTTTGACCCACAGCTTATCTTCCTTGGGGGTTGTCATTCAAAAACACACCCTCTTTCTTTCTTTCTTTCTTATTGTCCAAGCGCCCCTTGAACAAAGACCCGATAGCATAGACCTGGATAGCTCAGTTGGTAGAGCACTGGAGCGGCAATCTGGAGGTCACAGGTTCAGACCCCGTTCCAGTAATTTTCTTTGTAATAAACTAGAAATCCATACTGAGGAAAACCTTGCAAACTGCTTGAACAAAAGGTGACAGTATGAATATCAGACGACTGGGTGCCACCAACGTTTGAGTGTGTTTTTCATTCCTTGTAGATTTCTCCACAAAGGAGGGTGGGTGGGTGGGTATATTCTTCAGGTTAAAAGCCTGTTTAGCTGACCAATTCAGTGGCATGTATTTGTCTACAATGTTTTCCTTTGTGAAGCCTTTGGAGTGGCCAACTCACTTCTAGGGACACAGTGAACACACATTAAACATAGGCTGACTGTGGATAAAAAGCACAGCAAACTATTGTCCTGATGAAGTAAACAGCTTACTTTTTACACAAAAACATAAACAAATTTACCTCTTGGGCTAAGCCCTGTCCAAATACACATACAAGATGAAGGGGTGGGGACATAAATGGTTTAAGCAAGTCAAAGGAATGGGAGAACCATACTACACTCAAGATTTACACAAGAGTTTCAATGCACCTCCTCCCTGTTTGCCATAATTATACTCTTGCTGAAGCAGGAAATGGCTTAACAATGCATTGTACTCATAACATAGCAGAATGAAGTCTGTTTAAAATGGATGTTTGTACATTTGTAGATGTTTTGCAAGGGATGTTCCCATCAATCATCCCTCTAAAACGTTTGCGGACATTTTTTTTTTCTAAAATGACCTCTGAAAAGGTTCGACCGTTTGCACAGTTAAATAAGCAGTAAGTAAATTTTGTAAACACTTTTCACCAGTGTGGTTGTAAGAAGCTAACCACGGAAACTCAACTTTTTAGGTGCTGCAGGTGGTAATAGGCAAGGCGGTTTAGGGCGCTTCAGGGAGTAAAAGGCAGGGCAGAGCTTTTTTGCCAGTTTGAATATTCAAAAACTAAAAAAAAATTACACACAAAAACACACGCTTGTTTACGTTACATACCAAGTGTTGACATTCCATTGCTGTCGTGTAGTTAAGAAAAAACAGTGAAAAAAAAATCATTTTTCTCAAACTGTGAAAACTCTTTCAACCCAATTGTTTTTCTATGATTCCCTTTAGTGTTTCTCTTCATTCTGCCACTGATAAACCTAACCCAAAAATGCCTCTAAACCTGTTTTCCAGAAATGGGGAAACACTGTGTGGACTTGCCAAGTCCACACAACGTCGCCGCTACCTGGTTTATGTGGACCTCTTTTGTTCGGAAGCCCACACAGTGAATGTAATGTCTACCCACAACTGCAATGTTATCTTATTGTAAAATTCTGGTGCTTCATTGCCAGGTGCCACTTTTTTTTCAAAGGTAACTTTTTGTGTCGACGGCGGTTAATTGTTCACATCCTTATAACAGGTTAAAGCCCTTTTACAGTTATAAAGTTCCTGCAAAACACTCCAGCGCCCCATATCGATCGCCGCCTGCAAAAATAAAAATGGCAAACTCTTCGTGCAAACTTTTTACTGGCACAGCACGCAATTGCAGCTGGCAGTTTCGAATATATATATCCAAATATTCAGTCAAACGCAGTTTCAAGTAAGAAATACTAAATTATTCGAAAGTGGACAGTCCCACAACAAACTAAAACAGTACCTGCAATGAGGAACGGGGAGCCCTTGACGTGACGTTCGCCACTCTTCACCTCAATTCTCATCTCCCTGTAGCTCTCAAACAGTCGGAATCGCACGATGAAGGAGCCGTCGTTTCTGTCCAGGACCTGAGTCCAGATCCGTCCCCGTCCACTGGTAGGTTTGATGCTGACTTGGAAGGCATTGGGTCCGGGGGAATATGTAAAACTACGAGAAGAAAACAATTTATTGTATCAAAATCTGTCAAAAATAATAATGACAATGTGGTGCTCAAAGCACTTTAAAGGGAATGTACATCATTGGTTTTTGCTGTAATTTTCAGGATTGAACTATTTGAGGGGTTATAATATATCAAATATTAATTGTTACACTGACATGTTTGAAGTTTTGTATTTGAAAATGCTGGAAAAACCAAGAAAAACAAAAGTTCAAGTAGTCTAGCTCCCTGACTCTATTAAAGATGAAATGGATCAATTTATAGATGCCGGAAAATTGTATGGTAAGGGAACCAGTCTAGCCTGCACACGTTCATGAACATGTAACCAATAGCAAACCAAATTTGGACTGAAAAAATATGGTAAAATTGAAGCAGTAGTTGAAAAATAGTTAGGTATTTCCAACGGTGGTCGGCCAACCACCGTTGGAAATGTATACAAAAATACAAATTTACTTGAAAATGGCTTCACACCAGGTGTCATAATTTTACAAGATGCTTTAGACTGTCATTTACCAACATCCTAGTAAGGTATTTCATAAAAATTTGGTAGTTTTGTTTTTCGATGTTTGCAAATGTTGTATTCCCTTTAAATTATTACCCCTGTTCATCAGGCTACAAGACCAGTTTTCACAATGGCTTTTCACTGGAAGTCTTTTCACGCATCTGTTCTACACAGTTGGCTGGATTTAGCCCATTCATCAATACCGGGTAATCCTATATGACAGCACTGCCCGGCTCTGTTCACCTGTCTATAACCAGTCAAAGTCACAAGTGGCAGTCAATCAGTGAGAAAGCAATACGCCGGCCCTCTGGGACCAGCAAAAATGAATATTAAATTCAATCCATTTCATTTTAAATTCATTTTTTGGTTAAATAAATAAATTAGTAAAGTTACCAATTAAGTTCAGCTCAGGAGTGTTAGTTCAAATGGATTTCAACATGATTCTTAATTTTTGCCCTCCCCCTTGAAAAAAAAATGATGGTTAAGGCCACAAAAAAAAAGTCTCCGGTTTCTGGTATGGAGCTTGCCCAAAAAGTGGTGCGGCGACGCGGCTTTTTTTTTTTTTTTACCTGACTTTTTTGCTTCAAATGTCGGCTGATGATTGCAAATGTTGCCCGACCGAACTTAGTGCAAAATGTACGGGAGTCCAGAGAGTCCACATAAAGCTTATTCTCGATCATACCCCCATTACATCTAAAAACACGTTAAATTGTGCTGCAGCAGGATTCCAGTCAAACCAGTGAGTTTGGCGGTTTTGAGACATCATCTTTTATTGAAAAAAAAACCTTTTTCATTTTGCCGACGCGCATGGCTACGGCGACGCGCGCGCATACCAGAAACCGGAGACTTTTTTGGGGGGCCTAAGACATTACTCTTTTTCTCAATTATCCGGTAGGGTCATGAATTGACATGTGGAACTACTGAAAAGGAACTACGTGTGGGCAAACTACCAAGTGTAACTCTATTTGTTAGGTCTGCAAATCCCATCCATCCAAGTGAGTTTGAATATCGTCCGCTGCCCGCTGTCCATAACACAACCTGGGAAACACCCTACGCCCCATGGGTTTTTCACATTAATATTGCAAACAAACAAAAAATTCCTGGTGCGGTTTTTATTAACACTTCTTGTCTAGACAAACTACTGCGCAAACAACCTGGAGGTCAGCGAGATAAGTGCAGGCCGGTGTGACTCAGTTGGATTTCCTGTACAAAGTGCACCGACACAAATGTCCAAATTGTACATGTACTTGGTTATGGCCCACAGTATTAGAGTATGCATCAGAACTGAGGCTAAGGCCAAAACAAAAAAAATATTCGGTCTCTGGTCAGACCAAAGTTCCGGAATTGATGCGGCGACGCGTTTTTTTTTTTTTTTTTTTTTTTTTAGCTTGGATTGTACAGACAAGGTGGGTACTATTTTGCTTTTGTTGTGTCCTCATATACATTGGGGACCTCCATAATTTGCCTTGGTGCTCTTGATCATTTGCCTTTGAGCAATTTCCCCATTCCTTGGTACAAAAAATTTGAGGAGGTGCGGCAATAGAGGGCGCTGCTGTAGCTATCGCGGACAATTTGAAGAAAAAAAAAGGTTGACGCGCATGATTAAAATCGACGCGCGCGCTGACCAGAGACCGACTTATTTTTTTTTTGCCTAAGCGCAATTTTTTTTCCCCATATTTATTGTATTTTCGCTTAGGGCACATAAATGTATCTGATAGGTTCCTTCCAGTGCCTGATTGGTCCAATTTTGTGGAGGACACGAATGATACCATACATGAGAATGGGTTCCGAAGCTAGCCATCATGTGCACACAATGCTAATGGGATCATATCAAAACAGGTGTACATGTAGACGCTGTCCTGAGTCCTGACATTTCTGTGCTCATCGCATCAGCAGCACAGCAGGTTTTCAAAGCTGGGTAAATTGAAGATCGGCAGAAGATGGTATCCATGTTTTACTTCAACAGGGTGTCCATTTCCCTTTAGTCCGAAAATTTGGGACTCTCAAAACTGTGTACGATCTGAGAGTCCCTGGTGTCTTTTACTAAGTACTGGACCAAGTAAGTCCGCCAAATCCATCACGGATCCTAATGCTTTTGGACCAAATCCGCTGAAATCCACCACAAGACCACCTCTACTAATAGAAGTGGATTATATGGACTTGAACATGCAATGTATACAAGAAAATAGACCGGCAACTGAAACAACCAGTCCAACAACCCTTCAGTAATGCATCAATCAACTGTGCCAAAAGAAACATCTGGAATATTGGGTGCCACTCTCTATTTCTACACATTTCTCCATAGTCAGCCACCAGACTAATGACAATAAAATGAAGAGGTCAATATTTCATGCAGTTGGACCATGCCTGGACATGTACGTGTACCAGTCTAGTCTTTAGCCTCGTTTTGAAAACATTTGACTACCCTCTCAAAGTCCAATACGTGCCAAATATTGAAGAAACGTCTCTTTTCAAAATGGAGTTGAATCTTCAAACTTGGTTGGTGAAATACTGATGAGAACCTTTTCTTTGCCCAATGAAAAGTTTGGAGAATTTTGCTGGCTACAGAGCGAGTAAAGTTGGCCTGATTTCATTTTGCATGTTTTTCAGTACTCAAGGTCCCAGTTTGCCGGTTCCAACAGTATCACAAAAGTGGCATGTCTGCTGTGATGTACATTTGTAGTCCATGGCATTTTCTTACACCCAAAGGGTGCTATTCTTTCCTCACAAAATATCCCAGTGGCACTGCTCATCAGTATCAGCATCCAATGTTCCATTGTGAACACATGTTGTTATTGGCTCTGTTTGAAGGACAATTGAAGTCAATGAAGTGTATCCCCCACTGTGCACAATGAATGACAGTAAACCAATGATTGACGGGTCTAACAGCATTTAATGTGGATGAAAAGGTTTGTCAAAAGGTCCTTCGATCCTATAGGAATTTCAAGCACCTATAAATAGGGGACATTTGGGGGATTGGATGAAATTGTGCTAATCAGTTCCATTCACTCTAAAACTCGAGACATTATTGATAAAAATCTTCCAGGGTCAACTACTAGTACTTGTACAGTAACTCAGTGTCAAGTGTCACCATGGAACCATTTTCATAGCCCAATCGTCTTACATAACACATGTTTACTAAGTACTGCCCACTCTACATATGTGCATAGTTGGGGCACTCGACTTTGCTAAGGGCAGGGAGGAGGTTAGGGCAATCAAACTGTGGTAATTCGAGGGACCACGGTTGGGCATGCCAACTGCGAAGTTCTTTTTTTTTTTTAAACATGAATGTCATTATGTATGGCCAGCAACATTTTTCACAAAGTTCAACAGTGGTTATTTACTGGACTACCTCTGTAAATAAAGTTTTAGCTTGCATTTTTTTGAGGTGAATTTTAGCATTTTTTACTCACGAGCCCAAAAAGTAGGGCTATTGGGTGCTAGTTGTGATTTCATCCGTAAAGTGTTCGCCTTTTGCGGAGCATGTAAGAAACCACATTTTGCGCATTGGTGATTGGTCACCGCTGTTCGCGAGCACAGTGCTGTACTAGTACTAGGCCTATACTGTATAGACACACACAATGTGTATATCGTACATAGACCTCAGGACGGTAAGACATTAGGTTGGTTTCCTTTGACCCAGATGTTTGGAATTGAATAAGTAAACAAGTGTCCCTTTAAAGGGACACTGGGTCCTAGAACAGCCCAATTGGGCTACAAATCGCGCTTTGAACGAGATGATGTTAACCGGAAAGAACATTTAAAACTAATATATAAACATCCACACAACTATCCTTTAAAAACTGGGCGTTTTTGTGTTATTCCTGTATTATGCATGCGAGAACGAATTGCGACCCCATATATTCGAGCTGTTTGGATGCTAGTTGTGATTTCATTCGTAAAGTGTTCGCCTTTTGCGGACGTTGAAGAAACCACATTTTTTTTGCATTGGTGATTGGTCACCGCTGTTCCCGATACACACAACGTATATATCGTACACTGAGAACGACACGAGAAACATATTCGTACTCCGTTGTGTCCGATGTAAACAACCTGGGATTTTTCCTCTTTTCTCAGGAACGGTAAGACATTAGGTTGCTTTCCTTTTGAAATAGGCTAAGTAAACAATCCAAAACATGAAATTTTCGGGGATTTCAGGGCCTAGTGCCCCTTTAAGTAAAGCAACGCGCTCTGCACAACGTGTCTGAACAACTCGGAACTGACTCAAGAATGTGTTTTGATAAGCCAGTATTAGAGTAAACAGATGACACGAGTAAGCAGTAGTATCAAGGTCACCTGTTGTTCTCGAAGTCCATAGCTTGAATGAAGAAGAAGCGAGCAGGCACGTTGAAGTTGGCCTCCAGTCCCGGTCCCCACACGAAGCTCTTGAGTGGGCAAACCACCCTCTCTCGGTCGTATCCAGTGATCACATCTTTGACGGCGCAACAAGCCAGCACACAGCACAAAAGCGTGACCAGGAAAGTCCTAGAAATCCCCGACATGGTCTCTGTCACATTGGAGGGTCAACAAGGCCAAGTATCCAGGAAAATTATAGGATTTTGTACGCAATCGTGGGTACTTTTGCCACAATCGCGGGACACGACATTTCCCGAGTGGTGTGCGTGGCGACATATAGGCCTATACGATCTTGGGTCAACTAGTTACTTCCGTACACATGGCAAATGAATAGCGAGCATACCACTAGATAAAAGGTAATGCTCATCCGATATTTACAGTCTGATAATTTAAGCTACATTTTAAAAATGCATAATTATAACTAAATTCGGTCCTTATTAAGTAATAAATCTAATTTTTTTCTTTCTGTTTGATTCATAGAGAGAAATTAATCATTTAATATAGAGAATACTGTGGTTTTTCTGGAATATTTAAGACATGACACCCATTTTAGAATGGAGGAATCCCAGCAACTTCTTGGCAGTTCAAGGGGGCGCTCTTTACAAAACTTTACTAAACTCTACAAAGTCATCGTCCCATGAGAAAACTCAAACTTCGTCAAAAGGTATAGTAGGCCTACTGCATAGACTTAAAAATCAGCATTTTTTTTCATTTTAAGAGACTGCAACAGGCCTAACCCTAGACGTTTCTCGTTTTGTAAAGAACAAAAAGAATTTGATCCCAGCATCAGATTGAAGCATGAGGTTTAATATTGTGATGAATAAAATGTTTAATTACAATTCGCAAACTCAATTTCGAATTTTACTTTTACCATGAATAAGATGTTTAATCGCAATTCGCAAATTGCACAATCAAAACAAAACAAAACTAAAGTAGTTTCCCTTAACAATAAAGCACAAAAAATGAAAACAATTAGAAGGAAAAAAATGCAATATGTCGAGTAGCAAGGGGGAAGCAATTTTTACAAATTAGCCAACTTTCAAAGAATAGTTTCATTGGACTACTATTCCCACTTCTCTCTTTATGCCCCATTTCGGGCCCCCGCCTAATCTAAAAGAATTTTTTTTGTAAAAAGACATTTTAACAGAAGTCGACTCACAACAACTGATTTCACTGTGTATTCTTCGTGTTCATGTTCACGTCGATCTCACTCAGATCAGTTGCAACTTCAGAGTCAGAAATACTTGCGTTCAGTACAGGTATTTGGGTACGCTTGTCATGTTTATAATGGTTTTAATCATTGTACATGAACGCATTCGAAACATGAGTTGACTGCATTCTAGCATTCAACGGAAAGCATAATAATTAAGTGCCGAAGATAACATTAAAATGGCTCTGTATTGTCCTTGAAAAAGTAATGGGACAAAGATATTGTAAACTAATATGACTATCTCACATCTTCGCTTTCCTTTTCCTTTTTTTTTTGCGGGCGAGGGATATCATCGAAAAGAAATTGCCCCGATCAAAACGTTTTCTCAGATAAGGCACCTGTATCCCTTAAAGCGTTCATGAATTTTAAACTAGAGCATATTTGTAGCTGATATCCATTCATCTGAAAATGTATTAAATTTATAAGACATCCCTCTTTTTTTGTAAACATTTGACGAGTGAACTTTTTTAAACACTTAAAATGTTTCATGCTTTCCTGACAACTGAGGGCGCCGTTGCTATCATATCATTTTAGGAACAGACTCCTGATTAAATTTTCTCTTCAAATTGCAAACCCAAAATTCTCCTTGTTGAAACCATTTGTGCATAAAGATTTTCCCCGTGTCTTACTGTCATATACTGAAACAACAATGAACCACTGAAAACACACAAATAACCACATTAAACTCCTAACACTTATGGTGACTTTTAATGCTGAACTCATGAGAAACTGAAGTTCTGGTTTGAATGACATCACAACTTTTCTCATGAATATGGCAATTTGCATTAGCACTGGATAAAATCAAAAAGGCACCAAAACGCCCTTTACATCGTTATTTAGATTAAAAATAAAGTGGCACACAAAAGGAACATTTTAATGATTGCATATTTCCGTTACATAAGCACCGAGTTTAACAAGAGGCAAGATTCAATTCTCTTGATCGATCGATAGTCGATAGTGCGACGTGGCGTCTGAATATAGCGGTCTTATTATCGATCACGAACTGCGCACATTGCCAAAAGATTTCTCTCTTGGTCGCCGAACGATGATGTGCATGAGCACGTATTGGCGCATCATAAAATAGGTTCACCATTAGAAATGATGCGAGGATATGCGGCTCAGAAAGAGTCGAGCCATCTGCCCGCCTGTGAAATCACCATTTCGCATTTATATCGACACTGTGCATCTCACAAATCAACTATTGAGATGTGGATAATGTGTTCATCATACAGAGATGCTGACTCAAGATACAGAAATGCTGACTCAAGCGTAGTGTGCAAAGACGACCCCCCCCCCCCCCCAATACCCCAGACCCTGCTTTTTTATCACCCGAGCCGATTTTTAGGAGATTAATTATTATTATGATGGGTTGAAGGAGATGAGCTCTGCATAATTTGCTCTCGGCGTGCTGTCTTCGATTTTCAACTCGTGTAGATTTAGTTTTGAGATTGCCATTTTTCTATAGCAATACAAATGTATTCACTTTTGAGTGAGACATCGAAAGCAAACCCGCCCATTTAATTAAAGAATATTTACTTAGCAAATTTTGAAGTATTTTCGGCCCGAGAATAATTATTTTGTGAGTACCTTTTTGTGCGTTGCGGGCGAAAAACAAGAAGTTTAAGAGGGTTGAAACATCCATAATAGGTAAAACTCAGCCTTTTCCGTGTAAACAAAGTATACAACTTGAAAATTGATAGGGGAAAAAACAATTGAAATATTTTAAATACCACGGGTGGACAAATTTAAGTGTCAATCACTTTCAGGTTTTGAGTTAAATTTCCAGGGTTCCACGGGTGCCATGTGGCATTTGCTGGCTTGGCGTGTTTATGTTTTTTTTCTATCATCAATGTTTGTCAATCTTTTTTTTGGGGGGGGGGGGGCTTTCATGGCTGTTTTAGAACAGCAAATTTTACATCCCTTTTTTCCCTTTTGGCCGAAGGCTATATTTTTTTAATTTTATAGTTCTGAGTTCGCTTATTTGCTTTTGGAAGTCAAAGATGTCTTCAAATCACAAACAAAAATTGGTCAGAGAAATTCTCTCCCGTGTGGACTGTTGAATAGTACTGACCAAAATAAATGAAGACACATTCCATTTCGGAATAATAAAAACGCCAGTTGTTATTTGTGAAACTTCATTAATGTTTCATTCCCAATCGATCTATAACCCTTACGACCTATATCCCTTTTGATCAATCCTAATCCCAATAGATCTGACCATTCAGACATCTACCCTAATCGTGTAGAGGTAGTAACTCGGTCCCATTTGGGTTGTAGCAACGGGTATATAAAGTTGCCCCTCCAATCGATATTTTCTGCGAGGTCTCATCGACGACGACATTCGAGGCCGAGTATCGAGCGGAATTTTGTGCAACCACCATGGTTGCTGGTCTCACTTTTAAGGCCAGCCTGAAAATCCTGGGTTTTTTTGCCCGTGGTATTTAGCATTTTCCGGCTGATTTCTCGTCATGCGGCGTACCACGAATTCTAGGGATAATCTTACTTGAGCGTCTTTGGGATTTTACGGCCAGGCGTTCCACGGAGGAAGGGAGGAATTTGCGTCTGGGCACGATGGGTCTCGTCGGTCTTTGTTTCGGCCATCGCCGCAATGGATATCTTTTGGTGAGTATTATAGTAATGACATTTTTAAGTTTTCATTAGCGGTTACTTTATAGCACTTTTTCATTCAAAATCCAAGAACAGGTACTTTCATTTCGTACCAGAATGTCGTTGGACTCCATTGTTGGTTTCATTTTTGAATTTGGACCAATAGATTATACCAAATTTGCTCTTTCAATTCAACAGGAATTTCCACGAGACGAATTTCCCAAAACTAAGGTGAATTAGAATGCGACATTCGTGACTTACACTTCATTCAAGAATTACCGGTACTCAGAAATGAAGCCTCTAGTGTACATTCGAAATTGAAATTAACGATGGAGCCCACGACGTCCTAGAACGAAATTAAAATATCTTTCCAGGGAATTTGAACTTGAATTATAAAGGAAAGCGTTAAAGGAAATGAAGGGGGGAAATGTAGTATCCAGACGCCACTTCTTTGGTTGTGAACAAAGTTTGTGGAGAGTCGAGTGCATGTTCAAAGTATTTTCTAACAAAATTGGAAATGATTCTCAGTCCGAGATTCATGTCTTTTCAACATTGTTGCAACGGCTGACCTTCACTGAGATAAAGATAAAAAAGCGGCGTCAGGTCGGTCAGGATGCAACACTCTTTCCTTCGTTTCCTTTAACACTCGTATCATTCTCTCCGAAACGGAAAAAAACCTTTACTAAATAGTCTCGAGAGTTGTTGTTTTTAGAAATAATCTGAAGATGCCACTATGTAGTCACATTGACTATTCGTCTGTGTTTTTGCTTAATAGCAATTATATTTTTTATAACTTGGCGAAATATCCTAGGTATCCTAATGTGTTTTTGCCTAATAGCATTTTTTTTTATAACTTGGCGACATATCCTAGTTATACTAATAACATTTGTTTAATGAGCCAGCTTTTTGAGGAAAATTGTTTCTCTTTTATTTCATCTGCAGGTGTGGTGTTTGACAGCGGCTTTGACATGTTTCCATCTATTTCCTGGTAAGCAACATTAATGTTGTATAGAGAGGTTCAATGAGTGATTATATAATTTCAAACAGTGTTCGTGCTCCTCATTTCAATCTACCAGCATTGTATTCCATATGTTTGTGCGTTATGAGCAGCCCAAAATAAAAGCGTCATCACTGAAAAATTGCCTGCATGGGTTAAGTTTACCCAAGAAAGGGTGAAAACTGGAACTACCCAAACTTGGGTTGTTCTATAACCAATTGTTTGGGTTAGAATTTCTGCTAAATTCAACCAAAACTTGTGGTCATTCAAGACCAAATTATATTTGGTCTTGTATGACTACAATTTGTCAGTGTTTTATGAGGGCTGAAACGTCCAAAATAGAAAAGGTAGCTTTTCCCGTTAAAGCATATAATTATAAATTCATTATACAAGAAAAATAATCGAATATATTTCAAGAGCAAGAGTAGAGCAACTTCAAGACCCTTAGTGTCAGAACCGTCACAACAAAAGCGGAATTTATTTAAAGTCGATTCAACCGAACGGTGCCAAACATGATACGACGTTTGTCCATCTGAAATGACAACCAAACAAACTATATTTGTTGCTTCACGAACACAATTATTGGGAAATTATACATGCAGAGAAAAAAAAAAGGAAACCCAAATGCCAGGACCATTAATTAAATTCTGCATGTACCACATTCAATATTTAGGATATGAAAGCCCAATTGATGAGTTTCTTTTAGTACAAGAATCATTCTAATCACTCATTTACTTTAAACACAACCACCGTTTTAAAACTTCTGTCCACGGTTGACAAAAAGGGCTTGTGTTCTTTCAGCAAAACGAAAACAATTCACATACATCCCTATGTGAATAATGTTTTCGTTTTCTGAAAGAACACGTACCCTTTTTATCCGTGTATTTAGAAAAGTCCTATACAATGAAATGGCTATGTGAAGAGTGTAGGAATCAAATTGATGTTATCTGTTTGGCACAACAGGGACAGTCGTCTACGGCCAGGTGACCACGGATGCCCCTGTCACCACGACCAATGGCACCAGTGTCACCCTCACCGCCACGACGGCAGGCGACAACTCGACCCAGGGTCCTACCCCGCCCCCTCCACCCACCAAGAAGGAGATCTTACTGGCTGAACTCATGGCCACCAAGTCTGAGTCTTTTAATGCCAGCGTTATCGACTTCATCGCCACTTACGACGATTTACAACTAGAGGTAAGTCCGTCGCTGTAGAATCCTGAAGAAGAAAAAGTTGAATCAAAATGTTAACCCTACCATGAAACATGATAATACTTTTTTTCTAAAATTAAACACGTAGAGGCAAACATCTCATGGTAATCCTGCAATATATACTATAGATATATCTCTCAGCACATGGCCCTCACTGTATATCGAATACCATTGCGCACGGCAAAAGATCATGGTCGATTTAAATCCTGGTACAGGAGATTTCTTCTGTCATATTATTTGTCATAACTCCTTTCATCATCTTCAATACGTCTCTTGTCATCCTTACTAAATTCAACTCAGTCCTCATGATCCTCTTATTTTTAATTCCAGTCTTTACTGTCTTTTGTAAAAGTCCTGTGTCACTATGTTCGTCTTTGTGTAGGTTTTTTTAATTTTTATATTAAGCTTGCTTATTCGAACAGCCACGTACTCCGTTTTTGTTTCAAAGAATGGAAGGTTTGTGGTAAACACTATGTGAATAATATCTCTTTTGAGTTGGTTTTGAGAAATGTTTGTTTTTGTTTCACTTCTTAACTCTGTGGTGTGCGACATTGTTATTACATTATAAAATAATGTTTAATTACTCCGTCATATTTTTTCGTCAAAAAAAATCCATACTCCACAAGTTCCATATTGAGACATAGTTAAAAAGCATCGTGAGTGGCCATTTGACGTGACCCTGGTTGAACTTTTGACCCAAAATTTCTGAGGCAAATATCAGACCCAGGCCAACTCCCATATGATTTGTATTGTCCTATATCCACAAGGCTTGTGAAGTATAGCTGCTGTTATCACAAAGCCATCAATCATATACACTCATATTGGTGCATGTATTCTTCCTTTAGTTTTTGTTTCTCTTCTTAATTTGTTCATATTTTAACTCTTCCTTATTGTATATATGCTTCTGGCAAGTATTTTTGATAGAAGAATGGAAATGTTATTGGATTTACTTTATTTGAATATAACTGCCACTTGTCACACAAAAATTAAGAGTATTCAATCTGTTTTGTGGACGTTAGCATGACCATCACAGCTATTCAATTTCAACATTTCATGAACAGGAGACGTTGCAATTTATCTACTACAACGACACCTACCTACTCAGCCCGGACGAGCGCCCAGACATCGCCAGCTACGACAGTGCCATCCGCACCATGTCTGTCATGCTGGACGTCCTGGGTGAGGAGGGGGTTGACCCCGCCCCAAGGGAGGTCCTCTGCACCTACATCTACGTCGGGGACTTGACCAGCATGATGTTCGAGGGTACCAGCCTGACTGATGCCACCGACTTTGGAGAGCTAAATGGGCTAGTAACGGTAAAACAATATAATTCCTTGATATAATCGTAACATATAGCTAATTCGGCCAAAGGGATATGAAATGCGAATTATAGTCTAAACGAAGGAAAGAAATCTACAATTTGGCAACTTTCAAATCAGGTCTAACGTGAAATGTAGCAGTTGCAAACGTGGATCGATTCTTTTGGACGAGCTCTTGTTTTTCATTGAAGAGGCTTTTATTAAGTAACTTAACTACGCGGAACTATTTTTTTTATGGGGAGACTAATACTACAACACAAAGTGGCAGAACTGTGTGTGGTGTGATATTGCTCCGTCACGAGTCATTGCCACACGCACCCGAGTTCCTGGCGGAAAGGGGTTCCGTCACCCACCATCCAAAACAACCTAAGCCGTCGGATCAAAGTGTCCCCCAGAGAGGCAGTGGCGGAATCTATAGGATTTTTTCAAAGGGTCGGCCTATGAAGTCAACACAGAAAGGCCTTAAACGATGAACCGAGATTTGCAGCATCTAACAGTGCCCGTTGACAGTTTACTGTGATCCAAATGTAGCTTATTTAGTTATTGTTTTAAAAGTGATCATTTTTGTCTTCCTATTTACTCAGTACATCATTGAGATTTGTGACATACTCATCGATGAACAGTATCACGAGGACTGGCTTGAAATAAGGAAGGTAAGCTGGTATCATCCATGTCCTACTTGAAACCAGACTATGCAAAGCTGGTTCCAGATGCACAAAGTTCTGTATAGTTAATTGATGCTGAATGGCTTTTCACTGGAAGTCTTTACATGGTTATGGGCGCAAAAGTAGCCCGAATGAAAGTGTATTTCAGAGGCTTGAAAATGTAAAAAGAAGTAGCTTTTTCCGTTTAAACAAAACATACAAACTGAAAATTTGTTAGGAGACAAACAAAGGAGTGTGTAGAATTGATGTGACATTCAGATGCAGCAATACTTAACAGATGACAAAAAGGATGATGTACAGAAATATTAAACTGCTCATTGGATACATTTTAATGTCAGTTATTTCCAGCGTTTGCGTCTGTGGTAGGCACAATCGACACCCTGTCGATTCTGCTGGCTAACATGCTGGAGAGATCAGCTAGAACGTTCAGCAGTGTCAAGAATATCGGTAAGTAACTTTAAACCAAACTGCTAAATTATTAAGTATACTAATAATCCTACATCCCTCTCGACTGCATTTTTTTCTCCCTGCAGGCTATAGTAATGTCATTTACCTTAATACATGTGTGCAAGATATCACATGATTGAATAATAACTTCATATAGAATGCGTTCGAGTAGCTTCCCCGTGTATACACGGGGTTTAAGCCACAAGGATCATCGAACACTGCGGTGTATACGCCCGGCATTCTGAGAAAATTAAAGTCAAAAGTTGTTGCTTGGCGGGACAAAAGTAAACTACTGTTATCTGCTGCACTGGTAAAACTAGTTTTACAATAATTGGTACAATCGGAGGATATGCTCTGAATTATCAAAAATATATGTCTATCCAATTGATCCGCGTTAAAAAATGGGAATATTTGTGTCATAAATCTCGTTCACTTCGTATTCAAGTTGCACGTAATATTAATATATTGCAGGTGGTGTATTTTTAAGTGAACTATATTTTGTTCTCATAAAGCTTGGTTTTATCCTTTATTTGCTTGGTTTTATCCTTTATTTTTTTGCTTTACAGAATATCATTTAGAAAAGAAAACTTGGAGCGAATTCCTTGAGGGTGATGTTTTCTTTGAATTCGACAAAAATGAAGGTATAGCAGTGCCACTGGACTACTTGCAAACTGTGGAATTTCAAGGTGAGACCCTTTGAACTGTACAGCCTCCGAACGTTATGCAATGTTGATAAACTTCCCTTTTTTATTATGAAGAACGAAACGAAAACAAAATCGCCTAAGCCTCATTTTTAGTTTCTGTCATACGAATGTCAGTATTCCGTCAAGTATGAACGGCGTTTTGCAGGTGCATATTTTCAGGGTGTCCCAAAAACATCCGAACCATCAAATCCCGCACTTTTTCACATCAGCTTATAAAAATATACATCGCAAATATCGCTTCATATTTAGAGAGTATAATTCATTGGCTTTGCAACTCCGAAGATGTTTATTGAGTTATGGTCAATTGAAAACAGGTACCGTTTTTCATTTTGTCCACGGCGACTGATATTTTGACTGCCGCAATAAAAACACGGGCCGAAACTTGCATCCTTTGAAAGAGGTTACCGAGCAGAGGCGGAGTATCACAGTAAACATCTAAGAATTTAACCAAACAGTTTCTTCAAAAACATGAAATGACCATTGTTGCAAAAATTAAAAATTAAAGAAAGCAAAACTACTCTCACCCAAATCTATCACATTCCTAATAGGCCTAAACTGATAATACCGTAAACAAAATGAATGAAAAATCGACCTTTTTTTTTAATTGGCCATAACTCAATAAATCATTTGCCCAATTTGAAAGATTTTTTTTCGTTTGTGAAAAGCTAGTGAACCTTTCTCTTCAAAGGTGTTTCCATTGAAAATATCACTCTTTGACCAGCTTTGCTAGGCTTGCCGTGTCTTGTTAGAATTTTTGACTTTTTTAAGAATTATGTAACGGCAAGTTCAATTTACCATTATCCATGATTTCCAGCAACGGACGTAGTAACGCTGGTTGGCGTCCGCTATCGCAACATCAGTGACATCATGGGTACCAGCCGAACTGGTGTGTCTGTCGTGGATGATATCCGGGGAAACAGGTACGAAGGAAATACATTGAGAAATTAAACCCACTGTGTGCTTTGCATAAAATGTAAAACGTTTTCTTTAACTTTGAACGCATTATAAACGCTTTTTTTGGCAATTGTTTTATACACTTGTAGCGTTTAAGGAGAGAATTATTACCGTTAACATTAACGCTTGTATAAACGCCTCATATAAACCTTCTGTATAAATCTGTCGTTTTAACGCCTCTTGAACGGCGCTGTTTGGGAAGTTAGGAAGTTAGGAAGCGTTTATAATAAGTTGAATAAGACGTTTAATGTTCCTAAACGGCGCCGTTCACGAGGCGTTAAACGGAAGGTTTAGGATTTGTCTTCCTTCAAGTCAATTTTCCATCATAAGCAGCTGCAAAAATTTTGTTTGAGGCTTTGTTTTAGTACGCCTACATGGATATCTTAATAATGAATCAGACTCCAAATTTTATCACAGGCTTTTTGATATAGTAAATGGCGTCTCTCCCCTTAAACGCAATAAAACGTTCACAAACTGTTACAAAAGCGTTTACATGTATCGTGTATATGTTAATAATAATAATTGTACTCTATGGATACTGCAATGTATTTGCTTTATTGTATAGAAATACATAAACGAGTCTGAGTTTCCACGAGAGCCTAAGTAATGCAGCAAGTTTGAAAAGATTCTGCAATACAAGAATAGTCAGTTTATATTCCCCAAAATGCAATCATTTTGTTCCTCTTGAATTTTTGCCTGTATTAAGCAAATATCCAACTGCAACAAAATATATCAGGAAACATTGATGTTCATTATTAACTCTGGGTAAAATGGAACTTTATGGGAAATGGAGGCAATGGAGGATGAGAAACTGGAGGTAATGGTTGTGGTATTACAGAACGAACTTTGTTGAATACTTTGCTAAAAGTTACATTATTTGTATATTTTCTGCAGCACATTCAGACCACGGGTGTTGTCGGCGGATGTAGTCTCTTTCACAGCCGTCAAGGAATCTGATTTGAGTCAGACATCCATACCAACAACATACAAACTGTACCACGAAGAACAGGTAACGTGCACACCGGATGACGGCTGATAAAATTGATATTTATGATACCGTATAATTGTCGATCTGGTTAACATTAATGTATAATTAATTAGGTCAAGTCATTCTGGAAAAGGTGTCTTGACTGTCGGGGCATTGAACGATATTTGGGGGGGGGGGGTTGGGGGGGTTACAAGCAGTTAATGTTTTGAAGGGCCCATGCAATGTAATTTATTTAATGTATTCCTTGCAAAGGCACCTTTGTGTCCCATATAACCCAATTTTCAATTTTCGTTTTGCCATTTTCAATTTGTTTGGTTTTTTTTGTGCCTTTTTGGTTTTCATGCTAATGCGAATTTCCATATTTATGAGCTAAAGAGAGATGCCATAATCAGGCAGAAACCTCAATGTTGCAGCTATTTTAGTAGTAAACGTTGCCAGAATTTGGGATATTTCGCTGTCTTAAATGTTGTTGTATTTGGTGATTCGTTATTGTGCCAAGAGGTCTACACGGCAAGCCATCGAGCAAAGTTTTCTCATAAATATTTTCAATAAGTACATTTTTGGGTTCACAATTTGAACAAAAAAACGTATATTAAATTGAACAGTGTCTTCCTGAAATGACAGCATCAGCTGCCCCAGTTTTCCGGAAAGGCATGGACAATTTGAATGTTTGAAGAGGTCCCCTTTTCAATAGAATTTACCAAAAAGGGATGTCAACTATCTTTCTTACATTTAACAGGAGTAAAATGTTGCACAAAATATGTTCCTAAGAAAAATTCACTTAATGGGCCCTTTAATATACTCGTGGTTGAGTTTATTTAATCGAAAAAGTAAGGTGTTTGCGGGGCCAATTTTGTTATGAAAAAAATATCGGTGAATGAATAATGAGTTTTGTTTGCATTTTATAAATAACTTATGTCATAATTTTCTCTCCAGATCGAATCGCATCAAGAGGCAATTTGCGTGTTTTGGGACTTTACAGATCGGTAAGTTTAACATATTTGAGGTTTCAACAGGAAAAAAAAACAATTGCCCAGTCCTTTTCCATATCCAACATTCTCTATTGTTGACGTGACAATTGAATAATAAGTGACATAGGAAAAGTAGTAATTATACCTGGAAACAATCTGCGATTTAATAAAAAGAAAAAATACAAGTTCATAACATTAAGATTTTGTTACAGTTTGGATACTTCAAAACACACGAAATCAAACATGCACGAAAATCAAATGGTGATAATGTACCACTATACAATGGTGGTGACGTCATCACATTCCTTTTATATACATACCTTTCGGTTATAAATAACTTTGGTTTTTTCAGTGTGGATGAAGGAGGTGTTTGGAACATTGAGGGTTGCTTTCTGGTGGACAGCAGCTCTGGTCCAGATACAACACTCTGCGTGTGCAACCACACGACCAACTTCGGCCTGCTTGTCCTGGATTCAGAAGCGGAGGTAAAAGACCGGTCTATTAATGCATGTTCCCAGCCGAATCATTATGCATGCAAGCACGTATGTCGGACATTAATCACGGCTATGATTGGTCAAAACGCCACAAGCTGGAGCTTAGTCGATCGGTCAAGTGTAAATGTGTCTATCAAATTTTCAGCAATAATCAATAGACCCGAGATGTAATGACATTTTGTTTGTGCGCTGTCTTATGAAAGCTGGATGGCTCTCGTCCCCACCTGGCTCATAAGACAGCGCACACGTGACGTCATTACGTTTCAGGTCTATTGATAAAATTGTGGTTATTTTTAGATTAATAGTAAGAATACTTAGAACGTGCCTGTCATTAACAGCTTCTCAGCTAAGTGAATCCATTTAGATAACGAAAGGTCGATGGTAATACAATTTCTGTCGGTGTCATTCGATGCTAACTCCTCGATCGAGTGTTTCGGCATGCTTTATTCCACAGAAAAAGCCCATGACTAATGTCATGTTTATTAATCTATCAAAATTGTCGTCAACATCGGAAATAACACGATCACTACAATACATCGTCCAAAACAGACACCTTTGTCCATCTTTGAGCTATCAATAATCGATACGTTGGCAATCAGTGCACTGGGATACAATTGATAGACTGAAGGAGTATAGAGCTGATCAATTTTATGGATTGAAATTTCCTTTATTTTTCTCACTGCCCATTGTAAAGCTTTGATTATATCTTTTTAAATCAATCAAACTTCTTTTTTTTCCCCTTTCGATCATGATTCAGGAGATTAACTATCACTTCATCATTCATACCTGGCTGATGACTGTCGGTGGGGGCGTTTCAGCTGTCCCGTTAATCGTGATCCTTGTCATCTTGATATATCTCGGGTAAGACTGACTGGATAATTAAAATTATGATATGAGTATCGATCAAAACTTTTATGATTGCAATCATGCCTTACAGCTGTCAATATTTAATATGTTAACCATTGTTCTCCAAGAAACTGTTTACTGATTACAATCCCCCGCAATTCCCAACATGTTTTTTATTTATTCTATCCGCTCCCCAGTTGATGTTTAACTTGGTAACTATTTTACTTTCGTTGTCCTTTCAGTACTTTAAATGGCCGGCGTAGGATGGCTCAAATTAGTTTCGTCATTTGCTACCTCATCCTTATGTTGCTGTACGCCACAGCCAACTTGGCCGAACTAAACCAGGTCAGTATAGAGGTTCTTCGTAAAACAAACAAACAAACAAACAAACAAATATTAAAAACTTTAACACAAACAATCTCTACCAATGTCAGTGTGCAAAGTGCTGTTATATAGAGGTCCCAATGAGCCAATGATAAAATGGTAAAATTAGAATTATAAATATTTAAAAGGTCGTCGGTTGTTTTCCACATAATATCTCTAATCCATCACCCATCGCCAAAAATCCACTATAGGGCCAAATTTCTGTTGTTCATTGTTGTACAAAATCTTACAGGGAAAGACTTTGAAAAAAATTTCTGGTAACGCTGTAGCCTATAATTCTCCATTAACATTTATTTAAAAAGTAGCGTTAGGTCATATATACATTTCACGATAATTAGCCTGAGAAGAATATCTTTGACGTTTTCCCTTTAATACACCAGGATTATGGTAAGGTTTCCTGCTCAAGGACACAACTAACGTGGTTACCATGGATCACTGAGATAGAACAATTTCTGTAACCAAATTGACTCAACGAACATGGTTTAACTTGATGGCCAAACAAAGTGTTTCGTTTTTTGAAGGTAAAACAGTCGGTCTTATGAGATAATGCACATTTTCTAAATTAAACAATAACAAGACTTTGGATCCAGGCATAACTATAGTGTCCAATTGGTTAAAAAATATTTATTGGATTTCATGTAATGCGCTTCTGTCCTTGCTTGGATCTTTGATAACCAGTGGGCTTGTATGGGGTTCGGTCTGGCATCCCATCTCTTCATCCTCGCATCCTCATTCTGGTTGTTCGTGATGGCGATGCTGCTCTTCACCAGGGTAACAGACTTCACCAAAGGGGAGGTCAAAACGTGGCACTGCGTTTTCGTTGGTTGGAGTAAGTCACAACAGTATTCATGTTTCTGAAATTTCATTACAACATCAACACCCGTATGCCGTAATCTACCATAATAGTTATATTGTGTTGCACGGTAATATTCGTTAAATGATTGTGTACAACTAACTAAGCTTTTTTTTTTTAAACACAATTCAAAAAGTACCATTTCATCTCCAGAAGTGTATAATATTGTTGCTATTATAGCCCATACTGTTTCAATTGAGTGTAAAGATCGAGTGGTCTGGTGACGGTAATGTTCAAAGTGCTTGCAAAAAAAAAGCTAAATTTGAGTCGCATGATTCGTATTTCTAGTTCTACCGATGGTGATTGCTGGTGGAATAGGCGGTTGGAAATGGGCGGTTTACGGCAGCGGAAGCAGGTATGTGCGGCTCAGAAGCCGTTAGCACTAATTTGATTATCAATTTCACCTGAACCAATGAAATAAAAGTATCGACGACAGTATCGACTATTGAGACATAGCTAGAAAGCACCTTGAGTGCCCCTTTAACCCTGATTGAACTTTTGACTCAGAATTTTGGAGGAAAAGATCAGACCCAGGCCAATTCCCATAGGATTTGTATTGTCCAGCTCTATATTGATCCATTTACACACTTTCGAAGGGATTGTTTGCACCAAAACGCCTATTGAAGGGGATCGTGTTCAAAAGTAGCACCCATGTATCATTATATTATGTTCAGTACTCTGGCAGATTACAACAACAACAAAAAACATGGCGGCTCGCAATATAAGAAAAAGCTTCAAATCTATTTTTGTGTAGGTGCTGGCTAAACGCTGGTGACGTCATCATCAACGCAACGTACTTTTATCCACCAATTGTCACGAGTGCGGTAAGATAATTTTTAGTGTTCATACTGTAGAACACGAAGAAGTTTACATGTATCCAGAAGATTCGCATTTTTAAGGTAAAATAGCAAGAAAGAACTTATGATTCATATATTATGTTCATAATCCGATTGGATTACTGTTCTGGAAAACTGTTGCATTTTTAAAAGAATAATTATACTCCTAAGAATAATTATTAATCCTTTCCTTTTTTTGTACCTTTAAATTCCACATTTGTTTTGCAGGCCACACTCTTCATGTTACTCTTCTCATTGCGCGCTATCAGGATGTCACAAAAGCACGCCCTCTTTGTCAGAGAAGTGGAAGAACTGGACAAAATCAAGTGAGTTTTATGAGAAAGAAATTTGTATAAACCATAACATTATCAACGATCTTTAAGTATTTAGCTTTTTCTCACGTAGTGACTTCGGCCAATTTCATTTTAAATTTCCAAGTTTCAAAGTAACTCACTTTGACACAAACAGGAACTTATTTTATTTAGCAGAATCGATCAAATGTCGTAAGGCCTACACTCTTAAAAGGTCTCCGGTCATCATTCGACCCGGATCCGGGTCAGATTTGATCTGACTCTTTTTTTTTCAGGTCAAAATGACACCTCCCTGAGACTGAGTCACTTTTGGGGGCCAGTTGACATGGGCCAGTTGACACGAAAAATTGTAATCTTGAAAAAATGTCACACTAGACATGACAAATTGTGTTGATCCAGAACTAAGTATCAATTTGGATCGAAAATTTGCCATTTTGACGCAGAAGATTGCCAAGTCAAATCTGACGCTGATTCATCTGAACTTCATCTGAACTTCAATTCAGTAGTATGTGGAAACCGAAAATTTGAATTGAAACTGCTTGATTCGAGAACGGCAGTTCAGTTTTTGCTAAATGTTTTTATTTGACAGGGGTACATGTTGGTGTTTCCTTGCCATCCTGCTATCGGTTGATCTAACCATCTTCAGTGGAATCAAGTCTTTCGAGATGGAGATGTTGGGCTATGCGTTTGGTGGTTTACTCTGCGTTCAGGTAAGTATCATTGTACCTCGATCTACGGGGCGAATTAAAAAAAAAAAGTAACCCAAAAGGTGGGACCATTGTTTTAGTGAAGTTTTGCACGTAGCACTTTTGAAATCTAGGGTGTGAAAGCCCAATTCATAAACTTTCTTTTAGTACAAGAATCATTCAAATCACTTATGTAATTTCCAAGTTACGGAATTTTAAACACAACCACCGCTTTATTAAAGTTCTGTCCACGAATCACAAAAAGGTGAGTGTTCTTTCAGCAAAAAACGAAACAAATCACATAGGGATGTGTGAATTGTTTTCGTTTTGCTGAAAGAACGCACACCTTTTATGTGATCAGTGGACAGAACTTTAAAACGGTGGTTGTGTTTAAAATTCCGTTACTTGAAAAGTACATGAGTGATTTGAATCATTCTTGTACTAAAAGAAAGCTTATGAATTGGGTTTGTATCTCCTAGATTTTCAAAGTGCTACGTGCAGACCTTCATTAAAACAATAGTCCCGATATTTTGGTTTCTTTTTTATTACTCGCCCTGTATGGTATCGTATACTGTACTGCGCCAAAGGCTAATTCAATAACATGTCGAAGACTAATTCAATAACATGTTCATTACGGACTTTGCCTTAAACAGTGCAATAAACAATGTCCATCTAATTTGGTGTAACACCTTGGAATCCTACAGTAATTCAGCAATGTAATGATTAGTTATCGTATAGCAAAGAGCCTATGTCATATCAATGAAATGGTAAACATTACGGAACATTTAAACAGAATGTTCAAAATTCTGTTTCCTGAATGCCACATTTCGGTAACAATTAAGCGGAGGCAAAACTTAAACCGGCAGTTGGAGGCTTTGTTTTGGTACATGGGTATCTCCAAACGTGAATCTAACTGAAATTTCACCTAGGTCTTTTACTATAGCAAATGGCGTCTCTCATCATAGGGCCTAAACGCGTAATAATGTTTATAAACTGTTACCAAAAACACGTTTTTTGTTATATTTCCCTTCCCAAGTAGGTTTCACACTATAACTTGGTATGAAAAGTTTTACTGGGTGTACTTTTTTTTGTTAATAGCTTCAAACTGCAGGAATTTATTTTCATTAACAGTTTTGAAGTAGACCAAATTTGAATTCCATTTGATACTAATAACTGATTGTAAAATGTGAATTACCGACAAAATGTTTCTTCGTATACTGTGTTACTCTCTAAATTTCAAAGAGTGAAAATTCACTCCATTCGAGTGAAGATTCACTCCCACAGTCGGAAACTAGGGACTAGACGTTTGAGAGTAAAATGTCTTCAATCGTAAAGATCGAGGTTTCACTCGAGCTTCGACTGAAGTGGTTCATTTTTCAGACTATTTCAATCGAAAATGAGAGTGATTTTCACTCTAAAACGTTTAGTCCCTAATTTCACTCTTTGGAATTTAGAGAGTAATGACCCAGGAGACTAGTGGTAAAGTCAAGATTTTTAAGAAGCCTATTTCGTTGTTTAACATAATTCTGTCCACTTAATTATTGGAGCCAGATGGAAGAACTGATACCAACCTGTTTCAGCCATCGTAACCTAAAAGCGATGACTGCATTTTGTGGGACTTGTGTCAAAACAAATTCCTACTAAAAATTAAATGCTTTTAGGAAATATTGATTGGCTGCAGTAAGTGGAGTAATTAAAATCCGTTGTCTTTATTTTGTAGGGCCTTGTTGTTCTTCTAGCAGAGCTACTTCTTAATTCAGAGGTAGGTTGACATTAAAAAAAGAAAGGTTCGTTGACTGAAGTTCAGCTGTTCAGGTCATTTTATTAGTATCGTTTTTTTATTTCGTATTTCAAGGGATAAATATGCAGTACAGGAGAGAACTGTTTTCTGAAAAGGGACATCACATTATGTAAACAATTACGAATTGATGACATAGTCTGTATAGGCAATTGAAGTAAAGACTTGTTCATGTTTGCATGAGGGAGAATGACAGGTGTTTTACACAGTGGAAGCAAAACACACAAGTGAACAAATTTCATCCATTTTAATTTGAAATTGAATGCGCCTTTCTCTTTTTTAGATTAAAGCAGCTTGGAAATTAAAGAAGGACCCTCCACCAGTGATTAAAGATGCCGATGAAGACGACGACATTGATTATGTGAGTCGGACATTTCAATCAATCGTTTTCGTTCAATTGATCTTATGTGTGTGTCAGTATATAGTTGATGGGATACTTTCACCTGCAATTTGTGCATAGCTGTCATATGTCAATTCTGTTGTCTTGAGTTTATTTACTTGATATTTGAAAGACATTTTAGAAAACCTTTGCACTGTAAGAGTCATTATTCCAAGTGATGTGATGGTTTTTGAGATGCAAGTTTTGTATGTAATGGTTGTCACAGATGGAGAGGTAAAATGTTTATGTTTCGAAGAATTCCATACACTCTTAAACCTGCAGGGTCAGATTTGTCCTGATGCTGGGTCACAATGGTACTTTTACTGAGGTTTAAAATTTCTGGAAAATGATCCAGAGAAGTACCATGTCTGTTTGACACGGACAAGTGTCATTTTGACCCTAAAAATCATCAGGTCAAGTACGACCCCGATATCGGGATCAAATCCGACTTGGGAATTTAAAGAGAGTAGATTTTCCGAAAGGTTTATATCATTAATTGTCACATCGTGATCAAATTACATCTCAGAAAGATTTTCTTAATTCAGGGGAGTTCTCTGCTTTTCTTTCCCAGGGTGTCGATGGAAAACCCAGCAAGAAATGGAACTTTAATGCCTGTAAGTCAGTAACTTAACTGCATCAGCCAGTCAGTGAAGTTAATCAATTTGAATTTTTCTTTAAAAAAAATTGCACCATCAACGTCTACATGCATCAACGTCAATTATACGTTGTACAATGTGTGGTTTATAAATGTCAGCATGCAATAAATCAGTCACACTCTCTCTCTCTATGAAAGGCTAAATGGTTTACCAGTGGGAAATTGCCTAACTTTTGTGGTATTTTTGTTCCAATCATGATTCATATAGTACCTTTTCATGCTTTTGGTGTTTTGAAATATTTCTCCAAAATTGATCTTCAGTGATCTTATTTCAAAGACGTTGAAAACTTTGCCCTGCCAAAAGTTCGTGAATTTCACTTAAACATTAGCCACACAATAGCATACATATTGACTGTTTTATTTTCGAGTCACGTGCACCGACACGCTGCGACGGATGTTGGTCACAGTGACACGGGGGAGCTGAGGACCCTAATGCAGGGAAGAGCGGCGACCAAGTCCCGAGTTGGTGTAGGTTAGGCTGCACCCTCGCATCATATCGCATCGCACCGCTTCATGCCAAAAATGGGAATTATTTGCCAGGACAATGTGGGTCCAATTGGATCATTCCTCTTTCTAGTTGAGCAATATTTTTTTTAAGAATAATTCCTTTGGCTAAAATAAAAATATAAGTTGAAACGAATAATGATATTTAACCTTCAATCACCGATTAATGTCAACAGCAATGACAGTGGACGACTATGATGATGACGATGACAGGGACATTTACTCCGAAGTCTCGTCTCGTCCGGGAACGAGTCGGGTAAGTCAGTAAATAATTACCAATAGTGCAATCAAACATGATCAAGTTGTATTTATTGATTGAACGAGACGCATTAGTCCAGAACTTTGATATACTCTCTAAAAATGCCCCGGGTATATTGCTTTCGAAAAAAAACCGTCTCTCAAGTTTTGAACAATTTATCTCATTTCTTAGAGCGCTGTATCGACTATTACCGTGGGTGACATTCAATACGAGGAGCCAAAATATACGGGCAACACCCTCCGACCGACCATGGTCCCGCCGGGCGCCGGCCGCCGGAGCCCACGACGGAACCCCGGCACACGAAGCCCACGGCGGAGCGCCGGTAGGCGAAGCCCTAGGCGCAGCGCCGGCGACGGGGCCAGCCAGGGTAGAAACTCAGCCGACGGGACGAAGCGAGGGGGCTTCATGGAGGAATTCCCCGTCAAGATGAAAGGGAAAGCAAGCTACGGGACCACCGACTACACAAGCTTGATCACCGGCTACGGAGGAGGCAAGAAAGGCGATGTCAACAACCTACTCCCCAAGTCCAAACGGACCAGTATACCGGGCTCAATCGAGGATCCAGAGGAGGATATCAAGCGCATCAGACAGCTCAGCCCCGCCGGTAGGAAATCGGCCGAGGGACGGGAGCTGTCGGACCTTGGGGAAAGGCAGTCCCCCGAGGGTGGTTACGGGGAGGACAACGACGGCTACGACGACTATGACGAGGAGTACAACGAGGATGGGTACAATGACGAGGACTATGGGGAATATGATGAGAACTACGAGGGGAATTATGACGAAAACTATGATGAGAATTATGACGAGAATTATGATGAGAATTACGATGATTACGGTTATGATGAAAATGAAGTTTAAAAAATGTACATCTTTTGCCAATGCGAAGTATTTTTACACCACATGTTGCATTTGTGTCCACTTGTTTGGTGCAAACCAATAAAAACCGGTAAGATTTGGTAACCATTGATACAGGAGGCAACCTTCATATACAACAATTAAGCAATTTCTACTATCTTATATAAGAAAAAAATTCTCTTTCCCTGCCATTCAAAAATAGGGTTATGAAGTTAGATTTCATTTTCAAATCGAAATACTAACCAGAACGTATGGATCAAACTTAATACTTGTTTTACATGAATGTTTCAACATAATATTCATGTATTAAGCTTCAGATAAACCTCTGTAACAACATTTCCGTTTGATTTCCAAATTCGAGATGGATCATTACACCCACTTAACATTAAATGGACATTGATAAAAGTCGACATTAAGTTCTTTTTTTGTTTAGCAAATGTTATGTAATCAGTTTGAGAGACGAAGGATGATGCGTTGTCTTGCTATTCGGGCACACGCATTTTTGGCCTCGACTTTCTAGAACTAAACTATTTTGTGGATAACAATGACTAGAGACCCTGATCTTCGGAGATCTTTGCACATGTAAAAAAAAAATTAAACTTGTCGAATATTTGTTTTAACATTTGCCAAATTGTAAAGAAATTCCCAAACAGTTCATCGTTTGTGAATATGATTAGAAGGTTTCTAACACTGCAAATAGTATTAAATCAACACACTGTGAAGACAACACACAACGTCACACTGTGATTTTAACACTGACGACCGACAAAGACAAACCACCCGTTCGACCCCCATTCTATAGGGTCGATGATTGTGAATACTGTACATTATGGATAATAAAGATGTAAATTAAATGGTAAGTTTATGTTTATAGAAGTAATTACAGCCAAAGAAGAATGTTGATGTGTGAACCTGCTGCTTTCTTATATCACAGTTGTAAAGTCGGCATTTATATTTGAAGAAAAGTCAACTAGCATTAAAACCGAATATCTGTGAAAAGAACAAGTTGTGCTCTATAGGCCTATACCTTTGTGAATATCTTTTTCTTGGTGTGATTGTTTGTTGCTTTTTGATTTGAGTTTTGTTTTTGTTTTTGTTTTTGTTTATTGAGGTCAGTTACTCTTATCGTTACTTCTGTTCCTACCTCATAACTTCTTGCTCGCCTGATAATATTCCAATGCTTTATGCTCGCAACATAAGACTGAGTTCGGTGTGAAGATAAGTTTTATTTTGATGATTCGACCACGTGTTGTAGATTTGAAACACCAAGAGTCCCATCCTTGTATAACAGCACATGAAGAAAGCAAGCTAGCTTTAGCTTTACATTCCGACAGGAGTGAGAGTGAAATGAGTCATGACCACATGAGACAAAAGAAATAGTAATTCTTAACCAAATGTAGTCCGTGTAAGGTGGATAGTCCTATAAAAGTCGTCTTATTTAGATGTTATATTTGGCATTTATAAATACAAATGTACCTAAGACACAGTTTACCTATTCCTATTGTGGCCGTGGCCGGTCTTAAACAGTTGATAAAGACCGAAAAGGTATTTATGAATTGGAAGAAATATGTGCTTGACCGGTATTAGACACTAAGCACTTACATTTAACACTAAACCGGCCAAGCACACATTTATTCCCTTATTACTAGCTCGCGCGAGGGGTGTTCAGAGACCTTGGTTTTCGAATCAAATATTGTGCTTCTTTATTTAGTAAACTATAGAAAAAAATGGCATATTTTGGCATTAAAAATGTAAACAGGCATCCGCACGTTTATCAATTTTATTGTTTAATAATTGAGGTTTCTGAAGCACAGGTTCAATCGGTTTATATTTTGGGAAAGTGAACAATGTCTTTATTCAAGAGTACAGATAAAATGCTATGGCAACCGTGTTTACAATACAACACGATTAAATATTCAAAAAGGCGAATGCAGTCAAATCAATATATACCTTCGGCCCATACGAATTGGAATCATCAATATCTCGCAATGTCAATATCTCGTCATCGACTGTGTCAATAGCTCCCCCACAAAGGAGAGTTTCAAAAATTTAGTGCGGCTCAATCAATAACATGACAGTTCGGGTTATGGTTATTGATTTCGGTGGAAAGATACATTTTTGATACGAAAATTATTTATCATTTCGCTGGTAACATGAAGTAATTCAGATCACTCCACAGACGCATACGGGATCTGAGACTTAATGGCAAGCCTGGTACCTTGCTAATATTTCTGTATAAATTGGCATGGGCAGGGCTCGAGTGCTAGTTTGTGACTGCCATTCATAAGAACCAAGACTTTTATTCATGAGTGACTCTTGCAAACGTTTTGTGTAAGGCGACTGAAGTGCTACATTATCGGAACTATTTGTGAAGTGTCCCATGTCCGACGGATCGGTTGCGGAAGGCCAAAAATCATGAAGCTCATTCAAGTTGGATTTGCCATGCTTGTAGGCCTTCTCGCAGTCGAAGTATCGATGGAATTTGGTGAGTATCATGTTGTGAAAATCAAAATGCAGTTGGTTAATAATGATTGTGGATCTCATATATTTGGTGGCCAATGCATGGCATAACTATATAGTGGGGAAGGGGCGGGGTCCGTGGGGCCATTCCCCAGCTCGTGCTCCTGTGTACCTTCGATCGTTGTTTGAAACTACGACTAACGTCACCGTGCAATGCACCCTCTAGAAAAAGATATTCCCCTGCAAGTTCCTTCTGCGTTATGCCAGTGAAGGTATGGAAGTTGGGTAAGAGCCTTGCCTCTGGAAGTAAAATATCATCCTATCCCTAACCTTCCCAAACAGCTGGATGGTTTAGAATCGCGGTTGCCCCGACTTTTTCAAAAAAGAACTGTAATTAGGTCCTCAAATTACATGTAATTATACTCTGCCGCCTCCCAGACTTTGTACAGGTCGGCATTCAGTTGAGACTGAGCACTATTATACAGCGTCGCCGCGGAAACACATGCCGCCATTATTTTTATATCATTTTAAAGCTTCGAATCCTAACTTTATCCCTGGTAAGTATCGGCTTGATCTTCAAAAGGGTTTGGAAATGATGTATGTTCAAGTAAAGGCATTTCGAAAACAAACTCAACCTTTTTCAAGGGAAATCAATCATGCGCATATTTTCTAATGTGGAAATGGTTTATCATGCTCATGATTCACGTGCAAATGTACCTATTCAAAAAGCGCGCTCAAAGTGTGACTCGAGTTTGCATATTGTGTCCCGCCTCATGGATTTTCCTTGAAATCGGTTGAGTTTGTTTTCGACATGCCTTTATTTGAACACAAATAGTTTTAAAACTCTATTAAATATCAAACCAATACTCACCAGGGATAAAGTGCAGATTCCAAGCGTTAAAATGGTATAAAATAATGACGGTACGTGTTTTTCCGCGCCGACGCTGGAGCCTCGCAAAAAAAAAAAGAGGATTCACCATCTTCGCTTTGAGATTTAATTCATTTATATACCATATGCAATTATTATCGATATGTTAAACGAGATCTTCTGACCGCGGTAACGGGTTTTGTTCCTTGTTATCGGCATAAAGCTAAGCCATAATTGGGAGATTGGTATGTGAGAAATAAATAATCCCAGTGAAATAATGCTAAAGAAATCAAAACAGTGATCTTATACCTCCATGGGCCTTTGACGGGTTAAAAAAAAAGGCAAACGTCGGCCTCTTAAATTTGCGTTACATTTAAGCATATACAAACACTATTTTACAATTATCTGTAAAAGCACTACCGATTTAACGAGAAAAACCTTGCTCAAAGTGAAGATAGGACTGGTACCAAATACCCTGTGAATTTGTTCCGCCTGAAATGGTATCATTCAGAAGAAAACGATCATTGAAGGTGGTTTAAGAAAGTGTGCCATCTGGCACAGTGGTAAAGGGTGGATCTGGGGTTTTTCGCAAGGCAACACAAAATTAAAGTAATTTATCCGAGTCTATGGAATAGCTGCTAAATTATTGTATGCACAACAAGCGTCTATGATATGCGTGAAGGGGTGCATCTTGATCTCGAAGTTCTGACCATTCAGCGAGGGCCTTCTATCGGGTCTTATATAGCCAATTGACCAATTAACAGCTTAGGTCGAATTTTTTACTAGAAATGACGTCACAATTTCTAAAGTCAACTCCGATTGGCTGGGCCAGGCGGTCGCCTAACAGTTTCATGCACACATCAAACGTTGTTGCGGAGCGTGCGGGCTCTGTTGAACAACGGATGATAGGCTTATGCTCAGACTAGGGCGTGCAGATGGCCATGATAAGGGTCTTTTTTCATTAAAATGAAACATACGGGTTGAAAAATCTAGGGGGAATTTGTTGAAGAATACGGACGGTACATCTTTGACTTCAGCGGACGGGCAATGAATGTTCATTGTGATGGGAGCTGATCAGTCTGTTGTCATGTCAGCGCGGACGCCAGGTTGAGATACAAAGGGCAATCAATATTTAAACAATCGAATTGTGCCTGCAATATCTCTCGGAAATATATTTCAATTAAAGATGTATAGGCCCTACCCCGTCCTCCCCAAAAATTGATTTTTCAATTTGTTTGTTTTGTCTGGCAGTCAATAATTCCAAATTTGTGAAAATATAATTCAATATCTAAACGAGCTATAGAAGCAAGTAAAGGCTAAAATTTGTATTCCGGGGACAAAAAAGTGTGTGTGTATGGGGGGGGGGGGGGACAAATGATATGATAACTTTTTAAAAAGTGGGGGGGGGGGACTCCCCCGTCCCCCACCGATCGACTCCCGGCCCCAGACTAACCATTACATCAGTACACCTTTAAAACTGTCAGTTGTCAGAGCATTATGTAAAAGTATATGTCGTAGATCAAAGTTGCTCCTCTAAATAGAGTAGGCCAAACAATTTCGCCTTATTCCTCAGAAAAGAAGTATTTTTCCTGGATCCAGTTGCATCACAGCCATAAGATGCCGCTCTATGCTATGTGGTCTGTTCAACTTAATTCTTTTACTGGTCAGCAGAAATTCACTGGTCTCAGCATACAAGCTAAAGTAAATCATCATCTTCATTCACCTCATTGTTACCATTCTGCTGCAGCTATTGAACAGTAGGCCTCAACCAACATTCTGCAGCTTAATTTGAATTACCTAGTCCCCACAAAATCTTGCTAGTTATTATATTATACATTGTGTACAGTGTGTTAGGTATACTTCCTCTAAACACACATAATGCGCGACTTTTACAATTTTATTTTACTTTGTTGGTTTTGAATGATTGGAAACATTTTCTATGGCTTATTTATTTCCTAGAAATCCCATGCAATACATCGGAGATAAGTTTTGAGAAATCGTGCTACATGATTTATGGAGGGCAGAGAAACCACTCATCAGGAGCGAGGCATTGGTGTGCCAGTCGGGGTTACCATCTACCCGTGATTACCAGTCAAGAGGAGGTGAATTTTGTAAAGGAGCCGGCGACAAACATGCCAGCTCAGATGTGGACTGATGGAAGGAAACAAAACAACGCATGGGAGTGGGGCGCTGGAAAAAGCATCACATGGGATGTGCAAGGAGACGGTGGAGGAGGTGGAGATAAGACATGTCTTTTGTTCAAGTCTGGAAGTAATAACTTTCATGCTAAAAGATGTGACGACACTCATGCAGTTGTGTGTGAAAGGCGTAAGTAGTACACACAGTGTTGAAATATGCTTTTGTAAAACGCCCAGTGCGGGTTATTAATTCTGAACACGGGATCCATGGACCAATCGGCATTATCTTCAAATGAACTCTGCTGTACATTCTAAATTATATCATAAAAACCAAGCGTAGGCCTATATGCATTGGTAAAATGACGGTAGTCATGCTAACCCATACATACTTTGTCCTGATTGATTCAACCAAACTTGGACGTTTTGGGATCACACTTGAAGATATTTTTTTCATTAATTAATGGTTGCAATTATTGTAGCTTTGAAAAGCAGGGAAGTGCCTTTATGATATTTTGTAATTGTATGGTGAAGAAGGAGTAAAACTAGAGAGAAATGTTGTGGATACACCTTGTCAAGTGATCAAACTCTATTGGAGTCATCGGTTTTGAGAAGAACCTATAGCGGAATAAAGTTAATTTCTGTTTGCAGAATGATGCCAAGATCATCATCTAAAGATATTTAGTATAGAACAACTGTTACTTTCTTCGAAATCACACTTCTTTCCTTTCGGAGTTGGAGCTGGAGTAATGAACAAAATTGCCTATTTCGAACGTGGTCTCTCAAAATTTATCCCAAGTTGAAAACTGGATTGTTCAGTCGGAAGGGCAATGGTTAAGATTAATCAAATGCAATTCTATCATCAGTATCTCACTATTAATTGCCTGTTGTTGATTTTGCGTGTGCGGTTTTTTTTAAATAGCCACATCACCAAACTGCACTGCAGATGGACAGTGTGGTAATGGGAAGTGTGACATGTATGGAAATTGTAAGTGTCTGCGTGGATGGAGACGAGGCCCTGCCATGAACTGTACTGGTAAATATGAGTGTTTACTTGTGTTCAATTCTGCTCTTATAAATACTTCTGCCAATCTTACTATGTGTGCCTTTCTCTTATGTCTCATTCTATAAGTTTAGGGTCCATTGTGTGACATTTTTCTTACCTCAGAACTTTGTAATTCTTCTCAGGGCCTTTGTTGCTGTGTCTAGGTTTTTTTTTATCCACGTCTATGACGCGACAATGTGTGAATGACCGAAGACCCGATGTAGAAGGTTTCCTGCTGATTGGTCAAAATCTAGAGGTCAAGATGCGGTTGTCTTGCATAATTAATCAGCGAATCTGCACAAATATTATACCAGGCTTTGGCTGCCATGGTCTTTACATAGACTACCCTATTATAATCCCAACCCCTTAAACCTGCCCTTTGGCAGCACTATTCCTAAATTGCGCTACTGCAACCTATTTTGACTTCAATTATTTCACAGAATTAGCGCCAACAACCACTCCTGATGGGCAAACAATGCAATACACCACGTCACAACCGAGGACAACCAGTGGAGAAACCATCCCGACCACTGCCGATTCTACAACAGCTGTCAGAGTTGTTGCTTCAACATCAGTTGAAACAACCACAACAGAGGAAGCAACAACAACCAACGTAGAGACTACAGAATATGTAACAGCCGAGTTATCATCAAGCACTGAGACCACTTCAGGTATTAAAATAAACGTAATTTGGGAATTAAGGTGTAAAAGGTACGAAGGATCACTTGCTTTTTGTGCATTTGTCTCACTTAATTGAAAAACCAAATTGCTCAAAATCTGAAGAAGGTTTAATAACAACTAACTTGTTAAAATTTCAGCTCAGTAGATACTATACATTCGGAGAAAAAGTTAAAAAAAAAACTACGCCAACTTCTCATTCAGGCAGTAAGGATTCCGATGATCCTTGCCCACTGATCTCTATTACTGATTAACACTCGCTTGTGGGGTATAGACTTGCGCCCATTTACGGATTTTACCAAGTAATGAGTTCTGACGGGGCAGCCTGGTATTAAAAAAAAGTGTGGCTGCGGACACACTTTTACAACCATCTTCAGTGGTTGTTTACATTTGAACAATACCATTTTAGGCTGAATAATTTCACAGGGTATTTGATACCAGTCCACGATCTTCACTTTGAGCACAGTTTCTGCGATTAAATCGGTAGGTACCATTGTGGGTAATACTAGCGAATGATCCTACGTATCTTTATGCTGATAGCCTCAAGAGTTGTATTATGAGACCTTGTCCATTATCAGCCAAACACGGCACGCTTCACTCGATGCAGTTCCAATGCATCTGGAAAGTATAGAATAATATGAAGAGTTGATTTCCAAAACGCAATATATCCATTTGATAACAGTGATCAAATTGCACTATTATGTAAAACTATAAAGAATAAAATCAAAATATAACAGCTGCTTCTAAGGCCAAAAAAAAAAGTCTCCGGTTTCTGGTATGCGCGCGCGTCGCCGTTTAGCTAGCCATGCGCGTCGGCAAAATGAAAAAGTTTTTTTTTCAATACAAGATGATGTCTCAAACCCGCCGAACTCACTGGTTTGACTGGAATCCTGCTGCTGCACAATTTTAACGTGTTTTTAGATGGGGTTATGGTCAAGAATTTGCTTTATGTGGCCTCTCTGGACTCCCATATATTTGCAATAAGTTTAGTCGGGCACCATTTGCAGTCATCAGCCGACATTTGAGGCCGAAAAAATCAGGTAAAAAAAAAAAGCCGCGTCGCCGTACCACTTTTTGGGCAAGCTCCATACCAGAAACCGGAGACTTTATTTTTTGGCCTAAACTCCATTTTTCGCCTTATGGTATTTTTAAACTGTGTTGAACTATATAACAGCCGTCCAAACGTACTTTGGGCAGTCAGGAGAGAGCGGGATTCTAAAAGGTAACAAAATGGTGTTTATCGCGTTTTGGAGATAAAACTCTTCATTTGCGTCCCCATATTATCGACCGTTTGTCAGTATTACAAAGAAAAAAAGCCACCTAGTGTGACCAGTCTTGTTTTCTCACTGACTTTAACTCGACAGGTCACTAACTCCATCATAAATTTTGTAAATACAACAAATCATGTCTTGCATGTCATGTCCGTCATGTGCGTTTGTTGTGTAAAATATGTCTGTTTTGCGCCCTCTCGTGACCAACTTAACTTTTTTTTGCTGGTTGCGTGCTGTGTTTTCATACCGCGCTGTGCTAAACTAAATAGCGCGCATTCCGGGCAAATTCCTGTAGTTTTCCTGTAGGGCAGAGCTGAGGCTACAGATTGATTTCGATCCAACTTTGCATTGCAACAACACCAGCAATTCGACGACAGTGCACTCACAAATATTACAATTTTTGGGTGAGGTTCCCGATCAGCGACAACAACCGGGCATTGCTGATCCCTGGCAAGCTGCTGTCTCCAGCATTGTTTCGTCGTCGATAGTTTTGGCATTCACATAGATATGGTAGATCAGCTCAAGCAAGTGGTGAGTAAATGATACTAGATTATGCGATATCATTGTGTTTATTTGTATTTTTATGCCACAATCTGACACAGCGATTTATTACATTTTTAATTGCAATCATTGCAATAGTTATCGTGACGTAAGTTTGACAAAATAATAGCTGTTCAACAATTCACTGATCATAGTGGTGTTGAAGGATTGTTTGTTGATGTTGTAAATATTAAAGTATTTAACAAATTTCCACTTCTTTTTGGAGTGTTGTAAAGGCTAACATTAATTTTGCCCATATACTTTGATCAGAAATATTATTTCACAGTAATTCCTTGGCAATTCATTGTTGTATCTTATTGTATTTCAGATCTCTGGATAGATTTGCACCAGTCCCTTTTTGACTGTGGTTCTTACAAAAACTTAGTATCGACTGCATTAAGCCACCAATATAGATTTCATTGTCTCCATATTTTTGTAATAATATCTAGTCTGTTGTAAGTAAAACCATTTGTTTACAGAAACAACCAGATATCTTGCTCCCACACCTGAATTCTCTCCTATTCAAACATTTAATAGTGGTAGCGCTTCCGCTCGGTTTTGCGGAGAGTGGACAATCATTATTGTTTGCAATCCCTCTCATTTCCACTCTCCCCGGTTACACTAAGATCAGCTCCCAGACTCCCAACGATGCAACAGTAGCGATTACAAGTGGGATTGCTGGTGGTTACCATACTGAAAACTTTAAAAAGATGAATTATCATATGCAACAGATCTATATATGGCAAGTGATCAATAAAACATGGTTAATTTGGAGGAAGTAATGCAACTTTCTGTCTGTCAATTGATTTTGGCTGATTTTTTCTATATAGCTCGCTCTGCATTGCGTCGGAATCGAGGTATGGACAAATAAGCCAGTGCCATGAGATCAGTCATTTTGCACGACTCCACATGTAAAACCTTAGAATTCTGTATATCTCATCATCTCTGTGTGCACTAAATGTACTTTAAAATCTGACAGTACATTTTGGGTATTAAAAGAAGTTACTAGTTTATGTATGTTATTAGGTATAAAAAGGTGATAATTAAAAGAAAAATTACCTGCTTTGGAATGATCTTCCCATATTGCATTGAAAAAAAGTGATGTTATCTGACAATAAGGGCTTATGAATTATATTCAGCAAATACAGTCTCCTGACGATAACTAGAGCAGGCTAGTCGAAACGTTGAGACCAAAGACAAGTTCTGTTAGAACTTAAAAGCAGGACTGTTCTTATCAGAACACAAACTACTAAGCGAAGTTGATAATAAGCAGGACAAGTTCTTTTCAGAACTAAACATCTTCTAAGCAGTAGTTATTACCACATGATGGTACCGCAAACCAAAACGTCCCGATACTCCACCATCCAAACTCTCAATCTTAAATACAGTCTTGTTAATCAGTTTGCGTATTGTATATTGTGCAGGCAACAAGTGGACTTTAAATTTATTTATAGCAAGCCTTTTTGACATTATTTTCCTCTCATAGATGGGTATTGTGACTGTAACCCATGCCAGAATGATGGCACATGCTGGACACTGCAGGACGGGTCCTACCAGTGTCTATGCACTTTTGGCTATGAAGGAGAGCAATGTCAAAATGGTAGGCCTATCTTTGTTCCCTTTTGTAATTATATGGGCTGCCTAAAAAGACACCCAAACTCTCTGTTGTAGAAGCTATTTTTATGAAAATCGTTTTTGATTTTTTTGCATTTTTGAGTAGCCAAGGTATCCAAGATTCACAATATGCAGGAACGTTTTTCACTGCCGTTGACGGCACAATGGGTGTCTTTTTTTTTTCCAAAGCCATTTTTCTCGAAATGAGGTTAGAGAAACTTGGCAGGACACTGTTGAAGTTCCTGCGTCATATCTTTGGAATAAATTAAGCTACAGAAATAAAGTTGGTATCAATGGAAAGCCAATGATTTGCGCTTTAAAATAATGTACATTTGTTAAAAAAAACGGGTAAAAAAAAGCCCCGTCGCCGCACCACTTTTGTGGCAAGCTCCATACCAGAAACCGGAGACTTTTTTTGTGGCCTAACATGGTTTATTTCAGGCACATAGTCGATATTAGCTTGTTGGCTTCGCCTCAGTCAAGTACTTGTTTGTTAACTTCAGACACCTCGGGGAGCTAATGTCACTATCCACCCTAAAACCATGTTCTATTTATATAATACACTGTATGGCATGGAACTCAATGATGCAGCTGTTGCCTATTTTAAACTGATCAGTCAAAAACAATGATTTCTTTTCAGAGTTGTATCCAGATGCTGACTATTCAACTCTCCATGAAGTACCACTGATAGACTTGTTCAACGGTATGTATTTAAGAATGATTTATTTCAGATAACATGCATATTTTCAATGACAAATAACAAGAAGAAGATGAAAAATGTTTAGCATCCACTTTTTAATAGACCTATCCATTAGGCTTTGCCCATGTGCACATAGGCAACAGCACATGTGCCTAAGGCCAAAAAAAAGTATCCGGTTTCTAGTATGGAGCTTGCCCCAAAAGTGGTGCGGCGACGCATTTTTTTTTTACTCAACTTTTTTTTCTCTTCAAATGTCGTCTGATGTTGCAGATGACGCTTCGATCCCCTTAAGACTCTCAGAATATCCTTCACAGTGCAGCTTGAGGTGACCTCAGTAAGGCCACAAGGCTTGAGAAGTATATTGAGCTAATTAAAAAGCGTTTACGAAATTACAACACTGTCTGCAAATGCTGCCCGACTAAATTGAGTGCAAAATATATGGGAGCCCAGAGAGGCTACATAAAGCTTATACTCGATCATAACCCCATCTAACAACACGTTAAAATTGTGCAGCAGCGAGATTCCAGTCAAACCAGTGAGTTTGGCGGTTTTGAGACATCATCTTACATTGAAATTTTTTTTTTAAATTTTGCCAACGCGCATGGCTATGGCGACGCACACGCATACCAGAAACCGGAGACTTTTTGGGGGGGGGCCTAAGAAAGCTTCCTTAAAAACAACGCATCACAAAATTCATGACTTGTTTTCATTCCCATGGCCACTGCATTCAGTTTGGTTCTGAATCATAATTTGAAGATGTTTCCATGTCTAAATGCTTGTCTTATTAATTCTATTTGTCTATAGTACTGTCTTATGAAAACCCCAGAGAAAACCCCTTCTACCAACTTGCGGCTTACTACAACACCCTGGAGACTAAATTTGCAGCCAACCTCCTAGGATCCGGTGCTGAGATTATTGAGGGAAGGATTGGTCAGTATTACAGACTGATTGGTGCCCACTCCTGGCTGAATCCTGTCTTTAACGCCCCAGGTAAAGCCCGGTTCATACTTCACGCGAATGCGAAGCGAATTTGACGTCATGAAACATTCGTTTCGAAATTTGCCCGAGTTCAAATATGTTCAACTTTTACGAATTCGCAGCCTGAATACTTGCCATGACGTCACAAATTCGCGTTCGCTTTCGCTTTCGTACTGAGTATGAACCGGGCTTAAGGTTGTAACTGGTGAATGAAATGGCACTTATGATTGAAAGTTGGCAACGAACATACCCGATTTGATGAACAGGGTGTCTCAAAAAAAGACAATAAAAACCAAGATGTAAATGTAAATTATAAAAAAATCTGATAAATATTTTCAAATATGTTAAAGATCAAGTAAAAACGCCAATGTGTCCTCTTTCCAATGAAACCTTGATTGTGTGCAACTTTTCCTCGTTTTTCACTTCACACTTATGTAATTTCAAAAATTGAGAAACACTCTTTAAAGTCTTGTAAAGCTTGGAATGCTACAGTGGTACGATCCAAGTGAGTGGTCAACAGACGCTGGATATGATTGGTGAAAATTTCTAAGTAATTCGTTTTTCCGATAGAAGTGAGTAACCAATGAGAACAAGTTTTACATCAAATGAAAGCCTGGGAAAAGACCATTCATAATCCACTTGGCCCAAGGCCGCCCGACCAGTTGCATGCCTGTATTTTTGTACGATACTGTGCAATTGTCTACTATTTTGAGCTGTCCCTCTTGTTTTAGGTGTGACCTGTGTGGAGCAGGGGCTAGCTGGGTGTGACCGTGGCTTGGCCGTATCCCTATGGGTGCTCCTTGAACAAGAGGCTCTGAAGGAAGAAGAGACAGTCCTTTTCTACTCTGGTACCAACGTCGATGAGGCGGAGTCGCCTCATCTGGGTATCTTCATAGATGCCAACAAACGGATGAAATTCCAAGGTGAGATACATTGTACTTTGACATTATGGCTTGATCACACAAAAAAGAGTTAAGCACAACAAGAGTGTGTGTACCATAACAAATTAAGTGTGCTTGTCAGCGCGATAAAAAATGAATTAAAATTACAATGTAGGAACGGAATCTTTTATTCGGAATTAAACCAAAAAATAGTTATTTTTGAAAAGACAAGTTTAACATGGGAGCTCCGTCATCAGAATTTTTTGCTTCCTCCAAATAGTAAATGATGGCGATCATGTATGGACAGTCACAGTCTCATCAAGCAGCCTGCCACTAGGCTCATGGTGCAACCTCGCGATGACCTGGCGACCAGCCTCTGACCTCCATGCTTACATCAATAGCTACAAGGTGGGCACCCTGGATGTGGTCCCATCCCAGCGGCAATCAACGACTGTGCCACCACCGTCATCATCACCGTGGGTCGTGACCCTGGGTAGTAGGGGTCAGAGGTCAACCACGTCACCAATGGCAGTGTCCGACCTTGTCATCTGGGACCGATTTTTGTACGATTTTGAGCGCCATCGATTTTTAGGCGTAACAGGTATGAATAAAATCCTTTCTTTCCTTGCACTTTCCTACACTGATTTTTATGTAACATGTGAGGTGTTCTGACCAAAAAGAGATGGAACTGGGCACAGGAAATAGTGGAGAAACATGCAAACAACCGAATGGGGAATTATTTTTTTGATTTTCAGATTTATGAACATTTGTAATCTTTGAAATGTCTACTACAAATCTTTTATAGAAATAGTATAAAAAAAAACCTAAGAATCCTGTTAAGGAAGAAACAATGGGCATCTTTCATTTTCACGAATACAAAACTTGAAACTGTAAAGACCTTTTTCTCAGTATTTACTCAAATTTTGATATGTCGATAAATGCAAAATTTAAATAGCCGTAACTTGTCAACAGAATTAATACCCGATTGGAGTTCAACAAACAGTTTTATTATCTTTCCTAATATCTGGAAACCCCCCCATTTTGACCTCTGCCCATTTCTGTCTCGATCATTAGCGAGAACGCCTCACATAGCAAAGCATAGCATAATGTTTTGACAAAGTCGGTAACTGTGCATAGAGAGAGTAAAGTTACTAAGTTAGAGAGAGAGTCAGGAGGGATTCCAACACATTAGTGACCAATAAAAATGGTTTGCGTACAGGATCCTTATGCGGCTCAGAAAAATTAAAGGTACACTCCATCATATGCATTTACCTGTGTAATTTACACAGCTGATGAACTTCAAGTCCTCCACGGAGCAGACTACCTGTGGACGACAGACGGCTACCTCAGGCGAGACCAAGTCGCCCTCCTGTCCCAGCATGGTATTGCAGCTACAGGGCCTATTGCCTACTCATCAAAACCTGCCCAAGTCCCTGGACGAGATGACAAAGGATGGGCCATGAATGTGGACGGGGTTTCAGATCAGTGGCTTGCCCTTGGTAAGGAGATATCGTTTGAAATGTTATGTTTCCTTTCAACGACACTGTGGTATCGTTTGTTTTATTTCGCTGTGCTTCCTTAATAAAAATTGTGTGTAGTGAAGTGAAAGATATGGTTTTTCGACTGAGTTTGCAACTCAGCAGTTACAAAGAGTTGGGGATGACCATTCGGAAGACATTTGAACATATTGCCGACGGTGCCTGATATGCCAGGGCTGTAGCATAACTGGGGGTGTAGCAGTATGTGACATCCCTACATTGTAATCATAATATCCTGTTGTCAAAGTTGAGTATCTGTCCTCAAATTGTAGCCAACGAATAGCGCCACCTTTGGTCGCTTCAATAGTGCTTTAAGGTATTCCGCTTTGAATAATATGCCCCTAACAGTAAGATGGTGTCAAACCCCCCGGCAAGTTGTCTGTCGTCTGTCGGCAAGTTTGTTGTCTCACCCCTCCTCCCCCCCCCCCCATTCAAATTTGTTTGGCATGGCAACGCCCCAGAGCTGCCTGACACTTGGGATGAAAATGAAACAAAATTTCTACCAAAAGTCATAAGAATAAATTGTGCCAGAACGTCATTTGATGACTTGATGACATCTCTTGTATTTTTCTCCCCAAACTTTTAATCTTTTACCAGGTGATTTCGCAGATACTTGTGTCAGTGACCCATCGCTCTGTCCCGACGGAATCACCTTTGCATTGTGGGTCAAAGTCCACAGGCCAGTCAGTGTCGGCGACACCTCCTTTGCATTCATCTTCAGTACCGGGGGTCAGTCATCGCGGGGTTGCGCGCTCTACCAACATGGGGGAAACAGACTGAGGGCAACAGTGGCAGACGGCAGACGGGAGTGGATTGTGGAGGTCAAGTTCGTTTCCAATGATGGTAAGTCCCACTCACTGATTTTGCTAGGGGTGGGGGAGAGGTGGGGGTGGGGGTGGGTAGGGTGAGGGATGGGAGGGGGCAGGTGGGGGCATGTTGGAGGGTGGGATGGGGGTGTCCCGGCTCATTATTTTTTGTCGTCAGCAAAATCATAGTCCTGTCGGCAAAATCAAGCGTATGTCAGCAAATATGCTGCGAAGAATATCGCCACTTATTTTCCGGTAATATCCAAAATTTTCCAAATTTGTTGTCGCACTCCGTCCCCATTCAAATTGGTCAGGTAATGACGCGCCTAGAATTGTCAAACTTAAATATTGGTTGATGGTCATTCCGCGCATGGCTTTTCATAATCATGTTGCATCCAACAAAACAAATCTTAGGGATCAAGTTTCTAAACATGTAAGAAAAAGCATATCCAGCACTTTTTTTGATCTCTCAAATGTAGCTAATTTCAATGCCAACCAGTTAGGCGTTAGTATGTGCGTGGCATGTCCGGTGGGCAGAATAGCAGTATTTTTACATCCCAAAAACATTGGAACATTGATCAAAGAAATCAGTACATTCAGTTAATCGAATATTTATTAGTTTTTCTTAGAGAACACACAGGAAAACACTTCTTTTTGGCAGAGTTTCTCAGCCGCTATTAAATACTCATTGTGGCCAATTAGTGAAGTGGGCAAAGGGTCAGAACAAATTATCAAAGTTGAAACAAAAGTTACATTTTATTAGGCCGAGTAAAAAATAAAATAGTTTCTCGTCCGGGGTTTTGAAAAAAGGGAGGAAGCGGGGCTTTTTATTTTTTATTTTTTATTTTTTTCAAGATGACCGCCTTTTCAAAATTTCCTGCAACCGTTGGTGTTCCACTGTTCGAAGACACTTTTAAAGATGAAAGACAAGTTGGACAAGAGAACTGAACATATTTACAGTGTCATTTAGATTTGTATTGGTATTGGTATTTATTTTCTGATGAATTTGTAGACTTTTTCGGTGTTTTTCTACTACATTTTTCAAAAATAAACAATAATACAAAAATCCAGGCGGCCTCCAAAAAGGAAGCGGGCGGGGACGAGAAACTTGTTTGTTTTTTTACCTCGCCTTAGGAAGGCGTACCCTTAACTAACTCTGAACACTTACCACTAAGAATGTGACAGGTTTTTTCTTTCCACTTCATTATTTTAGACCACTGGGTCCACCTTGCCATATCGTGGCGGCAGTCATTAGGCTTGGTCCTGTACATCGATGGTAACACCCACGGTAGGGACCGCACGGGACACGTGCGCCTCCGACATCACGACCTGGACAGTCGGTTACTGGTAGGACGACGGAACGACTACCTGGCCGGCTTTGCCAACGTGACCCTTGAATGGCTGGCCATCTGGGAGCATTACATAGAACCATGGGAGGCAAGGAGGGAAATGGGTCTCGTAGGTAATTTATTGTGTGTGTGTATGTACGTCCAGACCTTTCTCAGGGTACACCATCTTGAAAATCGTAGCGAGGTAAATAACACAAACAAACATGGCGGCGTAAATAGTGTGTGCGGTGAACGAGTGACTCGCGCAAAGTTACAGCTGTTCGACCACTGTTTTAGGCTTTATATTCTAAGATCCTTCTGCAAAATGCAATGAGACATGACCCACCTAGAATACGGATATGTTTCGGGGGAATTTGAACCAACATCGACACTCAAGGTGCTACATCAATTTTACCTCATCAGGCTCAAGACCCGGCCTTTTCCGAGTCCCCAGATGTACTAAAAATGTAGTCTTATTGCAAGAAATTAACAAACCCAAGCCCCAATTCTCTGCAGACCCAGTACTTTGAATGAGTCGGGAGTGGAGTGTCCAACACACGTCTGACACACGTTGTCAAAAACTTACAAATACATGCGAAGGATTCGGACTCCAGTTGAATTTAATTCCTCTTGCATATTGTTTAAACCATTAAATTGGTGAATGGTAAAACCCAATAAAATTATAATGGCTGTCATTTATTTTATTCGACAGAAAATGACCAATATGCAACAGCCACGTACTACTGGAACCAACAACGATTCATTAGCAGTACCTTTGATATCCTGGCAAATTCTGGAGGCACTGAAGGGCCAAGTGGAGATGTCACAGTGCCATACGCTGACGTGGTAGACTTAAGCAGCCCAGGTGCTTATCTTAATCTCGGTAAGTCAGATATTTGTTTGTCCACAAGGATTCTGCAATTGTTGCTTAATTTTCTCCCCCAAAATAAGAGTTTTTAAAAGAAATTTGTTAACAAACTTGAATTTAAATCCTCAAACCTCGAGTTCGGGTCCAAGCCCAAATGATCAATGCCAAGCCTGAGTCCAAGTCCCGAGTGATTTGAGTCAAGTCCGAGTCTGAGACATGAGTCAGTTTGAGCCAGTCTGACGAAAGAAGATGCAGGGTTAAATTTAATATAAAATGTATTGTTTCATGTGAATAACTATAAACATTTGCATGAAAACATAAATTAGAGTATATTTTTTTTTAAATAGAGTCATTTGAGTCACTCAAATATTGAGTTTGAGTCCCATGTCTGAATCTGAAGAGTCCAAGGCATTGTTAATAGTGACTCAAGTCTATGTATGAGTCACCAAAAATGAGTACACAGGAAACGAAGATTCAGTGTTTTCAGCTGAGTATCGACCTTTAATTCAATTCCTCCAGCTTCATCTGCAAAAAGTCTTGGTGTCGAGTTTGACTCGGCATAGAAAATGACACACATTGCATGCATGACACACACACACATGATGTATCTATTAATTGGCTTCATCTTTGTCATTGTATGGATATATTCTTCAGGTGATTTTATGGGAAGGTGTGTTACCGACCCTACTAAGTGCAGCACTGGTTTAAGCGTCTCCCTCTGGTTAAGATATCAGCATGGCATTAAATCTAGCAAACCGTCAATTATAATCAGGTATGTATTAGGTCTACCATGATGCATTTTGTGCTTTTCTGCAATCTGGCATATATGTTTTGCCGCACATACACTTCAACCATATACCAGCTGAAAGAAAAGTGTCAGATGGTTGTTGTGGTGTAGGTAATTCGTAGTGTTTGTACAATCCTGAAAAATGTCACGGTGAGAAAACTGCTTCAGAAGTATCCATGCACAATTTGAGGTATGGAGTGTTGATTTGTCAAAATTGGCTTGCAGGTAAATAAATGGGACCTGATCACTCTTACTTCTTAACTTGCACTTAAAGCTATAGTCCATCATTTGTAATTAGTGCATTTTGTTTGTTTGAAGCAACAAAAGTGTTCAAAATCTAATGAAGGATACTGAACAATTTACTTGATGAAGTTTCAGCTCAGCTTCAGCTTCATATTCCAAGAAAAACAGCATTCTAGGATCTCAATTTAAAATCAAAAGTTGCTAAATCATGTTTCGAATTGTTTTGAATTGCAGCTTTACACGATGTCACGCACTGATCCGACGAATTATAGCAACCGTGTGCGCCTTTGCGTCGTTCCAATGCTTGTGCGCGCTGCGCTGAATAACAAAACAAACAACTAATTTAAATTTTCCTACGGTGCTTCTACCATTGGAAATGCCTTCTTTCGTTGATTTCTTCAAAATGAGAGCTTGCCAGAAAGGATAATTTCACAGGGAGTTTAGTCCCCTTACTGTCTTTCAACCAGTATGTTTTTCAACAATAATTACGCCAGTTACTTTTTTGGATAGCTGCAAATGATGGACTCGGGCTTTAATCCCCCACCCACCTCTTTTTGCTCTTGTTTTTCATTAGTCCTTTGTCCCCTGATGTATATCAATTTCCAAATTCAAATGACGAACATTACACGTTGGTTGGCAACTCTCTTTGTCATGGTTTGAACTCGTCACAGCAAAACCCCTACAGCGCGTCCCAAAATACCCGCAACAGTTTTTTGCTAGGCTCCAGCCATTAATTGTATATCATTTGAAAGCTTCGAATCTTAACTTTATCCCTGGTAAGTATTGCTGTGATTTTCAAAAGGGTTTTGAAATTATTTGAGTTAAAAAAAAAGGCATGTCAAAAACAAACTCAACCAATTTTTTTTCTAATGTGGAAATGGTTCATCGTGTTCATGATGTGACGATCTCGTTGCCTTTTACTTTCTGTGTTTTCTATTCATTTCGATCAACATAGACTACACCTTAAATGAATTCACAATAGTGTTCTTCATTTCAAGTTCAATTTTGACATTCACGTGCAAGTATGTACCTATTCGAAAAGCGCGCTCAAAGTGTGACTCAAGTTTGCATCTGATATACCGGATCATCGATTTTCCTTGAAATTGGTTGAGGTTGTTTTTGACGTACCTTTATTTGAACACAAATAATTTCAAAACTCTTTTAAATATCAAATCGATACTCGCCAGGGATACAGTTGAGATTCCAAGCTTTAAAATGGTGTAAAAATAATGGCGGTACGTGTTTCTGCGCCGACACTAGAGCCTCGCAAAAAAAAAATGCGGGTATTTTGGGACGCGCATTTTCTTCCTTCAATGATGGCTGCATGAGCTGAGCCACAAGATGCACTAAACTCATTATTTTCATGTCTTTTTTTAATGCAGAACTAGAGACTTAAATGGAAAAGACCAGCCAGGTTTTGTCATGTTCGTATTAGATGCAGTACTGTGGCTGGGGGTACAGAGTTCACCAGGCCGTTGGTTTGCTTCATTAGAAGTGGAGGTAAAAAATTGATGGACTAAATTGGTGTCATTAAATTAAGGAGATATTAGTGTGATGGAAAGGCAATAACTAAGGGAATTAATATGTGCTTGGTTGGTTTTAAACAAGTACGTTTAAAACCGGCTAGGAGCCTGGATGTGGATATGGGATATATTATCCATGTCCGGGCCCCTGGACGGTTTTAATGATACAAAATGTACTTGTCTAATACCGGCCAGCACATGGTTACTTTTATAACACACCTCTTGCTTGTTCTTTATCCTGGTTGACTGAAACGTGGTCACGTGTGATTCACTAATATAGACTAGTGTATGAAACTTGCGCGGTTTTCACAGCAGTAATGCTGAGATTGTGCTCTTTTTAAAATCTGTAAAAAAAAAAATGACCAGGGTCGACAAACAACTCGTTTAGTGTGATCCCATCACAAATGCTGTTGTGGTCAAGGTAAACAAACAAGATTGAAAAATTGACAAAACTCGAACGATTTTGTTCTGCCAATTACTCCAGCAATGTTCAAGCCATTTCAATTGTGTATACAGTGTACACATCGTGCTCAATATCTCAATGACCAGCTCTAATGGGATTGCCTTGTGTATCTTCAAACCTTATTCTTCAAAACTCAAGCTAATTAACTTCCAACCGTTTTGCCCCCAGCATTTCCCCAACGACATTTGGACCAATGTGGCATTTACATGGAGTGAAGCACGAAACCTCGTCCTTTACATCAACGGCTTCCAGTTCACGGGAAGAATTAACTATCGCTTTGAGCCGAAGTCCATCTCTCCTAATCCTACACCACAATTGATCGTGGGAGCGACCAGCACCCCAACACCGTCACATCCAGTGACCTTTCAAGTTCATAGTTTGGCAATTTGGGAGAGTTATATCGAACGGTGGAATATTAACCAACTGCTTGGGATGTCAAGTGAGTATGTTTGATATTCATCGTTCTTAAATTTAAGGGAGAATGCAGCATACAATCCTCATCGACGAACTGAGGTCAAGAAACTGACCAAAAAAAACCCCTTTTATGGCAATTCCACTCGAATTTGGACTTGGCTTAAAAGTGGAAAATGTATGACATCTTTAGAACTACGAAAATCACCACTTCAAATCCTGTAACAAATTAAAGGGGACAACAAGACCTTTTTGTTTGAATGATGTGCCAGTGAGATACAATGTAGTTATTTTTTTTTAATTTTCGTAATTTCTTCGCACGATTGGAGACATCGGTCATTAGGGAGACATTTTCATGTCTCCCTAATCTCACTGCCCCCTTTTATTGGCAGAATTTTACTGTCGCAATTAGATTATATTTGTTGCTCGTGGTCTTATTAGTAAACATACCGAAATTCGTGGAAAAAGGACAAGGGAATATTGGGTTAGGGCACATTTAAGTTTGAAAAATTTTACGCACAAGTCCATGGGGATGTGTCCCAAATGTCCAATCCAGGGTAATTATTATTATTATTATTATTATGAATGAACTTCACTTTAAACACAATTTCATCTTCTGCCTACAAGTGGACCACAAAAAAAATCTGATTGGGTATGCAAGGCATGGCCTACAATCTACTTGACTACAACATTGCCTTTTCAATCCATTCAGAGTCTGAGCTCTATTGCTTCAAGTACGGAGACTACTGCTGGTCGTTTGAGCCCACCCTACGCCTGCGTCACCCGTTTGAGCTCAGCCCTGCCGGGGCTACGTTCACCTCGGACCGTCGCGATCAGGGAACAGCCCTCTGCACCGACGGCCGTAGCGGGTGGATATCCCTGGGCGATTTCTCCGCGCAGTGCCCGGCGCGCCCGTCGGCCTGTGAGCATGGCTTCATCGTTGCAATGTGGGTCAAGTTGACGGAGGTCACTTCTCACCGACGCAGTGGTTACCTGCTCAGTGTTGGAGCTGAGGAACAGGGTAAATATAAATGATCTTTTCAAGCCCTGAAAGTTGTACTCTCCAAGCTCTACATCAAATTTCACTTTTTTTGTCTTTTTGTGTGTTTTATGTTAACAAAAATGCAAAACTGTTTTTACCTATTTTGGGCATCTACTGTCCCCTGAAAAAGGTTTTAATATTGGGTTAGTTTTGCATACAAACAGATCCGCCCTGCGAGTAGGCTGGCTTTTGGGACCCACGTTATTAATTCTAAAAGGGGGGGGGGGCACAGATCAGTCAGAAACTAATTCTAGTGTCTGATTCAAACAAAAGAACAACTTTATGTATCGCTACAAAAACAGCGGTTAAAGGTAGAGTATATCATTTGCCATTTAGGCATTTTTTTTTCATTTGAAGCAACAAAATTTGCTTAAAATCTAAAGAAGTGAACTTTTAGCTCAGTGAATGCTGTGTATATTCCAAGAAAACAATATTTTTAGGATTGCGCCCGATTGCAGCTATGTAATGCGACGCACTGAACTAACGAATTATCACAACTGCACGCAAATGTGCGTTCTTTCAACGCTTGTGCGCACCCATTCACGGCTTTGCCGAATAAAACGAACTACTATAATGGACATTTTCAAAATGCGTAACCACACATTGGCACCTATCGACTGCACACTGCCTGAACAAAGCGCGGGTAATTCAATTCACCTGCTCCCATGCACGCAAGCACTGTGTGATCAGTATTCCCGGTCATTCGTTTCGGGCAGCATAATTTTGTCACGCAGCAATGTCTGCTCACATACTCTTTAAATTTGCAATATTTCAAACTGCATCATTTTTCATAAACCATTGTCAATGTTAGATGATTTACAGTCTTTGGTAGCAAACGGGGCATCAAAATGTAGCTAACAACATTCCCCAAAGGTCTATACAAATGACGTTATCATAAGACGATCAGATTCAAAATTATGACACCTTCAATAAGTGTGAAGTTTCTTTTTTTGCGGTGCTTAGTTTATATTCAGCTGGCACTCAAGGATTTCTTAACGTGACAAACACTTTTTCGTTCAATCCTCAGGGGAGAGTGGCTTGTCTCTTTTTCAATCCATCACCGGTATCCGGGCGAAGGTGGTTGACGACAACCTGTCCTGGGAGACCAATATTAAATCCTCTTGGTTGACCTTTGACCGGTGGATCTATCTTACTATCAAGTGGACAGGTCAAATACTCGTGATTGACATTGGTGGCGAGGAACTGCCCACTACTGTAAGTCCAAATTTTAGTCTTGGTCATGGTGTTGGTAGTTATTATTACTATTATTATTATTCATTTCTGGTAATGAAACCAAGGATTCCTCAAAAGCGCCCTAGGCACTGTAGCTCGCAAGCCTGAAGAAACCTGTGGAGAGAAGACAATGAGAAGAAATTACAGTTTTAGAGGTGGGAGGAAAAGCCCAGAAGAATATTCTGGGGAAAACCCACGGAATCAGGCAGGGACTGAAAATCCAATCCACATATTGGCCCAGGCGGGATTCGAACCCGGGTCACAGCGGTGGAAGGCGAGGAAAGTACCGCTACGCCAACCTGACTCCTCCTGTGGTATGTCCTTTAAATATAGTTTTATATTACAGAGCTTATTTAGACGTGACTTCATAGTCATAACAAATGTGTATTTGAAGACAGGCAATGGCCTCTCGATTCTAATATTGTATTGGTTGCTATATGCATCTTGTTTCAAGTTGGCTGTACTATCCACTCCGTTCACAAGTACCCCCTCACCGGCAAAGAGAGTACAGTTGGGGGTGACCGACTGACGCCATCTTGCCTGACTGCAATTTATTTGCCGCAAAGCACGGCCACTGCGTGTACATAGTACAAATCCCCTGGTGTACGTGCGTCACACATAAGGAACAGTCGCTAGGTGAAAGGGCGCCCTCTTTTGTCGGCGCACGGAGCTCATAGCTGCCTTCCCTTAAAGGCAGGCTCATAGTCGGTCGCGCGACTGAAAAACTGATGCGCGATCATTTTAAACGCAGTTTATAGTCGCCGCTGAAGACGCAGCAACTAGTTGCTGACTCACCGATTCATTGACTGACTGTCCCTTGTGAACCTTGTAGTGCTATTGTATAGGATTACCCCATAAAGCGTCAGTGAACAGGCCAAATGTGGCGTATTGTCCAGACTAGGCGATGACCTCTTTGTTGGATAATTTAATTTGAAAAACTTTTTTAACACTTTTTGTTGTTGCCCGTATTTAGAAAGAGTGTGTTAAATATTTTCTTCTTCTTGGAATTCCTGTAATAAAGTTTGAAACTTTTTAAAAATATTTTCAATCATCAGACTCACATCTATGCGTCTAGCTTTCATGGTGCCAATACCCACTTCAAAGACAACACACCACTCATGACTCTGGGCAAGTCCATTCATGACAACAGGGGTTTCCTCGCGGCGTGCTATGATGATGTTCTGCTCCTGCTGCCTAAGAGGGCTGGCGAGGACTTACCCTACCAAAATAGTTCAGTCCGTGAGTAATGATATATGTTTACCCCATCAATTAACTTCAGAACATAACAGTCAAAATATCTGTTCTCCTGCCAAGCCCTTACACACAGGCTAGTCACCAACAGTCAGATCATATATATTAAAAGCACAATGACTAGTCGTATTCCATCAACAGACAAAAGCAGGTATGCAGGTAGTCCCAGCCGGCTTACCAATCACCTACAGTCAAAGCACAGCTGTATTAGGTTTCATAACAATCACCACCAGTCAATCCTGCTTCACAAACAGATCCCTATCATTTGATTGGTGGAACTCACATCACGTGACATTCGTTATTACTCCCATTCATGCTGGAAAAGGCCCATGGGGAATGGGAAATACTATTCAACAGTTAGGATCATTCTTCTTCCATGACACGGTATTTGGTGAGCAAATGCATGCTGGTGTGCGCGTGCAGCTTTGCAGGTAGCCCGTATTGTTCCAAAGAGCCAGCGCTTCAGAGTTTGGTTCAAACATTTTTTGCAAAGGGGTGGTTTGGAAGAGAGAAATACATTTTCCACCAATTTTGTATTGAATCAAAAGTTCAAGTATATCAAATGACAAGGATCTATATGTCAGTTATATAAAACAGATATTGTGAAATAGGATATTATCGCTCAGTAAAATCTGGACTTTTCCTGTTCATTCAGCTTCACCTCGTGAAATGGAAAAAGTCCAGATTTTACCTTGCGATAATATTCCTCCCATTTCACTCTGAGCCACTCAATATTTCTATATGATGAAGGTAGTACGTACGTGTGCTCTCAATCATTAAAAACTGTCCCCCGATTGTTCTTTACTGCTGGGATCATTTTTGCCAGCAAGAGAGGGAGGGTTTTGAAGCGATGCTTTATCAGTTTCCATGTTTGTAAATTTTTCTTCCTAATTTGCAGAAGAAAATGAGAACCAGTTTAAGCTAGACGAACCTGGTCCCGAGACTGCCAGAGAAGAGTGTAAGATTATCCATGAAGCAGACTGTGCAACAACCATTGAGGAGTTATTGTATGTGGTAGGTTAATCAAAGAAGAGTGCAAGGTTATCCATGAAGCAGACTGTGCTACAACCATTGAGGAGTTATTGTATGTGGTAGGTTAATCAAAGAAGAGTGCAAGGTTATCCATGAAGCAGACTGTGCAACAACCATTGAGGAGTTACTGTATGTGGTAGGTTAATCAAAGAAGAGTGTAAGGTTATCCATGAAGCAGACTGTGCTACAACCATTGAGGAGTTACTGTATGTGGTAGGTTAATCAAAGAAGAGTGTAAGGTTATCCATGAAGCAGACTGTGCTACAACCATTGAGGAGTTACTGTATGTGGTAGGTTAATCATTAGATAACAGTTTTGTACATTCACTAGAGGGGGGAGGGGCTGTGGGGGTTTCACATCCCCCTCTAAGTGATCCCCGTTTGCTATTTCCCAGGTCTGTATCGTGACTTTGGGCGTGATCCCTGGCTGTATGGCATATACGGGTTTATGGCTTCTGACTAGCGCCCCTTGAACAAAGATATTGACGAATTGGGGAACCGCCAACATAGGGCTGGATTGCTCAGTTGGTAGAGCACCGGAACGGCTATCCGGAGGTAGCTGGTTCATGCCCCCTCCAGTCAATTTCTTTTCTCAACTTTTCAAATCATTGTTATAATTCACTGAGTCAGTTTTTCTTTGTCGTGAATTTGAAACCATAATAAAGAGTGAAATGCATTTTGACTTGATAAATTTTCAGATCGACGATGAGACAGTCTTTTCGAATGACGCAGTGTATAGTTCTATGAGCAAGCTGAGTCACCTCACACAGAGCAGTGCAGGACTCACCAGCCCTGAGCTGGATGCAGCGACTGAGATGCTAACAAGGCTGGCCAACCGAGCACTGCCTGGGTCTATAAATGATACTCAAGCTGATATATATCTAGAGGTTAGTGCCAGTGTTGTAGGACTCGAGACCAGACTCAACTTGAGTCTGTCTCTTGAGTCTGTCTTGAATCGCAGTTAGCTCAGCCTTGATTGCGACCACACAGGAAATGTTTGGCATCCACAAGAGCTAAGTGAGCCTACCATGCCTTCCCCGAGAAAACTTTTTGCAAGAAAAGCTTTTTTTTAAAATAACATGTTTGCTTTTGTTGTCGTTTTCCAGGACTTTCTTGCGATTGTGAATAATATTCTTAATCCGGTGCACACTGATGAGTGGATCTCTCTGCAGCAGGTATTGGGCTTGTTTTTCTCTTGTGGTTTTCTGTGTTTCACTAATTGCCTCCACTGGTAATTTTTCACTCAATCAAACTACAAAACAGCCTACATTCTTGACTCTAACTAGGCACACAGCAGCAGGACCCTGATGGTTATACTCAAAATATGAAAGAATGGACAGTTGCCCATTAATGCATTTTGAAAGTACAGTGAAATCTTTGTAAGTCAAACTCTGATAACGTAAAACAACTGTTAATTCAGACAAAGAATCCATTCCCTTCAGTGGGATAACAATGATATACAACCCTGCTAAACTCAAAACCCTGCTGAAGTCAAATTTTGAACCTGTTCCCTTGAGGTTTGACTTATTGAGATTTCACTGTGTGAGGCTTTGCTTCACCCACTACGCAGGGAGGCAGCTTTGCCGCGTGTCGACTGCTTCACGGGCGAGTTACCGACAGCAGCTTTGCGGGCAAGTTTGCTTTGCGGACAAGTGGCCCACTTTGCTAGTGATTCAAGCAGCCTAATTTGCATGAGCTACTTGTGAACGCACATGCATATAATCCCTTTACACTTTATAGCATAGGTTCTGATAGTATGACCACAAAGGCAAACTGCAGTGCACAGTCACAGTAAAAATATCAAACAAAATTTCATATTTTTTTTGTCATATTTGACATTTATACAAAAAACGCCTGGTCAATTATGAATCACATACAGTTACAAATATCCTTTGAATTCTTTCATTCAGACCAGTGCTGGAACCACATCAGTAATGAAAAGTGTGGAGACATTTACCAGCAGCATTGCCAGTCACTGGAACAGAAGCACGCTTAACCCGTTCACTGATGTACTGATCAACAAGAGTAATATACGTGAGTATATCTTTGTCTTTACAACTAGCACTAAGGCCAAAAAGAAAAATAAGTCGGTCTCTGGTCAGCGGGCGCGTCGATTTTAATCATGCGCGTCAATCTTTTTTTTTTCCAAAATGTTCCGCGGTAGCTCCAACAGCGCCCTCTATTGCCGCACCTCATTTTTTTTAACAAATAGCGCCAAGGAATGGGAAATTGCACCAAGGCAAATGATCGAAAGCACCAAGGATAATTATGGAGGACACCAATGTACATGAGGACACCAAAAAAGCAAAATAGTACCCCACCTTGTCTGTACAATCCAAGCTTGAAGAAAAAAAGCCGCGTCGCCACGTCAATTCCGGAACATTGGTCTGACCAGAGACCGAATATATTTTTTTTTGGGCCTAACAGCTCGATTTTGGAGAATCAAAATTTTGATCCCCGAAATTCGTTCTCTCATGGTGCTCCTAAGAATAACACAAAATCCCCAGTTTTTTAAAGGATGGTATTGTGGACTTGTACATATCCTACTTTTAGATATTCTTTCCAATTAACATAATTTCATTTAAAATTTGTTTTGTAGCCCAATTGACCTATTGCCGTTCACAAGCATTATCCAATCACAGTGTCTGTTGAATATCACGTGATATTCCAAACTTTGGAAAAACAAAAAAATTCCAAACACGTGCAATCCACCGGCATGTGTGTTTGTCCGGCCAGCTGTTAGTTGATACGCAATATGCGAAGTTGCGAATGCACATAACATTTGAAGGCTTGGCCCGAAATCACATTTTCATCTGCTGATCTTGTTCGCAACACATTGGCCAAGCCATAGGTTTTTTTTTGCTTATAAGTCATGAATTTGATATGGTTAAGATATTGCATAATTATTTCTACAGTTTCATCAATGGAATTCATTCCGAGGGATTATTTCAGCGGACAGAGTGATCTAGTGGTTCCCCAAAGAAGTGGGCCCCGGTGGCAAAGCCTTGCCGAAAAATGGCAAAGTGTGGATGATGAGGTTGCTATTCCTGAAGATCTCATCACAAATACACGTAAGGATTCTCATCACCATTTGCAGAAGCTGAAAAAAATCCTTTTTGGACCATTCATTACAGGAATTGACTTTAGAGTTTAATAAAGACTTGTTTTTAAGTGTTGCAATTTAATCTTAATTTGAATCAGAGTTAATGATGAGTACTTTCCAAGTACTTTCTGAGTACTTAGTTTATTACCAAGAATTGAGCTGTTTCTTGTGGACAACGCGAGAGAAACATTGAGAAAAAAAATTATTTGAGATTTTGTTTACCTAAAACCACTTTTTAATGAACCTTTTGGGACAGAAGCACCCTAAAAGTGCTTGAAAAGTACTCGGTGTGTACTTTCCGACTGCTGTTGTCTTAAAAGCTTAGTTGGTACACGATTCTGATTGGCTAAAGTGTTTAATTTGTTTTGGTGGGGATTTACTGTCCAGTGTCTGCATTATGCAGCTTTATCCATACCAATTACCATCTTTAATTTCTGGTACATAAAATGGTACTTTGAAAGTAAAACTCTGATTTGAATGTTTTATTTGATTCTTTTATCTACAGCTAGCTCCATGGGAGCGATGGTTTCATTTACATTGTATGACACCCTGCCAGGAATGGTTCCTATCACTGCAACTGATAGGCGAGTATTACACATCTTTTCACAATCTAGAAAATATGCATACGTGCTCTTGGGACTCGGTGCTTAAACACTACATGACACTTTGTGACCAATTTCAAGAGCTCTGTTGGGAAGGACACACTGCATGCATGTTCTGGTTTGCACCCGCATGTTGCAGGGTATGTGCGCAAGCGCGTGTATATTGCAGGGTACGCACAATTTACTAGGGGCCGACTTCACGAAACTTGTCTTATCTTGCAGCTCATCGTAGGACTTAAGAGTCCCGTTCCAAGACTCATCTAAGCTAAGATACATCCTAAGACTGATTTCACTAAACCCATCTTAGGCTGATGGCTGTTTCTTCCTCCAAACTATAACTCTAGGCCGATGCTCGTCTTGAATGGCAATGATTTCGACATTGCCACACATTAACGCACACATTAACGTACACATTAATGCACACATTAATGAGATAAGATGACCCTCAGACCGATCTCAAGTTAAGACGAGTACAGCCACGTTGCTGAGGAAGTTAGAATGTGGAAACTTTTGTTGAAATATGCTGATGCAGTAAGTGTACCCCCCCTCCCAATAAAGCAAAGGTATTCCAACTCCCTTAAAAAGACCTAGTTTACTTAAGATAACAATTGTTGTTCAAAACAAACTTGCATGATAATCTATGAAGGTTTTTTCCCTGATATTCTTATTTTTGTGTAGGTTTGCAAAAGTAGAAGGGAAAAGCCTTTGGCTGAACAGTCGAATACTGTCTCTTGGAGTTGAGCCAGCTTTTGAAGAAACTCTTGACGAACCCATCTTGATAACACTCACACACCAAACGGTAAGTGCCTGATGGACTGATATAGCTTCAAATGAACAGATTGATCGTGAGGTGCTAAACTGCCCTACAATAAAAAAAAGACCAATCATTAACCATAAACACCTGTACTACACTGTACACTCAACCAAAAAAGAAGGGCCCCTAAAATACTTTTTTGTCTAACTCAAAAACTACTGGGCACATCTTGCTCAAATTACGACTGATTAGTACAGAAATTCCTTAGCAATCCAGCCGTACTCTTTGTTTGGCCAAAACAGTGATTATATGTTCAAAATTATTCAATTGATGACAAATGGTACCGAAAAAAAGTTGCACTTTTGTATACGTGCAAGGTGAGTGTGAACCACAACTTGCACGTATACAAAAGTGCAACTGTGGTTTTATCATCTGAGGGGCTTAAATACAGAATATCCCACATCACAGCAGTCAACACTTGTTTTGTTACATCGTGCCAATAAGTCAAAACGATAAATGGTTGTAACTTACTGTGTGAGAAATCAATTAAATCACTGCGATGTAACCTTTGATAAGGCCACAAAAAAAATATTCGGTCTCTGGTCGGCGCGCGTGTCGAAATTAATCATGCGCGTCAACTTTTTTTTTCTGCAAATTAACACGGAAGCTACAACAGCGCCCTCTATTGCCGCACCTCAAATTTTTGTACCAAGGAGCACCAAGGAATGAGTAAATTGCACCAAGGCAAATGATAAAGGGCACCAAGGCAAATGATGGAGGACACCAATGTATAATGAGGACACAAAAAAGCAAAATAATACCCACCTTGTTCGTACAATTGAAGCTTGGAAAAAAAAAAGCCACCAAAAAAAAAAAAAAAAACGTGTCGCCGCATCAATTCCGGAACTTCGGTCTGACCACTAAGACCGATTTATTTTATTTTTGTTGGCCTAACTGAAAGTTTTGATGTCCTGCTGGACATGACACTGAGCGTTTGACGTTGCAGTTCTCATTGCGCAAAGCTAGTACGCCGGCAGGTTAGCACCCAATGAATGAAGTGCGATATCACCATGCATTTAAATTGTCCAGACACGTGGCCGTCCTAGACCAATGCAATTACTGTATTCAAGCACACGATATAACAATGCTGTTTCAATGCTGAGCGATGTTCAAACAGCAGTTTAAAACCGCCCATATGATGGCTCTCAATCGGTAGGAATAGGTAAACTGTCTCAAGTATATGAGTATTTGTTGATTATACTAATTATGTTGGTTGCCTGAATGTATTCTTATCTGCATTTCCTTTACACACAGCGAGTGATTGACTCAAAAACAGAAAAAGCTGTGTGTGCATTTTGGAAGTTTGATGTTCCGTGAGTACTGTCCATTTTAACCAAATATTTGTACTGTGAATTGATTGATAGAGAAACCTCTAAAACAATGAACAGACCAGTGGTGTATCCAGCTGGAGGTTGGGGGAAGGAGGGTAACCATCTCCCACCAACTCCCCAACAACATTTCACCTTTTTGGGGAGGATCAGCGACGAAAGCAGCAGCACCTCACAGCTTACGAACCACAAAAAAAATGAAAACCTAATTTTCAGAAAAATGTCAAATTTTGCACAACCCAACCCCAAACCCTGGATATCTGTTACTGATGCAGAGGACACTCGCAGAGTTTTTATAGACTTTTTATGCTCTTTGCAAACACATTTTTTTCTAAAGGCAACTTTATACTTAACACAAATTTGAAGGAGCGATTATATGTTGAGAAGCATTTGCAGGGAAACTTGCCAGAGTTGACATTTGTTCAACTTTTACAACTTTCATCATGAATACTAACCAATTATGACACCATAAAAAAACATTCCATTGACTTAATTCCCTATATTATGAACTATGAATCGGCCTTAAAAAGGAAGCCTAAAGTGTTGTCAAAAATCTCCTCTTGTTCTGATGAGTACCTTCCGAATCTGACTGAAGATTAGTGTATGTTTCACCAATGATTATTTGGCTGGTTCCAGACACACCATTAACGGAGCATGGGATAGTGAGGGTTGCGAGGTGCAGAGTACCAGTCAGACACAGACAGTGTGCCGTTGCTACCATCTGACGAGTTTTGCTATTATCGTGGAACCCCAACCCCTAGTGGTAAGACCAGCTCAATTTATTGGACAGCATTTCATGTTGATCCTCCACATCCTTGTTTCCAGTTTCTTTTCTCAAAGAGTCATGGAAACAGATTCATGGCAAATTATTGAGTGTTATTTCCATGAAATTTGTATGTACAGGGCGAGTAAAAAAAAAACGAAGCCCAAATGTTGGGACTATTGTTTTATTGTTCTGCATGTGGAACTTTTAAAGAGGTTGTGGAATGCTCAAAGACATTTCCGTCATTTTTCGGGTATATGTAGCCTAAGGTGTGATGAAATAAAAACGACTATTGTTTCTGTCATGAAATGAATACAAAAGGTACTTTTGAGAGCTGTTTTTCAGGTCCTGTTTCAACCCGAACGTGCAATTTGTGTAAAAGTCGTCGTTGGGGGCAGCAAACAAAACACAGTAAATCGTGACGCAATAAATAGGACTCCCTATGCAGCGTAGTATAAACAAGTCCTGTTTGTTACGTCACGATTTTTCTGATTTTACAAAGAACCCGACGACTGTTGATTTCAATTATGCGCTCGCCGACCAACAAATTACTTGATGAATTTCAGATTTATAAACATATAAACACACATTACAAAAGAATGGGAGTTTGTCATTATGATATATATGGGTCTACTCTACAATAAAAAAATATAAAAAACAAAACGACTTTCAGCGTTCCACAAAGTTAAAATCTAGGACATAAAAGCCCAATTCATAAGCTTTCAATTAGTACAAGAATCATTCAAATCACTCATGTACTTTTTAAGTTACAGAATTTTAAACACAACCACCGTTTTAAAGTTTTGTCCACGGATCACAAAAAAGGTGTGCGTTCTTTCAGCAAAACGAGAACAATTCACACATCCCCGTGTGATTTGTTTTCGTTTTGCTGAAAGAACCCTCAACTTTTTTGTGATCCGTGGACAAAACCTTAAAACGGTGGTTGTGTTTAAAATTCTGTAACTTGAAAAGTCCATGAATGATATGAATGATTCTTGTACTAAAGGAAGGCTTATGAATTGGGCTTTCATGTCCTAGATTTTGAAAGTTTTAGATGATGCAGAACTTAACTAAAACAATGGTCCAAACATTTGGGATTCGTTTTTGGACTCGCCCTGTATTGTCTTATAATTGACAATTGTTGACCGCTGTGATGTGGTACCCAGCACTCTATGGTTTTATTGATTTAGTCCAAGTGCTAATGGATGCTAATTTTGTTTTTATGAATTTGTTTCAGAAGCTGAGTGAAGACACAATCATCCTGCGATGGCTGGTGAGATGTCTGGTAGGACTGTCTGTGTTTCTGCTCCTAATTCTAATCATCACTTACATCATGTCAAAGTAAGTGAGCAAAGACAATCAAAGACATGTAGGAACATTGGTAATTAACAGTGTTGATTCGAGTACTCTTTTAGAGTACTCGTACTCGTACTCGAATGTCAAAGTACTCATACTCAAAATGACGGTACTCGTACTCAGGCAGCAAAGTAGTCGTACTTGACATGTCAAAATTGTACTCGATCATTAAGGCACTCGTACTCGAAAAGCAGTACTGAAAAAAAATGGTATAGCTTGACTTACCACAGCCGTACTCGTACGTGAAATAAAAGTACTCTACTCAGAAGTACAAGTACTCATACTCCTACTTGTACTCGGATATACAAGTACTTATACTCGGAGACTCGTACTCGTACTCAGCAACCTAAGTACTTGGCAGTACTCTGTACTCGGGAAAAAAGTACTCGACTACAACACTGGTAATTAACCAGAAACAAACTTAACCGATTTATTGAGAAAAAAAAACCTTGTTGTGTTTGAGTGCATTTTTATGTCTGTCACCAGCATCACACTACCATTTTGACCCAGTTTTTGGACATTATATACTGTTTTATGTTTTATGATGGAACTGAATTATAAGCACAAAATAAGTTTACATTTGACCTGATCCCTGTAGGCGTGTGCACACCTTGCGTCATTCCATTCATCTCAACCAATGCCTGGCGTGCCTCATAGCATCGGTGGCGTTCGGCCTGTCAGAGTTTACAAGTGACAGTGAGGTGAGCTGATATTAAACTTTGCTCATTCACAAAGCAATTGTAGTTAAGTGTCTTGCTCACGCACAGAAGTACCATGTTTCCCGTCAGGACTTGACAGTACGGGTACAATGGTGCTTGTGTTCTTGGGCAAGACACTTTATCGCAATTGCCTCTCTCCATTCAGGAGTATAACTTTAACCATCTGACCACGGCGCTCCATCTTGTAAAACAATCTTTCTTTCTTTCTTTTTTCATCACCAGGTCTTGTGTCTAGCCTCTGGTGCCGCCATGCATTACTTCTACCTTGTCGTCTTTCTGTGGTCGACCATGGAGACATGCCAACTGTACAGGGATACCACTGTAGGGGGCATGGTTACCAGCGACGCCGTTAAGGGTTTTGCCGTGTGCAGGAATGGGATGGGATACTACATGATTGGGGGATGGGGTATGAAGTCTCTTCACAGACAAGTTGTAATCTTTTTCGTTCTAAGGGCCCATCTTAATTCATATCTGGGACGAGTTCTGGACAATTTGCAGTTACAATCATTATTCATAAGATTGAATTTTGCGTCGGGGTGATATAAATCAAATAAGGTTTTGCCCTTCACCGACGTTTAAACACTGTATACTTGGTGAAGGGCAAAACCTAATTTGATTTATATCACCCCGGCGCAAAATTCCATCTTATAATAGTTTATGCGGTACCCGCTGCTATGTACATCAGATTCAAACCAGCCAACCGATCCCATTAGCTCGGTGGTCGAGTGGTAAGACATCTGCACTAGAAAGCAGGAGGTTGTGGGTTTGAGTCCCATCCGAGTGATTTTTTCCAACTTTCACTCGGGAGGTAACACACTGAGTATACAGTGTTTAAACGTCGGTGAAGGGCAAAACCTAATTTGATTAATACTTATTCACTTTGTAAAAAGCTCTGCATTTCAGGGGAAATTTTTCATCAGCAAGTGCTTGACTCACCAACTTTGATAACCTAATAGAAAACAATATTAGTGACACTGGAGATCACTCATTTGTCTTAAATTCTGTCCCAATTCACAGCGTTCCCTTTAGATTTTCACCACGTATGTACATTTAGTATGTACCGATCTATGTACTGATCTTCTCTGCTTCTGTCGGCAAAACATCAAATTAATATTACTGGCTCTTTTAAAAACTTAAATTTTAAAATTGAACCAGCATTTTGTTGAGACAGGTAACGTTTAAAGATTTCTGGCTAATAAGAAATATATAATCTCAAGTGCATGTGTTCATCTTTTCATCCTAATCAGGAATTCCTGCTGTAGTAGTTGGCTCTGTCCTGGCTGTTTCCCTACAAGCGTACAAACCTCAGGCTTATGATCTGTAAGTGACTTCAAATGTGACTTTACAGTACTGTGCCACTTAATTTAGTGCGTTTCCTGTACAATTTTGAAATTCATCCCAAAAATACATACCTTTTCTAAATTGCTGTTTTTTTTAGCGGTACAAACATTATTCACTTTTGAATGAGACATTGACCCAAAAAAAAATCGGCCCATGTTTAGTTACATGTATCTAATTATTACTTTACAGTTAAGAATTATTGGCTGCCAGACATCAATGTCATTCTCATGTGGTAGACTAGCTGGTTCCTGCCAGCAGCGTAGCTACGGTTCATGCCTCCCCCCCTAGTAGCCCCCCCCCCCCCCTAGTAGCCCCCCCCCCCCCCTAGTAGCCCCCTCCCCCACAGAAATTTGGCATCCGGAGAAAAGCACAGCTGTATGATATACCATGATTAGCTACAAGAACATAAAGTCAAATTTTCAATGTCTTTGTGATTTGTGTATTCAGCTGTTGGTTGGTTGAAGAAGATGGAATGCCATGGGCATACTCTACTCCTTGCTGTGCGGCTCTATGTGTGAGTACATTCTACAGATACTCCTTCATGGAGTATAGAGATCATGGTTTTAAAAAAGTGTCAGAAAGTGAAATATTTCTGGTCACAGCTTTATTCAGCAAACTTTTTAATTTTAACGGATAATTTTGAGTAGTGCCCACATTATTCACAAGGCAAGCAAAAGCAGATTATCAGATTAAGATTGGTGTATTTTTCAAGTTCCAAGTACTTCATAGCGAGACATTTTTTTGGGGGGGGGGGGTACCAAAACAGTTTCCCCAAAATATCAATTTGCATACCAAATGTGTGACAAGACAAGCCTAGTAAAGTTGGTGCAAACGTTCTATTCAATTGACCTATCGCCGTTTGCGAGTCAGCCACGCCCCTTAGACAACCCTAGATGGAATTTTGTCCGTTAAATTTCATTTGTCTCAGATTTTGCGCATTCTGCGTGTATTTGTAAATCATATAAATTGGACAATATTCACAAGCTGCGTTGACACGATTCTTCGGTTAATTGATGAATTGATTCATAATGGCCATTCAATCTATTCATGCAATTGGTCTACACACCGGGCCAGATTTAGCCCATTATGAGGTAATCCTGTACAATAGCACTGCCTGGCTGTCTTCACCAGCCAGTGACTAGGCTAATTCACAAGTGACAGTAACTCGGGTAACTGAGGTATACAAAGGAGACCGTAGAATTGCCCTCTGGGACCTTATTTATTCCTGATTTGTTCCCAAGACACGACCCAGTCTCGGTTGTAATTGGACTATGACATTATGATGACTGATATGTATGATTGGTTTTGGCAGGTGAATATTTTTATCCTGATAATGGTGAGGAGGGGAACCGACAGTACGGTGCGCAAGCTGGATAGAACCACTGGCTTTAGGTAGGAATCCAATAGCAACATGAATAGCATTAAAGATATAGTCCATCATTTGTAATTTGTGCATTTTGTTCGTTTGAAGCAACAAAAGTGCTCAAAATCTAAAGAAGGGTACTGAACATTGTCTAACCTGATGAAGTTTCAGCTCAGCTTCAGCTGTATATTCCGAGAAAAACAGCATTCTAGGATCTCAATTTCAAATCAAAAGTTGCTGAATCATGTTTTAAATTGGGCCTGAATTCAGCATCCGAGACACATTCTCACTGAGCCGATTGCAGTTACGCGATGTCGCGCACTGATCCGGCGAATTATAGCAACCGCGTGTGCGTTGTGCCAATGCTTGCGCGCGCTTTGCCGAATAACAAAACGAACTATTAATTTAAATTTCCTATGGTGCGTCTTAAGAAGCACCGTTGGAAAGGCCTTCTTTCGTTGATTACTTCAAAATGACAGCTTGCCAGAAAGAATAATTTCACAGTGAGTTTAGTCCACTTACTATCTTTCAACCAAGTATGTTTTTCAACAATAATTACGCCAGCTACTTTTTAGACTGAAGCTGCAAATGATGGACTATAGCTTTAACATGTGGACTCCTATATCAGTATTCTTGTCCAACTGGATCGATTCTGTGATTATGGGTAGAAAATCCATCGCTTTGTAAGTCAAAATGCTGGCAATACCTATGATGCAATTGATTAAATCACTGACAACTGAAGTGTTCATTACTATGACATGATGCGATTATAAAAGAAAAGGTCAGCATACAAAGGGTGTTTCATGAGACAGTGTTTGGTCAACACCAGTTGCTCACATAATGGAGTGTCGGATTTTGATTATAAATGCAATGGAATTTTAATACATTTTAGAGGAGTAGAAAGTTGCACAAAATATGTTCCTAAGAAAAAATCATGTCATAGGCCCTTTAAATATCTCGTTTGGGAATAGTATACAAATATTGAGTGGCTCAGCGTGGAATGGGAGGAATATTATCGCAAGGTAAAATCTTGACTTTTCCATTTCACGAGGCGAAGCCGAGTGAACTGGAAAAGTCCAGATTTTACCGAGCGATAATATTCCTCCCATTTCACAATTTAAAGCCACTCAATATTTGTTTTATATAACTGACATATAGATCCTTGTCATTTGATACATTTGAACTCTTTTTCAATACGAAACTGGAGGAAAATCTATTTCTCTAGTCCAAACCACCCCTTCACGAAAATGTTTGAACCCAACGCTGTAGCGCTGGCTCTTTGGAACAATACGCGCTACGCGCAACGCTGAACGCGCACACCAGCATGCATTTGCACACAAATACCACGTCATGATCCTAACTGTTGAATAGTATTTCCCATTCCCCATGGGCGGATAGTACTTTTTGAGCCGCGGCGTGAATGGGAGCAATAACGAATGTCATGTGATATGAGTTCCACCAATCAAATGGCTAGGATCTGTATGTCAGTTATATAATTCCATATGTCCAACTTTCCATCTGTATTTCATCCTGCACTCCTGTGTTGTTGGTAAAACAATTAATCCTTGAAACTTATCTTCCCCCCACCCCCAGGTCCAGTGTGCGTGCAACCATTATCCTCAACTGTCTGTACGCTATGACTTGGGTGGTGGGCTGGAAAGCGATCTACGGTGGCCCATTGTGGACAAGTTACTTGTTTGTCATCCTGAATTCACTTCAGGTAAAGCCTGAATTTGTATACATGTAGATGGTTTTCTGTTAAGAGAATAATTTCAGCAGCATTTTCAGCTTTTTGACCAGTATTTACAAGAAAAGTATGACATTGACAAGTAATATTTAGAATAACTAACAATTTTTGAAACCCTTAGTGGGAGGGACGTCCTAGTACTTCAGTAGCCGAAATAGAAGTCTATTCTCCCTTTGGTCAGTTAAATAAATCACCCAAGATGTGTCAAACATAGAGTAAACTCTCTCACCATCTTCTTTTGCTTTCCTCCAGGGGTTCTTTGTGTTTGTTCTGCAAGGAGTTTGTAATGTCGAGGTAATATTAGTTTATTATTTACATATGCATTTAAACACAGTACCTGTTCAAAGAGACGGCAGTGGGAAATATGATTTGTTTTTTCAAACCTTTTGTTTTTCTCCATCTCTTAATATCTTAGTAAAATATGCAGGCATTTTTCTCGGATCAGCTGATTTCCTCTTTTTTTTCAATTTCCTTGTCATTAAACATTCTTCTGAAGTCTTGGAATTTCCTCTTTGTTTCGTGACTGTACAGTTGCATTTCTGAATAAAAAAAAGCATTTGAATGGTTCAGGCATTTAACAACATGTAATTTTTACCTTTGACAAATATTTATTTATTACTCTCAAGGGAACCTTGTAGCAATCTTTCAACAGAGTCATAGTTAGATTCATCCATATATTAAATTACTGGAGTGCCAACTGACTGTACCAAATGAAGCCTGCTGGGCACATCATGTTTGTGCACAAACCTATGGAAAACTAAAAAATTTAGTACGGCTTTAGTACAGCTATTGTGTTCATACTTTTAAGAGATACATTTTCAGAAGTCATTTCTGAAAGCTTGATTTGAATTTTCAGATCAATTGACTACATGCAGTCAATGGTGACTTCACGTTATTTGGTCAATTTCAAATTCTCAACTATTTCACTGCCTGAAAACAGCTTAACCTTTTTTTTTTTCAATATTAATTATTTTGTATTTTATCTTTGGTATTTTATAATTACAGCGATGATTTTCGATAATTTCACCAGATTTGTTTTTCTTGTCAGGTGCGAGCAATCCTGTGCCGAGACGATCCAGATCTGGAGCTAGCATTGGCTAACGAAACCCCACTTGTGAGTCTTTCTGTAACTAATGAATATTCATGACCAAGGGTCAGGTGACTCAAAGCTTGTAGCCAATAAGCAGTTGGTTCTACATGGGACTAACTCGCGTTTCAATCTGATGCTTATCTGACCTTGCAATCAAAGAACATTTTTGCAGATCTGGAGCTACATTGGCCAACCCCACTTGTGAGTCTTTCTATAACTAATGAATATTTATGGCAAGGGTCAGGTGACTCAAAACTTGTAGCCAATCAGCAATAGGTTTCTATATGGGACTAACTCACATTTAAATCTGATGCTTATCTGACCTTGCAATCAAAGAACATCTCACATATCTGGAACTGGTAATGGCCAGTGAAACTCCACTTGTGAGTCTTGTAACTATTGAATATTTATGAGCAAGGGTCAGGTGACTCAAAACTTGTAGCCAATCAGCAATAGGTTTCTATATGGGACTAACTCACATTTTAATCTGATGCTTATCTAACCTTGCAATCAAAGAAAATCTCACATATTTGGAACTGGTAATGGCCAATGAAACTTCACTTGTGAGTCATTGTAACTATTGAATATTTATGACCAAGGGTCAGGTGATTCAAAACTTATAGCCAATCAGCAATAGGTTTTTATATATGGTTTAAGGACTAACTCACATTATAATCTGATGCTTATCTGACCTTGCAATCAAAGAACATCTCACATATCTGGAACTGGTAATGGCCAGTGAAACTCCACTTGTGAGTCATTGTAACTATTGAATATTCATGACCAAGGGTCAGGTGACTCAAAATCTTTAGCCAATCAGCAATAGGTTTCTATATGGGACTAACTCACATTTAAATCTGATGCTTATCTGATATTGCAATCAAAGAAAATCTCACATATCTGGAACTGGTAATGGCCAATAAAACTCCGCTTGTGAGTCTTGTAAATATTGAATATTCATGACCAAGGGTCAGGTGACTCAAAACTTGTAGCCAATCAGCAATAGGTTTATATATGGTTTTAAGGACTAACTCACATTTTAATCTGATGCTTATCTGAGCAATCAAAGAAAATAAGGATAAGAAGAAATTGTTCATCTGATTGTGATCTTATTTTCAGGTTTTGAAGAAGCCACGTGAAGAGAAAAGGCTTTACCGTAAGCGTATTTTCACAATTGTTATTACGCCCATCATTAATATAGCAAAATCACCATTAATGCATGAACTACATTTGTGGTGCATTTGGTTAAACCTGTCATTTCTGGGCAGAGTTGAAATGGTGATATGAACTAAACGCCCCACCCCACCCACCCCCACCACAAACTCAACATCCATTGAGCAACAGATGATTATGACAAGTCTTTTTGTTTGTTTATTTGTTTGGTAAAGTTACACCTTCAACCAATTGTCCTGATAAGCCACGCCTACTATCAGCGAGGAAATCTTCACATCAGATCGTCTACTAGTCTTCATTGAGTTTGCTTTGCTCCAAAATTTGACAGGACAGTGCTGGTGCAATTTTTACTCCACTGCTGTTGTATCTTCAAGATGGGTCTGTTTGTTTATCAGTGATTTCTGATTTACAAGTGAGCGAGTTACAATTCTACAAACTTACAGATCCATAAATGTGCATACAGCATCATGGATTATCCAGGTAGAAAATAAAAAACTCTCAGGCAAAAAAAAAAAGTCTCCGGTTTCTGGTATGCTCGCACGTCGCTGTAGCCATGCACGTCGGCAAAATGAAAAAAAAAAAAGTTTCAATGAAAGATGGTTTCTCAAAACAGCCAAACTCACTGGTTTGACTGGAATCCTGCTGCTGCACAATTTTAACGTGTTTTTAGATGGGGTTACGATCGAGTATAAGCTTTATATGGCCTCTCTGGACTCCCACATGTTTGCAGTAAGTTTAGTCAGGCACCATTTGCAGTAATCAGCCGAAATTTGAAGAAAAAAAAAACGGTTACAAAAAAAAGCCGCGTCGCCGCACCACTTTTGGGGCAAGCTCCATACCAGAAACCGGAGACTTTTTTGGGGGGCCTAAGCTCCCTCTTTTTCACAGCTTTAAAAAAAAATATGTCCCACTTTTATAGATACATATTTTGAGAGTACAGTTCATTAGCTTTTCAACAATGAAAAAAAATATAGTAAATACTTATTGAGTTATGGCCAATTCAAAATAAGCACCGATTTTAACCTGTCCACGATCTCAGTTGTCATTTGTCGTTTGTCAGGAATGAAATAGATTTGGGGCGAGGGAAGTTTTGTTTTCTTTAATATTTACTCTTTTATTTATTTGGTTCTTTTTTTATTTGTTATTTTTTGCAACAATGGTTATTTATCCTTTTGGAAGTAATGGTAGCCCTGAAAAGGACTGTTTGGTTAACTTCTTGGATGTTTACTGTGGTCTCTGCCCTCTACTTGGTAACCTCTTTCACGGATGCAAGTTTCGGCCCGTGTTCTTATTGCGGCAGTCAAACTATCAGTCGCGTGGACAAAATGAAAAAGCGGTATACTTGTTTTCAATTGCCCGTAACTCAATAGATTATTTACCCAATTGGAAAAAGTTTCTCGTTGAAAATCTAAATTATTGTTCTATATGCACAGTTATTTGCGATGTAATTTTTTAAAGCTGTGTAAAAGAGGGCGCTTTAGGGATTCGGTTTTGTTTTAGACACTCTTGATGACAGTCGGCTATTGGGAACCACCAGAAATGTTTCAACTTTCAAAGAATTAAGCATACACGTCAAATTTGGCTTGACTGGTTGTGTTACATGGATTTCCTTAGTAGCCCAAGAATGGCTTTGTATGAAAACCTTTATTGTGAATGCATATTATTTATCTATAGTTGTATATTAAGATATTGATATTTAATATATTACCATGCTATTACAGCGTAGCTTACAAGTGAACAGCAACTTCTTAATGGTTGCCAAGCATAGTTTTTGAATGGCATTTTTAGAAATATCTAAGTACAAAAAAATGTACTGAGTTCTTTTACTGAGGTTATTTTTTTCATTTGTTTGTGTATGCTGTCTCGTGGTAGGCATTATTCAGATATAAGATAATGCAGGACAACTTGTGGAATGATGAACAACATTGAAGGTTCATAATTTTAGTGTACAGCAATGTCTTACCTTACTAGGTAGGAGCTGTTGTGGCAGCTACCTATTCTCTAAAACTATAGGCCCTAGGTTTTCCCGGTTATTTAAAAACATTTTCCCATAAAATTCATCAACTCTACCAGGCAGTTTTGTCCGAGAAAAAAAATCACACGCTTTTACCAAAATCATTTATTCCTTTACCATTCAATCTAAAAGTTTGGTCACCCTCTCGGTTACGGGTCGAGAATAATCGTTATTACAGATCAAATTCGTCTAGGCTGTTGCGGAATGGCAGCATTCAGAGATCAAATTCATCTTTTATCAATCAATTTAAAACGAATTTGATTTTTGAAGGACACGAATCGGCGTAGACGAGACGAAACTGATCGAATAGGCCCCTACTCTGGGTCGAAAATGTGCGCTCATTGTTTGAATTTGTTTGGACTAAATTTGAAATTGTCTGACAAAAGACGAAATTGAAGTACACTAAATCGATTTTACTGGACGATTTTGAGAATAAGAATCGGTGAATTAAAAAAAAAAGTTTTAAAATAGCCGGGAAAACCTATATTGCATTAAGTAAGTATGTTCGTAATAGATATTGTTAATGTGCTAATCTGCAATAATGTAATAACAGTTTTAAACTGTCTGAGGAAAGATGCACTGTTATCGCCGTGTACATAAGCTGTTTCATAGACTCTGTCAGACAAAAACGTATATGGTTTGGTTGAACCCCACAATTTTCAGCTTACAAGATATCTGCTAAATACCGCCCCCTATAAACCCGTAAAACTATTGGTCACCTGGATTGGTGACATGAATCAAAGTTCCCTGTGATTGGTCAGGTGACAAATCAAAGTGCCCTGTGATTGGTCTGTCTGGTGCTTGCCAGGAAACAGTCTAGCCAGCAGAGCCATCATACTTTTCCTGATAACAAGGATGTTTTCCGAATTGAAGGTGAAATTTCTCAGTCTTCCCAAAGGTAGGCCTATATGTGAACCTACCACCACCATTTGTGTTTCCAATTCCCACTGACGCCTACAGGGGCGCATAATTAAGGCAGCAGTTTGAAGACTGTTTTGGGGTGAAATCTGAAGATTTTGATTGGGGGTACGAGTGAAAATGGTTTTAAAAAAAAATATTAGTAACGCAATACGGCTATGTACCTAGGACTCTACTATCGCTCGACCATGTCCAAATGTTAAAAAAGGCGATTCGTAGAGTCCTACGGTTACTCTGCTTGCACCGTAAGTCTTCTTAAAAACCAATAAGGTACTGGGGAATTACTTATATTGCCTAAATTGCCAAGTTGATTTAAACCATACTTCTACCAGTTTATCAGCGATTGCAGCGGACTAAAAAAAAACCGGTCCAGCGGGTGATTGGCTCCACGTGTGACGATTTCCCATCCGCGTATCTCCCGCGGAAATTCTAGGCGAACGGGCAAATCTGGAGCGAGCGCAGCTAGCTAACACCAAAGCCATGAGCGCCCTCAAGTGGCAGACCCCGATAAAACTTTCACGTAATGTAAACACGTACACATGACTAGACTCTGCAGGGCACTTTAGCTTGAAGTGGAATGCAACTTGAAGTTGGGAGTGTGTCATTTCGAACTGCAGACCCAAACGGTATTGCTTTCTTTCCTTACTTTTTTATAGCTGTTGTATTAAATAGTCAGTTGTGCATGTTTATTAATTTTAGCTTAGTCGGTTTGAGAAATAAATGTTCCACACACAGTCACAGTCACAGTGTTTTACTCGCTGTTCATTAACGTGTTACCAATACCAGGTGGTTACGATATTCAGTAGACAGTAGCTATTGGCAGTACTAGCCAGCCCTGAAGGCTGAAGGGACATAACCAGTGAAAACCGGTCGTGAATTTTTTTGCGACGTTGTGAATTTATTCAAGACTAGCCGTGAATATTTTTTTGCGACGTCGTGAACATTTTTCACAGCTAGACGTGAAACAAATTCGCAACGTTGTGAATAAATTCAGTCTTGAATTTTTTGTCGCATATATTTTTTCAGTAACTTCAAGGAATTAACAACAGTGTGCATCATCAGGTCGGGGAGTGGACCATCCCTAAATCTAGCGACGTCGCTAGATTGTACAACAGCCTGCTTGATCAAGTGACGATGACGTCAATTACATCACGAATGATGATGATAACTTCGTGCATGGAGCTATAAAAAACATAACTAAAAAATGACGTCATTGTCGTCATTCATGACGTAATTGACATCATCGCCGTTTGATCAAGCGGCTGTTATTGAAGTTGTGCAATCTAGCGACACGTTGCTAGATTTGGGGCTGGTCCCCGACCTGATCATAGAATAGCAACTGATGAGTAATCTCGTCACCGGATCAGTTGAAAAAAAACCTTGAAATTAAGTCGGTAATTGCTATAAGTGCTTGACAGTAGTAAGGAAATCTCCCAAAGTAAAGGGTGTATTGCATTGTGTCTGTGTGTTTTGGTTGCATTTTTGGGGTTGCCAAAAGTGTTTACTTTTCATCCTTATAGGACATCTCGACGCCTGCATCTTAATGTGGAGTGAAACGGCACAAAGACTTTAAAAGATGGAGGAACTAGATGATGATCTCACCGACAGCATCCCACTGACAAATTTGATAACTCCGGAGATACCTAACTCCAAACCAGCAAAGTCCTCTCCTGAATCAAACCTTCTTAAGGTCTGTGCCTGTAGTTAGAAGTATTACTGTTGGGCCAAGTAAAAAAAAACAGTGAAATTGCGAAATGGCAGCCGAATGCAGCATACTTTTCCCTTTAAAAAAAAATGACAAATAAGCTAGAAAGGGAAACCACCTAGGTGAACATATAATTGGCAGGAGTAGAATTTTAACCTGCGTTTGACCTTCAGATACTGTAACAGTGCCATACAAACTGAGCTATCCAGCCGTATTTGTGGTTCCCCAGTTTGTCATTGGCTTTTTTCATGGACGCTGGTCAGACGCCATAAACCTGTATAGATATGCCATATTCCTATAAGGCGAAGTAAAAAAAAAACATGTTTCTCGTCCCCGCCTGCTTCCTTTTTGGAGGCAGCCTGGATTTTTTTATTATTTTTTATTTTTGAAAAATGCAGTAAAAAAACACCGGAAAAGTCCACAAATTCAACAGAAAATAAATTGTAGACCAATACAAGTCTAAATGACACTGTAAATTTGTTCAGTTCTCTTGTCCAACTTATCTTTCATTTTAAAAGTGTCTTTGAACAGTGGAAACACCAACGGTTGCAGGAAATTTTTAAATGGTGACCATCTTGAAACAAATAAAAAATAAAAAGCCCCGCTTCCTCCTTTTTTTCAAAAACCCGGACGAGAAACATGTTTTTTTTTTATTTGGCCTAAAGCCTTTTTTATATTTTCAGTGACTCAATATCTTAACACAACCAATTTTCTTCTGTATTCGCAGTTAGTCAAGCGTAATGATATCGCTGGAGTGAGGCAGCTATTTCAGGACGCACCAAGGACAGAGCACAATGACGACCGATCAGCGTTTATTGCTGCCATCAATCGGAACTACTGTGGTGAGTATAAAAGGGGTTTGTGTGGTTCAGTTAGAGGATAAAGGTTGGTAACTGTGAAAGGAGTCCCCCCCCCCCCTCCCCCCCCCCCCCCCCCCCCCCCCCCCTCTGAGCAAACCAACAACCCAAAAAAAGGAAAATTAAGAAAGCAGGGCCTAAGTCAATGTTATACTGTTAAAGGGAAGATACAACATTTGCAAACATCAAAAAACGAAACAAGCACGTTTTCACAAAATACCTTGCTGGATTGTTAGGGAATGACAGTCTAAAGCATCCCGTAAAAGCATGGCACCTGGTGTGCCAACATTTTCAAGAAATTTTTTATTTTTCCAACGCTGGTCGAGACAGATGACCCAGATTTACCCCGCTAGCACCCATGACAACACATAGCGTTTTAAACATACATTTGGTAACTAATTAATACTTTTCGAAGGTCTGAAAATTCCGCAAGCTTTAATTCTTCAATGAGAAAGTGCCCAAGAATGTTTTAAAGTGGGGAGATATCATATCGTTTGTCCCCCCAACTTTTTCCATCCCTGAACAAAAAAAATGTACCCTACATTTGATTCTATAGATCAGAGTACCTGATTCAATGATTCAACTTAAATATGATGCTTAAATGATGCTTTTTTTGCTAAAAAAATTGGTTAAAGTGGTCAGAAATTGCCTCAGATTGCACCACAGAGTTAGATTCCAAAATGTTCCATTAGTCCGATCATATTGCAAGCAAGCACTCTGGCAAGTCAAATTCAGTCAACAGACAAAAGCAGGCAACTGGTTGGCACAGCTGGCTTATCAATCACCTACAGTCAAAGCATAGCTGTATCACGTTACATAAACAGTCTCAGCCAGTCAAGTCTGCTTTATGTAGGCTGGGAGCTCTTAACTGTTAAAAACAGTCACTCGCGCTCGTATTAGTTATGATCAAGATATGTCCTCCCACTTTTGAGAAGCAATTGACGTCCTTGGTCCACAGAATTTGTTTAGGGTCTCATCGCATACGTTCCTTTTATCGCATGCTTCCAAAGTCACAGATGCGCTTATGGCTTTCCACAATTTAGCGTTCAATGCCTGCAACTTTATCCTATGTTCCACGTCATCAAATTCTTGAAAAATTTAGACTACATCAACAGAATATTGTTAAGGGTCGGCTTTCATTTCACTCATTTTTATGAGTAACTGTGAAAAAGGCTGGTACCTCATGAGTGTGGGAGAATTTTGATGGGCAGTATTAAACACGGCTGAATAAATTCCTGTCAACTGATTGGTGGGTCATTGATCACATGTCATTGAATTGTTTGTCCCAACGCATGGCGCAGCCGCACCGCAAACATAGAAGTTTCGTCCCACGGTAAATAGAAATTCCATTTCACAGTCGCAGTTGTGGTGGCTCCAGTGACCAATCAGATGAAGAGGATTTAGTCATGTGTTGTATATTAAATGTTTCATTCCACGAGGCAAAAATGGAATATTCCATCTGTCACCTCATGAAATTATTCTTACCATTGCACTCATAAACTTTCATTATTTGTACACTTTCTGATAGGAGTGTACACTTTGTGAGTAAGGCTTGTTAAAACAAATTGAGTTTGTTTGTTTTTAGGAGGAAAAATGGACATTGTTTGAATTCAGGAATGAATAATGATCCCCCAGGAAAATTAAACATACTTAAAAAAATAATAAAAAGAGAACCGGAAAATTGACCCCAAAAGTATGGTGTGTTTGGCTGTCATGTTTCAGAGAATATATTAAAATGGATTCAATCTAAAGTTAAAAATCAAATAAATTTTTTGTTAAAGCTTTCCGGATTTTTTTCACCAAGGATTAGTTAAATCTCCAAAATTCCAACCTTCAAAAAATTACTTTGTGCAGAGAAAGATGCGAATCGTCCTGTTTGAGTGAAGTTGAATTAGATTCATGTTTGTATGTGGTTTTGGGGGGATTTTTTGTTTGTTTCCTGGGTTAAACCATTAAAGTCGAGACCCATTGTGACAAGTTCCTGTTCTTTCAGGAAATATGCCATCCTGGGGTCATTCCCTGTCGCAGTTTCCCTTTTACACTGTGTTGGTTTTCTGGGAAATACCAGCAGTAGTTGAAACCCTGTATTCACAAAACACATCCTAGTGGTATTGAATAAATTCCTCTGCACTGGTTCATGAATAATATGATTATGACCTTATTAATGCATCCAGTTTGTTGCATTCATTTTGTTTTCCTGTGGCACATCGTATAATCAGTTATGCATACCAATCCGAGAGACCTAAGGAAAGTTCGCAATATTTTAGTTCACTGAATTCATTGGCCTTGATAAAGGTCATGTTGACAGAAGCGTGTACATATGACTGAATCCATAGAGCTGTATTAAATTACTAGAGCGCTGACTTGATGTACAAAGTGATGCCTGCTGGGCGAATCCATGTTTGTGTGCAACCCTCTTGAAAACTTTGTAAGGCTTTTGTATGGCTATTTGCATATTTGTGACCTGTTCTGTCAAAATCAGACTTTTTTGGGCATAAGGTCAAAAATGAGATTTTTGCATATTGTTAAAATATGTTCTGTTTCCTTTTAATAGGTGGTTTAATTTTTGAAACCGGTAATTCCTGCGCAAAGTTATGCTATTTTGAAGTTCATTGGGTCGAAAAGTAGAAAACAGAGAAAATGGACACAAACGTCACAAAACAGACATTTCTTTAACTGATATACCTTAACCCTTAACAAATCATCAAAAATACTATAATTAGAGATCAAATTAGGGTTTCAAACTTTTATAGTATGTTTTAGACATGCTCAGGATTACAAATATGCAAAAATTAGAAAATGGAAAAAAATCACCCCCACCATGCCCACAGCATTTTTTTGGCCCTATCTCAATTTCAACCTCTGCCCAGAAGCATCTGCTTTTGACAGAACAGGTCACATTTGCGTTTGTATTCTATACAGGTGCGTTATCGAAGCCGATGCGCCCAAACCGAAACGCACAATCAGTAAAATGAGCTTTTTATTTTGTTCTGCGCAAACAGAACCTTGGTCAAAATCGATATGAGGAAAAATGCGACTGATAAGAATTCTTGTAAATGTAATGGTTTTAAGCTTGGTTGTTTTTGTGCAATGTTGATTTTTATGGCATCAGATTATTTTTAGTTTTGTGAAATAATCCCCCCCCCCCCTTTGCCAATCAGGTAATATTTGGTCGAGGAAAGCTAATATTGAGTCTGTGTGATTGTGTTTTTCATACAGATATGATCCAGTGTTTACTGGACTTGGGCCTGGATCCTGGAGACGCGTTGTACCATGCCATCGAAACCAACAGTGTGATGGCTGTGAACACAATCTGTGACAGCCTACCCGAATCGGTAAATACAGACAAGACAAACAAAATATTCCGTCCAAACTAAATATGACATTCCCTCCAATATAAATGCAGTATTTTTCTCTTTGAGAGGATGGGGCTTAGCCGCTGCTGTTCACTGAAAGAAATTTGGTGGGTAGTACCGATGGGCGAGTAATTTGATTACTCCAGTACTCGCTAGTAGTTTATGCTACTAGTTTTCTACTCGTGGTTTTTCATCTACTCGAGTACTCGTCCTGGAGCTAGTTGAAGCAGGTACTCACGATGAGCAATTTATGGTCCAGGGTTCACTGCTGAATACGTCCCCTGCAAACAGGGATTCACTCCCTCCACCTCTCTCTCCCTAGGATTCCATCCGTCAAAAACCCAACAAATTCAAGCAAATGACCCAAAACGTCACACAAAGGATATCTCAGTGCTGAAGAATGTGGCGTGACTTGCCATTATTTGTTTATAAGTTACTTCACATCTTACTAACATATACCACTTTTTTTCTGCTTTTATGGGAGTTCTGTTAACTTCTCGTGAGTACTTGTCTACTGACGCAATTAATTTGGGAGACGCCACCGTTTCTGGACGCCACCGTTTTTGAATTTCGGATTAAATTTTATAAAACCGATATTGTTCACAGAGGTTGAATAGCAAGCATTAATAAGGTAAAAGTACTAGTGTTTTACTGCATGAATTTGAGGTTTGTCAACAAAGAGGTTTGGCACCACTAAACGAGGAAAGTCGGGTAAGCTTCAAAGTGCGCCACGTTAGGGAACACGACTATATACAGGTATGCAACTTTTCCTCGGATCAGCTGATTTCCTCTTTTATCACTTCACACTTTGTCACTCAGAATTGAAAAACACTGTACAAAGTCTTGTTTAGATTGGAGTTTCCTCATTTTTGTTTTCTTCCAAGTTGCATGCCTGGGTATAACATGATTATTTACCTCCAAAAATTTGTTGGAAAGAATATTGCATCCTGACGCAACTTTTTTCATCATATGTTAATATCTCAATGAAGGTCAGTCAGTGCAAAAATGTTAAAAAGACGCGAATCCGGAACTGAGAAACATTTCCAATTTTGCTAGAAATTACTTTGCAAATGCACTCAACTCTCCATAGACTTTGTACACAACCAAAGCGGTAGCATTAGGATTCTATATATTCTTTCCAATTTGTTTTGAAACGTAAGTTTTACAACATAGTTAAGACAATCGGAAGCATTTGCTACTGTGAAATCTACAAGATCAACACAAGAGATTAATACCTTCAAGGTTTTCGTAAACCTCACTGTTTACTTATTTATAAGTTTTTATTCCATGAAGTTCAGGCAATTATTTAATCGGCAAAGATCCTTTTTTTCCCCACTATCTTTCAGTAACAATTCCATCAACCATGTCATCTATGAATAAGTACTACAGGGAATCAATTCTCCCAACAAGTGGAATCATGATTTTGATTCCGAATTCTGAATTGATTTTCGAATGACTAATTAATAATTACAAATTGCCTAATTACTTAATTATTAATTGTAAATAGCAGTGCCACTTAACTTTTTGTAATCGTGGTGTTTTATTAATTGTTTTTCTTATTGTTAGTCACTTAAACAAAATGATGTTAATTTGAATTTTTTGTTATATTTTGTTACTTTTCTTGAACAGACCAGAGAGGAAATTCTGAACCGATTCCCCGTGAGTCCGAGTTGGCCCTCTACATGCAAGCCACTGATACTTGCAGCGAGGCAGGATAACTTGAAAATTGTAAAGGTAAAAACATGGACAGGAATCCTATATTAAAAGATCGTGAACCGAACAGAACCCGAACCAAACCCGAACCGAACCCGAGGGTTCACTTTCAGTACAAGTATCACAGAAATGGCAGCCTATCTTTTTCTTATGTGCAGTTTTTTGTTTTTGCTTGTTAGACTCTCATCCGGCATGGGGCCAAGATGCCAACCATGGAGGAGCTTCGACCACGAATCGCTGATGAAAGCTACGGCCAGTTCATCGCTCTCCTGCACTGGTACGAGGCAGTCAGCGGTGAATCCTACATCATGCTGACATCGGATGACCCACTGGAGACCATCTTCAAACTCGACCGGTCCCTTGAGGAATTAGAAAGTCTCATGCAGGTAGGTTTATAGTACATGTGCAGGAACATTAGTAGTCTAGCGGCGTGGCCTCGGATGACTGCCCGTTTCTGCCTTGGCCAGTATCGGTGAACGGCCTAGCCTGACCAGCCTGGATCGCAGATCCATTTTGGCGGAAATCTAACCCAGACTTGCGTAGCACACCATCAAAAGAACACCCTCACACGCTCGCTCTCACACCACCCAAACAGACTGACCGGGTGGACTAGGGAAGGATGGGTACCTAACTATGATTTAGAAGGTTGTTTATTCCCATAGCCGAATCGAAACAGTTAAGTTATAAAACCCAAAACAAGTTTCTTTTCTTATTTTATGGCAGAGGTGTGCTATAAAATACATACGGACTGGCAAAATTTGGTCACTAGTGCACGTCAATGCCCCCCTCGGGCCTGTGAGTGACCAGAAGAGGGTCCTATTTCCCTCGTCCTATTTCCCTCGTCCTATTTCCCTAGGACAGTTCATTGGGGTGCATAGACGTGCACCAGTGACCTCATTGCCAGTCCCTATGCATATAATAGTCCATAAGCTTTGTACAGCCTTGGGGGCAAATGGTGCCCTGAGCTCCACCTCTGGGGTGGCCCCCTCGGACCTACTGAGAAGAAGCGTTTAAGATGCTCTGCCTCGTCTTGCAAACAGGTGCCAAGGTTTCGACAAGAGTGTGACCGCATCGAAGCCAAGCTGGCCGCCCTGAGCACCAAGCTACTCGGCCTGGCCAGAGACGATAAGGAGGTAGAACTGTTACTGAATGGTGGAGAGCCAGAGGAGGCAGGGAAACCCAAGCTACCACGCAGGCTGCGCCAAGCACTCAAACTCGGCTTTGACAATGTGAGATGACAATTTTGTAGTGATACCACTTTCCACTTGCACTCCCATGCAGTAATGAATCCAGGTTTTGGGTCCAGGGGAGCAAACTTATTTATTTTTTTTCTGAAAAAGTGTCGTCCATTTTGTGTGTGAAAACAAGTTTGACAAGAGCCATCCGTGCTGGAAAGTAGCCAGTGTGTATTTTTCGGTCACCTGGCCTCCGGAAAATAAAAAAAAGCTTTGGGGAGGGGGTCATTTGTGGAAACTACTTGACTAGTGACAAGTTCGCGTCAGAGGACGTGATAACATGTATTGGTTGTTTTTATACACACAGGCACGGTTGACGGGTTAAGGCGTCAAGATTGCCTTGACTCGCCTCCGGGTGACGTCTAAACACGCTAATCCCTGGTGCCTTTTGTACACACACACAAAGTCTGTGAAGTCTGTGGAGGCGGACTGTGTTGATCTTGAGTTGGCCGTTGTGCACGGCCTATTGTTGTACAATTTACGCTCCAGTGCACACCCCGGAGTATTGAAACATATGAGGTTTCGGCAAGACATATCATACAAATACTGTTGAAATGACTTGCGCACAGTATTTGTGGCGTTTGGCTGTATATTAAGGGTTGGCTGGAAAATTGTGTCTTTCAAAATTTTCGGCAAAAATAATCCTGGCGCGAAGTGGTTAATAAGATTTGGAACTTTGCATGGCTAGTGTAGACTTGGGAGGACTTGCAGTAACCCCATAACCTCACCATTTGACTATTGGTGGCGCTGTTCAAACCAGAAACCAAAAAATTATCAATAACCGACCTTTTTGGCTGACGTACATATGGCCCATAGAACAGAGTCTACTCCAGTGCGGGGCCATAGTGTAGGGCTACCTTAGTGATCGTGTGGTCCTGAAATATACAAGTTTGTTTGTATTAACCCCAAAAAAGTCTTGATGACTAAATCTTGTAGTAAATGTTATGACTACTCCGTTTTCCTTCAGTTTGTGAGCCACCCTAGCAGTCAGGACTACGTGGTATCTCAGTGGGAAGTCTCAACACCTTACGTCTTACGTTACGCCAAGTCGCGCGTCGCCTCGGCTGTGCTCTACCTCCTCCTTATGGTTTTCTTCTTTGTGCCTTGCATCTTGTACATTCTGTTGCCCGTTCAACATCTCCGCATCTTGAAAAGGCCGTAAGTCTGCATCATAATTATGTTTTGAAATCCAGAGAATGTACGGGAATAATAACGTTCGGGAGTGGGAAAGCCATCGGCTCTTGATATACACAAAATGAAATTTGTAAAATCTCCAAACATTCCTGAAGATTTTTTTTTATGGTTAATTGGTTAATAATTGGTTGATACATTTTTTCTTGAAAATGTCAGCACATCAGGAGCCACGATTTTACAGGATGCTTTAGACTGTCATTCCCTAACAATTCAGTAAGGTATTTCGTGATAATTTGATCATTTCGTTTTTTGATGTTTGCAAATGTTGCATCTTCCCTTTAAGGCCAAAAAAAAAAAGTCTCCGGTTTCTGGTATGCGCGCGCGTCGCCGTAGCCATGCGCGTCGGCAAAATGAAAAAGGTTTTTTTTCAATGAAAGATGATGTCTCAAAACCGCCAAACTCACTGGTTTGACTGGAATTCTGCTGCTGCGCAATTTCAACGTGTTTTTAGATGGGGTTATGATCGAGAATAAGCTTTATGTGGCCTCTCTGGACTCCCATATATTTGCACTAAGTTTAGTCGGGCACCATTTGCAGTCATCAGCTGACATTTGAAGCAAAAAAGTCGGGTAAAAAAAAAAAAAGCCGCGTCGCCACACCACTTTTTGGACAAGCTCCATACCAGAAACCGGAGACTTTTTTTTGTGGCCTAAAGGCCTATTCGTATTATTGCTCCTCCTCTTGTGCATTTTTTCCAACAGATTGGTCCGTTTCTTCTTACACCTAGCTTCCAGATTGTACTTCCTTCTCTTCCTGATCCTATCCACCATCCGACCCCGGGTCGTCATTTTCAGTGATTCCACTGCTGACATGTCAAGAAGTGAGATGACCCAGCTCTACCTGCATTACAAAGCCCGCCCGTGGAGTCCTTTCCTTATCCTCATTATCATCTGGATTGTTGGTAAGTTGTGATTTGCTGCTCTCGTCCAGAGTTTACGAAAAGCGAGTTTTCTCGTGGGAGTCTGTTGAACAAGAGTCTCATCCAGATAATGTGTATTTTAAAAGTGCACGTATCCACCATTGTTGGCGCTCAAGGAGGACATTTTCCGAAAATTCCAGTTCTACACTCGACCAACCGGTTCTTTTCAGAACCATTCTTCTTCCAAGAAGAGATTTCTCACCACGTGGTTTTACCCGCAATTTTTCTAGTTTATTAAAGTCATCCACCATGCAAAGTTTCCAGTCATGTAGTGCCAAATGACATGTACAAAAACTTATAAAGAAATTTATAACGCCTCACCGGCAGATGCTGTGTCTTGATTGGCCAAGAGCGAGTCACATGGTACTTTCTATTTTTGCTATCTTTCAGTGCACGTCCAAAAGTACTATACCCATAGCAACCAAAGTACTATATGCACTGTGTGCAAAATGCATAGGAGTACTTTGCGCGTGGCGCGTATTGTTTCCAAGCGCGAGCGCTGCAGAGCTGGGTTCAAACATTTCGCAAAGGGGTAGTTAGAAAAAGTGCAAGTTAATTTTTCACTAATTTCGTAATCAAATAGAAGTAAATATTTATTGTATTCAGATTAAATTAATCCGTTATCGCTTAAAAATCAAGCAGAATCTGTGGGAGAGGTGTTATAACAAATATTGACTGCTTTATCTCGTGGTGTAGTAAAACTATCCTCCCTCGGTGATCCATGGAGCATTCTATTTTCCCTCGGCTTCGCCTCGGGAAAAATAGAATGCTCCATGGATCACCTCGGGAGGCTAGTTTTACTACACCACTCGAAGCAGTCAATATTTGTGTAAAAGCCTCGTTTGCAAGATTTGGTAAGTGTTTTGCTCTTTTGTTTTGACCAGGAATGACATTTCGTACCATCAGAGACATGTGGGCCTTTGGTCCGAAAACGTTCCTCAGAAATAACGGTTGGAACTTTTTGGATCTGATTCAACTTGTGCTGTATTGGATCTTCATTGCTATGAGCCTTGTCGCCTACATCCGGGTAAAACTAGAATTTTTCAGTTGGATTTTGAATTTTAAAAATTTTAAAAAATTAATGAAAAATTAAATTTGTTAAACATTGTGTGAGTTTTGTGAGAGCAGCTCTCATTTATACATCCGGGTAAAACTAGAATTTTTCAGTTGGATTTTGAATTTTAAAAATTTTAAAAATTAATTAAAAATAAAATTTTGTAAAACATTGTGTGAGTTTTGTGAGAGCAGCTCTCATTTTATCACCGAAAGCGAAGTTATATTATACAGTTTTTAATTTGATTTATTAATTTTTTTCCCATAGACCAGTTTCATCTCTGAAGCTAGAGTATCGTCCAAAATTTGAAATATCAGTTTCCATCCAAAATGTAATTTCCATGTTATTTTCAGGCTTTTGACAAGACACAAAGCCCTGGTTTTTTTCTCTCGGACTCGCAAGATGTGTAAGTATGAATGGGTGCATAAACGATGAAGTTTCAAAAAGTTCCAAGTAATGTGTACTATAATTAGGCTGTGCTTTTTCAGATAATTTAGTATTTGATTATTCCAACAATTCCAATTTTTTTTTTTCTTCAAGCTTGGATTGTACAGACAAGGTGGGTACTATTTTGCTTTTTTGGTGTCCTCATGTACATTGGTGTCCTCCATAATTTGCCTTGGTGCTTTCGATCATTTGCCTTGGTGCAATTTCCCATTCCTTGGTGCTCTTTGGTCAAAGAAATTGAGGAGGTGCGGAAATAGAGGGCGCTGTTGGAGCTACCGCGGAACAATTTGGAGAAAAAAAAAGATTGACGCGCATGATTAAAATCGACGCGCGCGCTGACCAGAGACCGACTTCTTTTTTTTTTGGGCCTAAAGCTCGGAATTTCTTTTTTGTTTCGTTACTTTCCAGTTGCAGGCATTCATTTTTTAGAATTCATTGGAAATACATGTTTTTTTAATACAATTGCAATTTCAGCAAACATGCTTGTTCTCCCTCTCTTCATAGGGATATTGGGACACCCCCGAATCCCGAGACTTCCGTGCCGTTTACGCCAGACGCGACTGAGCAAGATTCATTCTACAACTTTACAGATTTCTTTGTTTGGCCAGCCCCTCCAGGTAGGATGTTTCTTTTTGGCCAGAAATTGCAACTTGAAGCTTTCGTTTGAAATAATAATATATTAATAATAGTGGGTATTTATAAAGCGCACGTATCCACCAGGACTGGTGCTCAAGGCGCTACATATTACTCCTGCTCATTGGGCCCATGAAACATTCCAAATACCATCTCAGCTCCCTGGGGAGTATACAGCTCGATGTAGCGTGTTAGGCGCAAAAAAAACTATAATTCAATCACAATAACCATCTCTGACCTCACAGGTACCCATTTCTCCTGGCAGGGATGTGAAATCTCCGCTATTTAGCGAATTTCCGGGTTTTTTTGTTGAGTGTGCCACATTTTATTTTACGTTTTTTTTTTCTACCGAGTAATTAAAAAAAGTACTCGAGTAGTACTCGAGTACGAGTACTACAACACTGGTATTTTGTAGCAAATATTGTTACACTGACTCAATTGTTTTGGGTTTGTAGATGCTGGAAAAACCAAGAAAAACAATCATGTCCTTGTAGTCTTATTCCGTGACCCCACTTCAGCCCTTTGCTGGTCGGTCCCAAAGTTTGTCAAAGGTGTTAGTCAGAAGCCACAAACCTGCATATCGTAGAGCCAGGCATTATGCCCAAAAGCTTTTCACACTAGAGCCTCTCAACCCGGGTTGAACTCAACACGATTGAACTCAACCCTGGGTGAACCCAGTGCCGCCCGGATTCAACCCCGCGTTCAACCCCGCATCGTTTCACACTTGTTTCATGCAAATCAAGCTTATCATGCTCAGTTACTACTGTTTTGAACCCTGGCAAGAATTTCAACCCGGGTTGAAAATCTCAACCCTGGTCTGGAGCAGGGTTGAGTTCAACCCGGGGCAAAACCAATCTCGGGGTTGACGCAGGGTTGAAATTCTTGAAGTGTGAAACGATGCATGTTTTCAACCCATCACCAACCCTGCGTCAACCCCGAGATTTGTCTAGGGTGAAAAGGGCTTTAAATGCTAGCAATGCATCAAACCTGGGAAATAGCAAACGGGTTTCACTCGCATTTTAAGTTTGTTACTTTTGTCTTTCCAGCTCCACCTGCAGGGGGCGATAACATCCTGGCTAGCTTTGGCAACCAGAGTCGCTACGACTGGAGCCAGTTTGACCCGCTGCTGCTTGCCGAGGCTGCCTTCGCCGTGGCTAACGTCCTGACCTACCTCCATCTTCTCCACAGTCTTCTGATCCTCGGCTTCCTGGGCCCGCTCCTTATCTCCTTTAGGGACATGATCCTGGATGTGGCCAAGTTCTTCATCATCTTCATCTTCGTCACCATCTCGTTCTCCCTGGGCCTGACCCAGTTGTATCACACCTTTGAGAAGTTGGACCTTGAGGCCTGCTTGGTCGCGAAAGACAAGTCGGAGTGTTCTGGCACACCGTTTCTATCGTAAGTCAAGCTGTCAGTGTTAAAGGTATAGTCCATCATTTGTAATTTGTGCATTTTGTTCGTTTGAAACAACAAAAGTGCTCAATATCTGAAGAAGGATGATGAACAACCAAGCTGATGAAGTTTCAGCTTAGCTTCAGCTGCATTTTTCGAGAAAAACATTATAGGATCTCGATTTCAAATCGAAAGTTGCTGAATCATGTTTTGAATTGGGCCTGAATCCGGCGTCCTAGACACGTTCTCACTGAGCCGATAGCAGCCACGCGGTGTAACTCACTGATGTGACGAATTATAGCAACTGCGTGCACATGTGCGCGCTTCGCCAAATAACAAAACGAACAACTAGTTTGAATTTCCTACGGTGCTTCTTAAGAAGCACCATTGGAAAGGCCTTCTGTCGTTGATTTCTTCAAAATGACAGCTGGCCAAAAAGAATAATTTCACAGGGAGTTGAGTCCCCTTACTATCTTTCAACCAAGTATGTTTTTCAACAATAATTACGCCAGTTACTTTTTGGATAGCTGCAAATGATGGACTCTGGCTTTAATTCAGAAATGCCCATCAGTGCATGTGGGCAATAGGCTTTATTCAAAAGTGAGCCGTTGAAAGCAAGGTAAAATCTTGATTTTCTTTAACTTGCAAATGGAAATGAAAGTAAGGAAATAAAGTGAATCACAAATTAATACCTGTCTTGTGTGTAATTGTAAATGTATTATTTTCTTTGATATTTTGGAATCTTTGCTCCATGTATACCAGGTTTTGGCTATCCATGCAGTCCCTCTTTTGGTCCTTATTCGACCTGGTTGATCGCGACAACCTGTCAGTTGATGACGACCTCTACTTCACCCAAACAGTGGGTACTCTCATGTACGCTACGTTTATGGTGGTGGGCGTGGTGGTGCTACTCAACGCCCTCATTGCCATGATGAGCAACACATACACCAGAGTCGAGGTACGTAAACTGACCGTTATCCACCTCTAGAGGGCTCACCAGCAGGACTCACTATTTGCAAAATCCTTGGGATTGTTTAAGGTAGCAGACCAGTAAATAAACTTCCATAGACCCCAATGGTAAATGCTCCCACTTCAGAAATTCGGGAAAAATACTTGCAACTCTCCAAGGTGTTCAAGACACACATCAAATTAAAGCTTATTTCATCATCTTTCATTTTCTTTTCAATTTTTGGGGGGTCAACTGATGACTTTTAGGAGAAATTTCCATCTGAAGATGATCACCCCTGAAAATAGTCCTGAAGCCCATCGCCATTTTGAAAAACGATGCCTACACTCCATTGCAAAATAGAGCGCTTTTAGGGTCCAAATTACATCCAAATTACACAGAACTGCAAGCTGCCAGTCCTGTGCACGGCTTCCACCCATATTTTTTACAAACCCTCAAGTTCATGGCCCACAGCATGCTCAAATACTGAAGATTTTGAGGGCATGCAAATCGTGATTTGGCCGGCGTAGGCAATTTCGGACCGATTTACTGGTCTGCACCCTTAAACATTACTCACGTTTCTCCTGATTTGCATGAAATACTAATATATTATTATAAGCATTTAAAAGAAAGACAGTCGTTGAGCTGCCACAGTAGCCTAGTGCTATGGATTAATAGGTCCCTAGTTCAATTCTTGCCATGTCCATTTTCCCAACCAATTTTCTGCTCTAACTTCATTGATCATTTTTATTAGAGGGGGGGGGGGGAGGAGAACGTGAACCTGTCTGTCTGTCTGTCATCTGGCTGTCTGTCTGTGATTCTGTGAAATTCCTGAATTATTCATATGTGGCTTCACCACCAAGGGGAAAAGATACATAAAATGCCGAGTGGCGTGCCGTGCTCCATGCATTTCAGTTTTTTCCCCTTAATACTTGCTGTGTACAAAAGTATAGGAGATTTCCAAAGTTCAGCTTTTTTACACCCTTTTTCAGCTGTTTTCAGCTATTTTTATCAGTGGTCACTCACACCCCAACTTAATACTACCATTACCTAAAAAAAATTTAAAAAAAATTTTGTCTTTTTTTTTTCTTTCTTAAATTTCAGGAAAATTCAGAGGTGGAGTGGAAGGTTGCGCGGACCAAGCTGATGGGGGAATACATGACACCCAGCGTCACACTGCCTCCTCCTTTCAACCTCATTCCATCCCTCAAATCCATCCTCAAAATCTTTCAATTCTTTCGCCGGAAGTACACCAAAAAGAGTACTGGAAACCAGGTGATAAACACGAAGCTTTTTTTGTTTTATTTGCATGTATTCAGACAGGTTTCTAACCAGGGAAACGCTAGATAAATAGTCTGTTAAAAAATTGGGTTCCAGATAGGATTTTAATTTGAAGGCATGTAGGGAGATTTTCAATCACCTGGAAACGTATTTACCAATTTAACAGAAACACTATGCTCTCCAGAGCATAGGCGCATGACAGAAACATACATGTGTTTTCCTTTGACCACTGAGGAGGTAGCTATGCATGGAACCATGGGCGTCGCCGGGATTTTTTCTAGAGGGGGCAAACACAATTTTCCCCCGAAATCCCTGTACTTTTCCAGCAAGTTCTCGATTTATCATTTTTCGAGGGTGGGCAGGGAGCGAATTTTCTTTTCCCAAACTACATACACATACATGGTTGTTTAGCGCCTTCTACGATACTTTTATGATACGTACGCAGGTATATAATTGGTTTTTTTTTTCCCCACGTTTTGACGAGTAGTGCGATAGCTCAGTCCATATAGAGTCGTGATTTGTCACCGCGAGGTTGCGGGTTCGAAACACTGTTTTGTACCCGAACTTTTTTTCTTTTCTAACCTGAGGCTTTGGAGGATTTTTTTTAAAAGGGAAATGAAGTTCGAATTTCATTACGTTTGAATTCATTTTTTTTTTGCTAATTTAATATTTTCTTCTCATGTTTTTAGAAAAAAGTAAAGTCCAAAACGCCATAGTGTACACCCATATGCGGATGTCGTTTGGGAGAAAAAAAATCGGGGGCAGGGACATTCCACTTTTTTTTTTTTTTTGGTGCTTTTCCAGGGAGGGAAGCGCCCCCCCCCCCCCCTTGCCCCCCCCCTTGCCCCCCCCTTGCCCCCCCCCCCCCCCGCAACACCAATACCGATTGGGCCCATATGAATGAATCAAATTCACATATTTGATGCCCGTCATTTTCCTCTTTTTGTTCCTCTCCGCAGCACTCAAGTCATGATCATCAAACAGTTCATGACACAACTGCCTACAAGGTGAGTTGTTACAATTTGCATTATGGTCCAGTGATTACGCTGTGCGACTCACGTGCCGTGGTACCTGGGTCCGGAACCTGACTGGGAGCACGGTGCTTGTGTTCTTGGGCAAGACACTTGACTACAATAGCTTCTCTCCACCCTAGTCAGCTAGGGTAGAGACCAGATTGAGTTGATCTCGAGCTGCTGCAGAAAAATGGTCTCGTGGCCTGATGAACAGGGGTAATAATTCTGAAGCACTTTCAGACCGTCGGTAAATGGCACTATATAAGCACCATGTTATTGTTATTATTAATTTCTCCTGTCGTTCCAGTCAGGAATAACTGAACTTATTTACTTTTTTTTTAAGGAGCTTAGTCGAGCACTTGCTGAGCGCTGCCTTAGAGCAACACAGATGGCACATGTCAAGAAGACACATAAAAGCAAATCCAAGCAAGAAATGGCTGCACTGAAGAAATCAGTGGACAACATCAGGTTTGGAAGGCATAGCCATTTATTATCCATCTTAACTTCATCAAGTTGTAAATCTACCCCGACCTTAAAATACATTTACAGTCGAGAATGCTGAGTACAACAAAACAAAACACAAAACTTGAATAATGTTGTGTCCTTGGATAAGGTAGTGTCCATCATTTGTAATTTGTGCATTAAAGTTTGTTTGAAGCAACAAAAGTGCTCAAAACCACGTAGGCCTAAACACGCGTGCACGTGTTTCGAAAAAGGATAACCTGACACGAAAACATACAGATTTTAGCCAAATGTGAGTTAAAATGTCAGAAATATCAGTTCAAAACAAATTCTACAATCAATTCAGTAATAACAGATAGAAAAGTTACAGTTGTAACAAATTATAAAAGGAAAATTAGATGAAAAATGATTTCATACATGACGTCTTGAAAGCTGATCGCAAGCACGCCATAGGATGCACGCTAAGCGCGGACACTATTTGGCAAGCTTCTGTCAACAATGTGACGTCATACAAGCATAGCCATTCAGATTGCAGTATGCTAATGAGCGGACACTATTTGGCACCGAACTGTTTTTGGCATGACATCAGCCATATTTCGCTCGTACCCCCCCCCCCCCCCCCCCCCCCCCCCCTGCAAACAGGGCGCTGGGGATGGCATTCTGGGTAACTTATCATGACCTATGTTCAAAGACATCTGGCTGCAGCTGTTAAGCCAGCTGTTAGCCAATGCGCGCAAATGCTATCCGAAAACATTCTCATAGAAATGCACACATTCCATACCGGACGTGATTTCTTTTTCATTGCGGACCATGTGGACAAATTGTGATCGTCGCATAATATGCAATTTGACCCATTGTGAATTTGAAACGGAGCCTGAGCAAGTGACGAGAATTGAAATTTACAAAACAGATAAGTTTTACAGATTTTTGAGAAAAAAAAAAGCATTTGTGAATGGGAATAAAAGAGTGATGACTCAGTCTTAACGGCCCTTTAGAATCTTGCAGGGTCGTGGCCGTAATGACTTGCAGGTCACAGGTCACGCAAAATCTATCCAATCAGAACGTGAATTCATCAGCCCTTCCCAGCATCCTATTTGCAGGGCAGGGGGTACTAGCGAACGCCCATATCAGATGGGTTATTTTTTCTTTGTGACCTTTATGTTCAGTTGTAGTGTATTTTTGCTACTAAGTATAATTTTGTTTTTCTTGTTTTTATCTCGGCAGTCAGGAAATGAAGGAGCTACGCCTACAAATAGAGAAGCTACTTTCCAGCAAGTAGCTACATCCTGCACAGGCACGGCAAGAAATCAGATTCACTGGTCTTGAAGTGGACGAAGGAATTGCCCGTTTCTCTTGTTATCTTAGACTTGATGGCAGCAATCATGTCAAGAACCAGTCACAGCAATAAATATTTGTACATTTAAACATTTTGTGCTTGAGACCTGTTTTTATTGAACGCTGTGGTAGAATGACATAGTCCGTAGAATGCCATGGTCCAGTGGTTATGGTGTTTGACTCATATGATGATACGTGGGTTCAAACCCTGCCAGGAACATGGTGTTTGTGCCCTTGAGCAAGACACTTCAGTACAATTGCCTCTCTCCACCCAGGAGTATAAATGGGTACCTGTGAGGGTAGAGGACTGATTGAGCGCTGATATTGGCTGCCGCGCGGTCTCATGGACTGATAAACGGTGGAATAATTGTAAAACGGTTTGAGATGGAACTTAATTAGTTTTAGAATAGGAAATGGGAGAGCTCTTTTTTTTAAAAAGTGTTTGTTAAGGTTATGATGAGCGGTTCTGTTCGGAGTTAAATGAAATGAATAGAAATAAGTTCCCACAGCTGTCCTTGCCAGATGATTTACAGCTGTTTCATTCTTTTTATTTCGAGGAGTGTTTCAATAATTGGTTGAAGTACTAAAAAAAAAGAAAACATCCAATCATTTAGCAGAATATGTTATGCAAGCTGCACTAATGAATATGCTGTAATACAATAAGTGCTTGTACTCGGGAAATATTTTTAAAGTGGAAATGTGTATTGTATTTGAAGCCAAAGGAGCAGTATATTTTATACGAAAAAGTATTATGTTCTGAAACATTTTTTAGGTGATTGCGTTTTATAAATATGCAATGCACTGTATAGTATGGGAGATTGGAAAATATTAAGATAACTATAAAAACACTTTTCTTTAAGGTTGGATATATTTCTCTATCTTGTTTGTACAACATTTTTAATACTATTTGGTTGTTTTTTTAATGTAGGCCTAATAATGTGTGATCATCATCAGTATTTTGTTTTCCTTTAAAAAAAAATGTTAATAATAACCTAGGATAGGATAGGGAAGCATATTCTGATGGTTCTTTGATAAAAAGATATGCATGGTCATTTTTGTTGCATATCCGTGAACTACGGAAGCTTGAAGTGATCATCCGCGATTCTGTGTTTCCAAATGAGACGATTTGCCAAGATATATCATGGAAACACTTCTTCCGAGAAAGTCTTCCCAAAAAGTATATCACAAAAAAAGATGTATTTTTGATATACAATTTCAGGGAGGTGTCTTTATGCGTATTGAATCTCAGAAAAAACGTCTTAAAACATAGGCCTGTTCCGTCTTGCCGTGATAATTTCTCACGGAAACACGGATGGGCATTTTTAAGTGTTTACGTGCTTTCTGGGTGTGGCAACTTGAAAAATAGATTTTCAAATTTAATTGATAATTTTCTAGCATTACATTAGGTGTGAGCTTTCCAAAGAGACGTCGCACGAAAAAATCGGCCCATGACAAGTAATCAATTAATTAATTACAAGTTTCCGTTCTGAACAGTGTGCGCAATTTCTGAACTGGAGCGCGCCATTTAAACCAATTTTTAAAATTGTCTAAAGGCCTGCAAAAAAAAAACAAGCAAATTTGTTTGCTACAGGACATTATATTCTCTTAAATTTCGTTCAGAAAAGAAATTCGACATGTTGCAAAAGCACCTATAGGCCAACCCCAACTTTAAGCCTCCGTAGTGAACTTCATATATTATAGATTTGGGATCACGTAAAGGCACATAAATAATGTTGTTAATTATTTTGTAGGGGAAAAAAGAGTCCCTCCTTTCCGTAAGTAAATTCTGTAAGTTTCCCAAGTTAAAAGTGATAAATTTGATAACAACTCGACATCCTGTTGTCATTTGTGGCTTCAACAAAGGAAATCAAAACTCAGAACTCTCACAGGTATTCAAGTTGCACAGAAAAATGATGATCAACATGTCATCTTTCATTTTCTTTTCATTTGTTTTGGTGGGTTGACCATTGACTTTCCGGGAAATTCTCACCCAAAAAGGACGACCCCTACTTTTCCCAAAGCGGAAAAGTGGCCATCTTGGAAAAAAATACCCCTCGCCTCCACAACATGGCAAAATAGCGCCACTTTTGAGCCTAATTGCATCCAAAATGTTCAAAATTGGAAGCCCCAAGTCCGGGCCAGAGGTTCATTGTCATTGGCCTAACTCTTCAATTCTCCAATTATTTTATGGCTCTCGGAACTCTCTATATAGAATATTTTGCGGGGTACATGTATAACTTTCATTCATGAGCTCGGCGGATGGGTTTAGGCCTATTTACCGGTATGCATCCTTTAGTGGGGGGCCAGGGAGGCCATGATGTCCCCAGTTGAACCTTTCACTAATTTGCATTAATCTGCGTTTTCCACTCGTGCAAAATGTTACAGATCGGATTCCCCGTCCGGGTTCACCTTGAATTTTTTTTCAAAAGCTATTCATAGAAATAAAGAAGTTATTCACTTTTACATGAGACATCAAACGAAAAAGGCCATCGACGTTCAGTTTTAGAACATTATTTCTTCACATAAATTGAATTATTCGTTTCTCGCGTACGCAGGACCGGTTCATTTTGTGCGCAAACTGAAGTTCCTTTATTCAAAGGGTTGCAGACGGCAAAATCGGAATAAAGTATAGTTGATTTTGGTTTTTTTCGTTAAAACAAACCATACATATTGAAAGTTCATTAGAAGATTTTTTTAAGAGCCCGGGGTATCATCTTTAACTTCCGCACGATATGCGACTTTTCGTTCACGCTTTCCGTTACGGCCACTTCTTTAAACGATGATCAAAATGACTTAACAAGGCACCTCAAGTGTTTATAGGTTTATCTTTTCTCTATTTAGGATAAATTATGGACTGTTTATCTTACTTGAGATTATCGTCGAGGGCGCGATCCGTGCGCGTAAGACGATATAGTGGGAACGGTTCGAAAGATGTCGTGTGATGTCGCACTTGTACTTCTATGGACCAAAACGGCGAGGCACCGGCGCTGCGTGCGAGGTGATCCACTATCGATCACTATCTGTAGGCCTATAGCATCTTGAATTAAAAAAAACTATACTTATAACTGCAGCCAACTATTCGACCTTCCTTTCGGATCTTTGTTTGGGATTTAATCGATCCAAAACATGGCCTAAGCTCTACGAAAATCGATACTACGTGGTCTACCTATCATTTATTAAAATGTTTTAGGAGCACCTTTTCTTTTATCATGATGTGTTTTTTAATCTCCTAAAAAAGTTTCAAATGATTTGAGAGGGGAATCATTTGAACTCATAATCGGAATGACCCTGTTGTCTTAATGCTAAAACTTTGGTTTGGTTTGTTTCCCCCTTTTTTTAACCATAAATATCAACGAATTGAACATCAAAAACTTTGCGAAGGGCTCTGAAGAAAGTGTTATTTAAGTCCCGAAAATCGATAACTTTTATTCGCCCAATTATTGATTTCGACTGTGCGTCATTGCAAGACCAGTTCTCTCTCTAGCAACTGTTCCCCTGTATGGCTTTGTGTAAAATGTACCGTTATGTCACGTTATATGCAAAACGCTACCCCAGCTCGTTTGGCACGGAAAAGAAGGCCCGATTAAAAAAATGATCCCTTGATGTTTTGCTTTTGACTGAAGCATCGACTCACTCAAGTTGTTTTCTCTCAATGCTGGACTAAAGAGCGATTTCCAACGGTGTCTGGTGTGGGTAAGTTGCAAAGTTTGTTTACAGGAAATAAGGCAACTGTGTAAGTTCCAAAGTTGTATATACTCTCTAAATTTAACAGAGTAAAAAAAAACCTCGAAGTTGTCCCCCTCTTTAGAGTGGGTTTTCACTACAAAAAAATGGGCCATGGTGAAAAACCACTCAAAGGATGCAAACTTCACTCTAAGAGAGTGAAGAAAAAACACTCCAGAAGAGTTGTCTCCAATAGGCCCCCTATGCTCTTTAACAGAGTGGTTTTTCACTCTTGCATTTAAAGAGTACCCGTTATACAGGGTGCGTAAAAAAAATCGAAACCCAAATGTCGGGATTATTGTTTTAGTGAAGTTCTGCGTGTAGCACTTTCAAAATCTAGGATATAAAAGCTCAATTCATAAGCTTTCTTTTAGTACACAAATCATTTAAATCACTCATGTAATTTATAAGTTACGGAATTTTAAACACAACCACCGTTTTAAAGTTAGTCCACGGATCACAAAAAGATAAGTGTCCTTTCAGCAAAACGAAAACAAATCGCAGGGATGTGTGTGAATTGTTTTCGTTTTGCTGAAAGAACGCACACCTTTTTTGTGATCCGTGGACAGAACTTTAAAACGGTGGTTGTGTTTAAAATTCCGTAACTTGAAAAGTACTTAAGTAATTTGAATGATTCTTGTACTAAAAAAAAGCTTGTGAATTGGGCTTTCATATCCTAGATTTTAAAAGCGCTACATGCAGAACTGCACTACAAACAAATAGTCCCGACAGTTGGGTTTCGTGTTTTTTTTTCACTCACCCTGTGTGCATGTAAGTTGGGTGCACTCTTAAAAGTTCCGTATATCTCTATGGGTCAGAATGACAATTTTTCAAGTCAAATTGACACTTTTCTGGGTCAAAATGACAATATATTTTCATGTCAAAAGCAAGATTTATTTCATTACAATTCAGTACTGATACTTTTCCGAGTAATTGCAAATGATCCTACGTGGCTGAAATGAAAATGTGATTGCTCATTAAGTTGTCTCGGAAAAGTTTTCGACTACATCACTCGGGCATGGACTGAGGATTGAGTAAGTTGTTTCTATATACTTTTGTGTGCTATTGAATCAGGAGGTATACACCGACCATCGGCTCCAAATGCAGCGTTCAAAGAGAAGCGATGAAGCCGGCCGATGCGAGACTCGACTATAAACAAGGATGGCCGGGATTGGGCTACCATACCGGGACATGCAGACGCAGAAGTCGGCCGGAAAACTAGAAATGTTCATCAGGAGAGCTCTCCCAAACAAGCCGATGAAGATTCCTCCTTCCTCCTTTCCTTTTCCGATACCCCCAACTTCCCCATGTCGAATTATTTTCATTTTAACCTTCATTTTCTTTAGTTCTCTCAATTTCTTTCTTTTATGGTATTTGGTTTGGCTTGCAAATTGCGCGCATGCGCGGCGGCTTGGCGTTTATTCTCTGTGAGATGTTTTGACAATCATTTTTTAACATTGACCCATTTTATTTGCCATTTCCATTGTAAATCAAACATTTCGTTGCAAACGAGCAGGAAGGTAAGATCAATCATTTATATGATTCTTGATTAGCATTATATAAGACGTTCGTCGTAATATATAATAAGCTAAAAGTTTGATCTCGAAACAAATTAGAAAGACGCACACGAATAGCTCATATTGGTGTCCCATTAACCTGTACCTCAATTTAAATTGACGTTATTGTCTTAAATAAACTACCCTACTTAAAAAAAAAAAGAAGCGAAAAACACTTGGAAAAATACTATTTGAAAAACAAAGTCTTGACTGATACAAACCTCAGATTGTTCATTTTATAAAATTAAACAGTTGTCATATTAATGAGGTTAATGTTTTTCTTCTGAAAGTGTTGCATAATTAATTAGTCATTCATTATAGCTGTTCGTTATTCATTTTCATTTATTTGTAGCTGTTTGTTATGAATCATGCATTATTCATTTTATTACAGCTGTTGGAACGTGTTTCTTTGGACCTTGTGCCAATGGTGCTTGCATTGATGACTCGGACCTGGTACAGTACACGTGTGATTGCACCGGCTCTGGGTACGAGGGAACTCTCTGTGAAACAGGTATGGTTCTGAGTGCGTGTTCAGTACTTGCAACCATCTGCAAATTGCCATATTTTTGGTTGTTTAATTTCTTATAGGCACACACACACACAAACGCTTAAATTATTGTGGGCCGTAAAAAAATTAATCAGATTAATTATTCCAGCTAAAGTGGTTGGATTTTTTTGAACACAAACACCGTTTTTAACCATTTTGATTTTTTATTTACTCGCCCTGTATATATACCACTCCAACTCAACTGGAACTCACTGGACGATAAACGCAACACTTGTTGTCCATAAAGCTTTTTTTCTGAATTCCTTGTTTCCACTTTAAGAAATCAATATATGTCACTTATAAAGGGCTCAGGGAGGATGCCGTGCTCCCCCCCCCCCACCCGGTACCCCGCCCCGCGTTTCCGTCTCCCGTTCTGCGCGTAAAGCCGATGGAGGGCGCTCTGGCTATTTGCGGGAGTTTCAGTTTGGTTTGTTGACGTTGATGTAATAATGCACGACTGCCACGAGTGAAGTTAAATGTTTTTTTCTTCTGGACGGTAGGGCTGACTAGTATTAGTTTTTTACCTTATTTCTCAGTGATATCATGGATGAGGTATAGTCCTTTGTTGAAAGGATGGTTGGGACGTTGGTACTAGTTTGGTTTTCAGTTTAATGTCATGGGACTTGACTTAGTGTAGGCGCGCTAGCATTTAGCAATAAGGTCATGAAGGTGGTGCTACTGTTATTACCTGGGGACTTTCACTGTCCTTATTTGTGAAAATGCTCTATACATTACATATGTACTCTTTTTTGGGATCTTGTAAGTTGTATAACGCACCCGAAAGTAGTTGTTATGGAATGAGTGTGAACCGTTGTCAAGGAATTGAGCATGACATGGGGAGGAGGGTAGGGGAAGTCACACTTCGGCAGAAAATTGTCCAATGACTTACTGATTTTTTGGTAATCCTTACTTTTAGGACCCCTTTCCTCTGTTCCTATATAAGGTTAAAAGACTCACCAAAACTGCTGAATAAATGACACGCAAAAGTGACATTCTGATATTTCTTGACACATTTGAACATTTGGCAATGACACCTTCTTGAATATCAGCAGGTTTGTTTTTGTAGAAAGAGGGCAGGGTTTTGATTTATGAGGGGTTAAAGACGATGATGACAAACAGAAAATACATTAAAAAAGCAAGATGGCGAACTGCAAAAAAAGGTAGGAAAGTCACATTTTCTTTAAAGGGCTTTCAATGAGTTTTCATGAGTTTGTCTGAAGAAAAAAGACTTCTTTAGCCTGCAAAAGTCACTTTGGTACAGGACAGTCGTCTGCAAAAGACGGTTTTGGACAGTACTTGTACAAAATAGAGGTGTCCTAAAAGTAAGGATTACCGATTTTTTAAACATTTTCTGTTTGTTTTATATCGACTTTTTGCTTTTTTTTTCTGATACCAGATGTGGATGAATGCATGGTTGGGACGCATGACTGTGTAGAGACTGGAAGCTTGTGTAACAACACTGTCGGATCGTTTGAATGCTACTGCGACTCAAGATATGTAACTGGAGCGGACGGGCATGACTGCATTGGTAATTTTACTGACTGACTGTCTGGTGTGAGCTGGGCAGTGCTGTTGTATAGGATTACCCCAGGGGCGTGTCATGGCCCAGCGGTTAAGAACACCAGGCACATGCTCTGGTGTTTCAGAGGCAACAGTGGCGTTGGTTCAAGCCCGGGTGGACACTTGTGCCCTTAAGCAAGGCACTGTTAAATGCCTTTTCTGGTCAATGTTTCCATCAAAATGCAATTGGAATTCTTGATTATTAACCATTATTGCTTTGTCCTTCAGATGGGACATAAAACCAGGGCCGCGTTTTGGCAGTCCTTGACCTGGAACATGTTTTGCTACGTCCCGGACCAGCCCAGACAGGGCTCTGGAGTGCTCTGAAACGTGCAAAACTAAATCAGGCCCACTTTACTCACAGTTTAGCCAGCAAATTTCTCCAAAAAAATCCACTGGGGCAAAGAAAATGTCCTCAGTATTTCACCAAGCAAGTTTGCAGACTGAATTCAATTTTTAAAAGAGTCTTTTCTTCAATATCTTGAACATGGGAGGGAAGTCAAGTGATTTCAAAATGGGGCTAAAGACTAGACTGGTACATGTCCAACCATGGTCCAACTATTTGAAAAGACTGACCTCTTCATTCAGTGTCAATAGTCTGGTGGCTTGACTATGGACAAATGTGTAGTAAATTGAGACTAGTTCCCGCTTCATGCCACATGTTTCTTAAATTCTTTTGGCATGGTTGATTGATGCAGTACTGAAGCTGTGTTGGACTGGTTGTGTTATGTGCCAGTCTATTTTCTTGTTTTGCACGTTTTCAATACCTTAAGTTTTGGGACTCTCATACACAGTATTGAGAGTCCAAAATTTTCGGACTAGGGCCAGCCATGACGTGAAACATGTTTCCATTTGCACCATGAAAATGCCTGACCAAATAAATAGTTTGTGACCTCATGGGCAGACGACTGGTTTGGTCAATTGTACACGATTTACATACAAAAGTCCGGCAGTTACTTTTCCAGTATGTTTCCTTGGCAGAGTAAAACTTGTTATGTCTCATTTCAACTTGGGTCGAAACAATGACGTCATTTCGGTGTAACCAAAGCACCATTGCCCAAGTGGTCTCGAACCAGAAACATGTTTATGGTCCTGCGGCCCAATGCGACCCACGTGTTTTTCCTCCCACAACAAATGATCAGGACATCAATTTCCAAAACCCTGAAGAAAAAAAAAACCTTCTGGAAACCATTATGGGGTCTCTAACAGCTTAACACTTGCAAAATTAATGGAATGTAGATATCCACTTGTACTATTGATTTAATGTTTGTATTATTAGAAACTGATGAATGCAGTGATAACACAGATGACTGTGATTCGGTCGCCACCTGCACCAACACCGTTGGGTCCTTTACATGCGCATGCAACGCAGGATACAGTGGATCAGGAAAGACTGGCCAGTGTGCAGGTATGTTAGGCCGTACCGTAACGGGCATTGTTCTTGACCTTTTGCAAAAGGTCTTTTAAAAGATGTTAGCCACACTGCCGTGTCCTCAAATTTCATTTCATTGTTCTATATTCAGGATATATGTGAAAGTCTAGTTCCCAGACGATTTATTTTTGAGACAAATTTTCGGATCAAATTTGTCACCTTGTTTTAGTGAATCAGTACCCCTGTCACTGTGGAGATTCTGCCAATTTTTTTTTTTCATGGTAAAGTTTTGAATCAAATCTTAATGCCGGGTTATTTTGGCATTGACTGGTCCCAGGCGTGGGATTGTTTTTCAGGAACCTCGATGCAAGACGAGTGTAGGCCATCATGTGCGGGTAGCATCCCCTGATATTTCCGCAGACAGATATGATTTGAAAACATTGTTTTCAAACTTAATAACGGGAAAATTCTGCGGAAGTTGTTTAGAAATCTTGAAATAAATGGATCTTTGCGGATAAACTTGTCTGCAACTTATCTTTAATGATTAATCAGATGACTCGTATCCATGGCTCTTGCATAAACTTTTCCTTAAAGAAATGTTTATCTTCAATTTCCAGATGAGGATGAATGCAGCCTCTCCACCCATACCTGTCACGCAGACGCTGTCTGCACCAACACCCAAGGATCATTCACCTGTGCTTGTGCCTCAGGCTTCACCGGCGATGGTCAAAGCAGCGGATCCGGCTGCACAGGTATGACTGCAACAGATTTGAAACGCCACGGTCCAGTGGTTACGGTGTTTGACTCATGTGCGAAGGTGCGTGGGTTCGAACCGTACCAGGAACATGGTGTTTGTGCCCTTGGGCAAGACACTTAACTACAATTGCCTCTCTCCACCCAGGAGTATAAATGGGTACCTGTGAGGGTCGAGGACCGATCGAGCGCTGATATCGGCTGCCGCGTGGTCCCATGACCTGATGAACGGGGGAATAATTGTAAGCGCTTTGAGATTGTTGATACGATGGAAAGCGGTTTAATTTGGGCGTTTCACAATGCAGCGTGCCACCAAGAGCCTGCCACGGAAAGTCAATAAGTTTACGGTCGACAAAACATGGCTCATTTGAGCGAGGGTCAGTACACAACTTGAGCTAATTTGTTATACAGGGTGAGTAAAAAAAAACCCAAACCCCCAAATTTATATTTCATATTTTAAACAATATGTAGCACCAAACATAATAATGACTGGAAAGCTAATTTCAAAAGCTACTTTTAAATGAAAAAAATTACTGAAACTGCTCAATCTGTTCAAAGAATATCACCATTTAAACACAGTGACTCTAAAACCTCTTTCGTCCAAAAATGCTATTTCAAGAATCGTCGTCACAATTATCTTCAAACATCGCCAGCGATAAAACCTCAGTTTAAAAGTAAAAAATACTCAACAAAGTCCTTTAGAAGGCCCGTCTTTTAAAATAAAAAGTGGATTTTATCGATCATATTGTTCACCTAACCAGGGTTTGTTAATAAAGACATTGTGTACTACAGTTGTTGACAGTTGTTGAAACAAGTATTCGGTGTCATTTTCTTTGCTGTTCCAAACAGTCAGAATACACACTAAACTGGTGTTTTTTTGCCCAATGGAGCAAGGTCCCGTAGTCTTTGACGCCTGCTGCAATGTGTTGCAAAGAAGGGCTAAATATAAAAGTAAATGAATTTGCATGTTTTTTTGTCTGGTTCTTTCACATTTCAGACGATGATGAGTGCACGTTAGGTACTGATAACTGCTTGGATTCATCCAGTCAGGGCCGCTGTGTCAACGCCCCTGGGTCATTCAGCTGTCAGTGTGAGGCTGGCTACTCGGGCGATGGAGTCACCTCCTGTACAGGTGGGCGGAGCTGATTTCTCATCAGAATGGGAGGGGGTAGTAGTGCGGGTAACAGACAGGGATTGGAAGTTTGACTTTTTTGCAAGCTGTTCTGAGTAGAAACATGTATCTTTACGTGTCATGTTTCCCATCCCGGCATTTTTTACCTGTAACTTTATACAGTGGAATGCCGCTATAACGAACATCGTGGGATCCACAGAAATTGTTCGTAATAGTGATCGTTCGGTGTAGCGATTTTAAGCTGCCGGTGCTCCGGTACTCATTTTTCAATAAATAGCGCGCTTCAGAACTTCACCCTGCACGCCCTGGTACTTCTAGTTACTGAAAGATGACTTTGAACACGTGCCGACTATTGAATAATGTAATCACACAGATAGTGAGCTTACTACCGGTACCTACAGCAATGGGTGGCTTTCCCCTTCTATTCCTCGGGGAAATAATAGCCACTTTTCGCTCTTCTGTTGACCTTTTTTCAACAGCAATATTCGGTACATTTGGTACACAAAAATCAAGAGCCAAGGACGATGTTCGGTATAGCCGAATGTTCGGTATAGCGGTGTTCAGTATAGCGACGTTCCACTGTATGGGTGATGGATGAGCAATAAGTTTGAGGTTTTTTGGGGGGAGGGGGGGATCAGGGATGACCTTGAAAATGAGTTTCCATTTTTCCAATCAAAATTTTTTTCTCCAAAACTTCGGGAATTTGGAAAACAAAACAACAATCCGGGGAAACTCAGGGAATTTGACAGGGTCCCAGAAGGAAAAGGTTTTCGCCAGTTTGGCATATGTGCATCTCTGTTGCATATGGTGAGGAAAGGATGGCTATAAGGGGACAAAGGAGGCCATCGCTTGTCAACAAGTTGCCTGGGTGTTATCATTATCTGAGTTGCTTTGCTGCAACCACCTCTTGACGACCCAACAACCTCGTTAAAGTGAAAATATTTCTCATGGAATTTTTCAAATTTCTCAGGGGAACATCAGGGAAAACTCTGTGAATTTTGTTTTCAAAAAGTGCTGGGAACTTGAAAACCATATGGAATTTAAGTAATGTGCGTGAAAATTGTAATGTCAAAATTGAAATTTTCAGCAGACGATTTGGCCTGTTTTTGTTTAATCACCGTTTTGTTTCCGAACACAGACGTGGATGAATGTTCTGGCTCCAATGGTTGCCACCCAAGCCGTGCCGTCTGCACCAACACAGTGGGCAGCTACACGTGTGCTTGTAACTCAGGATACACGGGGGACGGTCTCACGTGTGCTGGTAAGCTTCAACTTCAGACTATGAACCCTCAATGGGTGCCATATGTTATAAATTGTACCAAAGAGTTTGGACAAACTGTAATGTTGATGTCTCAGAGTTGATGGAAGACACAAATGTAATGCGAGTTCCCATGGAATTGCCCATTTGACGTACTTGCCCATTTGGGAACGTGTGGTGTGTAACACACACACTGGAGTCTTTACTTTTTCAGACGATCATTTCTTCCGGTTATTTTTATTATTCAGATGAGAATGAGTGTTCCCTGGGCAGTCATAACTGCTTGATGACTCTAGGCCAGTGCATCAACACGATAGGTTCCTTCAGTTGCGGCTGCATCAGTGGGTACACAGGGGACGGCCTGACTACATGCACAGGTTTGTACGGCCTTATGTACATTGTGAAATCACTCAAGCAAATATCCATCTTTCTGCTGTCTGCAATGCATACAGCATTATGCAGAGTTTTGAAAACCTCCCTTTCTGACTGACAAATTCAGCTACGCCATCACAGTAGTAAACATCACACAGTAGTAAGCATCACACAGTAGTAAACATCACACAGTAGTAAGCATCACACAGCGTAGTAAACATCACACAGTAGTAAGCATCACACAGTAGTAAGCATCACACAGTAGTAAACATCACACAGTAGTAAGCATCACACAGTAGTAAGCATCACACAGTAGTAAACATCACACAGTAGTAAGCATCACACAGTAGTAAACATCAATCAATTGACTGTGTTTGAACAATTAAGAATTCCCTTGTTAGTTGAACATATCCATGCTTTGACTGGAGGAGATCGATATGCTGGCTGTACGTATCAGTTACTTCTTTTTGTCTGTTGATGGTATTTGACTTGTCACAGTGTTTACATGAATGTGATCTGACTGTTTTTAAGCTCTAGCAGGATCTTCTACATGTCACTTGGTGGTTGGTTGGTTGGTCTGTCCATTTGTCTGTCTGTCCCCGAAAACTGACTATAATTTTTTTTTTGTTATTTAAAATTTTTTGTTATTTATGTCAAAGTTTCTTTTCCGCAATAGTTAGCTCAAAAATTCTACTCACTGCTAAGATGTGTAACGAAATTGGCCCCTTCTCAACTTGGACATCATTACATTATCTCATATATTTACTCATGTTTCTCCTCTTCTGGATTGTAGATGTGGATGAGTGCGTGACAGCTAACGACTGCAACCCTCTGGCAACCTGCAATAATACGGTCGGTAGCTACACGTGCACCTGTATAGCTGGATATGAGGGCAGTGGCAAAGTGTGCACAGGTAAGGCATTGCTTGAAGTACGTACTTTCCAAAAAACTATGCAATTAGTAAATATACCATGTATGAGCCAGCCATATTTTGTATATCATCTTGTGATAAAGAAATGGACGTTAGCAGGCCAGGCACACAAAAGGCACTCTTGGAGATAATCAAGTTGAAAGTTTTCGTGCTGCCATTTCTTGATTAAAAATCACATAAGGTTGAAATTTTGACTGATGACATTCGTTGATAATTAAACTAATATTGTGCATTTTTATGCGAAAATATTACTTAATTGTGAATTATTTCAATTTTTTACGACTTTTTACCGGGAACTTTCCAAGCCTTAAACGTACGCTTAAGCGGCATGTTAAATCCTTACGTCCTTTTGCCGGGAACAAAATTGGCTTTGCGTACCCAGTTGAGTGGGGCATTTGCGCACTTCGAACATTTTTTGTTACGTTAGTATTACACGTTAACGTTCTTTTGCCGGGCACAAATAATGAAAATCCTCCTCCGTCTTTTGTTTACTGTTAATTACGTCAGAATGACATAGCCCCTGGAGACAATATGTATATCAAATGAAAGATATTTCAAACCTCTATCGATTATCTGAAAAATCTGCATTTGACCTTTTGACCCATTTTTCGCCCTTATGACCTTCTTCCAGGCACCCGACGATATATTGTTTAGTCGGCCATGCAGACGAATACAAGTTATTGAATTTGTATGATTTTGTGTGAATTCTGATTACAGATGCTAATGAATGCGTGTATGGCACAGATGACTGTCTGTCCTCCAATGCGTTCTGCATAAACACCGTTGGTTCTTGGGAATGTTACTGCGATGTCGGTTTCACCGGTGATGGTGTATCAAGTTGTATTGGTGAGTTCCCCCCCCCCCCCCCCCCCCCCCCCCCCCCCCCCGATGTGACCCTGAAGTTATTGCTTTGCAAGTAGTTGTGTATATTAGAACTCGTAGACTGGTTCCCACTGAATAGGCGGATTGTAATGGAAGGACCGGAAACCAGCCAACTGAAATTTAATACAAAAACTGTTGGAATGATCTAAACCATAAGATTTCAGCGAGTTATTTCAGAATAGTGGATTTGTTTTTCTTTTCTGTTTACATATTTTCTGTCGTCATATATGCATTTTAACCCTTAGTCACTGTAGCACCCACACATGCTCTTGTAGTCTGGTTTCCTGACCCCACTTATTTAATAAGACGAAACACAGCAACTTATAGACTTTGGTGAATTATAAGGTCAAAGAATCAGTCTAGCAGGCTTGTACCCTTCACAGGTGTGTAATCAACTGCAAAGAAAATGCGGAATAACTAAATATTAAAAAGTAGGAGCACTTTTTTAAAAAAAGCTAGTTTTATCCAACGCTGGAAATTTTTTTTTTTTTCTTGAAAATGTCAGCACACCAGGAGCCACTATTTTACAGGATGCTTCAGACTGTCACTCCCTAACAATTAAGTAAGGTATTTTGTGATAATCTGATCATTTCGTTTTTGATGTTTGCAAATGTTGTATCTTCCCTTTAAAGGGAAAATACAACATTTGCAAACATCAAAAAATAAAACTACCAAATCATTTTGAAATACCTTGCTGGACTGTTAGTGAATGACAGTGTAAAGCATCCTGTAAAATCATGGCACCTGGTATACTGTCATTTTCAAGAAAAGTGGTATTTTTGTATCAATAGCGTTGGAAACAACTGGCTTTTTTTTTCAAATACTGGCCCCAATTGACCATCGCACTTGTTTGCAATCGATTACAAACCTATGAACGGGTACGAGCCAGCTAGACTGGTTCCCTGACCTTACAATTCCCCAATGTATGTAAACTGCTCTGTTTCTTCTTATATGGAGTCAGGGAACCAGACTACAGGAAAATGATCGTTTTTCTTGGTTTTTATAGCATTTTCGAACCCAAAACCTCAAAAAAGTCAGTGTAACTATATTTGCTATATATTTCCAACCCCCCAATTCCATCCATTTCTGAAAATTACAGCAAAAGCAAATGATGTATATTCCCTTTAAAGTTAGTGGAAACTAAGTGCCAGGTAGACTTATCATTTGTATGCATGTGATTTGAACAGATAATGATGAATGTGCCAACAACACGCACGGCTGCGAGCCAACGCTGGGTGTATGCACCAACACGGCGGGTTCCTACACGTGCTCCTGTCAAGCTGGTTACGCAGGCAACGGCTATAACTGTATCGGTAAGTGCGATGCCGCTTTCAGTACAAACAGATGTTTTCATGGGGCACTAATGTACAAGAAATCAAAGTTGTGATTGCCATATTATTATTGTGTAGAGGGGTTTAGTCAAATGCAAGAAGTTTTTGTCTGTTTCACAGTGGACATCCTTTATAATAGTGTCATCTTTTTTTTGCAAAGCATTTGTGAATGTGACTGCCCCAAGTTAAATAATTGTCAGCAAAAAAAAAAAACAAAACAGAGCCAAAACAGACAACAGGTAGGGGTCATTTTCTTGGCTCTTTTGTGCTAACCACACTAGCAGAAAAATTCTGTGCTAACCCATAAGCACAGAATCCTTAGTTACGGGATGTACGCATGCGCAGAAGCAAGTGAGTTACACTTACCGTAAGCACATCATTTTCTGCTTAGTAAGCAGAATGGTAAGCAGAGCCAAAAAATTGGACCAGGGTCAACCGTGTTCTTTTATCGTAATAAAGTCTTTTGTTCTTTGCCAACAGAACTCGATGAATGCATAGGGGTGACGTGTAGCAACCGTGGAACATGCCTTGATCTCGTCGGCCTTTACCTGTGCAAATGCGATTGGAGTTTCTGGGGAACAGACTGCGAATTAGGTAGGATGAAATATACTCACTACATATACAGAGAATCTAATTTGGATTCATTGGGGTCCGCTCATAAGTCCGACGCCTCATAGGTCTGACACCTCATAAGTCCGACAAAATCGCTTCCCCCGACCAAATGAAGGCCCATAAGTCCGACGCCTCATAGCTCCGACGCCTCATAAGTCGGACACCTCATAAGTCGGACGCCTCATAGATCCGACGCCTCATAGGTCCAACACCTCGTACGCTTCGTTTTTCTGACGTCGATGAGGCGTCGGACCTATGAGGCGGAATAAATAAATTTTATGCCTCATAAGTCTGATGCCTCATAAGTCCGAAATTTGGCACTTGTGAGGCGTCGGACCTGTGAGGCTTCGGACTTATGATATGGCCCCGATTCATTCCCATAACTTTCATGTACTGATAGCTGAGGCTATGTGGAGCTTGTGGTCTGTTGTTTATCTTTTTGATGATGTACGGGTGACATCACCATTCTGATATGGCTCTCTCATGACCTGGCCGATGTCCGGGTACCAGACAGTCGAGTGTCGCCATTTTAGTAGGCAAAGATTGTATCGCCCAGTAGGTAGTAGGCAAGCCTTCAAAGCTGTGATGGATGGCGAAACTGTGAGAAAACACGGAACCATCACCCAGTGCTGGATCTGCACCATTATGACAATCTCCATATAAGGAGATTTTTAGTATTACTCGCGAGAGGCACATACCATAACCATACCTAGAGGGGTGCTATAATAAACATTAAGTAAAATTGTTCAACAAAATCGTTGGAAAGTTATAATTTTGACTTGTTTTGACTTTTTGACCGAAAAAGGTATTTATGAATGGGAATAAAAAATGTGCTTGGCCAGTATTAAACAAGTATGTTTAAAAAGGGCTTGGGGCTGGTCACCGATAATGGCCCAAGCTGAAATTATTAGCGTCAAGACTCCAAGCCGGTTACCGGCCAAGCACATTATTTATTCCCATATTTAAACACTGCTCAGTGTTTAAAGGGCGATGTTTAAAACTGTTCGTGAGACCCCTTTTGCGTCACATGTGCAGTATGCATGCCATGTGCGCTGGCTACAACTGAGTGCTACACGGCCACTGAAATGATTTCCATGTTAGGAGATTCTGGCACACTGTGTGTCCCTAACCACTTTTAAACCACACTGTTATAAACGCTCCATCACACTTTGTATCACACGTCATTTATAATGATTTCATAAGACCAACTATTTTATCTCTTGACTTTTTTGTCAGAATCCAAGTACACTGACAGCATACCCCAGTACGCCGGCTCTCTCTGGTGGACGTTCAATGAGCTCAACACCACCGGTGACGACAAGTACGCCAACCAGGACGTCAACGGGACGGCCTTCAACGCAGACCCCGGCGTGGCCGTCCAGAACGACTACGGTATCTCCAACTACTCCATCCAGACCCGGCTGAACGGCACCGAGGATTGCCTGAACTTTGGCGACTTCTCCGGGCACTGCGTCAGCGAGCCGTCGCTGTGCACCGACGGGCTGACGGTGTCTGTCTGGATCCGACTCACAGAAGATGAAGTGACGGAAGCTGGGCCGGTATACATTCTCAGCTCAGGTGAAATAGATGCTAGCATTTTAGGAGTATTTTAGTAAGGCCAAAAAAAAATAGTCGGTCAGACTGAAGTTCCGGAATTGATTCGGCGACGAATTTTTTTTTTTTTTTTTTTTATGGCTTTTTTTTTCAAGCTTGTATTGTACAGACAAGGTGGGTACTATTTTGCTTTTTTGTGTCCTCATTATACATTGGTGTCCTCCATAATTTGCCTTGGTGCCCTTTATCATTTGCCTTGGTGCAATTTCCCCATTCCTTGGTGCTCCTTGGTACAACAATTTGAGGAGGCGCGGCAATAGAGGGCGCTGTTGTAGCTTCTGTGTTAATTTGAAAGAAAAAAAAGGTTGACGCGCATGATTAAAATCGACGCGCGCGCTGACCAGAGACCGAGTATTTTTTGGGGGGGGGGCCTAATATGAAACAAGGTTTTAATTAAAGTTGCATTTCTTGTGTTCTTCAACTTTTTTTTTCCTATTTTTAAATGTTCAACTTGTATGTTTTCTGAACACCAGTTGGAAAATTATTCTGAATCAGTGAACCAATTATTAACATGAGAGGATGTGTGAACAAGATCTGGCAATGTATGCTCGCAGGGGTGACAGGTTCAATTGTCAAGCTTTCTCCTAGTCTCCAACTGTGGACGTGTACACACGTCAGTGGTTCACATTGTTTTTGTACACATTTTGTATTGGACTTGAACTTGGCGGTTGTACATAGCCTGTCCTCATAGGAAATATCGCTCCGTGGGGGGGCCTCGGAGAAGTAAAATACAGGCAAGCAATTTTTCGTTGGGTCCGCTAATTTCTTTGATTTTTACTTCTCATGAATGCCATTACAAATTCAAAACAACTGTACAAAGTCTTGTGTGGTTTGGAATCTCCTCATTTTTTCCCCTAAATTTCCAATTGCATGCCTGCCACTATTGTACAAATGACTCTTGAGAGTCAGTACTTGTGGTGTCTGACATGATTTTAAACTTTGGCCGATATTTTTTGGCTTATTCAATTTTTTTTTAAGGCTTGCTTTGCCCTTTCTTGTCTGTTGAAGTGGTAACTTCCGCAGGTGCAAAACAACCAATTCAGACATGACCTTTGTATAACCTCTGACCTTTGGTCCGACCTCCATCCCAGGTCCCCCCGACTCTATAGGTTTCAGTATCTACCGAGACACAAGGAAGATCGGCTTTGTGCTGAATGACGGAACTACGGAATGGTCGGCTGAGATCACGGATGGCGTGCCCGCTAACTTGTGGAAGAATCTGGCTTTTGCTTGGAGCTCTACGACAGGGATGTCGGTACGGAGTTATTGAAGGGCAGTTAGTCTCCCACGAGTGCGAGTGGAACATGGTATATTGCAGTGCGTCTTTGTCCCGTATGGAACACAGACGCACTACGTTTTCCGTGTTCCACAAACCCCAGTGGGATAAAGAATTTACCTTCAAGCAAACTTGACGCACAGTACAGATGGAACACAATGTTCACAATTGTTACGTGTGGTTGATTTACAAATAGGTATTTTTAGTCAAAGTCCAATAAATGGACAATGCCATGGTTGGTTGGTCTTTTCTTGTTTGCTCGACAACAACTGATGACTGGTCTTTCATAATAGATACCAAGTAGAATTTTTGAAAAGCACACTTGACAAAAATCGACATTTTAAAATTGGTGATTTGAGTCCCCAGCGCAGTTGGCAAATGGAGGGGAGTTCATATTTCAGCATTTCTGTCCCTAGTGGATTGATAATTTGATCCAAGTTTTTTGGTAGATAACAACCAAGACACATAGCATTCTTACCATGCATAATAAGAAAATTTATGCAATCAGGTTTGCTTGAATTTGTAAAAAAGGAGAGTGGAGCATTTTTTTGGGACACCCTGTATATGAACTTAATGTAGATGCAGAAAACACAAAGTTTAAGCCCCAAAAGGATCATCACATTTGTTGCATGTTTTTGTCCATTTTGGAAAACACGACTCAGGGAGACCGTTTGCCTTTGTTGCTAATGTTCACCAATGTTGGTGGCAAACAGACACTTGCGGAAGATTGTCAACGTTGCCAAACGTTAGCGTTGTTCGTGTCTTACCCATGTCTACCTACTTTGACAGGTTTTCATCGATGCCGTGAGGCAGGTAGACGTCACGACCGGTTCCAACAACCCCTTGGCAGCCGTTGTCAACTATCTGACCCTGGGTTGCCGGCACAACGGAGCCGAAAACACGGGCCACTCCTCGGGGGTGTTTGACGAGATGGCCTTCTGGATGGATAGGTTCAATGACTCCTACCAACTGCCCTGGTTGATGGGAGGATGGGGTAAGATTGAAGCCTAGGAAATGAATTCTTGTAAATAAATGTTCATAAATAAAGTGGACAGTTTACCTAGATTCCTATTGGTCAAGAGCCCATCACATGGGTGGTTTTAAAATGCTGTCTAAACACTGCTGAGAATTGTTTAAAGGCACGTAGGAACATTGGTGATTATCCAGAAACGAACCTACTGGACAGAAACCTTACTCAAAGTGAAGAAAAGGATTGCCTCAGAGCCGCAAGTCAGATTTTTGTACACGTTATTCGATATAGATCACAGCTGTGGTTGGTTAAAAATACCAATGGGGATGGGCTTAACCCTAACCGCCCTGGATCCTTCAAAATTCTCTTTGCCAAAGGGAGGAATTTGGAGGATTGAGGTGACATGGCAAAGTGTGTTGCTGATTTCGTAGAATGCACTTTGTCAAGGTCTTGGATAGGACCTTGTGTTGTTTTTGCTCAGCCGTGCATAAAAATAGGCCTGGATTATGTTTGCAATCCTCCGTACTGCTCCAGGATGTCACTGGCCAAGCCTCAAAATATTGAGTCACTGCCGCAGCATTTTGCAGGATTCAGGCAGTGGTCACCCCTCCAAGGACCATATTCAAGAAATAATGGAGGAATTTGCAGGATTGAGGCTATGAGCTATTTTTCCATGAGGCCAATTGAAGGATTTTGCAGGATTGAGGCTACATCCTAGCAAAAAGGCCTAGGGAGTTAGAGTTAATGAATCGGTCTATAAACCCAACTGACATCTTCATGTTTTTTTTTTCTCCCACCAACAGATAAAGATGATTGCGTAACTGAGCCATGCGTACATGGTCAATGCTTTGACACAGGCATGGCCTCCTACAGATGTGACTGCGATCCTGGTTACAACGGCACCAACTGTGAAATTGGTAAAATGTGTCATTCTCTTAAATAGATTTAAATTCATCTGGGGCATGTTTTGGCGGTTGTAACCAATAGCTGGTTCAGTTGTTTGTGGGTCATTTAATAGTTGATAGTTTTAAAAACTTGCTTGTGAGGTAATAACAAGTGAATTTCTCCACTACTCAAGCTGCTAAAATGCTAAACCCAATGAGAAAACAAAGCAGTTTTTGGTTACGACCGCCCAAAACATGCCCCAGTTAGTTGCATTGAGTATGTGTTTTTCTTTAATGTGACCATCTTTCTTGATAGTTTGTTGTATTACATTGACTTTCTGGAGGACTTTGTAAAGACAAGTCCAGTCACGTGGTCACTGTTCACTCACCAGGCCCCCTTCAATGGAGAAACCATTGTGCACGCTAAAGCAACTGCCCCGTGAAGGATTATCTGAACTATAGCTAGCACAATGTTTCGCCATTGAAGGGGGCCTTAGTGATGGAATTGATAGCCTGCTCAGATGGGGCTGTACTAGATAAATGTGACGGTACGCTATCTTGAAATGTTGTGAGGAAAATGCAAGAGCTTGTTGAACTTGTTAAACTGATGTACATGTAGGTGAACAACTTGTCTGATGTTGACATGACATGGAGTTTCGGCTGGTAACCTGCTTTTATAAGCCAGACTTTTTTTGTGCTAAGCAAATTGTTGTGCTTAGCAGCACCGTGAAATCGGCCCCAGATCACTTCATTGGGAGTATTCATTAGTAGGATTTTGTATCCTCCAATTCACTGCTTTTCAAATTTAAATTATACGGTGTTTGCTATGTGTTTTTTGAGAACAGAAATTGACGAATGTGAATCCAACCCCTGCCAGCAAGGAGGGACATGTACCGACTTCATCGCCTACTACCACTGCGACTGTGTCTTTGGCTATACTGGTCATAGCTGTCATCTGGGTGAGTTATTATAGTATATCACTGTGTTGTAGTACTCATGCTTATACTTGTACTCGTACTGGAGTATTTTGTACTTGTACTTGAGTTGTACTCGTAACCACATGAAAAAGTTGACCTGTACTCGTTCTTGTGGCCAAGTATTGTACTTATACTCGTACTCATTGCAAAGTACTTGTACTCGTGGCAGAGTACTTGTACTTGTACTTACACTCATTGCAAAGTATTGTACTCTAGGCAAAGTACTTGTACAAGTACTTGTACTCATTGCGAAGTACTCTTACTCATACTCATGGCAAAGTCCGCATACTTGTACTCTTGCAACTGTACTCAACTACAACACTGGCAGAATATACTTCTGAGAGTCAGTCTGGAAAGTATGTTTTGTGTGCTTGCTTGAGTCTTACTCAAACCCACAAGTTGCTGCTCGCTTGTGAAAATTTTTGTAAGCAGAGCACCTATTAACCAGTTCACGTCGGACGACATGTATACATGCAAAGGTTTTGCAGTATTTGGAACGAATGACGGATAAACACGCTATGAGCGAGGCTGGAAATATCTGTCTGCAACCCGCTTGCAGCGAGCGAGGCCGGAAATATTAGGGTGTGCGACCTGCAGGTGACGGCTTGAACCCATCTGGTAATCAAGGCTCGTAAAAACAATCCTGCGCCCGGGTCTGGCCATGTCAAAATTGTCCCGGCGCGAACTGGTTAAGCAAATTTTCATCATCGTATGTGAGACTGGATTTGAAAAAGTAAATTCTATATATTTTAAAATTCTTGGCTTATTTAATTTCTGAAAATAGTTTTTCACATGCCAAGTACAGTAGAATGCAGCTTAAAGAGAAAGTTGTTTAAGCCCACAAATTTTATGTACAATCATATTAAGCATGAACAGCCAAAATTGCAATAATGTACAACAACTATGCCCAAACAATTTCTTGTGGACCCCAACGTGGTCAATATAGTGATGTTCTGCTGTATGAGTACCATTAATCTTTAGAAGGTTTATATTCTTCACAATTCTAAAACGATGTGTGAGATATTATTTACTGAAACTGGTATGTTTTTTGCCAATCCAAATTGCAGATTTGTCGCCCAACTATGACTACGCAAATGTGGTGACCCTCTTTCCAAGATTGTTGGGTAAGTACAGAGAGTAACCGTTTATCAAAAGGTTTAAACTACTACATTACATCAAAGGAAATGTTTTTCGGGCCTACCTTTAAGATCCAAAGACTCAGTTTAGTATTATGTACCGGTCATTCTGTGCTGATCAAGTCATGTTTTGTTGAAAATATTTTCAGTGTTTTATTGCAGTCCTTTTTCCAAGAATACTAAAATTCTAGGCATTTTGATATATAGAGTGGTATTTTAAGGAATCACGCTTATGTACCAAAACTGAGTTTGGAAATAAACATATGCAAGAAATTTCCAAGAAATTGGACTTCAGTTGAGTTCAAGGCATTTTGACATCTTCAGTGCACCTGCTTGTCCAAATTCTGCAATTCTTGCCCATAATTAGAAGCATAAGTGTTCATAAGTATTTCCAGATATTCAGGCTTTACCAACATAACACTTTAGCAGCTTATTATTAACTAGCAACACTTGGAAAAAAAGTTTGAACTCGACAGCGATTTTTGTTGTTGTTTTGTTTGTTTGTTTGTTTGTTTTTGGCCAGCATACAAATAATTACATACAGTTTAAAACCTTAGGAAGAGCCGGCAGTGTAAATTCATAGAGAGCAGTAAATGAAATTCCACTGTTTTAAAAAACTGCAACATGGTTTCTTGTATCTACAGTGACGGATGAAGTCCTTGGTCTGGATGCAATCCAAGTCCACCCCTTCCACCTCCTGGCCACCTACTACTGGCCCTTGAATGACCCCTCCAGCATCCAGATCGCTGGCAGTAACTACTCGGCTATCCTAGGCCGGGGCCAGTCCGGCCTGTACCCTCTCCTAGCCTCCGATGACTCCTGGATCAACCTGGCTAATCTGACCGGTGACTGTCTGAGCGATCCCGGGTACTGCATGGACGGGCTGTCGCTGGCCCTGTGGGTCAGGCTGTATGGGATGAGCTCAGGAGCGGACGGGATCGTACTGAGCACAGCGTCGACTGAGAGTAACGGACGAGTTGGCGTGTCGATCATGCTGAAGGCAAATAATGACATGGAGTTCAGAGGTGAGCGGATTTATTAAGATTGAAGTCACCATAGGAAAGCTGCGTTACGTCGTGAAGTAACTGGGTACCTTTGAGGGAAGAGATGGGGTTGATTTTAGCTGCTTTGCGCTGAAATGGCAGCATCGAGCTGTATACTCCCCAGGGAGCTGAGATTGTCTTTGGAATGTTTCATTGGCGCTATGAGCAGGGTATTAATGATGTAGCGCCTTGAGCACAAATACTGGTGGATAGGTGCTCTATATAAATACACATTATTATTATTGATAAAAGTGTAAAATATGTGTTTACTTCCAAAGTTGTGGATGGAGTCAACCCAGCCTGGGTCCTCCTGATCAGCTCAGCTGACATCGTCTTCAACAACTGGTGTCACCTGGCCATGACCTGGCACCCAGACATCGGCCTCGCGGCCTACAAGAACGGGGTCAAGGTCACCAACGCCAAACTAAGCAGGGAACCAGTTGGCGACACCAACATGATGGACAGTTTGACAATTGGTTCCAAGTACAATAACGAAACTGTGACTGGTATTCAGAACAGTAACGCAACGGCGACTGCGTTCCCCATGAGCGTCAGCGACGTCGTGTTTTGGGATCGTCAACTCCGGGACTGGGAAGTCAATCGATTTCTTGGTTTCACATGTAAGTCCAAATCCTTTATTTTGTGGGACACCAGACATGAGTCAACTTAAGGGAAGGATGCTAAATTAAACAATCGGTAACTCGAGGTTGAACCCTGAGGTACCCCATAAAACCTTGGTAACCCTCTTTAAAACCTTGACGTAAACCTCGAGGCTAACTGAGGTAAACCTCGAGGTAAACTGAGGTAAACCTCGAGTTACTGCTTGCTACAATCAGGCTGCCTGACATACCCCATAAAACCCTGTTAAACCTCTTTAAAACCTTGAGGTTAAACTTGAGGGAAACTGAGGTAAACCTCGAGGTAAACTGAGGTAAACCTCGAGTTACTGCTTGCTAAAATCAGGCTGCCTGAGATACCCCATAAAACCCTGTTAAACCTCTTTAAAACCTTGAGGTTAAACTTGAGGTAAACTGAGGTAAACCTTGAGGTAAACTGAGGTAAACCTTGAGTTACCGCTTGCTACAATCGGGCTGCAAGGATTGAGGAATTATAACATCTGATACTTTCAAGTGCTCCACCTCAGATCAACTTTATTTTACGCTCCATGTTCAAATATTGTTTTGGGGATACTTCTGCTTAACCCGAAAATAGAATGGATTCAACAGAATTTACCGTTTGAAGTGAATTAATTTTTTTTGGGGGGGGGGGGGAACCCTTAGTTGTGTGCACAAAAAGATTTTTTTTTAATTTCAATCATAATGTACAGTTTTCAGCAATTTTGTTTTGCTAAATTTGCCGATTTTCGTGTACATTTTTTTTGGGCTGAGAAGATATTTTAAGATTTCCTGAAATTGGAAAGTAGACACATTTGAAATGAAAAATCAGTTAATCCACTTTTGTCTGTACAGGCCGAGAGGAAGAGATCGCAAGCTTCGCTGACCACTACTGGGGCATCGACGGCTACGCGCGACGGGACAAGTCCACCCTGGCCAGCTACCAGGAGCCTTACGCTAGTCAGTTCAAGGAGCTGACCCAGGCAGGGGAGGGAGACGTAGTCCTGGCCCCTAGCTGGGATGCCAAGGGGAACGCGGTCATGGTGTACGGGGACGGCAGTGGCTGGCTCATGCTAGGTAAGGTTAACACTGACTCTTGGTTACTTGGTACTTGGTTGGTTCTTCTCCTAAGGACTTCCACAAGGGAGTATAACTAGGAGGCCAGAAACACCGGGGCAAACCCCTTCTCTTAGCAATAAGTGTTTATTTTACATGCGTTAGGCCTTATACAACACACGGGTTAACATCCCATCCAAAGGACGAAGCAATAATGGTTAAGTGCCTTGCTTAAGGGCACAAGTGTCCACGCCCAGGCTCGAACCAACGCCACTGTTGCCTCTGAAATACCAGAGCATGAGTCCGGTGCTCTTAACCGCTAGACCATGACACTCCCCTGGTCTTAGTCCATGACTGGATTCCAAGTTTGTTCGCCTAATAAGCGTGCCCAAGCTGCCTTGGCAGTAGAGGGCGCTGTCAACAAGGTAAATCGATCTTGGGAACTTTGGCAATGCTACCCAGGAAATCCTGAGCACACCTGATCATGTGTGTGAGTCTACTTTTGAGAATGAGCCAGAAGTTGGGAGTCATCGCATTAAAAACGGGCTGAGATATGTCAGGATTTACAGTCCTGATTTCAGCAATTTTTGACAGCATTTTTTCCTGATATCAGGATTTTATCCCGGGAGCTCTTATCTCTATGTCCAAGGTCATCTGGCTGTGTGCTTTAGGCTGGTTCACATGGTGTCCTTTTGACCACAAAGGATTTGATATGCCCAGCGTGTCATCCTATTTTCCTTCTCCTGTCAGGTGACTTTGCCGAGCAGTGCCTGAGTGACGTCAGTCTCTGCAGGGACGGTCTGTCGGCCTCACTCTGGCTGCGACTGGTCCAGGTCCAGGACAACGAGACTCATTTCCTGATCTCCTCCGGAGAGCAAGCCAGCCGGGGTTTCTCCATCTACCAGCGAGACGTGGACCGGCTAGGGGCGGCGGTGACTGACGGTAGGGTCAGATGGGTGGTGGAGATAGAGCACACTCCTTACATGACGGAAGAGGGTGAGTTTGACAATGGTGGTGACAAAGTGAAGCAAGTTCGGGTGAGGAGTATGATTTTTGACTGCCTTCACTGGAATGCTGGATCGTTGGACTACACTAGTGGACTATTTGGAACCAGAGCCCCCGGGCGAATTTTTTTCTCCCAAATGACATCCGCATAATGGTTGTTTAGCGCCCTCTACGATACTTTTATGATATGCACGCAGGTATATAATTATTTATTTCCCCACATTTTGGCGAGAAGTGTGACAGCTCAGTCGATAGAGGGTAGGATTTTGCACCGCGAGGTTGCGGGTTCGAATCTCGGTTTTGCACCCAAATTTTTTTCCTTTTCTAACCTTAGGCTTCGAAAGATTTTTTTTAAAAGGAAATAAAGTCCGAATTTCATAACGTTCAAATTCACATATTTTTCTAATTTTATATTTTCTTCTCATGTTTTTATAAAAGTTAAGTCCAAAATGCCATAGCGTACACCCATATGTGGATGTCGTTTGGGAGAAAAAAATTTGCAGCCCGGGGAACGGTTCCATCCCTGGTTACCAATAGCTGCATGCATCATCACGCACAGCAGGGGACCAGGATCAAGAAGTGTCCGGATGACGCTTGACCAGAATTTGACTGGAGGCATTTGGGTCATTCTATAAATTTGGGGTCCAAAGTGTGACATTTTTCCCGTCCCTGTTACCTTGGTACTTTGTAATTTGCCATTCAAGCATCATTAAAAGTGACTTCGAATGATTGTTTATTTGTTGGGTAGGTAGTTTGCTATTCATAATCACTCTTGGAGGATGACTGCATTAAGGAGTGCATCAGAATTATACAATCATAGATGTCAGATGTAACAGGGACGGGGAAAAAAGTGGACCCCAAATTTATAGAATGACCCATTTACAAGTTGCTATTAATGACCGTGCGTAAGCTACATCACGAGTCAACCACAAGTCAACTAATGGCCCTTGCCTGAACATAAGTCCTATCAGAATTGTTTTGGTAATAATGATTTTAGAAAAAAGAATAGAATAAAAGACCTTTTTAGGGATTTAGATGCCACAGTTGAAACAGATACCAATTATTTTTTATTTAAATGAAAAAGTTAAGAGTACAGACTGACAGTTGATGAGAACAGACATTATTTCTTTACTCTATTCATACTCTACTCGTTTACCGCAGCCACTGTCTACAATGTCGACTTTAACACCAATTATACCGAATTCACCGGCCCCTGGATCAACCTGGGCATTTCATGGACCAAGAGGGACGGCCTGGCCTTATTCATGGACGGCCGGCTGGTAGCCATCGATCCAACCGGTTACCGCAAGTATCGCAACACCGACGAGCAGAGCAAACTCATCCTGGGCCGGCGGAACGACTTCCTGGACAACGCGGCCAACTTCACATTCGAGGAGGTCGCGATCGTGGAGAGACCCATGGACACGTTTGAGTATCGGACCAGGCTGGCTATGATCGGTAAGCTGAACATGGAGGCGCATGGGTGCTGTTCATTTGCATTTAGTCAGTAGACTGATACATTAAGGCCCGCCCACTACACATGTAGGCAACAACGCAAGTGCCTCTCCAATGCCATACTGAATGTAACACACGCGTGTTATATGCAAGTGCGGGTATGTTGGAGATAGGTCAAATCAATCATCCTGAACAAATCTATTGATTCATTGAGAAAAACCTTGGTCCATGCAAGGGAAGGAGTGGTGCTAAATACCCTGTTAAATTATTCTGCTTGAAATGGAATCGTTCAGAAGAAAACAATCATCGGAGGTGGATTTAAAAAAGTGTGCCATGTATCACGGGCACACTTTTTCAAAATTTGACTTTGTTCATAAAATACTGCAAGGATTATTCGTCAACATGGACCTTGACGTACACTAACTGGCTCTGAATGAGAATCATATCCTGGGTACTGATTTAGGGATTGTAAGGGTGCAATTCAAACTATGATTCAGCAATTGTTGAACCAAATCACTAGCAAGAGAACCTACTTACGAGACCAAAAATCTTGCATAGGTTTTCTCTGTTTTCTAAAAATGTATAGCATCAACTGAGGTTGTTATGGTGTAATTTTGTTGCTTTCAATAAAAAAAGTGCAAGCAAAGCAAATGATCTTATCAGTGTTGTAGTGGAATACCTCCACCACAAGTCCATCACCAGTTCTTTCATTGAAATCACTAGTCTTTTCACAAGTCCAGTCACAAGAAACAGGGGGTCAACAATAAAAAGCAGTGCCTTTGTTGCAACTCATTTGAATGGCTTGTGTCTTGAATTGAGACTAGAGGACTCGTGATGGACATGTGATGGACATGTGATGGACATGTGATGCACATGTGATGCACATGTGATGGACATGTGATGGACATGTGATGCACATGTGATGGACTTGTGATGGACATGTGATGGACTTGTAATGCACATGTGATGCACATGTGATGCACATGTGATGCACATGTGATGCACATGTGATGCACATGTGATGCACATGTGATGGGCTTGTCTACAACACTGGTTCCTATATATATCTGTAAACTTCATATAACACTAATTTTGTTTTCTTTTTCTGTATCTTAGAAAACATCCATTACTCCGATGCGGCATATTTCTGGAATCCCAACGACCTGGTCGCCAACACTTTCAAGGTTCTGTGGGAGCATACTTACAATGACACAGTGGAAGCTGTCAGAGCTTCGCGGACCGTCACCATGCCTGATGCCGACACGGTGGACCTCACTGACGATGACTCATACATCATTCTTGGTATGTCAATGACCTTGTAAACCCTTACCATCCTAAATCCTTCAAATTCCAAAGTAGACACCATGCACGAACATTAGATGGCACTTGTGATCACTTCAGAGAACCTGGGGGAGGGGGGGGGCAGGGGGGGAAAACACTTTAAGTGTTTACTGGTTTGTACATGTACCGGGTGAGTCAAATAAAGCGGAACTCAACCCCAAAAGTTGTATTTCATATTTTAGAAAATGTGTAGCACCAACAATAATAATGACTGGAAAGCCAATTTCATAATGTAGTTTTAGATGAAAAAAATACTGAAATTGCTCAATCTGTTCAAAGAATATCGCAATTTAAACACAATTACCTTAAAACCTCTTTCGTCCAAAAATGCAATTTCAATAATCGTCGTCACAATTGTCTTCAAACATCACCAGCGATCATTTGCTTTTCATGCATTTTGATCCTTTCTAATATAAATAACACCACTCAAAATCCAAAGAAGATATTGTAACGCCAGCCTGATGAGCCATTTTGGCTCATGACAGACTTTGCTTACTTTGTTAATGATTTACATCTGTGTAGGTGACTTCAGAGACAACTTTGTCAGTGACCCAACGTTGACCTCCAGAGGGATGAGTGTTGCATTGTGGGTCAAACTTTCAATCGACACAGCAGCCAACGCAACCCGCAAATACATCATCAGGTATGGAAACACAAAGTCTCTTCATTTTTAATATCAGGTTTTGTCCTTTTGTCATTGTACAGGGTGAGTCAAAAAAAAGGAAACCCAAATGGTGCCCAGTATTTTTTCAAGAATTCTGCACGAAGCGTTTTCCGAATCTAGGATATAAAAGCCCAATTAATAAGCTTTCTTTTAGTGAAAGAATCATTGTAATCGCCCATCTACTTTTCCAATTATTGAATTTTGAACACAAACACTGTTTTTTACCTTGTCCACGGATCACATTTAAGGTATATGTACGTGATATTTCAATAAAAATGAAAACATGTCGTATCCTGAAAAAGATATCAGAATAATCCCATAAGTCTCTGGGGTAGCCAAGTAGAAGGCAGGGCAAGACTTTCAAACTCTTGACACTGTATGAAAAGCATGATAGTTTAACATTGGAAGCAGCAGGTTTTTAAATAAATGTTAAGATAAGTGCCAGTTATCATGGTTATGAGAGTTTTCTGATGTGTTTTTTTTATATGTGAATAGTTTGTGATTTGCTGAAATATCACCTACCTTTATTGTTATCCGTGGACAAGCTTAAAAAAACGGTGTTTGAGTTCAAAATTCCATAACTACAAAAGTACATGAGCGCTTTGAATGATTACTTACTGAACAAAATCTTATTAATTGGGCTTTCATATCCTAGATCTGGAAAGTGCTACATGTAGAACTTCTTTAATAAATAGGGGGGCACCATTTGGGTTTTTCCTTTTTTTTTACTCACCCTGTAAGCACTGTACACTAAAGAGAACCTGTGGCACTCTTAACCAGCTTGTAGCTGTGTCCTTCCTAATTCAGCTTCTTCTGCGAATAACGATGATTAGCCTCAAGTTTTTTATAAGACATTTGACATTTGTACGTTTGATGTTTTGATCCACTAACAGTTCTGGGTCGCAAGCACTATCCACTGGCATCGCTATCTACACTCTTGCTGATGAATTGACTTTCCTTATCAGCACCAATGAAACCACATGGGAGACGACATATTCAACCAGTGTAAGATATCATTTCTGCTCCATTTGATACCTGACTAACAAAACAAAAGCTTTTCTTCTTGTGTTGCATGTATAGTAAGAAGTACGCAAAGTGAATTTGTGTAATGTTTCACAGAAATTTAAAAAAAGGTACAAATGTCATATTTGGAGGCAACATTGACACGGTGTCAATATTACGTCCGAAATGACATTTTGTGCTCATACTTTTGGCAAAATACATTGAAATGATTTGAAGCTTTCTGCAGTAGTGAAACACCCAACAACAAATATTATGTAGAGTGACTGCCAGCAAGGCATTCGTACTTTTTATAATATGGTCATATGTCACACATTGTTCCCCAACCCGGTGGAATGACCCATATATGCAAGTGTAATTCACAAGTGCAGTCAGCCAGTGATTCATGGTACCAAGAGGACTGTAGGGCGCCCTCTGGGACCAATACAAACTAGACACTATGGGCTCCGTGCGCCAACGAAAGAGGGCGCCCTTTTACCTAGGAACGACGTCCCATGGGCGGGACATTTAGCCGGTTGACGCGCACCGTTCCTTGTGTGTGCCGCACGTACACCAGGGGATTTGCACTATGTACACGCATTGGTACGGCCGCGCGTCGCAGCAAAATGCAGTCAGGCAAGATGGCGTCGGTCGGTCACCCCCAACTGTTCCTTCTTTGCCGGTGAGGGGGTACTTGTGAACTGTGAGAATTTTGTTTCTCATCTAGAATTGAGGTCATAGAGGTGATACCCTTCACCGTGTACCCCACTTCTCCCCACCCCCAGGTCATACCCCACGACACATGGGTCAACATAGCCTTCACCTGGCACCTCTATGAACCCTTCGCTGTTTACATCAGCGGCCGCCCAGTCACCCCTACCTCATCCGTGATGTCACCGGCTAGTATCAACCAATCCCATCCCTTGCTTGCCTTGGGAAGGAGAAACGACATGGTCGGCGGCTCGGCTGATTACAAGATCCATTCCTTGGTCATCTGGGATAAGTATGTCTACCAGAAGAACGTTCACAAACTCTTGGGTGTGTCGGGTGAGTATGCACATACCATTACCACTGTCCCTGAATATGTACTTTTAACCAAAATAGCCAGCAACCGATTTAACAAAATGCTGCAACACGTCGCAGCCTGAGCTAGGACCGGACGTGTAACACGTCGAAAATTGAGATGCCTACCATACTTTTTGAGAAAACAGAGAAAACATATGCACATGTTTTGAGTCTAGTAACTGGACTTTAGCAACGCAACCTAATTCAACGATTGTTTTCTTTTGATTGAGACCATTTCTGGCAGAACAGTGTTCACAGAATTTTTTTGGGACAAGCGGTATCCTCACATTGAGCACAGGTTTATCTCATCGATTCGGTAGGCACTTTTCCAAGTATTATGACCGGTGTCGCTACGTGCCTTTATTAATTCACGGCTGTCTCCCATTGCAGAGGCTGAGCTGTACTACTTCCATCAAGCAGATTACTACTGGTCTCTGGACCCGCCCCTGTCCCTAGTCACTACCCTGACCGCGATCTCTTCCTCCGGTACCTCCTACGTGGATGACCGCCACCGCTTTGCACGCAGCTTGTCCACAGACGGCAAGGAGGGTTGGGCTAGCCTGGGTACCCTAGGGAGTAGCTGTCTGGCTGACCCTTCCACCTGCGTCAACGGCTTTGCCCTGGCTATGTGGATCAAGTTCAGCGACATACCTGCACGGAGGGAACGGTGTCTGTTCACAAGTGGTGCTGAGCTGACAAGTAATTCATTTTACTTATTTAATTCATATTTTTTGTGTGAACCTTTTAGTCAGGAGAGCCCCTCGACAGAGACTTTGTCTGTTTTGGGCGATCCTTCGGGAGCTGTTAGGTTCTTTTTGTTTTTCTTCTGTTCTTCAATTTGTATGTCTTGGTTTTTACTGTTTATCCCGAGAAATAAAGTAAATGTAAAATGTAAAGTTAATAGTCTGAGGCTTTGAAAATTATTGCTTCTCTTTGGCTTGACCCTCCTATGCAAACATACATTCTATGCGAAGTAGTCCTTTCAGTCAAAATCAAACAAGTGACTGTTTTCAACAGTAAAGAATTTCCGGCCTTCATAAAGCAGGATTGACTGGCTGGGACTGTTTAAGTAACTTGATACAGCTGTGCTTTGACTCCGGGTGAGTGATAAAACGGCTGTGACCACAACTTGCCTGGTTTGTCTGTTGATCCATTCTGACTAGTCACAGTGCTTGCTTGACATGTGATCTGACTGCTGGTGACTAGCCTTTGTTACGAGTATAGCAGGGGAAGTGGAAGTGAATTTAGACTAATTGTGACTGTTTAAATAGCAGAAGGGTTAAAGGTTTCTAAGGCCGAATAAAAAAAAAACATGTTTCTCGTCCGGGTTGTTGAAAAAAAGGAGGAAGAGGGGCTTTTTTTTTTCTTTTTTTTTTTCAAGATGGCCGCCATTTTAAAATTTCCTGCAACCGTTGGTGTTTCCACTGTTCAAAGACACTTTTGAAATGAAAGTCAAGCTGGACAAGAGAACTGAACATATTTACAGTGTCATTTGGAGTTGTATTGGTCTACAATGAACATATTTTGCAAGTATTTATTTTCCGATGAATTTGTGGACTTTTTCGTCGTTTTTTTTTACTGCATTTTTCAAAAATAAAAAATGATTAAAAAAATCCAGGCGGCCTCCAAAAAGTGAAGTGGGCGGGGACGAGAAACATGTTTGGTTTTTTACTTCGCCTAATTGACACTGAAGCAAATTCTTTTAAATTTGCAGAGAGAAAGATGCCTGGTGTTACATTCCTCAGTGTACATTTCTCTTAAAAATTGAATGGTTTTTTTTGTTCTTTTCCTTTTTGTTTAGATGAGAGAGGCATCGTTTTCCGTCAGACCCCAGATGATCTCCAGTTTCAGGTCAGTGACGGCAGCGACACGTGGTCCCTGACTTTCTCCGAGGACATGTTCACGTTCAACGAGTGGCAGTATCTAGCTATGGTGTGGTCACCAACTACCGGCCTGGCCGTCCACGTTAATGGCATGAATATTGCATTAAAGGTAAGCAGTGTATGTTGCTAAATTGTGTTGTCACAGGACTCTATGCCAAGCTGCTCATACTTAGGGACTCTCTGCATTAGAAAAAAATTGTTTGGTTTGGGTGCAGCAGCAAATTTGAACATCAAAGCGAGTCGCTGCGGATGTACACCAGTAATAATCGCGTGCAAGCACTTCTTCAGGGTCTACTCATAATTTATTGTCAAAGATTTGAAAAGCTGCTGTTCATACTGACGGCATACCTCTACTTTATAAATATGCACGACGTGCGCACGAGCGGGTTTCCCCCAGAGTAATGGCTTCTAATGTTGTTCAATTAATTAGTCTATGGAGTCGAGAAAAATGGTCAACATCGAGGTTTGCAAGAGCACTCATGTTGCTAGTATTACGACTTTTGGAATACATTAGCAAGTCAGTGGAATTTTTTGATTTCTACAAGTTTGTTGTTTTCCCGCCCAGTCTGAAGGCGCTAGAGATAGACGCACATCCGCCAGCTACTCTGACTTCACACTCGGCAAATGTGCTGACAACACAAACTATGCCCAGGCGTACTACGATGACATAATCCTAATACTGCCCCCTATAGGCGAGTCTCTGCCAACTGCCGCTCAACTGCATGGAGATCCAAGTAAGTAGTATCCCCCCCCCCCCACGACTTTTATTTATCACTTTCTCCCTCTTGTTTTTTTCAGGCGCCCAATCTATACTGCCTGTGCGCTTTTTAAGAACTCTTGATTTCATTTTTGTACCAGAAGAAATGAAAATGCATGTAGAGTAATAAGTAATGTTCACACCCATAATAACATTTGAAGGGCATAGTAGATTTGGTAACATACTTGAGCGATCAACTTTCATCCAAAAAATCAGAAACAAAATTTTACTTTAAATTTGCACGTTCGTCTAGATTTTGCTCCAAATTTCAGTTTTAGATTGCTTACTTAGCTTATTTCAGAGGTCTCTGTCACAGGAACTCCACATAATGTCTTATTTAAATTTGCGGACAAAATGATCCACTTTCATCCAAAAAATCAGAAACAAAATTCTACTTTAGATTTGCACATTCGTCTAGATTTTGCTCCAAATTTCAGTTTTAGATTGCTTACTTAGCTTGTTTCAGAGGTCTCTGTCACAGGAAATCCACATAATGTCTTATTTAAATTTACGGACAAAATGTTGAAAAACCCTTTTTTGTGTCCGCTTGATGCGGCAACCATTTGTTTTTTGTTTGCGTTATCTATACCTATTTCAAGCATCAAATTTTAAGCCAAATTGTCAAATATAATGCCTGGCGCTGTGTAAAATGTATGCAACAATTCATTTTGAAATATCATAGCTCCACAATTATACACATGACGGCCCTAGTACACAGACGAAGACGTTATTGGTTTGTGAAATGTAAGGTGTCACGCTTTAGCTTCACAATTATTCATATGACGGCCCTAGTGCGCAGACGAAGACGTTATGGGTTTGTACAACATTAGGCGTGCGTACTTCTTGTAATACACTCTCAAAACGCCATCTGTCATCCGTGCACGGAGTCCGTTGGACATTGTACTGAAAACATCATGGAATATTACAACTGATTTTTGACAATTATTGTTTCCATTTTACAGTATGTCATGGATTCATATCATCAGACTTGTATTTCAATCTGACATCGAGCTCGAGTGGGGTAGTCTCATCAAACACTCAGCCCTCAGTCCGGGGGGAGGGGGATGGAAGTACAAGAGCTGTCTCAACGCATCCTGGCAGTGGTTATGTAGACGTCGGTAAGTAATACTGCCATTATAAGATGGAATTTTGCGTCAGGGTGATATAATTCAAATTAGGTTTTGCCCTTCACCGACGTTTAAACACTGTATACTCAGTGTGTTACCTCCCAAGTGAAAGTCGCTTACTATTGCTGAAGTTTCATCACTCTACTACAGAGATTGCCAGCTGGTTTGAATCAGATTCAACCGGCCAGCCGACCCCGGTAAGCTCGGCAGTCGAGTGGTACGGTAAGATGTCTGCACTAGTAAGCAGCAGGTCGTGGGTTCGAGTCCCACCCGATTAGTTTGTGGGATGAAACTTTGAAACAGCAAAAACGACAGTGCGTCTTTGAGATTTGATGTTTGAATTGCAGGTGACTTCAGCGGTCACTGTCTGAGCAGTCCGTCCCTGTGCCCCTCTGGTGTGACGTTGTCTGTCATGGTCAAACTGGTTGACATGGACAATCTCCTGGACCTTGCTACTAACCCAGAAGGAGTGGGATACATCCTCAGGTGAGCCACAAAGCAACAACCAAAGAAAACTCACAACCAACTTTAGCCCAGGCCAGAATATTTTGTGAAATTGTGCTGTTTGAAACATGAGTTCATTTAGAAAGTGGTGAACTGTGCTTTCAAAATAACGTTGTCGAAATCTTTTTTTGTTATTTTGTTTTAACGTTAATTAAATAGAACAGCAAAGGACCAATCAAATCATATGGTATAAAATGCTTCTGGTTTCAATTGATGTTAGGCCTTTGAAATTTTGTAACCATCTGGTAGGTTTAAAAAATGTTTAGGGTTTAGTTTTTGGAGATGGCCAGCCTGGGGCTGAATGGCTCAACCAGTAGAATGCTTTCAGTTTCCGTAAAGTTTTAAAGTTGAAATTACAGTTTATTTGTTAACACTTTTGTAAATTGCGCATATCCTCTGCTATCCTTGTTCTATGTAACACTTAAAGTCAACCGAAGACATTCTTTACTGTGAAGGTATGAATTGTTCAGGATGTAAAAAATGACATTCTTGGATAAATTTCCTTCAAACTTTAATTAAATAATTGACTCAAAGTTTAAGTTATTCACACTGAATTTTTCCGCTTCCAGTTCTGGTGCACAAACCAACCTGTCCACTGGTTTCGCCATCTACGCCGATAATACAACCGTCACGTTTGAGGCCCACGATGGCCTGCAGCAATGGCTTTCCCAGGTCCAGTACAGTCTCACCGACAACTGGACCAGCATTGCGATGTCTTGGGACTTGGTGTACGGCATCACGGCATTCATCGACGGAGAGGTCCAGATGGAAATCGGTTGGTTCTCCTTCCTTTTTCTCCTTTTCCATTCCACACTCTGTATCTGTAACTGTAAAAACATCAACAGCCTGATGTAACGATATCAGTATTGACGGTAGAATATATCATTTGTCATTTGTGCATTTTTTTTTTATTTGAAGCAACAAAAGTGCTCAAACTCTAAAGACAGGTGCTTAACAACTAACCCGATAAAGTTTTAGCTCAGTGAATGCTGTATAATTCTGAGAAAATAATATTCTAGGATCTTGGTTTCAGTTCAAAAGTTTCCAAGTCATGTTTTGAATTGCACCCGGATTCAGTATCTGGGACACGTTCTCATTCAGCTGATTGCAGCTACGCGGTGTCATGCACTGAACTGACGAATTATAGCAACCGCCTGTGCGTCTTGTCAACGCTTGCACGCACCCATTCACGACTTCGCCAAATCAAAAACGAACTACTAGTTCTACTTTCCAAAAATTCGTCTTTAGACGTATCTTTGGAATTGATCTTTTATTGTTTTCTTCAAAATGACAGCATGCCAGAAAGAATAATTTCACAGGGAGTTTAGTGTCAAAGCTAGCTTTAAACCAAGTAAGCTTTCAACAATAATTTCGTCAGTTACTTTTTGGATAGCTGCAAATGATATATCTTTAAGATGCCAAAGAAATTATTGTTGACGGTATGCCGATTAATTGTTGAAATATTTGAATTTGAATTCCCGTCTGACAGCCGAACCCACCACCACACCAGGCCCCGAGACCACACCTGGAAGTTTCAACTCCAGCTCCAACGGCACCGCTAACGCGGCCACCCCCGGCCCTAGCCTGGCCCCACCCACCCCCAGACCCGATGCCAACACCCACCTCCATCTAGGCAAGAGGAACGACAGACCAACAGGCTACCTGAGAGCAGAGTTTGCTGACTTTGCCGTCTGGTTCTATCGGATGGATGCCGAGGATCCGGATGTGGGCCGTCGAGCCGGGGGCCAGGAGTGCCCGACAATAGGTCAGGAACATTCTTGAACAGGGCCCAATGTCATTGCTCTACTGAACTCAGTATTCCTTGTACCACCCCAAAACTGCCCTACCTATTATTCCCTGTACTGCCCCAAACAACCCCAGCATTCTATGATTTTAAAGGTAGAGTTAGTTATCATTTGTCATTTGTGCATCTTTTTCGTTTGAAACAACAAAAGTGCTCAAAATCTAAAGAAGGGTGCTTTTGAACGTTTAGCTCAGTGAACCCTCTTTATTCCGAGAAACTAATATCTTAGGATCTCGATTTGTTTAAAAAGTTGTAGAGTCATGTTTGGAATTACGCCCGAAATAAGCGTCAGGGACATGTTTTTGTTCAGTTGATTGCAGCTATGTGATGTCATGCACAGAACTGATTAATAATATCAACTGCGTGTGTACCTCGTGTCAACTCTTGCGCGCATCCATTCACAGCTTTGCAGAATTAAAAACGAACTACTGTCGGATATTTCCAAAAATGCGTCTTCAGACGCATCATTGGAAATGGCCTTCTTTTATTGTTTCCTTCAAAATGACAGCATGCCAGAACGAATCATTTCACAGGGAGTTTAGTAGCATTACCGTTTTGAAACCCAGTAAGCTTCTCAACAATAATTTCGTCATTACTTTTTGGATTGCTGCAAATTATATACTCTACCTTTAATGGACACTCTAGAGTATACGTACAATGTTATACAGTACATGCATATGGAATAAGTATAATCATAGCAAGTAAAGTAGCAAACTTATTACATAACCTTGATGTCAGAAATGTCAAAATGTGTTTGATGTATTCTGGGTTTTTATACAATAAAATGTGCATAAATATTAAGAAAAAAAAAATCTGGGAAATGCAGATCCACTTGTGTACATTTTGCAATAAGTTTTTTTTTTTCAACAGTGAGACCTTTCAAACTTTTAAATATTATTAACAAACCATTGTGCTGCAATTGCTTAATCCAGTTCACAATTATATATTTCTTTGATCTTGAGCAGTTGTGACAACCAATCACGAAGAGCTGGACAAGTACTCTGTCTGGACGGGAACCATTGAATGCGATGCTACCCATGAAGTCGACTGCACTAACGACTTAGATGAGCTGTTTGAAGTGGTAGGTCATTATCATCCAGCTCACCCATAATCAACACTCGGCCGTCAGCACAACTCACCAAAGTTATAATTATCAAAAACCCAACCAAATGCTTCCCAAACTCCAAGCCAAATTGACCACTGTCCACTCTCAAATCGGCCCAAAGTCTGGTCCCCAACCCCTTCCCCAGGTCACTCAATGCATAGAGCAAAGACCTGCAAATCGACTCCCATAGACCTGAATGGTAATTACGCGTACTTCAAAAAATTACTAAAAATACTCACAACTCTCCAAGGTGTTTGAGAACCAACCCACACATCGAGAAACAAGTATTCCACAGATGTTCAAAACATACATTCGGCCAAAAAAAAAAAATATTCGGTCTCTGGTCAGACCAAAGTTCCGGAATTGACGCGGCCACACGGCTTTTTTTTTTTTTTTTTTTTTTTTTTTTTCTTCTTCAAGCTTAGATTGTACAGACAAGGTGGGGTACTACTTTGCTTTTTTGGTGTCCTCATGTACATTGGTGTCCTCCATAATTTGCCTTGGTGCTTTCGATCATTTGCCTTGGTGCAATTTCCCATTCCTTGGTGCTCTTTGGTAAAAAAATTGAGGAGGTGCGGAAATAGAGGGTGCTGTTGGAGCTACCGCGGAACATTTTGGAAAAAAAAGAGATCGACGCGCATGATTAAAATCGACGCGCGCGCTGACCAGAGACCGACTTATTTATTTTTTTGGCCTTAATTAGGTAGTTTACTTTTAAATCTTCAACACAGAAAAGTCAAGATTCATAATTGTATTGTTTTTATGGTCTAAAATTTAAACTTCTGCAGGTATATTCTGAGGATGGCGTCAATAGCTACCTGTACGACACTGTCATCCAGCGTCTGAAGAACTACACAGCCACAGAGAAGTACTTGACCAAGGATGAGATAGAGATGATGGCAATTATGGTAGACAAGGTGGTCCACAGAGAGCTCCCTGTAGCTATGAACGTCAGCGATGCACAAGTGGATTTAGAGGTGGGTTGAAACGTCTATAATGGAATTCCCTAACTAGAGGCAGTTAACACTGGGATTTCCATGGATTTGTTCAAGCAAGCCATGTTAGGCCAAAAAAAAAAAGACTCCAGTTTCTGGTATGCGCGCGCGTCGCCGTAGCCATGCACGTCGGCAAAATGAAAAAGGTTTTTTTTCAATGAAAGATGATGTCTCAAAACCACCAAACTCACTGGTTTGACTGGAATCCTGCTGCTGCACAATTTTAACGTGTTTTTAGATGGGGTTATGATCAAGAATAAGCTTTATGTGGCCTCTCTGGACTCCCATATATTTGCACTAAGTTTAGTCGGGCATCATTTGCAGTCATCAGCCGACATTTGAGGCAAAAAAAATCAGGTAAAAAAAAAAAAGCTGTGTCGCCGCACCACTTTTTGGGCAAGCTCCATACCAGAAACCGGAGCCTTTTTTTTTTTTGCCTTAGGCAACCCTCTGCCCAATTTTGTTGCCAATTTCAGGACACCAATTCTTTGACTTTCCGACTGAATTTCATGATACTAAAATTGTGCACAGGATTTCCATAATTACTTTTATATCTGGGCTTACTCAGTTTGATTCACAATTCTTAAAAAAAAAAAAGGAAGTTATTTTGAAGTTTCTTTTTACTTTAACTTTATAATAAGGTGATGAAACTTAAGATTTATGATCAGGGGTGTTTAGAATTTGCCTGATATTACCTGAATTTAACCTGACTGCAAGTTTTCTTTCTGCTTTTCTTTCCAGAACATCTTGGAGTTGACAAGTAATCTTCTCAATGCGGACAGAAAGAGACGCTGGGTCAGCATACAACAGGTAAGATCTTATCAAGTACATGTCATCATAGGGAACAAGTAGTTACTGCTTTCCTTGATTTGAAAGTTTTTAATAGTCTATGTGACTCTACGGGGCAAGTAAACAAAAAGGAAACCCAAATCGCGCCCCCTATTTTGTAAAGAAATTCTGCAGGTAGCGCTTTCTAGATCGAAGATGTGAAAGCCCAATTAATAAGCTTTCTTTTAGTACAAGAATCATTCAAATCACTCATGTACTGAGTTATGGTATTTTGAACACAAACACCGTTGTAAAATGTTGTCCACGGATCACAGTTAAGGTTCGTGATATTTCAGTAGAGTGAAACCACTTCGTATCCTGAAAATCAGAATAATCCCATAAGCGTCCGGGGCAGCCAAATAGAGGGTAGGGCAGGATTATAAACTCCTGGCATTTTAAAGAATGTTGTTTTAACACTGGAAGCAGAAGGTGTTTAAATAAATGTTATGACAAGTGCCAGTTGTCGTGGTTATGAGAGTGTTCTGATATGTTTTTTTGATACATGGTTTGTTTTCGCTGTAAATATCACTTACCTTCAATGTGATCCGTGGAATTTTAAAATTTTAAACCTGGGTTTGTGTTTAAAAGTTCATAACTTGAAAAATATATTAATGATATGAACGATTCGTTTACTAAAATATAGCTTATTAATTGGGCTTTTATATCCTAGATCTTGAAAGCGCTACATGCAGAACTATTTTTTTTAAAAGAGGGGGGTGCCATTTGGGTTCCCTTTTTTTTTTTACTCACCCTGTATTTCCCCAATATTTTCACAACTAAGTGCCAATTTATACATAAAGGCAAATGCAAATTTAAATTTTATAATATCAAGGCAAGTATTCATGACTCCAAACAAAAAAAGTGTGACACGTTTCATTTTAAAAATTCAAAAATTTTAAAAACCCAGTATTTCACAACACTTTGGTGTCAGAATCTTCTAGATATTTTCCTCGCAAAGTAGATTTCTTACTGCTTAATCAATTTGCAGACTCAAGGAGGCACCACTAAGATGCTTAAAGACCTAGAGGACTACGGCATGAAGATTGCCGATCTACTAGTTACGCCTGACGGTGATCCCAACGACCAAGTCACCATGAGTGTAGTCTCAGAAAACATCAGTAAGTTACTTCAAGAGCTAAATAATCTGTGATTATATACAACTTGAAGCTTTGCATGGCAGATGACATAAAATAGACAAATTGCGCGTAACACCAATGTGGAAAAAAAATTTCTTCTTGGAAGAAGTGTGTTTCTGAAATGAACCGGTTGGTTGAGTGTAGAACTTGATGTTTCGGACAGTGTGCTCTGTCCGTCCTTAGGAGGGTTTTTAACCTGTGATTACATCTCATACATATTCATGAACCAAATGTGCTTTTTTTATTGGTCAATTTTCCAACGGGCCAGGGAAGTGAAAGGAGCCACCCTGCCCAATGCATGACACACACTGTCTCCCAACTGATCAGTAGTAGTACCAAAGAAGTGGTTTAGCGACGGCACGTAGCGTAGCGACTGCGCTCTCTAGTTTTTACTGTAACTCTGTTGGTTTATTCTTGTTACTTACACTTTGTCTTCTCTACAGTGCTTCATATTGAACGGTTTGACATCGGTTCTCTGGATCCAGACAACGGTCTGCTCTTTCCCGAGTATTCAGATCCGGACCTCCAATTCATCAACCAATCCTGGAATCAACCAACAGATAACATCAAACTGCCCAAGAACTTCTTTGATTTCACAACAGAGAGTAAGTTGGAATTTTGCTAATGTTCTCCACAAGGGGCTTTGAAGGGCAGTATCCGCTACTAAACTTAAATGCCGCCCTTTTCAAAATATTCTTCTTTGCTCTTGGAGAGGAGGCTAGTTTTACCATAAACAGGCAGTAACTTGAGATTTACGGGCAGTAATTCGAAATTAACAGGCAGTAACTCAAGGTTAACAGGCAGTAACTCAAGATTAACAGGCAGTAACTCGAGGTTAACAGGCAGTAACTCGAGAAAAACAGGCAGTAACTCGAGGTTAACGGGTCGTAACTCAAGGTTAACAGGCAGCAACTTGAGATTAACAGGCAGTAACTCGAGGTTAACAGGCAGTAACTCGAGGTTAACAGGCAGTAACTCGAGGTTAACAGGCAGTAACTTGAAGTTAACAGGCAGTAACTCAAGGTTAACAGGCAGTAACTCGAGGTTAACAGGCAGTAACTCGAGGTTAACAGGCAGTAACTCGAGGTTAACAGGCAGTAACTTGAAGTTAACAGGTAGTAACTCAAGGTTAACGGGCGGAGCTCTTAAATTTAAAAGCTACCTCAATTTGAAAACATGACTCATCATGAAGAATACCCATTTTAAATGCCCTACCAATTTGTAATTGACAGAGACTGGAGGGGGCACTTTAGTAGGCCTTGTCTTCAACAGCATCACTGAATTCATGCCGATGGAAACAACAGAAAGGTAAGCACACAATCTGACAGTAAAAGCAATGTTGCCGTCTTGACTCAAATGAATTCTCATTTGTATTTGAATACCTGTGTGTGATCTCTGGTTCTCACTCAGCTCAATAGCAAAGAAGACAATGTAGAGAATTCCACTTTGAGGTCAGCTGTTTGAGAGGGAAAAAACCAGAAATGTAGTCTACAGTTATGATACCCCTTAACTACTCCTATTTGCATATGTGTGCACCTCTGTAGCGTATTCAAATCATACTGCCTGGACTTTTGTATACCTGTGTGAGTGTACGTTAATCTGTTGATCAGTTGATTGAAGCGGTTATTTTCCCTTGACACAAGCGAGGTGGTTCACCTGCCTCGTAATATCTAATAGTTTAATCATAATAATTACCGAGAAGGGTCATTTGGGAGACATTCCCGTAGACTTGTCCGCAAAACTTTGTCGACCTATAACTTTGACCCATTCCAACTTTCACTATTTCTAAATGACTCCACCAACTGTCTAACTTATCAACAAACCAATCACAACCTCCTCTCTAAAGAATACCAAGTTGTGACATTAGGGAGACATCGAAACGTCTCCCTAATGTTCGGTGTCTCCCCAAGGTACAATTATTAACTACAAAATGTCTCCCTAAGGGTACATATAGAGTTGTAATAGAGATTTATAAAGCCCTAGAACATATCCACCATAAGGTGCTCAAGGAGCTACACATGTACCAAGCAAAAGGGAAAAAAATTAAGGAAACTAAAAATCGATATGAATTTAATATAAAACAAATTTAACAGAAAAAGCCGACAATCTTACAAAAGCAAAACAACTGAAGAACAGAACAAACGAAATAATTACAAATGGAAGGGTTAAGTGAAAGCTATCGACATGAGATGGGTTTATACAATGATCTTAATGGGGTTCGAACCGTGAACCACGCGAATCATAAGGCTTGGAATTGGTCACTGTTATTTCACTACAATGTATGTTTTTCTTTACGCAGTGAGCTACGAGACGATGCAGAAACTGGAGCCATGAAATTGACTAGCCGTATCATTTCACTGACTGTCGATCCTCCCCTGAGGAAGAACCTGTACAATCCTATTGAAATCACCTTGAGCAATGTTAAGGTGAGCCCCTCCCCCCACCCCCTAGCCGTATCGTGTCATTGACTGTCGAACCTTCCCTGAGGAAGAACGTATACAATCCTTTTAAAATTACCTTGAGCAATGTTAAGGTGAGCACTCATACCATCTCCCATCTCCCATCTCAACAAGCTAGCCTCCTACAACTCATAAGCATCACGCTACTTGCTACTGTAGTTCCTCAAATGCCTATAAGCCTGAGGTTTATGGACAAATTATGGCATAACTTCCACAGTCATTTTTATATGTGACCTAATTTACAGTGTACAGACTGAAAATTGACTATTTTACTCATCGTTGTAAGGCCTATCAATGCCAAAATTCTCAATGTTTTACAAGAAAAACACAGCTTTGTGACCTATTTTTGAGAGTCCGCCCAATTCCAAAGAAAGTGGGCAACATTTCTTCAAAATGGCAGGCAAACCGGAGGTGATATGTAACAAGAAGTTACGAGAATCTTTATCCAAGATTGTTAAAACATTTTTTAAAAGGCACAGTTCACAAGTTCAAACTGCAGCTGCACAACAAATTTGTCGCATAAGTCTTACGCATGGTGTGACTTACCCACTGTTTTCTGAATCGGCTGTTGATCTTGGGAACATTTTTGAACACATTTTTGTCTCAGCACTGAAGAGTCTACACAAACACCTTCAAGGCCCACAACATGCATGTGCAAGCTAAATTTATAAGAAGATTGTGAAGAAATGTGACACAATGTGTTGTAAATACTAGTCCTTCCAAAGCTTACGTGTGAAATGTGGAGCATTAGTTCACATTATATTGCAGCGTATTTGTACTTTTGGGTGGAAGTTGGTGCTCATAAAACCTGTTATGTTTACCTGTTTTATTTTTAGGCTCGAGAGAGTAACATGGAGCCCGTCTGTGCTTTCTGGGACTTTGATATGGCGTAAGTACTGTCAGGCCGTCACTCTGTATAAAATAGGTACAAATTGTGACAGGGCTTCAGAAAAAAAAGCAAAGGTCCTAAAAAAAGGGGGGGGGGAGGTGGGGAAGTTACAATCCAAAATGTTTGTTGTATAAGATACAAATGATTGTTTTATATTGTAAGCCAATATGTTGGCTCAAAATGGTATCTGCTCAAAGTCTCCTGAATGGCAACTATTTTAAATCTTTACGATATAAAAGACTTAAAGAGCTGTAACTGTAGATCAATTCCACAATTGGTTGTGTTGGGGTTTTTTTTGCATAGAATTGGATCCACAGGGTGGTTTAGGTGATTTAAACCGGCCCTTCTCTTGGTAAAACAATACCAGATGGCTGTTAAACCCCCTCTTGACAACTAATCCCCCCCCCCCCGACCCAAACCTGGATCCGTCCCTGGCTGTGTGAAGGCTGTTTGATACTTCACATAAATTTCAGTGGCAAGCGAATTTGTGATTGTAGACATCGAACGTCACAATGCAACTTTAATTGTGAACGTCATGAAATTTGTTTTTTTGTTTTTCGCTTCAAGTATGAAGCAACCTTGAGGCCGCACATGCAAAAACAAAGAATCTTTGAAATCAAATAATTTTTTTACACAATCTTTTGAGGAATGCGAATTTTCTTTTACCTGTCTGTGCTCATGCATTTAATACATCGCATAAATGCTTCTTGCATCATGTAGAAACACCATCAATGGAGGCTGGAGCACAGATGGTTGTGAGGTCCAATCCAGCAACGACACACACACTGTCTGTTATTGCTATCATCTGACCAACTTTGGAACGCTCATGAAGCCCATTCCGATGGAGGTGAGTTACAGCAACGTTGTACTTGCTTGATCCAATACCTCGACTCTAGTAACAAGTTTCAGTGACTTGAGTCAACTCGATTCATAGCGGGTAAATGACTCGACTGCCAAAGATTGAAGTTGAGTCAAAAAGCATGTTAACACTTAAAGGTACAATACAACAATTGCAAACATCAAAACACAAAACTACTGAATTCTTTTGAAATACCTTACTTGACTGTAAGTGAATAAAAGTCTCAAGCATCCTGTGAAATCATAGCACCTGGTGTGCTGTCATTTTCAAGAAAAGTAATATTTTTGTATCAATTTCCAGTGATGGTCGACTGACCATCGTCGGAAAAAAGTGACTTTTTTCAAATACTCCCACTAATTCAGGTGTCTGCACACGCCACATGCACCATAGAAAACTCCTGGACACGGAGTAAAACGGTAGAATAAAAGTTGTTGGACGTTTTGTCAACTTTTCAACTTTTTATGGTTTTTGACCAAAAAGGTATTTTATGCATGGGGATAATAATGCGATGGGGCATTTGTAAACGTGATGTTTGAAACCAGTTAGGGGCCTGGTGGCCGATAATAGCCCTCGTCTTCGGCTTGGGCCGTTTTCGGCTTCCAGGCCCCTATAACCGGTTTTAAACCTCAAGAAATAGCCCAAGAACATTCAGCTTGAATATCCTGATTCCATTTGTGCATAATCACCTTGTCTGTGTTTTACAGGAGATCAGTCAAGATGTCATCAATCTGCAATATATCTCCTGGGCAGGGAACGGTCTGTCTATGCTAGCCTTAGTATCACTGCTTCTCATCTTCATTTGTGTCAGGTAAATAAGCCTATAATTCTTGAGGTGTAATGATTCGCATTTTTACAGGTAAATTTTATGTAGTTGTTCATGTCGTTGTTGATTTGCCAAAAGCAGCCAAAACAGATCGTGTCCCTTATATTTTATATGAGATTTTCTTCTTATCTGTGCTTCCTTATTTTGCAGCAAGCTACGTACCATTGTGAATGCTATCCACGTCAACTTGATCATAGCCATGATGCTAGCCAAGACTGCATACCTCGTTATACCAGTCATCAAGGATGATCAGGTAAGGGGATAACGATATGTGATGTGTTCTGTCAAAAATGGACTCTTTTGGGCACTGTCAAGATATTTTTTTTTACATTGTTTGATTTTTTTATATAGTATTGGTTGTATTTTAATATTGATGGTTTGATTTCTGAAAACAGAATTTTCTTGGGAAAAATTTGCTTATTAAACCGGTTCAAACCGGGATTATTTTGAAAAGAACAGAATGAGGCGCGGGATTATTTTCATTCGACCTCAAGCCAGGCGGGTTGAAGCTATCACCCCGGGCAGTACACTCATATTTCCAGCCTCGCTCACTGCGTGCGGGTCGCTGACAGATATTTCCAGCCTCGCTCCCTGCGTGTTTATCTGTCATCTGTTCCGAATACCGAAAACTTTTGCGTGTATACACGGCCTCCGGCGCGAACTGGTTAAACTTTGTGATTTTGCTAAAAATATGAAAACTGAGAAATTGGCCTGCTATTAAGTTTTCAACAAGTCATTTAAAAGGATAACGTGAAATTGGAAAAGAAACAAAATAAATATTTTGATGACATCGCCATTTCATGCTGTGCTTAGAAAGATCTAGTTTTGACTGAACACATCACACAAACCCAACCAGTATTCTATAGGAAAAAGAAAAATATACATACGCAGAAAAGAAAAGTTCCAGTTTTGTGAGATTACTGGCCGACCTTTTCAGTTTTAGATCGTTTCAAAAACACTTGCTTGGCATATTTCATGCTGTCGATGTTATTGCCACTGACTTTTTACTATCCAAGTATATATTTCCAAAGTAATGGGTTTTTTTTTTAAGGTATAGTCCATCATTTGTAATTTGTGCATTTTGTTCGTTTGAAGCAACAATAGTGCTCAAAATCTAAAGAAGGGTGCTGAACAACTAACCTGATGAAAAACAACATTCTAGGCTCCGATTTCAAAACAAAAGTTGCTGAATCATGTTTTGAATTGGGCCTGAATTCAGCGTCCGAGATACGTTCTCACTAGCTGATTGCAGCTACGCGATGTCGCGCAACGATCCGACGAATTATAGCAACTACGCGCGCGTGTGCATCGTGCCAACGCTTGCGCGCGCTTCGCCAAATAAAAAAACGAACTATTAACGGAATTTCCAATAGTGCTTCTTAAGACGCACCGTTGGAAAGGCCTTCTTTCGTTGATTTCTTCAAAATGACAGCTTGCCAGAAAGAATAATTTCACAGGAGTTTAGTCCCCTTACTATCTTTCAACCAAGTATGTTTTTCAACAATAATTACGCCAGTTACTTTTTGGATCGCTGCCAATGATGGACTCTGGCTTTAATCTTGTGTCTATTTTTCCCCGGTCCAGACTGCCTGTACCTCCATCGCTGTTGTCCTGCAGTATTTCTACACAGCGACCTTCTCATGGATGCTGGTGGAAGGCATCCATCTCCTGGTGGAAGTCAAGAACCCAGTCGGCAACTACTTCAGACAAAAGTCTCGCTACTACCTCCTGATTGGCTGGGGTAGGTGACCGAATTTGCCGAAGCGATATCTTAGTCACTGGCAGGATGGATACATTGACTAGTAGTGATGAGCGCCTGTAATGAGCCCATAGATAAGAAAATTTGCCTAAAAAATGGTAGTCACTGTGGGTTTCTGCAAACATACTGTAAATGGCATAACTTACACACATACTCACAAAAGAGATTTATTCACATGGTGCTACCGCAAACTTATCTTGTCTTAGTATCTTTCCACCATGCAAACCTTCAAATCTCGGCATAACTAAAAACTGCCATTTCACAGCACAATTAAAAATATCAAATTAGATTTTGCCCTTCACCGACGTATAAACACTGTATACTCAGTGTGTTACCTCCCGAGTGAAAGTTGGAAAAAATCACTTGGGTGGATACGTCGGTGAAGGGCAAAACCTAATTTTATCACCCCGACGCAAAATTCTATCCTATGAACAATTTTAAAAAAACGTTCTTGATTCTGGCCGGATTGAGCCTTATTTTCTTATTAACTTGCGGATTATTGAGCTCTTCTGCTTATTGAACAAATCAATGAGAGTGAAAAACAAAGAAAGAAAAAACGAAGGCTATGCTGACTGCATCATAGCCTCTGTGTGGCGTTTTCATTTTTGTAAGTGCAGGTGTATGATTTGTTCTGCGTCTTTGCACCACCTGCTTGTCAGAAACAAACTTGTCTAGCTTGACTGAAAAATACCACTCTTCTGTGACTACTTGATTAACTTTTCACGGTCTTTTTTTGCATGGTCTTGTGTGTATAGGTCTGCCAGTAATGATTGTTGGTACCACGCTTGCCATTGCCTTTGAGGGATACGGAACTGAGGACAGGTAAAACTAAACCGTAATGTTCTCACGTGATAACCCAAAACTCCCCCACAAAATTCTATTTGAATGCATGTATGTCGGTATGTTATAGGCCATACTACCTATATTCTCACATCTGATGTTTGGCCTCTTGAACAAAGACATCGACAAAATGGAGAACCCTCTACATATAGGGCTGATAGCTCAGTTGGTAGAGCACTGGAACGGCAATCTGGAGGTTGCAGGTTCAAACCCCAGTCCAGTCAATTTCTTTGTTCAACAAAAATAATAAATATTTTCGATCTCAGGCTGTGCTCCGTGGTCATACACCAGGCATGCAACTTTTCCTTGGATCCGCTGATTTCCTCGTTTTTTACTTCTCATGAATGCCATTACAAACTGTACAAAGCCTTGTATGGTTTGGAATTGCCTCGTTTTTTCAAAATTTCCAGTTGCATGCCTGATACATGGGTCGTATCGCGGCTGCCTAAGAGGCCTTTATTTGCCTTCAGCTCGGCCACGTTGCAGCCGAGTGCTTCACAATTAGCCCCCAAATTATTCTTATAATTATTACAAATATGGTCAAAATATGGTGTGTTATCTGTGTTACATCGTTAATCTGTTTTACCCTAAAATATCATGCTGCATTGCATCAGAAACTGTCTTAAACAACTAGAGGAGTCAAAACAAACATTATCAATAACCAAACATTATTCATATCACTGTGGTTACTCTGAGCAACTTCTTCTCCTTTATCTGCAAATATATCCGAATGTCATAAAAGTTTACCAATACAAGAAAAGGTACTTTCTATAATTTGTTTTCCTTGGACATATAATTTAATCTGATGGCTCTATTTGTGTCACCATGTCTGTTACACCTCTTGAATCTGAGCCTGTGATAATGTCTGGGTTTTGTTATTCTCCCTCATTTTTTACCCTAGTTGTTGGATGTCCATAGAGAACGGTGCCGTTTGGCTGTTTGTTGGACCCTGTGTCTTCATCATTCTGGTGAGTTGGTCAATTTGAATAAGCGGATGATATTGTGACGGAGCAGTTGTGATCATTTTACGTGCCTGTTCGGGTCGTTTTCGTGGTGCGCGTGGCACGTTTGGTGTGCTCAGCACGTTTGGTGTGCTTGACGCCCGGGCACGTACTGCGCACTTGGTGCGGGATCTCGCAACTGGTTATAATCATCAGTGTTTAAAACACGTAGCGGTGTTAAAATTGTGCTTTTAAAGCCATGTAGGATCATTTGCGATTACCCAGAAAAGTATCTACCAATAAACATGTAATGACACAAACCCATATTGTCTTTGCGTGAGCATCAGACGCTGTCGGCAATACGTTTGAATGTCCCTCCCAGTGGCGCACCCAAGGGGAGGGCCTAAGGGGGCTTGAGCTCCCCCCCCCCCCCCCCAGAGGTCCATTTTTTTTTTTTTTTTTTTTTTTTCAATTTTTTTTTTTTTTTCTAGTCCCACGATTTGGCCTTGGTGAGATGAATGTGGCCTGTTTTTGAGTAGTATAATAGGGGTGTAAGTGGCGCCACCAACGTCAAAATAGGCCGCCCCTTCAAAAAAAAAAAAAATACAACTTTTAACAAATTTGTAAAAGACAATTTTTTGAGCCCCCCCCCCCCCAACCAAATCCTGGGTGCGCCACTGGGTCTTCCCCAACTCTCCCTTTGTAGTACACGGAGTCTATTAGGTGTTTGAATAAATCTTATTCAGGTGTAATCGATTGATGAATAGTTTTTGCATTGAATTTTTCTGATCAGGTCAACCTGTGTATTCTCTACATCGTGTGGAAAAGCACTCTCACATCCCCTGAAAGAATTGAGAAGTTGAAATTGCGCAGGTAAGATGTAACCCCATCTTTACACTTTAGTTAAAACCCCCCTCTCCGGCTGTTGGATTCAACCTTCCCAGCAGTCAAAATCAATTGAGTTATTGTTTTTAACAGTTTAGCGCTCACTGTCCACGTAAAGCAGGATTGACTGGTTGTGACTGGTTATGTAGCTTGATGCAGCTATGCTTTGACTGTAGGAGATTGGTATGCCAGCTGTACCTACCAGTAATCACGTTCCGTTTTCTGTTAACGGAATTCGACTAGTTACAGTGCCTACAGGAACCATGCAGCTCCCTAACTTGAGACCGGATACCTGACCTCATTTCACACATGTCATAGGTCATAGGTCATTAGGCCAACGATACACTGGTGGTTGCAGACCAGTATTGCCATAGACTTCAGTGATAATTACGCGCACTTCCAAAATTATTAAAAATACTCACAACTCTCCAAGGTGCTCGAGACACACATCAAATTAAAGCTTATTTCATCATCTTTCATTTTCCGTTCAATTTTTTTTTAGGGTTAACCATGACTTTTGGCAGAAAATTCCATCCAAAGATGATCACCCCTAAAAGCAGTCCTGAAGCCCAGCGCCAATTCGAAAAAGGATACCTACGCTCCATTGCAAAATAGAACAATTTCAGGGCCTAATTTCATCCAAATTTCACAGAAAAATGAGCTCGCAGTCCTCTGCACGGCTTCCACCCTTCTTTTTTTTACAATTTCTAAAGTTCACGGTCTTAAAAATGCTCTAATAACGGAGAACTTGAGGGTATGCAAATCATGATTTGGCCGGCGTAGGCAATTTTTGGGCGTATTTACTGGTCTGCATCCTGGTAGATCTCAAACTCTACATCTGCCATCGTGAGAAGTGTTGAGGCTGTTTTCAGACTACCCTGACGTGTGTTTGTCATTTCTCCCCGTCATTTTGTGTAGTTCCAGCCTTCGTGCCTCTGCCATCCTGCTTCCATTCCTTGGGTGTTCCTGGGTCTTTGCCATCCTACACATCAACTACAATAACATCATTCTGGCTTATTTCTTCACAGTGCTCAATTCACTCCAGGTCAGTTTTGAAATTTATTCCAATTTTTCTTCCCCCACTTTCACTCAGAAGGTAACACACTGAGTTTACAGTGTTTATACATTGGTTAAGGGCAATACCTAATATTGAATTTACACACCTCGACGCAAATTCCATCTTTTGGATAGTTTCATTGCGGTACCTGCTGTTGCATCAGATTCGTACCTGAACCAGCCAACCGATCCCGTTAGCTCGGTGGTCGAATGGTAAGACGTCTGCACTAGAGAGCAGGAGGTCGTGGGTTTGAGTCCCACTCGAGTGATTTTTTTTTCCAACTTTCACTCGGGAGGTAACACACTGAGTATACAGTGTTTATATGTCGGTGAAGGGCAAAACCTAATATTGAATCCAAATTTGTCATGTTTGAAGAAGAAAAAAATCTGTTGTATGTAGTATTTCTGGGGAAAAAATCACCACTTTATTTTCCAAACTGGAGAAAGGAAGCCAATTTAGAATTTGTATAGCATCTACAGTTTGAGAAGTTCTAGGGAAAAAAGTGCAAAAATTTACAGAAAAACCTGTAGTTAGTTGCATGCCATGTCTTTGAAAGTTATTACGGAAGCTGATTTTCCACATGCGAATTTTGAAATTTTGAAATAGTTTGTTTGATGTCATAATTAAGGCTTCAAACCCTCCCTGCTTCACATTTCTTTGTCAAAGTTATTTATTTGTGTAAAGAAGGGACCACAGTAAATGGGAGTACCTTTTATTGGCACAATTTTGATAATTTTGCTAGATATCAACCTTAAAGGCACGAAGAAACACTTCCAATTAAAGGGAAACATATCTACCAATTTAACGAGAAATTCCTTGCGCAAAGTGAAGATAGGACTGGTATCAAATACCCTGTAAAATTACTCCACCAGAAATGGTATCGATCGGAAGAAAACAATCGTTGAAGGTGGTTTAAGAAAATGTGCCCGCAGGCAGGTTTTTTTTACGAGCGTTAGCAACGAAATCCAGTTGCATGAGCTACAGGACCCAAAAATTCTGCATACCTTTTCACAGTTTTTATCAAAATCTAAGTGTCCACTGAGCTGAAATTTCAAGAATTTAGTTGTTAGGCAGCCTTCTTAAGATTTTGAGCAATTTTGTTGCCTTAAACGGGGAAAAAAATGCACAAAAAGCAAATGTTCCTATGTAGCTTTAAGTTTAAGACAAACAAATCTTTTGTTTTTGTTGGTCAGGGTGTCTTCATCTTCCTGTTTCATGGCCTTGGCAACAGGGAGGTATGTTCAGCATCAATTTTTGTCTAAATTTCAATTCCTTCAAGTTTGAGTTTGAGTCTTCATTGAGATTTGATACTTGGCACATTGATTTATCCTACGTTCCAGTAAATAATCAGTTAAATCAAAATAATTCTCGTCAATAGAGAGGATAGTTTGCGCGACCTTCGCCATGGCAAGATTTGATTTGTTTTATCGTGATTTGTTTAAAATAATAATTATGATTTTCAAAGACCTTTGTTTCTAATTTTTAAATGTTCACCATCTTGCTTTTGAATGTGTATGCTGATGTGGAATTTTCCTTTTGTTAATATTAAGCATATGAGTTGTTTTACTCGTTCAAAATGGTTAACCTTAAAAAGAAATAGGCCTGAGAAATGTTTTTAATAGAAAAAAATTGTCTATAATTGTTTAGATGACAAACAAAATTTAAATGAAATGGAAGAGGTATACATTGTTACATCAAAAATAATCTTCATTCTAAATATTTCCTTTTGATACAGGTTCGTTCTGCCATCTTGAAGAAAGATATTGAAGTTGAATTCTCAAGGGTGGAGCGGGTCTCAATTGTAAGTTACAAAGCTCCTCTTGAATCAGTGCATCCCAAGTCTCAACCCCCACCCTAAAATCCTCAGGCATGCAACTTTTCCTCGGATCTGCTGATTTCCTTGTTTTTTACTTCTCATGAATGTCATTACAAATTGAAAAATACTGTACAAAGTCCTGTGTGATTTTGAGTTTCCTCGTTTTTTTTAATTCCCAGTTGCATGCCTGAATCCTCTATTGAAGCCCATTATTAAAAAAAAAATCAGAAATTATTATAGAAAACTTAAACAACCTTATCTGAAGTTGAAGTTTGATTGAAGTTCTAAACTGCTTTCTGGAGGTGATATAAGGAATTACATTCCACTATGCGTGAAACCGACATTATGTTACAATAGCGCCATGCTTGAAAACATGATTCAAAGTATGCGCCAGGTACATGCCATAGGCTTCACACTGATTTCCTAATATCGCAAGTAACAACTTCGGAAACATCAATCAATAATTTAGAAATATGGAGCTACAACACAATGCAAACATGTTTATCTCTACCTAATTCAGCCATTGCTCTTAATACAAAAATGTCCATTTCACACCCCCACTTGTGCCCAAAATATATTGTATTGTGATTTGTCAAAAAAGTGGCAACTAAATGATATCGTGCTTTGGTTCAACTCTTTAATCTACAAAACATGTGGAGCACCATGGTCTAGTGGTTACGGTATTCAATTCCAGTGCGATGGTACACAAGTTCGAACCCAGACTGGGAACACGGTGTTTGTGTTCTTGGGCAAGACACTTTACTACAATTGTCGCTCTCCACCCTGTGAAGGTAGAGACCCGATTGCGCTGATCTCAACCTGATGATCTAAACAGGGGTAATAATTGTGAAACTTTTGAGACTTTGGTAGTAAGTGCTTTTTAAGCACCACAATTTTGATTGGTAGTATTTGCTAATGTTCAACTGATTTTGGTACATTTTCAGACACCCAACAATATGCACATGAGACCATTGTACAATAGAGCTCCTAGGCCAGCCCCTGCTTGTAAGTATACATTAATTTATCTTACTTTTTTAACTCTGATATATTTAGATTTTTATTGGCGCCAGCAAAAAAAGTAGTTGGATATTCTGGATTTTCGTATCCCAATTTTCTAAGAGTCTTTGTTCTTTTTGAGGATTAACTTAGGTGTTGTATAAAACAAGTAAAGAATGTTTCACATTTGTGCTATGGAAAGTAATTTCATTCGGTGACAGATGGAATGTTCCATTCCACGAGGCGAACATTACGTCTGTCACCTCATGAAATTATTCTTACCATTGCACCCACAAACATTCAATATTTGTATACTCCCACATTTCATTTATAAGGGGAAGTGTGGCCTAGTGGTTAGGGTTGGTGACTCATGATCAGAGGGTCAGGGGTTCGAATCCAGCTGCTGGCCATATGTTGTGTCCTTGGGCAAGCCACTTCATCCCCACTTGCCTCTCTCCACCCAGGAGTATAAATGGGTACCGGCATTAGCTGGGGAGTAACCTGTGATGGACTAGCATCATGTCCAGGGGAATAGAAAGCATTATTAGTTGTTTCAGGCCAAGGAGGCCCAGATATAAAGGCCTTCCTGATGGGTCATATTGAGCTGGCTCATGACGGACTTTCTTTTTATCCCATTTCTGAAATCAGCAGACCCAACTGTTAATTCAAAGATGAGGATTTGAACCACTGGTACTGTTGACAATGAGTTGGTTGAGATTGGTTGCAGCAAAGGATATTCAATTGTATTTCTTATCATTTTTACAGACGTCCCTTAATTCCACAAGGAGAAACGCCCTGGTAGTCTGCTTGAGATTGCAACATTGTCACTTGAAGATGTTGTTATTTTTTAGTGCAAAAATTCTAGATTGACAGTTACACACCATAACCGATAAATAATTATAAGAAGAGATTTATTGTACATTTTATATCAAGGACATCGTAATACATCCTGTTTTGTTAGCATTTGATGTAAATATGTTTCTTTAGAATCTTAAACCTTTTTTTGTGTCTGCTTGATTCCTGTAATGAAAGCTGTTCAGAAAACCAACACTTGTTTCAGTTCGCATTTTTAATTAATATATAATTAACAAAGCAAAGCGTTAGATGCTAAGAAAGATTGAACTTCTGCAGTGTGCTGACCCAGCCTTTGATAAAGCAGGGGTGTGTGAGTCACCACTGATAAAAAAAATCGCTGAAAACAGCTGAAAAAGGAGTTAAAAAAACCTGAACTTTGGAATTCTCCTTTACTTTTGTACACAGCAAGTGAGGGAAAAAAGCTGAAATCCAAAACAAAAAAGCCGAAATCAGCTTTAAAGCTGAGATTTCACACCCGTGCAAAGACTGGAGAGATTTCTAAATTGTTGCAAAAACGTCTCGCCATCTTACAACATCAAAAAAGCACAATCATTGAATTTAAAGGTTGTATATGTAAATGTGTAATATGCTTTAGGGTCCCTTAAGCATCTTTTTAGGCAAATTTGAAACAATGTCATTTTTTGACCAAAAATTGAAAAACGGCAAGAGGTTAGCCTTACATTTTTGATGAATTTTGGCCAAAAAATGACTTTTCTCCAAACACTGCAGAACTTTTCTTAAAAAGCTCATCGGTCTATATATCTGATTAGAATGTGTTTTAGGGTTCTTTCAGCATCTTTTAAAGCAAATTTGAACAATTTCATTTTTTGGCCAAAAATTGAAAAACGGCAAGGGGTTAGCCTTACATTTTTGATGAAATTTGGCCAAAAAATGAATTTTCTCCAGGCTTTGTAGAAATTCGTTGGAAGGTAAGAGGAGCATCAATTAACATTGAAACACCCAATATTTTGAAGATTTGAGCAAAATTCATTGATTTATTTTGAGAAAATCAACACTTTTTCATTGATTTTACCCCAAATATTTGTCGAAATGTCTTATCAGATTGGCATATGCTTTAGGGTCCCTTAAGCATCTTTTTAGGCAAATTTGAAACGATTTCATTTTTTGACCAAAAATTGAAAAACGGCAAGGGGTTAGCCTTACATTTTTTATGAAATTTGGCCAAAAAACGACTTTTCTCCAAACACTGCAGAACTTTTCTTAAAAAGCTCATCGGTCTATATATCGGATTAGAATGTGTTTTAGGGTTCTTTCAGCATCTTTTAAAGCAAATTTGAACAATTTCATTTTTTTGCCAAAAATTGATAAAAAGGCAAGGGGTTAGCCTTACATTTTTGATGAAATTTGGCCAAAAAATCATTTTTCTCCAAACACTGCAGAACTTTTCTTAAAAACCTCATCGGTCTATATATCGGATTAGAATGTGTTTTAGGGTTCTTTCAGCATCTTTTAAAGCAAATTTGAACAATTTCATAATTTTTTTGCCAAAAATTGATAAAAAGGCAAGGGGTTAGCCTTACATTTTTAATGAATTTTAGCCAAAAAATGAATTTTCTCCAAACACTGCAGAACTTTTCTTAAAAAGCACATCGGTCTATATATCGGATTAGAATGTGTTTTAGGGTTCTTTCAGCATCTTTTAAAGCAAATTTGAACAATTTCATTTTTTGGCCAAAAATTGATAAAAAGGCAAGGGGTTAGCCTTACATTTTTGATGAAATTTGGCCAAAAAATGAATTTTCTCCAGGCTTTGTAGAAATTCATTGGAAGTGAAGAGGAGCATCAATAAACATTAAAACACCCAATATTTTGAAGATTTGAGCAAAATTCATTTATTTATTTTGAGAAAAACAACACTTTTTCATTGATTTTACCCCAAATATTTGTCGAAATGTCTTATCAGATTGGCATATGCTTTAGGGTCCCTTAAGCATCTTTTTAGGCAAATTTGAAACGATTTCATTTTTTGACCAAAAATTGAAAAACGGCAAGGGGTTAGCCTTACATTTTTTATGAAATTTGGCCAAAAAACGACTTTTCTCCAAACACTGCAGAACTTTTCTTAAAAAGCTCATCGGTCTATATATCGGATTAGAATGTGTTTTAGGGTTCTTTCAGCATCTTTTAAAGCAAATTTGAACAATTTCATTTTTTTGCCAAAAATTGATAAAAAGGCAAGGGGTTAGCCTTACATTTTTGATGAAATTTGGCCAAAAAATGAATTTTCTCCAAACACTGCAGAACTTTTCTTAAAAACCTCTTCGGTCTATATATCGGATTAGAATGTGTTTTAGGGTTCTTTCAACATTTTTTAAAGCAAATTTGAACAATTTCATTTTTTTGCCAAAAATTGATAAAAAGGCAAGGGGTTAGCCTTACATTTTTGATGAAATTTGGCCAAAAAATGAATTTTCTCCAGGCTTTGTAGAAATTCGTTGGAAGTGAAGAGGAGCATCAATAAACATTAAAACACCCAATATTTTGAAGATTTGAGCAAAATTCATTGATTTATTGTGAGAAAAACAACACTTTTTCATTGATTTTACCCCAAATATTTGTCGAAATGTCTTATCAGATTGGCATATGCTTTAGGGTCCCTTAAGCATCTTTTTAGGCAAATTTGAAACGATTTCATTTTTTGACCAAAAATTGAAAAACGGCAAGGGGTTAGCCTTACATTTTTTATGAAATTTGGCCAAAAAACGACTTTTCTCCAAACACTGCAGAACTTTTCTTAAAAAGCTCATCGGTCTATATATCGGATTAGAATGTGTTTTAGGGTTCTTTCAGCATCTTTTAAAGCAAATTTGAACAATTTCATTTTTTTGCCAAAAATTGATAAAAAGGCAAGGGGTTAACCTTACATTTTTAATGAATTTTAGCCAAAAAAAATGAATTTTCTCCAAACACTGCAGAACTTTTCTTAAAAAGCTCATCGGTCTATATATCGGATTAGAATGTGTTTTAGGGTTCTTTCAGCATCTTTTAAAGCAAATTTGAACAATATCATTTTTTTGCCAAAAATTGATAAAAAGGCAAGGGGTTAGCCTTACATTTTTGATGAAATTTGGCCAAAAAATGAATTTTCTCCAAACACTGCAGAACTTTTCTTAAAAAGCTCATCGGTCTATATATCGGATTAGAATGTGTTTTAGGGTTCTTTCAGCATCTTTTAAAGCAAATTTGAACAATTTCATTTTTTTTGCAAAAATTGATAAAAAGGCAAGGGGTTAGCCTTACATTTTTGATGAAATTTGGCCAAAAAATGAATTTTCTCCAGGCTCTGTAGAAATTCGTTGGAAGTGAAGAGGAGCATCAATAAACATTGAAACACCCAATATTTTGAAGATATGAGCAAAATTCATTGATTTATTTTGAGAAAAACAACACCTTTTCATTGATTTTACCCAAAATATTTGTCGAAATGTCGTATCAGATTGGCATATGCTTTAGGGTCCCTTAAGCATCTTTTTAGGCAAATTTGAAACGATTTCATTTTTTGACCAAAAATTGAAAAACGGCAAGGGGTTAGCCTTACATTTTTTATGAAATTTGGCCAAAAAACGACTTTTCTCCAAACATTGCAGAACTTTTGTCTTAAAAAGCTCATCGGTCTATATATCGAGTTAGAATGTGTTTTAGGGTTCTTTCAGCATCTTTTAAAGCAAATTTGAACAATTTCAGTTTTTTGCCAAAAAATTGATAAAAAGGCAAGGGGTTAGCCTTACATTTTTGATGAAATTTGGCCAAAAAACGACTTTTCTCCAAACATTGCAGAACTTTTTTCTTAAAAAACTCATCTATCCATAAATCAGATTAGAATGTGATTAAGGGTTCTTTCAGCATCTTTTAAAGCAATTTTGAACAATTTCATTTTTTGGCCAAACATTGATAACAAGGCAAGGGGTTAGCCTTACATTTTTTATGAAATTTTGCCAAAAAACGACTTTTCTCCAAACATTGCAGAACTTTTGTCTTAAAAAGCTCATCTGTCCATAAATCTGATTGAAATGTGTTTTAGGGTCCCTTTAGCATCTTTTAAAGCACATTTAACCAATTTCATTTTTTGCCAAAAATTGATAAAAAGGCAAGGGGTTAGCCTTACATTTTTGATGAAATTTGGCCCAAAAAACGACTTTTCTCCAAACATTGCAGAACTTTTGTCTTAAAAAGCTCATCTGTCCATATATCGGATCGGCATGTGCTTTAGGGACCCTCCAGCATATTTTTCAGCAAATTTGAAACACTTTAATTTTTTGGCCAAAAATTAAATTGTTTCAAATTTACGTCTTTTGTCGTCATATCATGTGAAGCATGAAAGTACAGATTACTTGGACTACAGTGTTTTAATGTCTGTAATATTGTTTAGAAATCTAGGAAATGAATGATTGCTTTGCAAAAGTGTAATTTTGAAAACCACCTTGTAAAAATGAAAAATGAAAACAAGACTGCTCGGATGTAAAACTAAATTTAATTGTATTGCTCCTTTCAAGAAAAAAGAAATGAAGACTTTATTTCCAAAATGCGACATATCCAAAAAAAGGTCGCCAAAATAGCCGTCAAAATTGCTTTTGGGCATTCAGGAGAGAGCAGCATTCTAAAAGAGAACAAAATGGCGTATATCGCGTTTTTGGAAATAACTCTTCAAATAGGTAAGGTCAATGTGGATACATGATCCAAAGCAGCGTGTGAATCGTAAAAACAAAATTCTGAAAAATGTTCTGCTGAATTGGCCAATTACTGAAAAAAATGTGAAATAATGGCCAATAATTCAGAAATAAAACATGATGTATTAACATGTCTTTGGACAATGCTTTTTCATTTTCACATTTTCACCTTTTTTTTAAATACAATTGCAGCAAAGAAAGTACATAAAACTTGAATACAAAATAACATACTATGAGGACAAACAACACTTTTGTCTACGGAAGCTTCAAGTGATCTTCAATGTTTCCGTGATAAATTATCACAGAAAGATGGAATATTGAGATATTAAAGAGGTCTTTTCTAGATTTCTCACAACGGAAAACGAGGATGGGCAGTATTAGCTGGCAATGTTTGTAAGGCACAGGAAAATCTGAATACATACCGTGGTAAAAAGCAACAAATTAAAGGTAATTTTACAACATTTGCAAACACCACCAACAACAAAAACTACCAAATTATTATGAAATACCTTCATTTGACTGTAAGTGAATAATAGTCTCAAGCATCCTGTGAAATCACGGCACCTGGTGTGCTGTCATTTTCAAGAAAAGTGGAATTTTTGTATCAATTTCCAACAACGGTCGGCCTACCGTTTACCAACTCCAATTTACCAACTTTAGTAAGTCCACATTTTGTTTGCAATCGGTTACACATCCATGAACGGGTGCAAGCCAGCTAGTCTAGATCCCCTACCTGACAATTCCCCGACGTCTATAAATTGATCTGTTTTGTCTGAAGTAGGGTCAGGGAACCAGACAACCAGAACAGCATTTTTTTCTTGTTTTTTTTCTTCAGCATCTATGACCACAAAACTTTAAGCAGCTCAGTGTAACCAATATTTGCTATAAAATACTAACCCCCAAATCTATCCATTTCTGAAATTGATGCAAAAGCAACTGACATTACCTTCAAAGCCAACATGACTGGTTATTTGTATTGTTCATTTGTTCAATTTTGTTTAGATTATACTTGTCCCTTGTTATAGTTATTTGTTGGTCGCTTGAAAAATTTAAATATTTTATTTGTTATTTTAGAAGTTTTTTGCAATCTTGAACGGTTGAGATTGCTAAAAATTGTTAAATTTTCATTTACGCTTATTAATATTACCTTGTATGCACATCCCACTCCAAGAATGCGGTTTTTGCATATAAAACATGAAAACAAATGTTGTTTTCTTATCCGAGGTAGAAAAGATATTAGGAAACAAATAAATAGTTGATTTAGAATGCTGAAGACGAGTACTTACGAATAATTTACAGTACAAAAAAATAAATACAAAATCCTATACTAACTACAATGTACTAAAAATACAGCTTTGGAAACTGGTACTAAGTATATAAATCTAAACTTCAGTAATACAAAATGATTCACTGGTTGTTTGAAACAGAAATATATATGTACATGTATACATATTCATACATACAAAATAAAAGTAAGTGTTGCAGCACTTGTTTTGTGTTATATGCAGTAAGCATAACAAAAAAAATTGTGAAGAAACTGAAAAACACTTTAAACTAATAATATGGACTCCGTGTTAGCATTTTATGCCTTTTCACTAGGTATGTAACAATGCCGCTGTTTAAAATATATGTATCACATTACAAAGATAACGATACAATTTGTATCATAGTAAATACATGTATTGTGAACCTACATGTACATTATCCCCTTATTCATCAACTGTTTATCCCTATGTCTCACAAATCGCAGTAGTATGTGAAGGTCAAGATATCAAATGTGCCCACACACTGGTTGGTGTACAAATGGCACAGAGTACTCTTTACATAAAATTAATGAGGGCCACCTCTGCACTGAGTTTATAATTTTCTGTTCAACGCCTCATATTTCACAAAATGTTCTTGCATCTTGTCTATTTTTTCTTCTGTAATTCCTTAAGAAATTTCATAATGGATGAATTTCCTGTACTTCCAACTTGTTTGTTTTTGCAAACAATCACTCACAAGCCCTAGAAACTGTTTGAAAACAGGCAGTGTTAAAAAAAGAAAAATACGAAAGATTCTAGCAAAGCCCGAGTCCCAGCATCCACTCAATAAATCCTATTAGCTGCAGGTACCTCAGCCGGTGTTCTTTGTTACATGTAACAAATCCATAGTTACAAGATGTAAGCATGAGCACAAATCAAAATGCCTTGTTACCTCTTGCAGACTTTTCCGATGCAGTTAGCAACGATTTTTTGGCTTACGGTTAGTGGCGTTTTAACGTTGAACTCCACCGACGAGCTTATCCACTCAGTAGCTGAAGTCCTTCCTGGAAGTCATTGAACCCATGTTGTATCCTACCGCTAATGACCTGTCAGGCAGGGGATATTTTCTGACGTACTTGCTGTCAGTAGCTGAAGTCCTTCCTGGAAGTCATTGAACCCATGTTATATCCTACCGCTACTGACCTGTCAGGCAGGGGATATTTCCTGACGTACTTGCTGTCAGTAGCTGAAGTCCTTCCTGGAAGTCATTGAGCCCATGTTATATCCTACCGCTACTGACCCGTCAGGCAGGGGATATTTCCTGACATACTTGCTGTCAGTAGCTGAAGTCCTTCCTGGAAGTCATTGAACCCATGTTATATCCTACCTCTACTGACCTGTCAGGCAGGGGATATTTCCTGACGTACTTGCTGTCAGTAGCTGAAGTCCTTCCTGGAAGTCATTGAACCCATGTTATATCCTACCACTACTGACCTGTCAGGCAGGGGATATTTCCTGACGTACTTGCTGTCAGTAGCTGAAGTCCTTCCTGGAAGTCATTGAACCCATGTTATATCCTACCTCTACTGACCTGTCAGGCAGGGGATATTTCCTGACATAGTTGCTGTCAGTAGCTGAAGTCCTTCCTAGAAGTCATTGAGCCCATGTTATATCCTACCTCTACTGACCTGTCAGGCAGGGGATATTTCCTGACATACTTTGTGTCGTTCAGCTCCGTGATGGCACCCAGTATCTGCTGCAGAGGCTCTGTCGTGGCTATGCCCATCTCCTTGAGGTCTGACTCATTGAGGGTGAGGAAGGCTTCCATGTCAACCTGGGAAGTTGGGAGGGAAAAGGTCCAAATTTTTGAGCCGATAGAAAGAAATTGGGATATCAATTACAAGGGGTCCATATTTTAAGACAAATTAAGCCCGAATTAAAATCTTCCCAGAACTGTTCATCCTTCGGCAGACATTTTCAAGATGTCTTGTGCCTTTTTTGCATTACAGCACCCACTGGTCATTCGGCAAATTGGTTGACACAATCCCCCATTCAAATTTTGTCTGCCAAAATCACCCGAATGTGCCAAGTATTAAAGAGTGAACATAATTAAGCTGTGCAAATCGCGGGACCAGTATTCCTCATGGATCGGTTAAGGGCCCGATGATCAGTCCAATGGGATAATGCAATGCAGTATTAAACTCACCTCTTGTTCTTCAAATATTGGTGCATATTTCTCCAAAGACAGCTTTCTAAACAGAGCGGACAACTCATCTTGAAACAAAAAAAGATACAAAGATAGGATGATAATAATAATGTGGTACTTATATAGCGCTTTATACTTTACTCCCCAAGTGCTTCACAATTATTACCCCTGCTCATCAGGCCACGAGACCAGTTTTCTGCAGCAGCATGAACTCTGGTCTCTTACCTCACAATACCTCACAATCTGGTCTCTTACCTCACAGGTTGCCATTTATACTCTGGATGCAGAGGCAATTTTCGTAAAGTATCTTGCCCAAGAACACAACACAAGCACCATTATACCTATCAGGGTTTGAACACACCTACCATCGCACACGAGTCTTGACACCAATACCACAAGACCACAATGCTAATGGATACAACATCAGTACAGTTCAAATAGTGTGCCTTAGCCTGGAATTTTCTGGGTGGCACTGCCGAACTTCCCAAGACTGGAATTGATTCATCTTGTTGATAGCGCCCTCTATCGCCACGATGGCTCGGTCGCGCTTGTTAGGGACGGGCCGCGTCAGGGCAACAGAATCCAAATCCAGTCTTGGGAAGTTCGGCAGTGCCACCCAGAAAAATCCAGGCTAAGGCACACTATTTGAATCGTTCTGCCAAGACTAGGCTGGGCTAGACTTACCGTCCTCACTGATTCCGCTGCTTGAACTTGTCTTCTTCTGCGTAGGAGAGGAGCTCCTGTCTCCTACCTTGATGATGTCGCCAGGGTGCGGTCCGGCATGCACCACCCTGCCTGTCACTTTAGGGGTGGGGGACGGGGAAGGGGTCAGGGTGGGGGAGGTGCTGCGGGACATCCCACTGACTGGGCGGGGCTTGGACTGGGTCAGTGGGCCGGATATGGTAGAGGAGGCCGAGCTCGCACTAGCTGGATTGGCATTTGGTGGAGTGACGGGCAGTGGGGGCAACCTGACAAGTGAAAATTACAAACACTAATGAATTGTTTCATGCTGCTCTGGGGGAGGGGGGGGGGGGGTTCTCAGAATGCTGGGTGGTTCTACCAGACAAGTGACTTAAAATGTTTAGCCCCTCAGCTTTTTAATAATACATCAGAAATATTGATCCATATTAGAAAAGTGTACTTCATCAGCTTTTCAGCAAAATTTCTAATCAGAAAAACATTGATTGAGTTATGGCCTATTCAAAAAAGTGTTGCTTTTTCATTTCATCCACGGTCTTAATTGTCATTTATTAGGAATGTGATGGATTTGGTGTGAGGGTAGTTTTTCTTTCTTCTATTTTTTAAAAATCTTTCTATCTTTATTTGGTTCTTGTATATTTTATATTTTATTGTAGCAATGGTCATCTCCTCTGTTTGGAGATGGATAGAAATGGTAGTCCTGAAAAACAACTGTTTTGGTTAATTTCTTAGATGTTTGCTGCTCTGCTCTGCCCTCTACTTCGTTGTTTCAAAGATGTAAATCTCGGACCACTGTTCGCATAATAATAATAATAATAATAATAATTTGGGAAGCTAATCATCCTTACTCGCAGCTGGTATGCTGAATTGCGAAGGACCCGGCTACAACGTGGTCAGGCCGCTGGCACGTAAAGGCGCCTATGGCTGCCGGCCACATCGACCCATATATGACCAAGGAGCACAGCCTGAGATCGAAAGTGTTTGATTTTTCCGGAGGGAGGAAAACCGGAGGGCCCGGAGAAAAACCCTCGTGGCACAGGAGAGAACCAACGCACAACTCTACTCACATGCGATCCACGGCCAGGATTTGAACCGTGGTCACCTTGGTGAGAGGCGAGCGCTTTACGCACAAGCCACCCATGCCACCCGCATTGCAGCAGTCAAACAGCAGACAGCGTGGATAAAATGAAAAAGCAGTATCTTTGTTTAATTGTTTAATTAGCCACAACTCAACAAGTCTTGAACCGATCAGAATTACGTTTTCGGTGTATTAAAGCTAACAAAACAAGGTTTATGGACAAATCAAAATAAATAAGACTTATGCTTTATAAAGCTGTGAAAAAGAGGTAACTTTGAGGGTTCAGGTTTTTTTTGGGGGAAACCCTGTACTTCCTTTCAATCCACATTGAATTTGTCTCATGCTCACCTTGCATGCTGTGTGCTGGTAGATGGTTGTTGGATGGACGGTTCTCGGTTGGAAGATGAATGTCTGATCGAGTGGGATGACACTGGGGTAAACAACGGCTCGGCAACTGAACCTATCAAGGAATTTTCAAATTCAATATTCAAAGTCAATCTTTCAGCAGTTTGAGTAGGTTTGTAAGACCTTCTGTTTTCGAGTTAAAGGGAATGTACAACATTTGCTTGTGCTGCAATTTTCAGGGAAAAAATGGATTTGGAGGATTAGTATGTTATAGAAAATATTGTTGAAACTGACTTGTTTCACATTTTGGGCTTGTAGATGTTGGAAAAACCAAGAAAACCTATCATGTTCTTGTAGTCTGATTCCCTGGCCCCACTTAAGATGAAACAGAGCAATTAATACCCTTTGGGGAATTGTACGGTCAGAGAATCAGTCTAGCAGGCGTGTACCCTTTCACAGGTGTGTAATCAATTGCAAAGAAAAGTCAGAATAACTAAAAATGAAAAATCAGGAATATTTTTTTGAAAAAAAGCCAGGTTTCTCCAACGGTGGTCGGCCGACCAGCGTTGGAAAAATACAGTTTTTCTAGAAAATGTCAGCACACCAGGAGCCACGATTTTACAGGATGCTTTAGACTGTCACTCCCTAACAATCCAGTAAGGTATTTCGTGATAATTTGATCATCTCGTTTTGTGATGTTTGCAAATGTTGTATCTTCCCTATTGGGCTTCAATGAAAACAAGCCATGAAATTGACTGACTGTCTGTCACTTGTAAGCCGAGCAGTGCTATTGTATAGGATTACCCAGTAACATCTATGAATGGGCTAAACCTGGCTTACTGTGCAGACCAGATGCATGATAAGACTTCAAAGATGATAATGGCTTGTAACAATTTCAGAGACCAAGACCTCTTGAATTTCAAACCACAAACACTTCACTTGAACAAACAGGCTTTGGATGACATACCAAGGTTTAACACAGAAAGATCCTACTTACTCAGTTTGGACGTACCAGCCACCTCCCTTAAGTTGAGACTGGTTCTCCTCGCGTTCACCAATGCCTTGCTCAACGTACCGGCCTCAGCGGAGGAGTCGGGGCTGGCCGTGGCACTCAGATGGGCTGAATTGGACGGACTGATCCCACTGGTGCTCGCTGACCGGCGAGAGAACATGAGCTTGGTGGGTGGCCGGCCTCTGGGTCTGGTGGCTCCTACACCCTGGGGTACATGGGGTCCAAACAAATCTGAATTGTTGACTCAGTAAATGCACGGTTGGTCAGATAGCTACATTGCTAACCAGCTATAAATACACAAAATTCAGCTGGATGGAATTTTGTCTGCGAAAAACCTACTTCTAAAATATCTGAAAAGTTACTGAGAAGTTTACCTGCAATAGGCTCACTGTAATTTTAGTTTTAGTTGTAGGATTCTGCACAACTTGCCATAAAGTGGGGGGTCACAACGATAAATCCCCCACTTTAAAACATGCCCCCCCCCCTTGCCCCCCACCGATCGACGCCCGTGACCAGATGCATCATCTAAACACCCTTCCTACCAATCCCACTTCTAATGGATACAACATCAGTACAGTTCAAATAGTGTGCCTTAGCCTGGAGCTTTCTGGGTGGCACTGCCGAACTTCCCAAGACTGGAATTTATTCATCTTGTTGATAGTTTACCTGGCCATTAGCAAGCTTCGTCAGTGAGGCTTTGGGGGTGTGGTGGGATCGTCTGGACCTATCAGCAGTGTGCAACTCAAAGCTGGGAGGCGGCAAGAACGGAGGGACTACAGGGAGAAGCTTGTCACTAGGCTGCTGGCTGGATGGTGACATGATGGACTGGGGAGACAGGTAACAAGATACATCGTAATTACACCTCATACATATTTATGAGTCAAACACACTTCTGTCATTGGTCAATGTCATTAGGCTGCTGGGTGAATGGTGACATTATGGACTGGGGAAAGAGGTACAAGATACAACCTAACTACACGTCATACATATTTATGAGCCAAACACGCTGCTTTTATTGGTCAATTTCATTAGGCTGCTGGCTGGATGGTGACATGATGGACTGGGGAGACAGGTAACAAGATACAACGTAATTACACCTCATACATATTTATGAGCCAAATACACTTCTGTCATTGGTCAATGTCATTAGGCTGCTGGCTGGATGGTGACATGATGGACTGGGCAGACAGGGAACAAGATACAACCTAATTACACCTCATACATATTTATGAGTCAAATACACTTCTGTCATTGGTCAATTTCATTAGGCTGATGGCTGGATGGTGACATGATGGACTGGGAAGGTGTAAGATACAAGATACAATTCATTTCAATGTTATACTTCATGTATTCACATTAAGTATGTGATTTTTAAGGGGAAATACCTCTATTAATCAGTAAACAAGGCTTTGCCTTGCCGGCTTTGCTGGGGAGGCAGCTTGCCGCCTGTCACCCACAGTCTTTTATTGGGATTTAATTCTACAAAATTCAAATTCTCAGTTAAGAAAGTGACAAATAACACAAAATAAAGTTTCAAAAATAACAATTTCTTCTTTATTCTTTCAATTGATTAGGCATTAGGCAATACTCACCATGGATTGTGTAGACTGCATGCTGACATCAAGACCACTATCACGCCCAACTGTTGACAGAACAAAAGGGTAGCAAATACAGTTACTTCCCCCTTTCGACCACAGAGTGAGAAACACAGCCTTGACTCCCTGTGCTGCGTGCGCGTTCCTTCACTAACTCTTGGTTGTAGTTGTGTGCGCTGGACTATTTATGCAGCCTTATTTTACTTTAATTTTTTTTTTTGATCTGGCTTAAAATATTAATGAATGTTTAATTACAAATTTCAAATTATTCATTTAAGCAGACTTTAATTATTTAGCAATGTACATGCTTTCATTTCTCTTCGCAAGTTCAAAAAATGAAGATTTTACCTCACTTTCAATTCAACATGGCGGACTTGTGAATAAGGCCCATGGCTCTGTCGCTTGTAACCTGACAAAACCTACCGAGTGTTAACAACTTTTTTTTTAAATGACAAGTTCCTCAGCCAGAGTCTGACTTGCTTCTTACCACTGTTGCGGGATCGGTTCAGCTCCGAACCCCCCTCTCGGCTGCTCTTCCTCCGATTCCTCCCATCATCCTCCGGGGCCGTCTTGACGACTGCATCCTGGGATACCTTCAGTGTCGCACTGGGCGAGAGGTGGTTCTCATCCTCAAAGGGCGTCAGGGGCGTGGACGACAAGCCCGCCCTCAAGGTGCGAGAGAGCTTCAGATTACGAAAGCGGTTGGACATGCGTGACCACCATGCCTAATTTCAAAATCAGAGTTACAGTGAAACAAGTTTATTTGTTTCAAAACATCACTTTCTCACACTTCGATATGATTCTTCTTGATTGAATGAGGGCGCTTTAACATTGGAATTCTGGGGGTTTCAAACACAAATGTGTCCAAGGTTACCGACTTCAGTCTACATGTTGCTGCAATTCAAAACTTAAATTTTTACAATCTTAAATTTAAATTTTGACAATCGAAAATTTTTACAATCGTGCGCATCCTCAGAAATTTCCAGAGTAGTCACATGGCCCCTGCAAACAGCCAGCGATTGGACTGCCCGCATGCAGGCTACAATTGGGCCAGCGGTAGCGATTAGAGTCGTTAGACTAACTCGAAAGCCAGGATATGTTGCAGTTTAAGGGGCGGGAATCCGATCACAATGGCATCGTGCATGCCGCATCCTTACACAAAGTGTTTTACAGTATAACTCCTGAAAAAGGTTTTGCGATCTTTTTATGCTTCTTTGCGACTGTTAGGCAGCACTTTCTTATGGACTGGCCGAACAAAAGTTTGAGATAAACGGAGGTACCAGTGCGGGCATTTCGAGTTACGGGGATACTCATGTACATAAAATCCTATTCTCTTGATGGGAAAGGAGTATTAGTTCGAGACATACAGAGTTTTGAGTTATCCGAATTTGAGTTATCGCAATTGGACTGTAGCTCTACAGTGAGCCCTGCACTGTACCTTTAGACCATTCCTTTGCGAGTCTTCACTTAGTTGACTCATGCTGGTCTTAGTAGACCAGGTCGACGACCCCACACTGTGACCTTTGACCGCTTTGTTGTTCTTGGTCGGCATGGTGATGGCAGCCAGAAGGGATATGAGTTCATTGTCGGATTTTTCATTCTCATCTGGAAAAAAAGAAAATTTAAGCACAAAACCTGTCACTGAAATATAAAAAAAACTAAAACAGTAACAATCTTGGTAGGTGGATGAGATTTAGTTGCTCGCTTTTTGTTTATCAATCTATCGGAGATATGTACCAGTGACTGTTGAAAGATTAAGCAGGATTGAGGCAGTGGTCACCCCTCCAAGGACCACATTCAAGAAATAACGGAAGATTTTGCAGGACTGAGGCTGTATGCAGTGTTTACATGGAGGCAGTTGGAGGATTTTGCAGGATTGAGGTTGCATCCTAGCAAAAATGCTGAGGGTGTTAGGGTTTAAGTAAGCGGGAAATTCCTAGTCCCTCGGTGTAGACTGATATTGACTTCCCCCCTCCACTTCGTTTTGGAAGGAAGTTAAATTGGCCAACAACTCAGGACCAGTCATTTCCCTACCAAACTGTTGCATTTGTATAACAACTCACTCATGACTATGACCAACGCCAGGTCTAGTGCCTTGCAGCCATCCTTAGCCTGTATGTTGACGTCAGCCCCTGCATCTATCAGGTACTTCACCAACTCCTTCCTCCTGTGGAATATCATGATATCAGGTATTATTAAAAGGGACCACGGCGTGAATTTTACACTGGAACGCATTTTATGCGTATTTCCTCTGGTGGATATTTGCTCTCAATAAATACCAATTATAGATAGCGGTACAACCTCGAAATAAGTATGTTGAAATGGAAGACACATACATAGAAACGAGATCATGTTCTGTAAATTAACTTGCAGAAATTTTCTATTTTTCTTTCTCCATCAATGTTCGTTTGGCAGTTTTACGATGTCAAATTTGACGTGTTACACTATGTCGGACATAGATTGGTTCCCGTCCTTAACTTTGGCGCGTGGCGGGAACCGGTCTAACATTGCTGCATGCGTGATGCATTTGCTTTCACCACTGCTGCAGCGAAGCCTTGCAGATCGCATCGGAAAAAAACAACGAAGGTTTCATTCTGAAAAATAGCTATTGTAAGTAAGCAAACAAACAAATACGGACAGCAGAAATATTACAAGCGTTTTTGATGTAAAAAGGTTGCCAATAAAATCTTTAGGGTCACGTCAAAAAATCAAGGTACATTGTAGGTTGGGTTTATACCGGAAGCAGAACTGTTTTTTTTTTTTTGGCCTAAATTGATCCACTAAGCCCCTCCCTCCCCCCCCCCTGAAGTCTTGACCAATCACAGACATGATTAATTTCCGACTTGCTTGCATACGATGCATGCAGCTGGAGCATGCAGTGTGGCATTAACCCTAACCGCCCTGAATCCTTCAAAATCCTCTTTGCCAAAGTGAAGGAATTTGGAGGATTGAGGTTACATGGCAAAAGTGCGTTACTGATTTTTGTAGGATGCACTTTGTCAAGGTCTTGGGCCGGACCTATTGTTGTTTTTGCTTAGCCATGCATAAATATAGGCTTGGATTATGCTTGAAATCCTCCGTACTGCTCCAGGATGTCACTGGCCAAGCCTCAACATTATGACAGTCACTGCTGCAGGATTTTGCAGGATTCAGGCAGTGGTCACCCCTGCACGGACCATATTCAAGAAATAATGGAGGAATTTGCAGGATTGAGGCTATATGCTATTTTTCCATGAGGCCAATTGGAGGATTTTGCAGGAGTGAGGCTACATCCTAGCAAAAAGGCATAGGGGGTATAAAGCACCAGTGGGCAAGGCCTAATGGATTAGTCTATTGACAGCGAGCCTACCTATGAAATGTGGCCTGCATGAGGGCCGTCCATCCACTCTTGGCGTCCTGCATGTTGACATCGGCACCGCGCTGTACCAGCAGCTCGGCAATGTCCCCTCGGCCGATCATGGCGGCTACCATCAGAGGTGCAGCGCCCTCTGGTGACAACTTATTGCACTGTTTTGGATCCCCGTCCAGAATGAGCTGGACGAGTTTTATGTCGCCTGACAACAAAATGTACAAAATGCGAACAATGGTTCAAATGGTGAACAGGACACATGTTGACCCATCAGCACTGTTAAATTTGGTGCCAAGGCTGGTATGGGTTGGGTTCACTGCACGATGCAACAGAATCCACTGTTGCAATGTGTTGCATTTAGCAGGGTTCTATTTCAGCCAAGTTGCATTTTGTTGGATTTGGCAGGGTGCCTTGAGAAAACCTGCTGGGGGGGGGGGGTTGGGTTAATCTGTTTAATATGTATCTCAGAACAATCCAATCAGTTCATTTTTCGTACATGTATCTCTAACAATAAATAACTCAGTTGACGACTTATACATATGCACTTCAGTTGTCCAGTTTTTGTTCTTATTTGAAAAGTGCAAACCTTTACTAAAATAAACTAAAATCAAAATCATTACGAAGAAATAAAAAAGAAAAAAGAAAATCGCATGAGTAAATACCTGCTTCTGTGGCTTCGATTATCTTTGGCTTGCTATTTTCTGTTGCTGTATGGAAGCAAATAAATTATAAGTCAGACCATTTTTCCATTAATTATTTCAATAATACATCAACATCCCTTGAAATTCTACAGGGTGGTACAAAAAGAGGGCAACCCACTTTTGACAGGAATTTTACACTACTTACTTAACTTATTTGAACTTTTTTTTTGTTTTATAATGTAGTGAAGTATAGCTCTTCAACCATGCGTGGTGAAAAAAATCTGTAAAAAAATTGCAAGAATAGTGACATTGTTATGCTAATTTGAATACAAGTTGTCATCAAAATCACTGTTGTCCACATACTAAGGTAGTTTTTTTTGTCTTCAAATCAAGCTCCGGAGCTCAGTCAAGGGGATGGAATAAAGCCGTCCGTGGACAAACAGGTTTGGCACATGAAATTTTGAAACTACAATATTCTCAGAGACAAAATATGTATTTGCAATCATTTTTTCATCACTTGTGTTTGAAGATCAATATTTTAATACCTTTAGATTGAATTTAGGTGAAAAGTAGGTGAAAATTGCTGTCAAAAGTGGGTTTCCTTCTTTTTGCACCACTCTGTATACATATTAATATCAATTGTCTGTAAACTGGAACAAATATTTGGGCAACTATTTTATTTTTTCCCTCAATTTTGTGAGCCCTGTTCGATATGTACGAGCCATGAATGTTCACAATGTGGTTGCGCAAATTTATATATAGAATGTAGTTAAAAGTTGCATGATTTTGTTTTCTTCTAAAGTTCAATACAAGGCATTTGGGGCATAAATAAATGGCCATATCACCTAGCAATGTGTGGCAGTCTGATTTTTCAATATGTTTTGCAACGAACAGTACAAAACACTAAAAAACATGTTACAAATTTTAACTTACAAATTCTTGGTCTGTTGGATGTCCTGCGATCCAGATAATTCTGTACATCTCGATGATTCCCTAGTATTGCAATCTCCAGGGCAGTTTTGTCCAAGGTATTGGTCACGTCGGGATCGCATCCCCGAGTCTCGATCAGTATCTCAGCAATGCTGGTGTGGCCGCACAATGCTCCCATCATCAACGGCGTCCATCCCGTTTGTCGGTGCACCTGGAACTGATCCGCCCCCTTGTCCAGGAGCATTTTTAAAACCGGGTCCCGCCCACTCAGGGCTGCCACCATGAGCGGGGTGAAAGCCTGGCCTACGTTAGCCCCCTCCTTCTCGTTCAAATCAATGAATCCGCAACCGAGTAAGACCTTCACAGAGGATAGGTGACCGTAGTGCGCCGCAGCGGTCAGCGCGGTGGCGCCAAACTTGTTCCTGACGTTGGGATCTGCTTTGTTTTGCAGCAGGAGCGCAACAATGCTCGCGTGGCCGTGACTGGCAGCCTGCATGAGGGCTGTCCATCCGTACAGGTTTTGCCTGTCCAGCGAAGCGCCCCGCATGAGCAGTAGCCGGACGATGTCTTCGTGGCCGTTCCCTGCGGCCATCTGTAAAGGGGTGAAGCCTTCGCCCCCGTCGGCATCCACGCATCCGCTGGCATCTTGGTCTAGAAGGGCCTGCACCGAGGCTAAATCTCCATGCTCACAGGCTGCAAACAACTGCCGCTGTCGGTCTAATGAATCCACCATCGCCTCATACAGGATGAGGCCTTTTAACCGATGCGTCTCCTCAAACCAAAGGACATTCACATCACCTTGGTCACATTTTAGTATCTCAAGCTATACATCTTGCAGTATCTGCATTCTGTAACAAAAATAATACATTAAGCATCCTGTCCTTATTGAAAACATTTTCAATAATGTTAGTTTTAAAGGGAGTATATATACAACATTTGCAAACATCAAAATAAAAACCTACCAAATTATCACGAAATACCTTACTGGAATGTTAGTGAATTACAGCCTAAAAAAAACGGGGAAAAAAGGTTGTTTACATTGGACACGACAGAGTACGAATACATTTTTCCTGTCATTTTCAGTCAATGTTAAATACACGTTGTGTGTGTCACAGAAATTACACAGAAAATTAATTCCCCCCACCCCCTTTTCAGACGTCCATTTTTCGTGTTGGAATTTAGGTAGGCTATATAAGGCATGCAAAATTTACAGGTTTTGTACACAAAATATTACATGGATATCTGAAAAAAATAAGGCGCCCGAAAATTAATCCCCCCTTTTTCAGACGTCCATTTTTCGTGTAATTTCGTGTTGGAATTTACATATGCCATTAACGCCAACGTGTGCATTCAAAGTAACGAACCTGGAAATTACACAAAATATTATTTATAGGGGGGAAGATAGACGTCACGTCTGAAAAAGGGGGAATATTATTTAATATTCTAACGCTTTAAAGAGGGCGAGTGTGCTTCTGAAGCATAAATTAACTACAAACAAAGTCTAAATGTGAAAATAACAACTTGACAAAGTTCTACATTTTCGGGTTCCAATTGTCATGATTGTGGCCTTTATTTACGGAGGTAAGGCCTAGTTCAATCAGTATGCTGCGGGCACAGCACGGCACGGGATTCAGCGCTGCGAGTGCCGTGCCAAGTTTAGTTTAGGGGGCCTAATTACTAAATCTTTGCCCATAAATATTCCACAGATATCCATGTGATTACACATCAGAGTAACCATACCTTTCTTGTTATCCACAAAGTGTGTAAATCACAAAGATTATTAAGAAATTCGTAGTACGAAAAAGTTACGTCCCTGAACTTATTGAAGTTTCTTGGTGCCGTCCTGTTTCTCAAATTCCGAAGACGAGTAAGGTCTCCAAATTGCACAGTGCCTGTAAGTATACCCTTTGAGCAGGATACCAGACCAATGGATGACGTCATACACTGCTGAAAGTTTCCGTAGTTTTCTTTTGTTGTGAGAATCAATAACTTGCAAGCACGTTCAACAATGCGGCAAACCGTTTGCGTTCGATCGTATCGATTTGGGGGGTTGTTGGGGGTTGATCATTACAGCTCTATTATGGGGTTGACTAAGGCAGCCAGGGCGGATCCAGAACAAATTTTTATTTACTTTTCTTGGGGGGGGGAGAGGCCAAAAACAATTTTTGTTCCCCAAAAAGTGGGTCCAAAACTCACGGGGTTCGGCCGGGGCCCGCTTTGAAGGGCAACATTTTGGTCGGATTCACGGTCTAGACGCGATCTGTGTGCGATCTAAAGCAATTTCTGACCACTTTAACAAATTTGTTTTGAGGAAAAGATGGTCGTGTACGCAGTGCCTGCCTTTCTTGCGACGTCGCTAAAGAAAAAAAAGAATTGGGTTCGTTTTGGGAAGGAGGCAATTGCCTCCCCCCCCCCCCCCCGATCCGCCCTTGTGTCCCGAGGCGATTTTGTTTTTAAGAAGTAGCACAGGCAATCCACAATTAATTGAGAAGGACCGTGAAGGTATAGTTTAAAGGTTTCAGTAAAAAAAAAAACTATACATGTAAATACAAGCGACTTAGTTGTTTTCATTGTACGAAAGTTATCAACAGGCCTAATAATATAGGCCTAAAACACATATTCTGCAGCAAGTGCCGTGATCGAAAAGAAACTTAAAAATTGCGTGTGGATGCTTTTATGTGCATGCTCCGCAGTGACAGTGACATAACACAAATTGAATTTGGTCTCATTGTAAAGCCGAGTTTTGTTTTCTCTGAATACGCGTCCTTGCAAAAGTAATTTTCGGTTGTCAATCAGATATAGACCCGAGTGACACGGGATGGATTGCTTTAATTACAATAGATGCGCCGCTAGTCGACTTTAGAAAAGGACTCGGAAAACGCTCTATGATTTAAAAAAAAAAAAAAACGCACTCGGAGTTAACGATGGACTTGGCCTGGGGCTCTTTGCATATCGCTCCGTAAACTGCCATGATGTTGAAGTCTAATAAGTTTACGTATCGGTGCATTTCATGATAAGAAGGGGTGATAGAAACATCATGCGTTTTACCGGTCTCTTCATTTGATAATTTCGCTGTCAATTTCCCCTTCACTATGATGGCTCTGCTATTAAGGACAAAAAACTGCTCAATCCACAAGGTAATTTGGTATGCAATGTCAGTCGATTAAGAACCTAGAACCTAAACGTGAACGTGAACCTTTGTTGTAACCTAGATCCTGAGCGTTCACCCCTGTTGGCGCGCTTCCGGAATTCTTGAATAGGAAAATGAACATGTACAATTTCCAGAATGTGCGATTATTTTCGGTCCATTTTATTGACTTCTCAATAAAATCATCCCCTCCCCCCCCCCCCCCCCCTAAAAAAAGTGACTCGAGTCACGAGTCACCAAGCTCGAGTCCGAGTCATCATGGTCGAGTCCGAGTCATTTTCCAATGTGACCCGAATCGAGTCCGAGTCACGAAAAAAATGTGACTCGAGTCCGACTCGAGACCGAGTCCTGGACTCAAGTCCCACAACACAGCGCACTCCGGCCGGTGAACCAAGCTCCAACGGAAACTGTGCCGGGTTTGGAGCGATGCGTAACCGACCTTGAGAATTCAAGCAACGTCTGCAAACCGTATAGGCTACAGGAAGTTCGAACAAATTTCGCAAGCTTTTTCGGTCAATCAAGCTTTGACAAGGTATGACGCCAAAAATGTCATTGTTCTCATCGGATCCATGTTGTCAACTTGGATTTCGTAGTTTCTGTGGGCAGAGTGAAATGTGAAATGCGAAATTTCACTCAAGAGTGCATTTTTACATTTGACTCATTACAAGCTTTGTCCAAATGCACCCAGTGCACATTATCACTGTGTAAATCTGAACACATGACCATGTACTTGCTGATGGCTGATTTTTTTTTGGCCATTTCTTTAATTGTTTTATCAATTATTTCATTCAGGCCTGTTGTTTTCAATATACTAATTGAAGTTGCGCTTATTCATTTCTTGGTCCCATACCTTGTTGGTGTTATTCCTCATTAGAAGTATGAACATAAAATGTTTCATTGAATCAAATGAACACTATAAAGGATTCTTCGAGCATTTAACCTCCAACACTAGATATATTGAACTAGCTGTGGCCATATCGGACCCCCCCCCCAAAAAAAAGATTCAAGACAGCGGAAGGCGTACGCGTTTATGCGTAGGCCTATATCCTATACCTCGCTGTGAAAGATGGTCTTCCGAATATGATATAGGATCTGGAAAGACATCAAGCATAACCCAAGGTCTATAACGTTGCATGCAGGCTGTGCGGTATTGTGTGGCTTATTACTGGCTAAATGCATATTTAATGAATCCATAAACGACCAAGGGTATGCCACTCTATTGACCTTCTTTAATAATAGACATATTTTCCAGGGTCTTGGGTATCTAATTGTTGGTAGATTTACGTGCGCTATATAAGACTCCGTTATGAACTCATTGACGATTATTATATACATGTATGAACTCATAAATTATTAATATAATAGGCCCTATACAAATATTGACGACTTCGAGTGGTGTTTTCCAGAAGTGAAGCCAAGTTAGGGAAATTGCATGATCCACGGGATCATAGGGACAGTTGCGTATCCAGCTTTTTTGCAAGGGGCAAAATTAAGACTTTATTGCATCGACGTCCAAACCGCCTTAAATTTAAAATCGTATATAAAACAAAACATAATCATGTTAAAAACAAAATTACAAAACCAAGGGGCAAGTTGCCTCCCTCAGCCCCCATGGATATGCCGTGACTGGCTAGCTGAGGGACGGTATAGTTATGTGAATGCGGCAGAAGCCTGGTAATGAAAAGGCTCCTGTTTACTGCTAGCCAGTTGGTCCAGGTTTCCTTATTTTTTCAACACAGGCGAATGAATTTCATGAAGAATATTTCATATACAACATGGTATTTTATGTTTTTTTTCTCTAAATAGCACGATCACTGTGAATGTCAAGGGCAATCCGTAAATGCAATTGGACCGTGTGCCTTATTGCAATTCAGAACGTTATTGCAATTTGGGCCGAACCTTGATGGCTTCAAGGAAGTCTTTGCATGCGTACATTATTACCAGAAGGAGCTTTTGTTCGCACTCGGTGCCATTTAATTAGTTTCATATCGATTTCTGTATAATTTGCAAAATGCGCGGTGGGCTTCAAGGTTTAATTTTGAACACAATTATAATAGGGAGCTTCATTGCGTCTGCCCCTTTTACTCGATTCCAGCATTGGCCCCGCCCATGCTGTGAAATTGAACCAGTCACTCGTTCCCAAGTTGAAGTTTCACTCCTGATTGCATGGCGGATAATTTCGTCAGTCTGTTCGATGGTCTGCGGCTGCGTAGCTTCTGAGGTGACCTGGTGTGAATTTTTTTTTTGTACACGGCAATAATCCAACTCTCGCTGTGACATCATGCCATTTATGAGTCAAGGTATAAAACTGCCAACCTAATGCATTCTTGCTCAGATTTCCGCGGGAAAATGGACGGAGTAGCAGTTCTGGTTCTGATGCTGTCAGCAATGACAGGTAGGCTTGAGAATTTCATATTCCATATGGTATTCACCTATTTTACTGGAGTCCTAAAACAAATCTGTATAAAGCCGCTGTGTATAATGCAAGTATTAAGTACCTTATATACTTTATGTGACTGGCACTGACTGTTAGGCCTATATTTAAATTGTGTTTTTTTCTCAGTCTGCTTGATTTCATCCCGTGATCTCAATAGCTGCCTTTGTAAGATTTGTTTCCTCACACAAACGTAGTTTGATATGTGGGTGGTTTGAACTTAATTTGTCAACATAAATCTTACAAAATGTGTGGTCGGGGATTTTGTTCAAATGCGCCGTGTAGTGTACGTTAGCTGACGGGGGCCAAAGCGTATTTCAACTTAACACAACTTTAAACATTTTGGTTGTTGAATTGTTTTCTACGAAGCTGTGATTGGGTTTTCGTGGTAAGACAATTGTCGCTCCCCCAATATTTTTGACCGGGGGACGCCAGTGCATGGTGATCTCACCCGGTTTTTTTTTTCACTTGATACACGTCCTTGGTCTTAAAACTCAAAAAAAAAGCTTTTCAATTGCGATATAAGTGACGAATACTGCACGTCGGCATTTTGTTTTAATTCAGAGATCGAAGTGCGGCTAGCGCTCGCACTATAACTGCTCCCCATGCTAGCAAACAGTAAGACTACAGTAGTCTAGCTTGTACGAGTGAAACTCACTGAAAGCACAGAGCAGTTGACAGAAGCATCTTGTGTTTTACTGATGACTTCATGATGACGTTATTCTCTCCAGCATTTCAGATGCCAACCATCGTATCAGCTGGATGCAGTGCACCGTACTGCCCGCCGCCCTGGCGTGCTTTCGGCGGGCACTGCTACCAGTGGATTGACAAGCGAATGTCCTGGATGGATGCTGAGCGCTACTGCCAGATGCTATCCCATCCAGGGAAGATGGTCCACCTCGCGTCCATCGCAAACGAGGAGGAGAAACACATCATAGGCCAGTATGCTGAGGATCGCGGCCGGCGTGTGTGGATCGGATTATTCAACAACGGCGTTCACTTTCAGTGGACGGATGGTTCCCCTGTAAGCTGGGTGTATTGGCCCAGCAAATCACCAAGCTACGACGGAGACTGTGTGGAATGGATACGAGGGATGAATGACCGACCTTGCAAAACCGAGCTAACCTTCGTCTGCAAATTGTAGGCCGTAGAACGGATGCACGGGGATGAGAAATTCGAATGAAATGGACAAACCTTAATTATTGACTTTGAAAATGTTACTGACTTGATCTGGCAATATTTTAATTGAGTGTCAGGCCAGTGCTTTGGTGAAAAATATTGTTAATTATGTAGATAGTAATAAGTAAAGCGAAGATTTCTTCAATTCCTTAATTCATTTTTTCGTGCTTTGTTTACAAAGCCTGTACAGACAAAAATGCGTACAATTAAAACATTTTACCACATTCTATGTTCAAAAATAAAAGTTGCGGTCATTGTTTTCAACATTACTTTTGCACGGGCGTCGCTAGAGGGGTGTGACCCCCCACACCACCCCACCCGCCCCCTTGCTAATTAGTACTTTTGTGGCCAAAATCGTCCCGCCTAGTTGGCACATTTGTGAGTCCGGCCATCGGCAAATGTGCCCGGAGAAGATTGCCAGTTGTGCGACAGTGTCCTTGATCGTCTACTTTGAATAGCGCCCCTATGGGAAGAGGGTGTCTTGCCCCCCTCCACACCGCCCCCCCCCCACCCCTTCGATTTTGCGGAGGCCAGGTGACGGGGATAATCCTGTCTACCCTTAAGCACGGATGGTCTGTCGTTTTTTTTAACCTCCTCCATTCAAAGTGGTCTAGCGACGCTCCTGTATACTATTTTCTACCTAATTGACTTGTATTACAATAATTATACATAATGTTTTCTCAATGATTTAAATTGAGTGTTGCTTATCCAATTTCTTGGGCATTATACTTTAAAATATTTCATCAAATGAACCCTCGAGGAAGCTTGAGGTATTACTCATCATTACTATAGATATTGTACAATGAAAGCCTATCTGTAACCGCTTCGGATTTCTCCAAAAGAATCTAGACAAAACTTGCATGATAATTAATAATACAGGGTGTAACAAAAAATTGGTCATCCCCCAAAATGGGCTAATAGCCTATGTAACAATAATTCCTTGTTGGTTAATATTACGGTACGATATAATCGCGTTAATTTTTTAAAGGTAAATAACATTGCTATTATTAAATAGCCCGAAAACGTAATACCGATTTATTATGAAAAAAACCTTGCTGAAATACATTATACTAGACTATACAAATATTGACTGTTTCGAGTGGTGTAGTAAAAGTAGCCCCAAAAGTGATCGTTCTGTTTTGTCGAGGGGAAGCTGAGTTCGAGGGGAAATGAAGCGCTCCTGGACTAACGAAGTGATCCAATGAGCGTTCTCATTTCCAGAGGCGATACTTAGTAAACAAATACACAGGAAAAGGCCGCTGTCGTCAAGAGCTTTGTTTTATTGAGGGACCTTGGTCTTATAAGTATAAGTATATACCAGAAGGTTGTCAGTTAGATATAAGTGACGTATGGATTGATTACTTTAATCACAATAGCTGCGATGTAAAACGACTTTATTATTACTAGAACGACTCGTAGATCGCACCCAAACAACGCACTCGGTGCTATTGATTATAACTGCTCCTTGCTAGCGCTTTTATTGTATTCGAGGGGAAAAAACAGATTTGATAGACACATGACCTCGGTATCTTCACGATAATGTCGATGTCAGCATTTCGTATCATATGACCATCGTGCCAGCTACTTGTAGGCTTTTAGCAAGTAAGAAAAAAAAGATTGTCAATTAGATATAAGTGACGTAGGGATGGATTACTTTAATCACAGGAGCAGCGCTTCGAAACGATTATAATCACACTCGGTGATCGCGCCATTTAAACGAACTCAGTGCTGATGACGCTCATAAGTTAAAACGGCTCTTTGCTAGCACACAGTAAGACTTCACTAGTCTGTTGTATTGCTTTTGTATCAGTACATCTTTTTAGTTAAACGGAGCACAGTTGATGAACACATCATGAGTTTCACTGGTCTCTTCATGTTAATGTCGGTGTCAGCATTTCTGATCATGCCGACAATCGTGTCAGCTACATGTAGCGCACCGTACTGCCCGCCGCCCTGGCGTGCTTTCGGCGCGCACTGCTACCAGTGGATTGACAAGAAAATGTCCTGGATTGATGCTGAGCGCTACTGCCAGATGCTATCCCATCCAGGGAAGATGGTCCACCTTGCGTCCATCGCAAACGAGGAGAAACACATCATTGGCCAGTATGCTGAGGATCGCGGGCAAGCTGTGTGGATCGGATTATTCAACAACAGCGGTCAAAACTTTCAGTGGGTCGATGGTTCCCCTGCAGACTCGCTGTGCTGGCAAAAGGCACAACCAAGCTACGACGGCGACTGTGTGGAATGGTTTCAAGCGATGAATGACCGACCTTGCGAAACCGAGCAAACCTTCGTCTGTAAATTCTAGGCCGGCAAGACCGTTACACAATCTTTCGCGTGGTTTGACCGTTTGACTTCAAAAATGAGCCCGATTTTGTCTGTTCTAGGAGCTATATGATCCGCTATATGATTCGAAACCGTATACGATTCGAAACCGTGGAGATGGCTCTACATAAAAAGGAACATCTTCAAACGTACCTATATAATCAAACATATTGACTTTTCAAAACTCAATTAACTTCACGACATCATTTTGTGTTTAGAGACCTGCTATCTTGGTAAAATAAGGAGGGAATGTGCTTGGGAGGTGTTAAACACTATGTTTAAGACTGGTTGGAGTCTGGAATGCTGATAATTACCCGAGGCGAATTTAGGACTATGGAATACTGACTCACTGGTAGTACGTACGCCTACGTGCGGATTGTGAACGTTCACCCAATAAAACGGTAAGGGCACTGCAAGGAGTTCATAGGAATCAAAATTTCATGTGACACTAAAAAAGTGTTTAAGACCAGCAAACCATGTCTTCATCATCTCGACCAATGGGAATGGGTAAACTGTCTTAGGTATTTATGAACGTTAAATATCTCGATAGTTATATGCATAGTTCTTGGGTTTCTATTTCTTCTGATCAACATTAACAAAAAACATCGGTACTTGGAAGCCTTGAAAAAAGAATCACGTAAGTTGAAACGCGAGTTTAAATGAGATCTTTTCAATTTCTATGAATTTCACTAGGTACAATTGGTTCGGAGTGAAATTTCATTTGACGGAAGTACCGCACCATGAATCAAATGGCATTTTGGCTAACACTGGCAAAGTTTGGTTGTGGATAGTAATCTAAGTAATCACACGCCAATTGTCCCCACCTGGCTCCCTCAGGAAAAGGCACATTAAACAAAGCGTGACGTCATTATGTCTTAGGTCTATTGCATGAAGATATCCAGTCAATAGCAATGATGAATATCATTTTATTTTTGCACTTCGGGACCAGCTTTGCCAGGCTTGTCTAGTCTTCTTTCAAGTCAACGTGATTCTCATGTGAGCCAACGAGTTCCCATGAGAAAGAGCTCATGTACGAAAAAGCTTCATGACAGGTCTATCTATCGGTACCAACATTTATATGAGGGTGTGCTACATTTGCCAAAACCACACAAATGCCTAGTCTATGGAATATCCAAGATAATGCGAGCTGATTCGGCGATTATTATGCAAAGTAAGATGGCGTCGTGACCTCGACATTCTGACCATTCAACGGGCGCGTTACATCGCGTCTTCCGTAACCCGTTGTTACATTGCAAAAACATGGCAGCCAAATTGACCAATTAGTCCACATTTCTAAACGAAATGACGTTACAGTTTCTAAATACCACTCCGATTGGCTGGCGCGCGGGGTCGCATAAAATGTACATGCTACGATCGATATATCAGACGTTCTGCCGTGGCTTTGAATGTCTGTTCCTCTGATTTGGCGCAGTATCATTTATGCTAAGGTTTCGTCCGAATCGTACATCTAAGCAAAAACTGAATTCCCTTACAAACAAAAAAAGATCACTGGGAATTGGGATAAATTATCGATACACACACCGATGAAGCAATACAGAAATAATATTGTTATTAAAAAGAAAGGCTGTATATACATTTTTTTAAAAATCATCCAGTGTTTAATTGTCTGTTTTCTTTCTGAGTAAAGTACGCTGTTAATTATACTCAATAATTTTTGTCGAGTTGCTTATACTAATTGTTTGCACATTTTAAAATTTCCCTAGCTTTTTAAATAGGCCTATTTATACTACGGTTGGGAGTAATTTAACATTTCCCAACTATATACAATGTACTATAAAGTCTTACTCCTTGATTTCAAGGTAATTTCTTGCAAATACAATCTGTATCACTTATCTAACAAAGAAGCAATCGCACCAAAATGTACTGTTATCATAAAAACACCTATTTGATTCAAACATTATTTTTATACAAATTAAACATTCATTACAAAAATATATTTCTTCTTCAAGTCTTACGCAGTAACAAAATTCCCCAAATGCACTTTTTTAAATTGTACGTCGATTAATACTTTTGTAGTTTTCCTTAAACAGTACCAATTTGTTCATTTATATATCTCCAAAATTACACTCATCAGTCTTTGGAAACAGTACAGATAATCCATGAACAAAAAGACGGTGACTAGATGGCACACATTATTTCGACTTCTGTCTCCAACTGCATAAATTTGCATAAATTTAAACCAATCACACAAATAAAGCCTTGTGTGACCTCATATTGCGTACGCTTTAACATGATTCGAACGCAATGATTGGACGCATTTCTCTCTAAATGTAAAAGAGTGAAAATGTCACTCTCCAAAAGATTGAATTCCTTATAAAACCAATCCGAGAGTCATAAAAACTACTCCAAAAGAGTGAAACCCGCTCAAAAAAAGTGAAAATCACTCTTAAAAAAAGTGAAAATCACTCCAACAGAGTGAAAATCACTCCGAGATTAAATTTCCACCCGTTCGAGAAGCCATAGGCTATATAAGAGACCAGTCTAAAAAGAGTTGTCTCTTATATGGCTCCTCAAAAGAGTGGAAATTTCACTCTTTTTTGAGTGGTTTTCACTCTTTTGGAGTGTTGTTTTTTTTTTTTTTTTTTTTTTTTTTAAAGTTTCACTATTTTGGAGTGGAATTAATAGGAGATTTACTCTTTTGGAGAGTGACCTTTTCACACTTTTACATTAAGAGAGATATGCAACTTCCCCTTACATTTGTATTTGACTATTTTTGGAATTTTTAAAAACTATTCCAATCTTTTGTGAAGAAAAACAAAAAGACTTGCCGTGTAGTTTAAGTTAATTGCTACTGTTCTCTTTCATTCAAAAATGCAGTGGGGAAAGTAATCGGAAATCAACCAAACAACACAAATATTGTTAAGTTTGTGAAAGGAGCTTTAAATATCTGCACTCTTATTTTTTTGTTTTCTGGCTTTAAAAGAAAAAAATATGCAATACCTATACAAAAGATATCATGTGATGGAGCCTATGCTTTTTACTGGAGTAATTGAACAGTCGTTATCCAAGACCATTAACTCAGAAATTATTGGATAAACTTTGCCAACAGACTGTATGAATTTACATTAAAATCAAATTTAAAGTGAACTTCTGTACAAATTGTGTCAGTACTTGCAATTTTTTTCTAAATACCATGACAAAAACCAGTATAAATCTAATACACTTTTGGTTACAAGTAAATATATTGCTTTCAATACAGTGCGAAATGTGCGAAACAAAACTATGAGAAACTAAGAATCCAAATAAATTGTACATGTGTTTCTAACAATGAGAGTATTATATATTATATAACGATGGATGTTCATCTGATTTCAGACGAGAAAGACCAGTGAATGACCAAAATAAGCCCCCTTAGTTTTCCATAAAAATATAGCGCGCTATATACCACGTGACACGCCATGTGACTATAACATTACTGCACATAATTATCTTGCCTACATTGACAAAACTTGCATAATCAACTTCACAACTTGTTACAGACAATGTTTGTGAAGTATTTCATTTTATTTTTAAAGTAAAATTATGTATCTTATGGGAAACTTAGGGGGTTCGTTTTTGCTAAATTTTTCAGGGACCGACCTACCGACACCAAACTGACTTGTAGAAGATCCTGCAATAAAAACCAAGCATCATCACTACAACTAAAATAGTTATAGAACTTCTCCAAACCTTAAATTAAGTTTGACATTTCCTTTTATAAAGTTCGACATTTCCTTGTATAAATAAAGCTAAGAACTAAATAAAATCTAAGTATTGAAATAAATCTATATAAATAAACAGTTGAAAGACCCTTCTCTACACAGAATATAAAGTATTAAAGTAATATAGCACTGTAAAAATATAGCGTAAATATGAGTACTCTAGTTAAAGCATCTATCCCCATCGACTTCTTATAAATATTTCTATCCCTTGTTACCACCATAAATATATGTTATAGCCTTTTTTTTTTGGTGACTAAGTTTACTTCAGTTTTAACTTTGGTATCGGAATAAAGAAAAGAAACTCTACACTACGAATCCATCATGAAAGTAATATACAACATTTGCTTTTGCTGTAATTTTCAGAAATGGATGGACTTGGGGTTAGTATTTTAAAGCAACTATTGTTAGACTACCCTGCTTTATAGTTATGTATTCATACTCAAGGGGCTGCCGTTTTACCCAGACCGTCGTTTTTACCTCACTCTCCCCTTTAACTGTGTAAAAGCTTGTCTACCTTAATTAAACAATCTTTAATCGTTTTGTGGTAAATGCGTTTTCGAGCCCAACTGGGCACTTTCTCGCAGAAGTACCCCTTTAAGTGTGGCTAGCAAGGAAAGTGACATTGATATCACTGCTCGTGAGCAGTGAAATGATTTGAGAAATATCTAATTAAAAAAAATGTTTGGTATCAGAACGGTTTGATTTATTTGATAGAGGATAAATGTGACACTGTAGCGAGTTGTAATAGGCCTTTATCATGCTGCCACCATTTCAGTCATGTTCCCTGCGTCCAATAACAGTTCTGAATGATAATGGGGTTTGTGCAAAAAGGAACCAGACTATTTTTCCTTTCAGCCTCGCTTTGGTTACATTGATTTGAATGGGAAAAATGAAAGATAACCGCAATATGATAATGGTCTATGCAGCATGTAGGCTTACTGTGAATGAAATAACGCAGACGTTCATAATGTTATGTGAGTAATAATGTGTACACATAAATAAAAAAAAATAAAAATGAGTGATTTTCAATGGAGAGATGTGCAAAAATGTTGTCATTAAGTTACAAGTAATATTTAACAAATGTGCTCTATGAGCTAGCAATATTAGATAATTTTGAACAGTTAAAATAAGTGCAATTATGGATGATGTGGAGAAAAAAAGAGACATTAGATGGAAAATTATACAAAACAAAATTTATACAAATCCAACCCATTAAAAATGTTCACTTGCAATACATGGGCGTCCATAGGTGGGGACGGGGGGACATGTCCCTCCCGACCTCCCCCCCCCCCCCCCCCACATTTTTTAAAGTGGGGGGGGGGGGATATCATATAGATTGCCCCCCCCCACACTTTTTTTCATCCCCAAATATAAATTGTAGCCCACATTTGATTCTATAGCTCAGAATAGCTGATTCAATGACTACAAACTCGAACATGATGTTTAAATGATGATCTTTTGCTTGAAAGGAAATAGGTTAAAGTGGTCAGAAATTGCCTAAGATTGCACCACAGAGCGTCGAGAACCCCACACTGTTAGGGCTTTGAGCTTCACGCTCTGATCAAGGTACCTCCCCCCCCCCCCCCCAAACACTTTGAGAAGCGATTGACGCCCTTGTTGCAATGTTATCTACAATATTTCTGAAGTATTCACTCGGGGTCATTTCACAGCAAACCTAAAATCTGTCACTGATTTTCAGGATTAGAAGGGGGGATTGGATACAAAATGTCTGCAAAATTATTACTTTCCTTAGTGTACATGACGTATCACAATTTCCATTAATAATAATAATACCAATACCGGCGTCTTATAAAGCGCACGTATCTACCAACAATTAGGTACTCAAGGCACTGGTATGTATGTCTATTTTTAAAAACAGGTAAATGAAGTTTATGAAAAATATGAGACCCATTATGTAGCCCCTTTATAAAGGGTATACAAGGTGCTGCAGCGCATAATGCAGCCACTGCTAGAAACACCAGGGCAAACCCCTTCTCTTAGTGAGAAGTGTTACTGGGTTCTTTAACGTGCATTACACAACACACGGGACCTACGGCTTTACGTCCCATCCGAAGGACCGTGAAGCAATAATGGTAAAGTGCCTTGCTCAAGAGCACAATGACCATGTTCCCTGTCAGGATTCGAACCTGTGTACCACGGCACACGAGTTGAACACCGTAACCATTGTACCACGGCCCCCACTAATGCAAATGGTGTAAATTCTCAATTTTAGAATTGGTAGAGAATTTTCTTTCAGAGACTGTTCCCAGTTATGCTTAAGATATACTCCAGATGAGGAAGAAGGAAGGAATGATTAAATTGATTTCGCATCTCCTTCAAACAAGGAAATTGCACTCGCTGCTCATAATCTTGTTTCGCGGTCTGCACCTTCAAGAGGTCTATCCTCTACGCTGTCATCTGTTTCCACGTCCTGTTTAGTACTGCCTGTGCCTTCGAACTTTACGTCCCCAACATCCAACGAACCGTGCGATGAGGGCGATGTCTCACCGCCGGATTTCCATGGCAACTGTTCGGCAGCAGTCAGAGGCAGCGAATCATCCGTGGTGCTGTCTGACGGAGAGACGAGGGGCTTGGCTGGGGGGACTTTCCGGGGGCTCTGGGGAAACTCCATCACAAACTGATGGGGGTTTATCTCGGCTCGGACGGAGACCTCCGGATTGTTTTCCGTTTTCCACGGCAAGGTTTTCTCGCAAGCTGTCTGGACAATCTCGTCTGTTGATTCTGCATGTTTAACAAAAAGCATGAGTTAACCTTCTGTCACCAAAAAGAAAGAAAAACAATTACTTGTTGGTTTTTCAATTTTGGGTGTTATCATTCCAAGCAAGTCTTATAAGGGATCATGCATTACAACAATCTACAGCGCATCCCAAAATACCCTGCAATATTTTTTGCAAGGCTCTAGCGTCGGCATGGAAACACGTACCGCCAATATTTTTACACCATTTTAAAGCTTGGAATCTGAACTGTATCCCTGGCGAGTATTGGTTTGATATTTAAAAAAGTTTTTAAATTATTCATGTTCAAATAAAGGCATGTCGAAAACAAACTCAACAGATTTTCGAAGGAAATAGATGATGCTGTATGCAAACTCGAGTCATACTTTGAGCTTGCTTTTTGAATAGGTATATGCTTGCACGTGAATTTCAAAATTGAACTTGAAACGAAGAACAATATTGTGAATTCACATGATTTATGGTGAAGTCTACGTGAATCAAAAAGAATAGAAAACACAAAAAGTAAAAGGCAACGAGATCGTTACGTCATAAACATGATGAACCATTTCCACATTAGAAAAAATGTGCATGACTGATTTTCCTTGAAATCGGTTGAGTTTGTTTTTGACATGCCTTTTTTTGAACATGAATCATTTCAAAAACCTTTAGAAAACCAAACCAATACTTACCAGGGATAAGCTTTAAAATGGTATAAAATAATGGCGGTATGTACCATGGCAACGCTAGAGCCTTGCAAAACATTTTGCGGGAATTCTGGGATGCGCTGTAGACTGAAAGGCTGACATGCTTTAAACAGGTTTTTACAACTTGGTTCCAGGAAATACCTCGATGAACCATCTTGAATGGAAACCTTGATAATCAATGGCAATGATGATATGACATGTGGTCTAGATATGGAGCTAGTCAAAACGACTGGTCAGGATGTGAATGCCACTTTAATGTTAGTGATTGCGCCAACCCCAATTTGTGGAACGAAAAGCCCAATGAAATACTGGTGTCAAAATTATGGCACCCTTTCAAATCCTTAAAAATGTACACCTAGAAGTGATATTTCAGCAACGGTACATTTCAGGTTATTAGAGATTTTGATGCAGAATATGGCAAATTTCGGCTCTGGGCCATATTAGCTCGTGACAGACTTATATCTGCGATGAACTGGCATCCCATCCAGGAGGAATAGAAATATTCTCAGTTGTTGAAATTCACAGAAACAAGAGATAAACGCTTGCTAGCAATGGGCCAATAAGCTACGGTACAGACTTAACTATTCTTTTGGTGTGTGGGGTTTTTTTGGGGGGGGGGGGCGGGAAGGAGGTTACTGGTATGGTACTTAAATTGTACTGGTCAATTTTCGCTGTACGTTCATCAACTTTTATTGAGTAAAATGTCGGTCCGAATGACATGAGTGGGATATGCTGGGTCAAATGGGAACCAGTCTGATGATAACATGTTTGTGGTTTGCAATTTGGAATTTGAGAATGAGAAGAAGTAGACATGCGGTTTCATTCACGTTGTTAGTCCATATACCATACCTGGGACTACATGTAAAAATGCGAAATCTAAATTCAAGGGGGACAAAAGGAACACACATGGGTTAGAAATGTTCACACATACATGGACAGACACAGGAAAAGGTACAAAACATGTAAAAGCCTTCATTTGTACATTGTTTCATACTTTGTTTGAAACATTTGTGCATAATTTAGAGTGCAACTGTTCGACATGTCTATTTAAAGTTGCTTTTCTGACACTCTTCGACAAATCTTCGACAAACTCAGGTTGAGGTTGTGCTACCAGCAGATGATGTCCTGAACCCGTTTTGCATCGAGCTTCGTGAAAAACAATCCCGCTCCTGGGTCCGGTCAATGTTCAAATAATGCCGGTGCGAAAACTGGTTAAAGCCCACAGTTTTATTGCACCATGGAACATTTAGTTAAAAACGGAAAAGAAAGACAAAAAAGAAAAAAGGAGGAAAATTTAATGGAGGTAGGAAAATATCAAATGAACAAATCACATCAAAAGAGGGGAAAAAATCAGGAACTAAAGTTAAATCTACAGCACGTCAGATCCAACCAATATCAATTTCCAGTATCACTCAATACGTCTATAAACAAACAAATAAAGTTATCAATTAATTAATCAATCAATCAATCAATCAATATATTAGGATTGACAATGCACGACCACAAAACGCTTCTGCATTCCTGTCTAGTATCTACACACGATGAAACGGAACAGAAATTCTTGCAGGGAGGAGAGAATCGGGTGACCTGTAAAACACAACTACGTCTCTGATCGCCGAATTTGGAACACCAAAATGCTCAATAGGCAGTGGTAAACACATCTGCAGCCGATTTCACGAACAAGTGCGTAGCTGGCGTCATGCGTAGGACTTACGCAACAAATTTGTTGCGCAGCTGCGCCATAAACTTACGATCGATTTCACGAAACTTGGCGTAGTTGCGCAACATTTTAAATAATCTAAACATCTTGGACGAGGATAAATAACTACTCTTTTGATTAGAACTGTTTATTTTTGTGAGCGCCAACTGATGCTGATCGTCTTAATATTGTCGCAGTCATACTCAGGTTACAAAAAATCGGGGACTGAAATGTTCCCAAGGGTCGTAGCTCAGGCACAGCTTGATCCTATAAAGTCAGTCACCCACTGATCCGTGTCATCGCAAGGCCGACCTGAGGCCGGCTTTATGCCATTGCGTATGTTTCGTGAAATAAGCTGCACCTCTCAAAAGTGAGTCATGGGTTCATATCCCCCTCTAGCAGCCTGTAGAGCTGTTTTAAAGAAATCCACGAAATCACCGACTGAAAACCTTGTTTGACTTCCATTTGGAGTAATTTCTTTTCATCGGTTTGATTTTAATGTTTTTGTTTTTCCAGAGAGTAATTGATTTTACAGGATTTTATTTTTTTTATATCACCGTACATCCATCATCCTTGGCAAAGTTTCCGTGCTGAGCTGTCAGGAGAAAAAAGCATCTAGATGAATATCAATCCTTGAATGTAATGGACAGCATACGCAAACTTTCAAAAATCAAAACTGCTGGAATATTATGACAGATTCTACTTGATGTTAGTAAATAACATTATCAAATCTTTGAGAAAAGAGAAGTAACCATTATTTCCTTGCGATGATTAGGACTCAACCATCAAGACAAAAAAAACCTGTTTTTTTTTTCAAAAACTGCTCCCAATTGACCAAATTTAGTCGAGTTTGCAATCAGTTACGTATCCATGAATGATAATTACTTTCTAAAGTAACAAACTGTGATCGTAAGGGAGAGTTTTTAATGGAGGGCTTTTAATGGAAACTTTGCTTATTCGTCGAGAAAAATGAAGATGTATCTTAACAGTTTTCTGAAAAAGTATATCTACTGAGCTGAAACTCCAACAGTTCATAAGATGGAATTTTTTCCAACTTTCACTCGGGAGGTAACACACTGAGTATACAGTGTTAATACGTCGGTGAAGGGCAAAACCTAGTTTGAAACTCCAACAGCTTAGGTTTTCATTGACCTGCTTCAGATGTAAAATATTGTATTGTTGTTCATTGAGTTAGCAAAAGTATGAGGGAAGATTATGAAAAAGTTGTCAAGAATCTTGCAATTTCGCAATTTATCCTGGATATTTATATATATAATGAGATGTCTCTTAGTAAAGCTGAAAGGTATCATGCACCATTTTCAAACATTTAAAAATGAAATCTTCCAATCAGATCAGCATAGTGAGCAAAGGGTATTAATTTGGAGAAATCAACACTTACTGTCTATGCCAGCGTCAGCTTCGTCGAAGCTTTCCTTGGCGCTGAATGTAATGCCCTCGTCTTCGTCTTCTTCTTGTAAGGTCACAATCACAGCGGGATGCTCAGCCGATGCGGGGAGGTTCTCTGCACAGGAGAGATGGGAAACATTTTAAGAAGGATGACGGAAACATCCATCTTTCATTTAAAGCTGTGCCATTGAATAATGCTTGGCAAACTTTGAATTCTCCAGACCAAAGAGACTGTTGCTATATCATGTGATTCGGGGCAAGCCTTACGCTAGCAACCCCCAGCTCCGGCATGGTCTGGTGTCTTTGTGCCATTCTCAAGCATCTCTTAGGTAATTATGCAAGAGCATGCCCCGAATGATGTCATTAGCAACAGTGTCTTTGGTCTGGAGAATTCAAAGTTAAAACAAGTCAGTCTACCAGATGTTATTCAAATGTAACTCGCAAAGGGTATAGGTTATTCGCAAATGGCTTATTCAATTGATGCCGAGTGGAGGGGCATCAATCGCGTCTCAAAAGGGCGGGATATAAACCTTGATAAGAACTAATGCGAGCGCGAAGCCTTTACAGTGTAGGGTTCGGTGCCCACTTAAAGGCCTCAAAAATATTTGAATGCTAGATGCTCTGTGGTGTGATCTGAGGCAATTTCAGCCCACTTCAACCAATATTTTCTTAGCAAAAGATAGTAACTTAAACATCATTTTCGAGGTTGAAGTCATTGAATAAGCTGTTACATTCTCCACTAAAGGCGTGGGGTTCGGGGCCCGCTTCAGGGCCCCTAAAAAATTTTGGATTCTAAAAGCTCAGTGATGCAATCTGAAGCAATTTCTGACAAATTTAACCAATATTTTCTTAGCAAAAGATCGTAGTACATAATAGGGCCCTGTAAATGAGGCACAAGTTCAAAAATCTGGGGGGACATTTGATATTGTGTCCCCCACCCATCACAATGTGGGGGGAGGTGGGTGGAGGGGGGAATGTCCTCCCCAGGATTGACGTCCATGGCTGAGTGTATACAAAACACCTAACAATCAAGTCCAAATGGTTTTTTAGGGAATTAAATATTTTTGGAAACGGCTCACTCTTCTGCAGCCAATCTTGTTCTTTTCGTAACAAAACCTACCAGGTTCTTTGTTATGGTTCTGCTCCAGATGATGACGCCTAGCGAGGTGCTTGTCGCTGCTGCTATTTTTCAGGGCCAAGTTGAGCAGCGGGTTGGTGCCCCTGCCGTGTCTCATGCCCTGCTTCTGGGAGATCCGACGCAGCTGGATCTTCATGCTGCGATGCATCAGGTTCGTTGGTTCCTGGATATCGACGTCCATGTGCCGTGACCTGCGATGGTTGTTCTGTAAAACAAGTCCACAAATGTCAATGGTTAAGTTTTTTCCTCCTCAAGCAGAACCATTTTTTATACAAGTTGAGTAAAAAAAAAAGGAAACCCAAATGTCAGGACCATCATTTTAGTGAAGTTCTGCATGTAGCACTTTCAACATCTAGGATATGAAGGCCCAATTCATAGGCTTTCTTTTAGTACAAGAATCATTCAAATCACTCATGTACTTTACAAGTTACAGTTAATTTAAAACACAACCACCGTTTTAAAGTTCTGTCCACGGACCACAATAAAGGTGTGTGTTCTTTCAGCAAAACAAAAACAATTCACGTACATCCTATGACTTCTCAAACAGATTTCCATTGTGTATATATGGCTACCTGATGTATGATGATGACCTGATATTTCAGGAGTTCATTTATGACAACCCTTGGGGGAAAATAATGCCTTCGCCTTGGGTGACATTTGATGCCCTTGGGCACATCACAGCAGACGACAAAATGTAGAGTGTGCTTACATGTCTTTGCGGCTTGTACATATTGTCCGCTAGAAGGTCAAGGTGATGCGAGGAAGACTCTTTGAAAAGTTTCGTGGGAACGTTCGTCCCCATTTGTTGCATATCCAGGCACGGGACGCTGTCGTTAACAGGAAGAGCACTGGACAAAAAAGACCAAAAAAAGAAGAAAACAAATTTGTTTTGCATAACTTGGTAAATATTTGAGTTCTTAAATCCTCAATCGAATAAGGTTTTGCCCCTCAAACTAGGTTTTGCCCTTCACCGACAAATAAACACTGTATACTCAGTGTGTTACCTCCCGAGTGAAAAAAAAAATCACTCGGGTGGGACTCAAACCCACAACCTCATGCTTTCTAGTGTAGACGTCTTACCACTCGACCATCGAGCTAACAGGATCTTAAAGCCTATCGATGTTCGGTAATGCAGACTGCAGTGAGCCGAACCATCAGCAAAGTTGAACGCGAGCAACGATCTCCGGATAAATTCCGTGGATAATCGAGTATGTCACCATCACATGCTCGTTTATCCACACGGGCTGAACTTTCTAATGAAGTCTGATGGGCACGTGGGAGTCCAAGCCCGCGGGAACGAGGGGTGCTGTGGGTGCTGCAGCACCCCCAACTTTTTGGATTGGGGTGCTGGAATATGCTTCAGCACCCCCTACTCCTGGGCAAAAATGTGTTCCAGCCAGCAGTGTTCTACGACGATGAAATTGCGCTGCTACGAGTGAAGAATTGACATTTCTCTCAATGTATCTAAAATCAGGACATGTCTATGATATTTCCGCCATGATGGAAGCTTTGACCCGAAAGCAATAACCTCGGCCATGACAATGGTGGCAAAGTTGATTATGCCTTCCAGGATCTTTTTTTCATTCGATCTTTCAATAGGGGCAAATGTTCATACCTGTCCCCTGAAGGTTTTTCTTTTCATTAAAAAGTTCCAGTGACATTGCTAGCATTCTGTACTCAACATTCACAAATGTTCACACACACACATCCCAACCTAATAGGAGTGGGACGGGCTGTCATTGAAACTAGTCATGCTTTACGCCAATTCCAGTGTAGTTTCGTTTTAATAAAAAAACTATTCATATTTTACCCCCTGCAAGTTTTGTCTCATAAAAACTCAGTAGACCGATAAATCCTTGTCTAGCCCCAAACTTGCCACCTATCGATCATAAACATAAAGATGCATTTGGTCTGTTAGTCTTTTATATTTGCCATTCCCTGTAACAAACAAATAACACTGCAAATATATTGAGAGCTACATCGTTTAGGCCTATGTGAATATTTTTTTGAACAGAAATTCATCCGCTTCCAGTGGAACCATTTTGTTTTAACTTGAACCAAAAAACATCCTTTCGGGTTTTATAAGTTTAAGTATATACTTCAGTATATTTCATCACAGTGCATCCAGAATCCAACATTTTCCGGGGCCTTAAACCAATCTTTCTTGAAAAGCGAGAAGAGGATTAACCCTTTCACCCAAACCCCCTGGGCCTTTTTGCTAGGATGTAGCCTCAATCCTGCAAAATCCTCCTATTGGCCTCATGGAAAAATGGCATATATTCATTTATTATTTCTTGAATATGGTCCGTGGAGGGTTGACCACTGCCTGAATCCTGCAAAATCCTGCGGCAGTGACTGTCAATATGTTGAGGCTTGGCCAGTGACATCCTGGAGCAGTACCGAGGATTTCAAGCATAATGCAGGCCTATATTTATGCATGGCTGAGCAAAAACAACACAAGGTCCGGCCCAAGACCTTGACAAAGTGCATCCTACGAAATTAGTAACGCACTTTTGCCATGTAACCTCAATCCTCCAAATTCCTCCACTTTGGTAAAGAGGATTTTGAAGGATTCAGGGCGGTTAGGGTTAAGGGGCCATGGGTGCACAGCATTTGGTAAAACGGAAGCTGCATATCATGATAATGTATTAGCAACACCACTTTAGCCTTCATGTACATAGCTATCTATCTATCTATCTATCTATCGGTATCTATCTATCTTTCCACTTAGAATTGTTAGTAGATACACGTCCTACCTGTACCTGAAAGGGGCTGAGCCTGTGCACAGCATATCCGACGACTGAGTGCGCAGAATGTTGGATAGGGACTGGTTGGACTGTAATTGGATGAAGGAACCGTGCGATTTGATGTAATCCTTGGCGTCTTTCTCATTCAGCTTACTGAAGACTTCCAAGATTTTGGGATCGCCCAATTTCCTCCGCTCGTGCAAGAGCATTGGTTCAATGAACCTCTTGTTGAGGTGTTCCCATCTGTTCACCAAAAAAAAAAAATTATGAACGAAATGAAGAAAGGATGTGAATGGTAACAATAATTGAAAAATATTCTGAAAAATTTTCACCCTCCTGAAAACGGACAGAGCACACTGTCCGAAACATCAAGTTCTACACTCAACCAACGGGTTCTTTTCAGAAACCCCCTTCTTCCAAGAAGACATTTCTTTCCACATGGTGTTACCCGCAATTTTTGTCTATTTTTGTCATCTGCCATGCAAAGCTTCAAGTGATATATAACTTAAGTATTACGATCATCATTTGAATGATTTTATTTTAAAGGCATATACATGTAGTATCATTTATTTTTCATGAATTTTTTTTGTATTCAATGATAATAAAACCCAAAATCTTAAGATGACCTGTTCAACCTGTTCCACTTTCATATCAGTGGATATAACACTTTTTGAGAAAAACAGTGCAAAACCATGCACAGGGTTTGATCACAAAACACGCTTTTGTCCAGAGCACTCTTTATTTAAAAAAAAATCAATCAATCGACTGATCATTGGAAATCACCTACATTTCTTGATTTCTTCTAAATGACAGCAAGCCAGACAAAATAATTACATGGGGTGTTGTAGCTCCAGTACAATCTTTAGTCAAAGTAAGCTTTTTTGACAATAATTTGGTTACTTTTGAGGTAAATGCGAATGATCTTATACGCCTTTTTATAGTCTTTCTGGTTATGTAACCACTGTAACCAAGAATGTACGTATTGTGCATAACCCCCCGAGGACAGACACACAAAGGGAGAACAACAGATCCTTTCAGTCCTCGGGAGTTGGGTCTTTTGTCCAGAACGGTCCTCTTTAGTAGGTTCGTGTGCTTAGTCTATGGGAGAGTAATAACTTACAGGGACAATAGAAAACACAAAGCATTGTCCTTGGGAGTATAGTAAAACAAGAGTGGGTGCACAAGCACAAATGTAGAGAGAGCTGATGATGAAAATGTTCAATTTTCACCGTCAATTTTAAAGAATAATAACCTGATCCCTTCTTCACTAAAATTTGAGAAAGCCACCCCTGACATTACCATATATTTCCTGGAATCTGCAAAGTAGATTGAACTGAACGATGAATCACAAATTATTATAATACATGTAAATCATAAACAGGGCTTTAAAATACCATCTGGCCATGAACAAGGACAATAGCCACAAGGTGAATTTATTACTCACGCACGGAACACAATAAAATGCTTTAGAAAGCACAAAATGCAAATCAGTCAATTTGGTATTCATATACTCATACATGTTCAGCCTATACCATACCATTTACTATGCAGCTGATTGGAGACCATATGATGCCAGCCAATGCAATACAATTCCATATGCACACAAAGACTGGCTCATGTTTCTTTGATGGTTTCACGTACAATTTTAGCCACTGTTTAGAACACTCCGTAACTTAGCTGTTCTACATATGAATCAACACGCAGACTCTATTGGAGTGCGACCATGAGCCACTTTTTGTTGGTCACATGATGACAACCATGCGACTTCATTCCTGAATCTGATTGGTCAACATAAATATTGCTTCCTGTGAAATTGGATCTAGTAAAAATCAGATGTGAAAAAAACATCCAGTCGCCTGGTATACGGTCAGATTGATCCGAATTTTCAGCGCACACCTCTGAACGATTGCCTGATGATCTGGGGAACCGGTAAAATCGGAAGGGAGTGCGTCGAGCTTTAGGAAAAATCTATTTTGTGAAGAGCACAGAGCACGCATCTTTGAGTGACGTTATCCAACTCCACCTCAGAAAGGCTGTTTTGCTGTACAAACTCTGCATGCAAATTAACACTAAATCACTGGTTGGAGATCAAGAGACTATTTTTCTACATACTTGTCACGCCAGTGATGGTGTCCGTACTGGCCTAGAATCTCCTCAATGCCAACCATGAGATGATCACCAAGCTAGTGGGAAAACAGAAAGGGAGAACTTACGTTGATCAAAGAAAACTTGTCCATTATTACCAACATATATAAGACAAAACTAGGCTGATGCATTAAAAGGGTCCCTGCAATGACTTTTTTATTTTGTTCAACTTTCTACTTCTCTTAAATGTATGAAAACTATTCAACATCCCTTTTTGGTTAATTTTATTAAAAACTGCACTTCTTTAAACATTTCAAATTTAAGATGCTTTCCCAGACAACTGAGATGCTGTTTCTATGCTGTGATGTCATTTAAGGAAGACACTGTTCAGTTTTGTTGTTTTCTGTTCAACTTGTGAAAAGAAAAATTTGCTCATTGAAAACATTTTTGAGAAAAGCTTGCTCATTAGCTTACTGCCACGTACTGACACAACAACAAATCACTAAAGAAAAGAAAAGTTACGACAACGAAATATCCAAAATTGGGGCAACTTTTGGAGCTGAAACTAGTTGTAACAGTGAGGTTTGTGCCTGAAATGACATCACACTTTTGCTCATGAATATGGAAATAAGAATACAAATAACAAATAACAACGGCACCAAAATACCCTTGAAAATAGCAAACCGAAAATTGAAAAAACTGATAGATGATACATAAAGGTGAATTTTCAAGGATTGCATTACAAAAAAGTTGCTCTTTAAAAACAGATTTGTGTGACAATAATGCAATGGTTAAATTGAAAGAACAGTTAAAACAAAAGAGAGAGGAACGACTCCAAGTGCCCCGTTTTTTTTTAACCAATGTGCCCTTTTTTTTAACGTGTAACACCCCCTCCCCACCCATCAAAATTAACTTGCTACCTAATGAAACATGCAACTGATGATGCGCATGAATTAATTTTTAACTTCAGCCATGACGATTCAGCTGACGTTGCAGCGTGAATAAATTTTTAACTTATGCCATGACGATGCAATTGACGATTAATTTTTTATTTCTGCCACGACGATGCAACTGACGATTAATTTTCAACTTGTGCCATGACGATGCAACTAACAATTAATTTTTAATTTCTGCCATGACGATGCAACTGACGATTAATTTTTAACTTCAGCCATGACGATGTAACTGATGATTAATTTTTTATTTCTGCCATGACGATGCAACTGACGATTAATTTTTAACTTCTGCCATTGTGTATAAAAACCACATTAAACTCAGAAATAAAAACTTACCAGATCCGCTTGACACCCGTCTGGTGTATGTACACATGATACAAAACAAGAATTTCCTTATCTATTAAAGGTAGCGTCCATCATTTGTAACGTTTGCATTTTGTTCGTTTAAGGTAACAAAAGTGCTCAAAATCTAAAGAAGGGTGCTGAACAACTAACATGATGAAGTTTTAGCTCAGTGAATGTTGTATATTCTGAGAAAGCAACATTCCAGGATCTTGATTTCAAATCAAAAGTTGCCGAGTCATGTTTTGAATTGAGCCTGAATTCAGTGTCCGAGACTCATTCTCATTCAGCCGCTGCAGCTCAGGATGTCGCGCGCTGAACCGATGAATTATAGCAACTGGGCATGCGTGTGCATCACGTCAACGCTTGCGTGCCCTTTGCTGAATAAAAAACAACTACTAACAGACATTTCCAACGATATGTCTTTAGACGCATCGTTGGCCAAAGGCCTTCTTTCATTGATTTCTTCAAAACGACAGCTTGCCAGAAAGAATAATTTCACAGGGAGTTTAGTCCCCTTACTATCTCCAAACCAAGTAAGCTTTCCAACAATAATTACGTCAGTTACTTTTTGGATAGCTGCAAATGATGGACTGTACCTTTAACCGAGACTGAAAATGTACCAATGCATCTACATGGAGACAAGTCAGGTGCTATGTCAACACTGACTCACCCGTTCAAATATTTCCTCGTTCATGGAAGGTTTGTGCTTTGTTGCCCTCTTCACTTTCAGCTTGTCCACGAGTGGTTTGATTGTTGTTCCCTAGTTGTGAAGAATTACACACACAAAATTGAACATTCAGTGTTGAAGTGAATGAAAAATGAACTGAAACAAAAGAAAAATCATATTATAAATACAAATAGATTACAAAGAAAGTCTTGAACTTTCCTTTTCAATTTAATAAAGCTTGTATATACATGCTTTTTTCAAACTTTTGATTTTCTCTCTGAAAGAATTTCAAAGGAATGTCATGTAACAAATAAATTTGCTTGTTTGCATTTGCAGGCCTTTTATACAGTTTTTAAAAAGTGGTTTTTAAATGGCACGCTCCTGTTCAGAAAGTTTTGACCGAAATGCTATAAATATATTCATATCAAGTGATGTTACTGTATGTTAATTGTGGAATCACATGTTTTGTGTTCGCCTGGTCTGATCCTAGCTACGCGATGAGCAATGTAATGCTAGAAAATTTCCAAATCCAATTTGAAAATTCATTTTTTGGGTGCCACACCAAAAAGGCATTTATAGTTTATCTTTAAATTGTCTGAAGTAATGAATAAAATTCAGAGCAAATAATATGAAGTACAGGAGGAACAAAATATAATTTTGTTTTGGTGAAGTTGTTAAGTTTCTAATTCACTGCTTTTAAGGAATGTTTGGGTTCCTTTTAGAGTTGTCATTTGATGGCAACTTAAAATCTTGGCATGGCCCATATTGCCAATCACATATAATTGAACAGGGTGGTGCAAAAAGACGGAAACCCGCTTTTGACAGCAATTTTCACCTACTTGTTGAGCGTATTTCAAAAATTCAGTTTAATGGTATTAAAATATTTAAACAAAGGTGACGAAAACATAATTTGTGCATATTTTGTCTCTGAGATATGGTAGTTTAAAAATGTCATGTGCCAAATCTTTTTGTCCACTGACGGCTTTATTCCATCCACTTGACTGAGCTCCAGAGCTTGATTTGAAGGCAAAAAAATACTACACAACAATAGAGGAAGGGCCAAAATGTAAGAAACTTGAATTTTTATTTTCACGTAGAGACACATATCTTCACTAATTTTTTTTCACTAATTTTCACTAATTAACTACTGCATTCATTCTAATTACTGGGTTCACGTAAAAATTCAGCTTTCACAGAATCATGTGAAGGTTTCCTTACAGCAAAAATTGTTGCAAAGTAGTATTTTTTGCAGTTTTAAAATAGGAGAAACTTCTTTAGCGATTATCCTAAAAACGCTTTTTCTTCAAAATCCACATTATGTGTGGCTCTTCATGAAAACGGTGACGAATTCTTCATCGAGTTCCTCATCCACCCCTTACCTGAATGAAGACAGTGAACAAGATGACCACAATGCACGCCGTGAAGAGAATTTGTTTACTCGGGACAGTCTCTTTGCATAGTAAGGCAACCAGTGAGAAGGCGATGGCGCCCCGCAGGCCACCGTACGCCATGATGAACTGCTCTGTCCTGCAGATGCGAGCCAGACGGAAGGTGTTGGCCACCCAGGTTTGCATAATGACACCTGGAAGATCAATTATTACACAATTGCTGATTGGACATATTTGAAGGTGTCCCTGGGCAACCCACTTTACTGCGATTCCCACCCTTTTTTCTCACTGTGACCATAAGCAGTGACTGCAGTCAACAGGATTTCTATGGCACCATTGCTGTTTAGCTGCTTTGGACAAGGTTCGTGTATGGATGTCGTCCATGACAGTCAGAAGGCATCCCATTTTTACTCTAGTGAAAACTAATGAACCAGGTTTAATAGTACATGTACAACGATGTATCCTACTTTTGATCCTAAATAACTCTGTTGTTTGTCAATGGAATTCCACCAAAATTTCAGGTCATTGTAAACAAGGCATAACAAATTGTACCGGAATGGAGCGAATTTCATCAGCTTTGCGCAAGAGGGTAAAATTTAAATGCCATATAAGAAAAATTACTCTCTTTCAGAATCTGCCACTTTCGACTTGGCGTCCTCCAATGTTGATGCAGCGCTGGAGACCGTGGCGGAAGGCGCGCGCTGCGGCTGGAAGTTTCTGAAGGAATGTAGGATCACCCCTGATGTCATTGCACACCTTCTCGATCGTTTTGCGCAAAACACGATCGAGGAGGTGTGCAAAAACATCAGGGGTGATCCTGCTTTCCTTCAGAAGCTTTCGGCTGCAGCACGCGAGAATTAACATGCCATTTTATGACTGGACATGTGGACTGACTTCATACCGTGGACTTGTGATGCAGTTGTGATCCACCACATACAACTTACCAATACTTCTGTAAAGCAGACAGAAGACGAGTGTGGAGATGACAAAGACGGTGTTCCATTTATGCTGACTGGGGTCCACCAGCGTTGTGACGCCAAGAAAGATGAAAATGATGGTCTCGCTGATGCTGCTCAACATCTTCAAGAAGTACTTGATGGTGGTGTGGGACTTCTGGGAGATGTTGGCCTCCACGTAGGGCTTCATGAAGATGGCACAAAAGACAATCCTGCAAGAAGAACGACTCCGTCTAGTTTTGCACAGCAGACGAAAATTGCTCCGAAAATTCAGAGTGCACTTACACTAGTGAATAAGCCAGTTCGCTTTTGAAACTGCTCACAAGCGCACAGAAATATTTGATAGCTTTACTTTCTGAGTGACCAATTTGCCATGTGTGTGTAAAATCAATTTCAAAGTAGTGGCTGGAGAAAAAAAATTTTATAATTAAGTTGGAATTCAACTATTCGGTTTAGATTTAAAAAACCAGATATTCGAAACCAACATTTACAAAAAAATTGACCTTTCCCCTTGTTTTGTGAAGCTTAAGAAAACAAGTGAAACATCTTATGCTAAGTAAAGAACAGCTAAATACCAGTCATAAGCAATGTACATCGCATGGCGTTTGGGCCGGTAACCTGATTATATCAAGCAAGGTTTTTTTGTGCTTAAGCAAATTCTGTGCTTAAGCAGCTCTATGAAATTGGCCCGGAAGCAATGTGGAAGACCCAATTTTGGGTTATCAAAAATCTTGATGACAAAATTGTGTTATATTGTAATAATTAGGCATTTAAATATATATCGGTGCATGCACCTACAATCAAATCTGTACTGACATATGCAGAGCAATTTTCATTGCTCTAAGTGTAACAAGATATTTTTTTCTTGGTAATAAAATGACATTTCAAATAGTCTGGCCTATGCATTATGGGCAGCCAACGAGCTTAAAATGGCATCAACTAAACATTGACATAATAACTTTGCTGGTAGTCGGCTAATCCAACCATTGATCTTCACAAATGCAGCTCTGACAGCAGTAAGATTTATAGACACAGAGTTCACATGCTTACAGAGATCATAAGGACACACAAAATGCTATACATCAACATGATCAATGCTAGGCCGAGAATTTTCATTTTGTGTTTACGGTATAACGCCCCCAGAATTTTCCAGGAAAATAGCTTTGTGTTTTGCGTGTGTCTGTCTTTCTGCCTTTTATACCGGTACCTTGTTTACTTTAAGATATCAGTATTCTGTTAATTGACCAATATTAACACACACAAAAACTTTGCCATCGTAAAATTTTACCTAACTTAATTACCCACTTCAAATCCACTAAGGCATTAAATTTGCAGTTGCATATAATTAGTTGCAAACTAATTATATAAATTTGCTGGAGACATTTTGTTTTACAGAGATTTCTATTCACTTTTATCTAAAATATAGGCCAAAGTTACCCCATTCCATGGTACATGTTTAATTGGACGACAGACTACTTAAATCGGACTTACGACAAAATCGAAGAAAGTCGGAACATCTCGGCAGTGAGGTACGCCATGTAGGCCATGGCAAAGACGAAGATGGGCTCGATGACTCGCGCCTTGTGAGTCAGGCGGGTGAGCAGCGACGTCAGAAAGCCATACATAAGTCCAATCAGCACCCCACCAATGGCGACCACGAAGAAGGAGAAGAAGCCACCGACGATGTCGATGGCCATCAGATTATCCGCACCGATGGCATTGAAGGATTCAAACATCCGGTAGAGGACCTTGAAAAACACAAAGTGATTACTACTATTATCTTTAATTCATAAATACAGTTTACCCATTCCCATTGGTTGAGAGCCCGTCACGTGGCCGGTCTTAAACGGATGATAAAGACATGGCTGGCTGGTCTTAAACACTTTTCCAGTGTCACATGAAATTTGGACTCCCATGAAATCCGGTGCCTTTTAACGTTTCATTGGTTGAACGTTCACATTCCTCACGTAGGCACGTGCAATGCTATCAGTGAATCAACATTTCATAGTCCGAAATTCACACAACACCAGCCGAGCTGCATTTTGCGCGACATCGCGCAGTACGCACGACGCGCACGCCAATCTCCTTATGAGGTCAGGAATTTGTAAAGGGGCATTCCATATTATAGTCAGAGGGGTGTTAATTTCATAAAACATGAAGTAAAACTGTTGAACAAAATGGTTGGCAACGTCTAGTTTTTGACTTGTTTTGATTTTTGAACTGAAAAGATTATTTAAAAGGTATTTATGAATGGGAATAAATATGTGCTTGGTTTGGTATTCGCCTCGGGTAATTATCACCCATCCAGACTCCAACAGGTCTTAAACAGAGTTTTTAATACATCCCAAACACATATTTAAATTCCTTTGTATCTTAATTGGAATCCTCGATCCTGATTGGCCCATCCATGGCAACAAGCCGTGCTATTTAAACCACGTAGCACAGCCACGGTCCATACTGCACTCTGAGTATTGTGCTTAAAGATATGCACGCCATTCCATACAACATGCACGTAATAATAACGACAACCACTGGAAATTGTGTGTGCAGCGTGCGTGTTCCATATTTACTGTGCGTTTTTGATTGAAGTTTGATTGAAGATAAATTCGTCAATCCCACTCAACAGCCTCTGAGTCCCACGTACCACTCAGCCTATGGCCTCGTGGCATGTTGGACACAGACGCACTACTTCGTGTTCAAGCATGCGCTCGTGGGATTACTATTAGCAAAGCCAATAATATGGACTCCATCCAACAGTATACGTTTGCTGTACATGTACTGTAATGTTTGTCCGAGAAATTAAAATCTCAAAAACAGGGGGAAAATTCCTGGGGAAATTTCTCCATTAAATCGCAGAACACCCTGGCTTAACATCCCGCAAGCATAATTTTTTTACGATTTGATTAGTTCACATTGAAATCTTGAAAGATGTTCAACCCAACAAGGCGACTTCGACGTCTTGCCTCCTCACTGCTTTGCAACTTCACCGTTTGCACAAGCGACAAAATACTACACTCTACCTTTAATTCATGAAGGCAGGAGGCACTCAACAGTCAAAAACGGTGATTTGACTGCTGGGCTGGCCTTGCTGAAATTGCCAGCCAGAGAGGAAGGGTAATAATTAATTCGTTTTTGATTATTTGAACTTGGATCCGACCACTACTCAAATATTTGCATTAACAACGATTTTACATACATGTGCGCCAGCCTAAATTGCATGGTCATGAATTAATCGGCCCCCGGGATCAGGATTTTTGTGCGCCTGTCGAAAATTGACAATGAGTTCATTACAATTTCAAGACCATCATTTTATCACTCATGTCTGAAAGATTTGGAAGATGAAAATTAGAGCGTATGTTTCCCGCAGATGCCCTCAAATCATGCATGTTGAGTGACTGTCGACATGAAACATGTGGCATTAGACAAACAATGTTAACCACGCAACTGATGCATTCGTAATAACATCCAGGATGTTTTTCTTCATCTGACTGTGACCACTCACATGCTTTCTGAATATTTCAATAGGACAAATTATATTGGGATATCAAAAGATCCTACGGTGTCTGTCTGATATCTGTTTGGCTGATGTCTGTCTGTGTGATCTGTCTGTCTGATGTCTGCAAGGTGCTGAAATGGTATACATTGTATATAAGCCCCCATTTGAGTGCCTCTGAAGTCACAGTCGGGATGCGAAAAAAATGATATATTCCTTTTTGTTTCGCCTTTTTGGCAAATTTCTTTCTTTTAGACCTTGAATGGTTAAATATAACAATGTATCGCTATTACGCAAAACATAACGTTGATGATAAAAAAAATGTGGCAACATTGTACGTCAATCGTATGAATACGTACCATATTCAATATAGCATTGCGAAACATGACTGTATTACGTCAACTGAGGGCGCACTATCAGCAGCGTTATTTATGAAAACAACGATAAACAAATCTGTTTTTGATGAAAAATTGTAGATTTCTTCAAAATGACAGCATGCCAGAAAGAATAATTTCACCGGGAGTTTAGTCCACTTACTATCTTTCAACCAAGTATGATTTTCAACAATAATTACGTCAGTTACTTTTTGGATAGCTACAAATGATGAACTGTAACTTTAAAATTCAACCATTAAAAAATCCTGAAGCATACCAGTATAAACCATATTGCCCGCACCTCATCAAATTGTCAATGTGCTTGCATGAGTGGGAATTTTCATCTCACACTCAATCAAGTGAAGACTCTTCACAAAAGGTCATTTTGAAAGAAAAAAACATATGTCACAGACTGATACATGTATGGTTCGCCAACTCGGGGAAACAGTTGTTTTGAATCACAAAATGTACATGTTGCAAATACATAATAAATGAAACATTTGTGATGCGATCAAGCAAAATGAGTTGTTTGTCGACCCTGGTCAATTTTTTTTTTTTTTTTTTTTTTTTTTTGCACTCATAGTGACCGTTTTAGCCGATTTTCGGCTAACTTTGACAGATTTTTGGTTAAAAAACGAGTTTGACAGAAAATTTGACAGAATGGATTTTTTTTGGCAGATTTCTGGCAGAATTCTGCAAAAATTGTTATTTGACAGAAAAACATAACAAATTTGCAAAAAAAAGGTACATTTGTTTACAAAAAAAATTGAAAGATGACATGTTGATTATCACTTTCTGTGCAGCTTAAATACCTGTGAGCGTTCTAAATATTTTAAAAAGAATTTTGAAGTATGGGCATTTAGCACTAGTGTCTATGGAAATTTTGTTGCAGGGTTGCACCCTTAGTAAATGGGCTAAGCAAGAATCAGCAACAGAACCAGTCACCAGCAACAGACAACAAATTACATCTTGGCTGGTAACCACTTTTAGCTCAGCAAATTACTTACCACAGTGACAGCGTCGTTCAGCAGGGATTCCCCAAACACCAAAATGTACAGCACCTCGTTCACGTGCACCTCCTCAAAAACGGCCAGCACGGCGACGGGATCCACGGCCGAGATGAGACTACTGAATGTCAGACACTCCAATAGGGTTACGTGTACGGTGCCGTTAGGCCCCGGTGTGCTGAACCAGCCCAGCTGGGAGATGCCGTACAGGGAGAAACCGATGGTCATTGTGTTGAAGAGAGTTCCAAAGACAGCGTACATGAGGATGGTGCCGATGTTATCAAAGAATGACCTGGAACAACAAAATGGGAAATTTGTTTGAAAGTGGTCACTATACAGGGTGACCCCACAAAAAATGCAGCCCTAAAAAAAAAAGGGATTGGTGGATTTTTATGTTTTTGGTATCAGATTAAAGCTGAGAGCCTTTTCTTTCAAATACTGAAAAAAAATTATGTAAATAGCACTTTGGGTTGCTGAGAAAATGCATCTTCTACACACACACACAAATACCACAGTAAGGATTGTTACTGTACCTACCAGGTATTTTGTCCATGTCCTAATCCTTACAAACAACAAGGCACGTAATATGACAAGAGAACACATAAATTACATGTAGATGGAAATACCTTTTATTTTCCACCTGAAAAGGTATCTCATCCTTTTTAGTCCTATTTTAAACCTTTTGAGCATCATAAATATGTCAAAATACTAAAGAAATTGCATTTAAATGAAGGATAATTGCACAGTAGGCTTGCGGTAAAATGTTTCACAGTTTGAAGTATTTGTGTATATGATGAAAAATGACTACTTTTACATAATTGGCATTTTCTCAGCAAAACCAAAGTGCTATTTTCATGATTTTTTTCCACATTTGAAAGAAAAAGCTCTCAGGTTTAATCTGATACCCAAAACATAAAAATCCACCCATCCTTTTTTTTTAAAGACAAATGTTGTAGGGTTGCATTTTTTTACCACCTTGCATATATGCAGTAAGTGTTCAGGGTAGTTGTGCTTCATTCGTGTAGATTGTAACATTTTGAATTTCACTAACAAAACCACACACTCACTGATTTCAATTGCTCATTTTCAATCATTTCTCATACCTCAAAAGAGTTTTATTCTTAAACTTTTAGTCTCAAATTACGTACTGGTAGGGGGTAATTTTATGCAAAAGTGGACATCACAACCTGAAATGTGGTATCACATGGGAACAACAAGACATTTGAGTTGTACATGCCAGTCAGATGGAATACAGTTTTACATACTATGTACAAGTTTATTTTTTTGTCCAAACAACCTTTTTTTGGCTATAATTATAATTAGATAAATATATTATAGAGTTTTAGTAGTCATTTTGGCGCGTTGTTTTTACATGCTCAAATGAGGGAACATACAACTTTTTAGTTCGCATCATTGGAAAAGCCATGAATATTGGGTATGTTTATGCAAACAAAGGAAATAGATAGTCCGACTAGTCCGAAGACCGCAGCATTCAGAATGTGGTAAGGATGTTAAAAAGTGTCGTGCAAGTAACCATGGAAAAGCCCACAATCATTTACTTGTTGTGCAACGTTTTGCTCAACGTTGCTCAATATTTTAAGCGTGCATAACTAATCTGTTAAGGCTATTGTACATTTTGAGAGGGAAAAAGCGAAACATAATGCAAAATTTTTTGGATCTCGTAACAGAATTCCGTTGCTAACGCATGTAAAAAAAGTGTGCCTGTGGGCATATTATTTTGAAACCGCCTTCAATATTTGCTTTCTTTTGAACAATACCATTTAAGAGGGAATACTTCCATAGGGTATTTGATACCAGTCCCATCTTAATTTTGAGCAGGGTTTCTTTCATTTAAATTCTTTTCCAGGTAACTGCAAATGATCCTATGGGCTTTAAAGACAATATCCTTCTTTCTTTAAGTCAGCAAATAACAAGTGCTTTTTATTTTCTATCACCCCAGTTTGGTTGAGAAATTACATGAGCATAAAAGGGGAAATCACTGTATCATGACCGTTTCTTAACATTAAAATTCTGTTTCTTTTTACATCTTGTTTATGATCATGAAAATGACAACACAGGCAACTGGTTTATTTTAGCAGTGTTTAAACATCATGCATATTGTTTTTCTGTGTACAGTACATGGGATCACAAGTTAAAAAACAGTTCATTTTGAAACCCATACGTGGGAGTAATAGTATATTACTTGCGCATCTGTGTTTGTAAAGGGAATTTTAATGAGACAGCCATCAGAAACAATCAATTTTACAAATCAAAATTGGTAACTTCTATCTTTAAATGTTGGCAATAAATCAATGACACAGAAGCACTCCTTTGTTTACATTCAAACACCTGGTTGGCTAAAACATAAACTAGTGACTGTATTAGCGCCATTTATTTTTAAAACTTTGCCATCGACTTCGATATCAGTGAATTTGTTTTGAGGAAGCACATTTATTTTACGAACAAAATGAAAGTGCCTTGGCACACAGCCTGTGTTTTCCATAGCAAAAAGTCATTCTCTGTAAACCAGAAGCTTCTGTTGGGGAAAGGGGAAGGGGAAGTGCTCTACATAAATGGTTCAAAAAGTCTATATTTTTTTTTAATTAACCCTAACCGAACTCAACCCATCCCAAACCAAAGTCCAACAGCAGGCGTTGTTGAAATCTGTTGGGATGGGTACAGTACCCCTAAACTGATGGTCTTTTACATTGAGTTTGGCATACCAGTACCTCCAGAAACTAAGTCCAACAGTGTGTGTGTACAATTTCCCATGTGGGCGCTGGAATTTGCCAGAATTGGTATGGTTCCTAGTAAATTATGCTAGGGAGTTAGGGTTAATAAATTAGATCAAGAGAGGGTTTGTTTGTAAAAAACTTCTCTAAACAAATTTTTAACTGTCTGTTTTACCCCAAAAAAACTATCTTTTTTCAATTTTGTGCATTTTCAACCCTTCAGACTCCTATTTTGGGTTGTTTTTACACCTCATATGTATGATAACATCCTTCCGACTTATCTTCGTGACACGACTATTTCAAAATTTGCAAAGCAATTGCTCCCAAGTAAAACTTGGAAATATTTTTTTATTCATGTTTCGTTCAAATTGGGTAACATTCATGTTTCAAACATGAATGAAACTGCTGCAAACTGAATCGGGAAGAAAAAAAGTGGTGTCAGGTTGCAACATTCTTTCCAATCGACCAACTTCAAACGCAATTTTCTCAAAACTCGCTTTTGCAGCTGTGTGCACAGATTCATCACTTTGTCAAAACAGTGACGACAGGTTTGTGACTGCTCTATCACACTATTAATATTATCCCCTCATTTAATGTCTATTTATGCCTTGTGCATGGTGACCGTTTTAGCAGATTTTCGGCTAACTTTGACAGATTTTTTTTCCAAAAAAGGGTTTGACAGAAAATTTGAAAGAATGAGAGTTTTTGGCAGATTTCTGGCAGAGTTCTGTAGCAATTGGTTTTGACAGAAAAACAGCAAATTTGGAAAAAAAATGGTACATTTGTTCAAAAAGCCTTCAATCTTTTCAATCAAACCCTTGCATAATGGGACAGGTTGGCTGTTCTAGGTGCTGAGGTTCACTGCGAACTGGATTTTGTCGTGACGCAACCGCGTATTGCTTGAAATTTACGCGATTTCATAACATCTTCATGTGACTATAGATTGTTTATAATGTAATTTTGAACCTTAATTAAGGCAATACTACAACATCTGCATGTGATTTTACGTGTTTAAAGTGTATTTTGAGTAATTCTGGGGAATTTGACAGATTTTTGATAAATGTGACAGATTTTTGAAGTGCATTTAGCAGAATTTGGACATGACATTACCGTCACCCTGGCCTTGTGCCTTGAGTAGCCTATGCACTCGGACATAGAAAGTGCTTTGCTGCATCACGTTCAATTCTTGAATGTGACATTTACTTGACCTATGATCTATTAAGAGATATCAGATGATTGTCATGTCTTGGAACCAGAGTATATACATGTATATATGCGTAATATGTAAGTATTCCTCCAGTGGTGTAAATCTGTGCCGGCGAGTGGGGGGGATGCATGGGGATGACCAAAATCCAAAAATTGCCTGGCCGTGGAAATTCGAAAAAGGGGGAGGGGGAGGCTGGACACCACATTACACTAGGGGGCGCTCTTCGGGATATCGATGTATATCAACATGTATACTTGAGCTTACATCAAAAACTGCGCAGTTTCAAAGCTTTTGTACTTTGTTTCTCCACTTTTCAGTGCTATTGAATACATTTTGTTTGCTGGGATGTTCGAAAAATAACTCGAAATCTGCATTTTTCTTTTCTCATCACGAAAAAGTGGGCGATGATTTAATAGCCCATCCCCCTGGTCGAAAAGTGTGTGGGGGGAATATACCCCCCCCCCCCCCCCATTCACCCTGGGATTCACACCCCAGCATTCCTCTCACCTGGAGGGCATGAAGTAGCCTGCCTCCAGCATGATGGGAGGCAGCAGGAACAGAAAGAAGAGGTCGGTGTCCAGACCAGAGGAGAGACTCGCTGGGAAAACCTTGGGATTGATCGAGATGATACCACCCACGACGAGGCCGATGATGATCAGCAGACAGCTCTCTGGCAGAAACTCCGGTAAACGTGTGTAATGGAAACCTGCAAAGCAAACGAGAATTCCGAGGTTATCTCTCGCCGAATTCCAAGGAAGACGGAAAGGGTCAGGAAAGGCTAAATGGGCACATGCCTGCAGTTTCTTCACAATAAATTGTGGGGTAGGGTATACAATTCCACTGGAATGCATGTTCAAACCCAAAGCAGATCAAGGGGAAGAGCAAAAGTTCAATCAATCAATCAATCAATCAAACCTTTAATTTTTCCCAACACATACATGTACATAATATTACTTAACATTTGAATTATTGTGTATGGATGGATGGAGGTCTCCAAAAAGCATAAGCTTGTCGAGTATTGTACTTGTGCAAGACCTGCAGCCGATTTTACAAAAAAAAGTGAAAAAGTGCCTAGCTTGGGCCATCCATAGGACAAACGCAACAAACTTGTTGCGATAAACTTACGATCGATTCAAAAAAACTTGGAGTAGCTGCGCAATGTTTTAAATAATCTAAACATCTTGGAGAACAATTATACATTTGTTCATTCATGAAACAGTGTTGAATCACCTCAGCCCACCATTACAGAAAGGTTCACAATCTTGTTAATGTGCGAGGGGTATTTGTGTTTTTGAGGGTCACTTTTGCATTAGAAAGGAGACAATTTGTTAGCCCGATCATAATGCTTTCATGTGTGCGTTTGAGGGACAGTTTTTGTCATCTCGAGGGGGCAAGTTTTTTCATCTTGAGGGGGCACATTTATGACCGCGAGAGGGGCACTTTTGTTGTCTGGGAAAATCGGAGGGGGGTGGGGGGGGGGGTCATATCGATATATCAATGGTGCTTAGGCCAAAAAAAAAAGGTCTCCGGTTTCTGGTATGCGCGCGCATCGCCGTAGCCATGCGCGTCGGCAAAATGAAAAAGGTTTTTTTTCAATGAAAGATGATGTCTCAAAACCGCCAAACTCACTGGTTTGACTGGAATCCTGCTGCTGCACAATTTTAACGTGTTTTTAGATTGGGTTATGGTCGAGAATTTGCTTTATGTGGCCTCTCTGGACTCCCATATATTTGCACTAAGTTTAGTCAGGCACCATTTGCAGTCATCAGCCGACATTTGAAGCAAAAAAATCAGGTAAAAAAAAAAAAAAAGCCGTGTCGCCGCACCACTTTTTGGGCAAGCTCCATACCAGAAACCGGAGACTTTTTTTTTTGGCCTTATGCTGCATCTCTTTGGAATTCCTTGCCTAGTGCTTGTTTCCTTCTAACCTACCGGTATGATCTGTCCTGTTTCAAGAGGAATGTCAATTCCTACCTTCGGTTTTTCTGAGTCCTTTTTTTGTTATTTCTCTTGTAGCCCTGTACCTTGAATTAGGGGGGTTGCAGCGCTGTCAGTCTGACATATTGTATTGTGACCTGAATGTCAAGCCCTACAAATAACAAAGAGTTGTGCTACGGTACGGTTGCTCACAAGCATGTATACCGAAGCAGCAATCAAGTAAGTGCTACACTGCTTTTTTTTATAGCCAGGAAAAACAACTGGACATAGAAAAGAGAATCATTTTGGATTTCAACTGCAACGACTGTATTGGCAGTACCATGTACACATACATGTAGAATGGACGGCTAATCAAGAAACGTTCTGTTGTGGTTGTGCTACTGCTGGTTGATAATTAGAAAGAATTTTTTTTAAAGAAAAGATACGAATGTTATCTGGGAGGTTAAAGGCAGAGCGGATCTTTGATGTCACTGTGGGTTATCTGTGGAATTTTCCCTCTGGCTGATCTGAAATTAAAGGGGGATTTTTTTATTTATTTATTGATTTTTTTTTTTTTAAGCGGGCAAAAAATTGATCAGATTTCAACTATTTTCCTATACTAGCCAAAATGGTGAATACCTTTGCACAGCTGTCACAAAAAAATTCAAATTTTGGACTACATGTAGCAATTTCAGAAACTTGGAAGGGGGGGGGGGGGGGGTTTAGCCCCTTACTTAGAATCCTAAGGGTCGTTTTTAATAACAAAAGGGCAACACCGATTTGTCGTCCCAATAAGGCGTGTCGCCCTGTTTAACTGGTATATAGCAATAATAAGCAGAATCTGTCGCCCATCACAGTATTCAGTAGTTTAACTAGACTATACATTAATTATAAATAATAACACAATTTTGTTTCAAAAATCAACATGTAGGCCTATATGTACGTGTGTGTTTGCTGTATTTTTTATTGAGGGCTGTGTACAAAATAATTTTTCTTCTCCAAAATATGAACTTGAATTTACCACATGGGCAATTCAATGGTTACTCACGTTACATTTTGGATGTATTTTTGAGTTTCCTTGGGCTGTAATTACCTTACTTAAAAGGTTTAATAACTGTTATCCCCATGGTAGATAGAGTAGACCTAGACCTACCTAAGCGCCAAAGATGACATCCAGAAAAATGTGTTACATATGATAAACAAGGCGCACAAAATCAGTTACTCACATTACAAAAATGTAACGTGAGTAACCGTGGAATTGCCCACATAAAGAATTATTTGCCAATCATGATCAGCATGTAACGAGGCACAGAGACATGTCATGTGTCACATTTCCTGAAACTGCTTACTTCTGGTACTGAACATTTATTTCCTCATGAGATCAAATTAAGACCAGCCCTGCACACACAGGCACACGTAATAAGATTTTTACCTGTATTCATAGGAAGCAGGATGTATTACGGGTAAGGCCTACTGTTCACAATTATTTTTTTCCGCTTTGTACTGTAGGGGGCCTGTGCATTATTTGTGCCTGTTTTCCCTTTTCATAAGCAGGATATAATGTTGACATTCAATACAGACCATGGGGTTATTAGGTGAAAAAGTTACAGTGTATGCCTACCGGGGTATGGTGCATACAAATCTCTAAATCACATTGGACAATTTCATTTACTTGTATAATATTCAACTTTTGCTTTTGCTGTAATTTTCAGAAACGGATGGATTTGGGGGTTAGGATTTTATAGCAAATATTGTCACACTTAACTGAAGTTTTGTGTCCGTAAATGCAGGATTTTACACAGCTTTAACACAGCACTGAAATTCATTAAGGCATGGAACTTGGTCACAGTGTCCAAAAATGTTGTGATCAATTGACAAGTGTGCAGTGATGCATGACTGAAATGAAATGAAACTCCAGTCACTTGAGGCCAAGGCCTAGGAGTATCTGCACAACCAGACATTTTCAAAATTGACCTCATGGTTTTGTAGTTATTTCAAAAACAGTCAGACAGACACTTTTTTGGGGACACACTGTACAGGCCTATAGTCCAGACTATCAGTTGGGGTGTGTACAATTAAATATTATTGTTTGCATAGCATACATGTTCACTGATAACTCCTAATTTTAGTATCATTTTTGGGAAGTTGTTCAGAGTCTTGCAACTAAAATCTGAAACAACTGGCCCACTGCATGGATAAACTTGTCTGCAACCTATATCCCGGATATTACATGACATGCATGAGATGACTCCAATCTAACCAATGTAATATTCCAGCGATGTCACGCTGTTGCCCACTTAAACATACATGGTCTGGGGCCACACAATAATAAGTGTCGAAGAATTGTTCCCTGACAATGCATTTTACATAAAGCTAGTTAAATACTGCAAATAGGCATCGACAGCAACTATAAACGCCATTCAGTTGTATTGCTGCTGATCTTTCAATCATGTGTATAATTTATTGGGCGCACTATCACTTAAGTAAATATTAACCGACACTTCACTACCGTGTACTTAAAGATTAGCGAAATGAAAACTATCTTCTAAATACTGCAGTACCAGTACGTCGGATCAAACTTTAAAATCCTCCTGCTGTCTGAACCGTTTCAGACAGTCTATTAAAATTAAAACCAATCCTTATTCGCCTGCCATGCCTTTATTTATTTTTGTAGTAAGCACTGTGACTGGTCAAATACTTAGTCAAAATAGGTACATGGTACATGAAGGTACTGATGCATGGTACGTAACGGTACCAGTGCATGGTACATAAAGGTACGATACATGCACTGCTGTTATATAAACAGTCACAGCCAGTCAATCCTAATTAATCTAGGCAAGGAGTTTTTTTTATTTGACTGCTGGGGTGGCCTTATTTAACTTGCAAGCCAGGGGGTGGAGGGGGGTGTTTCTGTCTGAAATTATTGCCCTGTGTCATTTAAATTAAAGGCCAACAAAAAAAATTAATTCTGCTTCCGGTTTCCCTACCTACACTACCTGTATTCTGATTTCTGATAGCCCCCTACCCTAATTTCAGGCATGCAACTGGGAATTTAGGAAAAACGAGGAAATTCCAAAACGCACAAGACTTTGTAAATTTTTTTTTAATTTTTAATGGCATTTATATAAATGTGAAGTAAAAAAACGAAGAAATCAGCAGATCCGAGGGAAAGTTGCATGCCTGTAATTTGTTTATGGACAAAATTGAGAAAAAAACACCCAAAACCATCAATTACTACTCGGCACCTTTTACCCTTGACTACACACGCAGACGCCTCCATATGATCGTACGTGTACACACAAAACTGCCAAATAAAAAAAAATTCCCTACCTACCCTATTTTCAAATGCCATACATGGAAATGGTAACAGAAGTATTTTGGGGGGGGGCCTAACGTCTAAGGCTGCCCTACACAATGGCAGTAAGCTTAGTCTTCACCATCTCGCTACAGTATTCAATGACTGAAATCGATCCGCCTCTCTCACAGGAAACAAGATCTCCTTTCAGTGAATGGGTTTTATAGGGTTCTCAATGGGTCGCGCCGCACGAGTCGTTCTCCAACAAAAGGACCTCAACAAAATACCCACACAAATCCAAACACGGGCGGGTTAAACGTTGAGATCTGCGGAGTGGGTTCGTATCAAACAGGTTGGAGACTAAAAAGGGTAGGATCTAAAAAAAGAAAATTTGGGTAAACACAGTTATTTCTAGAAGCTGAGAAAGCAAAGTTAATGATATCGTGTTCAAAAGCAACAGATTCTTGACAGCATAAAAATGACCTTTGAAATTTGACCATTTAAGAAAGTCAGGTTTTAGGTTCTGTACATCTATGGGTGTAGACTTTTTGAAATTGCTCTATTTTGCTATGGAGCGCAAGCATCATTTTTCAAAATGGTGATGGGCCACAGGACTACTTTTCGGGGTAATCATCTTTGGATGGAATTTTCTCCCAAAAGTCATTGGATTATTGAACAAAAAATGAAGAGAAAATGAAAGATGATGAAATAAGCATTAATTAGATGGGGATCTCATACACCTTGGAGAGTTGTGAGCATTTTTAATAATTTTCAGAAGTACGCGCAATTATTGCTGATATGGTCCGAGCCGGGAATCGAACCCGGGCCACAGTGGTGAGCGGCAAGCACCTTACGCACTAGCCACTCATCTCATTGCTGTAAGTACTAGACAAGTTTGGGAGATGAAAGGTAACACAAGTTCATTGCTGTCCCAGGAAAATTTAAACAACATGAGGAACTTACCTAATTTGGCCAGACTGGCGATCATAATCCAGACGCAGATTCCAAACGGCACCTGAACCTCGTCCCACTCCAGGCTGACTACCTCGTAGCGTTTGACCTCCTCGCCTCCGTGGCAAGTACTGGGACTGGTTCCATTCTCGTGAGACGTGTCCTCCGCCAAAGCAAACGTGACCAAGCAGAGTATCAGAGCCACACTGAGATGAACTACGCTCCAGTGGTGTTGACCGCAAATCTTTGTCATTCTCAGACTATAGGTGCTTAACTATTGATGGCATGGCACACTGCCGGTGTATTTTTTCAAGACTTGGTAAAGTTCTGCTTCAACACTGGACATCTGCTGACGAAAATTTAAAAGGAATACAATGATTGCCAAGTTTATATGCCATCAGCCTGAGGACTTTGACCTTCAAATTCAATAGTCTGTGTAGCTTGTTTGATTTTTTTGCAATGTCAATCGATACCTTCTGTGGATAATGCTTGACACAACTGTTTTCACACAGGGACTGGCATATTAATTGAGTTGGACACAATAAATTTGTAAGAATGTACAATGTACTATAACAACTACCGGTAGGCCTCCTTATATGGGGGTAAACCCACAACTCGGGAAATTCTGAAATTGAGAACTCATGTGTTTCATAAATTAAACATGTGAGCAAACAATATTTCAACAAATGGCAAAATGAGACAGTATTTTATTGCAGAGAAAGTCAAACCAACTTCACTCTTATCCTATTAATTATGTTTTCAGGTTTTGGTCTATGAGCTGGGGCTACTCGTTTAAATGACTGTGTCACTCCCACCCACCCCCCCCCCCCCAAGAAAGGGGGGAGGGGCAACAGGGGCCATGCCCTTTTTTTTTTTTTAAGTGACATCGCAAAAAAAGGCAGCCACTGCGTTCACCACCCACAAAACTCAACCAGAGCAATACGTAGTGCCCCCCCCCCCCCCTCCCCTTGCTTTTCATATTAAATTTGGGGCAAACATTTTTTGGACCCACAAAAAATACCACTCAAAAATTGTGTTAAGCTGGATCCGGCCTTGACATGCAATACATGTGGATTGTGGTTATACTAGGGCCTAGGCTATATACCGGTACATGTGTTTGTCATTCAATTCTTAAACCTGAAATCACACTTCACTGTTAAGGCCAAGTAAAAAAATATACTAGTTTCTTGTCCCCACCCGCTTTCTTTTTCTCCTTTTTTTTTTTAATTCATACATTCATACACACACATGATATGCTCAATACATTGTATTTGTATGTTTGTTTGTTTCCAACAAACGTGTGGCTGTAGATGTAGAAAGGCTAACAGTAACACTAAAGTAACAGCTTTGGACACAATTTTGTATCAACAAAAGAATCAACGAAAATGGAAGAATACATCTTGGGGGAGAGAAAAAAGAGCCGGTCTCCTTCATTATTTCAAAAAGCCCAGTATGCAGATGAGACACTAATTTTTTCTTTAACTCGGCCTGATATTAATCATAGGCACTATTTTAAGGGAAAGTTTAGAAATATAGCTGTATCAATTCCTTAGCCCCACTAGTAATGGCCCGGAATGCTGCGCTGTACTGCGCAGCTGTATCTGAGCCACATGGGGCTAACTCAATTCCTGTGCTGCAACTTAAAATGCACTTCTAAAGGCCTAATAACACTAACACTATTGTCATTATTAAATATAAATAATTAACATTGTAAGAAAAAAAATACAAATTTATTTGACTTTGACTTGATGCATCCAAATAAAAATATGCAGAACTTATAGATTGAGAAATAGCTTGGATCTTTCACATTTGAAAATAAAATTTCAGCTAAAGCTGGGGGAAAATGCCTTACTCACTGAACATATATTTCTTTTGCTTCCGCAACAGGCCTCAGGCAGCGACGAGTTGCGTTTGCTTCTAAAACTGCACGAAAAGAATTGTGCTTGTACTTGTACTAGTCCTAGTTGTCCACGCTACTCACATGACTAGTCCGAGTAACTTGGACCCAACTTATCGCCTTTTTAAAAATTTGGACATGGTCTGGCGATAGTAGGGTCCAAGCCCATTCCGAGACCTAGACAACACAGTCACTGACAGTCCCAAAAACCAACATTTTCCAACAAAAAACATCAGATTTCACCTTCAAAACGGCCTCCAAATTACTAGGTATGCCACCTGAGGTACAAGTAGACATCGATAATTAAGATAGTTGTACTGAAGTTTACTTACGATCCGGAAAAAAGTGAAATTTTCCGTTCATTTCGGAGAGCTCCCCTCGCGATCTTGAACACGTTAAATTTGCGATCGTGTTTAAAGTTTGAACGACGCGATTTCTTCTACATGCCCAGCGTACATTCGATGGTCCCCGTATCCCGTATGCGATTCCGTTACCGAGCGCGCGCGATGCATCGATTATGATAATGATCACGTTTGTAAACACATACATGTGCATTTCGAACTGTAAAAGGGAATCGGGAACCAGCTTGAACTGGTACCCGCTATAAAAGCTGCGCTAGTTCCCGACTCCCTATTATCGTTTGAAATGCACATGTGTTTACAAACGTGATCCAGTCTACTCATTATCATAATCGATGCATCGCGCGCGCTCGGTAACGGAATCGCACTCGGGATACGGGGACCATCGAATGTACGCTGGGCATGTAGAAGAAATCGCGTCGTTCAAACTTTAAACACGATCGCAAATTTAACGTGTTCAAGATCGCGAGGGGAGCTCTCCGAAATGAACGGAAAATTTCACTTTTTTTCCGGATCGTAAGTAAACTTCAGTACAACCATCTTAATTATCGATGTCTACTTGTACCTCAGGTGGCATATCTAGTAATTTGGAGGCCGTTTTGAAGGTGAAATCTGATGTTTTTTGTTGGAAAATGTTGGTTTTTGGGACTGTCAGTGACTGTGTTGTCTAGGTCTCGGAATGGGCTTGGACCCTACTATCGCCAGACCATGTCCAAATTTTTAAAAAGGCGATAAGTTGGGTCCAAGTTACTCGGACTATCACATGACTCATAAGATTCAGAAATGTTCTTCACCAAATACTAAAACTCACCAAAAATTCCTAGTTCTCGCACAGGCACATCAGCAGCTCCGAGGTCACATGAATTCATGATCTACGCAGAAAGACATGCTCAGCGATGCAATGTGTCGCCATTTATTCATGACAGAAATAAATAACTAACCGGCATTTCCGCATTGCAATTGACCATCGGCATCGCTCAGCAACTCGGCTGTCACTCGTCGCGGTATGTTGTTGTTTGTGCACGCAGTAAACGTCGTACGTGCCGTTTACGCACGATAGCGGATCCCTCATCAGCTGCTCATCACGCACGGCGCCATGCACGGCGGGGGAATTCAAGCCTTGTTGAAACTTGAAGGGGGCGGGGTAAAAAAAGTTCTAGTTGTCTTTTATTAGCTTGAGCTTTGTAATGTACTATTCATACTTCCATGGTTTATTAGTAAGGGAAAGTCAATTTCATGATTGCATGTGAATATCAGTGGCGTATCCAGTCGGGGGGAGGGGCCTTCCCAATCCCCGGCGGCATTTTACTTCTTTAAGACAGAGTTCATACAGTAAACTTCTTAATAAATTTGCCCCCCCCCCCCTGGCGTTAAAAGCTGGATACGCTGCTGCAGCATACACATGTACTAGGTGACTATTAATTCTCTTAGTATGTACATGTAGACTTGAAAATCCAGTCAAGAACTTGTCTTTAACGTGCAGCCTGAGAATATATTTATAAAATGGAGTCCGGCTTTAACAAAAAAAACATAATTTTATTCTTTTAATTATTGTCATCTGCGGATAAACGTATCATATGTGTTGCTAACTTTATTTTTTTTAGGTTATCACTAAAAGGAACAAAATTGATCATTTGCTTTTTGTGATTTTTTGTTCTCCGTTTGAATCAACAAAATTGCTCCAACTAACCAGTGGAAGTTTTAGCTCAGTGGCAACTTTACATTTTGAGGAAACAGAGAAACCATAATAAGTTTGCAAACTTTTTGGGGTCTCGTTACCAGATTCTGTTTGAACTGGAGTTTGAACTGGCGGAGGCGGGGCCGTGTCATGAAGTCCAACGCCTCATAGATCCGACCGTCCGCCTTCATGTCCAAAATTTCGGACTATGAGGCGTCGAACTTATGAGCGGACCCCGCGGAGGAAGTTGCGTTTCTCCGGGTATTGGCGTCCCCACCCCCCCCCCCCCCCCCCACCCCCAGAAACACACGTTTGTTTATGGTGTAAACCAAGGATTTTCAATTGCTCTTCTTCCCTTTTCCTTTGTTTATACTCCAACTTATGTTGCACTGAACAGCTCTCATTGGTTTTCTAATCGAGGTCGTCCTCGATTTGGTTCCTGTCCTCAATTCATCGATAATGTTGCACGTGTGTGTCCTCGATTTAAGCACGCACTCGCACATGCTCTTCTCCACTCTTTCCCATCCCAAAAAAGTACTTTTGTTTTGCAAAACTTAGACAAGTACTGCCACATTGGGGGGGGGGGGGGGGGGGGGTTAAAATAATAAGAAACAAGTACGCCCGGCAGCCTTGATCAACTAACAGTTACATAAACACGTTGCACCTGTGATGCATTTGGTACGGATGATCATTTTGGTTCGTTTTTGAAGCAACGAAATTGCTCAAAATCTTAAGTAGGGTGCATAAACACTAACTTGTTGATACTATGAATTTTGAGAAAACAGAAAAAACGTTTTCAAAGTTTGGAAGGTCTGATTATTGAGTGTGGCTAACGCATCTTAAAAGGTGTGCTCGCGGGCGCTCTATTTCCCATCTTCAAAAGTAGGTTTTATTTCTCCATTATTTCGGGCGGAATAACTTTTCACAAGACTATTAATGTCAGTCCTATCTTCACTTAAATTTGATAGTTTATGCCATTAAATAGGTGGTTACTTTTTCCGGGTAATTGCAAATGATTCTACGTGGCTTTTTCTATTAATTTCGATCTCTTCGTGAACAAACTCAGAATTGGACGCACACAACTATTAAAGTGACACAAGTAGGCATATATGAAACTGAATGATTGACTTTCATTTACTCTTGCTGTACTGATTAGAATGGAACTGATTTGATTAGAGAATGCATTTACTCTTGCTTGTCTGAAAAAAAAAGTTATCTCATATGCGTGTCGACGCAAAAGCAGCAGCAAAAGATGCCGATGTCCAAATTATAATAATTCTAGGAAAAGAAAAAAATAGAGGGCGCTATGTACAATTAATGGTCATACACAACCGCCCGAGAAAGTGAATGATTGAAATACATCCACTCTTGCTGTACTGATTAGAATGAAACTGATTTGATTAGAACTTATTAACTCTTGCTTGTCTAAAAAAAAGTTGTCTCATATGCGTGTCGACACAAAAGCAAAAGCAAAAGAAGCACTTGATGTCCAAATATAATAATTATAGGAAAAGAAAACAATAGAGGGCGCTATGTACAATTAATGGTCATATAGAATGAGACTGATTTTATTAGAATGCATTAACTCTCGCTTGTCTAAAAAAAAGTTGTTTCATATGCTTGTCGACGCAAAAGCAAAAGAAGAACTTGATGTCCAAATATAATCATGAATTCTAGGAAAGGAAAAAAATAGAGGGCGCTATGTACAATTAATGGTCATACATACACAATATTGATTGCGCGGGTTTTTATAACGTACCGCCCGAACATGTACATCAAAGAAACAGACTAGGCCGATAGGTTCCCTAGACAATCAACAAAAAAGGGTACTTAAACCGTAAAAGGTGTTTTAAAAAGGGTATATCAAATGAAAAGTTGGTATATCTCTGGAAATCTCTCTTCAAAATTCCAAGACTAATTTGATGGTTAGCTTTTGGTATACAGGATGAGTAACCAAGGGCGGATCCAGGGGGGGCCAAAGGGGGCCATGGCCCCCCCCCCCCCCCAAAAACGAAACCAATTTTTTTTTTTTTATGTGACATCGCAAAAAAGGCAGGCAATGAGTACACCACCATCTTTTCCTCAAAAAAACATTGGTAAAAGTGGTCAGAAATTGCCTCAGATCGCACCACAGAGCATCTAGAATCCAAAAAATTTTCGGGGCCCTTAAGCGGGCCCCGAACCCCACGCCGTAATTTTTGTGACCCACTTTTTTGAAGGACCAAAAATTTTTTTGGCCCCCCCCAAAATTGTGTTCTGGATCCGCCCTTGAGGATGACACTAGAAGTACTCTGGAAACCCAAAACCAAGTCTCGGTACTAAGTGACTAAACTTCATTCCAATGCGAAATTGGGACATTAAATAATGTATGCTTCAAACCAAATAACTCTCATTGTTGTTATTCATTTCTCTACAAGCCCTCGATTCATATTTGCCCCCAAAACTCACACAGATATATAAACACACGCCAAGCGATTGAAACTTATTATATTGCTTGATAATATTATTTTAACAATCTAAGAGAAAAAAATCCAATGAGAAAATCTTTTCCAGGGGTAAAAAAGTTAATGGTCGTCTGCTTTCTTATTAATATAGACAATTCTGTACAATAATTAAATCGATTCAGCATTTGGGTGAATTGGTACACATTTTATTTCTTATAAACAATACAGAAATGCCTTCCTGATGATTGTTACAAAAGTACTTTTAACTTGAAAGGTAAAATGGAGAATAGGTAGGGTGTGTTCCAACACATTAAAATAGAATGGACAGATCACTTGACTCTCGTTATTTAAAAAAAAAAGAGCCTTCTTGTAAAAGTGTTGAGGTTTAAAATTATGGCATAATTTTCTCAGGGTGTTTTGTGACAGTCTAAACTTTACCAAAGAAAAGGCCGTGTTAATTATTAATAATAACTATAATAATGATGTGGTGCTTATATACTGCTTCATACCAAGGGTCTCAAAGCGCTTTTCAATTATTATCTTGTTCAGTTAAATGAAAAATGCAAAAGAAACTATGGAATTTCATGTAACTTTAGAATTAGTAAACAAAATTGAAGTTCTACAGAAAAAAAAGTTTGGAAAAGAAGCAAGTATCACATAGAATCGGAGCAAAGAATATGGAGTAGTAGAAAATTATGCTTCATACGTATAGAACTGGGCATCATCATACATGTCCCGCATTGATAATGTCACCAAAGTCCATCATTGGTACTGTGCATTCCAATCGGCAAATCAATCCACTTAAAGGGAAAATAACAACATTTGCAAACATCAAAAACCGAAATGATCAAATTGTCACGAAATTTCTTACTGGATTATTTGGGAATGACATTCTAAAGCACCCTGTAAAATCATGGCTCCGGGTGTGCAGACATTTTCAAGAAAAATGGTATTTTGGCCTTTTTTCCCTTCAAAAACTGCTCTTAAATTTTCATAATTAGTTTTGCCGCATTTTCTTTGCACCTGTGAAGGGGTACAAGTACAAGCCTGCTAGACTGATTCTCTGACCTTACAATTCTCTAAAGTCGACAAACTGCTCCATTTCATCTTGAGTGGGGTCAGGGAACCAGACTACAAGAACATGATGTTTTTCTTTCTTTTTTCAGCATCTTCAAGCCCAAAACGTGAAACAAGTCAGTTTAAAAATATTTTCTATAACATTCTACTCCCCCAAATCCATTCACTACTGAAAATTGCAGCAAGAGCAAATGTTGTACATTCCCTTTAACTCATCTGCATACGTGAAGGTCCTGGATGCATAAAGCAGTTCCTTCATGGCTCCTCTTGACAAGAACCAAAGTCCAGGAGTTGCCAGCTACGTCTCATTATGAACTGGGCGCTTGGCCATGTTTATCCACAGTGTCCTTGAATTTTGTGAGCTACTAAAAAAAACCATTTTGCAGTCAGTTGGATGGCTAGAACTACTTCTGGTTAATGTGGTTGCAGGAGAAGGGTACAGTGGATCTAAAAGTAGAAGTAGAAGGGTATGGTGGATCTCGAAGCAGAAGTAGAAGGAAACAGTGGATCTGGAAGCACTCATTGACGTTGGATCATTCCTGTCTTCCTACCCCACTCCTTTTGGTTCCTTCATGTTGAACAGCAATTTGTACAGTTAAAGGAAGAATCTTCCTTTAATGTTCATATTTGCCCAGCGCTTTCAGTCTTCATGTTTTGAACAGCATCTTTTGAATCAGTACACCGGTTTGGGTCGCTGCGTCAGGAGCTGCCCGAATCGTTTCTTGATGGTGACTCTCTCCCGTGAATACTTATCATCTGGTGAAAACCTCACTGAAACATGAAACAGATATTATTAGAACAACTAGTTTTTAAAGCATGTCGTACTGAACATATAGTTGCTGGTCTTAGCTGGCTTGGCCAGTGTTTTTTTTTGTACCTATCTCACTGACTGACAGACCGACTGAAACGCTGACTGACAGTCACTTGTTGGCCAGGCAGTGCTATTGAACAAGAAAAGGATTCCCCCGTAATGCCATTCCCCCTCCCCCATGTATTTATTTTTTGTTAAGTGGGAGGAGGGGGGGGGGGATGTTCCAGCCAGGGTCGGCGGTAATACAAAAAAGGTTTTTTTTTTGGGGGGGGGGGGGTTCAGGAGACCAAAATAGGGTCAGTCAGAAAGGAGAACCAAAGAATTAAAAAGAGATACCCTTATGATTAAAGGTACATTACCACAACAGGGTAAGATAGATCAAGCAATAAATGCAAAGTTGAAACCTATTCCAGGGAAGCATCGTACCTGGATGAGCAGACTGCGTTGGTTTACCGAATGGATCCATTTTCTGTGAAGAAAACCAAAGTCAAGCAATGTTAAGATTTGTGCACAACGTGGGGACTAAAAGTATAACCAGAAAAACACCTCCATCATTCCATATGGAACAATAGCCCGAATGCCTCTGGTCGTACACTATCACAAGCTCTGTAGTACGGCCAGAGTGGCAAACGTCCCCTGGACGCCTGAAACTGATCATACTGATTGTTGCGATTTTACTACCGACTTAGTTAGAGCGAGATTATCTGTTTGTATGGCCGGCCGCGCCATCGTGCGCATGCCCGACACCACAAGGTCATTATCTGTGCAATGCATGTTCATAACCTTGCCCAAGGGCGCCCGGAAAAGCATACATATTCAACGCGCAAAACCAGTGCGCCATTTTGACCACCTATGACCGCTAAATTTCTCTAAAAATTTGAAGAAAGATAACCTTATCTACCCGGAGGGCAAAAGATAAGGCATCATAGAATACAACCGTATGCAGTGGTATGTAAAAAAAAAAAGCCAAAAAAGGTGCGCCAGGCTTTGGACTAAACTCCTCAGTAGGTTGGAAAACCAGGCGCGTGGCCGAACGTACAGCGCAGCTAGCTTGAGTAACTCAAGCTGTAATGCGATAGGCATTACATTTATAGAGCTGGAGTTACTCAAGCTACAGCGGGTCAGCGCAGCAATACCGAGGCCACACAAGGATTACAAGTGGGGCTAAACCAACCTCGTCCCCAGGGTGTCCAGCAGTACGCGCCCACCACTAGCTGCTCTCTCACCCTGGTATTGGATCATTTGCATGTGCAAGATTTTTGAACATGTATGCAAATGAGAAATAGTCTGGTGCCTGCTTGTGCATTACAATTGCGTTCATTTTTGTAATTGTATGCGGTGTCTGGGGTAAAAACAGAATCAATTTGTCGCAGTGCGAGCATGGCATGAGTTATAACTGTTACGATCTATTCTTATCGAGACAACATGCAGCAACACATTTCATATTAATTAATCCGAGTAACTTGGACCAAACTTATCGCCTTTTTAACATTCGGACATGGTCTGGCATGTCTGGCAATATCGCCAGACCATCCGAATGTTAAAAAGGCGATAAGTTTGGTCCAAGTTACTCGAACTAATCCAGGGCTTACTATTGTATTGGAAACGTTGTTAATATGTTGGAAATAAAGTAAGCACTGGGGACGAGGTTGGGGCTAAACTGAACTCAACCATGTCAACTGAAAAGCAACTGACATGTCTGGCTCAGTGGCTGGCGCTGCTCGAGTCAAAACTGCTCAACATGGAACAAAATAATCATAGAAAAATCCCTACCTGGAGAGTGTAAACTCGGTCGCCAGTTTCGTTGAGATAGTACATGAGATACATTTTACATTAATTTTGTTATTTTAGGTACGCTCTAGATTTCAGGCTTAGCTCTGCTGTCCTTCGTTACGTTTGCGTGTATCATGTGTTTATGCACTGCACACTGCACTGTGAACGAACGAACACGTGCGCATTGGTTTAGCTGGTCTCTCGTGCACACACAATGCTTAACAATACTGCTGATCACTGGTTGCCTGTTTGCTTAATCTAGTAGTAATGAGAAGAAACTTTTGTAAGATATATTTATGTTGATTTCTGTAAAACGAATAAACGTATATGTTCATTGATAGCAGGAGTTAGAATCTTGTTAACAAAGATATGTATAAACCTTGGAGAACAAAAAATATTGTAGGTATATAAATTATGCTTTCCCAACCTGTGTCAGAGCCCGGTTAGCTCAGTCGGTAGAGCATCAGACTTTTAATCTGAGGGTCGCGGGTTCGAGTCCCTCACCGGGCGGATTACTATTTTTGCTTCCTTCCTTTCTCTTTTTAATTTTCATTTTATTTCAATATAAAAAAAAAAGAGTATCAAATGTCATCACACTTTTGTTAACATTTTATTATAAGGTTGTTTATCTCTACTCTGTTGTTTCTCGGTCACTGACATGTAAGTTATAACAAAAAAAACATGGTCTTGTTTTACAGAGTCATAATCATCATGTGGGAAAGTTATACTTTTTTGATGCTGATCGAAAACAATACAAGCCTTTTCTAGTTTTCAACAAAAGTTCTTTTTTTGTGCCGATTATATGCTCAGGATAAGCTATGAGTAAACTGTGGCGTAAGCGACATATATTTACTAACAAAATGAAGCTTGATTTTCTGCTAACGAATTGTGGAAAACTGAAATTTTATTTTTTTCGAGAGAAGAACTTCTACATTCAAAACTATACTGTTTTAATTATGTGCACACAAAAATATCTTTGTACCATGCTCAAAGTTTGAAAAAATTGTTGGATTTCTAAATTTGAAAATTATTTCAATTGTTAATTGTCTCTACTGGGTATTTTGATGAAGAAAAAAATCGCTTTAAAGTTTCCCTCTTCGTGCTATTTTTGTGTTTTAAATTGCTAATGTTTTAGCAATGACAAAAAAGTTATTCACCTTTGAATGACGGAGACATCACACAAAACTGAAAAATCTGGCCACGTTTAGTTAATATGAAGTATGTACACATTTCCAATTATTCGTGAGGCCGACTATATCTTTTTCCGTTCTTGGCGCAAAATCAACCCAAAATCAAGGCGTATATATGTTTGGATAAAAAAAAAATGAAAACAATGATTCGTTTCGAGAAAAAAATCGACTAATTGAGCACAGGTAGAAATTCAATTTTTCGGCCGGCGGGCGGGGATATGTTCACCCTCAACCCCTGTATTATTTTGAATGTTTTAATTTTATAAAAAAAGTACTGCTCGTCGAATGTCTCAGACACAGTTTTTACTTAAAAATATATATCTACCAGCATAAACTGTTGACTGTACGGTGCATGCTTTGCATACCCCACCTAGTTCATATAGTACACAGGAACTTGTACAGCTCGATCTCGATTTGGGAATTTTGCAGTGCAATTTTGCGCTTTGCCGGTAAAAGTGAAGTGCGCCCTCAGTAGTCTTCAAGCTGTTATCTATCTAGCACACAGCTGCAGCAGGGAGTGTCATGGTCGCGGATCGCACTAAAAACAGGTTTGATTTTCATGGATTTCCTCCAGGAATTTCCTCCTCGATTACCTTTCCGCGTATTTAGTTATTCACAGAACAATCCTAGAAACTTTCCCCTCAAAAGCAAGTCTAACGGCGAAATTAGAACCGCTGAGCACTTTAGTCATGTGTTACTAGTCGGGAGTCGCAAAACAAAATAGAAAGTTGTTTTTAATTTTATTCATAACTCATGTTACTAATACTAGTACTTTTTTACTAGGCCTATTTTTAATTATCTACTCTACCCATGCTAGTGACTAGCATTGCTACCTTTAATTTTAAACAATATTTTTCCATGAGACTTAACCAGATCGTGTCGGATGACGTGTTGACATGATCTGGCTGTTTTTATACACAGGCACGGCCGACGGGTTAAAACGTCAAGCGTGCCTCGACTCGCCTCCGGATGACATCTATTCCTTCCTCCATGGTCTAAGCACGCTATTCCCCCATTTGTTTTGTACACACACGCAAAGTCCAAGAAGTCTGTGGAGGCGGACCGTGTGTTGAACTTGAAAAAGGCCGCTGTGCATGGCCTGTTGTGGTACAATTTACGCTCCGTGGGCACACCCCGGAGTGTAAAAATATGAAGTAGGGGTAAGAAATATCGTACAAAAACTGTTGAAATGACTCTTGCGAATCAGTAGTTGTGGCGTTTGGCTGTATATCAAAAGTTGGCTGCTATATCTTGCCTTTTTCGAAAATCGAAATGTTCGACAAAAATAATCCTGGAACGAACTGGTTAAGAAGAGACTTAGCCACATACTACCAAGGCCTATAATCACAAAACTCCTGTATTTATTGATGTAGAGAAACCACCACATGACCATGACATGAGTGAGTACATTTTGATGGTAGGATGACAGTCGCCATGACAACGGTGGAGATCATCTGCCCCTCGGCAGAAGAACTGATGGAACAGCCGAGACGAAATGTCCCCTGCACGGTGGAAGGCTGTGACAAGCTCCTACCGACAACTACAGCTCTCAAAATGCATGTTATAAAGACACATGGAATATACAAGGTATGTATTACAATTCACAACATTTGTGATGCGATCAAGCTAAGGCCAAAACAAAAAAGTCTCCGGTTTCTGGTATGCGCGCGCGTCGCCGTAGCCATGCGTGTCGGCAAAATGAAAAAGTTTTTTTTTCAATGAAAGATGATGTCTCAAAACCGCCAAACTCACTGGTTTGACTGGAATCCTGCTGCTGCACAATTTTAACGTGTTTTTAGATTGGGTTATGGTCAAGAATAAGCTTTATGTGGCCTCTCTGGACTCCCATATATTTGCACTAAGTTTAGTCGGGCACCATTTGCAGTCATCAGCCGACATTTGAAGCAAAAAAATCAGGTAAAAAAAAAAAAAAGCCGCGTCGCCGCACCACTTTTTGGGCAAGCTCCATACCAGAAACCGGAGACTTTTTTTTGTGGCCTAAATGAGCTATGAAAACGTCGTTAATATACTTCTGTTCATAAGCTGTGTCAATCTTAGACAATTTACAGTCTTGGTAGCAAATGGGGTATCAAAATGTAGCTGGTAAAATTCCCCAAAGATGTAGCCTATATAAATGACGTCCTCATAAGACCCTCAGATTTAAAACTATGACGCCTCCAATGAGTGTGGACTTTCTTTGTTGGGGGTGTTTACTTACTAATTAGGTTGGATTCACTGGAATATAAAATGTTTCCTAACACATGCGTCCACTTTAATTTGTAGAATAAGTCCGAGAGGGTCCTCTTCACCAAATGTCGGCAGTCCAAGGACCCGGCAGTCCAGAAACAGTACTTCTGCCCAGTAGTAGGATGCAGTCGACACAAAGAAGGCAACAACCCTTTCTCAAACATGTGGCCTCTTAAACAGGTACGGGTTCAATCTTGCAATCCACTTTACGCGAACTATGTTAAAGTGTGCCAGTCTTGGAAGCGTCTGTGCAAGTGGGACTAAACTGTAAGCCACCGACGTTGGCGAACGAAAACAACAATGGCGAGTGGTGTTTCCAAGTCGTTAGCTAGGTTTTTGAAAACATGTCTGACACACACAATGAGTGTAATGATTCAGGGGCTGAATTTTTTAAATTTTCAACATCCTAAGTTGGTTTATATGTGATATATTGCTAGGAAATGTTTTTACTTCAAGTCAGCAAATTACTTTTGATGATTAGGAATAAACTATCACTTTCTACAGAATCCTATGCCTTGCCCTGAGAAAAATAATGCATTTTCACAGTTTTCTCAAAAAGTATGCAAGCTTTTTGAATCTTTTCTGAGTAAGGACACTGCAGTTTGTAAATTGTGTTCTCTCTCTTTTTTTTTAATGAAAACTATTAGCACTACCAGCAAGTGCACGGTGTACGTAATTATCTATGCAGAAAGTGCCAATTCCCCTTCGCCTTTGAACTTCAGCGGCGCAAACATGAGAAGATTTGCGGGAAGAACTTCACCTGTTCCTGCGGTGTGCCCTACACAACCAGACAGGCCCTGTGCTTGCACGCGAGGAGAAAGAACCACGAGTTGCCGCCTGACTATGCCGAGGAGGCTTCAAATGTGTAAGTTGGAATTTGCCTGAAATGCCTGTTTTTAAAATAAAGTCTTAAATTACAAAAACAGTGCTGTATAAAATAACGTAATATATATTGCTTTTCAATTTCCTGATCCAACTCCAAGATGTTTAAGACTTAATACACTTACAGAGCCATAACAGAAACCTTAACATTTTTCATCTATTGATTTCAGTTCAGTATTTCCTACTTAATCCAGCCAAGCTTAAATCTATCCATAGCTAACGTAACCTAATTGAACCCAATCCAGCACAGCACAACTGAAAACCCACCAACTCACCCCAATAATCCCACCTTACCAAACCCAACACACCCTACCCATCCCAACCCCACTGCATCCACCGCAGTCCGAACCAACCCAACCAAACCCACACCCAATCCCAACCCAACCCAACCAAACCCCTACCCAACCCCAACCCAACCAAACCCAACCCCGACCGACCCACCCAACCCAACCCAACCCCAACCCAACCCAACCCCAACCCAATCCAACCCAACCCCAACTCAAACCCAACCCAACACAACCCAACACAACCCAACACGACCCAAACCCAGCTGCAATCAACCCAATCCAACCCAAACAAACTGCAGCCCAACCCAACCTAACCAACCCAAATCCCAACCCAACCCAACCCCAACCCCAACCCAACCCAACTCAAACCCAACCCAACCTAATCCAACCCAACTCAAACCTAATCCAACACAACTCGAACCCAACCCAACCCAACCCAACCTAATCCAACCCAACTCAAACCCAACCCAGCCCAACTCAAACCCAACTCAACCTAATCCAACCCAACTCAAACCCAACCAAACCCAACCCATCCCAACCCAACTCAAACCCAGCCACAACCAACCCAATCCAACCCAACTCAAGCCCAACCAATCCGAACAGAACCCTGTCCAAATGAAACCAACAGTTGGTTATTAAAGTTCTTGCTTCAACAAATGAAGATCTAAAGCTATTTGCATTACAGGCTAACATTTTGAAAGCATTCAGAGTAATAACTTTCTCTGCAAGGCACCTAGCCTGTGTCTGATGTTGTGCAAAGTAAACTTCACAAAATTCAAGTATGACATTGCAGTGTACAAAGCAACACTGGTCAAGATGCCTTCTTCCATATTTCCATGGTTTTCTTTAACTGTCTCAGGGAGCAACCACCTCAGCAGCAAGTGAACAGGAGGACTTCACCAGTAACAAAATCACACAATACAAATGAAAACCCTCCATCGGTTGCTGTCAACAGAATCCTGACAATCCCAGTTCCTGTTTCCCGAGTTGGCAATATTCCCCGTCTCATTGCGACCCCCCAACCATTGCAGATTTTAGAGGCAGGTACTCCAACCAATACTCCCCAATCCAAGAACAAGCAGAAGACAGAGCGCTTCCTCTTGCCAAAGCCTACCATCCTCAGCATTGGTAAGGCCGCCGCCTTGCATCCTGAAATCACCCAGATTGTGACAATCAACAAAGGCATCGTGCAGAGCTTTCCAGTGACTGTTGCGCCGAGTCAGCCGGCCACAAGGTACAAAAGAACTCTCGCTACCCAGACCCCACAACGGTTTGGAAGCCGGGGAGCGAGGTTGGCTAAGCGTCAACTCGAAGGGGTTCGCAAAGGCTCTGTTTTTAATCCTTCAGTATTGCCAGGGGGAGATGGTAGCTCTAACAGTCTACGAGTGTTCAGAGATTCAGGAATGAACACCCATCTGAATAGCAGCAGCAACTGCCAGACGCAGACTATTATTAAGCGGAATTCAGCCCACACACAAACCCCTGGTGATGTGATCATGCAGGAAGCTCTCATGTCGGCACAAATCAACACGCCGTCAAGAAGGCAGCAGCAGCTGCATATGCGGGTGCCAGAGCAGCAGGTCCTTCAGCAACAGTACCCGCAGCAGGACATGTCAGCATTAAACAGGAACACCCAAACAAGCCAGACCTATTACCAAGGACCCTCAGGCTCGCTTCCCAACAACGTAAGTAGCGTCAGCTCCTTGCCTGGCCAGCAAACTCACTTCACAGTGCAGATGGAGCCCCGGTTCAGTTCCAACACCACATCCAGCTGTGATGTTCAAACAGATGATTGGCTCTCATCCTTGGCACAAGTAAGTGATCAGGGCACCCTGACTGATATTGCCGGAGTCCCCACCCAGACTGACCTCAATGTCTTTGACTTCTTGAATCTGAGCAGTTCGGAGACACAGACCACCATAAGTCAGTCAGCATTTGAGGACTCCACAGCCACTGAGAGCATTTCCACTCAGACAACCAGGTACCCTGCTGACACCACCCAGACCAGTATCCATACGGCCACATCCGACCTGCAAAGTCAGTACGTGGATAGGTTAGCCCCACAGAGTACCATGGAGACTCAGACCAACTTCTACAGCGCCTATTTGGATGCCTTTCTACTCAACGAATCACAGAGCCAAACTAGCCCAGGAGGAGGTCTTGATGAAAACAACATTGCTTCTTGCTGCCAACAGACTCAGACTCTCTCATCCCCTGCTCCTAAGACCGACCACCAGCAGACGCAAACTGCACTCCCAGACCTCACCCTGAGTAGCAGTGACTTCCTCTCCCTGGACATGTACACCCAGACGATACAGCAGGGTCAAGGAGGGAACCAGAATTCCTCCCTTCAGACTCAGACGGACTCCTTCTTGGAGTACAGCCTGTCCAGCATGCAAACTCAAACCATGGCTGACTTTGATCTCGGTGCCTTCGATTATCAATCCGCTTCTGTACAGACGGATGCACATTTCCTGAACAGCTCTGTCCGTCAGCTGACAAACAGGACGCAGGTGCAAACTCAGACGAGCAGCAGTTGGCAGTTGGAGGGAGGGGATACATCAGCCAGGCATGTCCAGACAGATGAGACATATCGAGGAGGTGTATAATCTTCAGAGGTGTTCAGCCACATTCATACAGGGTAACATAAACACGAAGCCTTCCACTGAACCTTGATAGCAATCTGGGCCCAATTTTTTGGCTTTGCTTACCGGCGTTTAGATCAGTGCCGTGCCACTGCCATTCGGAACGACAACAGTGGCAGCCCTGTCGAGCCAAAGAATGGTGCCGTACCAAAGTCAATTTGCCAAGCCAAATGGTTCTAAACGCCATCCTATCGCTGTGCCGAATTTTAAAAAAGTCAAATTAATTGAATTCGGCACGTCAGTAGCACGGCGTCTAGAATGGGCCTAAGCTGCCATGAAAGAAACAAGCAGGGAAGATATTGAATAAGTTATCACTGTAAGTAGTTTGTATCATGGTAACACAGGGTGTCGGTTTGCTTGAAATGTATTCATAAATAGTTCTTTAAACTAGATTTGTCTGAAATACAAATTGGAAGTTTTTTACCAGGGAAGATGGTAGTGGTCGAAGTTTAAACAAGATTTTTTTTTAAATTTGTTTCAAATTTCACTATTCAGTTTGGATTTTGGAAATCCAATATTTGAAATCAAACTTTAAAAAAAATTAAACCTTGTGTTTTTGTGTTACATAAGCTAAAGAATTCAACATCCCACAGTGTGCTCAGTAGTCTCTCTGACTGTAGCCACGTTCACTCACTAGCTGTCTTCTTGGTTCATGAATAGCCTGCCCATTTTCCTGCCCAATTTTTTTTTTTTCCTTTTTTTTCCAACTTTCACTCGGGAGGTAACACACTGAGTATACAGTGTTTAAAAACGTCGGTGAAGGGCAAAACCTAATTTGATTTATATCACCCCGACGCAAAATTCCATCTTATAATAGTTTATGCGGTACCCGCTGCTGTGTACATCAGATTCGAACCGACCAACCGATCCCGTTAGCTCGGTGGTCGAGTGGTAAGACATCTGCACTAGAAAGCAGGAGGTCGTGGGTTCGAGTCCCACCCGAGCGATTTTTTTCCAACTTTCACTCGGGAGGTAACACACTGAGTATACAGTGTTTAAAAATGTCGGTGAAGGGCAAAACCTAATTTGAATTATATCACCCCGACGCAAAAAATTCCATCTTATAACTGCCCATTTCAACTGATCAGAGAGTGCTCACCCATTTACAGCTCTGGGGTGTTTTTGGAAAGGCCCAGTGGTCATTGAATCCCGCATACTATACCAATCTTTGTGGAGGGCGTTGCGTGCGGCACCACATTTGCCACTTTTTGTTGGCATGACTGAATTGAAAGGGAGCTTCTGGTGAAATTGGATAACCATTATTAGGTTGGAAAACATTTAGGATAACTGGATTTTGAAATCTCCAATTTTCCTCACCACTAGAAGATGGTGTTAAAAAAGTTTGCTTGATGATGTTTAAATTGCAAAAAACAGGTCTGTACTTAAAGGCACATGGGATCATTTGTGTTTGTGTGCATAGTTTTGTTCACTGCAATAGTATTGCTCAAATTTTAAGTAGGTGTTTAACAAATGGCTACTATATATTTTAAGAAAACAGAACACATATGCTAAATTTTGGGGTATCGTAAATGTATTCCTTTGCCAGTGCTCATTAAAAAGTGAGCCCTTGGGCACACTTTTTCAAAACCACTATGGCACCATCACCGACTGTTGTCTTCCAAACGATATCATTTCAGGCAGAATAATTTCACAGGGTTTTAATACCAGTCCATACTTCACTTTGAGCAAGGATTTTCTCATCATATTGGTAGGTGTGTTTCTGGGTATAGAAACCAGCTTCATGATTATACCTTAGGCCTGGGCGAGTCGAGAATTGGATTTTTCTACTCGAGTACTCCCAAAGAAATTACTCGTAAGTAGTCAAGTACTCGCGAGTAGTGAACCGAATTCTCATAAAAGCAGAAAATGACATATACGTTAGTATGACATGAAGTAACTTAATACAAGCAAATAGCTTGCAAGTCACACCGCATTCTTCAGCGCTGATATATCCTTAACTGTGTGACGTTTTGGGTCATTTACTTTTTGGGACGAATGGAGTCCTAGGGAGAGAGAGGTGGAGGGAGTGATTCCCTGTTTGCAGGGGACGTATTAGGCCGTGAACCTTAAACCCTAAATTGCTACTTGTGAGTACCTGCTTCTACTCGCGCCAGGACGAGTACTCGAGTAGATGAAAACCAGGAGTAGAACAATGAGTAGCATAAACTACTCACGAGTACTTGAGTATTTGAGTTACTCGCCCAGTGGAAATACAAATATAACAAATATCTTTTGGAATTAAATATGATTGTAAATATATTTGCGTATTCAATGGAATGTATTAGCATAATATCTGAAATGTAGGTTATTTCTCCAAAACTTTCAATTGGGGGAAAGTTGTTTTTGATGATTTGTATAAGTTTGTGTAAAATGTTTAAAGAATTCAGGGAAATATTTAAGTTGGCTATTCGTTTTTTTTACACATCTGTACAGTACTGAAGGATATGTTTATTTTTATACAGTAATTATTAGCTGATGTTTGGCATTTACAGTATGGGGTTTAAGATTACCTGTATCATAATGCTGCGCTTTGTCTTTCAAAAAAAAAAACTAGCTTCCCATAAAGAGGTGGGTTTTCTTTTTTTAAAGGCATACATTTATTACATGGCATACATGTACATATTTAAGTACCCCTAAAAACAACTTTAAAAAGGATAAAGATAATTATACATGTATGATAGTTTGAGAAAAATGGTCTGAAATCTGTCTGTGCTCTGCTGATTCAAAATTTAGTACAAATTTGAGCAAAACAGATTATAAGAAGACACTCGCCACTTTTCAACTTCATGTAGCTCCTAACAAAAAAATACATATGTGGGAGGGGGGGGGGTGACAACTTAAAACCAAATTCATGCAAATATGTTTACATTCTGGATGTTGTATTCCCTTTTTTTTGATTGCTAGAAATATTTCATATTTTTTTATGAGAAAAGTTCAATAAAATCAGTTAATAATATAGGATAACAATTACATTGACCCAATTCCCTGTGTGATTACAGACATTAACAGAATATACAGGGTGATGCAAAAAGAAGGAAACCCACTTTTGACAGCAATTGTCACCTACTTGTTGAGCATCTCTTAAAAATTCAATTTAATGGTATTAAAATATTGATCTTTAAACATAAGTGACGAAAATATTATTGCAAATTCATTTTTGTCTCTGAGGTATGGTAGTTTAAAAATGTATTGTGTCTTACCTGTTTGTCCCCGGACGGCTTTATTCCATCCGCTTGACTGAGCTCCGGAGCTTGATTTGAAGGCAAAAACACTGCACTAGACTTACACGTGGACAACAGTAATTTCGTATTCAAATTAGCATAATAACCCTATTCTTGCGATTTTTTTAAAAAGATTTCTTCACAACGTTTGAAGAGCTATACTTCACTACATTATAAAAAATAACCAGTTCAAATAAGTTAAGTAAGTAGGTTATATCCTGGACGAAGAAGGTTTCCTTCTTTTTGCATCACCCTGTATTTTCTGACCCAAGGCCGATATGGAAAAATATACAGTCCCTCATAATTGGTCGAAATTCAATATCTGCCATCGGTTACATAATCAGTCCCGTTTTCTTATACAACTATACGGAAAACTCATCGAATCAGTTTTTGCTTTTCTTTTTTCGTTTGGATTATGGATCACAGAAATTAAAACAAATTCTGACAATAAAATGGTTTTGTTTTTATTGAAATTTGAAATAATAAGGTGGTATAATGTGATGACCTCCTCCACCCCACACCCCCGCAGTTTCCCCATGCACGGATCCAGGGGAGATGTACTAAGGTTTGGTTTGAACGAGACATCGAAAAAAAGGGGTCCGCTCTTAAGTCCGACGCCTCATAGGTCCGACGCCTCATAAGTCCATAGCTCCGATGCTTCGTAAGTCCGACAATTTAAACGCCTCGTTTTTCCGACGTCGGACTTATGAGGCGGCCGCGTCGGACTTATGAGGCGTCGGACCTATGAGGCGGAATAAATAAATGTTATACCTCATAAGTCCGACGCCTCATTATGAGGTGTCGGACCTGAGGCGTCGGACTTATGATACGCCCCCCCCCCCCAAAAAAAAATCCCCTGACGTTTAGTTATAGAATCATTTACTTCACAAATTTCGAATTATTTTCCGCCTGATAATTATAACAAGGCGTCTCTTTATGTGCGATATGGGCGCAAAAGCAACCCGTAGTAACTAACGTTTTTTTCAGACGGTTGAAATATCCAAATTAGAAGAAAAGTAGATCCCCCCCCCCCCTCCGTTGAGAAAACATACAAATCGAATATATTCGTCCTGACAAATAAATCGGGCGGGCATGTTGATCATGAAACACGATTTCGTCGATAGCACTCTTTATTTCCAAAACCAGTCATACCGATTGACTATTTGGGTGAGATTTCCCAATTTTCGAAGCTGACTGAATCCCTTTCTATATAATTATTTTTTTGCTGACAAACACGATATGAATTCTAAGAGATATGATAATTTTCGAATGTCGAAGAAGTTCCTTCAGGTTATCTGCGATTGCATGGGTTATTTTCGGAAAAACTTTCAGCCAATGCAATGCATGCAATGTAACGCAATGTTAATGTTCAACTAACCACGTGACAATTTTTACGTGGGCAATGTGCGGGGAATCCCACCACATGTGCGCATGATGTTACGTCAGCACATCAGTCAACCTCGTCCCCAGGATGTTGAGCAGTACGCGCCCATCACTACCTGCTCTCTAAGTTACTATTGGAAACGCGGTTGGAAATAAAGTTAGCACTGGGGACGAGGTTGCGCATCAGTTGAAATTCCAATGTCTAGTTTCCTGTACCTCTGTGCTGTAATTATGATTATTGCGTAAACAGGCACCATGCAGTTTATGACGTCACAACAAGGAACTTGCGCAGTCGAAGTGCATCGAGTTTTCTAGCGATTTCATTGCCGACAAGATGGCGTTCAACATGCGAAGCCGCGCTCCCGCGAACGACACAAGGCTGTATGAGGTTTTAGGAGTGTCTAAAAATGCCAACGAAACCGAACTTAAAAAGGTAGGATATCTGAGTAGTTACTATGTCAATATTTTGAAAAAGAATGGAGAATTTTACTGTGAAAATGAAGGGAACTTCCGCCCGGCTTTTGTGCATGATGATCTGTGTGTGTCGTGTGATGTGTATTGAGCAATCACACTCACGTCACACACAGCGCCAACATGAAATCTGCATTACCACTGCCATGGCATGACTGCACTGGCTGCACTGAGTTACGTGTGTTTTTCGCATACATGTGGCTGATCACATTCTTCTTCGGTACAACTATAGAATGCAGGGCCACTACACTCTACATCCGCGCCTCCGTACGGCTGCGTGGAGCCGCAGTCGACCTACCTCCGAGAATTGGGCCCTCTATCGGCGCGCGTCTCTGCGACTCCGCGCCTCCACTACTCCAGTGCCTCCGCGACTCCAGTGCCCCGCGACTCCGCGACTCCTGGACTCCAGTGCCTCGTCGCCCTCCTCCCTTCCTTTGCGAGGAAATTAAAAATGGATACGGATGCTTCGTTCTCAAAAAAATACCGCCGAGAATTGCGCCCTCTATCGGTGGCGCAAATTTGTGACTCTGCGCCTCCGCGACTCCAGTGCCCCAGTGCCTCGTCGCCCTCCTCCCTTCCTTTGCGAGGAAATTAAAAATGGATATGGATGCTTCGTTCTCAAAAAAATACCGCCGAGAATTGCGCCCTCTATCGGTGGCGCGCGTCTCCGCGACTCGGCGACTCCAGTGCCCCGCGTCTCTAGTCTCTGCGACTCCGCGACTCCGTGCCCCGAAATATTTACAAGCGCGCCCTCCCTTCCAATCATTGATGAGAAGACAACTCACATTGCCGGCCTCGATCCACGCCTCCAAGCAGAAAAAAAAACCTTGCTCCGGCGTGGCCCTGCATTCTATAGTTGCTCCTCTTCTTCTTCTTCTTGAGGATGTTGCAACCTGACGCCACTTTTTTCTTCATAAAATATATTATCAATATCATTATCATATCATCTCATTCTCACTCTCACTCAGCATGCTCAATCAGTCTATGCAAAAATGTGGAAAAGACATGAATGTGGGACCGAGAAACATTTCCAATTTTGTTAGGAAATGCAGAAAAAACTTCCGCGATTGTGTACGAAGTCTGTGGAGAGTCAAGAAAATTTTCCTAACAAAATTGGAAATGTTTTTCAGTCCCAGATTCATGTCTTATCATCATTTTTGCAATGAATGACCTGTTCATTGAGATGATATTTAAAGAAAAAAGTGGCGTCGGGTTGAAACATTTTTTTCCCAGAAATACTTAAGAAATGGGCGATCGTGAAGTGTAGGGCCGATCTACAAGAGGCTGCGATCGTGAAATGGAGGACGATTTTCAGTTTTCAATGCAAAGCTTCCCTGACTTTCCTTCCCTAAAAAGTGTTCCCTTGGGAAATGTATCATAACTTAAGAGAAGGGAAAGTTTGAGATACTTCATTTTCGTGAAGATGTTGATGATTCAACAATGGCGACTGACTTTTCTTTGTTTCATTGCACCTTTTTCCACAAGTCTTGGACTTAATAAGTTGTGTTCCCCGTTCTATTTAAAAAATAGATTCTTCTTATCAATAAAATTCCTATTTTTCTAGCAATAAAAAGGTTATTAACTTTTGAATGAGACATCAACCAAAACAAATGTGGGCCTGTGCATAGCTATTGTATTATTACTGTAGAAAATAAGTGCCTGCCAGAGAATGATTCTGTTCTCGTGGGGTAGGGTAGTTTCTGCCCGACAATCAGCTTCGATAATTTATGGTCCGGTAGCCAGTGTGCTCGCAGAGTTTACCATGCAATCATGTTGGTCTTTTAACCAGATGAGTATCAAACTTTTCTTATCTCTGTTTACCAGGCTTACCGGAAACTGGCCAAGGAGTATCATCCGGACAAGAATCCCAATTCAGGAGAAAAGGTGAAGATGAACATGCCCTTCTTAGTGTAGTTCTGTGTTGAAGTTGAATCCTTTTCTGAGTCTGATAAGTGTAATGAAATTAATGACCAGTACAATAGACTTGGTGCTTGGTGTGGAAACTCCTTGCAAGCAGTGTTGCTTGGCCAAGGACTGGTGTTTTTTTTTTCATTATTTTTAAAATTTTCATTTGCAGTTTAAAGAGATCAGCTTTGCCTACGAGGTGCTGAGTAATCCCGATAAGCGGGATACCTATGATCGATATGGGATGGAAGGGTTAAAGGAAGGAGGTGGAGAGGGTGGAGGTAAGGAAACACAACAAACACACACAAGTGTGTAAACACCTTCAATCATGGACCCCCCTATTGTCCCTCATGGCCCCCAAAACGAACCCAATTTTCTTTTTCGACGTCGCAATAAAGGCAGGCACTGCGTACAACACCATCTTTTTCTCAAAAACTTTTGGGTAAAGTGGACAGAAATTGCCTCGGATCGCACCACAGAGCATCTAGAACCCCACGCCGTAATTTTTGGGACCCACTTTTTGGGGGATCAAATTCCCCCCTCCCCCCCAAAAAATATTGTGTTCTGCATCTGCCCTTGTATTCCAGAGAATTTTACCTCAAAGTAATTTGTAGTGTGGGTGAACATGGTTTTGCAAAACTTAAAAGGTTGTAAAGTGCAGAATACTAGGAAGGTTAAACAAAACTGCCATTGTTTGATTGATTATTCCCATTTGCAGGATTCGATGACATCTTTTCCCATCTCTTTGGGGGCGGGCTCTTTGGGGGTGGTTTTGGTGGAGGCAGGAGACCACGGAAGATGAAGGGAGAAGACACGGTGCATCGTCTTGGGTGAGTGGTCACGCTGTGGGGATGAACCGTCAACACACAACTTTTTTTCAAAGCTGTTTTACTCGAAATGAGGTCTCGGAACCGACTTTCGCACAGCATGTCTTTGGAATTAATTGAACTACAGAAATAAATGTGGTATCATTAGAAAGCTAAAGAGTTGCTCTTTTACATGGTGTATAAAAACTCGAAATGTCAAGGATGGGAGTTATTCCTCATTATGCCGTAGCAGGTCACATTTATGCTAAAATCCCACTGTTTATTTTTTTTCTTCTAAGTAATTTTGAGTTGTTTTTGTTTTCGTATGCAGCGTCTCTCTGGAAGATCTGTACAATGGGAAAACCTCCAAGTTGCAATTGAGTAAGAACGTCATCTGCGCTGGCTGTAAAGGGTGAGTCCACAAAGTTAGACATTTCAAACAATTCTTTGGATCCTCAAATGGTTATTGTATGATGGCATGTCTCGGAAGGGTGGATATTAATCCTAACCGTTTCAAAGTAGTTTAATCCTCCTAGTGGGAAGTCATTATTCAAAGAAATATCGTCTGCAGGTCAGTTTCGGGTGAAGGGATATGGAGTGTTAAAGTAACTGTGTCTCACACAGAGTCACTGTTCACAAAACAGCACTGTGGAGAGCAGTGAAGCATGACCGAATCTGCCTGCTTGCCCTGAGATTAACCACACAACAGAAGGTTACCTCAAAGGAATTTGAAGTGTAGGTGCTATTAACTCTATGGGCAAAAGCAGTTTTGCAAACTTACAAAAGGTTGTGAAGTTCAGAAGACTAGAAGGGTTAACCAGTTCATGTCGGATGATGTGTATACATGCAAAGGTTTTGCGGTATTCGGAACAGGTGCCAAATAAATCTGCAACGAGCGAGGCCGGAAATATCTGTCAGTGACCCGCTCACAGCGAGCGAGGCCGGAAACTTCAGGGTGCGACACCTGCAGATGACGGCCTGAACCCGTCTGGCATCGAGGTTTGTGAAAAACAATTCAGCGCCCGGATCCGGTCAATGTCAAAATATTCCTGGCGCAAACGGTTTAAAGGGTTCATGACATGAATTTTCCCCTGAAACATATTTTGTACTAATATCCGTTCCCCTGAACTTTTTGAATTTTGTGATGAATTTTGGGCGTTATTTTTTTGCGTTGCAGACTTGGCGGTAAGCCCGGAGCCATGCAGCCTTGTCACAGCTGTCATGGACGGGGCATCAAGGTGACAATACGTCAGATTGGCCCCGGCATGGTGCAACAGATGCAGTCCTCCTGTCCAGATTGCAGAGGCGAGGGTAAGGACAAAAAAAAACCAACTGCCATCTTCAAGGGATTGAAGATTGAAAGTTACATCTCTTTGACGAAAAATTGATTATCCAGAATAGTTTGATCGAGGCTCACAACACCGGTGGCTGTACTTTCATGTTTTTGTTGTTGTTGTTGCTTCCCATAGGTGAGCGTATCAATGAAAGGGATCGGTGCAAGAAATGCAACGGAGTCAAAGTTTGTAAGGAAAGCAAGATCCTGGAGGTTCACATTGACAAAGGCATGAGAGAAGGCCAGAAGATCACATTCCATGGTGAAGGTGATCAACAGGTAAGCAGGGGGGGTGTCACTATCCTGCATTTTTCATTTTTAAGCTCTGGCGCAGAGCTTTTACAAGTCACTTTGATGTCAGTTGGTCGGTCGGTCGATCGGTCTGTCGGTCCCCCCAAAAAAATTGACCAAAAACGATCTCCCTAAGTGACCCATAAAACTGTCAGTACCAAATTGTAATTGTCCAAAAATACCAAACAAAATGCATGAAATAGTTGACAATAATTGTTTGTAACAATTCACGAATTTGTTTATGATAATTGTTTGAATGAAAAGCCAATAATGTGGTCATGTTATAGTCACGTGGCTTGTAATGCGTTAGGAAGTTAGGGGGCTTCCATACACTTGTCGCTAATTCATCACCCCTGATAAAAGTTGCACTTAGGGAGATTTTCAGTGGGCATTGCAACACACAATTGAATGCAATGATGCAGGCCCTGCATTCCATTATGTGTTGCAGTGCCCATTAAAAATCTCGCTAAGTGCAACTTTTAGTTTTAGGATTTCAGGAACTTCAGCGCTTGCGCTCTCGTTATTTCTCACACATTGTTCCCAAGTGAGGTATCAAATTGAACCGGCAAGTTTCTGTGACAAAACGTATATTTCAGATTTTTTTTGTTCACTGAGAAATGTCCTAACAAGGATGATTGTAAAAACTGCTTAGTTTCTTTTTGTGCCAGGTGTATTGTGAAAATGCACATACACATACAAGACTCACTTTGGAGCGAAATGGGTGCGGACCGTTGATCGACTTGTGGTGTATTGCTGACATAACCTACGCCTGTGCACAGATAGCAACTTGCGAACGTCTCTGGTCAAACAATGGTCAAAACATTTTCACAAAACTTCTGGATCCTGGCTCCTTGCTGTGTATTATGATGCGCGCAGCTATTGGTAACGGGCAATGCAACGGTGCCCTGTGCTTCGGTTCCAAATAGTCGACTAGAGTAGTTCAAGCATGGCGTGTTCGAGTGAAGTTAGCGGAACTACTGTCAGGTAAACCGTAGTCCTCACTCGAGCTTGCTCTTAGATGACTTTTCAACTCTTTCCCCCTCCAGCCTGGGATTGAGTCCGGCGATGTCATCATCGTTCTGGTGGAGAAGGAACACGACACTTTCAAGCGCGCGGGCCACGACTTGTACATTGAGCAGGAAGTGTCTATAACCCAAGCCCTGTGTGGATTCCAGATCACATTGAAACATCTGGACGATCGTCAGCTTCTCATCAAGAACCCACCGGGAAGCATTATTCAACCAGGTAAGGGGGTGCTTCGTAAATTATGCAAGGCTAGGGAAAACTGGTCCCGGAGTGGGCAAAATTACACAGGGTGAGTCAAAAGAAGAGAAACCCAAATGTCAGGACTTCTGTTTTAGTGAAGTTCTGCATGTAGCACTTCCAATATCTAGGATATGAAAGCCCAATTCATAAGCTTTCTTTTAGTACAAGAATCATTCAAATCACTCATGTACTTTTGAAGTTACGGAATTTTAAACACAACCCCCGTTTAAAAGTTCTGTCCACACATCACAAAAAAGGTATGCGTTCTTTCAGCAAAACGAAAACAATTCACACACATCCTGATGTGATTTGTTTTCGTTTTGCTGAAAGAACACTTACCTTCTGTTGATCCGTGGAGAGAACTATATAACGATGGTTGTGTTTAAAATTCCGTAAATTCAAATGTACATGAGTGATTTGAACAACACAAATACAGACATTTTATTATCTGTAAAATTTCAAGTTTTCCCTAGACTTATTCACAAACATGGGTGCACCAAGGAAAACTACATTGTGTGCGGCAAATTAGCTCTCTTGTAAATTGATGCAGCTTTACAGGAAAATCTTGACTTGGTGTGATATGGTGTTTGTTTTTTTCTTTTTTTTCAGGCTGTAAGCGTGTGGTGGAGAATGAGGGTATGCCACATCACAGGAACCCATTCACCAAAGGAAGTCTGATCATGAAATTCAATGTCGTATTTCCGGAAAACAATTTTGCTACCCCGGAGCAACTGAAAGTGAGTTTGTTGTCAAAATGTCAGTGTATGTGGTGTGATGTTCTCTGCACGGTTGACAATTTCAAACTTAACCCTCCTGCTATCTTAACAGTCACGGACTGAAAAAAATCAATCCTTTCCCCTGCCATGCCTTTAACACAGGCTAATCACCAACAGTGAGATCGTATTTCAAGCAAGCACTGTGACTAGTCAAATGCAGTCAACAGACAGCAGGCAAGAAGTAGGCCCAGCTGGCTTATCAATCACCCGCAGTCAAAGCATAGCTGTATCAAGTTACATAAACAGTCACAGCCAGTCAATCCTCAATTGTGAAAATGAAAGCTGCCAATTGCTTTTCCTCAAAAACACTTGTATATCACGAATTGTGTACTATTCTTTAACCCTAACCGCCCTGAATCCTCCAAAATCCTTTTTGCAAATTGGAGGAATTTGCAGGATTGAGGTTACAATGCAAAAGTGGGTTGCTGATTTTGGAGTACGCACTGTGTCAAGGTCTTGGGCCAGACCTTGTGTTGTTTATGCTCAGCCGTGCATAAATTTAGTCCTTGATTATACTTGACATCCTCCACACTGCTCCAGGATGTCACTGCCTCTGCCTCAGCCTATTGACAGTCATAGCCAGAGGATTTTGCAGGATTCAGGCAGTGGTCACCCCTCCATGGACCGTATTCAAGAAATAGCGGAGGAATTTGCAGGATTGAGGCTATATGCTATTTTTCCATGAGGCCAATTGGAGGATTTTGCAGGATTGAGGCTACATCCTAGCAAAAAGGCCTAGGGAGTTAGGGTTAAAATATGTGTAGAAGACATGTCAAAGGTTACAAATATTAATAAATCTGAAAATCGAAATCAAGAAAAAATATTTTCAACTTTCCAGTTTTCTCCACTACGGCATGTGCCCAGTTCGGTCTCAATTTGCAAGAACGCCTCACAAATACCAGTATCCAACTATCACAAACATCTTTGATGTTTATTCCTGTCTTCCCGCAGAAACTGGAGAAGCTACTGCCTCGCAGACCCAAGCAGGACCCGCCCGGTGAGGAGGCCGAGGAGGTCGACCTGGTGGAGTTTGAACCCCACCACACTAACTCTCACAACCACCGAGGCGAGGCCTACCATGACGATGACGACGATGACGAAAGCGGGGGCGGTGGACCATCCGTACAATGCGCCCATCAATGAAAAGGCAGTAAAACCGCACGCCGCAGTGGACGTTTTTCAAATCGCGGCTTCAATTGCAGGTTTGGCCTCAACTGCAGAGCCAAATCTGGAGATGTAGCCAAGGTTTGGGAAAAGCCCAATGTCTATCGGCTTATAGCAACTAAACATTAAAAAAAACTTTATCGATGTGTAATTATTGGTAGATTGGGCGAATAAATGATTGGGGTGTTTTTTTTTTTTTTTCAAACTACCCTGTACAGTGAATAGAGAGTTTATATGAGACATCAGCCATACACAAATGCTTACATGTGTGTTACTGTCACAAACTTATTACCAAAACTGTGAAGCTCTGTGTGAACTATCTATCACTGAGTCAAAAAGGCACATGTAAACTCTCTATAGAATAACGTTTGTGGCAGCCCTAATTTAATCATAAGTAGTATAGTCTCCATGCATAGGTATTCCTTCAATTGTGAAACGATGAAAGGCTTTTGCTCAGTATTTAGTGATTCTTAAACCCACGGGTAAAAAACCAGCTGAGGAAGCACTTTTGGCTTTAAAGTCTAGAAAATATCTAGAAAGTCTAGCCAAAGTCTAGAAAATGGTGAATTTGACAAGGAATATACACTTTGAGTCAAGGTGTTTGTATATATTGACCAGATAATACATGCGTGAAAGTCAATGAATGGGACAGCAAAGCAATTGGGAACTATAGTCTTTGCAACACCATTTATTAGAGCAGTACATGTACATGCACTTGTGATCTGAAAATTAAGATCAAAATTTCTTTTTTAATTTTCTCGAAAAACGGTACTGTCGGTAGAAAACACGTGACTCATTAGTTATCTCTGTCAAGTCGAAGTCGTGATAGTTGAGTCCGAGTCTCATTCTTTCATTGAAGTGACTCGAGTCAAGATTCACCAAAATTGTGACGCGAGTCTTGAGTCCTGGACCTCAGTCATGCAACTCTGTTGTTAGGCTACAAAAGACAAAACAAAAACCACCTGTATAAATTTGTGCAATGGAGCTTATAGGTGGAGCAAATAGCCATGTAATGTAAGGATAATTTAACTTCTGCCTAATGCGTGCACAGGCTGTCTGGTGAATATCTTTTCTTTTTGTACTTTTTTTCAGCCTTTAGATAAAAGCCAGAGCCAAAAAATCTCAGTATTTATAATTCTTTGGTGTATAAATTATTATTAACCATTGTAATTAAGCAGTTTGACTTGTAATACTTTAACGACTTAATTAAAAAATTCCTCTTTGAAACCCATATCATTTGCACAGCAGGCATTTAAGAAGTTTTTACGGAGCGTTTTCCAGCCTGAAGAAAACAAATCCTCGTGGTATTTAATCCTGTCATTTAATTTACTAGTAACTGGTATTGCATTGTATGATTATGCGCAGTCCAAAGACAATCCTTTATATGTGTTGATGAATTCTTGCTGGCTAGCTTATTTCACCAAATGATGTAGTGTTGCAGTATGAGTATAAGGAATTTTGCTTCGAGTACGAGCACATTTCAATTGGTACACATCTTCTCAAGGGCTTTTTGCAGTCAACTAGGCATTAAACAAATGCAAAGGCCTCCCACACAGTAGAAATTTGTTCTTTTCCTGCATGTACCTCTTAACCAGTTCACGCCGGGATTATTGTGACATTGACCGCACCCAGGCGAGGGATTGGTTTTCACAAACCTCAATGCCAGACGGGTTCAGGCCCATTTGTGGGTAGCACACCCTGATATTTCTGGCCTAGCTTGTGAGCGAGTCGCTGACAGATATTTCCGGCCTTGCTCGTTGCGTGTTTATCCGTCATCCGTTCCAAATACGGCAAAACCTTTACATGTATACACGTCAAGAAATTAAAAATTCCGCCGGGAGTGCATGTTTCCACAAGTGCGAGTACTTTGCCGTGGTTGCGAGCACAAATACTGGTAATTTTCTCCTTGTGAGGACGAATACAAGTACATTCTCATGAGTGCGAGCATGAACAAAAAATGTACTCAATTTCGAGTACGTGTACAAGTACTGCAACACCGAAAATTAGATTCATGAATGTGTGTATGCCTGATGCTGACCGTCTATCACTTGCTTGATTCTATCCACAGATAAAACATTGTTTCCCCTGGCTTATGTAAGCAAATGGCTCTGGGCAAAAATGGGATCAGTTTATGTACTGAATGAATGAAGTGTAATGTCATATTTTTTATGTGTTACATAATTTTTTTGTTTTTGTGTAATTTGTTTGCTTTTTATTATTGTTATGTGGATACTAAATGGTAGGTTTGAATATTAAAGGAATGTGAACCAAAATGATGTGAAATTGTTTGCTGTCGTTGGAATACGTTTTCTCAAACCCTAAACATTGTTGTATTTTCTTCATTTCAAAGGACCGAATGTGGTCCTAGCTTTATGGTACAACTACTCCAAACCGGTAGATAGACTAACGGACTGACAATGAAAAAACAAGACAAATAAAAGTACATGGAATTCATTTGTATTGATATAAATAAAGAAATCAGAAAAAAAGATTTCACAGTTAAATTTAAATGGTTATGCTTAAAAAGTAATCAGCCTTAAAAATCCGACAGAAAACATACTACGGTGTACCATTATCAGCAGAATTATCATAGCCTATTTGAGATGTGGCGGACAATTATGAGGGCGCTGTTTGGTTTGGCAAATACAAAAGACTAATTTACCCAAATAAAACAGCGCCCTCCTACTATGTCTGTCATATCTGAAATAGGCTAATAGTCTTTCGTCAGTACATTAATGTAGTTAATCCATATGCATAACATTAATGCTGCCAAGTTCATTGTAACAACAGCAAAACAAAAAGGTATACTTTAAGTGTCTGCCAGTTCCAAACTTGCAAAATAATTCTGGAACTGTATTGAGCCCTGGCAACAACAGCCCAGAAACCTAGCACGATTCCAGTACTGTTATTAATGTGTTTTGGGTCTTATAGACCTGAATCCCGAACTGTCAAATCTTAGGAGGGAGGGGGGGATCAGGCCCGTCAATTTTTTTTTACTGATGCACTTATTTTATAATTTTTTTTATTTTTTAGGGGTGTCAGAGTGGGGGGGGGGGGGGTTTGACTTTTGAAACCCCCCCTGGATCCACGCCTGCAATTATTGATTTCAAAATAAAACAACATAATATATAAAGCAAATTTTGGAATTTTTTTTCTCAATCGCTGTCAGAAACCACAATGCAGAACCTTTAACATTCTGTCAATTATGAACAGAAAACATCTTACACGTACGTACATGCAAGTGAACACACTATATTTTAGAGGCATCCAAATTTTTTCAGGCAGTTTAATTAAACAGAAAACGGGGACCTTGACATCAGTACCTATATACAGGACATTTAACAAATTCAAAATGATTGGTAAAATCCTATGGTTTTAAGTTCTAGTTTACAAGTTAAAAATAAAATTATTCCCATGAAACTCTTGTGTACATTCATTCTCATATTTTTGGAAGAAAAATATTCTAGAGCAAAAAAAAGGTGAAAACGAAAACAGTTGTCAACAAATTTGAATTTTTTTTTGTATCATACACAATAGCTAAAATAGTCTTTGAATTTCATATATGCACTCTACTAGTGAACAGAAACAATAACGAATTTCTGGAGGTCATAAAATTTGGTAACTGACTAACAGTGGGGCAGAAAGGTTAAATATGTAGGAGAATTGTGCCTTTGATGATAATCATGGAATGTGGCACACAGAGTAAAATAACAAGCGATGGCGGCCATTTTGAAAATGGCCGCCACTGCTTGTTATTTTACCAACATTTTGTCACATGACAAATCTGCGATGGCCCTATAGCCAAATATCTTTCTTAGGACATATATACTCTGACTGCGTACCAAATTCAATGCTTGTATCATAAAAAGGCACAATTTCTTCACCTATCTGCCGCACTGTAATTATGTAACTTGGTTAAAACAAGAATGAACAAACACACCAAACAGTGGGAAACATTACACATTGGCCTGAGCCTGTCAAACATGGCGACATTATAAAATGCTTTAAGACCTAATGCAATTTGCTGCAAATTCGAATTACATTGATACAATTGAAAAGGGCGTTTACAATTGACAAATAGTTGCAGCCACATTTTAAAATATTAAAATATTAAAAATACAAAAACAAATCCTCTGTAAAAAAAAACAGAGCTATAATTTTGTTTTTGCACAAGTGAAAGTACATACTGCCACTGAGCACCGATACACATGCAAAACACCACGTCTTGCAACTTCTTGAAAGTTGATAACAAAAAGGTATTTAAGAACAAAAAGAAAAAGTGTCCATCCTTTTTTTATATAAAATGACCCCAGAAGGAGTGTGGTTATGAAAATCTAACTTGCCCTCAGCTCAATCAATAGGCCGATTCATTTGGCCCCGCCCCCCTGTGGAGTCTGCACCAATCACAGCTGTGATTAAAGATGATAATAGAATGGATTTATATGTATATAGCGTAAACATGAAAAAAATGAAAAAAATGAAAAAAAAATGTATGTAGCGTACATATCAACCATATTACCCCTGCCCACCGGGACAATGAAAACATTTCAAAGACCATCTCAGCTCCCTGAGGAGTATACAGCTCAATCCTGCCATATCGGCGCAATCAGCTCAATCAAACACATAACCATCTCTGCCCTCACAGGTGCCCATTTACTGCTGGGTGGGGAGAAGCAATGAGTGACAAAGTGCCTTGCCCAAGGGCACACGTACGTGACCATAACCCTAGGCTGGACTCGAACCCACAACCTGCAGATTCACCCACAAGATCATGAGTTCAGTGCACCAGACCGCGAGGCCATGGTACTGCACTAATTAAATGTCTGACATGCATGTACAGAACTCAGAAATACGAATGACGCATGTGGTCTGAACATGCCGTGTGGCATTGGTGAGGCACACTTGTTTCCCACATGCTCAAGGTGCAGGGGGCAGTGGGCGGGGCCCAACGGAACAGTCTATTAACACAGGCCACACCCTTTCCAGTCAATAATGTGATGATAAAAACACAAAAAGAAACACACAAAAATGTTGGGTTTGATAAAAACTCCAATGTGACCTGTGGTACTTGGGCCAAAAAAAAGAAAAAAAGTTCTGCTTCCGATTACATGACATTTTGGCAATTTTTTGTGTGTACAATCATATTGGAGGTGTCTGCGTGCAGTCAACGGTAAAAGGTAGTAATTGATGATTTTTTTTTTTTTCCTAATTTCCCCCAAAAAAATTAGGGTAGGGGCTTTCAGAATAGGGTAGATAGGACAACCGGAAGCAGAACTATTATTCGTTTTTTGGCCTTACTAAAGTTTAGCAAAATCTCTGATTAATCCACTAAATGAATGAAACATTAGTTTCAATTTTTTTTTCAAAATTTTTATTTTCAAAACTGACAGACTGAGTAAAACAAACGGTGAAGATTATTACAGATTTTGAAAAGAGCAAGCATGTGAGATTTTTTTTTTAATTTAAAATAATTTAATATAAAATTCCAAAAACCAATGGTGTAGCAGAGTTTGATTAAGAAATAAAAGTTGATTTTTTCAGCATTTTTTGGTAGTGGTTCGTAGCATGCTGTGAACAGATCCATAAAAACAATGACAAGACCGTTCAGCTAAAGTTCCTACAGACATGAAACATAATGACGTCATGCTCTGTAAACATGCGCATTCTTATGAAAGTTTAGTTGCTGTTGTCTAGCTCCCATAGGAAAAGCACACATGTAAACAAAGCATGACATTACGATTCATGGCCATTCCAAATTCACCTGCGACTTTGGCACTATACACCTGTATAAGTTTTTACCGATCTAAGCATAAAATGGGCCGAGCCAGCAACTCAAATACTACTTCAGTTTTTAAAATTACAACAAACAGTTCATTATAACTCCCCATTTATTTAAAAAAATATACAAAGATTTTGCCGGTAAAACATCTTAAACAGTAGTCCTTTTAAACCCTTGTGTATGCTATGCAGTGTCTTTGTTTTGTCACTGTGCATTTTAAAATATGTTACAGCTATTAAACATAGTTTTCTCCGTGATTTCTCAAACTAATTGAAGAATGGAAACAAGGTTCTTAAGTTTTTCTGTGTCGATGGAAAAACTTTCCAGAAAACACTAGTTAATTGGTTTACTGCATATTTGGCAATGCACAGCGTAATCATACCCACACCACTTATTTGTGTGGGAGATTACATCTATGAAAAAAAATAATACAATTAAAAGTGTTTACATACAAATATTGTGACACTGTTCTTGTGAGTATCTTGTCCTTTCTGTTTTCTTTAAAATGATCACAACACCCACGTTAACCAAGATATTGTCTTCGATAGGAGTCAAGTCCATCACAAGTCTATCACAAGTCCATCAAAAGGAAAAATGTTGCAACCTGACGCCCCTTCCGCGATTGTGTACAAAGTCTATGGAGAGTCAAGACAATTTTATTTCATCAAAGTATTTCCTAACAAAATTGGAAATGTTTCTCAGTGCCAGATTCATGTCTTATCGTCATTTTTGCAATAAATGACCTTCATTGAGATGATATATGAAGACAAAAGTGACGTCAGGTTGCAACATTTTTTTCCCATCAAAATCACAAGTCCATTACTAGTCATCAAGTTATAAATGAAGTTACAAGCCTTTAAATGAACTGTGAATGGAACGGGATTCTTTAGTCATTGTACATCCCATTGCTTGTGATCTGACTTGTGATTTTGCTTGTGATTTTGCTTGTGATTGGTTTGTGATTGGCTTGTGAAGGACTTATGATTATTTGTGATTGGCTTGTGATGGACTTGTGATTGACTTGTGATTGGCTTGTGATGGACTTGCGATTGGCTTGTTATTGGCTTGCGATAGGCTTGTGATTGGCTTGTGACAGACTTCAGATTGGCTTGTGATTGGCTAGTATTTGGCTTGTGATTGGACTGGACTCCAACTCTGGCTTAGGACAAAAAATGAAAGCTCCCTCATCGTGACAAATAATTATTCATCACACCCCTAAATTCTTGATAAAAAAATGCAACAAGTTTTGTACTTTCAACACATGTAATGGTACTGACGTAAACTTTAAGCCATTAATAACTACAAAATGAGTCTGGAAGCATCTAAAGTTTTATCCCCGTCAAAAAAATGTGCAGGGTTGGCCGTGTTCCACGCTTGCACACGCAAATGTATGAGCGTGCATATGGAATTATATATACACATACCCAGGTCAGGTTCTTGTATGTTCAAGTATCTTGAAGCATTTATGGACTACTACTATGCTTTTAAAATGGAAAACAGATTATCTTTAACTGGACAAGTCTAGTTGTCTTAAGTTTATGGGCTCCATGCGCCAACGAAAGAGGGCGCCCATTTACCTAGCAACAACGTCCCATGGGCGGGACATTTCGCTGGCTGGCGCGCACCGTTCCTTGTGTGTGACGCACGTGCACCAGGGGATTTGTACAATGTACACGCAGTGGCCGCGCTTCGCGGCAAATGAATTGCAGTCAGGCAAGATGGCGTCGGTCGGTCACCCCCAACTGTACTCTCTTTGCCGGTGAGGGGGTACTTGAGAACGCAGCGAATAGGCTTGGTCCAATACTGGACTTGGATTACGAGGTTGCTATCAACACAATCCATAATCAAATCCAGCCTTGGGAACTTTGGCGGCGCTACCCAGGAAAATCCAAGCATACCTCATGCACGTGCATTAGATTGTACACATTGCGCATGCAGTGTGCTCGGAATTTCCGGGGTAGCGCTGCCTAAGTTCTGAAAGTCCGGATTTGATTGACCTTGTTGATAGTAACCTTTGCCGAGCCTGTCACAGGCCAGGTGTATTAGGGGAAATAATAAAAAAATTCAGTCTTTTACCGAGAGTTTTACAGACATTTCTATGTACATGTAGGCATTTCACACTGCTTTTTATACAATAAGTCGTTCTCACTCAGTCTTCGTTTCCTTTTTGTGGTCCACATTTTCCCCCTCAAAAAAAATACATGTCTTTATAGTCATTCAAAAGTGTAAAAAACCTTGCAATCAAAAGTGGCCACAATTTCACCGCAGTCATAATTCAGTACATTGCCATTGATTTCTCATTGTTTTTTTTCTTCAAATTCTTAAAACGATGTAATTTTCACAATTATCACCACTCGTAAAATAACGTTACGGATGTTCCATTTCGACCTGTATTTTTTTTAACTGAGCTATCCACACCCAGCATGTCAAATTTTCGACACACTGCTCATCACGAGACATCGTTCTATTGCTTTTTTTTTCTGATTCCATGACCGGCACGTTCAAATCACTGTGAGAACCAAATGGCCCAAGCAACTCCCCACTGATTCTTTCCTGAGTCTGACACTAACGCTTCTCCAGTTCCCCGCACAGGGAGGTTCCGTCGTCCTAGGACGTCCTTGGTACGTCCACGTCCATGTCCTTAGTCAACAGGTCGTCTTTGTGTAGGTAGTGCGCTATCGTGTACGGGGTCGTCACGTCACCGTTGATCAAGACGTTGGCGATGGCTGTCCATTTATCGAATGGAATGCAGGAACTCTGAAGGAAAAAACAAAACAAAAAAAACCATGGATTTAGAACAAAAATTACAACGCCCGCAGAAATATCCCAAGTGAGTTCATATCTGTGAGGCGCTCTGGCAAAATAAAACAGAACCGGGCACAGGCCGTAGTGGAGAAAAATGCAAAGAACTGTATGAGGCGATTTTAAAAAATATTTTCAGATCTACTGATATTTGTAATCGTTGATATGTCTAAGACGCATATTTTAAAGAAATACAAATGTGGTATAAAAATCATGGAATAAAAGAGTTTCTGAGGGAACACAACTGACCTATCGCCGTTTGCGAGTTAGCCACGCCCCTTAGACAACCCTATGGAATTTTTGTACACTAAGTTTTGTTTGTCGCAGATGTTGAGCGTTCCGCGTCCATTTGTATACCATATAATCGGACAATATTTCACAAGCTGCGCTGACGCGATTCTAATACGATTCTACCATGATAGGTCAATTGGTATCTTTCATGACTACAAAACTTGAAGTGTAAAGGCTTTTAAAGCACTTTTCTCAGTATTTACTTTTTTGTTGGCACGTCGATAAATGTGAACACTTCTCAAGGGAATGTCCAATTGAATTGCAACAAACAGTATTGTACGGAGAATTTTATTCTCTTTCCTAATACCAACGAACCCTCGTTTCGACCTCTGCCCAGTTCTGTCTCATTTTGCCAGAACGCCTCACATATTACTGGAAGAAATTTCACTTCCAGTCAGTCAGTTAATTTATCGAGGATTTTAAAAAGCTGCTATCCGAGCAGTGACACCTGTGGCATTGGCATACAGGACGCCGCCATTTTTCACAACAGCTTTTCGATGACATTATCGCTCCATTTGGAGTTGGCGTGTTCGCAGGGCCTAGCTAACAAACGCAAATACCTTCACGTGACTGGAAGGCACCCCAGTGTTTTGAGTTTTTTTTCCGTACCTTCTCAAGCTGGGAGGAATCTTTGTCTTTATGAAGGTAATGGTCTCTCCAGAAGAACACTAGCTCCCTGGACATGAAAAAACAAAAAAAACATGTAAATCGACGCAGGAATTTTGCACAGGGGGCCACTGTATCGTCTCGTTACCCGTGTTGAAATCACCGCGGGTCCACAATACGTAGGACCGAGTCCCATTGAACGTGGGCGGTCAAGGCATGACATCTGCACTTCCAGGGCCCATGCAATGTAATCTTTTCAATGCAATCATTAAAAATGCATCTTTGAGTCCCATTTAACCTTCTTTTCAATTTACGTTTTGCCATTTACGAGGGTATTTTGGTGCCTTTCGGGGTTTTATGCCAATACAAATTTCTATATTTGTGAGCAAAATGTGATGTCATTTCAGGCAGAAACCTCAATGTTACAGCTAAATCAGCACCAAGAGTTGCCGGAGTTTTGGATATTTTGCTGTAGTAAATTTTCTTTTCTTTGATGATTTGTTGTGTTGGTATACGGCAGTAAGCCAATGAGCAACCCTTTCTCACAAATGTTTTCAATGAGCAAAATTTAGGGTTCACAATTTGAACAGAAAACTGCTCAGGTAGTACACACGCTCTCCGGGCTCCTTCGACCAATAGAAATACCAAAATGCATGTGCGCCTCATCTTTAAGAACGCGTGCAGCATGCGCGTGAGCGTGACACCACCACAGTAAAAGCTTCTAATTCTGGTCTCCGGATTCCACTTTAGCCCGAGACAGACCTGAAGTTCTGGAGTAGGAATCCGGGCTTGAGCTGGCTCTGTTCTTCGTTCCTCAGCTCCGACAGATACTCTGGCAGCTCACAGGAGCGCTGGGCAAACATCAAGAAGATGATGGTGGTGTTCAGACAACTCACGTTTTCCTGTTGAAGGTCATCAGCATAGAGTAAAGATCAATGTTAATTTAAGCGGCGTTAGTGTGGGGTTTTCCACACATGGTTCCAGGACCGTACTACAGTTTGTAGTACACGTTACGATAGGGGTCCAGATTTGATCAACTATTTGCTGTCTATCAAATTTAAGGTTGTAAAGTGGTAAGAAGACAGCAAACAGCTGTTACTTGAGCTTGCTGACTACTCTTGTTGACAGGATTATCTATGCCCAGTGGTGAGGCAGGCTAGACTCACTATATGGGTTTTGTCACACAAAAATGTGGTTCTTGTCAGAGGGCTGGAGTTTGGCTGGGATTTTCAGGTCCATAGTTCAACTCTGGTTAAAGGGGATCTCATATCTTTAGTTGGCTATGTGCGAATGAGAAACTTGTGAAATATTCAACTTCTTGACCAAAAATATTCGGTTTAGATACAAAAAAGACAAATTTAGTAAATTTTGTCAACGTTTTTTTATGAATATGAAAGGAATAGGCCTGGGACCTAATGACGTCACGTTTTGTTTACATGTGCGCTTTTCTATGTGGCAGACGGTCCCTACTTTGTCTGGCATCCCGACTTTGCACCCATAGGAAAGCGCTTATGTAAACAAAGCCATTACGTCATTAGGTCTTAGGTCTATTCTCGGGGAGACAAATGAAAAATAGGAAAACAATTAATAAAATCCCCCTGTTGGATTTTGTAGGTTCAAGGAGGAATAGGGTTTTGTCATATTGAATTCCATCCCATTCAATTCTTTTTAGTCGCTGCACCTACCTGGGTGAGGATTTCTACATGGACTGTGTTGATGAGCTTGATGAGGAATTTAATTCTCATGTCCCTTTTGCGGATGAACTGGAGAAGGCGGCAACTCCTCATGGCATACTCTGGAATACGGGCGATAAAAAATATTGTGGAAACAACTTCAGCAAAAGTTCAGACTTTACTTCGGCAAGATTTGTACAGTGAATGTACTTTGTTGCTGAATCTGTGATGAAGTACGAGAAGGTTGGCTTGTGAAGTTTTTTTTCTCGCAAGCCCATGAACAATAATGAGTATATATACAGCGCTTAGAAAATTACATCAGTGAACGGCTAAAAACCCCATATCAAATGTACATCTCCCTGATGCCAAATTCCATCATATGAAAAGTGCTTGGTTGCGGGACCCACTGCTATATCAGATTCGAACCAGCTAGCTGACCTGGCAAGCTCGATAGTCGAGTGGCAAGACGTCTGCACTAGTAAGCAGGAGGTCGTGGGTTCGAGTCCCACCCGAGGATAAATTCAAAATTGTGAACTTTTCTTTCATCAAAGTGTCTATCATCCAAAGCTGTATTCAAGCTAATGCACGCACATGAGGAATACTCGAACTTTTTTAGGTAGCGCAGCCAAATTTCCCAAGACTGAATTTGATTCATCTTGTTGATAGCAGGCATAAGAACACAAAATTGCAAAAAAGAAACCCAGGAAATCTGTTGATTTTCAAGCATTTAGGCAGCCTCTATACAAAACATTTGTTGTCATGCATCTTTGAAATACAATACTTTATCAAAAAGAGGGTTTTGGGGAGAAAGTTACTGTAAGCCCTTAATCCTAATACTTGGTAACTACAACCTGTCATTTTACCGTAGTTTTCTGGCTGTTCCCTCTGGAAGTGATCCAGCGTCAGTATCAGGCATCGGACAAACATGTTGGAATCCACAATGTTCTCTGTCACCAACTTCAAGAAAGAATCCAACTAAAATCAAATAATAAAAAAAAATCATGATTTTCCCAAAACCACGTTTTTTCTTTTGAAAACCCTGCTATTTGGGCCAATGAAACATTTGAAAGACAATCTCAGCTCCCTGGGGAGTATACAGCTCGATGCTGCCATTTCGGCGCAAAGCAGCTAAAATCAACCACAATAACCATCTCTGCCCTCACAGATACCCATTTACTCCTGGGTGGGGAGAAGCAATGAGTGACAAAGTGCCTTGCCCAAGGGCACATGCACCATAACCCCAGGCTGGACTCGAACCCACAACCTGCAGAATTACCCGCAGATCACGAGTTCAATGCTCCGAACCATGAGGCCAAGGCCCTTCAAACAAACAAAACTTCTAATACTTCTAATTCTATTACTCTTTATATTTTTATGTATCTAGGGTCCCAGTTCATTTAAAACCAATGGAGCTACCATTGTTATGTACAAAATAAATCAACAAATTAATAAATAAACAGATGTGACCCTTGCATACCTTTTCTTGAGTGTCGATGAACTTGTTGAATCGCTTGAAGGCGATGTGGTTGAACTTCATGAGCTCGGCCAGCAGGTCAAAGTTGCTCTGCAGCACCTCCTTGGACTTGGTGCCGATGCCGTTGATGTTGGTCAGGATGACTTCCAGGAGACCCTTCCGGAGTAAGAAGGTCTGGTCAGCGAAGGAGGTCTTGCCTCTCAGGAAGCTCTCAATGGATCTCGACATCCAGAATCTAGGAGGTGGGGGAAAACAAGAAGGCTTAACCCATTAATCTCGTAGCACCCAAGACGGCCAGTGTTGTTGAAGTCGAGCACATTTCCAAGAGTACAAGTACAAGGTCTTTGCCATGAGTTACTTTACCTAATACAAGGCAATATTTTCCATGAGTACAAGTACCTTTTGACAAACCAACTGATGCTGGATAAAATTAGAAGACTGAAGCTCTGGCTGGTTTTGTCCAAAAACAATTTTGCAGAATTCAGGATGCTACTTGCTTTACGCATTGATACTTGGGCAGGCATCCAGCATATACCACTGTTTATTGTACAGGCTTGACTCCAATTACTTAGGGCCTTGACATTGTCAATCCACAAGATATCAGAGGAGGATTTCAATATGTTACACTGGCTAATGAACTCATAAGAGCATTGAAAACTGATTATGTAAAAATAAAAGTCAGCAAACCCAGTGGAGGATTTCGAAGGGTCCAGGCAAGGGCATCCAGCCACAAAGAGTGGAAGATTTTGCAGGATTCAGGTGCAATGAGGGAGGCAATGATAGTAAAGTGTCTTGCCCAAGAACACAAGCACCGTGGTTCACTATCAGGGTTCGAACCTATGAACCACGGCACATGAGTCAAACACCATAACAATCGGACCACGGTGCTCCACATTTGCAAGGAGATGCCCATGGAGTGAGAACTCTACCTGAATGGCGATTCAGCGGGCTCCTTCTTGAGTACGTCAACAAGTTTGGTTAAGATTCCTTTAGCCCCCGTACACAACAAAGACCTGGTGGAAAAAAGAAACCAAAGACGTTCAGATGATTACCTGAAACATTAACCCTAACCTTCCTCAATCCTTCAAAGTCCCGTGGGCGGTTTTGGAGGATTGAGGCTGAATGCAACATACAATTTTGGAGGATTTTGTTGGATTGAGGGCATCCTTCCTCAATCCTTCAAAGTCCTGTAGGCGGTTTTGGAGGATTGAGGCTGAATGCAACACACAATTTTGGAGGATTTTGGAGGATTAAGGGCACACGCACATTGAGTATCAGTTGATTTTGGAGGATCGAGGCTGAATGGTGCTTGAAGAAGAGGAGGATTTTGGAGGATTTTGGAGGATTGAGGATGATTGCAATATAGGATTTTGAAGGATTGAGGGCACATGCACATTCAGTATTGGTTGGTTTTGGAGGATTGAGGCTGAATGGCGTTTGAAGAAAAGCAGGATTTTGGAGGATTGAGGATGAATGCATTTGAGTGGCAAGGGCTGATGGAGGATTTTGAAGGATTGAGGCAGTGGGTATCCTTCATTTGAACATAAGTGCAAACCAATTTGGAGGATTGAGGATGGTTCCTAGCAAAAAGGGCCTAGGGGTTAGGGTTAACCCTCCTTCTCTTCTGCACTCGACAAGCCTCGACAATCAAATTACAGTCTGGCACCCTGACTTACCTATCCATGTCTTTGACTGCATCTAACGGCGGGAGGTTGGCACTGCTGGATATTCACGAATCAAGTTACAGTCTGGCACCCTGACTTACCTGTCAATGTCTCTGACTGCATCTAACGGTGGGAGGCTGGCACTGCTGGATATTAACGAATCAAGTTACAGTCTGGCACCCTGACTTACCTGTCAATGTCTCTGACTGCATCTAACGGTGGGAGGCTGGCACTGCTGGATATTCTGTTCAAGTCATTGATCTCGTTTCTTGTAAGGATGAGGTACTTATTCCTTCAAAAAGTGAGAAAAAAAACACACAAAAAGTTGTAAACTGTTGTTAATGTAAATTAATTCACTGACTGGCTTGCACATACAACTGGCTGCCATCAACAATAAAGGCCACAATGAAGAGATTTGACCACAGCAAAACCCACAAATTCAGGCAACTTTTGATGAAGAAACACAAAGAGTTCCAGCTCTGCGTTAAAAGAGTTCAAAGAGTTCTAGCGCTCGTATTTTGCAGGTGAAACGCAAGATGTAGCAGTATTCAAGGTCACCCTATCTATCCAACCCCTTCAACAGGTATTGACTATTGTGTGGTTTAATCCATGGGGGTTCTGGTAGTTGGTGACCAGTCTGTACATTTGCTATGGGAGAGGAAGTCAAAATATTTTTTGAGGGTTGTGACAGTTCTATCAGTAGGAGGGTTCTAGAATGTGTCCTGAAGTTACAAAATCTTATATCAGATGTAACAGGGACGTGCAAAAATTGGGATGCCCTAATTCAGGCATGCAACTGGAATTTAGAAAAAAACGGGGAAATTCAAAACCACACACGACTTTGTACAGTGTTTTTCAATTTGTATGGCATTCATGAGAAGTGAAAAACGAGGAAATCAGCAGATCCAGGGAAAAATTGCATGCCTGCTAATTTATTGAATGACCCTAATACAATGCGGTACAGGTGCAGATGTTTTTAAGTCTTCAGAATGATTCTGACACCAGGGATGAGATCCAGGGCAAAGCACGAAACTGTTACTGGGACAACACTCACTCATTCTGATCACAGAAGCTGTGGACGAGCCTGAGGAACTGCACTTTGAGGGCGACCTCCGGGCTGCAGTCGCAGTTCTCGTTCAGTCCGTGCATGGGCTGGGACCTCAGGTTGCACCTCCAGATGACCTTGTCGAAGAGGACATTCAGACCGGCCATTAGCTTGTACTTGGAGAGCATCTCGTGGATCTGGTCAGGCACGACGGGGGGACAAGATTGGAGGGAAATATAAGTTGTTTGTTTTATCCGCTCCATTCACAAGTACCCCCTCACCGGCAAAGAAAGTACAGTTGGGGGTGACCTCAAAATGCACATTTTCATAGGAGGGTTAACCTAATCGATTGTTCTCATTTTTTTCTTCCAATTCTTAGTTATTATGCGGGCTTTAATTAGTTCTTTAGATACAAGATGCTCATAATACTTTTTTAAATAAAATATGTTCACAGGCATTCTTTAGTCTTTGTAAATACAAGGTCCCACCGTTTTTCCAAAATTGCGATTCTGTTTAAACATGTGAGAGAATTTGCCTGATGTCCGGAGTGGCTGGAGACACTGAACAGGTATGAATGGCGCTTCATTCCGTACCTTTGTTCGTTGTTTACCCGTCAGCAGTAGACATAACACATACAACACCTCCACTTTGTAGACCAGCTCATGCATGGTCTTGAGCGATTGGGGGATGGGCGCCGACAGGTCGTTCAGGGGCAGACTCAGAAAGACTTCCTCGTCGTTGGATACCTCAGCCAGTGCATCAAAGGCCAGGGAGCTGTCCAGCCACGTCACCCAGCCTTCGATCTCATTGAACAGGCCTGGCATGTTGCTGGTCGAAGGCGTGTCTGTTAGGGAGGTTGTGAAAAATATCGGAGTGAAATTGGAAAAATAGCAAAGACAGTGTATCTCGCAGAGCCAGCCCCTTTAACTACACATATGATAATAATAATATATAATAATAATAATCGGCATTTAAGAATGCTGTTATTAGTAAACTAAATCACAGCGCTTACAATATTATTATTACCCCTGATCATTGGGCCAATTAAACATTCCGAATACCATCTCAGCTCCCTGGGGAGTATACAGCCTGATGCTGTCTGTTAAGCGCAAGCAAGCTTATTCAATCACAATAACCATCTCTGCCCTCACAGTAACCCATTTACTCCTGGGTGGAGAGAAGCAATGAGTGACAAAGTGCCTTGCCCAAGGGCACACGCACCATGACCCCTGGCTGGACTCGAACCCACAACCTGCAGCTTTACTCGCAGACCACAAATCCAATGCCCTTAACCATGAGGCCACAGCACTCCACATCGTATCCTTCAGACCCCAAACAGTTTTTCAAACCACAGAATTGCCATGTGAAGGTTAAAACTCTTCCATTTTGGTCAGCGGGGGTAATCCAGGCAATCCCTATGTGAACAGCGCAATTGTACACAAGCCTATGTAAATGTGCACACAAGTACAGTGGGTTTTCCGGCCAATTCATATCCACCCCACTAGGGCCAGGAAAGTGACACCCCCTCTGGTGGATGTACCATGGTCCAAACTAGGATCTAGTGATAGATGACCTCGGGCATGTCTACCATGTGGCTAGGCAATATAAAACATAGAAATGTGAGTAGTCTTGATTCTACGCTGACTCCGGAAAGTACAAATGTGAAGCTGGGACCCTATTAGCGAAAACAAGCAAGGGACATAACTGGTGCTCTGTGGTAAAAGCTAAATAAAAACATGTCAACACTTACCTATCCTCTTGCATGCAATCTGCACTAACTTCATCACAAAGTTTGGAAGCCCAACGAGAATTTCTAGGGGAAAACAAGACAAGGCAATCATTGTAAACCTGATCAAATGATTCTATTGATTCTGGATGGCGAAGATGTTCAGAGAATGTGCTGTAGTGGTAACGTAATGGAATCGAAAACTAAAACCACTACACATGCATCATGTACAGTAAGTACATGTAACAAGCGGCACCAGACTAATGTACATTATGGCGTAGGATGCTACATCACAAACATGAATAGGCAAGGCCTTGTCAAGCTGGTCTCAAACCAGTGTAAGTCAGGATACCAGGCTGGCCCTGACCTCTGGGTCAAACGCTTCAATCTTCTGTACTGGCCTGTTCAAAATCAAGGGCTCTGATGTTGTTTTGCTTTTGTGCACAATAAATCTGCCCTGTGAGTAGACTGATTCCGAGGTTGGTACAAACCTTGGTTCAAATCTGAGACCGGGACACCCGTCCTGTTCCTGTTCGCCCTGTCCTGCGCGACGAGGTTTGGCTGTTCATCTCTGCTCTCGGTGTCCGACACGGCGATGGACAGGACCCGACAGAAGTTAGCTACTTGCTCCTCATCAAAGCTGTCGACCAGGGCATCTAGCTTGGCTGTTCAGTTTATTTGACAGTGGGAAAAAAGAAGAAGGCATTGATAAATAAGTAAGATTTGAGGCTTTGCATGGTGGAGATACTAAATAATGAAAAGTTTGCGGAAACACCATGTGCGAATAATTTCTTAACTAAGAGAATGGTTCTGAAAAGAACCTGAGGTATAAACTCGACGTTCCGGTCAGTATGCTCGGAACGTCGAGTTTATACCTCTGGTTCTTTTCAGAACCATTCTCTTAGTTGAGAAATTATTCGCACATGGTGTTTCCGCAAACTTTTCATTATTTAGCATTGATAAATCATCTGAATTTCTAATCTTTTCAAATGAAGCACAAAGGTTCAGCCCGAGTAAGTTTCTGATTATTTTTAACACAAACTCTCTGACAGCATCAGGTATACAGTGTTTAGTTGTATAGTTTCAAGTTTTAAACCCCGTATTTCAATTTAATTTTTTTTAACCACTCAATACTCCAAGGTGTGCACTGGAGTGTAAATTGTTCCACAGGTTGTGCACAATGGCCAATTGAAGTTCAAGATCAACACACGGTCCACCTCCACAGACTTCACAGATTTTAAGTGTGTGCAAAAGGCACGGGGGATTAGCGTGTTTAGACGTCACCCGGAGGCGAGGCGAGGCAATCTTGACGGTTTAAACTGCCAGCCGTGCCTGTGTGTATAAAAACAGCCTGTGTGTGTTATCACGTCCTCCGACACGAACTGGTTAAATAGCCAAAAGAGGTCAGGAAAAAGTTTGCAGTTTCTCTGAAATGCAGAATACCTTTAATAATATTTCTATATTTTATTACCCGGTTCAAAACGATCATACACAACTTCAAAACAGTTACAGCTACAGACCTCAGAATTTCATGGATACATGTGACTATGTATCAATGGTACACAGTGACAACACATTGGCCATTTCACCCATATGAACACAATGATCAAAATAGCATGAATTTGATGACCCCACCCATATGAATCACTCAGCCCCGCCCACACTTACGTATCTTATCCAATGATATCATAGTCTGTTTGACACCCAGAATGTCCTCCAAGAGAGTGGCGGCCTTGAGGAAGCAGGACTTCTCCGACATGAGGTTGAAGAGATTAAAGATGAGATCCTCTCTGTCTGACAAGGGGCCGGCAATGTCTGGACCCATCTGTCAAACATCAAGGTGTAATGTCATTAGACTAAATAGAGAGTCTATGTCAGGAATTTTACATTTTTGGGTAGTCTGAGTATCAACCATTATCCATTGAGCCAAGTCTCCTGTATAACGTCTGATATGTCACAGCATGCAGATCTCGTGCCTCAGCCAATCGGAATTGACTTTACTAAATTGTGACGTCATTTCATTCCCAAATCAGGACTAAACAAGTGATAGGTCAATTCGAATGCAGTGTTTTGTAATACAACAACAGCCGGGTGCGTGTCGCGTAACATAATACAGAGCGCGTGACCATAGCCTTTGTTGCTGTGTCTAGGGTATTTTTTTATCGATGTCTATGACGCGAAAACGGTGAATGACTGAAGAACCGATCTAGAAAGCGCCCACTGATTGGTCAAAATCTAGAGGTCAAGATGTGGTTGTTTTGCATAATTAATCAGCGAATCTGCTCAAATGTTACAGACCATGGCTTTCACCATGGCCTATTACATAGACTATATTTTGTGTGGCTCCCGACACATGAAAAAACAAAAACAACCTTTTTTATTACCGCCGACCCTATCAGAAACTCCATTCACAAAAACAATTAACAAATGAAAAAAAAATTATGAAAACTAAATTCAGGCTCTGTGTTACTTGAAAGGCTATGGAAAATGAATACCAGATTCAACGCAATGTACGGTGTATAGCAACCAGTGGAATCAATCCCACTAAAAACATGAGAGGATGTTGCGTCTCATCATCTTACTAGTATGTCAAGGCTGCCACGACAGCCAAAACATTAGTGAGCTGCTTGGTGCAAATATAATCTAAGTCAACTACATCTTGCCAAAAACGGCTGTATTATTTTATTCAGTGAAATCAACTCATGATAAACTCGTTGCAATAAACAAAACTAGAGACAATATGCACTTGGCATCATTTAATTTAGACATCTATACGGGTGCATCTCCAATTTTTTTTTCAGATTTATTTTTTTGACTGACCGATTCTTGCTTCTGAGGCCAAAAACTATGAGAATCATAGAAATATAAAGGGACGCCCTTACGTAAAATGACCAAGTATCTACTTACACACAAGCACATGTAATGCAGGACATCCAGTACTTGGTATGATAACCTTGTCCTCAGCTCCGACTCTGGAAAATGTAAAATCAAAAAGAGACTGTCAAATTTTGATCCTTTTCCCTTGAGGTTGGACTGATCAAGAGTTCACTGTATTTGGTGCTAGTCCTTTCTTCAATTTGAGCAAGGTTTTTCATGAAATAGTTGTTTTTTTCCCCAGATAATTTCCTACGTGCCTTTAAATATACTTGTCACACCTACCTGCTTTAAATGACTTTGAATTCCCTGGCTTCAGTACGGGGTAATATTGTGGTAACAATAGCAGCTGTACCATGACCTGCCAATGACAATGACATACATGTACAATCAAATTAAAGGGAAAATACAACATTTGCAAACATAAAAAAAACAACTACCAAATCATTTTGAAATACCTTGCTGGACTGTTAGTGAATGACAGTGTAAAGCATCCTTTAAAATCATGGCACCTGGTATACTGTCATTTTCAAGAAAAGTGGTATTTTTGTATCAATTTCCAACGCTGGTCGGCCGACCAGCATTGGAAAAAACTGGCTTTTTTTCAAATACTGGCCCCAATTGACCATCGCACTTGTTTGCAATCGATTACACACCTATGAACGGGTACAAGACAGCTAGACTGGTTCCCTGACCTTACAATTCCCCAATGTATGTAAACTGCTGTTTCCTCTTATATGGAGTCAGGGAACCAGACTACGGGAAAATGATTGTTTTTCTTGGTTTTTATAGCATTTTTGAACCCAAAACCTCAAAAAAGTCAGTGTAACTATATTTTCTATATATATTCAACCCCCTAATTCCATCCATTTCTGAAAATTATAGCAAAAGCAAATGATGTATATTCCCTTTAAACACTGAAGGCTGCATATGTAACAGTGGCAGCTCATAGTCACACATTTACTATCAGAGCAAAGACCATTGAAATTGATTATAGTTGCCAACAATTGAATCTCACGGACATTGATTGCGTCATAAAGCGCATGCGCAGTCGACTAGGGCATGGGTAACCTGTGCACTAATCTACTATGCATTCGTAGTTACGCTCTGCGCGCCTGGTAAACAGCAAAACTAGCGACTGACACGTGATGGTAAATGTAGTATAGTCCCAGTGAGAATTGGGTCTCAATCATGAATATGAGGTAAAATAATGCGCAATCATACAGATGGATAAACTTTTTTTACCTCCACTCCGCCAAACAGATAGACAACTTCAGCATGAATGACTCGACTCTCTCTGGTCTGACCACTCATGCTGGGGTACTCCTGAGAACCATCCGAGTTGAGTAACTTCTTCAAGAACTGTAGGGTGGAGGTGAAGGGGGGAACAATGTACATGTAGTTTGACCGTATAAGCCCAGTCAGCACATAAATGAATCCCCTAGTCTTCTGCACGTCACAACCCTTCAAGGTTTGCAAAACCAATTTCGCCCGTGGAGTTAGCTCCCACGCTCAAATTCCTCTGAGGTAATCTTCTGTGGAATATGGATATCCCTTCAAATGCCTGTACAATTCTTTCGTGTGGCTAAGTTCACTGCACAAATCCACTAGTGCAATTTGTTGCATTTAGCAGGGTTCTTACTTCAGCCAAGTTGCATTTTGTTGCATTTGGCATGGTGCCAAGAGAAAACCTGTTGGGGTTTGGGTTTAGACATATTGGTCTGAATAGTGACTTCCCACTTGGATGTTTGAATCCATGAAATAGGACGTTACACACCTTGCAGCTCCTATTCGTTGTCTCGGGAATTCATGTACTCGCTTAAAATGTCACTACTCTAGAGGCCCTTACCTTGAGCTTGCTAATGCAGCGTATATACTGTTCGTTAGTCGTCTTCTGTCTATCCAGCAGATTTCGGGCGCATTCATATAAACCATTGATGATGACTGGGATCTCCTCTCCATGCTCTAGGCCGAGTCGGTTATCACAGTCTACAAGAATAGGCTTGGGAATCTGAAACGGCAAGACAGAAGAAAAACTAAAATTACAACAGGGGTCAGACAAATCAAAATCAATCTCAATTTCAAGATTTCAGTAGGCAGTAGGAATAAGACCCACCGATGGTGGGAAACTTCTCTCAAGCAGGGTTTGACTTAAGCGGTAGCCCGCTAGCCAAATGCTAGTCAAAACAGCGGCGGGTTAGTCAAACTATTCCTTAAGTAGCCCATGGAGGATTCTTATTCTTCCATGAGTAGCCCGATTGGCGGGTCAAAAATGATAGGGTTAAACACGTCAAAGATGAAAGGACAGGAAGAAATATTCAAATCATTAAATTCAAAAAGCAAACCTGTATCAATTTGTGTCTAATTTTATTAACTGTTTAGGGTTAAATTTTTCGACCTGTTTATTAAAAACACTGACAAGATTGCCTCAGGATACACCTTTTAGATGTATGCACATTGTTGTTTATGAGACACTCTATAAAAGGAAAACATGTGGGCTAGTGAAAATGCCCGCAGAGTTAAGAGTCGTTTCAGTAGCCTGGCTGGCTAGTGAAAAAAAAAAGTTAAGGTCGAACCCTGCCAAGTGTTTTTGATACATTTATTTAAGCTGTGACTAGGCCCAAAAACAATGTTTGGTTTCTAGTAAAATTGCCCAAAAATTGAAGGGTCGGTCGGTCGGGGTTTTTGGAATTTGCACAAGTGAGGAAGGTTAGTAAATCACTCTAGCAAGTTAGGATTAAAAGCAGAAAATGATATTATTAGTTACTTTTAGGACCCCTCTATTTTTTTTGGATCGCTCAACGTTTTTGTAACTTCATTCCAAATTTACTGTTTCAGCATCAGAAAGTCTTTTTTGTCATTTTGAAAAGGACTTACAGAAGTGGAGATATTTCACTTTATTGAAGACAATACTGGTGACTTTTTATGGACAAAAATGAAGTAGGTAATCTTATTACTGTATTTTCTCTCTGTAGACATGGCACACTGTCCATGTTTAAACTGACCAATAAGCGACCGCCACATGACGTCACGCGTCACTGACACAGCGCGATCTGCTCTTGCATGCTGCGCTTTACTCATGTTGGATATGCACAACCATCTTTTCCGTACTCAAAACATTGATCAGAAACTATACATATCTCCATCTGGCTAACACTAACAGTCACAGATATCGGAATAAATATAATGAAAGTTCCTGAAATGAAGCTCAAACTGGTCTAATTTTGCTTGTTAATAGTAATACCGACATTCAGTTGAATACACAATCTCTATCACCCGTTATTTTCATCACAATTTCTAATCTATGTTGACATCGCACACATTGCAAATGGGCGATCATGGGGATCGATGTGAACCTCACACACAAAAGTTTATCGGAGATTCCTGAATTAAAATAAGGAAATGCGGTAGGCCTAGATCTTAGGTTTTTAACCAAGCATAAATGTACGGAAACAGGAAAAAGGTAGTCAGAACTTTCTGTCGTGATTCACACACAGACATGACAGACATGACACTTGACAGAGGTCATGGAGGTATACCTACGCACCACTCACGTACGACATATGGACTGGATGGAGCACATCGGGCAAATTGCATCGCATTTTTACTTTTAGAGATATCTTCAGAGCTGATTGTCTGATTGCAGTGATTTTTGGATGGTTTAACCCAAAGATATAAGGAATTATGACATGTACATTTCATTGTTGTAACCTGTGTAGTTTTTAAGTTACGACGAGTTTATAAAATTGGCCGTCATCATGTCGAGGTTTGTTTTTTTTTGAAGGGGAAAAATCATGAGACAAAAGTTTTTGTTCATAATTAGCCAAGGCCTATTACTACTACCAATCTTAGTAAAAAAAATTCATCTTGTTATTATAGATAACGAAATATTAACATCCACGACGACTTTAATTATGTAAACATGGTAAAACTGAATATTTTCACGAAATAGCTGCAACATGTACGGAGGGCAGGCATACCTCTACAACGCATCTGATTGGCGCTTCTCCAAGTTGAGCGCTACGTATCTTCTCAAAATATTCCTTCTTTTCCGGTCTTCCATGATGTCACCACCGAGAGTGTAGCCACTGCATGTACTGAGGGTAGGTTAAATAGTTCAGCACGGCCTACGTAGTACAGGAAAGGGGTTAAAAAGGTATTTGAATGTCGGAAATGGTTTCAATAATTCAATGAATAGACAAAGATCATACGGCCGCCGCCCGCTCGTAGTGGAAGTGCGCCCCCTCGTGGTTAGACGACGATTCGATTTTTTTTTTTATTTTTCAACATTTATTAGGGCCTATAGAGACTGTTAAATTTGTTCCCTTTTAAAAAAAATCTAATCTCTGCAATGAAGTGGAAGGAAAATGGGCAACACAGCGAAAAATCCATGTACGAAAGGTGGAGGACAACTTTGTGGCCATTTTTCGGTTCGGGCGATGCTGCATTTAACCTAAAGAATGCATTAATGTTAATCCTTTCCTGACGCCACTTTTTTCATCATATTAAATTTTTATCTCAATGAAGGTCAGTCATTGCAAAGTTTTTGAAAAGACATGAATATGGGGTGGTTTTTTTTAGAATTTTTTTAGAAAATACTTTGAAAATGCACTCAAATCTCCATACACATGGGCGTTGCCAGGATTTTTTCTAGAGGGGGCAAAACACACAATTTGCCAAAATCCTTGTACTTTCTCCAGCATATTAATTATTATCAATTTATCAATTTTTGAGGATGGGCGGGGGACATTTGCCCACTGCACCCTCATTGACAGTCCATGTTGTTAAATGTACATTAAATTAACAGCAATATGACTTTGCCCCTCGTCTTCTTTTTCTTTCTTTTCTTTCTTTTCTCACATTGATTTTTGGGTTGTTTTGGCTTTTTTTGGTCCTTTTTTGGTTGCTTTTCCGGGGGGGGGGGCAAGCGCCCCCTCTCACGACGCCCATGTCCATTTACTTTGTATACAACCAAAGAAGTGGCGTCGGGATACTACATTCTTTCCGCTTCTGGATTTAAACGATTAACATGTTAAGTTTCAAGAACAATGGGTCAAGGATGATTTAAATCCCTTGAATTGACTAGACAACATCCAGCAGAATATTGGCCAGATTATGGAGACGCCCCAGAACTTAACATTGCTTTGAAAGGTTTTTCTGTTATTATTTTTCCCACGCCGGCTGTAAAACATTTTTCTGCCAGTCTGCCACCCATATAGCTGGAGTAGTGAAACGCTACAGTATTTCTAATTATCCGGCGCATTTTTAGAAGAGTTAACTGCGCGCTTCATAGGCCTTTACAATTGCGAAAACAAAATCATGTTGAGTTGAAAATTGTACAGGTCAGTTAACTCAGGATTTATGAACGGATATTTTTACAACTTGCCGGAGTTACACTCTAGAGTCCCTGGGGTCAAACTTGCGCTCCCCTTGCGCAATAAAGGAGAAATATTTAATTTCTATGTACGCACAGGGATCTCGGTAACGCACCACGTTCATTTCGGTAAGGTATAACATCCGTGGTGAAATGTAAGTCACGGGGGGGGGGGGGGGGGGGGAGCTGGTACCATCTATCGATGGGGGCACATTTCAAAACCGACGATTATACACACTAACAGACATATTGTGCTTTTTCAGGGCGATACAATGTACATTCGTTACTATAAAAAAAAAGGCACCCGGAACGGCCGATGGCATAAAAAAAGGGCAACACTTTTTTTTATAGGGCACTCTTTACAAATTATTGGGGGGGGGGGTTAAACACATGGGCGTCGCGAGGGGGGGCAAGGGGGGGCACTTGCCCCCCCCCCCCTGGAAAAGCAAAAAAAAAAAAAAAAAAAAGGAAGAAAAAAAAAGAAAAAAAAGAAAGAAAAAGAGGCGCGAAGACAAAGTGGTGTAAATTTAATGAGTTGGGGGGGGGGCAGAATGTCCCTACCCCCCTCTAAAACTGATAAATCTAGAATGTGTTGAGAAATACAAGCATTTTTTGGCAAAAAAAAATTTTGCCCCCCTCTAGAAAAAATCCTGGCGACGCCCATGGTTAAACACTGGTGAAAAGGGGCATTTGAATGGAAAAGGGCAGTTTTACAAAACATTGGGACAGAAAGTCAGCCGTGGGGAGCCTGTGTCTCTAAGGCATAAGCTTCAGGACGTCGTTCTCCTTTTGCCAAAGCTCACGTGCTTAATTAGGCTTCTTTTCCTCCCACGTTATTAATTTTCTTCTTCTCTTCCGAGTTCTTTTTTTTTGGGGGGGGGGGGGGGGAGGGGCACTCTAGTTCCCGGCCAACCAATCAAGTTACAAAATAAAATGGGAACAAATAACCTGATAATAGCGCCAAACAGTGGCGTATCGGGGGGGGGGGGGCGAGGATTTTTTTCCCGAAATATTTTGTTCAGCAAATATTTAAAGGGATCCATTGGAAATAAGTTCTGAAACTTTCATCTGTACGTACGTAGACGTAAACACTTCAGATTAAATCGTTATTATTATTGATTTTGTTTATTCAGGTAATGCCAAATCATAACTAAATCACATCAAATCAAATCAAGTCGTGCGTCTGTGTGTCATATGTGATTTGTCACCTCGTGAGCCGAATACGACGCCGACAAAGGGAATACCCTGACGTCATCCGAAGTTTCTGACCTAAAAAATGTAGAGGTCATCTACAAGCTGGTTCTCACACGCACTTCCCTTCCTTTATCAGGTACCCGCGCAGGAACCAGCGGACTTGTCATTCACTAGCTATTCTAAACATGGCGGACCACTCCCACAAGTGTGCGTGAGGTCGTCTACTTCCTTATTTTGTCAACTTTGCTCTTCCAGCGGTTTCGAGTGAAATTGTCCGCTGAGCCTTCAAGGCAGGTTGCTGAGGGTCTTTACGGATACTTCTGCTACCCAAAATGAGTGTTACAGATACCATTTCGCCGGAGCTTTCAGGTGAGCACACCACACAGTGACACACGAAGTCAAGACAAGTGTCACGCTGACGCACTGCTAGGCTGGCCAACAGGCCAACCAGCCAACGTACACCGCGCACCTGACCGGTCTTCCACTGACCATTGAGGAAGGAACCTCCATGCACTGACATGACTGACACTGACCACGGGCCATAGAGCACCTTGCTCTATGGATAGGCCAACCGCTTTGGGGGGTTGCATTTGACTCGACTTGGGTGCGGACAGTAATCGGGTAGTTTAGGACACTTCTAGTTCTACGTTCTAATGATATTTTATAAATTCCGTTCATAAATCAAAACCATGTCCTCTTTCCACTAGTAATGTAGTAATATTTTTTTTTTTTTTTCGTTTAATCCTAGGCCTAGTTTTCGAGGATCGTGTAGTGTAGGGCCGCTGTTTTGTTTCGATCAAATTAGAATCAAGAATTTTTTGTATTTCTAAAAAATGACATTTTCATCCTAAACTAAAGCAGACCTTTTAAATGGTAATTTTTGAACAGTTTCTTGGGGTAGAAATTACGATTTTCCATCAGAAATCAGCCATCAGAAATTGATATGTCCTAAAAAGTCAAATTTAGCACTGAAAATATTGAAGTAGTCCTATTTACTGAGAAAACAGAAAAAAATGTTGCAACCTGATGCCACTATTTTTTTCATATATCATCTCAATGAAGGTCAGTCATTGCAAAAAAGATGATAAGAATCTGGGACTGAGAAACATTTCCAATTTTATACGATGGAATTTTATGATGATGGAAGATTATAAGATGGAAAATTTCCAATTTTGTTAGAAAATACCGGTACTTAGAGAAAATTTTCTTGACTCTCCAGTCCATAGACTGAAGTGGCGTCAGGTTGCAACATTTTTTGCCTAGAAAGTAGAAGTAGAAAACACTTAGCAATTTTCAGACCAGTCTCATTATGGTTTGTGCACAGGGTGACAAATGATGGCCTGATATGGGAATCTTTTCACGATGGCCACTGCATTTAAAAAATGAAGGAGGCAGGCGTTTAAAGGGAATGTACAACATTTGCAAACATCGAAAAATAAAACTACCAAGTTTTTACAAAATAATAGGATGTTGGTAAATGACAGTCTAAAGCATCCCATAAAATTATGGCACCTGGTGTGAAGTCATTTTCAAGAAAATAGTATTTTTGTAAAAATTTCCAGCGGTGGTCATGTAACCACCGTTGGAAAAACCTAACTATTTTTCAACTTCTGCTCCAAATTTACCATTTTTGTTCAGTCAAAATTTTGTTTGCTATTGGTTACATGTTCATGAACGGGTGCGGGCCAGCTAGACTGGTACCCTTACTTACAATTTTCCGGCATCTGTAAATTGATCCATTTTATATTTAGTGGAGTCAGGGAACAAGACTAATTGAACATTTTTTTTTCTTGGTTTTTCCAGCATTTTCGAACACAAAACCTCAATCATGTCAGTGCAACAATATTTGATCTATTATACTAACCCCTCAAATAGTTCATTTCTGAAATTTACAGAAAAAGCCAATGATGTATATTCCCTTAAAAAAAAAACAATTTCCCAAGATGACGGATCGATTATTCCATTGTCTCTACTCTTTTGCTATACAAAACTGTGTCCATAATAATAATAATTAATAATAATAATTGGCATTTAAGAACGCTCATATTAGTAAACTAAATCACAGCGCTTACAGTATTATAACCCTTTCTACATAAAACCCTTTCTACATAAATACATGTAGTCATGGTAGTACATGGTTGTACAATATCTTTGCAAAACCTTTGCATGTTTCAGACTCCGTGCTGAACTGTCTGGGGGACCGCTTTGATCATGGCCCAATGATGATTGTCCGGATGGAGACAAAGGGGGAGAAATTTGAAACCAAAATATTGGTGAGTTGTCGACCATTCAGCAAAGTACTGGATGGCAAATGTACAGTTAGGCCCCCAAAAAAAAGTCTCCAGTTTCTGGTATGCGCGCGCGTCGCCGTAGCCATGCGCATCGGCAAAATGAAAAAGTTTTTTTGTAATGAAAGATCATGCCTCAAACCACCAAAAACTCACTGGTTTGACTGGAATCCTGCTGCTGCACAATTTGAACGTGTTTTTACATGGGGTTACGATCGAGAATAAGCTTTATGTTGCCTCTCTGGACTCCCATATATTTGCACTAAGTTTAGTTGGGCACCATTTGCAGTCATCAGCCGATATTTGAAGAAAAAAAAATGGTAAAAAAAAAAAAGCCGCGTCGCCGCACCACTTTTTTGGCTAACTCCATACCAGAAACCGGAGATTTTATTTTGTTTTGGCCTTATAGTACAGTGACATTGTTTTTTCTGTTGTAGACTGCATTTTCTTTTCACTCAACATCATAGGGCTCGCGAAGACCTTGGAGAAAATCACAAATTTGAAATGATTTTTTTGAGGAAGTTGAAGTTACTCTCTGTGTATATTAAATTACAAGAGACAGTGCTGACTTGATGCACAAAGTGATGCCTGCTGGGCGCATCCAAGTTTGTGAAAAAAATGTATGGAAAACTCATAGTTTTATGTGGCTTTTGTATGGCTATTTGCATCTGCGTTCATATTCTATACGTTATCGAAGCTGATACACCCAAAACTGAAACGCACAATCAGTAAATGAGCATTTCATTTTGCTCTGCGCAAACAACGTAAACGCATCCGCGTATCCGCTGCAGTAGATTTTTGCCGTCCTGGTTTTTAACCGACATGATGGCGTGCTTAAGTTGTTTGCGTATGTTGTTCTTGTGCATTGCATTTAGAGTACACTTTCAAAATTCACTCCATCTAATTTTGTTATGTTCCACAAACACGCACATGGCTTCAAAATGTCTGCGCGCAGGACGGCTTCAAAGCGTCTCCGCGCGCAGAATGAGGAGTTAGCGCTCTAGTAATTTAATATTGAATATAGCTCTATGATCATTCCACAAATTTGGGGTCCAAAATGGTGATATTTTTATGTGCCATGCAAGTATCATTAAATTGAAAGTTTATTTAGCAGGTGCTTTGCTTTACATTATCAATCTTGGAGATAGTAGGCATTAAAGAATGAATCTTATATCAGATCTAACAGGGACACACACAAATTAGACGCTGAATTTATCTAATGACCCATGTACCGGTACATTGAACATGTAAGATGTGCTAGCCTAATCTACGTGTTCAATGACTTGCATTATCATGCAGAAATCCTATAGGGGGTGTGCAAAATCATATTGAAATTGGAGGATTCAGGACTGTAAAGGGCTATAAGATCCTACACTGTCTGTCTGATGTCGGTCGGTCTGTCTGTCTGATGTCTGTCACAATTTTTTTGTAAAAAGCCTAAGAAGTGTGTAGTAACACAAAACGCAACCTGGTTGATGGACAGGTTTTAGTATAAATATATTGCTCCATGGTTGTATCCCCCGATTTTACTGTCCTCTGAATTCACAGTTGGCACATGAAAAAAAAAAGATTTATTTGTTTTGTTTTGCTTTTTTGGTAAATTTGTTTCCATTAGACTTTGAATAAATCAAATTAGGTTTTGCCCTTCACCGACGTTTTTTTAAACACTGTATACTCAGTGTGTTACCTCCCGAGTGAAAGTTGGAAAAAATTACTCGGGTGGGACTCGAACCCACGACCTCCTGCTTTCTAGTGCAGATGTCTTACCACTCGACCACCGAGCTAACGGGATCGGTTGGTCGGTTTGAATCTGATGTACATAGCAGCGGGTACCGCATAAACTATTTATAAGATAGAATTTTGCGTCGGGGTGATATAAATCAAATTAGGTTTTGCCCTTCACCAACGTTTTTTTCACCCACCCGAGTGATTTTTTCCAACTTTCACTCGGGAGGTAACACACTGAGTATACAGTGTTAAAAAAACGTCGGTGAAGGGCAAACCTAATTTGAGTTATATCACCCCGACGCAAAATTCTATCTCTATAATAGACTTTGAATAGTTAAATATAACAACGCTATCTCTATGAACACACTCCAAAAGTTATGCTATCATTGCTATGATGCAAAACATAACGTTAATGATAACAAATGTGGCAAAATTGCTTCAACCAAGGCTTGCCACGCCCACTTGGGGTCAACATGCAAATTGAGTTCAAAGTAAACCTTAGTTTATGACTCCACCCAGCTAGCGGGTGCTGCGCTTTGTGCGGCATTCTGCTAGTGTTAGTAAAAAATGACATGGTCCAGATAATGATGACCCCTTGAATTATTGGCCAGATACTTTGTGTCAATTCAGGCGATTCACAATGCAGTGCGCCACCAAGAGTTTGCCATGGAGAATCCATTTTTTTCAAGTTTATGGCCGGCAAAACATGGCCCATTTGAATGAGTGTCAGTAGACGACTTGAGCTAATTTGTTATAGATTGGGGCATTGCGTTCTGCCGCCTTACAAAAAAACACCATATTGATAAAAAGAAAAGAAAAGGGCAAACAGATACTCGAATCATACGCTTACGAAACTACAAACCGGAAAAACGAACAATTTCAAATGTCCCGCGCTGCGAATTTGTCGACCATCTCCCACAATGCACTGGGAAAAATGAACTCTCCGTGACAAACTCTTGGTGGCGCACTGCATTGTGAATCGCCTGAATTGAGAAATTTACTTCCAAAAGTAGAGAGTTTTTTTCAGCGAAATCGGATATTTGTTATGGTCATCCATGCACTGCTTTGTTGCAAAGGAAGCAAGAGAAAAAGTAAAAAAAATATCCTGAATATCTGTTACATGTACATTGTATGTGTCCATTTTAGCACAATTGGGATCTCAATAGTTAAAATTTTGATTTAATTCCAAGTCCATTGTTGTGACTATAAATGAAAAAAAACCCAACACCTTGGCAGTTTTATTTCCTTTTACATGTAAACCGGTAGTTTAATGTATACATGCACACACTCAAATGCAATTGAAAGACACAATTTATATAATTATATTTTACACAGTTTACAAACTTGTAAGTTGTAATTAAAGAATAATCAAAAAGATACAAGTACATTGTACATGTACACAGTCGGCCCTTGTTGGCAAAACTGGAATTATGCAAGTAGAAACATCCTTGAGTCCAAGCATAAACCCTCTTTAAACACACATGTAAACCAATAATTCTGAGAAGAGAAGGCTTGTAAAGTTACGTTCAATGTACACATTGTTGTATGCATTTATAAGACATACACATACCACTGTGCACCAAACCTATAAACGAAACGCATTAGAAACCAATTCCACTGCCTTGCAACTACAATGTAAACACGTAGTTTTAAAGGGCTAGATGCCATGTCATTTTTTTAAAGTTAATGTAATCCTCAAAATGTACCTTTGTGTTCCATTTAACCTTATTTTAAATTTTTGTTTTGCCATTTTCGAGGGTATTTTGGTGCCTTTTTTGGCTTTTATGCTAATATGCTAATGCAAATTTCCATATTCATGAGAAAAACTGTGATGTATCATTCTGGGGCGAAACCTCTGTGTTCTACTTTACATGTGTTTGAGTTAAAAAAGTTGCCAGAAATTTGGATATTTTCCTGACGTAATTTTTTTTGTTTTTTGGATTCGTTGTTGTGTCAGTACATGGCCGTAGGCCAATGAACTAACCTTTCTCACAAATGTTTTCAATGAGCAAATTTTTGGTTCACAATTTGAACAGAAAACCCCTAAGCTGAACAGCGTCTTCCTGAAATGACATAACAGCCGCTGCACCCAGGTATCTGGAAGAGCATGGAAAATGTTTAAAAAAATTTATTATAGAAGTGCACTTTTCAATAAAATTTACCAAAAAGCGATGTCAAATACCTAGTTTTCATTTGAGAAATAGAACTTGCACAAAATGCATTTCTCAGAAAAAAATCATTTGAAGGCCCTTTAAGCTAATTACAAGATACAAATTTGGTTTTGATTTTATGATGTTCAGGGCTAAATATTGATTATAAAGTAGAAGCCATGTATGAGCACACCCGTTTGTGCTGCAATGAATTGCTATTGGTTTGAGTCTTTTGTCGATCGTCGCAGCTTTCTTCATGTTAAATCCACGGCCAGGCAATTGTCATTAAAAAAAAAAAAAATTAAAGTGATTGAATTAAGGAGGTTTTCAAACCCTATACGACTACGTGCAGCTCAAAACAATGCAGGGTTTCTCCCTAATTAAAATGGGGATTTTGACGGCTTCAAACTTGTGACTAATTTTAGTCAGGACTGTGTAGCGAGAGTTCATTTAACTATTGTGAAATCTTAATGGATTTCCTGTGACTGCCGGCTGCACAGGCAAGTGGTCGTTGATAAGAGGACTCAGGAAAGTACTGTATGATGCCGACAACCTTGGCAATTATATCACATACTTGTACCTTGTACAACACTTAGGGAACTATACTCCATACATTTAATGACCTTTTCACATGTGAAATACATGTACCACTGGTTTGAAGAAACACAATAAAGGGGGCCACTTTGCTACCGTCACGTTGGCAGTTTTTCCAATGGTTGTGATTTTTTGTTAAATACCTGAAACCACCGAAGAAAAATGTCAACACACGAATGGACATGCAGCCTTTTGCTACAGATAATTTGAGTTGATTATTTTATGTTGCTTTTTGACATTATCCTCAAATTTCCATCAAATAGTTCTTCGGAAAACTTAGTTAACTTTTGCCATCCATTTTTAATGGAAATTTGAGGGTGATTTTGAAAATTAAAAAAGAAATGATTCAACACATATACATGAAATATAAGCCTGCCTGTCCATTCACGTTTCAAAAACTTTTTGAGTGGTTTCAGGCACTGTAAAATTTTTTTTTTACAACCATTGGAAAAACTGCTAACGGATGCAAAGTGGTCTCATATGGTGTTTATAACGAATTGATTTCAGGAAGCAATCTGTTTTGCACCTGGTGTATTATTGCTTAATAGCAATTTCAATAGCATTAGCAATAAAAGTATGTTTATGTGAGAACATTTGTTTTGCAGCTGCTTTAAATTGTGCTTGCATGACTCCATCATTAACCCTAATTCCCTAGGCCGTTTTGCTAGGATGTAGCCTCAATCATGCAAAATCCTCCAATTGGCCTCATGGAAAAACATATACCCGGTAGCCTAAATCCTGCAAATTCCTCCATAATTTCTTGAGTATGGTCCGTTGAGGGGTGACCACTGCCTGAATCCTGCAAAATCCTGTGGCAGTGACTGTCAATATGTTGAGGCTTGGTCAGTGACATGATCAGGCCTGGAGCAGTACAGGATTTCAAGCATAATCCAGGCCTATATTTATGCACGGCTGAGCAAAAACAACACACAAGGTCCGGCCAAGACCTTGACAAAGTGCATCCTACGAAAGCAGTAACGCATTTTTGCCATGTAACCTCTCCAACTTCCTCCACTTTGGCAAAGAGGATTTCGAAGGACTCAGGGCGGTTAGGGTTAATTAAGACAAGGCTTCGTCTCGCCTGTCTCGGTGGCTTGCCGCCTGTCGCCCGCCTTGCAAGTTGCAGGCAAGTCGCCTGCACCACAGCATTCCTACCAAAATTATGATAAGTTTCCCAAAACCTGTTTCATTGTTCGTGGCTCTTCAGAAATGGTACTTGCACTTGGATTTTATCCAATTTGACGTTGAAGAGTTCAGATTAAGTACCGGTATGCAAGTGAATTGTTATTGGGACAACGGGAGAATCAGGAAGAAGTTTATAGTAGAAGGAAAGGGAAGCGACTACCCACACGCCAAGGGTAGTTTTAAGTTCCTTCTTCTAGTTGTGGTATTTTTGACATGTAATCAGATCTCCATCAGGAACTAATTACACAGACACTAGGAGTGAGTGTATGTTTGGAAAATATCACGTTTCAGACATGCAACGTTTCCTCGGATCCGATGATTTCCTCGTTTTTTACTTCTCAAGAATGCCATTACAAATTGACAACACTGTACAAGTTCTTGTTTGGTTGGAGTTGCCTCAATTTTTTTCTTGTAAATTTTCAGTTGCATGCCTGATGCTTAGTGCTTCAGAAAATAGAGTTACGTACAATGTATCTACTACAAATGTTGTACTTCATGAATTAAATTTTTTGTTTTTGGCACACCTAGACTTGGTTTTGAAACCTTTGTGGTTTTATCATTTCCGAGTTTAAATCGATGCTCCACTGTTGTATTTTTGATCAGGGTTTTGTTTTACTTGATTCCCAGCTCTACAGAGAATCAATTCACAATTTTAGTACTGATTTCCTCAAGGTTGGTGAAAAATAGGACAACCAATCAAATTGCGTCCGCTGCAAAGGATAATACCAAATGTGCATGGTGCTAAAAAAAACTATGAATTGTATAAGAAAATTGTATCGACTTTTTTTGTGAAGAAGAAAAGAGATGTAATTTCTCAATTGTTACAAATTAATTAAATTAAGTTTTTGGGGTGAAATTTCTGTCCTTTGGAATTCTTTAAAAAATCTGATTGTCTGTGACGTTGACTTGGTCAGTGGTTTGACACATCATTCAAGTTTGAATTCTTAGTCATAAATTCTCTGATTGTTGTATACAGTGACATGATGGGAAGTTGTTTTCATCTACTTTCGTTTTTGTTTAATGAATGCACTTTTTTCTATTGTATTTGTATTATACTAACACTACATGTAATAACAGTGCAGCAAATCTGTTTACCAGGAAGTGGTTGTGAACTTGTGGTGTACATGTGTATATCTGCATGCAGTCACACAATACAGGTTCAAGAGTGCGAGCCATATGCAAACCATTTGGACCTCTATTTGGCAATGAAAACACATTTTCGACATTAATTTTTTTGGTAATTATTCAGTACTCTCTACAGGTTACATTGTGGCTTGTATTAAACATGCAAGCATGACAGGTTGCATACATGCAATACTGTATTCTGCGTTATTGCTTGGAAGGTCATGGTTGGTCGAGCATGACCTGCTGGGAATAAATGAAATTAATATCGTGCGGGCGTGGGCCGCAGCATGGACATATATGGACATACATGTAAACAATTAGACATGGACGTGCATGTGGTAGACGATAAAAATATGACTACATACCACACACACGGTCGATAGTGTGATATACCCACCAAAAATAATGACGTAGCACAAATGAGTTTCTGACTGATTAACCCTAACTCCCTAGGCCTTTTTGCTAGGATGTAGCCTCAATCTTGCAAAATCCTCCAATTGGCCTCATGAAAAAATAGCATATAGCCTCAATCCTGCAAATTCCTCCGTTATTTCTTGAATATGGTCCATGGAGGGGTGACCACTGCCTGAATCCTGCAAAATCCTCCGGCTATGACTGTCAATAGGTTGAGGCAGAGGCAGTGACATCCTGGAGCAGTGCGGAGGATGTCAAGTATAATCAAGGACTACATTTATGCACGGCTGAGCATAAACAACACAAGGTCCGGCCCAAGACCTTGACACAGTGCGTACTCCGAAATCAGCAACGCACTTTTGCCATGTAACCTCAATCCTGCAAATTCCTCCAATTTGCAAAAATGATTTTGGAGGATTCAGGGCGGTTAGGGTTAATTTGAAATTATATGTGTATACACGTGAGCTATACTGATGATGTACCCTAACTTATGTGAAATTTCATCAAGCTGAAAACATGGCCATTAATAATTTGTGAGTTTATACCTAACCGTCGTTAAAGAGTTAACATGAATTCATTTTGGCATGAATTTCCAATTTTATTTGAGGTGCACAGTGAAGTTCCTTTGAAAAAGGCCCAAATATAAGAAAATAATTTTTGGACAAACTTCTAGTTGGGTCTGTAATCGATATAATGGCTTGTAATCACAAATTATCAACTTTAATAGTTAAATTTGGATTTTCCAAGATTTTTTCAAGTGCGCCACGCTAGGGAACACTCGGCCAATTTTGTGCCCAATTTCTGGACGCCACCGTTTTTGAATTTCGGACTAAATTCTATGACACTGAAATTGTTCACAAAAGTTCAACAGCAAGCAATATTACGGTCAAAAGGCCATTATTTAACTGAATGAATTGAAAGTTTGTCAACAAAAAGGTTTGGCAACACTGCACATGAGGAAAGTTTGGAAAACGCGCCACGTTAGGGAACACCACTAACGATATATGATAAGCATTAATACTTGTACGTGTACTCTTTCTGAAAATGTTCTTTGAAAAAAAAAACTTTCTTTAAATTTTTTTTAATACAACCACAATCAGGAAAAGAAACATGATTACTCATCATAGCCAAGGTTATGCACATGTATACTATGAACAGACAAAATCGAAATGCATACTTAAACAAAATTGTTATTGATAACAGCTCTTTCAGAAACTATTTCATGCATCAACTGTCGTGAAAGGGGAATAATTTATCTGGTAGTACAGTTTCCTGTTTGGTGAGACAACTGTTTTGATGCTGGGAATGGGTGTATATGTGCGTGTAGTACATGTTGAATGTCAGTCATACAAGCTGTGTTTGTTCTCCATATAAGCAAACTATACTGAAGGAAGTAAGGGCATAAAAAGGATAGAATTTACAGTAACTATGAATTGGCTGGAGATTGAGTGTCAAGGCCAGTAATATTATACAGATATTTTTTACATGGAAATACAGTACGCTGAACTTTTTAAAGGTACAGTATTTGCAGCTATCCAAAAAGTATCTGACCAAATCATTGTTGAAAAGCATGTATACTTGGTTTAAAGAGGTAGTTGTGGCAATAAACACCCTGTGAAATTATTCCTTCTGGCATGCTGTCATTTTGAAGAAAACAATAAAAGAAGGCAAGTTCCAAAGATGAGTCAAGTGACGCATTTTTTTGGAAATTTCCGTTAGAAGTTCGTTTGTAATCGGCAAATCTGTGAACGGGTGCGCGCAAGCGTTGGCACGACCCACACATGTGCGCAGGTGTTATTATTCGTCGATTGAGAGCGTGACGTCGCGTAGCTGCAGTCGGCTGAATGAGCTTACGTGTCCAGGATGCTGATTTGGGGCGCAATTCAAAATATGACTCGGCAACTTTGGAAGTGAAATTGAAAACCCTGCAATTTGCGGTGTTGGTTCTTTGATTACATAACCTTCTTTGTTTTGAGTTCTGCAATGCATCCACGAGGAAACTGAAACAATTTGTATTTTGACATAAACATTATACAAATGCATATGTATTTCCATATGGTAGAGTATTTAGTATGTCCCTCATAACACACACTGCATTGGCAATACAATTGCAATCACACACTATGTATACATTTCTACATAATATACATACAGATTGTGCTCTATTAATTGAGCATTTAGGCCTGAAATTCCCGAAAATTTCATGTTTTGGATTGTTAACTATTTTAAAGATATAGTCCATCATTTGTAATTTGTGCATTCTGTTCGTTTGACATGTTTGAAGCAACAAAAGTGTTCAAAATCTAAAGAAGAGTACTGAACAACTTACCTGATGAAGTTTCAGCTCAGCTTCAGCTGTATATTCCGAGAAAAAAAGCATCCTAGGATCTCAATTTCAAATCAAAAGTTGCTGAATCATGTTTTGAATTGGGCCTGAATTCAGCGTCCGAGACACATTCTCACTGAGCCGATTGCAGTTACGCGATGTCGCGCACTGATCCGACGAATTATAGCAACCGCGCGTGCGTGTGCGTCATGCCAATGCTTGCGCGCGCTTCGCCGAATAATAAAACAAACAACTAATTTAAATTTGCCTACGGTGCGTCTTAAGAAGCACCGTTGGTGCGTTTTAAGAAGCACCGTTGGAAAGGCCTTCTTTCGTTGATTACTTCAAAATGAGTGCTTGCCAGAAAGAATAATTTCACAGAGAGTTTAGTCCCCATACTATCTTTCAACCAAGTATGTTTTTCAACAATAATTACGCCAGTTACTTTTTGGATAGCTGCAAATGTTGGACTATAGCTTTAAAGGTCTAGTTGGAAGGAAAATGTCTTTCCGTTCCCGAGAAAAGAAAGAAAAACAAAAACAGTTGTTTTACATCAGGCACGATAGAATGCATGTATACGCACACATTTTTCCTTTCGTTTTCATTCAATATGCGATACACATTGTGTGTGTCACATTACATACAGTACCAATACACAAATGTTGTTTCTTAAGCGTCAGCAGAAAGGCGAACACTGTGCAGCTGGATTCACAACTAGCACTGAACAGCTCGATTATTCGGGACAAATTTGTGACCCAGAAATGGCAAAAACTCAAAAACGCCCAGTTTTTATAGGATGGTTGTGTGGATATTTATAAATAATTTTCTCACAAACTTCTAGTTGGGTGCATGTATATGAGTGGAGATAATAATGGTTTATCAGAATTTGTAAACTTTAAAGAAATTCTTGGGATTTTTTTTTAGATTTGTTCAAGTACCGGTACTCCACGTTAGGGAACACACGGCCGATTTTGTGCCCAATTTTTGGACGCCACCGTTTTTGAATTTTGGACTAAAATTCATGACACCAAAATTGTTCGCAAAGGTTCAACAGTTTAATGTGTGTGCTGTGAAGAAAAGGTGTGGTGTTTATTGTCAAGCAAATTTTGAATTGTTATATATTCAGAATGCACATGTACGGTATTCCAGATCACTCCATCTAGCAATTCAGTAACATTTACAGCTACATGTAGATCACTTGTTTCAATTTCCATTGATATATATATTTTTTTCCTGGCAGGCCTTGTCAAGATACAGAGCTTTCATCCTTTCATCTAAGATCCCATCAAAGGTAAGAAACTTAAGAAAAAAAAGAAACTGAGACGTCAAATTTAAGAAAAGTTTAACAAAAAATGACTGGAGTGGGGTGTGAACCTGCGACTTCCGGATTTGGTAATCCGGAGGTGGCAGGTTCAAACCCTTCTCAAGTCAATTTCTTTGTTCAACTTTTCCAAAATTGTTATAAATAATTCACCTAGTCAGTTTCCCTAGGTTCAGTAGAGAATTTATCAAATTTAAGGGCAGAATTAACTGCAGAACAAATCAAGCTTTTCTTACAGCACTCCACCTTTCAGATTGTAATATTCTCAAAGTACGGCAAAGATGACACCCAGTTATGGTTCAGGTCTTATAATTGAGATTTTAAAAATGAGTTGTTTTAATGATGGAGTAAATATGCACACTTTCAGTGGTTGAATGTTCCTTTTCTGTTGCAGCTGGAGCATGAGTTCCATTTCTTGGAGATTCATCAAATAGAAAGCCACAAGCTACTTCAGGTAAGATGTCATCCTGTCCAAGGTATAAACGGCTCCTTGTAATTACTCCGCCCCCCCCCCCTCCCACAGGGAGAGTTAAGGGAGATCTCTTGGAGGGACTATTTTGAACATATTACCGATGATGCTTGATAAATAATGATAATAATTGTGTTTATATAGCGCTTTCCATCGTATCAACGATCCCAAAGCGCTTTACAATTACCGGTACTACCCCGTTCATGGGACCACACGGCAGCCGATATCAGCGCTCAATCGGTCCTCGACCCTCACAGGTACCCATTTATACTCCTGGGTGGAGAGAGGCAATTGTAGTTAAGTGTCTTGCCCAAGGGCACAAACACCATGTTCCTGGCCGGGTTCGAACCCACACACCTTCGTACATGAGTCAAACACTGTAACCACTGGACCATGGCGTTCTTGATGCTCATGTAAAGACACTATGGGTCTGTGCACATTCAGGAAAAAATGACTCCAGCATACTTGGAAGACTCATTTTGCTCCAAGACTATGGAGCAAGTTGGAAGACGTTCTCCATGTTTTCTTCACCTCGTGTCACAAGAAAAAAAGGAAGGCTCAATTTTTTTTAAAGTTGGCTTCGAATATTCGCTATTTAAAATAAAAACAGAATTGTGGAATTCAAACCGAATTTTTAAAAATCCTGATTTTAATCCTACCACTGCATCTCATGCCTGTTTGTCGTCTCTTCCCCAGCTTAAGATCCAAGTTTCCAGGGAAGACTCCCTCCCCAAGACCACCTACAATCTCACAGTCAACTCCACGGAAGATGTAGACACCATCATTGAGATCATCTGCCTGGAGATCAAGAAGTGTTTCCCGAATGTCTTCCCAGTAGAGTAAGTGACAGTACCGGTAGCTGGGTGTTGAAATGTCAAAATACACGTCGGGACTAATCCAGTTCAGAAGTTACGGTTAGCGCACCAGATTGTGTGGTCCTGTGAAGTCATACGCAAATTACTATCTGCTACGCATCTACACAGCTGCACGTCAGTGTGAAGTGCATAGTAAACTTTGGATTTTCACCTCTTTTTTTATTTATAAGTTATTTAACCCTCCTATGCAAATATACATTCTGTGCAAGGTTATCCTTTCAGTCAAAGTCGGTCAAGTGACTGTTTTTAACAGTTAAGAGCTCCCAGCCAATACACAAAGCAGGATTGACTGGCTGTGACTGTTTATGTAACTTGACCCAGCTATGCTTTGACTGTAGGTGATTGATAAGCCAGCTGTGCCTACTTCTTGCCTGCTTTTGTCTGTTGACTGAATTTGAGTTTGACTAGTAAAAGTGCTTGCCTGAAATGTGATCTGACTGTTGGTGACTAGCCTGTGTAAAAGGCATGGCAGGGGAAGAGGACTGATTTCTTGACTGTCTGTGACTGTTCAGACAGCAGGCTGGATAATCGTGTATACATTGAAGCAGGATCAGTCAGAGATAAGAGGCTTTCATCCATTGGTCTCCATTAGTAAGACTGGATAGGACACAACGCCTTCCATCTTGTGCACGCACCCGTAGTCATCGGTGAGGGTTTGAAAGTTTGAAATGCGTTCGTCACACACAGACCATGCAGCACGCGCACGTCACGCAAGCACGGTCGCAAACGTTAAACCCGCACTGTACTATACAGCTGTTTGTGTCCGCGTTTTCCGAATCTTCACTGCGCGCAAGTATACGCGTGCCCTGTCCAGTCTTACTAATGGAGATCAATGCTTTCATCGGAAGCCGCCATTTTGGATTACTGCTTGGTTCTGACAACTAAGCGTATGCGTACAGTTTGCGAAACAACGGAATGGTCAATAACGCTTCAGGATAGCTAAACATATAAACAACCGTTTGAATGCGAAACCTCTCTATTTATTATGTTCTCTGCAATTTACATGTATCTGGATAAAGCTCGTTCATTAAAAAAAAAAAAAATCAACATGTACATGTATATCAAACATGGTCAAGAATTGCATGTTTCATTTACGCTCGGTTTTCGAATACAAATGCAGATATGCAAACAGCTGAACAAAAGTGGTACACAATTTTGAGGTTTCCATAGGTTTGTGCACAAACATGGATGTTCCAGCAGCCTGCAATGTGTACGGCAAGTAATCTCTCTGGTAATTTAATACTGCTCTATGGAAATGACTAATGGGTGTGTTTGCATAATGTACAGCATAGTTTGGAATCAAGTTTCTTCGACTCATCGAGAGGTGTGGGCAAGAAAGTGGTTTCGAATAATTAGTCTGACAAGGCAAGGAGTGGCAGGATTATGATCAAAGGTGTGGCCCGGTAATGATCCAAGTCCCACATTTCCCCACAAAATCTGTTAAATTGCTACGTTTAAGAGCACTGTATGGTCAATTTTGGTTGATATGGGCACTGTATAACTATACAATAAGGCTTCGCCTCGCCCGCAACGCGGGGGGAGGTGGGTTTCTTCGGTGATATTATTTGCACTTTTCTTTCTTGCCTACAGGAGCGTTATACCGAGAATAACTACCAATCCTGAAAATCGCAGGACTAGCCTCAACATGAAACTTGAGGAGACCTTCCCAGACCCAGGCCCCTGCGGCGGTTTCACACAGATGTACTCCTGTATGTGTGATCTGCATCAAGAAGCCTACATGCCAGAGGTCGCTTGGGTGAGTACTGCAGGTCCAGGCAAAAGCCCGAGTCGACATCTAGATTCACAGCGGTCGGACTCTGGTCAGCGCGCGCGTCGATTTTAATCATGCGCGTCGGTCTTTTTTTTTTTCAAAATGTTCCGCGTTAGCTTCAACAGCGCCTTCTATTTCCACACCTCCTCATTTTTTTTTACCAAAGAGCACCAGGGAATGGGAAATTGCACCAAGGCAAATGATCGAAAGCACCAAGGCAAATTATGGAGGACACCAATGTTCATGAGGAGACCAAAAAAGCAAAATAGTACCCCACCTTGTCTGTACAAAAATTTTATCCAAGCTTGAAAAAAAAAAAAAAAAGCAAAAAAAAAAAAAAAAAAAGCCGAGTGGCCGCGTCAATTCCGGAACTTTGGTCTGACCAGAGACCAAATATTTATTTTTTTGGCCTAACAGAAAGCCAAACATGCCTCACACCGGTATGAATATCCATATTTAGAATTGTATAGATATAGCCATTCAGGGATTCCCCACATCAATTGCTATTCAACGGCCTGTTGGTTTTCTGTGAAAGCCTTAGTGTGTGACAATAGGTTTGCCCTTGAGTTTTAGGGTGTGAGGTGTAATGATTATTATTACTAGGAGCCCACAATACTTGCATAGAACATTGTTCTCAACGTTGTAGAATTTATATTTTTAGCTGTTTCAGAAAATTTCCAACAGCTACCAAAACAGCTCTTGTTTTTGTTAAGTTTTTTTTTTCTGCTCTTCCTCTTAAAAGCGGAAAAGCTTTGTTTTTGTTCTGATATTTTTTTTTTTTTTTTTTCCTTCTTGTTCGTACTCAAATCCCATAGACTTTGTGCATGTTTTATTCAGACCGGTACTTTTGACTTAAAACAAACTTGTGTTCTCATCAAACCGAAATATGTAAAGACCCTATAGTAAACTTGTGTCCGGAAGAGTGATGTCATGATGACGTCATCATGGGTCACGTGACCTCATCTTGAAGGTGCAAACTTTAAGACCTTATATCTAGAGAACTGTAGGTCTGATTGGGTTGAAACTTGGTATGTAGGTAGACCGGGATGTGTTATAGGCAAAAATTGAGGTGACGTCAAGTGATGTCATCATGACATCATCAAATGTCATGTGATGTTCATTAAAGGAGCATTTTTTTCTATTAAAGGCCCATATCTACAGAACTATATGTTCGATTTGGTTGTAACTTGATATGAACATATAATGTGATGTGTTATAGATGAAATTTACAGTCCAACAAGACGAATGTCCAGCAAGACGAAGTCCAGCAAGACGAATGTTGCTTTCAGTATAATACTAGTGTATTTGACGCTGAACTTTACCCTTTGACCTTTGCTTACAGGATGTGGACACCATCTACCTGTCCCAAGACTCGAAAGAACTGTGCCTCAATGATTTTGACCATTTAAGCCATAGGTGAGTTGATTGCAGTACATCTTGTTAAAACAGAAGAACACGGCTATAAGGAACACCACGTGATCCACAGAATTGGTTCGCAATAGCGATCGTTTGGTATAGCGATTTTAAGCTGCCGGTGCTCAAGTACTCACTTTCAGTAAGGCCCAAAAAAAAAATTTGTCGGTCTCTGGAGAGCACGAGCGTCGATTTTAATCATGCGCGTCGATCTTTTTTTTTTCCAAAATGTTCCGCGGTAGCTCCAACAGCGCCCTCTATTTCCGCACCTGCTCAATTTTTTTTACCAAAGAGCACCAAGGAATGGGAAATTGCACCAAGGCAAATGATCGAAAGCACCAAGGCAAATTATGGAGGACACCAATGTACATGAAGACACCAAAAAAGCAAAATAGTACCCCACCTTGTCTGTACAATCCAAGCTTGAAGAAAAGAAAAAAAAAACGAAAAAAAAAAAAAGCCGCGTGGTCGCGTCAATTCCGGAACTTTGGTCTGACCAGAGACCAAATTTTTTTTTTATTTTTGGCCTAAATACCAGTAGCGCCCTTCAGAACTTCACCCTGCACGCCCTGGTGGTTACTGAAAGATGACTTTGAACACGTGCCGACTATTGAATTATGTCATAACACAGTTTTTGAGCTTACTACCTGCAGCAGTGGGTGGCTTTCCCCTTCTATTCTTTGGGGAAATAATAGCCCATTGTCGCTCTTCTGTTGACATTTTGCAACAACAATGTTCGGTACGTTTTGTACGCAAAAATCAGGAGCCAAAGATGATGTTCAGTATAGCCAAATGTTCTGTACAGCAGTGTTCGGTATAGCGACGTTCCACTGTTTATGCAATAAGATTACAACTAAATAAATGGGTCATTAAAAATACTGTTTGTTGTTTTCTTGAGTTTCATCCCCCCAATTTTGTCATACATATGTCATCACAAATTTGCAGTTAGCCTGGGATTTCCACTGAAATTGTCACTAATTGAATTCTTTTTGGGTGCTTTGTTTTCTTCCGTTGCAGGTCTCTTGTCCCAATCATCTCCGCTTTAATCTACAACAACTGGTTCACCAAATTGTCTTTCAGAAATGCCTCCAAGCTGGTGAGTTCCCTTCGATATTTTGAAAAGACTATTTCTATTTATTAATTTTTTTGCAATGTTAATGGGAATATACAACATTTGCAAACATCGAAAAATAAAATTACCAAGATTTTACGAAATACTTTACTAGGATGTTGATAAATGACAGTGGAAAGCATCCTGTAAAATTATGGCACCTGGTGTGAAGTAATTTTCAAGAAAATAGTATTTTTGTATAAATTTCCAACGGTGGTCGGCCGACCACCGTTGGAAAAACCTGACTATTTTTCAACTACTGATCCAAATTTACCATTTTTTCAGTCCAAATTTTGTTTGCTATTGGTTGCATGTTTATGAATGGGTGCAGGTAGGCTAGACTGGTTCCCTTACCTTACAATTTTCCGGCATCTATAAATATTGATCTATTTCATCTTGAGTGGAGTCAGGGAACCAGACTGCTTAAACATTTTTGTTTTTCCTGGTTTTCCAGCATTTTTGAACACAAAACTTCAAACAAGTTATTGTAACAATATTTGATCTATTATACTAACCCCTCAAATAGTTCATTTCTAAAAATTACAGCAAAAGCCAATGATGTACATTCCCTTTAAAACCATCATATAAAAATGTACAGTGAACTTGGCTTAACCAGTTCGCGTCGGAGGACATGATAACACCCACTGTTTTTATACGCAGGCACAGCTGATAGGTTAAGACGTCGACTCACCTCCGGGTGAGGTCTAAACACATTAATCCCTCGTGTCTTTTGTAGACACACACAAAGTCTGTGAAGTCTGTGGAGGCGGAGCATGTGTGGATCTTGATTTGGCCGCTGTGTACGGCCTATTGTTCTACAATTTATGCTCCAGTGCACACCTCAGATTGAAACATATGAGGTTTCGGCAAGAATACTGTTGAAATGACTCTTACGAATCAGTGTTTGTGGCATTTGGCTGTATTTCAGAAGTTGGCTGGAAAATTTTGCCTTTTGGAAAAATTGGAAATTTTCGGCAAAAATAATCCCGGCACGAAGTGGTTGAAAAGATACATTTACTGGAGCGGGGTTTGAATCTGCGACCTCCATTTTTTGGTTCCTGTGCTCAATCAACTGCTAAATGCTGCTAGCATTGTGACTTTGGATTTCATCCCTGGCTGCATGGCACGTACAGACTTCGGGCTTCTGACAAACGCCCCCCTGAACAAAAAAAATTGACAAAATGGGGAACTGCCAACACAGGGCTGGATAGTTCAGTTGGTGGAGCACTGGAACGGCTATCCGGAGGTCACAGGTTCAAACTCCACTCCAGTCAATTTCTTGTTCAATTTGTCAAAATTATTATAATGCCCCTAGTTAGTTTCTCTTTGTGGTTTATTTGAGAATTATTCATTAGGAAATCTTTTTTTGCAAATAGAGTGGGGACACTACACGAGAAATCAACAAGGTGCTACAGAAATCGTCGTATCTGGAGCAACTCATTCTGGAAAACGTGGGACTGAAAGGGTATGTGTACCGAGTACTACAGTTAAAAACACACCAAAAAAATCTGAAATAAAAGGAAGAAAGTTAAGAACTAGTTTACATTAGAAGGCAAAATTGCGACCGGAGTAACGCCTAGTACAGTAACTCCCAGACCTATGTAAAGTCAGCCTTAGGTTGACCTGCGATTTGTTTGAGTCGCGACAGAACCATCAGCATCAAACAGAAAAATAATGCTCAGGTCACAAAACTGAGAAATCGTGTGATTCTCTCGGAACAAGTGCACTCGACACAACATAATCGCAACCATGCTCATGTCACCCATGACGCGACGATCAACGACAACTCCAAGGCATAGACAGTCATGTGACTTCTTTAACAACAAGGGAATAGATATGTGCTTGGCCGGTTCGGCGCGGCCATTATCAGCACCCATTCCTCTGATTCGGTCTTCAACGTACTTCAAAAATACCTTTGAGTCAAAAGTCGAAACAAGTTGATTTTGAACGATTTTTTAAATACCCTCTACCATGGTATGTGCCTCTCGCAAGTGGTAGTAAACAATCTCCTTATATGTAAACAATCTCTTAGACTCTCATATAAAGAGCTTTTGATGGTTTTGGGAACTAGAGGTTGAACCCAGAGGTACCCTGGGAAAGATTAACCTTGAAGTAAACATAGAGTTATCACCTGTTCATTTTTGCATTCTCCCGAAACTTCAGTGTGATTTGCTCCGTGTATATTTTTTCGCTCAGGTCTTTCACACAAGACATGTGCACAGCCGTGATGGCCAATCGGAACACGGCCCTCAGACACATCAACCTATCCAACAACTCGCTGGATGATCGGGGAATCCGCTCTCTGTCCAGTCTGTTGACCAAGCTACCCAACGGTCTGGTGGAACTGAATCTGGCCAAGACGGGACTTACGTCCGAAGGTAAGTCAGTCAAGTCTGTCATGAGCCGACATGACCAAGCAGGCCAATTTTGATCTGCGGTTTCAGTGGTATGAAACCGATGGAGAATATTTCTTCTCCCCCTGGATGGGATGCCAGTCTATCGCAGGACACTCCCAAGCTTCATGCCAGTACCCATTCATACTCCTGGGTGGTGAGGGTGAAGTGGGTGAAGTGGCTTGCCCAAGGACACAAAATTCAATTACATGTACACGACCCCCAAAAAGTGTGCATATATCTTCTCTGTTTCCTCATGTAGAGTAGCCGTTGAGATAAAACATCCACATAGTTGTACCATACCAAACTAAGTTTTGTTGCATACATAAACTTTTGTGGTGTGCTGTGGTCCAATTGTTACGGTGTTCGACCCGTGTGCCGTGGTACATGGGTTTGAATCCTGACGGGGAACATGGTGCTTGTGCGCTTGGGGTGGGCACTTATCTACGATTGCCTCTCTCCACCCAGGTGTAGTAAATGGGTACCTGGTAGGAAAGAAATTCCTTCAATGCTTGAGTGCCGTAATGGCAGCCGTGCTAAAGCCAGGGTAATAACAATGCGCCAGGAGCGTCACATCATGACGGACATGAGCGCTACACAAGAAGCCAATATTTTTGTTATTATTATTAACACACGAAAAAGGATGAAACCAAATGATGCTACATACCTTTAAGATTTGTGGTGCGTGTTGTCCCCTTAGGAACTCTTCACCTCGGCAAGGCTTTGGTTCAGAACAACTTCATGTCCACTTCGCTGGTCAAGCTGGATGTGTCAGGAAACACATTCAAGGATGGAGACATCAGTGTGAGTGTGCTCTCTTTTTCTCCATTTTTTTTCCTAGCAGGTTTTTTTCTGAAAGATTTTTGGTTATTCTTAACCCTTCACAAAAAACAACAACAGAAACAGCAGGGAAAAAATAATACTATTTGTACTCCTGAAAGATATACAGACTGATGGTTATCAACTACTGAAATATGTGAGGCGTTCTTGCAAAATGAGACAGAAATGATCAGAATTTGAAATGAGGGTTGCAGGTATTATGAAAGAGAATAAAATTCTCTTCGTTGCTCGTCCATTGACAAGTTATGGCTGTTTATATTTCACATTAATTGACATGTCAAAAAAGTAAAATACTGAGAAAAAGGCTGTTACAGTATCGAGTTTTGTGTTCGTGAAAATGAACGATGCCAATTGTTTTTTCCCTTAAAAAACTTTTCTTCCATGAGATTTTAAGAAGTTCCTGGTATCCACGCCAACCTATACTTTCAGATGCATTGTGGGTGCAGACATTTTTAATTGTGTGCCTGTTTATAAAATGTATTGAAATGAGGTGGAGTGGAATTAAATACGATGAGCCTGTGAATGCAGCGGAAAATTAGAAATGCTGAAACATAGTTTGGCGTCCATGCACAAATCTGGTTTGTGTCGGATGGGCCACAGAAGCCCAGCGTACTGCTTTTTTTTAATTAAGGAAATGATCTCTTTTTCATATGTCCCCCCAACAAATTCTGCGGTATTTTTGTTGCATAAAAATAAATAACTGCTTCTATTTTAGATAAAATAATCTAAACTAACATTTTTTCTGCCTTTTTTTTTTTACTTTGATATATATAATAGTTTGGTTTTCATTTTTTTTTCATTAATAAAGAATTTGACAGGGTTCCTGGCCCAACCTAATGCACTGACGCACATCAACCTGGCCGACACGGAGTGTGCCCTGGACAACGTGTTTGTCGCCCTCTTCAGGGGATGTTGTGCCAACTTGTCCCACCTCAACCTTGCCGGCAATACGTTCACCTACAGGTACCAGGACCTTTCTGAGAAAGTTTGTCTATTATTATTCACCATCCATTCATGTGTGCAGGGGTGTGAAATCTCAGCTTTAAAGCTGATTTCAGCTTTTTTTTGTTTTGGATTTCAGCTTTTTTTTCCTCACTTGCTGTGTACAAAAGTGTAGGAGGTTTTCAAAGTTCAGCTTTTTTACACCTTTTTCAGGTGTTTTCAGCTGTTTTTATCAGTGGTCACTTACACCCCTGGTGTGCTTGTACAATGCAAAAAAAAAGAACGTAACTTCAAAGCCGTGTAGGATCATTTGCAATTGACCGTAAAAGTACCAACCGATTTAAAGCCAGAAACCGTGTTCAAAGTGAAGATAAGACTTGTATCAAATACTCTATGAAACTAGAAAATAATCAGTCATAAAATATCTAGCCCATCTTTGGTACGAGTTTAAACAATTAAGAAACTAATAATCAAACAAAAAACTCTTTTGGCATAGGACATGCACCTTTTTCTCTTCCTTAAATACAAATGCACAATAACACTTGCATTTTGCATGTAAAAACAAGGTTCCAAAATGACTACCTGCATGTAAAATCCATAATTTTAGGCAAATACCAGTTTTTTGACAAAAGCTACATTTAACCATATTCCATCTCACTGGCACGTCATTCGAACAAAAGGTCTTGTTGTCCCCTTTATTTTCATACCGGTACCACGTTTCCGGTTATGGTGATTGTAATTTTTTTCAGCCATGTCCACATTCTCATGGAATGGCCTTAATGGTCACTATGTTTCAAATTGGATATGACTGCCAAACTCTTAACCCTAAACCCTCCAGGATATTTTGGCTAGAAACCCTGCCAAAAGCAGCAGCATACAACAGTTGTCAAAGTTGGAGCCTTCCTAGTGTTAAAAGATCCATCAGGTCAAAAGTCTCATGACCAAACTGCCTCAGAGTCTGTGGTAACCAACTGCAGCTGGATACAACTGTGGCATTGTGCTGGGACTACTCCCATTGTCTCAGAATCAGCCGTTTATACACCATTCTCGATACAGCAAGGTTCCACAGACTTTTACACCTAATGCAGTTTGTTGCACCTGGCAGGGATAGGTTTAATGATCAGAAAATTATCCTTGATAAGGCACACAAGGGCTGTGATTCACTCTCCTCTTTCGTCTCTGAGAACTACCAGGGATGTTTTGGGATTTGACTACACATCAGCTGTTGATCTCATTAAAGCTATAGTCCATCATTTGCAGCCATCTGAAAAAGTAACTGGCGTATTATTGTTGAAAAACATACTTGGTTGAAAGATAGTAAGTGGACTAAACTCCCTGTGAGATTACTCTTTCTGGCAAGCTATCATTTTGAAGTAATCAACGAAAGAAGGCCTTTCCAATGGTACTGTAGGAAAATTTAAATTAGTAGTTCGTTTTCTTATTCGGCGCAGCGTGCGCAAGCATTGGCACGACGCACAGACGCGCGCGGTTGCTATAATTCGTTGGATCAGTGCGCGACATCGCGTATAGCTGCAATTCAAAACAATTCAAAACATGATTCAGCAACTTTTGATTTGAAATTGAGATCCTAGAATGCTGTTTTTCTCGGAATATGCAGCTGAAGCTGAGCTGAAACTTCATCAGGTTAGTTGTTCAGTATCCTTCATTAGATTTTGAACACTTTTGTTGCTTCAAACGAACAAAATGCACAAATTACAAATGATGGACTATATCTTTAAACCAGACTCTGGATTCCAATCCTTTTTCAGGAGGGGTAAGGATGTTCCCATCCAAGTCTCCTTCAAGCAGTTCTTTGCCACCAGCACCAAGCTCAAGTACCTGAACCTGTCCAGGAACAAGCTACCTTCTGAAGTGGTCAAGTAAGTCCTTAAAGATTTGTAATCTTTAAGAAAATTGTTTAAGAACCTCTCACTGAGAAACACAACCTTAATGCCTGGGGGCCTTCTGTCCTCTTCACAATATTACCACGCTCACCAGGCCACGAGATCAGTTTTCTGCAGCAGCCTAAGATCGGTGCAATCTGGTCTATGCCTTCATTGGTATGCATTTATACTCCTGGGTGGAGAGAGGCAATGGAGTACCGAAATTGTGACGTCATTTAGAACCAGAAAGTGTAGCGCAAACGAATGGAGTACACGCGCGTGTTGGTTCTAGGGCTGAATCACGCGCTAATGTCTTTTACACACATTTTGTGCGCGTGACGTATTCACTTTGGTACTCCATTATAATAAAGTGTCTTGCCCAAGAACACAAGCACCATATTTTTTTCAGTTTGGGTTCGAACTCGTGTACCATCACAGAGTCAAACTCCGTATCCATTGGACCACATCACTTAACCCTTCATGAAAGCTGTATTTGTAAGACCATGTTTCTACAAATTATTTCTTATTACACCAAATTTTGAGTGTCTCTGATGGAATTTGGCGGATTATTAAAATCAATTAGTTCTTTGAGACTTAGAAAGTTCTTGTATTTGCTTTTAATTTGAACTAACAGGGAAGTGCTAATGGGCATAGGAGCCAACGGCAATCTGCAGGATGTGGAGCTAGACCTCAGCTGTAACGAGGTAAAATTATTCAGGCCATATGTAAATGAATGAGCTTATCCGCATGCCATGGTTGATACTTTGTATTGGTGATCTGAGTGAGGCTGAGAGCAAGTTTAAGCGCGAACTATAGTTAACCATAGTTGGAATAACTTTGCTCAAAAGAAGGATAGCTGGAGTATTCTAGTCTACTATTTGGAACCAGACCAAAATAGCCGGACTAAAGTCGTACTCAACTTCAACTTTTTCATAGGTTTGTGCACAAACATGGATGCGCCCAGCAGGCTTAATTTGTTCTGCGAGTTAGTGCTAGTAATTTAATGCAGCTCTATGGTAACCCCACAACTGATGTATTCTGATGTATTTTTTGTGTGTGCGTATTCAGCACACTCACTGTTATCTGACAAAACTTGTCATCTCAAATCATTAACTCTGCGCGTCAGTGAAGTGCAAAACGTCAGTAAAGTGCAAAATCCAATATTTAATTTACCTCTTCCAGCGCAAATTGTATCTTGTAAATACTTAACTCTTTGTGTCTAACGAGCCCCACTGTTTCCTTCTATCAAATAATATACATATTCTGTAGGCAGAGAGTTAAGAGTGTAATGCCAGTAACTGTGGAATTGCCCATATGACTTACAAGAGCATTTATGATGCTTTTTTTTCTTCAGCTTAAGTCAGACGGTGGTCAAGTCGTTGCTGGTAGCATAGCACATGTCAACAATATTACTACCTTGAATCTCAGTGATAACGAGCTGAATGCAGAGCTAGCGAGACTCATTGATTGGATTGGCCAAAACAAGACCCTCCAATCACTGGACATCAGCAAGAATATGTGCGGTCTCAAAAACAAGTAAGTCATGAATAGTCATGAAGGCTTTGATTGGATAGGGCAAAACAAGACCCTCCAATCAGTGGGCATCAGCAAAAATATGGGTGGTTTCAATACAAGAATTACATGGAGGTTTTGATTGGGTAGGCCAAAACAAGACCCTCGGATTACTGGACATCAGCAACAATATGGGCGGTCTCAAACACAAGTAAGTCATGAATAATCATGACCGTTTTAATTGGGTAGGCCGAAACAAAGACCTCCAATCTCTGGACATTAGCAGGAGTATGGGCAGTCTGAAAACAACAACAAGTAAGTCATGAATAATTATTGAGGAGTTTGATTAGATAGGCCAGAAGTAAACCCTTCAATCTCTGGTCATCAGCAAAAATATGGGCGGTCTCGAAACAAGCAAAATCATGAATAATTATTAAGGAGTTTGTTTAGATAGGCCAGAAGTAAACACTCCAATCTCTAAACATCAGCAAAAATATGGGTGGTCTCAAAAACAAGTAAGTCATGAATAATCACGAAGGCTTTGATTGGATTGGCCAAAACAAGACCCTCCAATCACTGGGCATCAGTACGAATAGGGGTTGGTGTCAATAACAGGTAAGTCATGAATAATCATGAAGGCTTTGATTGGACAGGCCAATACAAGACCCTGCAATCACTGGACATCAGTACGAATATGGCCGAGCTCTGCCAGCGTACATCTTCAGATCAAACAAAGATCGGACTTGTCTTGAATGGTCTAACGTTCCGCATTTGTAGAATTTTTTTTCAGATTTGTCACCTATCCCTGTTTATTCCAGCACATTTCTCAGTCCTTAAATAGTCTTATTTTACTTGGCAGCGGCTTAATAAACTTTTGTCTCCTTTTAGGCAACTGCTGAAGGTGTTGGATGCCATCGTACAAGTCATCCAGAATGAAGAATTGGTAAGCCTATCTCAAGACGTGTTGTTCCTTTTGCCAGTCCTACAGGGGCTAGCCTAAGTGTCCTCTTTGTACCTGACTGACTGACTGACTATCTTGGGCCATTCTTCGGTCACGTGTGTGACATAAAATTGGGCTCATCAGATTTTGGAAGCTTTACCCCTTGTTAATTACATATGACATATTATTATTTATATCAGGCTTCCAGCGGTAGAAGTAAATCAGCGTATTGCATGCTTTTATAAAAAGTACCAGGATGACTGCAATATTATGTCAGTAAAAGTACCCGGTTGACTGCAATGATATTATAATTGCAGGTATTGCGCAGTGTTGAATATGTTCCAAACACGCGCGCTTGTTGCTCAAAATGTGTTCGAAATACGACGCAGCTGATGCGCGTTATGCAAGTTGATGCTCAAAATGCCGATGCACATGGATGGTCTGTAGGAAATGACGTCAGTTGAACGAGACCTATTGCACTTTCCATCGCTGTCCCTTTGTTCCCTGCAGTCTCTACATACCTTGTCTCTAGCTGACAACAAGATGAAGTTTGAGACAATCCAGATCATCAATGCCTTAGGAAGTAACACCACACTGACCAGTATTGACATCAGGTGAGACTACAGACCAAATAACTTATTCTTGTTGCCATGCTCTGCAGTACAGTATTTGGTGTTTGTTTTTCACAAGACACATCCCAGCAGACTTCACTTTACTCAGTCGCACAAAATTCCAGTCGCATGTGAACAAGTCAAATATTAATGCTGGTTTTTTTTAAGTGTATTACATAGCATTGCCCAGTATCCATAAAAAGGTGACTTTTTCAACTTCTCTGTTGACTTCTTCACACAGTAATATCCTGCAGTCAATTCCTTTGTCTGTTAGTGTGGTATATGTACCTGAAAAATGCAATTTGTTGCTTGCTTCACACGCATAAAAAGATATAAATTAAAAAATATTGTTCTATTTGTGGTTCATTGTTAAGTATGTATGTGCTGTCTGTGTTTTTTTTGTGAGTTTCACCCTGAAAAATAAACTGTGTCTTGAAATTGCAATTTTTCCAGGAATACAAAAGAATTGTCCCTTGTAGTAATGGAACAATAACTTAACAAATTTTAAATTATTTTCATCCCAACAATAATTCCATTCTTAAGCCTGGTTCATGCTTCACGCGAAAGCGAAGCGGAACATCGTGATGTCAACAATACGTTCGAAGCACGTCCACCATGAATTTTGCTTCGCGCTTCCTTTATGGGGTAAACTGGTTCCTGCCCCTTTAAGATTTGATAATATGAGTTCTGGTAACCGGTCTAATCGCGGGTTGATGTAACACAAAATAAAAGTCCTTTTTCAGAATTTTTTTTTTCACTATAAAATCAAACATGCAAGGTCAAGATTTGTCAGGCAAAAAAAAAATCTAATTACTAAGTCTGCCTTCTAGTTGTCATGAGAGCATAGTGCTTTGAAATTCTTTTCCATCTTGTTGTAGTGGTAACGGCATGGGCGATATTGGTGCACGCATGCTAGCCAAGGCCCTTCAGCTCAACACCAAGCTTCACACAGTCAAACTGGATGGGAATGGCATAGGGGTAGCTGGCTTCAACGACCTGGCCAGCGCTCTGGAAAAGTGAGTCCAGAAACTCTGTTTCAAATTTCCTAAGATTCTTTCCTGGCACTTTTGCCAATGAGGAGTCGTCTCATGTTATCTAGGATAAATTGTGGATAACTTTGTCTCCCATGGGCTCCGTGAAGTACGCACGACTTATTTTGTTCTGAGTGTGCTCAAAGACATAGCGTCTTAGCGTGGGCATCGGGCGTTGTCAGGAATGTGTTCCAGTGTCACTCCAAGTGATCTCCCCCAACTCTCCTTGTGCACGGAGCCCATAGGCCCATTGCATTGAGTAAACTGCACAGGGATGTAAGTCCTGCAATTGCCAAATCTCAGGCTTTTTTCAAATTGTAAATAACATTTTGGCACCATACATGTGTAATTCTTTCTAAATCTCAAATTTCAAGACTGTGGTTGCAGGACTCTGAACAAATTTCCCGGAATTTCCAACTTCAAAGCTGGAAGATTCTAGGAAAATTGTTCAGCATCCTGATACAATGGGCTATTGTGGATAAACTTGTCCACAAATTGGATATCTGGGATATTCAATGAAATGAATACTCAGTGAGCTGACTCCTTGTTCTGTAGGATATTACCTGTATAGGGTCAAGTTTAGGACTCTTCTGTGATATTAAAGTTGGGTCTCTGTCGGGCTTTTTCATTTTTATAAACCAAGGCCTTATATTTGAATTCAGTAAAATGAGTTTTTGAAATAGCAATACCAGCAGAAAAGAAATCTTGATTCTTTGGCAGGAACTACACACTGAAGTACATGCCCACCCCCGTCAGTGATCTCTCCGTTGCCTTGCAAAAACACCCCGAGAAGATCTCGGCCTCGCTGCAGAAGATCCAAAACCTGCTTCAGAGGAACCACAGCCAGCACAAGTTCCAGGACGAGCAGGCCTTCAGGCTACAGCAGGGCTTCCTCTACACCACCTCACACCAGGTATGGTAGACCAATTCAGCCAACCGCAATCGCGTGCCATTTACTGAGGTGGCTCCATGCTCGTGCATAGCCCGGATGCTTGTACCCAATTGCTCCTGCGACCATAAAGCCGCCCTCAGGTCGACCTTACGATGACGCAGATCAGTCAGTGACTGACTTTTGGGATCAAGCTGCACCTGAGCTACGACCGTTGAGAGCATATCAGTCTCCGATTTTGTTTGCGACCTGAGTGTAACTGCACACTCACTCACTCATTAAGTCGGCCACAGCCGAGTCCTGGCACACATCCTCCGTTTGTGACGATTCCTCATGCATGCATCTAGCTCACTTGTCTCTTCCACCCCTGTGTCTCTCTATCTTCTTCCCTGTGTCAGCTCCCAGATCTTTTTAATATTGTCACAGTATAACTGCAACGATATTAAAAAGATCGGCGTCAAAAAAAAATCAGCCTGCTAAATAGCAAATTGCCTGAAAAACTCTGCATTTAAGAGCAATATCTTTACAAAATAAAGTCTTCCATATGTAGTCTTCATTTTGTTTGATAATATCTGTGACGTATTTGCATGGGTTGTCAAGGGAAGGTTTAAAGAGATCAGTGTATGCGAACCAAAAATCTTGCCATTGTTTATGTTGTAGATGGTGGACAGGTTGGTGGTGCAGATACAGGACGCCATCAAGGGATTGATTGACTGCAGTGAGGACGACGTGCAGGCTGACATCAATAAGGCACAGGACTACATACTGGATGCTGATAACTCCAAACAGGTAGGTCATGAAATGGGTCTCAATCAACAAGACATGCTGAACAACAGGATGAAAGATTGCCTCAGAAAAATGGATAACAGTCTTGGAATGACACGTAATGTCAGCATAAACATTAGTCCTTGTACCGTCCCAAAGCGCCTGCCTGTTTTCACCTTATACCGCCCCAAATCGCCTCAGTGCTCTGGGTTTTTTTTTATGGATTCACCAAGAGTTATAAATGCAGTATAGTATGATGTGATACAAGTCATAATGGGTGAATAAAACCTTTTCAGTAAGCCTTCAAATTGCTTCAAAGTTCAATTTTCAATAAAACCTGTCAACTGTAATTTTTGCAGATTAAAAAAAAAAAACAGGGTTCACACCTACAGCTTTGTGGGGCGGGGCAAGGCAGGGGTGGGGGGGGAGGAAACCCCCTATTAATTGTTTTTATCAGCAAAATCATTGTCCTGTCAGGTAAACGGTGTGTCTGTCGGCAAATGTGTCACGACAAAGAGCGCCACCTTTTGTCCAATAGTGTTCGAGATCGATGGCTTTGAACAGCTCCCCCTAGAGTCAGATGGTGTCCAGCCATCCCACCCCTCCCCCCTTTGATTTTTGCGTTGGCTGGGTGACCATATACAATACTGGCTACCTTTCATCATAAAGGGTCAGTCGGCAAATTTCTTTTCACACATGCCCATGCCCCGCCCCCCATTCAAATTGATCTGGCAATGCCCCTTGTGTCAGTGATGAGTTCAGTTCGTTCAAAATGCCAGTTCCAGCCCCTGATATCTTTTCACTTCTGAAGACTGTATGCATAATTTCTAGGAATCCGTAAAATGTGAAATTTAACCCTAATTCATTCTCCAATTTCAATATGATTTTTCACACACCTATACTTTAATATGAGACAACATCTGCCCTAAGTCTTATCACCAGCGTGTTTTGGGGTGCATTTTCTTGTAGTTGCTGGCCGCCCTTCAGCAGGTAGCACTGAACGCAGAGAGTGAGAGTCTCAAGCTCAAACTGGGCGAGATGGCGAGTCACCTGAGGAGCATTGTGGAATCACAACTAGAGGTCAGCAAAAGTAGTCCCCTTAACACATTGTACAAATAAACTTTCAGATCTGCAAAAAAAAAATCCCTTACATTGATACAATTTTCAGTGAACAGCAGATCAACGTAACTCTGAGCTCTTTCCAAGCAGTTCCAAGCGTCTCAATTCATATCTGATGGATTGAATTAAATCGAATTAATGTTTGTTTGCCATTGTCAAGCTTAAAAATTCTGAACCAAAAATTGTTCAGCTAATGGCTATGGTTTAACCTAACATACTGTATATAAGGAATGTTTGTGCAAAGATTACAATTTAAGTAAAGTAACCAACTGGCTTGAACACCTCTGAACAGGGGAGCGCAGCGGGCATGATAGACACAGCCAGCGAGCAATGCAGTAACGTCATGCTGAACAAGGTCCTCAAGGAAAGCCTAGAGAACATGTGCCACGAGCAGACCAAAATACCGCCCAGGTTCCTGCAGGATGTTGTGGAGCAAGTCGGGGCCGCCATCTCCAACAGAACGGGGTAAGATGTTGCATTGTTAAAGGTATACAGGATCATTTCCATTTGTCGTAATGTCACGAAATGTACCAGTTTAAGGGATATTAATTTATAGCAGACTTTGTTCCACTGAGCTGTTCGATATTTTGTGGCCATTGGTGCTGGAAAAACATGAAAAAGCTAAAAGCACTGTCGATATCAGAATTTTAAATTATGGATACATGTTTATCAGAAATACAATATCGAGAATACTCGATATATCAATTATCCCATGTAAAAGTCAAAGACCATAAAGATGACACTTTGATTAAAAAAAAAAATTAAGTCCCAATTTTTCGCGGCTTTCTCTTGAGCCTATTTGCTCAAGCTTTTAAAAAAACAAATCTCAGCACTGAGAGTTTGTCCAGAACGGGCGGTTTCTTTTGAGGTTTTACATTGGGGAGACCGTGAATTCCAGCGAACGCAGAGCACAAAGTGACGCTGCTTGGCATTTTGCAATGTTTTTATTTTGAATCTCAAGCACAAGTTGCCGCCGAGTTTTATTTCATTATACAGCAAACGTTAAACACAAAGTAAAAGAACAAATGGGAGATTTATTTTGATGATAATCTGACACATTTTTCGATATTTTCGATATCATTCCTCAATACTGAAAATTTCGATATTACACTATGATTAAAAAATTGCTATCGTCGTATCGATATCAAAATAATATTGAATAATCGAGTGATATCGATATATCGACTGTGCTTAGAAAAAGCAGTGTTCATTTTCACCTGTCAAAGTGCAGCTTGCAGAATCTGTCCTGCATAGAACCCATAGGTCACAGGGAGTGCCTGAGTGCCAGCTCTGCCATGGCAAAGTAATACATGTACATACATAAGCCTAGCTATCCATCTGGCTGTGGCTAGTATAATCCATGTGTTCTAGCGTTAACGGTGCTTGCCAGCCCTTTTATATACTGTACTTCTGCTTTGCCGTACACAGAGAGGCCCATCTGAATATGGCCAGCCACATCTCAGATACTATCATTGATGAGATCATGGAGCAGCTGACAGAGAGCTATCAGAAATTGGTAAGTGCAGCTGTTACAGTTTGCTATTAAAACCTGCCTTTTGTTTGGACAGTCACAGACAGTCAAAAAAATCAATCCTGCCCCCCTGCCATGCCTTTTATACAGGCTAGTCACCAACAGTCGGATCATATTTCTTGTAGGCACTGCGACAGTCAAATTCCATCAAAAGACAAATACAGGTGACTGGTAGGCGCAGCTGGCTTATCAATCGCCTACAGTCAAAGCATAGCTATATCATGTTTCATAACAATCACAGCCAGTCAATCCTGCTTTATGAAGGCAGGGAGCACTCAACTGTTAAAAAAAGTCACTTGATGTATTTTGACAGCTGGGCTGGTCGTGTTGAAAATGCCAGCCAGAGAGGGAGGGTTAAATTAAGTGAATTAATAATGGGTGGGTTGGTATTGGCCATCATGGTTGTGAAAGAAATATAATGACCTTGGAAATTTCGTGAAAATCGTGGAGAATTTCTCATCCACTTCAGCAACTTTTCTCGATCTGGCATCAAGAAAGCACAGCACAAGTGTAAAACACAGCACAAGCCCGCATGCAATTGTACATGTTATTAGCTCACAATCTGCTAGTGTTGGATTTCTTTCAACTTTACACAATTTAATTGAGAATTTGTTATTTCATACAATTAGCTTGCCTTTTTTATCAATTGCCCGCAAAGCAACCTATGCTTTTTACTAGTAAAGCACCGTAGGCCAGTTAAAAAAAAACACAGAAAAAATAAACCGACAGTAGACAGTGCAGCATAAAACAACAACAACAACCAGCTGAATGATTCTTAGTTGTACCCTGTTAAAGGTAGATAAATCATTTACAGGTATTCAAAAAGTAACTGACGAAATAATTGATGAAACACTTACTTGGTTTAAAGACAGTAATGGCACTAAACTCCCTGTGAAATTATTCTTTCTGGCTTGCTGTCATTTTGAAGAAAACAATAAAGGAAGGCCAATTCCAAAGATGTGTCAAGTGACGCATCCTTGGAAATTTCCGTTAGTATTTGGTTTTGTAATTCGTTGCATCCGTGAATGGATGCGCGCAAGCATTGACACGACGCACACGCGGGCGCGGTTGATATTATTCATCGGTTCAGCGCGTGAAATCACGTAGCTGCAATCGCCTGTGTCCCGGATGCTGATTTCGGGCGCAATTCAAAACATGACTAGGCAATTGTTGAATTAAAAACAAGATCCTAGAATATTATTTTTCTCGGAATATGCATGTACAGCATTCACAGAGCTAAAACTTCATCAGGTTAGTTAGTTAAGCACCCATCTATAGATTTGAGCACTTTTGTTGCTTCAAGCAAAAAAACTTCACAAATTACAAATGATCAACTCTACCATTAAAGCTCACGAAATACCCAAATATTACTTTGCTTTTTACTTTACTTTATTTCCTCTGCATCCATACACAGTGCCTAAATACTAAACATAAAAAGGACAGTATATGTACATGTTGGTATTTACATAACAAGAAAGGATGCACTAGATTTTGCATGTAGCGTCTTTTTATAAAATGGCAACAGAATAGTCCGGGAAGAAAAAACTTTTCCCCTTTGAGAAGTGCCATTAAAAGCATATAGGATCATTTGCATTTATCCCAAAAGTAACCTACCAAATTTGTATCAAAAAGCATACTTGGATTAAAGATCGTTTTGGAACTAATTACTCCGTGAACTTATTCCATCTGGCTTGCTGTCATATAGATTAAGGAGAAATTAAGACATGTACGTGATTTTCCTTGTTTTCTTGAAAATCGTAATATTGACTGAGCTGAAACTTCAACAAGTTAGGGTTTGAACGTTCTTTGTTGGATTTTTAATGGTATTATTGGAAAACGATCGAAATGCATGAAAAGCAATTGATCCTGTATGCCTTTCAAAAAATTATATTTTTTTTTGGGGGGGTGACTTTTTTCTGTAGTCAGTACAGCTGGTTGACTATCGGGAGAGGAAAGGATCCATTCTGACTAACGGCTTGGAGATGAATGATAATGACGCTGAGGACAAACAAGATGAAGACAAGAAGAAAGACAAAGATGACGAAGCTAAGGTAAGGCCTGATTGATAACACATTCCATTGATTTAATGATGTACATTCTCAGACATCCAGCAGTGTAAAGCTGTCCTCAGGTCGACCTTGCGATGATACAGATCAGTCGGCGACTGACTTTTCAGGATCAAGCTGCGCCTGAGCTACGACCATCGGTAACAAACTAGTCGCTGATTTTGTGCGACCTGAGTGTAATTCAAATTAGGTTTTGCCCTTCACCGACGTTATTTAAACACTGTATACTCAGTGTGTTACCTCCCGAGTGAAAGTTGGAAAAAATCACTCGGGTGGGACTCGAACCCACGACCTCCTGCTTTCTAGTGCAGATGTCTTACCACTCGACCACCGAGCTAAAGGGATCAGTTGGCCGGTTCGAATCTGATGTACATAGCAGCGGGTACCGCATAAACTATTATAAGATGGAATTTTGCGTCAGGGTGATATAAATCAAATTAGGTTTTGCCCTTCACCGACGTTTTTTAAACACTGTATACTCAGTGTGTTACCTCCCGAGTGAAAGTTGGAAAAAATCACTCGGGTGGGACTCGAACCCACGACCTCCTGCTTTGAGTGTAATTGCGACGATATTAAGAACCCAACAGAACCCAACAACTAACATACCCAACAGAACCCAACAACTTACATATAGATCAGATTTTTTTGGGCAAACTGTGGATAAAACTGATCCCAGATGTTTAAATAGATGAGTCCTAAAATGAAAGTTCGATACATTTTCCGCAACAAAGCAGGACTTCCCCCCAGTTTGATTGAACTCAAAGGGTTTGGTGCATTAATTGGGTGTTACAGAGCTAACCATCATCTGCATGATACAGCCTGCTGGGGTTTTCCCTGCTGTTTGATACGGGATATTTATAATCATTTGCATTTAAAAATCATGTGCTCATGTGCGTCCTGTAGAAACAAATGCTGTTGTTTGAATATATGCGGCAGTGATCAACAGATTTAATGCCTTTTTTTCCGGGGCGGGGGGATTGGGTGTCTAGAAAATGGTTGATTAGCAAGTTGTGGGTAGCCCTAATTTAATAGAGAATTATGGTTTATTTTTTTTGAGAAACATTGTTTGGTAATTTAGGCTGTGGTTTAAAATAAGAAGAAAACAGATTTTGCTAACTGCATTTCACTAAAATATATATATTGGAGAAAAAAAACCGCAAATATAGACATATGTATATATATATATAAAGAGCTTATGGTTTATTGCATTCATTTTTAATTGAAATGAAAAAAAAAGCTTTTAAAAACGAGTTCCTTTTATGAAACAATTGGCAGCATTTCATTTTGACTAACAATTAGGCTATTGAGAAACAAAGCATTGTTACTTTTAGACTTGTTGATTTGGACTGAGGAAACAAAGCATTGTTACTTTTAGACTTGTTGATTTGGACTTAAAAGCAGTTGACTCCATACTGATAAAGGGGTTGTTTTAGTTTATGAAAAAAAAATGCAAGCCAAGCTTTGACTGATAAGCTGGCACTTAACCCCCCCCCCCATCCCAACAGAGTCCGGAGGCAACCTCGCCTACGAGTCGGCTTGACAACCAGAGAGCATCCCGCTACCAGAAACGAGAGATCGGCCGTAGTGAGTCAGTGCGCTTCAAGGCAGGTCCAAGTCCTGAACACCAGGACCTCCGTGTCTCTCTCACACACTCTCACACTTCCTTCGTTGTTGCCTCTTTCCTTTTTTTTTTGGTTCAGCTGCAATTGCCTGTGGACTCAAACCCTGCCCATTGAAACAGTGCACACTCCAGCATGCATGAAGCTAGTATTACTAACTCTCCTGCCAGAAAACTCACCCGACTTATATTGTTTAACCCTCCGAGCAGCTTATCAAAAAAAATCACACCGTGCATTTTATCACCACATGTATTTATAATTCAATAATCCTGGCATGCCTGTACATGCACAAGATATAGGGCACACATGGCCAGGGATTGTTTACAATCTGTCTGGGCTCCTGGCGGCACGAGGGGTTGACACAAAGGGATCGGCAGCACTTAGGGGTTGGCCACTAAGATCTCCCATTACTGCACAAAGGCATCGGGCGCTATCTTGGCTTCTGTCTTTCAACACTCCTTACTCGGGAGTGGGTAGGATCTGGCCAATGGGATTCTACAGGCTTGTGGTGTATAGTAGGGGTGATGATTACATGGAATCTTGGCCTTATTGGCCCATTGAAAAAAACATTATGCCCATATTTGGAAAATGTGGAGATTGAAATCACCACTTCGCTGCTCGGAGGGTTAAGAAAATGTGTTTGTTTATTTCTTCAATCGGCCAAGAAGGTTTTTGTTTTAACCATCCAGCCTGTTTTGCAGAGAGTTGTCGTGCTTCATTGAGGAACATGTTCAACAGCGCATCTGAATCTATTATTTTGCTTAGCAGTTCTTTTCGGCTGAGCAGATTTATCCAATGGCATATCGCCGGCACTGTAACAATTTCATAATCTCTAACATTTCTCCTCAATCTAAAAAAATTCAAAAGGTAATGGTAGATTCCTCTCATATCTTGTCAACTTCCTTGAAAGTAAATACCAAATTTGTTTAAGGTAGCTGTGTGTCTTTTTCTAAGAGTATAGTAGTTTAACATTTATGGTTAAAGGCGTGTAAAAATCATTGGTGCTAACCCCAAAACGAATTTTCATTTACAAATTTAATGAGAAAACCGTGCTCAAAGTAAAGATAGGACTGGTACCAAATACCCTGTGAATTTTGTTTTTGTCTGAAATGCTATTGTTTGAAAGAAAACAATTATTGAAGGTGTTTTGAAAAAGTGACGATAATTCGAAGATATTTGTTGAATACTGTGAAAACTACCCATCACTGGGATCTGGACATCACATACGCAAACTGGAGGGGGCACAGACGGCGCATGCCCCCTCCCCTACATTTTTCACAATTTGCTAAGGAGATGCGTCTTGTCTTGTCAACTGGTTATTTAAAGACAGAAATTTTCACCCACATGAGAAAATACACGTCCCGCTTGTATTTTCGGGTTTCTCCTCCATTTTGGGCACCCCCCCCCCTTCCGTAAATGCTGGATCTACCACTGAGAATCACATCTGAGTGCTGATGTAGGGGTTGTACACGGGGAGAGTGCAATTCAAAATATGAAAAGACAAATTTTGGATTGAAAGCAGAGTGCAATGGAATCCACCTAGGAGACCAGAAATCTGTGCATATGTTTTTTCCGTTTTCTCAAAACGTATAGTATAACTGAGCTATCAGCTTCTAGTACTGAGCTATCAGCTTTAAGTATTTTCGCAAACTTATTCGCAAGATACCGAATTGGTTTGGGCAAGCTGGCATCAAGAACACTGGGCTAACGCTTGGACAGGTCAAAGTTTTTGTGTCAGTAACCTGAGCTATTAAATTGACGTATGTTCTTTCGCACAGAGGCCAAACTACTCATTTTACATGGCGCACAATAACTGTGACACATTAAAAAAGTTCTTGTGCTAGGTTCACACATTCCCGAAGTAGTTATATACAAAAACAAAAAACCAAGAATTGAAATTGGCTCCAGAATCACCCCGACAAATTTGAACATGTTCAAATTTGTCGGGGCGCTTCCCAATCTTTAACGATCTTTCACCAAACGAACAGAATCATCCCGAGGCTGCCAAGAACCATCCCTGATTTACTCAAGAATTGGTATTGGCAGCGATTCGGCTTAAAAATCGGGAATGTGTGAACCTAGCCTTAGCTGCTTGATGCATCATACTTTTGAGGATTTGTTATATATGAAAGGATTGACATTTTTGCATGTGCATATCCGAGGAAGACCTTGCTATCTCGCATTTGTTTTCATGGATAACCTTATACGTGTTATGATATTTCATTTTGAGCACAATTGATATTGAATGAAATGTTGCACTGAATGCTACCCTATGACCGTGACCTTTCCTTATACCTGTCGACTACAAAGTAATCTATTGAGGACCAAATTGGTGACACAGAATTTTTCATGCTTTTAGGTATCCTTATTTTAGGGAGGGGCCACTTTCTTAATAGTACTTATGGAGACAAAATCTTTTAAGGCAGGAAGATATGAATTTTGAAAATTGATAAATACACCATTTTTTGAGTGAAGGCGGGGACTGTGACAATTGCTTTAAAACATTTTTTGTAAGTGTTACAAAATGTGATAGAATTGTCCATTGTAAGATGATGTGTTAATATATATTTTTTTAAAACAAATCCAGGATTGTGACCAATTCTGAAAACAACTTTTCTTTTAACAATTAAAACTCACTCGTAGTTTTGGTAAAATAGTTCATTTCCTATCGACTCGCATTTTACTTTGCTCGCTCATCACTGTTAATTTTACTAATTTCAGATCCAGAAATGAATCTTCATACATGCTTCCCAGAAGGCATTGTTGTATTAAACACCTCATTGGTTGTCTGTTTGTCCACAGTTGTTTGTATGTTTGTCCATGTGCTCATACTCCTCCATACATGGGATGGCACTCCTTTGTCCACTACTGGTTGTCTATCTGTCAGTATTTGCCAGAATCAAGCCTTTTGTTTCAAGCTTTCTCAAGCTTTATATTCATTCGAGTATTACTCATCCAAGTTGAAAATTCTTTAATATTGTTGTCTGTCTAAATACTCATTACTATGTGTTTACAATCGAACACCTTTGTAACAAGGTCCTTGGGACTTTAAAAATTACTTTGTTATAACAGGTGCCTTGTATTATCAGTAATAGAAAACAAAGAAAAACAAAAAAAAACAAAGACTTGGGGCCTAACGTTTTCCTTGTTATAAGCAGGATGTTGTATTAACAGTGCTCTTCTTATCAGGGTTCCATTGTATATGTTTTGTATGTGAGAGATATCAGAGAAGGTACTCATCCTTTGCCTAGGACAAATATCATTTCCTGAAATGATAATGTTCGTAAGGTTTGCGTCATAACCATGTAATTTTTTTCGTATTATCTTTTTTTGAAGTCCACTTATATTCCTGGTATTCTATCAGATAGTGTGCCCTTCCTCTTTAATGTTATAGTCCGACAGAGTGTGCTGTTTGAACATTATAAAGGGGGGGGGGGGTATTCGTCAATCCTCACCAAGGTTTTGCTTGATGGGTGTATTCAGCATGTAAAGTGTAGTCACTTGAAAAAAATTCTGTAAATGTCTTGAAAGTTGACATTGGAGGCAATAGCACCAGTTGTCATTGGTTGTGTATGCTGCATGCTTGTGAGCTTCTTTAACAACTGATAGATATAATTCAACACCGGATACCCAAGCATAAGTGGAACAGAGAACAAAGATGTGTCAATATTCTAAAAGGCCGGAGACTGAGCGGCATGTGGAACACAGACACACCTCATTTTTCTTGTTCCGCGAGTGCAAGTGGGATAACACACGATTGGCTTCAAGCAAACTTGACGCTCAGTAGAGATGTAACCTGTATGCTGTGGTGATGTTTCAGTGGTTGTCCAAATAGGAAAAAGCACCCAGCTTAGGGAAGGAAATCTGATGCATTCCATGCAATATAGACTGTGAATTATGGGATAATACTAGCCTTGATCCAAGATCTGGTTGTTCCTCCCTCATACAGCTGGTCCCCGACAAGTGTGCTTAAGCAGCCGCGACAGTAGAGGTCGCTAACAACGGGATGAACCAATCCAGTCGTGGGAATTTCGGCAGCGCTACCCAGAAAATTCAGATCATACCTCAGGGGTGCTGTATTCAAGCTAATGCATGCGGTTGAGGAATGCTCGACATGTCCTGGACAGCGCTGCCAAAGTTCTCGAGATGGATTGGCAAAGCGGCTGCATTAGGGGACTAAAAATTACATCCAAGCTTGGACTAAGACTAGCATAATACCAGGCTTTACCGCCATGATGTGACCAATCAGGATCCAGGATTCAAGTTTGCTTAAAGACAAATTGTGGAATCCCTAATCTGTAACTGGTATCACATGGAATTTGACCCTTGGGTGCTGCTCCTCATCAAATTGGCATTGATAACTAATAGACTAATGGTTGTCCCTTTTCTTTTCCTTTTTTTTTGTAACTGTTAGAATTCTTTTTGAAGCTTTTTATAGTCCAGTTTTAAATGGTATGTTGTTACTAAGGTCATTGAGAATTCTGTTTCTAATTTGTTGCATTGTTTGTTTTCGTCAGGAGTCAGAGGCCGGTCTGCAGAGGAAAATGAGCAAAGTGCGCCCTCGCTCTGTGATAATGAAAGGTATAAAACCTTGAAAGACCATCTGGTTGGCCGATTCGTTATTATCTGCATATTTTTCTTGTGATTTTTTTTTTATAAATTGATTTCCATGAAATTTACATCTTCATGACCACAAAAGTGACATCATCTGAGTTGAATTCTCGAAACTTTTTGCAATTCAGTTGTAAAATATTGTGAGACTGGTTCATAGTTTGCTGAGATCAGTCTTAAATTTTTAACTGTTTTCCTCATTTTACTGTGCAGTTAGCAAGAGTCATGCTGTTGTGGATTGCAAGAACAGGCACTCCTTTTCTTTACTAACATGTTGCCCCATGGATTTGCATGTTAAAATTCCCCGACCTTGACTTCTTGTCGCAGATTTTGAACTCACTCTGGCCGAGGTAGAGGAGACAGATTCTGGCGGTGACAAGCTCGAGAATGACAGCCCGGACGGCGCAGCCATCTCCAAACCTCCCCCAAGCCCCACCAAGCCCAAGTCCCCTGTCCCTAAAGTTGACAAGAAGACCGCTAAGAAAGCAGCGGCTGACACGAAGGCCCTAGATGAGGTCGCCTCGACGCAGACACTCACTGACGTGAGGAAGAATCGTGTCAAGCCTCCGCGGCAACGCCCGACCCGACCGGCCAATCCGGTGCAGAAGCCTACCCCCAGCATTACCAACGCCAACAGTGCCCCTCCTGTGGATACGGGCATCAGTGACTTCTTCTCGACCGGCTTCAACGACTTGAAGCCCGCTAAAACTGTCAGCTCGGTTGCTCCCACTGTGTGAGTTGGAAGACTGTGTTCTATTTTTCCTTTGTTTTTCCCAGATGTGTTTTTACATCATACATTTTGGGTTTCATGATTTAAACTCCAAAACATTTGAGCATCGAAATCTGAATGATCAATTATTCGACATCTTACCAAATTCATTGTTGGTGAATGCTGTGTACTCTTCAAAATTGTACTTGCTTTTCAAGTTACTTTTTTTTTTAGTGAAGAACCAATAAATCTCTCTCATAGGACACTACCTTCGTAGGCAAATTGCAACTGGGCAATTCCACGGTTACTCACGTTACATTTTTGATGTACTTTTGAGTTTCCTTGGGCTGTATTTACCTTACTGAAAAGGTTTAATAACTGTTATCCCCATGGTAGATAGAGTAGACCTAGACCTACCTAAGCACCAAAAATGACATCCAGAAAAATATGTTGTGTATGATAAACAAGACGCACAAAATCAGTTACTCACGTTACATAACGTGAATAATTTTGTGTGTCTTGTTTATCATACATAACACATTTTTCTGAATGTCATCTTTGGTGCTTAGGTAAGTCTAGGTCTACTCTATCTACCATGGGGATAATAGTTATTAAACCTTTTCAGTAAGGTAATTACAGCCCAAGGAAACTCAAAAGTACATCAAAAATGTAACGTGAGTAACCGTGGAATTGCCCATCTGCATATTCAACGCCATCGGGTGCATGTGTGCAAAATGTTCTATACGCGCGCATGTTGCTTGAAATTTCTTTGAAATACAGTGCAGCCGATGCACGTCCTGAAAATTTGACACCAAATGCTGATGCACAGGGCAATTTGTAGGACGTGACGTCATTTAAGAGAGCCTACACTGTAAACAACTGCACTCTAATGGGAGGGAATAAAAAGGCTGGCCAGGCTTGGCCTTTGAACAGCCTGGCCCAGGAAAAGATGGGAACCCGGGGGCTCCTGTAATCCCAATACTGGCTGCTTGGAAGCCTGGCTTTATGGGCTACGTGCACAAGTACCCTTTCAACGGGCAGAAAAGGAGAGGTGGGGGAGACCTATACTGGTTCCTGGTCCATCCACTGCGTATTTCGAACGATCCAAAGTTATTGGGGGAATTAGTCTGGGAGACCATCGCAAGTTAAATTCGACGACGCCTGACGCTCATGCTAAGACGCTAGGGCTAATAGCTTTGGTACATTCAGGAAGTCATGCATACTTCGCGCACAAACACAGTGCGCACGTGCTGGGTGTCCCATCCACACGGCTCTCAAAAGTGGTAAAAACACGCCCTCTTTTGTTGGCGAACAGAGCCCACTAAGTAACAGCAGCTCTACTGTGAGATTTTTCAGAGTTGACGATGTGAAGATTTTTGGCCCAAAGGTCCGGGCTGGCCATACTTTTTAACGGCAAAGCCCAACCAGCCATATCACTGCTTTCCACGAAAACTTGGTTCATATTTTGTTGCCATGCTTGCAGAAACAACATCGGATCCCCTGAACTCAAACCCAAGAGGAAAGGGCTGTTCCAAAAGAAAGACAAGAAAGTTGATGAGAAACCCAAGAAAGAGGAGCATGTAAAGACAAAGAAGTAAGTCTTGGTAAAAAATAACCTATATCTTAGCTTTATATTGCCACAAGTACATGTATATCACTGATATATTGTAAAGGACAGGGTTTTTTTTGCAAACAAAAATATACCTGTAGTTGAGTTACTCTGACGTTAGATCGTAAAAATAATATACCCTCCATGTACAAAATCCTGCAAAAATCTCATGGAACCATCCATTTTTATCAATGTGAAATGCCAGCTGTTAATATACAACATTTGCTTTTGCTGTAACTTTCAGAAATAACTGGATTTGCAGGATTAGGTTGTTATACAAAATATTGTTACACTGACTTGTTTTACGTTTTGGGTTCGTGAATGCTGAAAAAAAAATAGAAAGCCATCATGTTCTTGTTGTCTGTATCCCAGACCTCACTTAATACAAAACCGAGCAATTTATAGACTTTGGGGAATTGTAATGTCTGAGAATCAGTCTAGCAGGCTTGTACCCCCTCACAGGTCTGTAATCAATTGCAAAGAAAATGCAGAATAACTAAATATGAAAAATCAGGAGTTGTTTTAAAAAAAAAAAAAAACACTTTACTTGAAAATGTCAGCACACCTGGAGCCATGATTTTACAGGATGCTTTAGACTGTCAATCTCTAAACAGTCCAGTAAAGTATTTTGTTATTATTTGATCATTTTGTTTTTGATGTTTGCAAATGTTGTATCTTCCCTTTAACTTACACTTTTCCCCTCTTGCTTCAGTGTTATCAGTGAAACTCGGTTGGTTTGTTGCTCTCAGTAACAGCACTCTCTGCACAAACTTTGTGACTCCAAGTAAAAGACCAACAAAGGTTGGATCTAAAAAGAAAAGAAAAAAGTGTAACCTTTTTGGGGCTTGTTTTTTAGACGGAAGCTTATGACCGTGGGTTGTTGTTGGCATCCGTCTGTCTCGGAAGACAATGGAGTATCTGTGCCTTGGTCAGTCCGTTGTACTTGCACAGCGCCTGCTGTGGCTGTAGATCCCAATGCGGGAGCCACAGATCCTTTGGCATTTGCTGCAGGTGTAGTTGGTGGTGGTGGCGACGGGAGCTGCCTGAAGCCTCTGCCGCCTGCGGGTCCTCCTTTCTTCCCACTGACTCTTCCTCCTCTCCTCGGCTTGCAGGAGAGGAGGAAGAGTCAGTACCCACTGAGTAAAACACCTTTGTTTTTTCTCTTGCTTGTAGGTTTGGGGGGTTCAAGGGGATGTTCAAGAAGAAGCACTCCCTGCCAAGTTCAGATGAAGTGGAGCATCCAGCTGCGGCAGACACAAGGCAGGACAGCCAGCCTCATGTAGCTCCCAAGGTGTCAGAACCTGCTGTTCCTAAAGAGGGTAGGGCAGAGGAAACTTGAAATGGCCTGTGCTTGTTGTTTGTGTTTGGCTGATGATTAATAAGGGTATAAATGCGTGCTTGGCTGGTTTTTAACACTATATGTTTAAGACCGATTGGAGTCTGGATGCTGATCAGCGAGGGTCATTATCAGCATCCAGACTCCAACCAGTCTTAAACATAGTGTTTAATACCAGCCAAGCACATGGGTTTTCCGGATCCCCTGAACTCAAGCCCAAGAAGAAAGGGCTGTTCCAAAAGAAAGAAAAGAAAGTTGAATCCTCACGTTGATGTGTGTATTTTGTGTTTGTGGTTTTGAAAAATGAACAATGTTGTTGCTTATCACTGATGCATTACAAATACTCTCCTTTTATTTACCGTCTGAAAACTTTAATCTAATGCTGGATATATGGACTTCTAATATTTTTTTTACAATTTTTTTCCCTTGTAGAAATCAAGATACCAGAGAAAGAGCCACAACCCAAGGTGGTTGAGAAGAAAGCACTACGCTTGCCAACCCAGCGGTCTCTCAAGACTGCCACCACGCCAGCCAAGAAGCCGGAGCCTGAGGCTGAAACCCCAGAGGCGGCAGCTGAAACCCCGGCCCCAGAAGCAACCCCAGAGGCCAAGGTTAACAAGACCAAGGAGGAACCGGAGAAAGTCATCGAAGAGGCTCCCAGTAAGGATGAGGAGACCGTTCCAGAAGACGGCAACAAGGCAGCTGAAGACAGTGCTCAGAAGGAAACTGATGACAAGCAGGAGGAGAAAGAAGCAGATACTAAAGAGGAGGAGGCCAAGACTGAAGAAGCGAAGGAGGAAGACAAGAAAGAGGAAGTGAAGAAGCCCGTGCCTGAGATGAGGAAGCCTGGCCTGGCTGGTGCCCAGATGCTGGGTGGGGCCAACATGCTCATGGAGATGAAACTCAAGGCTTCCAACCGTAAAAGCAGGGTGAGCGTGAGGCCGAGTTGTAGTCATATACCATGAACAAGTCAATTCACAAGTCAGTCACAAGAAACAGGGGATATGGGGTGACACAGGAATGCCTTTAGTGAATCAGGCATGAGAATCTTCCTGTTTAAACAGGAAGTCCTGTTTTTTGTTTTTTTGGTGCCCGAATTTCCGCGTTTTTATTTATTTTGAGCCTGTTTTGGGCTTCTTTGCCAAATCTTTTTTCTGTTTTTACACAAGTTTCCTGTTTTTTCATTCACGTCTGTTCACCTCTGGAACTAGTTTGTTCATTTTCCAATACCTCGGGGAGCAAATATCGACTATCCACCCTCAGACCATGTTATATTTGTATACCATAATCTTTTCCCTCAGCTTTCTTTTTTTACCTAAAGCAAAGTTCACCTTTCTTTAAAACTCCAGTTACCTTCCTATTCAATGTACAATTTATTTTTGTGACATTTGGTACATATTTACTAGGCACTGTTGGGGCCACTACTGAATCATTGGTGACCATATGCCTTTTTTACTCGAGCACTTTTCTTTTGGTTTCTAGATATACACTATAATCTTTAGCAAGCTTCGAAGCTTAGCATGGTGGGCACGTACATTTGCGTAACGTGTTGCATGTCCAGCAGGTCCCTGCATATTGGCTATTATTTAATGTAGGCTATTTAATTTCGGATTCGTCTGGAATGCAGAAATAGCAGGCCAGCTAGGACATCCAGACAGCTGGTATTCATTAAGCGCTGTGTTTCCCAGCAGGAAAACACACTGGGCTCTTCCAATTATCACTGTTTGACATCCTTCTCGCCTGCAGGAATTACTGGACAGTCAGGCCCCGAAGGTTGAGGACCAAACCAAAGAAAAACCAGACGCAGCTCCAGTAGCTCCAAGCTCTCCTGAGAAACCCGTGCCAAGCCTGAAGCTTCCGCTTCCCAAGGCAACCGCTCCGGGACCTACCTCTCCGAGTGGTGGAGTCAAATCACCAACGTCAGCACCCAAGGTTTCTGCTGTGAAGCCATTGGTGTCACCCAGGGGGGTCAAGTCTCCATTGGAGAGCCCCAGGAAGTCGCCCCTTGAGAAGGCGCCTTCCAATCAGCTGCCTCCAGAGTCAAGTGAGTCTAAAGTCCTCCGACAGACTCCCAAAGAGGATGTCACCAAAACCCTGTCGGAACCCGCCAAATCCACCAAGGCAGCGGAGAACGAGAAGCCGAAAATAGAGAAGGAGAAGCCAGCGATCAAGAAACGACCACTCTCCGCAAAGATTGATTCGCCTTTGGAGAAGAGCCCCGCCTCGCCTCCGATCACGCCAGAGATGCCGTTGAAATCAGAGACAGGTCTTAAACCCTCTAGCCTGAAAAGGAACTCCACTGAGGCGAAAGGGAAGGTCGAGGATCGGCCGGAGAGTCCTGAGAAGAAACCTAATGGAACGGATGCCTCCAGACCAGCTTCAAGACCGACCTCTATCGCTGAAGACAAACACATGGAAGCAGGTGCTCCAAAGCCCAGTGGACCCTCAGTGTCACCTTTACCTAAACCACGACCTGGAAAGCGGCCCATTTCCATCAACAAATCTGAAAGTGAGTTGATTGAAAATTTCTCTTGATTGCGGATATGAAAGTCTCATTTAGTCATCTCTTGTTGTTCATGCTGTCACTACATTTTAAAGATGTCACTTGTGCACTTACAAAGCGCACTGTAGTGACCCTGCTTGGCAAGATGATTTTAAGTTTTGAAGTCAGTTGCAAACCTTTCAAAGCTTCAAGCAACCAAAAATCCTGTATTAAAAACACTTGTATTCAAAAACACTTTTATTTTAACACTCTCCCGTTCATGGTGTATAAAGTCAAAAATTAATGTTGTCTTTTTATGTTTGCATTCATTCTGTGACACAAGATCAAAATTTACGGAAGGCTAGCGCACCTGCTGTCCATGTGACGCTTCCTTCATCGAGCCCGGACTCCAAGCCTTTGGATTCGACACAGGAGAAGCCACCGCAAAAGGCCTCCTCCCTATACAAGCCCCCACCAAGTAAGAACTGATCCTAAATGAAGTGATCTCATAAGTCTTGTATATTCACGACCCAGCTGGTCAATAGTCTGTCTCGTTTAGTCTTAGCGCTATATTGAATTACTATTGCCCTAGCTCGATGTACAAAATGATGCCCGCTGGGCGCATCCATGTTTGTGCACAAAACTATGAAAAACGGAAAAATTTGTACAGCTTTTGTATGGCCACTTGCGTATCTGCGTTTGAATAGTATACAGGTGCGTTATCGAAGCCAATACGCCCAAAAAAACGAAACACACGATCAGCAAATGAGCGTTTCATTTTGCTCTTCGCAAACAGCGTAAATACGCGCTCGTATCTGCTGCAGATGATTTTTGCCGTTAAGTTTTTGAATCGTCATGATGTGCTTAAGTTGTTTGCGTATGTTCTACTTGCGCATTGCATTTAGAGTACACTTTCAAAAGTCACTGTCAAAATTACCGGCGGCCCAATTTTTGGACCGAAGCTGATAGCCTATACCACTTTTGTATTGCTAGAAGAAAAAAAAACAATGTGTAAAACAAAAATGTATTTTCAGTGTAAAACTTGAAAATAACATAAACCACATCTGAAAATAAAAAATTCCATCAAACTAAATTTGTCTTCACTGTATATATATTGCAGCCGTTGCAAGCAAACCTCGGTCCAGGTCCATGGACCCGGTAACCACCAAGTTTGAACCCAAGCAATCCCTAGAGGTCAAAGTTGAGCCCTTACTGGAAGTACCAAGTCATGCTGGGAAGCGTGACTCCGTACTTTCCAAGAGTAGTGATGACGGTGACATGGAAGACCCAGATCAGCACAGCGCCCTCTAGCTCTAGGCAGAGTCATTTTATTGTTGGTAGGCCACATGGCGAAACTGTCAAGGAAATAGTTGTTTTTGTTAGTAATGTTTAATACGGAACAAATATTCTGTGATTAAGTTTATTTGTACATATCTGTAAAAATCTATACCGTTGGATAGTTGCTTAAAAAGTAGTAGTAGAAAAAAGTTCTTTGAAATATTTGTTTTGAGACCTAAAAACAGTGTTTTCTGGAATAAGGTACGGTGAAGCTACAATCTCCATAAAAGAAGATGTTTACGTCTTACTCGCGAGCTGGACTTTCCATTATACGTGTCTAGCAAGAGGGGTGTTTCGAAAAACAGAAAGTTAAATTGTTCAACAAATTTTTTTTTTAGTTTTTGACTTGTGGACCGAAAAGTTTTGATTTTTTGACCGAAAATGTCTTTATGAATGGTTCTCCTCGGGTAATTATCAGCATTCCAGACTCCAACCAGTCTTAAACATAGTGTTCAAGACCTCCCAAGCACTTAATTAAATTATTCCCTTATTATATCAAACCTGTAATGTAGCATGTTGTTATGTGACTTTTCCAAGTTAGTCGGGGCACAAATGCAAAAAGTGCCTGTTTTTAAAACAAACTTATATAGACAAAAGAACAGAAATGGAGAAAAAAAATTCATCGTGCATTATCCAGAAAGGGCCAGTTGTTGATGTAATTCCAATACTGATGTAGAAGTGTTAAGGACTATGAATGGTCGAAGTCCATTCCCGTTGATATTTTTGTACGTATTAGGATGTACAATGTAGGCTTCTTTGATCCCGGCTATGCAATTCCAAGTGATATTTCCAGATTCTGATATTTTTTAACTCCTTGCCTTGTGAATTGTGATAATGTGGTCTGTTTTTACTAAATTATAAATTAATAAAGTATGAGGTTTATTTTTGGAGAGGTTTCGATTTGCGAAAAACTTATCTTGCATCTGTTAACATGAAGAAATGGAATACAGAAAGGAATTTACCAGAAAAGAAAAAGAAAAAAAATTGCTGTATCTTTTTATATATCTTTTGAAGTGTAAGCTTGCATCACCGTCTGATACATTAAACACATTCCTATAGGACTTTAATCATCGGTTTTCTTAACTTTAATATATGACTGACTAAAACCCAAATCTTCCTAGATCACTTTTTTTAATGCCTGGTATCTTGGTGAATATTGTCAAAGAATATAAGTACCCAAACTTCAATGTTACTATCCTCATATTCGGTATCGTTCGACTTGAAACCATTCCACGTACTTTTGACTTTTAGTCTTCTAATCGGCAAGGTGTGATTGTGAAAGTTTGAAATTACCAAGTTTAGAGGCACTATGTAGGAACTATGGCTGTGCATCAGAACTGGGTATCCAAGAACCCGGCCGCTGATGTCAGGAACCGGTTCCAGATTATGGGATCGGGTACCCCTAACCAACTTTACATATTACTTGGTAACAATGAAAACGACAATGAAAAAGAAAGGTTGTGAATGTCGTTTGTGGAGAATTTTCAAACTGACAACCCCCGTAAAAGCTACATGTAGTGAGCTCACTGTACCGATTTGTACCTTGCTGTATTGACACATCGATGTGGTAGTATTATGCGGACCAAATATGAACAATCTGTATATAACAACTTCCAAGAATTAAACTTTGGGGTTTGGGTTTCTTTAACGGGTACCCAGATACCCGGTTTTTTTTCAATTGGGTACCCGATTCCGGTGGTACCCGTAAATGCACACCCCGGGAGGAATATTGGCAATTGTCTGTAAACAAACCTACCGATTTAATGAGAAATACCTTGAAGATAAGCATGGTACAAAATTAGATTTGTGAAATTACTTCGCCTGAAATGTTACTGTTCGGAAGAAAACAATCCAGGTGTGCCTGAGTGCACACTCTGTTTTCATATGTTAACAACGAAATCCAAACATGAGACTCAACAAAGTTTGCACACGTTTTCTCTGTTGTTTTTTCACTTCAAAATGCATCGTTGTGGCTGAGCTAAAACTTCTAAATGTTAATTGTTATTCACCCTATTTTGGGCAATTCAGCTAAGAAAAAAATTCACACAAAAAAACAAGTGACTCTACTTACCTTTTATATTCTTGCTTTTTCTTGCTTACTCCACATTGGGAATAAACTTCCCTGTCAACTTTGAGAATTTCTGACTGTGAATTGAACGAGTTTATATTCTAGTGCGAATATATTCCATGGAGAGTTGGAATCATGTTTGCAAAAAAAATTTAAAAATAAAGTAAAGTCACATTTTGATTTTGCGAGAAAAATGCCTCATTTTGAAATACAAGACTTACCAAGAATGATAAATCAAGCATTCGCCCATGTTTTTATCCTGTATGTTATTTTCAATCCATTTTTGTTGATAACAGTCTAAATTTCCAAATTCTCTTTCTAGCTTTCAGCAAATTTGTACAGTTGCTTCCATATTTGGTAGAAAACATACAAGCTTGGTGTTTATCATTCCTTGTATTATTCTGCATTCCTGTACTTCCTGATTCCGCTTTTAGAAATTTGTTTTTAGAAATTTGTTTTGTTCACAAAAAAATATCTATGCATGCAAAAGCCACCCTGACTCGTTGATTAATATTATGAGCAGGTTTATTTTTGTAAATACCTATAATTTTGTATTTGTAAACATTTCCAACATTAAAAGGTTTTAAAACCTTTTTGGGGGGGGGGAAATCATGAATGAAAGTCCATGTTAGCATAGAAGATGCATGCTAAAGAGCATTACAAATTCAAACCGATTACATGTTAATATAATTAAAGTAGAAAAGGCTAGTTTATATTTAAAAAAAATAAAAATAAAGGAAATGGACCTAATACCTATTGTCTTGTTTAAATTAAAAACCTTGTATTGCTTCATATGCGTTTGTCTTAGATTTTCGTTATCCTTTGTTGGCATACAGGAAAGTGAACAACTTAAGTATTCCAGTACTCGTAATATGAGAGGAAGTTTCACAATAAGAATTAAGTATTTTTATTGTCTATCTTTATTGCTTGATTGTGTATATAGATTCCAACGTAGATTTTGGAAGAAATATTCATTTATTTATTGGTCCATTTTTCCTTGAGAAATTTGTACCCTTCTTTCGTCTGGAAGAAAATATGCAAAAAAGTAACCGTTGTTAGACGACAACATTATAATGGCATGGTAATTAATGAGGCATTTGTTTGTCAGTATTGAGCTAGTTTGTTTATGATAATAGCCTACAATTTGTGGTTTTTAAGCTTTGCAATGACAATGAAGGTCCACACCTTTTTTTTCACAGAGTTTGTTTTGACAGGGTTTTTTAATAGACAGTATTTGACAATTAGATTTGTCATGACTTTATTTGTTACTCCTTTGTGTATTTTAGGATGGGAATTTTGCAGTCGGCATTGTTGCCAATCTTTTTTTAAACATTTTTTGGGAGTTTTATACAATGTTATTCACATTTTACAATTGAAGAGTTACAAGTCATGTGACTTACCAGTAACAATCTGGTGTGAAATAATTGATGATCGTGACTTACGCTTGATTGCACTTTGATTGGTAGACTTTTGACTTCAATGTAGCTTGAGGTACATGTATTATTTAACTTTCAAATTATTTGATTTGTATGATCAAATACAGTCATTGGTTTGAGCAAAAGAAGATAGAACAAGAATGTAATTTTCCCGTAATGAAACCGAGTGGTTCTTGTAGAAACGAAATTCAAATATACAGTGGTTCTTCCAATAAGGCAGGGTGCTATTTTTCAATTATTTTCCTATAGGCCTTCACTTCATTTTAATAGTTAAAAGTCACCAGAGGAAAAGTATATTTTATAACAAATTAGCAAATAACCATCACCCCTTGAAATAAAAAAACGAAAATATTTGTACATAAAATAAAACAACACTATTCCAGACTTTCTATAACTTGAAAGAAGAAAATTAAAGAATGTAGATTGTTGTGCATGAAGAGTTTATAGATTCTTTTTTTTTTTTTTATTGAAGAATATCGTTGTTAAGTAGCATTGTGTATTCCTTTGTTGTAATTACAATTTTCTTTGTGTAGATTTTTGCTGTTTTGACGTTATCAATATAATGTGGTGCATGTAGTTTTGAAAATCTACGTTCGTGAATGTGCAGCTATACAAAGTTGACCAACACTCGTAAAGTGTCCTTTAAATAGGTTAGTTTCTTATGATTTATGTTTTTAAAGGTTTAAACATTGGTACAAAGTATTACCACCAAGAACGTAACAAACATTTTTTTGTGAAAAGTGAATCACGGGACCACAAAACTCATAAAACAGCAAATTGGATTTTGTTACAAAACTAACTTTGTAATTTAAATAACTTTGTAATGTAATGTGTACAAGTGAAGCAAGTGAGATGTACATGCCTTTTGTATATGTAATGCAATTTAAATGGATGCGACTTTATCCTCGATATTTTGGGGGGTTTTTTAGTGGATAGTCAGAAGAAGTACAAGAATATCTAACTGTAATTATTCTTGGCTTTAATTTTACTATGGATAATTATGTCAAGAAAAAGTATAGCATATTCCATGAGTTTACTCGTATTTTTTTAAAATTTTTGTACAGACTTAAAACTGGTGTCCATTCAGTTATTCCAATTAATAACATTTTTGTCTTTTATTTTTTGAGTAAGCGGCAACTCACATTTAGATTGAAATGATTCAATGAAATGTTTGATTGTTTCCCCATATCACTGAAAAATCATTTGTATACTGTAACCCCTAGGGCCCCTACACTCTGAAAAAAAGAAGACAAAACCCTAGTGAAATTTTGACGAGAAAACTTTCGAATTTGCATCAAGCTGACTTAAGTCAGCCGATACCAGTTTGCCATTTTTTTCCTAGTCAAATCTTAGGGAGTATTGTATCCTCTCAAATATAGGCCTTTCCGGGTTAAATATTATGTAACTGTAATTATGCTGTTTGAATATTAAGGGTAATATTATTTAAAATAGTTTTGTACACAAAAAGTGAAACTGAAAAATGGCAGGCTTTTGTCATTGCATGTATTATTCAAAAATGTACGCAGAGCTCTTTTTGTATTTGAATCAATAAATATTATTTTACCATGACAGTGCTTCATGTAATATTTGTTCAGTTATATTTTCAGTACATTTGAGATACTTGTGGAACTGCAGGTGTAAATGCTATAAATGAAATGCAAAAAATTATATTAATAATTTTGACATTTGCATTACATTCTTGGTATGAATGACAAACAACTGGTATAATTTATGCACAAACCTAATTACGGGGCAGTGAGTCAAACTTTCAACTACATGAATGTGTTTAATCAATTATTTCCAAAATTAATCAATCATCATTCACATAGGCCTAATGCACAGAATATGAGAAATACGAGAATCATAAGAGCAATTTTAAAAGCTTGAAAAAAAAATTCTTGAAGTTTCAGTGGATTCAAAGCATGCATTGGGTTGGTCAGTGACCATGCATTTAATCGCAAGTGAAAACTTGATAGGACTGATCAAAGAAAACAAGGTTTTGCGACTCACAAAAATGCTGACATGTATTTCCAAATTCCATGGCTTATACCCAAAAACTGACAAAATTGTGCTCGTTTGGTCGTACTGAAGCGTCGCTTGTACATATTCCCCCACGGGGCGCTAGCCATTCGCTTTCCCACAGTATCTTGCGACCGCTCACAGCGACACGTCTGGTATGGGCTGCCGGAAACTCTGGAAAGGCGTGTTTTTCAAGAGCTGCAATATTGCCCTTTTGTCTCCCTAAGCCATTAATACTGCACTTTTGGTGCAGTTTGGCAGGAAGATTTTGCAAAGCAGTGCTTGCCCTCGGCAACTCACTCCTCCGTTATTGACACAATTTCCACCCGACGGTCAGCCGTGCTGCTCCTCCTCATTGTCGAGCGAGGGTCCGCTCATAAGTCCCACTCCTCATAAGTCCGACAAAATCGCATCCCCCAACCAAATAAAGGCCCATAAGTCCGACGCCTCATAGATCCGACGCCTCATAAGTCCGACGCCTCATAGATCCGACGCCTCCATAGGTCCAACGCCTCGTATACGCTTCGGTTTTTTTCGGCGTCGGACTTATGAGGCGGCCGGAATTTTATGGCTCATAAGTCCGACGCCTCAATGAGGCGTCGGACCTATGAGGCGTCGGACTTATGATACGGCCCCGTCAACCGGAGATGAGTCTGCCCAACCTCGGCAGCTAGCTCTCCCCATAATTGGCAGCAGATTTACGGTTGCCCCATCTCGGCAATTCGCACTCCGGAACGCGGGTAAGTCGCGGTTATTTTGCCTACATCTCATCGACCCGCGCTGTTCCCGTTATTTTACACCGTCAAACGGAGCTGTACGTGCCGGTGCGTCAGTAGCCGGAGCGCCCGGAAACTCACGGGTATTGATCTGTAGGCATTTCGGGTCATTGTTGATGTTGTCGCTCCACTTTTTCTTTGGGTGGGCACGTGGGTAGTTGCCAGGGATCTGGTAGTCGAGGATTTTTCTTGGCCAGCTGTCCTCATTCATATGCTGGAGGTGACCAAACCATCGAAGGCGACCCGACGAGCCACCTCATCGGCAACAGACAGACGACAGACGGAGTTGGCGCCTTAGCTCAGCCATGGATTTCCTGCTCTACAGCTTTGCTGAACAAATCTATCTGGTCATGGCGTTATCGTTGCGGGTAAGGCGGTAGATGTCGTAAGCAGTTACTGGCCATGTTTCACTCGCATACAAAAGAGCGCCTTGCACACAGGTATTATAGGACATAACCCCTGACAGTGTATGGAGATCCCCTTGTTGGTCAGAACTCAGAACTGGTAGCAGATCGTGAAAGTGCTTCTAGGGCGTGCGTACCCTTGCAGCTGTAGCGTCAAAGCAACCACCTGACTGACTTATGACACTCCCAAGATAACAGAAGGAATCCACCACCCGAAGAGTGTCATTACCCAAAACTAGATTAGCAATGCCAGGTGTCTGAGGGTTGACATTCCCAGAACACACCTTAAACTTGAGATTTGGATCTTGTTTGAGTTACTGCCGACTCCTTTCTTGCAGACGGCACATGGCCACTTTAAGGGTCAGATTTAGGTTGGCCACCACGCCTACTGCAGAGGATTTTGTTTCGGACATGATGACAGGAAGACCCTTGACTCAAGATTATGTTAACGTCCAGACAGAGAGAATTTGTTGTGCTCCTCGATGGTCTACCGTTATCACCAGATCGTCAGCATACAGCAGTTCCCAAGGGCAACCTGTTTGGAACTCTTGCGACAGTGCCTCCAGGAATATTATGAAGAGCAGAGGACTGAGCACGGATCGACCCTTGATGACTGTGGGAAATAAATTGTAGCAAATGGCTATTGTATTCTATAGTAATGCTCTACAGGTAGGCCTAAGTACTCGCAAGTACAATCGGCCCATTTCCTTCGGTACCATATTGACTTCTGATAATAGTTAGGAAGAGCCACCACATCGATAAGCCGAACAATTCCGAAGCTACTAGACAATGCCATCAAACAATAACCACAAAACATGTTTTTGTACTTCGTTTGCATGGTTTTAAAATTGTCGAATGACTTTTTGTGTTTATAGCCTTTAACACGTTTAAGTGAAGAGCGAAAACCCATTGATCAATTTAAATTTACGTAAGTCTTAAGCCACAAATATGACCTTGTTTTTCTCACAGGAAATACAACACTAATGCGGGTTTGTCTAATCATGGAATTATAAGATGGATTGTTAATTTTATTTTGGAGGGTACGACAATTCAGGTTTTTTTTGTGTAAATCGCGTGATTCGCTGGAACTTTTTTGGATGTTGGAGATGACAACTTTTCACAAAGACTTTAAAGAACACTTGATAAACTTTGATAGTGACCCGTAAAATCGAAAAAAAAAGTGGTTCATTGAATCCCATATATGTCCACCGTCGGATATGTGTCACGTACGTGGCTTGTAAATACAGGGTCCAATGTTTGAAGGTCACGAATTTCGTAACTATGAACGTTACTCAGCAATTTGTGTACAGATTAAATAAAAACAGTACATTGTATTCCAGAACGTTGACAATAAATTAGATACACATACACCAAGTATTCAAAACTGTTTTATAGTGTCTATATTTTTGCTCATACGAAATGTATTTACACAGTGCCTGATGTCTTCGTAATTCCTGCCCGTAAGCCAAATAATTACTCTGACTAACACAAACCATTGAACATTACTCTGTTCCTGATCCAAAATGGATGCTCAACAAGGCGAGCAAACGCCACAGCAGCCCCAATTAGCAGAGGGACAAAGTACCGAGGAATCTAAGCAGACAACCCATCAGTCCAAGGGTCCACGGACTGACGCTGGCTGGGCTTGGGTGGTTCTATGCGGTGCCTTCATGGTGTACTTCACCACGATGGGTTTCGCGATGTCTATTAGTGTGTATCTGCCCGTTTGGATGGATTATTTGGAGGCTGACGCGGCGACCACAAGCTTGGTTATATCCATGTGTACACTATCGAGGGGAATTTCTGGTGAGTAGTGTCATCATCGAAAGAACTGAAACTTCACAGCTGTTCATACCATTTTTGCCTTTCTTCAATGCACTCGACCAACCCCTACCCCCAGTTCTTGGGTCAGGTTTATACAACGAAAAAAGGAAACTAGGCTGGGAAAAGCACAAATTCATTATCCTTTCGTTGAATATTGAAAGTAACGTCAAAAGGTGTTTTTTATTTTCTCTCCAAACCGCAACGAATTGTCGTATAGGTCCCTTGTCAAGTGCACTTTGCACCAAGTTTGGACCCCGCAAAGTGACAATTGTGGGCGGAGTTATCACAGCAGGAGGGATAGCCTTAATGTCACTGTCCCCATCCATCACAGTCCTGATTCTGTTGAGTTCAATACCGGGTAAGAGCTTTGTCTTGTATTTTCATTTATGCACATACCATAGAGAATCGTCCATTGATATTAAATTGTGTCAACTTTATACATTTGTATTTTCATTTTTGATAAGAAACAAATGGAGCATGTCTTATGCAGACCAACCGATTCTTGTTTTCCATATATTTCTTTCGTTTGCCCCGAATCAAGAAATGTGTCAAGAACATGATCATTAATGACATTTTCACAAAAGAAGATCGCGGTATCCTGTTAACAAAAAAAGGAGCTTTTCTTTCGTTCAAATGTTGGATTTTTGGGTCAACACTGCCTTTTTTTATGAATGTCTAGCAATAGTACGAATATCTGGCACAAAAAGAAAACGAAAACGTTACTAAATTAATTCAAAGGGAACGTTTAAAATTCATGATTACAAATTTTAACATTTTTCTATCTTACGCTATACCGGGTCATAACTCACAGCTCTTTTTTATTGCAGACAAGTTTTTAACTAACATTGATAGGAACACGGTCTACTTGCCAATAGCGTTGATCGGTATAACGTACTGAATACAATGCCGATACACATTTCTTCTTTTTGTTCTGGGAATAATCGTCTTGATTTCGTTCTATCTAGGATTGGGTATCAGCTTCGCATTTGTCTCCACTATGCAAGTGCTGGGTTTGTACTTCCACAAAAGGTACACTCTTGCTGTTGGAATAGCTTTGGCGGGAATCAGCATAGGCCAACTGGCTTTTCCTGCATTGATCACACTCTTCATTGATACGTATGGCTGGAAGGGATCCATCCTTATAACATCAGCAATCACTTTTCACATATGCGCCGCGGGGGCACTCATGAGGCCAGTTACTCGCAAGAAGAGGCAAAAGACAGGGACAGAGGAGAAGGAAGAAAAAACAAACGAGTCTGTCAAGGAGGAACAAGATTCGCAACCGGGTGACCAGGTAGACATCGGAGATAACGAAGGCAGTGATGGTTCTAGTGATAGGTCTGATGCCAACAGCAATGGTGACTTCTCAGATGAAATTAATGAGGAGCAAAGTGATGACGAAGACGTCGCCGTCATTATAGCCGACACGGATGAACTTACCAACGATGGCAATGCTCCCCCGATCGAGGACTTCACATGCATCCTGGTAGCAGCAATTGAAGAGGGTGGACTTGCTCAAGTAATGGATTCCGATTCAGTTATCTCTGAGAATAAACCAACCACGTTCATTGGATATATAAATCTGCGTTGGTCTAAGATGAAGCACTTCTTGCTAGACGAGTACGGTCTCAGACGACTGGTACACAACGGCAGGTTTATGTTGATGTTGGTTGCGTATTTCTTTCAAGGTTTTGGAATGCTGAGTATCTCGTTTGTCGTGTCTCGTGCGGCATCTGTCGGTATTGATCTCGACAGGTCCGCTCTTCTGCTGTCTGTGTTTGGTGTTGGAGGCTTGATAGGCCGCATCGGTCCCGGCTGGTTCATTGATAAGAAATACATCAGTGCCATGACGGCCTACGTGTTGAGCTTAGCCGTGTACGGTGCATTTGCTGCTCTCATGCCAGCATTTGTTGCCTTCGGGCCACTGGTAGTTGTATCCGTTGTGATGGGAGTAGGAGCGGGGGGATCAGGTTCTCTGTCAATGGTCGTCATTCGTTCCCTCGTGAAGCCTGGTGATGTTGCTGCGGCCCTAGGAATCATGCTGGTTTTCGTAGCAAGTGGGATCGTCGTTGGAACCTTAGTGGGAGGTAAACTTCTGTTTCATACACTCTAAACAGTCCTTGGCCAGACTGACTCAAATTTCGGGGTTTGACTCTCTAAAAACACTCTAGTTAAATTGACTAGAAAACGTGAAACTGTTTTCTAGTTCAAATCTAAATAGGTGTTTTGTTAACAGGGTATCTGGCCTAATACCTCTTAGTGTCATACGAACTCCTGGTACCTTAACTGGGATAAAAAAAATACCTTAACGCAACTTATAGACGCTATGTAAGTCCGAATAAGCTGTCTTTCTGTGACACAGCCTACAGTGTAAATGGAAGTCGCATAATAAGTCCATCACATGACATCCACTCTCAAGTCAAACGACAGTCTATTCAATGGATTGATACCGCTGTATACCACATAAATGTGAATAACGCCCCCTAGAATATCATCTCCACTCATCCCTGTGAGCTAGAAAAAGATGGCCGCTAGCATGTGAATAAAACAGTTTATGTTTAAGTCAAAGACAAGTCTCTGTCCTTTCCTAAATGCTACTATAAAGAAGCATTACAATCCCCAAATTAGTTTACTCGTTGGATTGACTTATGATTTAACTTGTGATTAACCTGTGATAACTTCATTGTAACACTTCTATGGAGGGATCATAAACTCTTTTAAAAGTAAGTGGAAAAACAGACTTGTGGAAAACAATTATGGTGAGCAATAGGCAAAACATGTTTTACGTTTAGTACCGAACAGGGAGTCATAGCTGACCGTCCGATCGATGATCAAGTATGAAGGTTAATGTGGGAGGTATCTGTATCTATACCTGATTAACCCCTGCAGACTCGATAAGTATGCATTTCTCTTGTTTTCTTATTAGGTTTGATCTACGACAACACGAAAAGCTACGACGTTGCATTCTTCACAGGTGGGGCTATTCTACTGGTGGCTGCACTATTGGCATTTGTCGTGTACTTTCTCCAGAGGGCCCACAAGAAACGACATCTACCTGTGGCCAGGTTTTGGGCGAAGCTACCGAGAAAAATGAAACTCAAGCATCTGTCTAAGTCGGCATCCTACAAGGTCAATTCGAAACTGGCCGGTTCACAAAATGGCGACTTGGGGATAGTCAACCCCTTACACACTCTTACTCCGAGTGGTATCTTGGAAAACGACGCTATTACAACACACGGTGAAGGTGCAAATGTAGTAGTTGTGAACCCTTTATTTGAGTCCGTGGAAACTTCAAGTTCAGAGGAAAATACGACTGAGGTGTCGGCAACGGAGTGTGAACCATCTCCCGAGTTACCGATGGGAGAGTCATGCCCGGAGAGCCAGCCAAATGGGATGGACTGCCTCGCTGTCGATTCGGCAGCAATCGTCCCCATCTCGACAACACCGATAGATGCTCCTGTCTGCATCAATCAAGACACCAGGGACTCGGACACATCGTCTGATGGCTCCGAATCGGGACTGAATTGTTGCAGCGAGAGCATGGACCCTGAAAGAGGTTTCGAAAATCCCGCCTTTGACTCGGACACATCGTCTGATGGCTCCGAATCCGGACAGAGTAATTGCAGCGAGAGCATGGATCCTGAAAGAGGATTTGAAAATCCCGCCTTTGACGTCGAGACTACCGATGCGGTGTCACGTGACGACGACGAACTGACGATGGACACCAGTAACATTTCAGAATTTGACACCGACCTCTAAATCGAAAATGAAGGTCCAAAAAGGAACCATATAAGAATCATATTGTTCACGTTTGAGTGTCCCCCCACCCCCCGTAATTGTCATTATACATTTACCTCTGGGCATCACGACTTTAACATAGCCGGTGATCCCATTTTTTCAAGTACAAATTAAACATCATTTTTCCCCCGAATTTGGGTGTACATGTAGGTCTATATTTCGAAGTCAATCTGTGTTGTTAGTATTAACTAAGAATGCGGAAGGCTCTGGGTAGTTAAACCAAAGATTGTAGAAAAACTCATCTGTGTTCAACGAAGAACAAGTTTTGAATATAGGTGTACATATTAAAAGTCTTGCACAATATTGTGTAACTAACAGTTACACAATCAAGTCGGGTTTGGAATATCCCACCCCGTGGTTCAGTTTCCTACCTTTCTATGCCAATATACCCAATTGGTATACACATTTTTCAAGAGATGCAGTAATGTTTATTAGAGCATTGTTGGCTGTTGTTTTCACGTCAACGGTGCTTAGACTCCGTGACTGAAGAGATACGACTAAGGTTTTCATGGCAAGCTGATAACCCTTCTTTATGATGCAACCGTAGTGAGAGTGTTAAGTGCATATTAAACACAGCAACAAATAAATAAATAAATAAAATGGAAAGTCCTCACTCATTGGCGCAGTAATTTTGAATGTGATTGTCTGGTGATGACGTTATTTGTGTAGAGCTTTGGGATTTTTTCCAGCTACATTTTGTCACAAATACTTGTTTCACCAACTGTAGTACACACTATCTTTATTAACAACCCTGGTTATGAAAACAACATGATTTATAAAATCCACTTTTTTTTGAAAATACGAGCCCTTTAAAAAGACTTTGTTGAATATTTTAACTTTTAAACTGAGGTTTTATCGCTGGTGATGTTGGAAGACAACTGTGACGACGATTCTTGAAATTGCATTTTTGGACGAAAGAGGTTTTAGGGTCATTGTGTTCAATTAGTGATATTCTTTGAACGGATTGAGCAATTTCTGTATTTTTTTATCTAAAGGTAGCTCATGAAATTGGCTTTCCAGTCATTATTTTTTAATTATGAAATATAATTTTGAGGGTTTTGTTTCCGCTTTTTTGACTCACCCTGTGAAAGCTCTTATGGATATATCAAAAGCGGATCTTAAACACGAACATTTGAGACAACGTTATGGATGCTTAATCCGTTACAAGTGATACGTCGTTTCCGGTCAGAAACAATTCTATTTAAGATAATTTGCTGCATGTTGATTAACGCACACAACTAAACAACAAAAACGTAGGGACAATTCATAGTTAAAGGTGTACCACGTTGGAACACATTTAATTCGAAACAAAATTAATAAATGCAATCACTGATGTGTCATCTCGACTGTCTCAACTCGCACAGTGCGCACTCACTGAGGGCAGCTTGGTTGCTACTTAAATTCAGTGACAATGAAAGTACAAGATGTCTACTTAGATGTGACGTAAGATAAGGGGTCTTTTCCTTTGAATTAAAGCGATGAGTGTTAAAATATAGCCGATGTTTGTAGCGTCTTGATTTTGGTACTCGCGGCTCATTGAGTATTGTCAGTTGTTGTGAGTTCCTGTTGAACCTTTTGTTTTCAAGGAGCGGGCCATAAATCATATGTACCTCTATAGGGGCGACCATAATTGCCATGTCGAATGATTGTCCGTAGCGCTAGCGGTAATCACGAACATGCATGCTTATGCGTCATTAGTTTAAAGTGGCAGTGGCATGACTAGCCTAGGGTTAAACTGGTAGTGATCTGGGGTGCACGATTTTTTTAAAGGGGAAGGGAGCACTGAAGGCACATGATATTCAAGATTTTTAATGGGGGGGGGGGGGGACGGGGGAACACGGACATCTGTGCCCACTCCCCTTGCCCCCGTGCCCCACCCCGTGTCGTCATAGGTAGGTTTTCCTGTGTAATGGTCGCCTCTATAGATGTTTGCATGTTTGTATCGTCATCATAGTACGTCCACAGGCGACCATTACTGCCCTAATGGTCGCCCCTAGAGGTGGTCACGTTTGTGGTCATCAGTACCTCTACAAGGGCGACCAAAATAGCACTATCGGTCGCCCCTAGAGTAAGACATGAATAATCATGTTTGTGTCGTCATCAATTCTTCTAGGGTGGGGGGGGGGTATAACTGCACTTCCAAATGGTTGTCATGAATATGCATGATTGTGTAGTCATTAGTACTTATAGGTCGACCGTTATTCACTAGTGGTCGCCCTTCATGTATATAATTAAGAAATGAAAAATATACAGAATACAAACTTCAAGCAATCAGGCTTTTGAAAAGCTATGGAAAAATAATACAGAACTACACTTATACGCAAAGTACGGGCATACATCTACCAGTGCTATCTCAGAAGATGCGAGGGTGTTGCAGCTTATTTGAGGTCTGTAGTTGACCTTTACATCTAGTTGTAGGGAGCTACATGATGCAGTACATGATGCAGTATTAAGTCAACTACATCTTGCAAAAAATGTCTTTATTATTTTGTTTAGTGATATCAACTCATGATAAACTCATTGCAGTTACATGTGCCAAAACTAGAGGCAATACGCACTTTCGCAAACTTAATTTTAGCCATGAATGCTTTTGCAATTTTTTTCTTCAGATTTTTTCCCCGACCAACTGATCCTACTTCAGAGGCAAATAAATTTGAGAAACACAGGAATAAAAAGGGACGCCCTTATCTGAGAATGCCAACAAATTTCAATTTCACTATTAAGGGTGTCATCCCGTGTCGAGATTTGGATGTACCACGATTTCTGGTGCCATCACACAAAAACACTATCACTTTATTATTAGCATGGTTTTAGAATTGTCGAATGATTTTTGCAATCAGACATCATATTTTTATTATCAGTTTAAATTTTACATTAAGCTTTTGAAGCTTAACGTACATTTACGTACAGGCCAAGATGGCGTCGGTCGGTCACCCCCAACTGTACTTTCTTTGCCGGTGAGGGGATACTTGTGAACAGGGTGAGTCAAAAGAAAGTGACCCAAATTTATGATTTTTTCTTCTAAAAAAAGCAATCCATGGAATGCAGTTATTGAGCTGAGTGAGAATAACAGATTACACACAAGCAATAAAAATGAGATTATAAAAAAAGATAATAATACAGTAACCCCATATGGGCCCACTGTCGGCTGTGTATCACGTGGTTTGTATAGGGTCCAATGTTCAAGGAAACTATTACACAACTATGATCGTTACTCGGCTCCTTTTTACGGATAAAAATAAAAACAGTATTCCTGAACAGTGATAATGAATGGACAAAACAACTGTAGGCCTACTATATTGTGCATATTTTTGTGTTGGTTCATACGAAATAGGCCTATACGAAGTACTTTCATTGATGTCTTCGATATTCCCACCCGTATTCCAAATAAGCATGTGTCTTACTCTGATCTAGTAAGGCTACTGTTTGTTTAGATGAACATTACTGTTTAACCTGATCTGTATCCAAAATGGATGCTCAACCAGGCGATCAAACGCCCCAGCAACCCCAAGCAGAGGGACAACTTTCCGAGGAATCTAAGCAGACAACCCAGGCCGAAGGTCCACGGACTGACGCTGGCTGGGCTTGGGTGGTTCTATGCGGCGCCTTCGTGGTGTATTTCACCTCCATTGGTTTCGTGATGTCTCTTAGTGTGTATCTGCCGGTTTGGATGGATTATTGGGAGGCTGACGCGGCGACCACAAGCTTGGTTATATCCATCACTACACTATCGAGGGGAATTCTGAGTAAGTAGTGTCATCATCGAAAGGACTGAAGCTTCACAGTTGTTTATACCATTGTTTGCCTTTCATGCCTGTAGTTGGGTAGTCTAAGTATCACCCGTTCTTCACGGAGACTATCTCTGGTCGAACTTACTTACTTGGTACTTGGTGGGCTCTTCTCCTAAAGACTTCCACAAGGGAGTATAACTAGGAGGCCAGAACACTGGGGCAAACCCCTTCTCTTAGCGATAAGTGTTACTGGGTTCTTTTACGTGCGTTAGGCCTTATACAACACACGGGACCTCCGGTTTAACGTCCCATCCGAAGGACGAAGCAATAATGCTTAAGTGCCTTGCTTAGGCACAAGTGTCCGGGCCCGGGCTCGAACCCACGCCACTGTTGCTTCTGAAACGCCAGAGCATGAGTCCGGTGCTCTTAACCCGCTAGGCCATGACACTCCTTGTTGAACGTCTGACACAGGAATGCAAATTTATTCATAAATTTAATATACAGTAAATATTGATTGCTCTTTAGTTGAAAATTGAAAGTAACGTTAACGTTAAAAAAGTGCTTTTTTCCCCAATCCTCAACGAATTATCGCATAGGTCCCTTGTCAAGTGCACTTTGCACCAAGTTTGGACCCCGTGCAATGACACTAGTGGGCGGAGTTATCACAGCAGGAGGGATTGCCTTGATGTCAATGTCCCCATCCATCACTGTCCTGATTCTTTTCAGTTCAATACCTGGTAAGAGCTTTGTTTTGTATTTTCGTTTGTGCACATGATATACAATCGTCCATAGCCATGAACATTAATTAATTGCTGCATGTCAACTGTTGTAATGGGATATTTTGTTAGTCAATGGGGGCGCTGTAACGTCGCTTGGTACAAGAACGAGAGAAAAAAAATCCCGTTAATAAAGCAGCTTCGTACCTTTACTTAAATCTGCTAATTAACGATTTAAAACATATATTTTTTAAAAATTATTGTAGGAACATGTAACCTTACGTCAATAACCTTTGATACACGTCCGTTCCTATCCCAAGATGGCGTCTTTAAAGCGCCCTCTATTGTTCAAGAATGAGACGCATAGCCGTTCGCTCGTATCCCCCGCCCTGCGAACATAATGCGCGCAAATGCTATCCGAAAACTTTCTCATGGAAATGCATACATTCCATATAGGATGACACCTCCCTGGCACATAAGAAATACCAAAACTGCCTTGTCGAAAACTTCATTTGTTTTCATTGTAATAAAAACAAAATGTAGCATGTCTTATGCAGAGCAACCGATTCTCCGTTTTCCATAATGTTTGTCCATAATCAAGAAAAATGTCAAGAACACGAACACCAATGGCGTTTTCACAAAAGAAGATCATCGTGATTTCCTAAACAAAAACAAGAAAAGAAAGTAGCTTCTATTTCGTTCAAAGTACCTAGCGATAGCATGAATATCTGCCACAAAAACTAAATAGAAAGGGAACGTTGACAATTCTCAATTAGAAAGTTTTACATTTGTATCTTACGCTATCTGGTTACAACTCACTGAGTTCTTTTCATTGCAGACGGTTTTTAACCAATACATTGATGTGGAACAAGCCGGTCTGTTTGTCAAAGGCGTTAATAGGTATAACTGGATACACTGCCTGTACACATTCTTCTTTCTTGTTCTGGGAATAATCGTCTTCCTTTCGTTCTATACACTGTAGGCTTGGGAGTCAGCTTGGTGTATGTCTCCACAATGCAAGTGTTGGGTTTGTACTTCCACAAAAGGTACACTCTTGCTGTTGGAATAGCTATGGCGGGAATCAGCATAGGCCAACTGGCTTTTCCTCCATTGGTAACACTCTTTATTGATACGTATGGCTGGAAGGGATCCATCCTTATAACATCAGCAATCACTTTACACCTAGCCGCCGCGGGGGCACTCATGAGGCCAGTTACTCGCAAGAAGAGGCACAAGACAGGGACAGAGGAAGAGGCAGAAAAACCAAATGAGTCAGTCAGCAATGGTAACTCCTCAGGTGGAATCGATGAGGAGCAAAGTGATGACAAAGACGTTGCCGTCATTATAGCCGACACGGATGAACTCATCAACGACGACAATGCTTCCCCGACTGAAGACTTCACAGGGACTCTTGTAGCAGCGATTGAAGAGGATGGACTTGCTCAAGTAATGGATCCCGATTCAGTTATCTCTGAGAGTAAACCAACCACGTTCATTGGATATAAAAATGTGCGTTGGTCTCAGGTGAAGAACTACTTGCTTGAAGAATATGGTCTCAGACGTCTGATACACAACCGAAGGTTTATGCTGATGTTGGTTGCCTATTTCTTTCACGGTTTTGGAAATCTGAGTATCACTTATATCGTAGCTCGGGCGACCTCTGTAGGCATTGATCTTCAAAGATCAGCTCTTCTGCTGTCTCTGTTTGGTGTTGGAGGCTTGATAGGCCGCATCGGTCCCGGTTGGTTCATTGATAAGAAATACATCAGTGCCAATATGACCTACGTGTTGAGCTTAGCTGTGTACGGTGTTTCGACTGCTCTCATGCCAGCGTTTGTTGTCTTCGGGCCTCTGGCGGTCTTAGCCGTTGTGACGGGAGTAGCAGCGGGGTCATCAGGTTCTCTGTCAATGGTCGTCATTCGTTCCCTCGTAAAGCTTGGTGATGCTTCTGCAGCCCTAGGAATCATGCTGGTTTTCACTTCATGCGGGAAACTCACTGGAACCCTAGTTGGAGGTAAAATTCTGGTTCATACACTCTAAAAAGTCCTTGGTCAGATTGTCTCGGATTCCGGGTTCGATTTGGTCTAATACTTTTGTGGGTAAGAACTTACACATTTTGGGTCCTTTTTGAACTTTTTGGAAACCTTTGCAAAAGTGTCTTTGAACTAGGAACGTATCATTCGTTTTACCCTGAAAAGTAGAAGGCCAAATAGAACCCAGATTCGGGACAAAACTGATCAGGGTTTTTTCAGATAGTCCAGTGAGTACTTATACATCACAATTAATTGTGTCAGGAAAAAGCATTAACAGTTTTTAAAGCTCTGGTAGGTGCCTCTACATGTCACTTCATACGAAGACCCGATACTTTACGTGACTAACTTGAGATAAACATTCCTTAACGTAAGTTAGACGAGAGTTAAGCTCGAAAAGGTTGTCTTACTCTGACACAAATGAAGGTTTGTTTGCTTATAGTGACAAAGTGCAGTCTTAACAGGTCCATCACATGCACAAGACATCCGCTCTCAAGTCAAACGGCGGTCTATTTAAATCAATTTATGCCACGGTTCCTCCCCAAATGGGTTAGTAACTCGTTTTGATTGACATATGATTTTACTTGTAATTAACCTGTGATAGACTTCATTGTAACACTACTATATAGAGAGATCCTAAACTCATTTTAAAAATAAGTCGCAAATATCAGATTTGTAGGAAACAATTTTGATGAGCAATAGGCAAGCATAGTTTTAAGTTTGCCGAACAGGGAGTTGTAGCTGATCAATAACTGAAATTCCGATCGATGTTCAGTATGAAGGTTAATGTGGGAGGTATCTGTATCTATACCTGATTAACCCCTGTAGACTCTATAAGTATGCATTTCTATTGTTTTATTATTAGGTTTGATCTACGACAACACGAAAAGCTACAACGTTGCATTCTTCACAGGCGCGGCCATTTTACTGATGGCTTCCCTACTGGCAACCGTCGTGTACTTTCTCCAGAGGGTCCACACAAAACGACATCTACCTGTGGCCAGGTTTTGGGCGAAGCTACCGAGAAAAATGAAACTCAAGAATCTGTCTAATAAGTCGGCATCCTACGATGTCAGTTCGAAACAGGGCGGTTCACAAAATGGCGAATTAGGGGTGGTCAATCCTTTATACACTCTCACTGCGTCCGGGGTCCTGGAAAACAACGCTATTACAACAGACAGTGAAGGTGCGAAGGTACAAGCTGTGAACCCTTTATTTGAGTCTGTGGAAACTCCAAGTTCAGAGGAAACTACGACTGGGGTGTCGGCAACGGAGTGTGAACCATCTCCCGAGTCGTTACCGATGGGAGAATCATGCCCGGAGAGCCAGCCAAATGGGATGGATTGCCTCGCTGTCAACTCGGTAGCCATCTTCCCCAGCTCGACAACACCGATAGATGCCTCTGACTGTATCAATCAAGACATCAGGGACTCGGACACGTCGCCTGATGATTCCGAATCCGAACTGACTTGTTGCAGTGGGAGTAAGGACCCTGAAAGAGGATTCGAAAATCCCGCCTTTGGCGTCGAAACTACCGATGCGGTGTCACGTGACGACGACGAACTGACGACGGACACCAGTAAATATTGCAGACTTTGACACCGACCGCTAAATCGAAAATGCAGGTCCAGAAGGAGCCATATAAGAATCGTATTGTTCATGTGTAAGTGTTTTTTCCCATTAGCCGGGGCGTCACGACTATAACCATAGCTGATGACCCAATTGCACAGTATTACCATGCACAGTATTGTTTTAAACAGTTTATAGAAATCAAGTCGGGTTTGGAATATCCCACTGTGGTTCAGTTTCCTGCCTTTCTATGCATTATACCCTAATGCCCGTCGCACACGAGAGCTACATGCTGAGCAAAAAAGTCTTTGGAGGCCGTTTGCTCATCACGTAGCTCACAAAATATCACCGTACGTTGCGGTATTTTTTTGCCGAGTCTTCTGCCTCGCAAGGCCGTGAGGCAAGTATCTCCCCTGTTTGATTTTGTTCCCTTCTCGAGGCGAAAAACTCGCCGTGTGCGGTCAACCTGAGCTACGTGCTGAGCTAAACAAACAACTAGCCAATGAAAGCAAATAATCTGTTCACGTGATCTCAAGATGGGGACAAACGCCAGCAGGCTTTTAGAAGAAATTGCAAAACAATATCATGACATCACATGACTAGAGTATGTGCTTTCATTGGCTAATTAATCTTTTTAGCCCAGCACGTAGCTCAGGTTAAAAAATCAAACAGGATAGATATTTGCCTCACGGAAAACGCAGCAAAAATTGACCACACACGGTAATATTTTGTGAGCTACGTGCAGAGCAAACGGCTTCGAATGACTTTTTGCTCAGCACGTGGCTCTCAAGTGTAGCGGGCTCAATGGTACACATTTTTGCAGAGATACAGTAAAGTTTAACTAAAGCATTCTTAGCTGTTGAAAACAATGGTGCTTAGAGTCCGTGACGACAGGGATACGACTAAGGTATTCATGGCAAGCTGATGACCCATTTTTCATGATGCAACCGCAGTGAGAATGGTGAGTGCATATTATTTTAAACATACACGTACTACCTCACTACTTTCGGATTCCCTTTTTTCATACCCCCTGAACTTCGTAGTTCTCCCTTAAGGATTTCCATATCATCCCTTTAGCTTCAGCGTTATGTATTTTTATATGATTGAAAGCTCGAAAGGATGTATATATCAAAACGGAACTTAAGAATGAACATTTGAGACGCTATGGCTTCTAAATCCGTTAACAGTGACATGTCACCACAGTTTTGCCACAGTTTTAATTAGCACATAGGGCCTACAGCTAAAAACACAAACCGAGGTAAAATTCATAATTCAATTTATACCACATTCGTGCACAATTTTAATTCGAAACAAATAAATGAAATTGCTGATGTGTCATCTCGACTTTCTGTAGACCCCTTGTACAGTGCGCCCTCCCCGAGTGCATTTTTTGTTTTGTTATTTAAATTAAGTGACAAAGATAGTAAACAAAAGGCCTGCCCTCAGATGTGACGTCAGATGGAAGGGGTCTTTTCCTTTAAATGAAGGGTAGTCCGCTGCTGTTTTGACTAGCATTTGGCTAGAGGGCTCCCGCTAATTTCGAACCCTGATGGAAATATATTCCGGTGGATTGTTAATCTCATTTTGAAGGGTCAAATTTTTTTTAATCGCATGATTCGGCTGTACTGTTTGTGATGTTGAATATGATATCTGTTCACAAAGAACACATTTGAACATCGTCGGTAATGACCCGCAAATAGTAAAAAGAAAAAAAAACACATTGCACTATGAAGGGTGTCGTCCCGTATCGAGATCTTGGATGTACCAGATTCCTGGTGCAATCACACACACAAAACACCATACCTTCATTAGCATGGTTTGAAAATTGTCGAATAATTTTTTTCTAATCAGACATCATATTATAATTGTCGGTTTAACTTTAACATGTGTTAAGTGAAGGGCACAATTCCACTACTAAATTTAAATTTACTTTAAGCTTAAGCTACAGCCTTGTCTTTCTCACATGAAATAAGCACCACACATTATTATTATTATTACGGTGGATTGTTAATCTCACTTTGAAGGGTACCAAATGTCAGGGTTTTTTTAATCGCTCTATTCGGCTGTACTTTTTGTGATGTTGATGAAGATAGTTTTTTATAAAGACCATCAAAAATAACCAAGACATTTTCCCAATTTTTATTGGTCGAGAGCCCGTCACGTATACCTGGTCTTAAACGGTTGATAAAGACCGGCTGGCCGATCTTAAACACTTTTCCAGTGTCACATGAAATTTGGACTACCGTTTAATTGGTTGATCGCTCACAATGCACACGCATGCGCAACAATGCCAGTGAGTCAGCATTTCAACATAAGAAATTGTTTACGACATGGACACTACCATAATAAAGCTACAGGGGTGTTTCGAAAAACTTGAAGTAAAATTGTTGAAACAAATCGTTGGAAATTTGTAATTTTTGACTTGTTTTGACTTTTGGACTAATTTTTTTTTTGCCAAAAAGATATTTATAAATTGGAATGGATATATGCGTGGCCGGTATTAAACACTCTGTTTAATTACCCGAGCCGAAGTCTTACAGAGTGTTTAAAACCGGTCAAGCACACATCTATTCACACTTAGTACCTGCAAATTGTATAAAGAACACTTCTGATAATATTCGTTTATGACCCGCTGATAAAAAAATAAACAATTAGAATTGGTCACGGAACCCCAATATAGGCCCACCGTCGGTTATGTATCATGTGGCTTGTAATCGCAGGGTCCAATGTTTGAAGGTCGCGTATTTCACAACTATGAACGTTACTCAGCTAGTTTTTTACGGATAAAAATAAAAACAGTATTCTTGAACGGTGCTATTGAAGTAAAACACATACCCTGGACAAAACACCTGTAGGCCTACTATGTTGTGTTTATATTTTGTGTTGGTTTATACAATAATTATGAAGTCTTACACGGATGTCTCTGATATTCCTACCTGCAATCCAAACATTGATGTCTTACTCTGACTACTAAAACTGTTATTTGGATGAACGTTACTTTAAACATTGTTTAACCTGATCTGTACCCAAAATGGATGCTCAACAAGGCGATCAAACGCCCCAGCAACCCCAGGCAGAGGGACAAAGTACCGAGGAATCTAAGCAGACTGCCCAGGCCAAAGGTCCACGGACTGACGCTGGCTGGGCTTGGGTAGTTCTATTTGGTGCCTTCATGGTGTATTTCACCGCGATTGGTTTCACCGCGTCGCTTAGTGTGTATCTGCCCGTTTGGATGGATTATTGGGAGGCTGACGCGGCGACCACGAGCTTGGTCCTGTCCATCGGTGTACTATGGAGGGGACTTACGAGTAAGTGTTATTCCATACACCCCCCCCCCCCTTTCCCGCATGATAGTTCCATAGCAAAGGGAGGCCGTCGCCGAAAGGTTTATCACCACTCTCCACAAAAATCGAGATCTAGGCTATGCTACCAGATTCCTGGTGCAATCTACAAGTGTGAAACAGTTAATATGAAGCCTCAATTTGGGTAGAAATGGTGAGATGAAGCCAATGGATGTTAGACCAGGGCTAGTGTTGCCCGAACAGTGGGTTGAGCAAGGTTACACATGAGAATATAGCGGCATACCCTCCCCCCCCCCCCATCCCCTGTACGAGACTGTTGCCCCTTCCCCCACTCAGAATTTGGGGAATTTCCAAGGCAAAATCGAGCTTGTTTATTGTTAAAAATCCATTGAGTGTCCCGTCCTGCAAATTGGACCCATTGACGTCACAGTTTGCGGGTAACCCCCATGCACCCCCACCCTCGATCCACCACCTCTCCCCATCCCACCGAAAAAAAGTTTCCATCACACTTCATATTAACCAATCCGAAGACGCTATTGATGCTTTCACGTATGCCTCCTCAAACAGTGAAAGCAGTGCACAATTTCTCCATTGAAGGGGGCCTGGCGATCACATGCCCGGATTCGTGCATACTTGTCACTTCCTCAGAAGTCGTACTATGAAATTTTTGAAAAATGGGCTTTATACAATTTATTTTGGGTTAATTTAGTGTGTATGCGGTTTAATTTACGTTCATAATTACCTGAGACATGACAGTTCACCCCTTCCTATTGGTCAAGAGCCCGTCACGTGGGTGTTTTAAACTATACCGATATAAACACTGCTGCGTTCTGCGCCACATCGTGCCACATTGCTCCACATTGCTCCAAATGATGAGTTTTTAGGACGTATGCGCGAGAGGAACATACCATACCTGATGGGTGTTTCACAAGACCTGAAGTAAAATTGTTGTACAAAATCGTAACCATTACTAACACATTGTCGTAAAAGTTGGCATTTGAAAATTTCTATGCAAAACCCCCTACACCGGGGGTTTGTGTAGAAAAAATCAGACGGTTATTTATTACTCCCCGTCACGTTCAGTTAACTTCGGCAGCGACCGCAAGCCCCATTTGAAAGAAAAAGTTAAGACCGGATCAAGGTACCAACTTTTGCGACAACGTGCTGGTAATGTTTGCTAAAAAAAAAAAGGTAAACCCCACAATTTTAGATTTTTCATAAAAAGCTGATTTTGCCCGATTTTCCTAAAAAAAACAAGGTTAAGCCCTTACAATCTGAAATTTTCCAGAAACATATGATTATGCCCTATTTTGCAAAAAAGCAAGGTTAACCCCTTACATCTAATTTTTTTCAGAAAATTCTCATTTTGCCCGATTTTGCAAAAACAACAAGGTTAACCCCTTACATCTAATTTTTTTTCAGAAAATTCTCATTTTGCCCGATTTTGCAAAACAACAAGGTTAACCCCTTACTCATTAACATTTAATTTTGCCAAATTTTGCTAAAAAGCAAGGTTAACACCTTATATCTGAAATTTTTCAGAAACATCTGATTTTGCCCATTTTGCTAAAAAAGCAAGGTTAACCCCTTACAATTTTAGATTTTGGATACAAATCTGGTTTTGCCCAATTTCGCTATAAAAGCAAGGTTAACCCCTTACATCTGGAATTTTTCAGAAAAATCTGATTTTGCCCAATTTTGCTAAAAAAGCAAGGTAAACCCCTAATAATTTTAGATTTTTGATTAAAATCTGATTTTGCCCAATTTTGCTAAAAAAGCAAGGTTAACCCCTTACATCTGGAATTTTTCAGAAACATCTGATTTTGCCCAATTTTGCTAAAAAAGCAAGGTTAACCCCTTACATCTGGAATTTTTCAGAAACATCTGATTTTGCCCAATTTCGCTAAGAAAGCAATGTTAACCCCTTACAATTTTAGATTTTTGATAAAAATCTGATTTTGCCCAATTTTCTAAAAAAGCAAGGTTAACCCCTTACAATTTTAGATTGTTGATAAAAATCTGATTTTGCCCAATTTTGCTAAAAAAACAAGGTTAACCCCTTACATCTGGAATTTTTCAGAAAAATCTGATTTTGCCCAATTTTGCTTAGAAAGCAAGGTTAACCCCTTACCATTTAAGATTTTTGATAAAAATCGGATTTTGCCCAATTTTGTTAAAACAGCAAGGTTAACCCCTTACATCTGGAATTTTTGATAAAAATCTGATTTTGCCCAATTTTGTTAAAACAGCAAGGTTAACCCCTTACATTTGGAATTTTTCAGAAAAATCTGATTTTGCCCAATTTTGCTAAGAAAGCAAGGTTAACCCCTTACCATTTAAGTTTTTTGATAAGAATCTGATATTGACCAATTTTGTTCAAACAGCAAGTTAACCCCTTACATTCTGAAATTTTTCAGAAACATCTGATTTTGCCCATTTTGCTAAAAAAGCAAGGTTAACCCCTTACAATTTTAGATTTTGGATAAAAATCTGGTTTTGCCCAATTTCGCTAAAAAAGTAAGGTTAACCCCTTACACCTGGAATTTTTCAGAAAAATCTGATTTTGCCCAATTTTGCTAAAAAAGCAAGGTAAACCCCTAATAATTTTAGATTTTTGATTAAAATCTAATTTTGCCCAATTTTGCTAAAAAAGCAACGTTAACCCCTTACATCTGGAATTTTTCAGAAAAATCTGATTGTGCCCAATTTTGCTAAAAAGCAAGGTAAACCCCTTACATCTGGAATTTTTCAGAAAAATCTGATTTTGCCCAATTTTGCTAAAAAAGCAAGGTTAACCCCTTACATCTGGAATTTTTGATAAAAATCTGATTTTGCCCAGTTTTGCTAAGAAAACAAGATTAACCCCTTGCCATTTAAGATTTTTGATAAAAATCTGATTTTGCCCAATTTTGTTAAAACATCAAGGTTAACCCCTTACATGTGGAATTTTTCAGAAAAATCTGATTTTGCCCAATTTTCCTAAAAAAGCAAGAGTTAACCCCTTTCCATTTAAGATTTTTGATAAAAATCTGATTTTGCCCAATTTTGTTAAAACAGCAAGGTTAACCCCTTACATTTGGAATTTTTCAGAAAAATCTGATTTTGCCCAATTTTGCTAAGAAAGCAATGTTAACCCCTTACATCTGAAATTTTTGATAAAAATCTGATTTTGCCCAATTTTGCTAAGAAAGCAAGGTTAACCCCTTACCATTTAAGATTTTTGATAAAAATCTGATTTTGCCCAATTTTGTTAAAACAGCAAGGTTAACCCCTTACATTTGGAATTTTTCAGAAAAATCTGATTTTGCCCAATTTTGCTAAGAAAGCAAGGTTAACCCCTTACCATTTAAGATTTTTGATAAAAATCTGATTTTGCCCAATTTTGTTAAAACATCAAGGTTAACCCCTTACATTTGGAATTTTTCAGAAACATCTGATTTTGCCCAATTTTGCTAAGAAAGCAAGGTTAACCCCTTACCATTTCAGATTTTTGATAAAAATCTGATTTTGCCCTATTTTGCAAAAAAGCAAGGTTAACCCCTTACATCTAATTTTTTTCAGAAAATTCTCATTTTGCCCGATTTTGCAAAAACAACAAGGTTAACCCCTTACATCTAATTTTTTTTCAGAAAATTCTCATTTTGCCCGATTTTGCAAAACAACAAGGTTAACCCCTTACTCATTAACATTTAATTTTGCCAAATTTTGTGTAAAAAGCAAGGTTAACACCTTATATCTGAAATTTTTCAGAAACATCTGATTTTGCCCATTTTGCTAAAAAAGCAAGGTTAACCCCTTTCAATTTTAGATTTTGGATACAAATCTGGTTTTGCCCAATTTCGCTAAAAAAGCAAGGTTAACCCCTTACATCTGGAATTTTTCAGAAAAATCTGATTTTGCCCAATTTTGCTAAAAAAGCAAGGTAAACACCTAATAATTTTAGATTTTTGATTAAAATCTGATTTTGCCCAATTTTGCTAAAAAAACAAGGTTAACCCCTTACATCTGGAATTTTTCAGAAACATCTGATTTTGCCCAATTTTGCTAAAAAAGCAATGTTAACCCCTTACCATTTAAGATTTTTGATAAAAATCTGATTTTGCCCAATTTTGTTAAAAACAGCAGGGTTAACCCCTTACATCTGGAATTTTTCAGAAAAATCTGATTTTGGCCAATTTTGCTAAAAAAGCAAGGTAAACCCCTAATAATTTTAGATTTTTGATTAAAATCTAATTTTGCCCAATTTTGCTAAAAAAGCAACGTTAACCCCTTACATCTGGAATTTTTCAGAAAAATCTGATTGTGCCCAATTTTGCTAAAAAGCAAGGTTAACCCCTTACAATTTTAGATTTTTGATAAAAATCTGATTTTGCCCAATTTTGCTAAAAAAGCAAGGTTAACCCCTAACAATTTAAGATTTTTGATAAAAATCTGATTTTGCCCAATTTTGCTAAAACAGCAAGGTTACCCCCTAACAATTTTAGATTTTTGATAAAAATCTGATTTTGCCCAATTTTGTTAAATAGCAAGGTTTACCCCTTACATCTGAAATTTTTCAGAAAAATCTGATTTTGCCCAATTATGCTAAAAAAGAGAGGGTTAACCCCTTACAAGTTTAGATTTTGGATAAAAATCTGATTTTGCCCAATTTTGTTAAAACAGCAAGGTTAACCCCTTACATCTGGAATTTTTCAGAAAAATCTGATTTTGCCCAATTTTGTAAAAATAGCAAGGTTAACCCCTTACAATTTTCGATTTTTGATAAAAATCTGATTTTGCCCAATTTTGTTAAAACAGCAAGGTTAACCCCTTACATCTGGAATTTTTCAGAAAAATCTGATTTTGCCCAATTTTGCAAAAATAGCAAGGTTAACCCCTTACAATTTTCGATTTTTGATAAAAATCTGATTTTGCCCAATTTTGTTAAAACAGCAAGGTTAACCCCTTACATCTGGAATTTTCAGAAAAATCTGATTTTGCAAAATTTTGCTAAAAAAGCAAGGTTAACCCCTTACAATTTTAGAGTTTTGATAAAAATCTGATTTTGCCCAATTTTGTTAAAACAGCAAGGTTAACCCCTTACATCTGGTATTTTTCAGCAACATCTGATTTTGCCCAATTTCGCTAAGAAAGCAAGGTTAACCCCTTACAATTTTAGATTTTTGATAAAAATCTGATTTTGCCCAATTTTCCTAAAAAAGCAAGAGTTAACCCCTTACAATTTTAGATTGTTGATAAAAATCTGATTTTGCCCAATTTTGCTAAAAAAGCAAGGTAAACCCCTAATAATTTTAGATTTTTGATTAAAATCTAATTTTGCCCAATTTTGCTAAAAAAGCAACGTTAACCCCTTACATCTGGAATTTTTCAGAAAAATCTGATTTTGCCCAATTTTGCTAAAAAGCAAGGTAAACCCCTTACATCTGGAATTTTTCAGAAAAATCTGATTTTGCCCAATTTTGCTAAAAAAGCAAGGTTAACCCCTTACATCTGGAATTTTTGATAAAAATCTGATTTTGCCCAGTTTTGCTAAGAAAACAAGATTAACCCCTTGCCATTTAAGATTTTTGATAAAAATCTGATTTTGCCCAATTTTGTTAAAACATCAAGGTTAACCCCTTACATTTGGAATTTTTCAGAAAAATCTGATTTTGCCCAATTTTCCTAAAAAAGCAAGAGTTAACCCCTTTCCATTTAAGATTTTTGATAAAAATCTGATTTTGCCCAATTTTGTTAAAACAGCAAGGTTAACCCCTTACATCTGAAATTTTTGATAAAAATCTGATTTTGCCCAATTTTGCTAAGAAAGCAAGGTTAACCCCTTACCATTTAAGATTTTTGATAAAAATCTGATTTTGCCCAATTTTGTTAAAACAGCAAGGTTAACCCCTTACCATTTAAGATTTTTGATAAAAATCTGATTTTGCCCAATTTTGTTAAAACATCAAGGTTAACCCCTTACATTTGGAATTTTTCAGAAAAATCTGATTTTGCCCAATTTTGCTAAGAAAGCAAGGTTAACCCCTTACCATTTCAGATTTTTGATAAAAATCTGATTTTGCCCTATTTTGCAAAAAAGCAAGGTTAACCCCTTACATCTAATTTTTTTCAGAAAATTCTCATTTTGCCCGATTTTGCAAAAACAACAAGGTTAACCCCTTACATCTAATTTTTTTTCAGAAAATTCTCATTTTGCCCGATTTTGCAAAACAACAAGGTTAACCCCTTACTCATTAACATTTAATTTTGCCAAATTTTGTGTAAAAAGCAAGGTTAACACCTTATATCTGAAATTTTTCAGAAACATCTGATTTTGCCCATTTTGCTAAAAAAGCAAGGTTAACCCCTTACAATTTTAGATTTTGGATACAAATCTGGTTTTGCCCAATTTCGCTAAAAAAGCAAGGTTAACCCCTTACATCTGGAATTTTTCAGAAAAATCTGATTTTGCCCAATTTTGCTAAAAAAGCAAGGTAAACACCTAATAATTTTAGATTTTTGATTAAAATCTGATTTTGCCCAATTTTGCTAAAAAAACAAGGTTAACCCCTTACATCTGGAATTTTTCAGAAACATCTGATTTTGCCCAATTTTGCTAAAAAAGCAATGTTAACCCCTTACCATTTAAGATTTTTGATAAAAATCTGATTTTGCCCAATTTTGTTAAAAACAGCAGGGTTAACCCCTTACATCTGGAATTTTTCAGAAAAATCTGATTTTGGCCAATTTTGCTAAGAAAGCAAGGTTAACCCCTTACCATTTAAGATTTTTGATAAAAATCTGATTTTGCCCAATTTTGCTAAAAAAAACAACATTAACCCCTTACATCTGGAATTTTTCAGAAAAATCTGATTTTGCCCAATTTTCTAAAAAAGCAAGGTTAACCCCTTACAATTTTAGATTTTTGATAAAAATCTGATTTTGCCCAATTTTGCTAAAAAAGCAAGGTTAACCCCTAACAATTTAAGATTTTTGATAAAAATCTGATTTTGCCCAATTTTGCTAAAACAGCAAGGTTACCCCCTAACAATTTTAGATTTTTGATAAAGATCTGATTTTGCCCAATTTTGTTAAAAAAGCAAGGTTTACCCCTTACATCTGAAATTTTTCAGAAAAATCTGATTTTGCCCAATTATGCTAAAAAAGAGAGGGTTAACCCCTTACAATTTTAGATTTTGGATAAAAATCTGATTTTGCCCAATTTTGTTAAAACAGCAAGGTTAACCCCTTACATCTGGAATTTTTCAGAAAAATCTGATTTTGCCCAATTTTGTAAAAATAGCAAGGTTAACCCCTTACAATTTTCGATTTTTGATAAAAATCTGATTTTGTCCAATTTTGTTAAAACAGCAAGGTTAACCCCTTACATCTGGAATTTTTCAGAAAAATCTGATTTTGCCCAATTTTGCAAAAATAGCAAGGTTAACCCCTTACAATTTTCGATTTTTGATAAAAATCTGATTTTGCCCAATTTTGTTAAAACAGCAAGGTTAACCCCTTACATCTGGAATTTTCAGAAAAATCTGATTTTGCAAAATTTTGCTAAAAAAGCAAGGTTAACCCCTTACAATTTTAGAGTTTTGATAAAAATCTGATTTTGCCCAATTTTGTTAAAACAGCAAGGTTAACCCCTTACATCTGGTATTTTTCAGCAACATCTGATTTTGCCCAATTTCGCTAAGAAAGCAAGGTTAACCCCTTACAATTTTAGATTTTTGATAAAAATCTGATTTTGCCCAATTTTCCTAAAAAAGCAAGAGTTAACCCCTTACAATTTTAGATTGTTGATAAAAATCTGATTTTGCCCAATTTTGCTAAAAAAGCAAGGTAAACCCCTAATAATTTTAGATTTTTGATTAAAATCTAATTTTGCCCAATTTTGCTAAAAAAGCAACGTTAACCCCTTACATCTGGAATTTTTCAGAAAAATCTGATTTTGCCCAATTTTGCTAAAAAGCAAGGTAAACCCCTTACATCTGGAATTTTTCAGAAAAATCTGATTTTGCCCAATTTTGCTAAAAAAGCAAGGTTAACCCCTTACATCTGGAATTTTTGATAAAAATCTGATTTTGCCCAGTTTTGCTAAGAAAACAAGATTAACCCCTTGCCATTTAAGATTTTTGATAAAAATCTGATTTTGCCCAATTTTGTTAAAACATCAAGGTTAACCCCTTACATTTGGAATTTTTCAGAAAAATCTGATTTTGCCCAATTTTCCTAAAAAAGCAAGAGTTAACCCCTTTCCATTTAAGATTTTTGATAAAAATCTGATTTTGCCCAATTTTGTTAAAACAGCAAGGTTAACCCCTTACATCTGAATTTTTTGATAAAAATCTGATTTTGCCCAATTTTGCTAAGAAAGCAAGGTTAACCCCTTACCATTTAAGATTTTTGATAAAAATCTGATTTTGCCGAATTTTGTTAAAACAGCAAGGTTAACCCCTTACATTTGGAATTTTTCAGAAAAATCTGATTTTGCCCAATTTTGCTAAGAAAGCAAGGTTAACCCCTTACCATTTTAGATTTTTGATAAAAATCTGATTTTGCCCAATTTTGTTAAAACATCAAGGTTAACCCCTTACATTTGGAATTTTTCAGAAAAATCTGATTTTGCCCAATTTTGCTAAGAAAGCAAGGTTAACCCCTTACCATTTAAGATTTTTGATAAAAATCTGATTTTGCCCTATTTTGCAAAAAAGCAAGGTTAACCCCTTACATCTAATTTTTTTCAGAAAATTCTCATTTTGCCCGATTTTGCAAAAACAACAAGGTTAACCCCTTACATCTAATTTTTTTTCAGAAAATTCTCATTTTGCCCGATTTTGCAAAACAACAAGGTTAACCCCTTACTCATTAACATTTAATTTTGCCAAATTTTGTGTAAAAAGCAAGGTTAACACCTTATATCTGAAATTTTTCAGAAACATCTGATTTTGCCCGTTTTGCTAAAAAAGCAAGGTTAACCCCTTACAATTTTAGATTTTGGATACAAATCTGGTTTTGCCCAATTTCGCTAAAAAAGCAAGGTTAACCCCTTACATCTGGAATTTTTCAGAAAAATCTGATTTTGCCCAATTTTGCTAAAAAAGCAAGGTAAACACCTAATAATTTTAGATTTTTGATTAAAATCTGATTTTGCCCAATTTTGCTAAAAAAACAAGGTTAACCCCTTACATCTGGAATTTTTCAGAAACATCTGATTTTGCCCAATTTTGCTAAAAAAGCAATGTTAACCCCTTACCATTTAAGATTTTTGATAAAAATCTGATTTTGCCCAATTTTGTTAAAAACAGCAGGGTTAACCCCTTACATCTGGAATTTTTCAGAAAAATCTGATTTTGGCCAATTTTGCTAAGAAAGCAAGGTTAACCCCTTACCATTTAAGATTTTTGATAAAAATCTGATTTTGCCCAATTTTGCTAAAAAAAACAACATTAACCCCTTACATCTGGAATTTTTCAGAAAAATCTGATTTTGCCCAATTTTCTAAAAAAGCAAGGTTAACCCCTTACAATTTTAGATTTTTGATAAAAATCTGATTTTGCCCAATTTTGCTAAAAAAGCAAGGTTAACCCCTAACAATTTAAGATTGTTGATAAAAATCTGATTTTGCCCAATTTTGCTAAAACAGCAAGGTTACCCCCTAACAATTTTAGATTTTTGATAAAGATCTGATTTTGCCCAATTTTGTTAAAAAAGCAAGGTTTACCCCTTACATCTGAAATTTTTCAGAAAAATCTGATTTTGCCCAATTATGCTAAAAAAGAGAGGGTTAACCCCTTACAATTTTAAATTTTGGATAAAAATCTGATTTTGCCCAATTTTGTTAAAACAGCAAGGTTAACCCCTTACATCTGGAATTTTTCAGAAAAATCTGATTTTGCCCAATTTTGTAAAAATAGCAAGGTTAACCCCTTACAATTTTCGATTTTTGATAAAAATCTGATTTTGTCCAATTTTGTTAAAACAGCAAGGTTAACCCCTTACATCTGGAATTTTTCAGAAAAATCTGATTTTGCCCAATTTTGCAAAAATAGCAAGGTTAACCCCTTACAATTTTCGATTTTTGATAAAAATCTGATTTTGCCCAATTTTGTTAAAACAGCAAGGTTAACCCCTTACATCTGGAATTTTCAGAAAAATCTGATTTTGCCAAATTTTGCTAAAAAAGCAAGGTTAACCCCTTACAATTTTAGAGTTTTGATAAAAATTTGATTTTGCCCAATTTTGTTAAAACAGCAAGGTTAACCCCTTACATCTGGTATTTTTCAGCAACATCTGATTTTGCCCAATTTCGCTAAGAAAGCAAGGTTAACCCCTTACAATTTTAGATTTTTGATAAAAATCTGATTTTGCCCAATTTTCCTAAAAAAGCAAGAGTTAACCCCTTACAATTTTAGATTGTTGATAAAAATCTGATTTTGCCCAATTTTGCTAAAACAGCAAGGTTAACCCCTTACAATTTAAGATTGTTGATAAAAATCTGATTTTGCCCAATTTTGCAACAAAAGCAAGGTTAACCCCTTACAATTTTAGATTGTTGATAAAAATCTGATTTTGCCAAATCTTGCTAAAAAAGCAAGGTTAACCCCTTACAATTTTAGATTTTTGATAAAAATCTGATTTTGCCCAATTTTCTAAAAAAGCAAGATTCACCTCTTACAATTTTATATTTTTGATAAAAATCTGATTTTGCCTAATTTTGCTAAAAAAGCAAGGGTTAACCCCTTACAATTTTAGATTTTGGATAAAAATCTGATTTTGCCCAATTTTGCTAAAAAAACAAGGTTAACCCCTTACATCTGGAATTTTTCAGAAAAATCTGATTTTGCCCAATTTTGCTAAAAAAGCAAGGTTAACCCCTTACAATTTAAGATTGTTGATAAAAATCTGATTTTGCCCAATTTTGCAACAAAAGCAAGGTTAACCCCTTACAATTTTAGATTGTTGATAAAAATCTGATTTTGCCCAATTTTGTTAAAACAGCAAGGTTAACCCTTACATCTGGAATTTTTCAGAAACATTTGATTTTGCCCAATTTCGCTAAAAAAAAGCAAGGTTAACCCCTTACAATTTTAGATTTTTGATAAAAATCTGATTTTGCCCAATTTTAAAAAAAAACAAGGTTAACCCTTTACAATTTTAGATTTTTGATAAAAATCAGATTTTGCCCAATTTTAGTTAAAGGGGCAAGGTTAACCCCTTACAATTTTAGATTTTTTATCTGATTTTGCCCAATTTTGCTTAAAATGCAAGGTAAACCCCTTACAATTTGAGGTTTTTCATAAAAATCTGATATTGCCCAGTTTTGCTAAAAATGCAAGGTAAACCCCTTACAATCTGCAATTTTCCAGAAACATCTCATTTTGCCCAATTTTACTAAAAAAGCAAGGTTAATCCCTTACATCTGAATTTTTTTGAGAAACATCTGATTTTGCCCAATTTTGCTGAAATATGCAAGATTCACCCCTTTCATCTGAAATTTTTCAGATACATCTGATTTTGCCAAATTTTGCTAAAAATGCAAGGTTAAACCCTTACAATTTGAAATTTTTCATTAACGTCTAATTTTGCCCAATTTTACTAAAAAAGCAAGGTTAATCCCTCATATCTGAAATTTTTCATAAACATCAGGTTTTTTTTCAAATTTTGCTAAAATATGCACGGTTCACCCCTTACAATTTGAAATTTTTTATTAACATCTAATTTTGCCGCATTTTACTAAAAAGCAAGGTCAATCCCTCACATCTGAAATTTTTCAGACACATCTGATTTTGCCAAATTTTGCTAAAATATGCAAGGTTTACCCCTTACAATTTGAAATTTTTCAGAAACATCTCATTTATGAAAGGTATTTATGAATGGAAATACATACCGTATGTTCTTGTCCGACGTTAAACTGGCTAGGGGCCTGGACGCCTAGCCGGTTTTAGCGAACTTGTTTAAAACTGGCCAAGCAAGTATTCATTCCATTATTTTAAAGTAATCAAAAGTCATAATGTTAACGTGGAAAGGTGTTTTTGTCTGTCTTCCTAACGCTACACTTCCTATAGGCCCCGTAGCAAGTGCACTTTGCACCAAGTTTGGACCCCGCACAATGACACTAGTGGGCGGAGTTATCACAGCAGGAGGGGCAGCCTTAATGTCACTGTCCCCATCCATCACAATCCTGATTCTGGTCAATTTCATACCTGGTAAGAGCTTTGTTTTGTTTTGTCTTGTATGAACATTCTAGAAAAACGTCCATGAACATGAAGAGTTTACAGTGTAGTATATACAGTGTACATACAGTATTAATACTGATATACAGTGTTTACGCGTCGGTGAAGGGCAAAACCTAATATTGATTGAACACAAAGGGAACTTCTAACATTTAAGATTAGAAATTTTAACGTCTGAACTATTTGCATTGCAGACCATCTTTGTTTTAGCTTTCAGGTATACGTATACAAACATTGAAACAAGTTGATCTATTTGTCAATGACATTAATCGGCATAACTAGATACACTAGTAGTAGGTGAGGGGCAAATCATGCCCCGTTTTGGATCAAGTTGTGGATCTGTGAGGGAGTTTGTGGTTCAAGTTGTGGATCTGTGAGGGAGTTTGTGGATAAAGTTGAGGATCTGTGTGGGAGTTTGTAGATCAAATTGAGGGTCTGGAGTGAGGATCACAGGCCGTGATATGAAGTGACTGAAATCGGAAGGATTTTCGCATGCGCAGGAGATTATATTTATAACTTGAGAAACCAATTTTCGGGCATATTGCGCGTGCGCAAGGAGATAGGATTGGTCGGGGATAATAATTTGGGGTATTAAAGGTTGAAAGATTTATTCTAAGCGTTAAAAGAGGTGAACAACCCTAATAAAATCAATCAGGACAGTTCATATGTCCTTCAACTGGAACAACGCAATACTCATAATTATTTTTTTCAACCAGACAATGTAAACAAGGTTAACACATACATATTGAATCACTCCAGATCCTACTTCTTACACTGCCGATACACACTCTTCCTTTTGTTCTGAGAATGTCATCTCCTAAACTTCAGTATAACCGACCGGCATTACAGAATATTTATTAGTTTTGGGGATTTTCCTTTTGTTTTATCTAGGCTTGGGTGTCAGCTTGGTGTTTATCTCCGCAATGCAAATGCTGAGTTTGTACTTCAACAAAAGGTACACTCTTGCTGTTGGAATAGCTTTGGCCGGAATCAGCTCAGGCCAACTGGCTTTCCCCCCATTGATCACACTCTTTATTGATACGTATGGCTGGAAGGGATCCATCCTTATAACAGCGGCAATCACTTTACACATATCTGCCGCGGGGGCACTCATGAGGCCAGTTACTCGCAAGAAGAGGCAAAAGACAGGGACAGAGGAGAAGGCAGAAAAACCAAAGGAGTCTGTCACGAAGGAAAACGATTTGCAACCGGGTGACCAGGTAGACATCGGAGATAATGCAGTCACTGTTGCTAACAGCAATGGTAACTCCTCTGGTGGAATGGATGAGGAGCAAAGTGATGACAAAGACGTTGCCGTCATTATAGCCGACACGGATGAACTCATCAACGATGGCAATGCTCCCCCGATCGAAGATTACACAGGCACTCTAGTTGCAGCAATCGAAGAGGATGGACTTGCTCAAGTAATGGATCCCGATTCAGTTATCTCTGAGAATAAAACAATCACGTTCATTGGATACATAAATCTGCGTTGGTCTCAGGTGAAGCACTTCTTGCTTGAAGAATATGGTCTCAGACGTCTGATACACAACCGAAGGTTTATGCTGATGTTGGTTGCGTATTTCTTTCACGGTTTTGGAAAGCTGAGCATCATTTATATCGTAGCTCGAGCGACCTCTGTCGGTATTGATCTTCACAGGTCCGCTCTTCTGCTGTCTCTGTTTGGTGTTGGAGGCTTGATAGGCCGCGTCGGTCCCGGCTGGTTCATTGATAAGAAATACATCAGTGCCAATATGGCCTATGTATTGGGCTTAGCCGTGTTCTGTGTAACTGTTGCTCTCATGCCCGCGTTTGTCGTCTTCGGGCCTCTGGCAGTCTTAGCCGTTGTGATGGGAGTAGCAGCGGGGACATCAGGTTCTCTGTCACTGGTCGTCATTCGTTCCCTAGTGCAACCTTCTGATGCTTCTGCGGCCCTAGGAGTCATGCTGGTTTTCACTGCAAGTGGGAACCTCACTGGAACCCTAGTTGCAGGTAAAATTCTGGTTCATACACTCTAAAAAGACCTTGGTCAGATTGTCTCGGATTACGGGGTTTTATTTGGCCTAATATCTTTCAGGAACAAAACTGATACTTTTTTGGGTCATTTTGACCTAAAAACCTTGTCAAAAGTTTACACTAAAAAGAAGAAGGCCTAATAGAGCCCAGATTCGGGACAAAACTGATCAGGGTATTTTATTTTTTAGAGTGTACACATAATGAGAGTCATGTGAGTATCACATAAACATTTTCTGTCGCGAACGTTTAAGTATTTTAGGTTTCTGATTTTTAACAATCATTTCTATGTCGTTTCTCAATTTAAAACTTAAAAGGATACAATTTAAAACCTCCTTGCTTTAACGTGTTTTCTTCTCATAAACTTTAGACCCAAGAACAATCAGTAACAATGTTCCGGTCACTCAGTAAAATTGAAAACATGGGTCCTTGAAGAAAATATATCTTCATACGAAGTCCAGATAGTACCCTAACTGGGATAAGAAAAAAGCCGAAAAAATTAAGACGAGAGATAAATTCGAGTAAGTTGTCTTCCACTGCACAGTGACAGAAAACATAAGCTGTCTTTAACTTTAAGTGCCAAAGTGCAGTCATTACAAGTAAATCACAAGTCATTCCCTCCCAAGTCAAAATGACAAACTATTCAAGTAAAATGATGTGTCATGGTTCATCCCCTTTCGTTTGTGAATGATGTTTGCCTTGTGTTTTTACACATATTTGACCAAGGATGGATTTTATTACAACTTTTATTATTATTTGTAAGTTGTAAGTTGCAAATCAGACTTGTGGCATAACATTTTGAGCAGCAATGGGCGACACAATTTCAAATTAAGAGTTTTACGTTGGCTGTTAGTTAGCAGACCGTCTACTGAATTTCTGATGGATTAGACTGAGCAGGATCATGTAGAAGATATCTGTATCTTTCAAAATTAACCAGTATATATATGGACATGTTATGTATTTCTTTCGTTTTATTATTAGGTTTGATCTACGACAACACGAAAAGCTACAACGTTGCATTCTTCACAGGCGCGGCCGTTTTACTGATGGCTACACTACTGGCAACCGTTGTGTACTTTCTGCAGAGGGCCCACACCAAACGACATCTACCTTTGGCCAGGTTTTGGGCAAAGCTCCCGAGAAAAATGAACCTCAAGAATATGTCTAAGTCGGCATCCTACGAGGTCAATGCGAAACTGGGCGATTCACTAAATTGCGAAGTAGGGGTGGTCAATCCCTTATACACTCTTACTGCGTCCGGGGTCCTGGAAAACAACGCTATTACAACAGACAGTGAAGGTGTGAAGGTACACGCTGTGAACCCTTTATTTCAGTCTGTGGAAACTCCAAGTTCAGAGGAAAATACGACTGAGGTGTCGGCAACGGAGTGTGAACCATCTCCCGAGTCGTTACCGAGGGGAGAGTCATGCCCGGAGACCCCGCCAAAAGGGATGGACTGCCTCGCTGTCGATTCGGCAGCAATCGTCTCCATCTCGACAACACCGATAGATGCCACTGTCTGCATTAATCAAGACAAAACGAACTCGGACATACCCCCTGCTGGTTCCGAATCCGGACTGACTTGTTTCAGCGCAAGCATGGACCCTGGAAGTGGATTCGAAAATCCCACCTTTGGTGTAGAAACTACAGATGAGGTGTCACGTGACGACGACGAACAGACAGATAAATACATAAATAAAATTGCAGTATTTGACACCGACCCTAAAATAGAAAAGTGAGGATTCAGAGGGAGGCATATCAGAATCAAATTGATAGATTTCAGTTTTTATCTATTAACCTCAGGGACATGCTGACTACATTTACGACCCCATTATTCAAACCAAACATCTGTCTGCCAAACCAAACATCTGTCTTTATCAACCGTTTAAGACCAGCCACGTGATGGGATCTCGACCAGTAGAAATTGATAACCTGTCTTGGGTATTTATGAATAACACATACAACTGAAACACAAACCGAGTAGAGATTCACAATAAGGTGATACCACGTTCGAACACATTTAATATGAAAAAAAATAAATGCAATCCCTGATATGTCATCTCGACTGTCTACACACCTTGCAAGGTGCGCCCTCATTGCGGGTAGATTTTGTGTGTTCATTACAAAGAACAAACTGTCTACTGCGTATATCACAGAGGAACAAATACCTGTCCTCAGATGCGATGTCAGAAAAAGGGGATATTTAACCATTTTTGTTGACTGGTGTGATGTGGGACATTTTGAACTCCCGAGGGATGCATAGCACCCGAGGCGAAGCCGGGGGTGCTATGCGTCTAAAACGTCATATCCCACATCACAGCAGTCAACAATTGTTTTGTTATACCTCTGTCTTGGATTCTTTTGATTTTGATGTAGAATTCATGAAGACAAATAGCGGTAAACACAGCAATCATGACAATCGAACGTGAACTCACATGCATGTAGCATGCTCGAAACAGCTGATCGTCTGCTAGTTCGCTGCTCCCACTCATTTGTAAAAACATGGTGAAAGTAGCGTGGGTACCGACGATACAAGCATTTCACGCAGTACGTACCGTACGTACAAAGGCATAGCACACTCCCTATGGGATATCATTGACGTGATATCCCATATAGGGGTGTGTTAAATGATTTTTTTTTTAGAAACTTAACACGTGATCGTTCTAGGCCAATGAAAATACAGTATTTAAGACAGAGGTATAACAAATGCCCTTATATAGTTCAGCTTACTGGAAGTCTGTTATCAAAAAAAGACAAGGTGGTATATTACAATAATTAAGCGATGACACTTAAACTATAACCAATGTTTGTTTTATGTCTTGCTTCATAACTCATGGCTAAGTATTGTCAGATTTGAGTGCCCGTTGAACCATTTCTTTTAAGGAGGGGCTGGCCATAATTCACGTATTTACTTGTTTCCGGTTGTAATGGCGCCACTCCGAGCTCTCACGAAATTTGCTCCCATTTCGCAGAGTTTTTAGACAAAAAATACAGAAGAATAAGGTAAAAAAAACATATGAAATGAACAGTTAATTATCAGAATTCATCTGAATTCGCAAGCATTCCTTTTCTTTTCATAATCTTCATCTAAAGGAAAGTAAAGAAAATATATAAATTAGATAAAAAAATTATGGTACGATAATCGTACTGATAAATAGATGTTTTCTTATACACTGTTTATAAAAATAAAGAAAAGAAAATTTCTGATAGGCTACAAGGCTAATTCTGTTAATTAGATTAATTGACTTGTAAGCAAAAATAAAAAAGTATGCAAAGTGCAATAATCTGAATAGTTACTTCACCAAAAACTGTGTTTGTCCACAATGTTTCTCACTAACTCTTTAGCCCTCTTACCGCCCCATAACAGCCTGTCTTTCACCCCTCATTCTGCCCCAAAACGTCCGAGCACACTATAGCTTAATGGTTTCATGGATGACTTAATACAATGTAATACAATCAGGGGCGGATCCAGGATTTTCGCAGGGGGGGGGGGTTCATCAGAAACATTTTGTGAAATGTAGACAGATTTTTTTCTCCGGACACTTGGCCTCCGACAAGGTGGGGGTGAGGGTGGGAATTTTTTTTTTGGGGGGGGGGGGGGCTCGTACCATACTTTCAATGGGGGCGATGTTCAAATTTGACGGTTTTATTAACACTATATTACAAAATAGTTGACAAATACCCCCCTAACCAAACTGGCTCTTTCCGCATTTTGTGCACAGGCGGACATTATAACCAGTATAATTTTTTTGGGTGTCAGATTGGGGGGGGGGTGTTCTGATTATTTTTAAGGAATTTCTATAAAAATATAATTTTGACTGAGCTGGGGGGGGGGTGGCCCCCCTTGGATCCGCGCCTGACAATGTATTACAATTAAATACATATGTTAAATCGCTTATTTATTTGGTTTAAGCCCCATTAATATTGAGTTTTGCCCTTTGTCTTCGTATTTTATAAACACTGTATACTCGGTGCCCTAACTAGGGCTCGCGCGAAGACATTTACAAGTTTTTATACATCTCCTCTGCCGCAAATTCTTTCTTATATCTGAAGGATATTTATAAACAGGTTCACAGTTTAAACATAATTTCCATTCCCTTTTCATTGACACTCATCTCCTGGAAAAACAATAAAGGAAAACAGCTTTTTGCATAAAGAGAGGCTTATTTGAAATATATAGCACCGGGGCCGAGAAAAGTTGTGATGTTGTTCATGGCAAGCGATGTCTAATGTCTGTCTATGCAGAAAATTCCTCAAGTCGGTCTTATTAACCCTAACTCCATAGGGGGTGTGCAAAATCATATTGAACTTGGAGGATTCGGGACTGTTAGGGTTTTAATAGACTGATCCATTAAGCCCCGCCCACTACCGCAGTGGGCAATAACCACTAATCTCTATCATTCTGACTGGATAACACCCTCTTTTACATGCGCGTGCATAAGACATTCTGGTAGACTGAAACTGGAGCACGGGGCACGGTTCCATCGCTGGTAATGCACACCGTGCACATACATACACATATACAGCACAGCGGGGAGCCAGGAAAGATAAGTTTTGTAGTCACGTATTGGTCGACTGATACGTAAAATACGTAACATTAAATGTTACGTAATTTATGTATCAGTCGACTAATGGTCCTCGCCCGAGATAACAGGCTTTTGTTAATTACTTTACAATGTATTTCTGTGCATGTATATACAAGATTGGATTTTTGTTTTTGTTTTGTTAATGTATTACTTTAAGTGTATTTCAGAAATTGTTTACGGGGAAATTGCATTAGAATATATTTTTTCATAGAATTTGCGCTATGCAACTTAAAAAAATATTATATTTACTAGTGACCATTAGCTCACTTTGACTAGACGTTTGTTCAATGTTAATAAGTGCACAAGCGTACGTTGCGTCACAAATCTTCCACTCGTCGACTATTGGTCCCTTATCGAATTGTTCACTGCTGTGATTGGTCAAATCATCAAGGGGCGGGGCATAACGGGTCGGTCTATTCATAACAGTGGGTGTTTGACAAAGAGCTATATTTCGACGGTATTTGACAATAATTCTGGTCGTTCTTGATATGTAATCCAAATTCCTGATATTTACGATGCCAACTGTATCACATGTTTAACCCTAAAAGGGCCGGGAGCGGAATCCGCCCCCTCGGCTTTTTCCGCGATAGCCTTAAAAAAATTGTTTTCGCGACTGAGCTGTTATGACTTTTTAGCCTCGAGCCTTGCGCATTTTTTGACTCCAAAATATAAAAATCGGACCAGGGGTTGTCGCGCAGCGAAAAAATTTCCGGCGCTAAGCGCCGTCAAAACTGAATTTTCCCATGTACGTCGTGTACACAGACCAGAATTACCATTCATACATATGAATAATTAATTAGCCATAATTCCAAAACCCTTTGACCTATAGTCATGAAATTTCTTGGGTATATTAATGAAGAGTAGTTCTATGCATGTACCGAGTTTCAAAATTTTTCGTCACTCAATGGCCAAGATCCTACGGGGAGGGGGGGGGGGCTGAATCCGCCCCCCGGCTGAGAGATGGTCAAAATAACCCGGCCCTTTTAGAGTTAAAATGGATACGTAAATAATTATGTACACATTGACGGCATTACAGAGGCACCTGCAACGGAGCTGACTGTGTACAACTTCCACACATCACTGGGCAGTTTTTGCGGATGACGGATACGCGATCACACAGATTGGCCACTTTGTTGCTACACCAACGAGAGACGTCAATGCAAGGTGCTGTCCAAGAAATATACAAAAAAAATTTTTTAATAGTGTAACAAATCCCTGCCTAACTGGTTAAGAGCAACTTATGTACAGCTGATTCTTTTAAAGTGCTATGTCCGGAAGGTTTAGTTTACCTGAGCAATCTGGTGGTCTGTACCCAACTGGGCATGTGCAGCTACACGTCACAGGATCCAGAGTTCCTCCGTTTAAACAAGACAGGTTACACTCTACAAATTAAAACGTAAAACACGAAGCTGTAAGAAATGACCCAAAAAGGAAATGAATTACATATGACAAACAGCATTCAGCCCAATAGTAGTTCGCTCACTCATTACACCCTTTCGTAGCAGGTGCTATATGAAGCTGCTGATCCAGCAATTTACCCTTGTTAACTGCTCCAAAAAGCACTCGAAAAATAAGTTGTTTTAATACAGTTGATATCAGTGGTTCTCAATAGAGAAAGCATAAAAATAATTCAAATATCTTTCACCTTACTCAAACTTCCAAGGGAAAGCAACAAAACTATGCAAAATGTCGGGACTTAGATACATGCCTTCATTATAACGTATTAGTTAATTCCATGATTCCATGGTAACAGATCATACCTTCACATGTAAGTCCACTCCAAGGGAAGGGGCAGTAGCATCGACACATACCGTACTGCAACTCATAACCAGGAACCTTGGAGTACGTGCCATTGTTTTCACAATTGCCTTCAAACGGATCACAAGCTGTATTCACCAAGTACAAAGGGAATCAATACATTGACATTTCTAGATGCTTTGAAACATGATCTACGAAGAATGGTTCAAGAATTTGAATGAAACAAGACTAGGCAAGCTGAGTAAAGCTGGTCCCAGTGAGCACATTTATATTCAAAATAGCTTAATATTCGTACAATAAGCTGTAGTGTTAAGGTGATGGAAATGGAAGTCGACTTTTGTCGTTCGCACGAAGACTTGACTTATTTCCTACATATGTATCATTAAAGTACATAAACATGCAGCGCCAGTCTAATAAGCCACTTGCGTGTTAAATTTGAATAAAATCTGGATCGCTGACTTAATACAATGCTTTGCACGTTTTAACCTAGCATTCTCCCGACCAAAGAGACTGTTACTATATCACGTGATTCGGGGCAAGCTTTATGCTAGCAACCCCCAGCTCCGGCATGGTCTGGTGTCTTTGTGCCATTCTCACCCATTGTGAATGATGTATTGGTGCTGAGCGTCTCTTACGTAACTATGCAAGAGCTTGCCCCGAATCATGTGATTAGCAACAGTGTCTTTGGTCTGGAGAATTCACAGTTAAAATGTGCCAAGCATTCTGAGCAAGTCATTGTACCAGACGTTTTTCAAATGTAAATCCCAAAGGGTATAGGTTACACGCAAATGGCTTATTTAACTGTGACAGATAGGCCTAGTTAGTGAGCTAGGTAACTAGGCTAATTCACAAGGTAATAATAATAATAGTGATAATAATAATGCTGGAGTCTTATAAAGCGCATGTATCTTCCAACAATTGGGTACTCAAAGCGCTGGACAGTATGTCTATTATTAAAGAAAGGTAAATAAAGTTTTTGAGAAAGTGAGACCCGTTGTATAGCACCTTATAATGGTTTACAAGGTGCTGCGGCGCATATTGTGGCCACTGCCAGAAACACAGGGACAAAACCCTTCTCTTAGCGATAAGTGTTACTGTGTTCTTTTACGTGCATTACACAACACACGGGACCTACGGCTTTACGTCCCATCCGGACGATTCAATTACGGTAAAGTGCCTTGCTCAAGAGCACAAGCACCATGTTCCCACAGTAGGTTACTGGTCTAATAAATAAATGAAAGACAGTCAGTGACATAGGTAACTTTATAGCCTAATTCACATTTGACAGTCTCATATATAGTCTCATTCCCAAATGAGTCAGTCGTTGAGCTAGGTGACACAAGTGACAGTCAGTCAGTCAGTGAGATAGGTAACCAGTCTAATTCACAAGTGACAGTCAGCCATGGTCCAGTGGTCACTGTGTTTGACTCGTGTACGAAGTTGCGTGGTTACGAACCGTACCGGGAACATGGTGTTTGTGTCCTTAATAACCAATTGAGCGCTGATATCGGCCGCCACGTGGTCCCATGGCCTGATGAACGGGGTAATAATTGTAAAGCGCTTTGAAATCGACGATGGAAAGTGCTATATATGCACAATTATTTTATTATTAGTCTGTCAGTGAAAAAAGGAACCAATCTAACTTACAATCGACAGAAAAAATAGCGACAATCCTAAGCAAGTGTAATTCACAAGTGAAAGTCAATTCCCAGTCTTTACTCCAAAAATGCAGGCCTTTGTCCAACATTTTTGTCCTGTTCCCATGAAAGATGTACCAAGTAAATACATACCACATTCAAAGCAGTATCTTGGGCAGAAATCTGCATCAATAACTCGTGGAGGGGCCTCGTATTCCGTCCAGCATCTTGTATCATTCGCGAAACATTGCTCTGCCAAAATTAAAACTAATTATTAGATATTCATAAATACCTTTAACAATTGTCCCATTCCTATTGGTCTAGAGCTCGTCACGTGGCCGGTCTTGAACGGATGATAAAGACCGGCTGTCTGGTCTCAAACCCTTTTTCCAGTGTCACTAACATTTGGACTCCTTTTACCGTCTTATTGTTGAATGTTCACAATCCTCACGTAGGCATGCGCAATACTAACAATGAGGTAGAATTTCATAGTCCTAAATTCACAATACACTGGCACAGCTGCGTTGTGCGCCACACCGCGCAGTACGTTGAACGTAATTCAGGTAATTATCAGCATCCAGACTCCAACCTGTCTTAAAACAGAGTGTTTAAAACCTCTGAAGCACACATTTATTCCATTAATATTGCATTTCTGTTCCAGTTTGCAGCCGGATGATAATACTCAAATTCGATGTAGAATCTTATAAATCTCGGGTCAGATTCAACTCGGAATCCAGTTCGGATTTGACCCGAAATTTTTCTGGGTGAAAATGAGAATTTGTTGTAAAACTGACTCAGAAAAGGGTCATTTGACTCAGGAAAGTGTTAGGTCAAAATTATCTGGATTTTGGTCGAATCTGAGCTGGGACCTTTAAGAGTGTTCAGTCCATTTACACCATTCGAGATTATCAAATTAATTAAAACATAGATGAACTCAACTATTATCAATTATCACATAGAGGCTAAAATGATATTGTCATTCTGGATTTTATATTTTGTTTGTTTTAAATAAACAGTGTTACCGTCACAAGTGTCGCCTCTATAGCCAGATGCACAGTAGCAGTCGCAAGTGTCTTGGTCAAGGAGTCCGCCGGAATTGCAGATGGACCCCATGTTACACGCTGAGAGCATGGAATAATAACGAAACAAATGGAACGTGACTGAGAGTTGTATTCATGTACTTCAACAAGCATTCAATATTTCTTCACGGCCCTTGTCCTGGTCGATCAAGCCATTCTAAAGAGGTATGATGTATCTAAGCGCAGAAACACCAGTCCAAATCCAGCGGATAAGTGCATATTCAGTGTCGTTTCTGAGTGAACGTACACTGCAAAACTGCAGTGTTAAATTTACACTGTTGGTATCTATATAGGACCATCTGGTGTTAAATTTTACTGGTGTTGTCCTATATCGACACCGAATGGTGTTAAATTAACACCACAGTTTTTGCAGGGTATACACCGCAATGCTTTATTTGAGATAGCGTACCATCTCTGAATGTGCCTGTGGTGGCCTCGGTGGATAGTGTTCAAAATGGCAGCCAATTTTGAAAGATTAACCTACAGAACTCGGAAACAATGAGGCAGAATCTTTCTTCCGGTGTCTTCGGGTTATCAGACTCTGACAGCACTTGAAAGCAATTTATTACAGTAAGATAAAATGGCCTCCCTGGATTGAAAAATGGCCTCAATATCAACCCACCATTGGCCACGGGATCGACATCTCAATTTTCAAGCTTTGGTATGTAGGACATCCGTGGCAAAACTAAAGTTTTTACAACAAAGTGCACCAAATGATGAAACAAATTTCAGCTAGAATAGTGTCAGCTGTTTGCACTGTCCGATCGATTCCATACAGTCATGCATAATGGTGGGCGCCTTTTGCAGTCTCTCGCCTTAATTATCCTGTCTTTAATTTGGAACTTCCAGCTCACTGGCATAAATTAAGACATTGTCTTATATCAAACACGCAAATTAATTGAATTATTTCTCAACGATTGCCTCTTATGAAGTAGAGACATATGCAGTGCAAATTGACAAAATCGCTAAATCTTACCGTCATATAAACAGTTTCTACCGTCATTCATAAGGAGGTAGTTGCTCATGCAGGAACAGTTGTATGCGCCCACTGTATTGGTACAATTATGCTCACACAAATCAGTTCCATTCAGGCATTCGTTTATATCTGAAGGAATAAAGTAGAATCAACAGTGAAAGGGAAACGGCTGTAAACAGTGTAAGTACAATACCTTCTGGTTTTCTCAAAAACGTTTGATAAATTATAGGATATTTTTTACACAACTAAACAGGGTATCTGAAACATTTTTCCCAGTACCAACGATTCACACAAGGATTTTGATATTATCATAATGCAGTTGGCGATAGTTTGGAGCGAATGATTTTTGAGAACATGGGGCGCTGTTACGACGCCATTTTGGCAGAAGAAATAGACATGAATACCTGGTTATAGACGTAAGTTTACATTGTTACAATGTTAAATTTTAAGATTGAAGCTGCAAAATTGTTGCGTAGTTGCTGCGCCCTGATTCGCTAAAAACAAATATGGTCTATTCTGAATTGGAGACCATCAATTCTCCAATAAAAGATTCGTTGACATTATTTGTGCTCATACGTTCTGTCATTCAGGCAAGACGCATACATTTCATCACTAACCTTCACAGCTGCTGCTGCTGTAATTATAATAGAATCCGTTCGTATCACATTCACAAGTGCAACTCGGTAAGTCTAGTACAGCTCCTCCGCCACACGTTCTATCACACATTGTCGAGGGTGATGTCATTGGCTCAGATGTGGTCGCTTGCCTCGTGGTCGACTGATTAGTGGTTAATAGTGTTGCTAAAGGTATAACAGTGGTCGGTTGCGTCGTGGTTGATTGAATTGTGGTTAGAAGAGTTGTCAGTGCAGTGGTAAATTGTGTTGTTAAAGGCTCAGCTGTGGTTAATTGCTTCGTGGTAGACTGATTAGTGGTAACTTGAGTTGTCAGTGCCTCAGCTGTAGTTGGTTGCTCAGAGGTCAACTCCGCAGTGGTAAATTGTGTTGTTAAGGGCTCAGCTGTGGTTGATTGCTTCGTGGTAGACTGATTAGCGGTAATTTGAGTTGTCAATGCCTCAGCTGTAGTTGGTTGCTCTGAAGTCGACTCAGCAGTGGTAAATTGTGTTGTTAAAGGCTCCACTGTGGTTGATTGCTCCGTGGTAGACTGATTAGTGGTAACTTGAGTTGTCAGTGCCTCAGCTGTAGTTGGTTGCTCAGCTGTAGTTGGTTGCTCAGCTGTAGTTGGTTGCTCAGAAGTCGACTCTGCAGTAGTAAACTGTGTTGTTAAAGGTTCAACTGTGGTTGATTGCTTCGTAGTAGACTGATTAGTGGTAATTTGAGTTGTCAATGCCTCAGCTGTAGTTGGTTGCTCTGAAGTCGACTCAGCAGTGGTAAACTGTGTTGTTAAAGGCTCCACTGTGGTTGATTGCTCCGTGGTAGACTGATTAGTGGTAACTTGAGTTGTCAGTGCCTCAGCTGTACTTGGTTGCTCAGCTGTAGTTGGTTGCTCAGAAGTCGACTCGGCAGTAGTAAACTGTGTTGTTAAAGGTTCAACTGTGGTTGATTGCTTCGTAGTAGACTGATTAGCGGTAATTTGAGTTGTCAATGCCTCAGCTGTTGTTGGTTGCTCTGAAGTCGACTCAGCAGTGGTAAATTGTGTTGTTAAAGGCTCCACTGTGGTTGATTGCTCCGTGGTAGACTGATTAGTGGTTACTTGAGTTGTCAGTGCCTCAACTGTAGTTGGTTGCTCAGCTGTAGTTGGTTGCTCTGAAGTCGACTCAGCAGTGGTAAATTGTGTTGTTAAAGGCTCAGCTGTGGTTGGTTGCTCCGTGGTAGACTGATTAGTGGTTACTTGAGTTGTCAGTGCCTCAGCTGTAGTTGGTTGTTCAACTGTAGTTGGCTGCTCAGAGGACGACTCGGCAGTGGTAAGTTGTGTTGTTAAAGTCTCAGCTGTGGTTGATTGCTTCATTGTAGACTGATTAGCGGTAACTTGAGTTGTCAGTGCCTGAGCTGTAGTTGGTTGTTCAGAGGTCGACTCGGCAGTAGTAAATTGTGTTGTTAAAGGTTCAACTGTGCTTGATTGCTTTGTAGTAGACTGATTAGTGGTAACTTGAGTTGTCAGTGCCTCAGCTGTAGTTGGTTGCTCAGAGGTCGACTCGGCAGTAGTAAACTGTGTTGTTAAAGGTTCAACTGTGCTTGATTGCTTCGTAGTAGACTGATTAGTTGTTACTTGAGTTGTCAATGCCTCAGCTGTAGTTGGTTGCTCAGCTGTAGTTGGTTGCTCAGAGGTCGACTCGGCAGTGGTAAGCTGTGTTGTTAAAGGCTCAGCTGTGGTTGATTGCTTCGTTGTAGACTGATTAGCGGTAATTTGAGTTGTCAATGCCTCAGCTGTAGTTGGTTGCTCTGAGGTCGACTCTGCAGTTGTAAACTGTGTTGTTAAAGGCTCAGCTGTGGTTGATTGCTCCGTGGTAGACTGATTAGTGGTAACTTGAGTTGTCAGTGCCTCAACTGTAGTTGGTTGCTCAGCTGTAGTTGGTTGCTCAGAAGTCGACTCTGCAGTAGTAAACTGTGTTGTTAAAGGCTCAGCTGTGGTTGATTGCTCCGTGGTAGACTGATTAGTGGTAACTTGAGTTGTCAGTGCCCCAGCTGTAGTTGGTTGCTCAGCTGTAGTTGGTTGCTCAGAGGTCGACTCGGCAGTGGTAAGTTGTGTTGTTAAAGGTTCAACTGTGGTTGATTGCTTCGTAGTAGACTGATTAGTGGTAACTTGAGTGGTCAATGCCTCAGCTGTAGTTGGTTGCTCTGAGGTTGACTCAGCAGTGGTGAATTGTGTTGTTAAAGGCTCAGCTGTGGTTTTGGTTGATTGCTTCGTGGTTGACTGAGTAGTGGTATCTTGAGCTTTCAATGCCTCAGCTGTAGTTGGTTGCTCAGCTGTAATTGGTTGCTCAGAGGTCGACTTGGCAGAGGTAAACTGTGTTGTTAAAGGCTCAGCTGTGGTTAATTGCTCCGGGGTAGACTGATTAGTGGTTACTTGATTTGTCAGTGCCTCAGCTGTGGTTGGTTCCTCAGCTGTAGTTGGTTCCTCAGCCGTACTTTTTTGCTCTGTTAGGACTGAATATGTTGGTGTCGGTTCCCCTCTATTTAATTGAGTAGTAGTTGGTTCAATTGTTGTGGACGCTTTTCTACTCTTAGTTGCCGAGGCTTGCGTTGAAATGATTTCAGAGGGGCTAAAGAGAGTGGTAAAATCTGTTGTAGTTCTTAGAGTTTCATCTTTATTTGCCGTACCTGTTGCTGGTGTAGTGGGCACATCATCAAGTATCCTAAAGATGTCCTCAAACGACTCGCACGTATAACCGTCATCATTGAGAAAGTATCCAGAGACGCAAATGCAATTGTAGGAACCCAATGTGTTGGTACAGTTGTGTTCACATCCCGGGGAAGACTGGCATTCATCAACATCTGTACAAGGATAAAGATATTTAAAGTAACTTCGATGTAGATTTACTGTAAAGTCCTTGACAAATACATGGATATTCTCCCCTTGATTACATCTATAGTCGGAATCTGTATTTTTTTAACTCCCGATTCCTTCCACACTAAAGCACGTCAAAAGATTTTGAAATCAATCAACGTTCTTTTAAATCATCAATGGTTTCCGTGACACTTTGTAACGGCTACGTTTACATCTATCAAAGTCGCAGAGAACTGTTGTATAAAATAGGACATCCCCATAAAAATGTTTTCATGACTTCGTTATGTTTAGAATATTGTAACCAACTAATCTCGTTTATTCGTTCATTTTCTTTTTAAATATTCTGTCAGATTTATTATCTCCGCAGATTCCAGAGCTGGTGATCACAATTTATTGTATTATGATGGACTTTATCACTTTCCAATGTTCCCTTGACATGTAATGATAATCCTTTAATAGTGGTAATGCCATTTGAATAGACCAAACAGGAGTTGTGTTGCATAAATTAATCCACAGATGACGTTTTTGAAAAAAGGCAAATGTATTTTGGGGTCACCCTGTACGTAAGAGTCTGGAGAATATTTGCCAAAAGAAAGACAGGACGATATTTTGTGGCAAAAACGAATTGGGTGGGGCTGTGACACCCCTACATCCTCTCTAGCGACGCCTCTGTTTTGTCTCTTTGCCATAACAGATTGATCACATACAATCCTGCGCTGAATATAACTGCTCCTCAGTCTTTTTGCTAAATTAAACGTAAGTAACCGCCAGTGTTTCCCTATTACCAAAATCTGTAACAGCTGCTCTGGTTATCATTTTAAGACTCATGGTTTATACGCGGAAGATCAGCATGTTTCATATGAAATACTTTGCCAACTTGCCTTCACATTCGCCAGATGTGTCGTTTGTTTGGTAACCAGACGGGCAGAAGCACTGACACAAGTCCACATCTAGATAGTGATTTCCTCCACAAGTTGTAATACATTCTGCAGTCAATAAATAAGATATACGTTTCAGTAAAATATAGCCATTATTTTAGCAAACTGAAGCGAAGTTGCCCTCAATCTCAGTCTAGTCAATAAGAAAATAGAACCATCCTTTTATGTTATCTTGGGGAGTGTGGCCTAGTGGTTAGGGTTCGTGACCCATGATCAGAGGGTCAGTGGTTTGAATGCAGCTGCTGGTCAAATGATGTGTTCTTGGCTATAAAGCCTCTTCACTCTCACTTGCCTCTCTCCACCCAGGAGAATAAATGGGTACCTGTATTAGCTGGGGAGTAACCTGCAATGGACTAGCATCCCATCCAGGGGAGCAGACTCAGTCGTTTCATGCTCCTGAAACAGGACATAAACGACGGCCTGATATGGGCCACATTGGCTCGTGACGGACTTTTCGGGTTTTTTAAATTTATATTATCTCAAACTTTTATGAGATCATCGCTGCGAACAAGCGCAATTCGTTCTGTACACCTCTTGACTTTGTCAACGACTGGAACACCGTTCCTCAACCTCCAGACATATATCAAGATGAAGCTTTAACGTGAACAGTTAAACCCTAACCCTTATACGTAATTCTTAACCCTTAATATGAACAGTCGTATCATTTTTTTTCTCTGAAACTTAAGAAACTTAAAATCGAGTTTTGTTGCATTTGGTCTTATTCACTCACCTTCACAACTATTCCCAACCCAGTTGTCAGTGCAGTTGCATTTACATGTTGTTTCGTTCATAGCTCCATTCCCGTTGCAAAGCGGATGCAACGCGCATCTGCAGTTCGGATTCTGTAGGTCACACTCACTGCTGCAGAGTCCGTCCTCACACCAGCCGGAACCAGACTCACATTGCGTGCAGGTGTCGTTACCCGTACCATTCGTGTATGGACTCAGAGATTCATCGGTGAAGTACCCACTTGAATACAGAAAGAAGAAGTAATCAAAGAATATTATTTTGTGAAAGCTGCGAATTTTATCGTGCGATAACGTGCTTGACCTTCAGCGTGACCTTTACAAAGGTTGGACTATATATAGCTACCGGGCTAATATTGTATGTCCGTCTGACTGATGGTCATTTTTGAAAATGTTTGGTTTTGCAGATACTCCTAAGCCTTGGCCTGATCCCCTACGAGTTTCATTTAATTCCAGTCACTCATCACTACACAATTATCAATTGATCACAACAACATTTTGTTGGCACTGTGACCAAATTCCTTGCCTCATTCAATTTCAGTACTGCGTTGAGTAAACTGTGTAAAATCCTCCATGTTGTGAAAAGGGCTGCAGTTGGGATTGGAACCATTAGCCTGGCTATCAGTTATCATGGAAATGCTCAAGGGCAAATAATTCCAATCCCAAACCACATCAGCCTTTTTCACAACATGCAGGATTTTACACAGCTTACATAACCCAGCACTGGAATTGATTAAGGTATGGAACTTGGTCAGTGTCCAATAATGTTGTTGTGATCAATTAAAAATTGTGCAGTGATGTGTGACTGAAATTAAATGAAACTCATAGGGGTTGAGGCCAAGGCTTAGGAGTATCTGCACAACCAACAATTTTTAAAATTGACCTCATGGTTTTGTAGACATATTAAGAACAGTCGGACCGACACTTTTTTTGGGACATACTTTATTAAGTGGGGAAAATGACAAAATGGCAGTAGCTACGATTGAAATAAGAAACATACAATTTAATATTTGTACTATTATATTAATACTCAAATATTTAAAAAAAAATGAGGTATTTCTTAACTGTTTCTTTCTTATATATACTTACATGTTCTCAAAGTTACACTTCCAGTACAGCTTGTCATACTCCATAACTCCAGTAAACGAATTCCACAGGAATTCACAAAAGTGCGGTGCACATCCAACTGACCTCATTGAAGACCAAGCGAGCTAAAAAAAAAAAGGGAAACCGCAGAGTCATTTTAACAGCTCATCTCAACACAGAATCAACCTATTTGACAAAAGGTTTTTTTGGTTTACTTTTAAAATTTTGTTTTGTCCAATCATCGATGAACTCAGAATCGTGTGAATCGAAAGATGAGAAACCTTGGTCTTAACCATCACGAAGAAATGATGGTAATTCCTCTTTTCTTGAAAATGAGAGCATACTAGGGGCAGTGATTTCACTGGATGCTTGATCCCATTATTTACGTACAACCAAGTAAGATATTTCATGATATTTTGACAGTTTCATTTTTGAATGTTTGCAAATGGTGTCCCTTATTTTTAACGTTATCGGGTGAATTACCTGAAAGTGTTATGTTATACCTATGTCTTGAATACTAAATTTGGCTTAGCACAGTCACGTGTTCAGTGGGATGTCACGTATGTGATATACCACAGGGAGTGTGCTTTGACTTTGTGAGTACGCTACGTACGGTGTGACACGCTTGTATGGTTGGTACCGACGCTATTTTCACCACATTTTAACACATGAGTGGAAGCAGCGAACTAGCAGACTATCAGCTGTTTCGAGCACGCGACATGTAAGTGAGTTGACGTTCGATTATCATGATTATTGTGCTTACTGCTATTTGTGGTCGTGATTTTTACATCAAAATCCTAAGAATCCAAGACATAGGTATAACTAGGGGCGCATAGATTGCCTTGGGTGCTATGTGCCCCTCTGTTGTTCAAAACGTCATATCCAACATCACACCAGTTAACAATTGTTAAATATAGACCTACCAGTTTGTACATCTGACAAATGATGGGGAGATCTGGTCTCTGGCAGGACTTGTCGTGGTAGTCGTAGTACTCGCCAAAAGTGTACCATTCCTCTAAGGTCTCGTTCAGCTGCGCATCTGCCTCCGAGTAGCTCGTTAGTTGGATCCAACTCTCGCTGTTAGGCAGTGAGATCTCGTAGATGCAGGATTCCAGGACAGTGGAAGCTTGGTCGGATAGCTCAGAACTCCACAACTGATGGTACACCATAACAATAATAATTTATGTGACTAAAAGGTCATCGATTCGTGGAGTTAAAGATCGTAGGATCATTTGATTTTTTGTAACTTTTTGACTCCCCCCAAAAAAATTAAGGTGTGAGACGTGATGGGTATTTTTTCTATATTCCTGCTCTACTACAGTAGTTGTACCCATGTATCCCAATTCAGCTTCCAAATCAATTTCAATCTCAAGATATGGGTCCTTAAAGTCAGCGATTTATTCTATGGGCCAGTCAGTTTCTCCTTTTTTTGGCCAATTTCATTGAACTTTGTGCTACCGTAACACCTCAACGGAAAGCAATGTGAATTTTGCTTTTGACCTTATCTATAGAACAACTAACAGAATCTTTCCACCAAGTTTGAACAAAATCTGTGACATATGGTGCCCTGGCCCGTTGAATTGGCACGGAATGATCCGTTTTGGTTTGTTTTGAAAGATCACAAGGGCTTTAAAACATTACTCGGATACCATTGGAACATGAACAGTACATCAATTAAGTAAAGGGTACGGATGTGTTCATATCGAAAAAAACCACTTTGTCGCTTCAAAGGTTGTTTTTACAAATAAAAACATTTTTGTTTCAAAAGTCGTCTACTACTTCCCATCTCCATTTCTTAGGGATATTGGGTTGCCCCATAGCTTACTTTCCCCATTAAATACAGTTAAATCGGCAATAGAAAGGGTTCAGCAACTCAGGCCAAAGTAAAACCTTTTTTAAGCCGAAAATGGAATAATTATTATGAAACCGATAATGGAGTAAACTGTTAAGAAATAAATTTTGCAATAGACCTTATGCGTAGCGGCCATATTGGAGGGCATCTTTAGTTATTGTAATAAAGTAACAATGAATGCAGAAAAGGGTCATCCCACGCATATCGCAGCAAAACAAAGGAAGACCTTTTACGCATGTAATTAAAAAGGATCACTGTCGGCCATTTTCTGTTTGATTCAATAACAACTGTACAAAAAGTCATGTACATGTATCATTTTAAACGACCTGAAACCACTAGTTTCATTTTTTAGTTTGTTGGTATTTCACCTTTTTGAAACAATATACATGTGTGGTATCCAGACGCCACTTCTTTGATTGTGCACCAAGTCTGTGCACCAAGTCTGTACAGAATCGAGTGCCTTTTCAGTATTTAAAGTATTTCCTAACAAAATTGGAAATGTTGCATGTCTTTTCAACATTTTGCAATGACTAATCTTCATTGAGATATTTTATGTGATGAAAATAAGTTGCGTCATGATGCAACATTCTTTCCCAATTTTTACACAATCCACAAGACTGGACTGAAACTTTCGTTGGCAACTCACCACTTTGTTCATGTCCGTATTGGGCGGATCCACCTGCCTCCTTCCCGTGTTTAACACATCCAGTAGCGTGGTCTGATCAGACTCATCCAGCGTTACGGGTCCATACGGTATCTCGGGCGATTCAGTGGGCTGTTCGTCATCCAGAGTGGAGAAACGAACATTGGATACATTTATTGCCAGAAGCACGGTACTACCAATGACTACGAGCAGAATTAATGCAAAAGTCTTGAGAAGTGAGACAGACATTTTGCCCTTTTTGTCATCTAACTTGCCTCGGCATCCAAAGTCACGTTACGTGCATTTTCGAACGATTGCAATACATGGAAGACCGAATGCGTGAGACTGATGTACGCTTGAGCAATACATTGTGCTAACTACAAGGGCAGGAATGTGGGTCTGGATAATCCAGAGTGTCTTGAAGGTTTGCCAGGATCTGACACAAATATTTCCCATTACTTCTTTTGTTTGCCTTGCCTTGCAAGGCACTGTACCCAGTCTCCAACACTATGGCCGTTTTATTGTCTTGTTCCAACATTAGGAAAGATGTTCAATGACCACGACTCTGTTATTTATTTGTTTATTTATTTATTACATTTCTTTATCACGGGTATGCTAAAAAACACAAATTAAAACTGGTTTTCATTAAGGCCCTGCATACATTTAAAATGATTACATACAAATACAAATACACTCAAATACAAATACAATACAATCAAAGTACCACAATACAACAAAATATATTTAAGATAGTATAACAATTATTCAACATCGCTAAACAGGCGTAAAGCCTGAGGTAAAGTGAACACAGAGAATGTGTATACATTTGTGCAATCTATTAATAAGGCAAGGCTGCCGGAAAACAAATGATACATATACTATCGGCGAATAAAATGGTATAGAATTAGTATAATTTAATATATGACTTTCTTATGAGTGAATCTGATGTTGATTATGAAATAACTGCAAGTCTTTGTTTCATGTCATGCATTACAAAGTTCTATTAGCTGTATATACAAGGTAGGCCTATCATTCAAATAATAGTTTGCACTTGGTTTGAAGATGAGACATGATCAATTTTTCCCCACAATCTTAACCCCGAAATCTTGTTTTGAGGGAAATTTAAACTGATCCGATTCACTTCGGGTAAAGGAATCAACGGTATTTTTTTCATTATCCTGATAGTTCTTCAACAAATCATGAATGTTTTTTGCAGCAGGGCCGTTTCCAACCGTTTAAAGCCGATGACATTCATTTTACTTGGGAGGCAACAATCAAATAATATTGTGCCATCAAAGCTGATCACGTACTGTCAATCCAGTCCATCCCTAATTACCGGGAGTTCAACCCCACCCTACGGTCTACGGAGGTCCAGGCCCCGCCCCCAGCCAGCGTACAAGCGCTGCCGCTACTTTTACAATGAATGCACTTAGAGGTCTACTCATGCGTATTCCTGTTGAACAAAAGCACACACCTCAAAGATGGCTGAAATGCAAACGGTCTATTCTGAATGAACAGGACCAGAACTCCAAACGTACGTATTAACAGAACAAATTAACAGTGTCCGAAGTCTCTTTATGATGGATTACTAATACGATTTTGGCTTTCAGTTTCACCTGAAAGGGTTAGGCCTTTATGTTGCAACATTTTGTAAACTTGTCATAGTTTTCTTTCTTTTGTTTGCGGTTTTTATTTCTTTGGGTACGTAAGGTTTTTATTATCATTTTAGTTGACCAATTACGGAAACTATACCCTTTAAAATAGAACAAATATTAACTTGAAGATAACTGCAAAAACCCAGGACGCATTTAAGAATCTGTGACCCCAATTTTTGCTAATGAATTGAAGGGAATAAAGGGAATTCAGGGAATAAATATGTGCATCGTGCTTGGCCAGTTTTAAACAAGTCGGTTTATAGGACCGGCTTGGAGAATGGATGCTGATAATGGCCCGAGCCAAATTCCATTCATAAATTCCTTTTCGGTAAAAAAAGTCAAATCCAGTAAAAAATAACTAATTTGCAACGATTTTGTTCGATACTTCATGTTTTTCGAAACACCACATTAGCCATGTTATGGTATGTGCCTGTCGCAAGTAGTCGTAAACAACTCTTTCTTTGGCTTGCGCGTGGCGGTGCCGGTGTAGTGTGAATTTTGGACTCTCGAAATACGGGCTCTTTAGAAGTATTGGGCATGCCTAAAGTGAAGATTCTAAACGTTCAACTTCTACAAAGCTAAACATTTTAGAGACCGTACAGTCTTCATTTGGAGTCAAAATTTCATGTGATACCGGAAAAGCCTTTAAGACCAACCAGCCAGTGTTTTACCATCAGGTGACAGGCTTTCGACCAATATGAATGGGTAAACTGTCTTACGTATTTTTGAATTGAAGATAAAAACCACATTCATATGTCTTTTTATTGGTGTTGAATGAAAATTGTTTATATGCTATTTTCATTGCGACTTAAAAATATGTGTTTTCGTTTTCGTCTGTGACGGTAGCACCAACAAGCTCATCCAACTGGTAGAATGCCGATGGATTTTCTATGCCTCCTATTTCATCATCCTCTTCTCTACAAACTAATCTGTGCCTTATCGAGTTATTTTCTTCCATCAGCTCAAGAGGTTGCTCATGGTCCTCGTTGCTAGTTCTTGCATCATCCTCGTCTGATGTTGAGACTGCACTCAGCCCCAACATGAACAGGGGATTAGTTATTCCTGCGTCATCATTGTACAAACCATCCAAATTGGAAGCATGCTCAATCGTGACTGAAGCTTCAGCCTGTTCCTTGTTATCTGCGGTGGTCTTTCTGGGCAACTTAACGTAGAAGGCCGTGGGAAGATACACGCGGCTTTTTGAGCGCTTTGCTTTCTGAAGGAAATAAACTACCACACAGAGGAGTGACGCAATCAGAAGAATGCCCCCAGCTACGAAGAAAGCAATGTCGTACTGCTCGGTGTTGTCGTATGCTACGCCTACAACGGAGAAATGGTAGGAAATTAAAAAATCCAGGCTGTGAAAGGAAAACCAACTCAAGTTTCCCTTGCATGCCTTTTGGGCGCTAATCATAACATACAGTATTGCTGTACCTCATAAAGGGTGACCCCAAAAATGCAACACTGAAACATCCTTTTTTTCAAAAACGTGATCTGTGAATTTTTATGTTTTGGATATAAGATTAAAGCTGAGAGTTTTTTTCTTTCAAATACTGAAAAAGAATGCGTGCGAACATCAGCCTGGCGGCATGATAAAATGGCAGTGAACGCATAGCAACGTTTTGTTGAGATAACTGATGCGTAACTCGGACATAAGTCGGACTTAAGATCCGTGCTTCCAACAAAAACGTAATGAAAGGATGTACCTTTTTTATTTGAGAATGACATTGTTATTTGGATCTCCGATTTGACGAATAAATTTAGTTAATGTCAGTTTGCTAGATGCACTCGGACCCGGAATCCGAGTTCCATTTCACCTGACACTCCGATCCAATTGGGCAAAAAAAGCATTTTTCGTTTAAACAAATTGCCCTGGTCATAATGGCCTGGGACGGTGACTCAGAGAGGTGTTTTGACCCAGATAAGACAGTGTCAGGTCAAATTTGACCCGAATGTGGGGTGGAATCTGACCTGGGACTTGTAAGAGTGTAACATTACCTGACACGAGGATGCCCAAGACATTTCCAACACAATTGAAGAGCAGCATAATTCCCAAGGCTTCTGCAGCATCCGATTGATGTACCTGAGCACGTACGATGACCATCACCAGAGACGAGGACATTCCCGCCACGGCTCCCAAGAGCAAGGCCAGGATCACCAGCGGAATGAAGTCAACAAAAGCGGGCATCAAGGAGACCGTTACACAGAAGCCAAACAGACCCAAGGCGTAGGCCATTTCGCCGGTGATGTACCTCTTATCGATGAACCAACCGTGGCCAATGCGGCCCACGAGGCTTCCAATTCCAAACATTGACAGCAAGAAGGCGGAGATGTCGAGATCGATCCCCACCGATTCAGCTTGAGGAACGATGTAGACGATGCCGAGCCTGCCAAAGCCGTGCAGGAAAGCTACAACCATCGTTAAGACGAAGGACGTGTTGCGCACCAATCGACCAAGTCCGTACGTGTGGAGCAGGAAGTGTTTGAGGCGAGAGACACAACTCAGGAAGTGTACTGTTGATGACTCTGGCGGGTCAAAGAAGGCTGATGCCACATGCCCTGGACAGTTTTTAACTAGGATCATGGTGACATCGTTAACTTCAATCTCTTCGATTTCGTCTTCATCCGGAACAGAGATGTCTCTGTGCCTCTCAGCACTATCACTGTCTCTGATACCACGGCCGTTCTCTGTGTCATTTTCCAATGTAGAGACAATTTCATTCAATTGGGCCGGTCCGTTCTGCACTACGGCATTGCGTCGTTTTTTCTTTCTTGACTTCCTGACCGTGGGTCGCATGACCGCCCCTGCTGCAAGAAGATGCAGATTTATTGCTGCTGTAACCAAGACTGAACCCTCCCAGCCGTAAATGTCGATCAGGTAAGAGACCAACGGCGGGAAGACAAGTTGACCTGCACTGAAACCCGCTGAGGCTAGACCAACAGCAAAGGCAAACCGATTCTTGAAGTACATCCCCAATGCGTGGACTGGTGCTACAAACGACATACTGCTACCCATGGCTAAAACGGGAAGCGAAAATACATGATCACAGGTCAAAGGGATGATTATTTTATTTGATATGTACTTTCTTTCCCATTTGTGGTATGTTGACCACAAATCTCATCTGCCTTATCTTTCCTCCATAGTCTGTCATTGTGCTTGAAATGGTATTTTTTGAACCGATTTTTTGAACCGCTAACTGTACTGCGAAGACAACACTTGGTTCCACACCAGGGATACTGATTGATAATCCAAACAGGTGTGCATTTTACAATGCAGCATTTTCGCTTCCAACAAGATCATTCTGTGGATCTTGGCAAACACCCTTTTTGTTTTATTATGTTACCTCAGTGTTGTAAAAAATAAACATTCAGTTAGCCAATATCATAAATCATAGGTAGGGCTGCACATGATGCCCATCCCTGGGCGTTATACGTTTAATAAGTACATTTCTGGATAATACTTGTAAGTCTGAGATCCGTATACAGGACACAGACACATACCGTCGCCAGTCGGTCAACTGAAGAAAAACAAACATCTTACCTAATACGAATCCATTGCTGAATATAAGGAATACTATTGATGTCGCTTGAGATGACATCACCGCGCCAGCCACGAATAAAACTCCGCCCGCCATCGTAACAACACGTGGACCAAACTTAGTGCAGAGCGCACCTGAAAAGGGACCTAGAAGAACGAAATGTTTCTTTAAAATAATAAGTAATTCTGTCGTATGTAGGTTATTATTGGTTGTTTGCTGATGAATTACCCACTGTCCATGATTGGAAACTTTTATCCACTGAAATCGGTGAGCATGGATACGAACAACTTTTCTGTATGCTATAAATTGAAATATTATTTTGCAGGCTCACATTGGGTCCATTGGGAACCACTGAGCAATCCGCAACAAATCGTTCTCACCCATAATTCCTGCCATCAGAGTCGTCATGGATATAACCAAGCCTGCAGTGACAGCACTGGCGTCGAAATAGTCCATCCAGATGGTCAAGTAAACACTCAGCGACGAAGTGTATCCGATGGACGTGAAGTATGCCAGAAACGCGCCGAAGTCGACGACCCATGCCCAGCCGGAATCCGTGCGGGGTGTCCGAGTCCCGGTCCCAGTCGCCTTGCCCATTTTCCTGCCGTTCCTTTCGCTACTTAACTGATGGTTCAGCCCAAGTCATTTTCAGCTCAAGAATCGTTTCTAACTTCGTGAGTTATTCATCATATTGCGGGATTTTATTTCTATACAGAGTATTTATTGGTTTTATGTACAGAGTGAATATGCACTTTTATATCTCTATTTATAAAACAGAGCGCATGCGCAGTGTAGCGCCCAAATACAAATACGCATTAAAGCAGCTGTCACAGTATAGAGTAGTGTCACAACTTTACTTGAAATTGTAAAATGTATTGCAAGCAGCTTATCTTGAACGTTTTGAATATTCAAATGCCCTAATCGGCCGACTGAAAGAACTATCATACCAATGTAGGACAGAGCAATATTTTGTTTTCGCATAAAAAGATATTGAAGAGTTGAGTATTCCTTACAAAGCAATTAATAATCTGAAACTTTTTTAGTCAAGTAAAACGCATTTTATTCTTCAAAAGTTTTCTTCAAGTATTAGGCTATAATGTTCCTGTAAACTGTACTAGCAGCACGCTGCACAGGATCGTTTACAGGCTCAGCGTCGTCTGGCATGTTAATAAACTAAATTTTGATAACGCCATACCAATCTTTGGACTTGTGCATAGAAACACAATTCCTGTGTATAACTGTTTGATTGGTTCGTCTGGCTATGCCGCGATGACCTTCAAATATTGGACCCTACAATTGTATTGTAACCAAATCATGCGATTTGATGAAGTTTCACGAAGTCTATCTAGAGCATTGCATAACTGATACAAAAAACCTGTGCGCTTCAATAACTCTTGATTTGATTGCATCAAGTGGAAAAGAAAATGGTAGACAGTCAACATAGGATGTCCGATATGTACAATCCTTAATGCCTACACGGGGTGTTTCCTAAAACGGTAACCAAAACACAAAGGGATGATGTGAACAAACTATAAACACAATGACCAATATTTTGGTTTTATTATAATCTAAGACCGTAAGCTTTCCACTGATATCTTGAATGCATTCCTCCGGTCAAGCATCAATGGGTTCCACTGTTTTAATGGAACGCAAAAACCTTCTTTGGAAAACCTTCTTGGGACATTTTGGGATAAAACAACCAACCAGTCATGTGACACAACCAGTCGTGTGATAAAGCTTTAAGAGGTATTCGAGAAAACACTAACAAAACAGGATCTTCCTATATTGGTGATGTTGCACGGCAGTGCGAGTTGTATTTCAAACATCAAGGAAATGGCACATGCATCTTCCAACATCATTGGCGGCACAAGACGGTGCCCCAGCCCACAGACTTATTGCTGTAGGTAATGGTCTTCAGGAACTTTAGGAGAGAGAGAGTATCACACTGAATCGTGCTGTGACCTCCCAGGTCCCAGGGATTTGGCTCCTTGAGACTTTTTTTGTGGGGGGGGGGGGATATGTAAAGAACAAGCTTTCCAGAACTTCTCCTCCCAACTTTCAGAATTTGCAAACAAAACAAAAATAATTAAAAATAGTGAGTGACACTATTGATTATAACTGCAGTAAGCAATATTTTGGTCCGTTGCTAAACTTTTGGTCTCACATTTAAAAATACAAACCATATATCTTTTATTTATATTATGTGATAAACTGCACATTCTGTAAATGAAATTTTGACATAAAATCGCCGTCTCCTCGACTGTGATTTCAACATCACCAGGCTATGTTGCTAGACATGGGAGTCCATAAGAGTCTAAATGTCATGTGACACCGAAAAAGTGCTTAAAACCCGCCAGCCGGTGTTTTGTCAACACGTGACAGGCTCTCGACCGATAGGAATATGCAGGCAACTGTCTTAGGTAGTTGTGAATGAAAGATAAAAAAAAACACACATTAACATGTCATTTTATTGGTTTTGAATGAAAATTGTTCATAATAATGCTATTTACATCGCGACTTAAAAATATGTGTTCTCGTCTGTTTCTGTGGCACCAACAAGCTCATCCAACTGGTCGACTGCCAATGGATTTTCTATACCTCCCATTTCATCATCAACTTTCTGACCTAATCTGTGCCTTATCGAGTTATTCTCTTCCATTGGCTCAAGAGGTTGCTCATGGTCCTCGTTGCTAGTTCTTGCAACATCCTCGTCTGATGTTGAGACTCCACTCAGCCCCAACATGAACAGAGGATTACTTATTCCTGCGTCATCATTGTACAAACCATCCAAATTGGAAGCATGCTCAATCGTGACTGAAGCTTCAGCCTGTTCCTCGTTATCTGCGGTGGTCTTCATGGGCAACTTAACGTAGAATGCCGTGGGAAGATACACGCGGCTTTTTGAGCGCTTTGCTTTCTGCAGGAAATGAACGACCACACAGAGGAGTGACGCAATCAGAAGAATGCCCCCAGCTACGAAGAAAGCAATGTCGTACTGCTCGGTGTTGTCGTATGCTACGCCTACAACAGAGAAATGATAGGAAATAAAAAAAAAAAAGGCTGTGAAAAGAAAACCATTTTATTTTTAACGGAATTTTTGGAGAACGACGTCGCCTGTACGGGCACTAAATATGTACATGTACATGTACAATAGTATTGCTTTACCACATATGAATAAGAGGCGTTAGATGTTAATTTAGCAAGCACGCAGTGGTTTTACGAGGATTTACTCCCAGGGTAAATACGCATGCACAGTTGAATAGCGCATGAGCGCGCTGGTAGTGTGCACGCGCAAACAACAACCTGGCGGCACTATGGCGGCACACGCATAGCAACGTTGGGCTGAGATAACTGATGCGTAACTCGACGAAATGTTGGTGTTACTGTTACACATATATAGAAAAGTATATGTCAGAGCTAATAAAGAGAATCTGTGTAGCACTGGTGAAGTAATTTAATGGTGTATACAGACAGTCTCAAAGCAGTGCTTTCCAAAAAAATTAGTTTCCAAATTTACCAAATTGATTGTGTAAATAGTGTTAGTAAGCACTACATGTACTTTGGAATTGTCTATGTTTTTTCCAGGTGGATAGTAGCTTTCACTTAAATCAGACTTCAGATCCGCGCTTCCAACATCAATTTAATTAAAGGATATCCTTTTTTTTATGTGAGGATGACATTGTAATTTGGATATTCGATTTGACGTATTGAGTTCATGTCGATTTGCTAGATGCACTGATAATAAGCACCAATGGTCAGCTTCCACCCAGAATCCGAGTCACATTTCACCTGACACTCAGATCATTCGGACCAAATAGCACTTTTGCGTTAAAAAAAACCCATATGCACTGGTCATAACACCCTGGAACAGTGACCCAGAGAGGTGTTTTGACCCAGATAAGTGTCAGGTCAAACCTGACCCGAATGTGGGGTAGAATCTGATCCGGGACTCATAAGAATGTGTCATTACCTGACACGAGGATACCCAGGACATTTCCAACGGAACTGAAGAGCAGCATAATTCCCAAGGCTTCTGCGGCATCTGATAGATGTACCTGGGCACGTACGATGACCATCACCAGAGACGACGCTGTTCCCGCCACGGCTCCCAACAGCAAGGCCAGGATCGCCAGCGGAATGAAGTCAACAAAAGCGGGCATCAAGGAGACCGTTACACAGAAGACAAACAGACCCAAGGCGTAGGCCATTTCGCCGGTGATGTACCTCTTATCGATGAACCAACCGTGGCCAATGCGGCCAACGAAACTTCCAATGCCAAAAATTGACAGCAAGAAGGCGGAGATGTCGAGATCGATCCCCACCGATTCAGCTCGAGGAACGATGTAGACGATGCCGAGCCTGCCAAAGCCGTGAAGGAAAGCTACAACCATCGTTAAGACGAAGGATGTGTTGCGGACCAATCGACCAAGTCCGTACGTGTGGAGCAGGAAGTGTTTGATCCGAGAGATACAACTCAGTACTGTTGATGACTCGGGCGGGTCAGAGAAGGCTGATGCCACATGACCTGGACAGTTTTTAACTAGGATCATGGTAACATCGTTAACTTCAATCTCTTCGATTTCGTCTTCATCCGGGACAGAGATGTCTCTGTGCCGCTCAGCAATATCACTGTCTCTGATACCACGGCCGTTCTCTGTCTCATTTTCCAATGTGGAGACACTTCCATTCAATTGGGCCGGTCCGTTCTGCACTTCGACATGGCGTCGTTTTTTCTTTCTTGACTTCCTGACCGTGGGTCGCATGACCGCCCCTGCTGCAAGAATATGCAGATTTATTGCTGCTGTAACCAAGAGTGAACCCTCCCAGCCGTAAATGTCGATCAGGTAGGAGACCAACGGCGGGAAGACAAGTTGACCTGCACTGAAACCCGCTGAGGCTAGACCAACAGCAAAGGCAAACCGCTTCTCGAAGTACAATCCCAATGCGTGGACTGGTGCTACAAACGACATACTGCTACCCATGGCTAAAACGGGAAGAGAAAATGCAATGATCACAGGTCAAAGGGATGATAAAGTTCGCCAAATACTTTATTTGCTATGTACTTTCTTGCCCATTTGTGGTATGTTGACCACAGATCTCATCTGCCTTATTTTTCCTCCATAGTCTGTCATTGTGCTTTAAATGGTATTTTTTGAACCGATTTTTTTGAACCGCTAACTGTACTGCAAAGACAACACTTGGTTCCACACCAGGGATACTGAATCATAATCCAAACAGGTGTGCATTTTACAATGCAGCATTTTCGCTTCCAACAAGATCATTCTGTAGACTCTTGGCAAATACCCTTTTTTTATTATGTTACCTCAGTGTTGTGAAAAACATTCAGTTGGCCAATGTCATAAATCATATACTGTATAAGGCTGTACATGATGCCCATCCCTGGGCCTTATACGTTAAATAAGTACGTTTCTGGATACTTGTAAGTCTGAGATCCGTATACGGGACACAGACACATACCGTCGACAGTCGGTCAACTGAAGAAAAATAAACATCTTACCTAATACGAATCCATTGCTGAAGATAAGGAATACTATTGATGTCGCTTGAGATGACATCACCGCGCCAGCCACGAATAAAACTCCGCCCACCATCGTAACAACACGTGGACCAAACTTAGTGCAGAGTGCACCTGAAAAGGGACCTAGAAGAATGAAATGTTTCTTTAAAATTATAATTAATTCTGTCGTATAAAGGTTACTACTGGTTGCTTGCTGATGAATTACCCACTGTCCATGATTGGACACTTTTATCCACTGAAATCGGCGAGCATGGATACGAACAACTTTTCTTTATGCTATAAATTGAAATATTATTTTGCAGGCTCACATTGGGTCCATTGGGAACCACTGAGCAATCCGCAACAAATCGTTCTCACCCATAATTCCTGTCATCAGAGTCGTCATGGATATAACCAAGCCTGCAGTGACAGCACTGGCGTCGAAATAGTCCATCCAGATGGTCAAGTAAACACTCAGCGACGAAGTGTATCCGGTGGTCGTGAAGTATGCCAGAAACGCGCCGAAGTCGACGACCCAGGCCCAGCCGGAATCCGTGCGGGGAGTCCGAGTCCCGGTCCCGGTCGCCTTGCCCATTTCCTGCCGTTCCTTTCGCTACTTAACTGATAGTTCAGTCCACGTCATTTCCAGCTCAAGAATAGTTTCTAACTTTGTGAGTTATTCATCATATTGCGGCTTTTATTTCAATACAGAGTATTTATCGGTTTTATGCACAGAGTGAATATGCACTTTTATATCTCTATTTATAAAACAGAACGCATGCGCAGTGTGGCGCCCAAATACAAATACGCATTAAGGCAGCTGTCACAGTATAGAGTAGTGTCACAACTTAACTTGAAATTTTATTGCAAGCAGCTAACCTCGAACGTTTTGCGTAATCAAATGCCCTTATTGACCAACTGAAAGATAATCATACAATGAAGGACAGAGAAATATATTTTCGTTTGCACATAAGATATTGAAGAGTTGAGTATTCCTATTAAAGCAATTAATAATCTGAAACGTTTGTAGCCAAGTAAAACGCATTTTATTCTCCAAAAGTTTTCTTTAATTATAAGGCTATTTGTTCTTGTAAACTATACTAGCAGCACGCTGCACATGATCGTTCACAGGCTCAACGTCATTGACACTTCAGTGTACATCTGCCATGTTAATAACTAATTTGTGATAACACCATATCAATCTTTGGAGTTGCGCAATAAAACACAATACCTGTGTATAACTGTTTGTTTGGTTCGTGTGGCTATGCCGCGATGACCTTCACACATTGGACTTTACAATTGTATCGTAACCAAATCATGCGACTTGAAGTTGCACGGTCTATCTAGAGCATTTCATAACTGATACCAAAAAAACCTGTGTGCTTCAATAACTCTTGATTTGATTGCATTAAGTGGAAAAGAAAATGGTGCACAGTCAACATAAGGATGTCGGTTATGCAAAATCCTTAATGCCTACACAGGGTGTTTCCTTAAACGGTAACCAAAACATAAAGGGATGATATGAACAGACTATAAACACAATGACCAATATTTTGGTTTTATTATAATCTAAGACCGTAAGCTTTCCACTGATATCTTGGATGCATTCCTCCGGCCATGCATCAATGGGTTCCACTGTTTTAATAATGGATGCAAAAACCTTCTTGGGACATTTTGGGATAAAACAGTGTGAATACAACCAGGCATGTGACACGTAGAGCTTCAAGGGATATTCGAGAAAACATTAACAAAACAGGGTCTTCCTATATTGGTGATCTTGCGTTGCAATGCGTGTAATGACATGTAGAGCTTCAAGGGATATTCGAGAAAACATTAACAAAACAGGGTCTTCCTATATTGGTGATCTTGCGTTGCAATGCGAGTTGTATTTTGAACATCAAGGAAATGGCACATGCATCTTCCAACATCATTTGCGGCACAAGACGGTGCCCCAGCTGCTGTGACCTTCCAGGTCATTGGCTTGACCTTCCAGGGATTTGGCTTCTTCAGACTTTTTTGTGGGGGGGGGGTATGTAAAGAACAAGCTTTTCAGAACTCCATCTCCAAACTCTCAGAATTTGCAAACAAAACAATTAAAAATAGTGAGTAAAACTATTGATTATAACTGAAGTAAGCAATATTTTGGTCCGTAGCTGAACTTTTTAACTCAAATTTAAAGTTACAACCATGAATCTTTTATTGAAATAATGTGAAAAGTTTCATATTCTATCAATGAAATTTCGACATAAAATCACCGTCTCCTCGACTGTGATTTCGACACCGCCAGGCTTTGTTGCTGGACATGGGAGTCCATAGGAGTCCAAATGTCATGTGACACCGAAAAAGTGCTTTTAAAACCCGCCAGTCGGTGTTTTGTCAACACGTGACGGGCTCTCGACCGATAGGAATATGCAGAAAAACTGTCTGAGGTAGTTGTGGATGGATTAACATGTCATTTTATTGGTATTGAATGAAAATTGTTCATAATAATGCTATTTAAATTGCGACTTAAAAATGTGTGTTCTCGTCTGTTTCTGTGGCAGTGGCACCAACAAGCTCATCCAACTGGTCGACTGCCAATGGATTTTCTATACCTCCCATTTCATCATCAACTTTCTGACCTAATCTGTGCCTTATCGAGTTATTCTCTTCCATTGGCTGAACAGGTTGCTGATGGTCCTCGTTACTAGTTCTTGCAACATCCTCGTCTGATGTTGAGACTCCACTCAGCCCCAACATGAACAGTGGATTAGTTATTCCTGCGTCATCAATGTTTAAACCATCCCAATTGGAATCATGCTCAATCGTGACTGAAGCTTCTGCCTGTTCCTGGTTATCTGCGGTGGTCTTCCTGGGCCACTTAACGTAGAAGGCCGTGGGAAGATACACGCGGCTTCTTGAGCGCTTTTCTTTCTGCAGGAAATGAACGACCACACAGAGGAGTGACCCAATCAAAAGAATGCCCCCAGCTACGAAGAAAGCAATGTCGTAACTCTCGGTGCTGTCGTATGCTACGCCTACAACGGGGGTAATGGTAGGAAATGTAAAAGAAAGAAAAACAGGTCAATAAATGGAACACCACCTTACGTTTTAACACAATTTTCGGAACGATGGTCTTTATAACAGCAAACTAGGAACAAGGCTTCGCTTGCTAGTATGTCACGGTGTATGCATTAATTGGTTTTCATGCATCGCTCACTATGACCACTCATTTCGGCGGTACAACCAAGCAGCAGCGCTTTTGACGTCATAAAAATACCGTATGTGATGCACGAGAAAGACTGCAGGTGTTTAATTACATTAACTACATCTGAAAGTAAAAGGAATCGATTGAAATTCGTTATTTACTGCGGTCCTAAATCTGGTCCTTTCTCTTTAATGTGCAATGGATTATTAATCAGTGTTTTCAGCCCAACGTATCTAAGACAAACAAGAGTTTCTGTGTAGATCCGTGTTTCTGACATAAATTTCCAGGTATTAAGAGGATGACACTTATGATTTGGATATCACACTTGATTAGGTTAATATCATTATGCTGGATGACATTACCTGCCACGAAGATCCCCAAGACATTTCCAATAGCCGCAAAGAGAAGCATAATTCCCAATGCTCCTGAGGCATCTGATTGGTGTACCTGGGCCCGTACGATGACCATCACCAGAGACGACGACGTTCCTGCTGCGGATCCCATCAGTAGGGCCAGGATCGCCAGCGGAATAAAGACAACAAAGGCGGGCATCAAGGAGACCGTCACACAGAAGATAAACAGACCCAAGGCGTAGGCCATTTCGCCCGTGATGTACCTCTTATCGATGAACCAACCGTGGCCAATGCGGCCCACAAAACTTCCGATACCAAATATCGACAGCAAGAAAGCTGAGCTGTCGAGATCGATCCCCACCGATTTGGCTCGAGGGACGATGTAGACGACCCCCAGCCTGGAAAAGCCGTGCAGGAAAGCTGCAACTAGCGTTATGAGGTAGGATGTGTTGCGGACCAATCGACGAAGTCCGTACGTGTGGAGCAGAAAGTATTTGATCCGAGAGATATAACCTAGGAAGGGTACTGTTGATGACTTGGGCGGGTCAGTGAAGGCTATTGGGTTAGCTCCATCTTCCGAGGTCGAAACCACAACATGTCCCGTCCCTGTTGCCACAGTGCCTGGACGGTTTTTAACTAGGATCATGGTGTCATAGTTTTCTTCAATATCCTCGATTTCATCTTCATCCGAGAGAGTGATGTCTCTGTACCCGGTATCGGCACCATCACTGCCTCTAACATCACGGCTGTTTTCTTTTTCATGTTCCATTCCGGAGACACTTCCATTCAAGTGAGCCGGTCCATTGCGTTGTTTTCTCTTTCTTCTCTTTCTTACCGTGGGTCGGAAGAGCGCCCCTGCTGCCAAAGTGTGCAGGGTTATCGCTGCGGTAATCAAGAACGAACCCTGCCAGCCGTAAATGTCGATGAAGACAGTGACCAAAGGTGGCATAGCAAGCTGACCTAAACTGATACCTGCCGAGGCTAAACCAACAGCAAAGGCAAACCGCTTCTTGAAGTACATTCCCAACGCGTTGATTGCTGCTACATACACCATACTCTGACCCGTGGCTAAAAAGGGAAGAGAGAAACCAATGTTCATGCGTCAGAGGAAAGACTCAAGTTCGCCAAATATTTCATATTTCTTGACCACTTGCTGTATGTTGACATTAGAGTATCTTTTCTGCATTTGGTTTGTACATGTACTGGTTTCTGAATTTCCTCATACTTAACAATGTCAGATCCATGAAGATTTGACGTGATGTGTCATTTTTAGAGCTTCATATATAACACTTGCGTTAACTGCCTTATAATGAAAAAAAAAGGATCGGTTCAAGACTGAATCGTTTTAAACGCAACAAGTGTGCATACGCAGTCTTTAATAAATAATCCGGAAGTAGAAACAATTTTAAATCTCAGCAACCACCGTATCTAAATCTCTGTTAAAGGTAATTACACACAAATGAGAAAAACCTAGCTCAGACTGATGGGATGGGGTACAGTACAACCTGTATAGAAAGCAGCCACTGCGCGCAGTACACTGACTTCCTGAATGTGCCAAAGCTGTTCGTATGTAATTTGTGATGGCCTCCCAAACTTATCCCCGCCCCTAATAAATTTGGATCATTCGAAATAGAGTAATTTTGTTGCTTCAGACGAGAAACTACTGTTCCCACGTACGTTTCAGTGTTGTGAGAGAAAAACACGCTGCACAACATTGCATAATACATGTATTCCCATCCGTATCAGGACTAATGATTTTTCATTACTGGTTTAATTGGATGGAGCATGTAGATATGGACATTTCGATGGTTTTCTGAAAAGTTCAGGAAATAAACATTATGGAGGAAATTTGCTTGACGGATGCGAGACACAGTCACACACTGCTTCCGGAAGCTGACCTATAAATATCTTACCTCCCACGAACCCCACGGCGACAATAAGGAATTCTATTGATGGAGCTTGAGATGCCATCACAAACCCCGCCACGTATATAACACCGCCCACCATCGTAACAAGACGGGGGCCAAACCTGGTACAAAGTGCACCTGCAAGGGGACCTAAAAAAGAGAAAATTTGTAAATATAAAAAAAAAATCAATTGAGTAATCCGTCGAATGGCACACGAACGGGTTGTTAATACGAAACAAGAAATGTTATCATTTGCATTGAAAATTTAAGTGCCCGAAGTGTATAAAAGGACTGGAATTGAATATTGTTACGAATATTTTGCTTTAATGAAAAGACTGCTTGCAGGCTTTTGCTGAATTAACATGAGTTTATGTTGTTAATTGCATCCTTTTCGAGTATCAGCCTACGCTACTGACATTACCTAAACTGTATGGGGTTCTTTAGTGTTGTTGTTGTTGTTGTTGTTGTTGTTGTTGTTGTTGTTGTTGTTGTTGTTGTTGTTGTTGTTGTTGTTGTTGTTGTTGTTGTTGTTGTTGTTGTTGTTGTTGTTGTTGTTGTTGTTGTTGTTGTTGTTGTTGTTGTTGTTGTTGTTGTTGTTGTTGTTGTTGTTGTTGTTGTTGTTGTTGTTGTTGTTGTTGTTGTTGTTGTTGTTGTTGTTGTTGTTGTTGTTGTTGTTGTTGTTGTTGTTGTTGTTGTTGTTGTTGGCGGGGTGGTTGGCGGGGTGGTTGGCGGGGTGGTTGGCGGGGTTGTTGGCGGGGTTGTTGGCGGGGTTGGGGTTGGGGTTGGGGTTGGGGTTGGGGTTGGGGTTGGGGTTGGGGGGTGGGGGAGGGTTGTTTCTGTTTTTGTTTGTGAGTTTGTGTTTGACTTTTGCTGATGAGCTCACAGTTCATTTTAAGCAATATTTCTGAGAGATTGAAGGCGCTGTTCCGATTGCCTCAAACCATTGCCTGCTATCAACACTGTCTCAACTCCCGACATATTTTAGTCTTATGTCCCCTTTCTGGTAATTTCAGCTCAGCATCCATTTCTGCCACCCTGAAGGTGCTTGGTTCAGGTTCAGTTCAGTGATCTACAATAGTACTGTGACTGCCTTTGGTCGCTGCTCACGAAAATAACCTGACTGGTTCCGGGACAGCGCCGAAATACTGCGTTAATACCGTTAGGAGCAAATGAACGATTGCAAAAAACAAAAACAAAATCATTCTTACTCATGATTCCTCTTATTAACGTCGTCATGGATATGACCAAGCCTGCAGTGACAGCACTGGCGTCGAAATAGTCCATCCAGATGGTCAAGTAAACACTCAGCGACGAAGAGTAACCGAGGGATGCGAAGCAGACCAGAAACGAACCGCACTCGACCACCCAGGCCCAGCCGGAATCCGTGCGGGGAGTCTGAGTCCGGGCCCCTGTCGCCTTGCCCATTTTCTTGCCGGTCCTTTCCATACTTGAACTGATTGTTTAACTGAAATTATTTCCAGTTCCACGAGTTATTCCTTGCAATGCGTATTTTCTCTTTACACAGAGTTTTTTTACGCATAGGCCTACAAGTACAGAGTAAATAGGCAATTTTGTATTTATAAAACAAAGCGCATGCGCATTGTAGCACTGAAATACAAGTACGCATTAAAGCGCCTGTCGCAGTTTACAATGAGTATAAAGTAGTGTCACAACTTTACTTGAAATTAAAGCCTGGGAATTGTAGGTTATCGCATCCCCTTAGTCGATGCAGAGAAGTTCAAAGCCTACCATACCAATGTAGAAGTAAATGTAGAAGTTCAACGCACATATTTTTATCAATGTTTTCTTTTGGTATTCATTGATCCTGCTAACTAGGAGAATGTTGCACATGATTGTTCTAAGAATGAAAGTCAGAAGCACGAAACAAATGCATGTCTGCCATTTAAAAAAAAACATGGATATTAACTGTTCCAATCTTTAGACCTTTGCATCGGAACAGTTACTGATAACTCTATGTGGTTGGTGTGTGTGGCTACCACGCGATGTCAGTGTGTGGCATGGTACGAACCAGCTGAACCTGACCTTCAGACATTGGACCGCTCAGCAGTATTGTTACAAAATCGTACGATGTGGATGGAGCAGAGCTAAATGGAACAGAGAACAGTACCAACCCCATGACATGATTTCAAAATACCAAATGACGGAACGCTTGTGTAAACACACAGTGGCGTATACCTTGGGGCATTTGCCATTTGTTTTAAAAAGAATTTTAAGAAGAATTGATGCAAGCACCTATACTACGGCCGTTTGAAAAAGGGGCATTGGCGGATTCAGGGGAGGGGACCTCCCCCCCCCCCCCCCCCATCATACCTTTATATGTTGAAAACCTGACCGGGGAAACTCCTGGGTCAAATTGACCCCGATATGAGTCTGCACAGACCGTTTCAGGGTCAAAAAAATTACGCTTTTCTAGGGCAAAATGATCCAGAAAAACAAAAATTGACCCGGAAAAAGTTTCTTTTGACCAGAAAAGGGTAGATTTTGACCCGGAAAAGGGTTGTGCAGATACAGACGCAGATTCTGGGTCAAGTTTGACCAGGGAGTTTTGACAGTACAGCACCATAACACAATTACTAATGACCAAAACACCTCTTTTTGACCAATTCTCAGTGAAAGTGTTGTTTTTCAGTCATCACTACCCTCTAAACTTTCAGGAAACAATATTGTAAAGGCATTATAACATCATTCGCTTTTCATGCACATTTGCTTTGTCTCCGATAGCGACGCCACTCAAAATTCAAAGAAGAACGTTCCAAACCTAACCTGCTCAGTGGATATTACACTTTTTGAGAAAACAGTGAAACCCATGCACAACCGTCTGATCACGAAACACAATTTCTTCAATAGCACTCTTTTTTTTCTCAAAAAAACAACAAAAAAACCCAACAACGACAGTCAATGGACTGATCGATGTAAATCGCCTTTATATTTTTGGATTTCTTCTAAATTACAGCAAGCCAGACGGAATACTTTCAAGGGGTGTGAAGTACCAATACGTTATTTAATACAAATAAGCTTTTTGATAATAACTAAAGGTAAATTACTTTTGGGATAAATAAAAATGATCATATATGCCTTTAAAGGAAGAGTACATCATTTGCAATTTGAGCATTATGTTCGTTTGAAGCAACAAAAGTGCTCAAATTGTCTCAAAAGGGTGCTTAACAACTATGACGATAAAGTTTTAGCTTACTGAATGCTGTATATTCAGAGAAAACAATACCGTATAGGATCTTGATTTCAAACCAAAAGTTACCGCATCATGTTTTGAATTGCGCCCGAATTCAGCGCATCTGCATGCGCGCACCCATTCATGGCTTCGCCGAATAAAAAAAAAATCAAACTACTAACGGAAAGTCCAAAGAATGCCTCTTTAGAAACATCGTTGGAAATGGCCTTATTTCGTCGTTTTCTTCAAAATGACAGCTTGCTAGAAAGAATAATTTCACAGGGAGTTTAGTCCCATTACTATCTTTAAGCCAAGCATGCTTTTCAACAATAATTTCGTCAATTACTTTTTAGATAACTGCAAATGATGGACTGTTGCTTTAAAAGAACTACAGGTCTTTTCAAAATAAAAACAGTACCGACAACAGCTTCTAAAATTTATTGATTACCGCATGTACCCACTCACTTTCTAGAGTAATATAATGTAGTCGGAAATCTATATAAAAGGATTCCCTTTTGCCGGTTGTTTACGAAGGTGCACCTGTTTCCATTCACTGCAATATTCTTGAAATCAGAGCTGTTGTTATATTGTTTTCCCCACCGCTATTCAAGGAATTCTACTTTTGTTTAACGACGCTATGAAGGATTGGACTGTGCGTGCAGCAAAAAGGACTCAAAATTCCATCACATTCTTGCTTCCGTGTACATGCAAGCACAATAGGCCTACGCCCAGTATATGAAGACTCCAAACGACAACTTCTGTGGTGCTTGCGATGACAGTACAAAATGTCACTCTTCGTCATCAGAACCATCTTATGGATTCTACTCAGCAGGGATGTTGTACTGATGGTCGGAGGTATCAACATCCCACCCTTCTCGCAAATAAATCTACAACAGGCTACCACGGAGTCAGCTGAGATGGCAGCCACTACGCCGGCCTCCACGCCTTACGGGCCAATGCCTTTCGATCTGGCCGGTCAAGAAAGGCTCACACAGCTGCACAACACTGAGAGATCCGCGGTAGACCCACCAGCTGCTGATATGAACAAAGTGGTATGTGTAGGCCTATAGTCATATTCTTACCGAACTTTTGTTTTTACAAGAAGGCATAGGGGAAATAATGTTGCACTCTGACGCCTCTTTTATCATAACATATTATCTCAATGAAGGGCTGTCACATGTCGTTGAAAACATGTTGAAAAGACGTGAATCTAGGACTGAGAACCATTTCCAATTTTGTTTTTAAAAAAACGGGAAAAATGTTGCAACCTGACGCTACTTTCGAAACAGAAAAAAAGACTTTATGGTTGCTTACTTTGTACCTCATGTGGCCGGTCTTAAACGGTTGATAAAACGCCAGCTTTTCCAGTATCACATGAAATTTGGACTCCTATGAAATTTGGTCTGTTTACCCTTTTACCGGTTAAACGTTCACAATACTTACTCTGGCATGCTTAATGCTTACAATGAATCAGTATTTCATATAGTCCTACACTCACACTACACCGGCACAGCTGCGCTCTGCGCCACTCGACTACTAGCGAGAGGTGCACACCGTACAGAGTTAAAGGGGTGTTTAAAACATCATGACGCAGAATAATACTGTTGAACAAACTCGTTTGGAATTTATATTTATTCAAATATGTATTCGGGTCAAATATTAGGATTGCTACCAAGTGCTGATTTCCTTGAGCACAACGCGCAGATAGTGATTTTATTTAGTCTCATGGTGGTATGGAAGATTAGAAACATGCAAACTAATTTAATGATAAAAAATAAGTGATTAATTTACCAATGGGCTGTCTCATCCCACACCCCTTAATTGATGTACCCAACGACTCACATTTTCAAAGGCAAATCATTTTATTGTTTGATGTCTAGGTGTGGAGCACTGATCTTGCCGACGCAGTTGCCTCTAATCTAGACTCCTGCATTTACCGACTTGCTGACGCTCAAGCCGTTTCCAGAAATCGCTGGTTGGTTGAAATGGGGTTCTACGATGACATCAATGACACCCTCGTTAGCGATACACTGACTCAGTGGTATGCCTATGGAGAATTATACGAGTACCACCAGAAGTCCTGCACTGGAACTTCAGAATCAGAATGCAGCATCTACAAACTGGTACCAATCCCAACAGTTTTTTTATTAACATTTTCCGAAGCCACAAGGGAGTAAAGACTGCTCACATTTCTATGTTTTATATTGTCCCAGCCATGGTAGGCATGCCCGAGGTCATCTTTCACTAGATTCTAGTTTGGAGTGTGGTACACCCACGAGGGGGGGGGGGTGGTCACTTGTCAGGCACTGTTGGCTTGCTCAAAATTGGCGGGAAACCTTCTGGGCTTTTGCACAATTTTACATAGGCTTGTATGCAATTGCTTGTATGCAATTGCTTGTATGCAATATGTAGATTACAGGGGCGGCTCCGCGTAAGGTTAACATCAAAAACGATCTCATTACTCAATAGATCAATTACGCTGCTCCGCGTACAGTTAACATCAAAAACGATTGATTGTCACATTGTCTATTATTCATTCAGATACTATAGGCCTACTTTGTAAACAAACAAGCCAAATTTCATACCAATTGTCCATAAAATGTGCCTTAACGTTACTATTGCAAGTTAATTTCAACACCTGCTAATATTATTAGCCTGATATTCTTAAATTGATGTCAGTACTTTCCCTACACTTCGTACATCTTTGTTGGTATGTTTCATCGAAATGGTTTCGGTTTCCAAACAAAATGGAAGAAATATCGTAGAATTATTGCCAGTGAAACTCTATATGAGACCTACAATCTTGCAATACGGGTAGATGGCGATTTGGCGTTTATGTCTTCACCTTGTGAAGATATTGACCTTTTTTTGGTATTTTGTCTAGCTTACCTGGTCTTCGATGTCAGCACTGGGCTGCTCCCAGCATTATTGCGAAACTCTTACTGACTACTACACCCAAGAGACGATGAACGACACGCTTTACTGGAAATGCCTTTACGACAACATGTAATTATGTTCATAGGACTCTTTGTACATGCATGATATTCTCTAAAACATTTAATGAATTGATCGTTGTATAAACTTAAAATCTGACAGGATTGTGTGTGCCATCAACGATCCACCAATCAGATGACGGGGATTTATTTAGGTGTGTAAAAAAATGTCTCATTACTGAACAGTGATTGCGCTTTGAAACCTTAGGTTAGGTATAAAGCGCTATACTATAACCGCCACTATTATAACGGCCAATGTGCTTATCCAGGAGAGCACTTGTGTTCACGTCATAGAGTATGTTAAACCAGGAACACGAGGAAGAAGAAACGTTAGCACAAGCATGTCAATTAATGTGAGCAATGAGCACAACTGTTGAGGAAACCATTTGTTTCTGATTGTGATGACAGCCACGCCGTCATTATGTAGCTTTGTAAAACATTTAGATACGCAATTATTTTGGGAATTCTGTTAGCGCACGAACAAACGTAACTGTTGTGTCTTTTTCCCCAAAACTACTAGTGGGCACTTCACTAATCCAGCTGTGAGACCATACACCAACGGCACAGTCAACGACACCTGCACGCAATGTGAGTCTGGTTCCAGCTGGTGCGAGAACGGACTCTGCAATAGTGGATGTGACATACAGAATGCCAACTGCTCATGCGCACTGGATCCACTTTGTAGCGGGAACGGAGCATTCAACGAAACAGCATGTGACTGCAATTGCACTGGCTACTGGGTGGGGAACAGCTGTGGCCGTAAGTAATACAAACGCAGAACAGTAAACGAATCACAGATTAGCATGAAACCGAGGCTCACAGTGCTAAGCCATGTATGTACCTTTATCATGCTGTCACCGTTGCATTCAAGTTCCTTGTATCCAATAACAATACTAAATGATAATGTTTTTGTGCAAAAAAGGAACCAGACTATTTTTTTCCCTTCCAGCCTCGCTTTGGTTACGTTGATTTGAATGGGGAAAAAATCATGATAAAGAAATAGGCCTGACAACAGAATTGTGAGGACTTGACTTTACCTGGAAAGGGTTAGCGTTCGTAAAGTTATTATCAAAAGAAAAAACCTTTTATGCATATGGGTACACCTTTACCAAAAGAGGAGACAATTGAGGCTTGATACATTTATTCGCGTTCTGTTAATAATTTTGACGGTGCCTTGGGCCTTCTGTTAAGAATTTCACATGCACATTACTAGTTCCTTTTATGCCGATTGTTCCCTCCAGAATGTGGCTTAACATGTCAGGCAAATTCAAATCTGAATCGGGATCTGTGCCAGTGCGACTGTCTAGAGGGCTTCCTCTTAAACTCGACGACTACGAATTGTGAAGGCAAGTTGAATAATGATTCCCGGGCAAACATACCTTGATATAACCAACTTCTACTCTTGTTTCTCGTCTACCAACATAATGCGGATACGACTGGATTCAGCCACAACGAGGTGGAAGCCTTGAATTGTTGTTGGCCTGTTTCACCATGGATGAATAAAAAAGATTCGAATTAGTTTTGCTTTAAAATGTTTCTGGAGTACATGGCAAGATGATATATCAATAATGCCGGGAGGTAATTGTACATACCAAGTTGTGTATCTTAGGTTTTTATTGAGATCTCAAGCACGCTGAATCTGTCTTTCCTCTGCAACGTGGCATTGTTTCGCAAAACAAACAAATAGGAGTTAAACTGTTTGCCAAAGTGTTAAGTTGTGTTCAGAAATACGAATTAATTTTAAGGAACTGCTATTGTACACAGAAATTAATTATCGGAAATTTTAAATCATGCATACACAAACATTATCTGGGTATCATTATCTGGCCGAGGCAGCATCTGCTGTGCTAGCAATTATGCCCCGGAGCGTTTTCAACTCGTTTTCAACTCATAAGCCTAACATTTTAGGGCTCCGATTTAGCAGTATCTGCTGGACCTCACTGACGCTAGGGGCGCTCTTTTCTCCCCATTTTCTTATCCCTCCTTGTTTTTCATGTCTCATCAGATTCGAGGTATTCTTCGTTTCCGAGTGGTAGCACAACGGAACCATCGGCAACGATCGGCACGATCACAACAGACTCCGCTCCAGGCAAGTCCATACCACATTCGAATCACAAGGTTCTGTTATTAACACCTGCAACAAGAGAAGAAGCCAGTAGCGCTGCTACAATGAACTGGGAAATGAAGTTGCTTTGGTCTGGTTCCAGAGGGCCAGCCTATACGTACAGTCCTCTTCCACGCATCCCAATGACTCACTGATGAACTCACTTGTCACAGTAAATTGTTTAAAGGGCCATATGCAATGTAATTTTTTTTAAATTCAATCCTTATCAATGCAATCCTTGAAAATGCACCTTTGTGTCCCATTTGAGCTTATTTTTTAGTTTCATCTTGCAATTTCAAGGGTAGTTTAGTGCCTTTTGGGTTTTTGTGCATGCCAATTTCCATATTTATGAGCAGAAGTTTGATGTCATTTCATCTTAATGATGAAACGGCAGTGGTGCAGCAACCAGAGCAGAATTTAGTTGATACATTCATGATATACATCTTTATGAAGAACCTTCTCACTGGACTCCAAGTCCCTTTCTTAGTTTGATTTACATGTATGCTGTCGCGATTTTATTCCCCTCATTAGTGTGTGGTATGGATATCATTTGCAATGGTAGCGGCGTTCTGGACCCTCAGACATGCGAATGCTATTGTGCTTCTGGTTACAAAGGCAGTGACTGCAATGGTAACACAATCCTTGTTTAAGTTTTGCTTAAGAAAATTGGGGCATAGCGAAGTAGGGTGGGGTGGGGTAGTGGTGGTTGGAAGGGAGGGGCGTGGGTGTGACACTCCCCAATATTTTTTGTTGTTGATAGTTTGCTGTTTTTCTTGGTAAGCAAAACAAAATATTACCATAATTGTGCTTCTGTCAACTGTGGTAAAAAGTTCACATGTTATATCCCTGTTTACTTGTTGCCCGAACAAGTCAGTGGCGAATCAAGCATTTTTTTCAAGGGAGGATGGTTTGGGGCGTTAAAGCCCATGCTATTTTAAGGAGGAGGGGGGGGGGGAGAAAGATGGATGATACAGTGCAGTCAACGTGTATATAGACTAAAGGCCTCAAATAAAGAATCCTTATTTGCAATATTGAGTGATGACGCGTGTGGTGGGGAAATGACTGATCGACGTTCTTATTATTTTACCATTTCAATTTTTGTTATCATCTATCGTTATGTTGTTTGTTTCGATAGAGCAGTGTTCGTTAACAGATACAGAATGCTGGTCAGGATATAGGAAGCCGCCGGTTCTTATCGATGCCGACTTCTGTCCAGTATACTGCTTGCAGTGTGGTAAGTATCCTGTGCTATCCTGGAACTTGTATCTCTTGAAACGAAACCAATTCTGACGTCGCCGACAGAACTCGGACCAATTCATTGATGGCAAGTTCTATACGGTAGAAAGTATCTCTATTCCAATTCCACACGAACATGCACAGCCAAGTGGTGTAACTGGGGGTCTCATTTGCAGCTTGGACGACAGCCAGGGGCCTCATTATCTGGAGGGGGCACTCAATCAGTGTTTAATAACAAAAAGCTCCAATTGCCTCCGTGACCCTTTTCGCCAATTTTAAGATCTAACTTCAGGCTTCCCGATTATCTTTGTTGACCGTATTTTCAGTCATTAAGAAACGTGTTAATATAAGAATGATGCCTTTTGTATAATTTGTCTAACTTGCAGCGTGTGATCCGTCCGAAGGTAATTGTGAAAACAATGGCACTTACTCCAAGGTTCCTGGCTATGAGCTGCAGTACGGTATGTGTCGATGCTACTGCCCCTTCCCTTGGAGTGGACTGACATGTCAAGGTACATACATGTCTATACATTGTGTATTTATTTATTTCTTTTGGCTGGTCCAAAAGGGCCAGCCTACATTCATCTTTGCACCTAATACTGACGAGACCTGAAATCAATTCGGTGAATAACTGGGCAGCCTGGTTTTGTTCGCCAACCGCGCACAGTGCTGGAATATATCGTACACAGTTCCCCCTGCACGGTATCACTTAATTGCAACACACACGTAGCGTGCGGTATATGACACTTATGCAAGGACGGTTTGTGCATCCTCGACCCCAGTATGGTGTACGTCCGCTCGACTCCAATGTCAAACATAACCATGGCGCCATGTTAGTAGATATTGACAAAGACAGAAAAAAACACAAGTCTCTATATTGTCCTTAAGAATACTTAATGACTCACTCATTGACTAACTCACTGTCGCTTGCAAATAAGACTTGCATGAGTTTCATCCTCAGCCTAACGGCTTTGACTCGTAATATATACCCCTTAGTCAGAATTAGTCTGGGACTAGCCTGAATTACCAGGCTTACAACTTTCTTTTGCTTTATTTCTGTATTTCACCGCAGAGTGTAACGCTTCTTGTTACAATGGAGGAACTTTGGACAACAGTACCTGTACATGCACATGCCCAGCTGGATTCAGGCCACCCAATTGTTTGGGTACGTTTTGCACGAATCAATTTATACCTATTTTTCTAACGGTAAAATGGTCAATTATTGGTTTCCAGAAATAATACAAGTGAAACTGGTATTTAGGGGAGACGCCATCTTTATTCCAGGTAGAGGCAAAATGCCTTGAATAAAACAAAACTGGAATAAAGACATTCACGTTCTTTGTCAGAAGTTAGTATTATTTTTTATTTTTTTGATACTGTAGTAAGTACATGTAGTTCATGTTCGTGGGTTGTATTGCAATGTTTCATTTAATAAGGTAGTAATCAGTGTAATTAGTTTGAAGTTGTACCATCGTTCATTTAGTAATTCGTCATTGAGGTGGCCAACACCTAGCTATCGATGACTTGGACCGATTGTAGCCTCTCTTTTTTCCTTCTAAAATGGCTACTCTAAGGCTTATTACCACTGATGTCAATGGAAAAAGTCTGGATAGCCCGTAGACCATTACCCGTTTTACAAACAAATGAAGCAGTGTGCTGGTTCCCAACCCTTCCATTGGAATGATGTACGGAAACCAGTTTATATATCACACCAATCATGCAATAAAGAAACATACTGTTGTCTTAAATCATTTCCATTTCAAAAATAAATTTGGTATGAACTATTTTTGTGATATTGAAATGAAAACATATAGTCACAAAAGTAAATATGGCAACTAACTCGCTAATATTTGTTAATTAATTCCATCGATAGCCTGAAATGGAGGATGGTATCATAAGGCTTCACTTTGGTCGGTCAATAGGTTTTCCATTTTTTTGCATAGAGATCAGTGAATTATTACCTGAAATTGTTCAATTATTAAAGCAGATTGGGTTGTTTTTTTCTCCGTTTACAGCAGAATGCAAGCCTGATGTATCTCGATGGTGTACCAGCAGAATGGCGCCTTACTGTGACCGGGTACCAGTCATCCGTGAAAACTGTCTCGTTATGTGTGGAATATGTGCTTTGTAAATGTCTAGTCTTAGGCGTTTCTTTTTTCTTAGGTTCTCCTTTTCGACCGATCATATTTTGGATTCCCGACCCAAGGCAAAGCAAGAACCGTTTTTTATCACCGCCTTCACTGTCTGGGAAACTCCCCCCCCCCCCCCCAACCCAAAAATAAATAAAATTATTCGATCAAGACAAAGTAATGCCAAGTTCAGGCAATTGATTTATTCGAAGCACGGCGTATAGCAACAAATAAAAACCACGAGACTTTGTACTTACCCGAGAACTGCTGCCCCGTATTTTCTTGAGCGTGTTTGATAAGTCAAGTTAGTCTATTATATTCGTTTGAATTTAAATCATAAACATTTTATAGAGGGCCTGTCCTTTGGGTTTTAAAAGACTTTATTCAGAGGCGAATTAATTCATTTACATGTTTAAATTTAAATAGTAATGAATTTTAGCAGTGGTAATAATTCAATTATTAGTTTCATATAGACGCATCACTGCATTTTGGTGTAAAAAGGCTGTGTAATCAACATAAAGGGTCTAAAAATTAAATTGTTTGGTTACAATTTTCAAATTTTGTTTACTGTTGTTTATTTTCGTTTATTTATTAAAAAAAAGTTTTTGGATTTGTTTTGGTTGCCGTTTTTCAAATCTAATTTTGTGAAGGAAACACAGACGTCGCTAAGCACCCAGATGTGTTAAATATGGGTCACCGAGTATAAACAAAATCTGTCCAATGCACTGACGTAGCTGCTGCCTGCTGATTGGCAGATGCCGCCTTGAAGCAACTTATCCGCCATCTTGGATCTCCAAAACCATCACGGTGGGAAGTAATTAAAGTACAATGCATGTAAGTCGCTTTACGGCTAAATAACCCCTCCTCTCCCCCCCCCCCCCCCCAACCTTAGTTATTTTTTTGGTTGGCCAGTCCTACTTCGAGAATCCCGGGCAGTGAAAGGGATGGGGTATTTTGACTCTAGGAGGCGCTATTTATAATTGGGCTCACTTTCACGCACAAGTAAACACTTGACATGTATAGGCCTTTCTTTTGTTTGGGCTGCCGTAAGCGCATGTATTGAGGCCGAGGTTGGCAACATATTTTCCAAAAAGTCCTCCTAACGCCATCAACACATAGTAAAAAGGCATACGTAGGAAATATTTTGTAGCTTTGTTGAAAATGTTGTATTTTCAAGTATCAAATAATATTTTGGTGATCTGTAATAACTCTTCTTCATTTTTGCAGTGTTGGACCTTCAATAGTTTTGCAGGCCGTGGTTGGCAAAAATGCAGTTTTCCAACCAAGCGCAGAAAGGTCTATATTTTAAGTTTAAGCAAATAATGTTTAAATTTTACTTTATTGGGTATTTTTCTCATTGTGAGTTTTCAGCGACTACTTAAAAATCTGGCGAGCGGTGGAGAGATTCTACTGTCCATTCTTCTATCTAAAATAAAGGTGATATAATTCTCATTTTCCGACATTTTGGCCATCCGTACGCCTTGTGCTCAATACTCATGTACTTATTGTTATGGTGAGAAAATGTGTCAATTGCGGTCATACAATGATGTTCGACTTTCCCCCGGACTTCTTCATGTAGTCTTGACAAACTTCTGTGTTGATGCGCTTCCGATGCATTCAAATAAATGTTGGTAAATATTACTTTAATAAAATCTTCCTTGATAAGCTGCTGAAAAAAACCCGGTCTTGTCCGGAAATTGGGCAGGGGAAAACAAATCAGTCGAGGGTAACTTTGTAAAACGTGCCTCAATTACACTTTCTGTAGTATTAACATGTGCCTTGTATTGTTAAGGACTCGCCTACCGGCTAGAGTGTAAGTCCAATGTGACGTGCTATAAAAACCTACATTAAAGAAACTTCACACAAGCACAAATTACATAGGCGTTACCTTTGACCCAGAAATAGTTTATTCATCTATATCATCATGATGAACTGTTTCATTAACAATAAAATAACAATGTTTTACAAGCAATTTTGAATTTTCAATATGACAAAATGTTTGACAGAATATAGGTATTTTAAATATATATCTTTAATGTTTCTCCAAAGTTTAGATTTATAACCCTAACCCTGCTGAATCCAACCGGAACCAACTTTATAATTTACCCGATGGAGCCTGTTGGATTCAGCACAATGTTGGATTCAGCAGGCAACTGAACCGCATTATATAACGCCAAGTTGGACTGTGTTGGATTCAGCAGACAACTGAAAATAAGGCACAGTGGATTGAGCAGGAAACTCCGGTTGGACTCTGTTGGATTTAGTAGGGTAGTCCAGAGGAACTACTTACGGTTAGAGTTAATTATCATAATTGATAATTCATATACTTCTATACGAGCACTTTTTTCTTTTGCACAATTAGTGTAGAAGAAAAAACATATTTGGAACCCTATGTCAAGGTTTTGAAGAAATTTTTTTTTAGAATACTAGGTCTGAAATTGCAAACACATTAGTGTCAAAACGTGCACAAGACATAAATTCCCAAAACTTGTTATGGCTCGATGTAAAAGAAAAAGGAATTGTGGTAATATTGGTGGGAAGGGGTTAATGGGGTTGAATTCCAGTGGCATATTTAGAATACTCAGTGGCACTCCAACTTCTGCAAACGGAGGATCCCGGGTGATACAAACAACTTGAACTTCATGACATCAGACTCTCAGAGGTGTTTCTTGGATGAAATAATCAAAGTGACTATAACCACTAAAATGAAGCATATACTGAGCGTCTTTTGGCAATTAATGAAACATGTAGTTAGTGTAACCTTGGAAAATCAGCTGCTACAGATCGGTAACTTTGGAAGGTCTCAAATGAAACTTTTAAAGGATTTGTGGATAATGACTTTAATACTAAAATGCATATAGCCAGTCAAATAGCTAGTGTTTAATTCAAAGCAAGAGTATGATTGGCCTTTAAATTCCTTTTTTATTAATTGATGGCAAAAAGATATTTTGCCGAGCCACATTCTTTCCGAAGGGGACAGTCAAAATGAAGACAGCACAATCAATGGCAAGGTTGAAAAACTATGCCAAGAAGTACGGAGACAAGGTACTTGACAGTGAACATCACCTGCCTTCATACCTTACAAAAGATGTGGTGTTCCAAATGATGACCAAAGACATGGCTGAGAAGGGGAGGAAAGATGCAAAAGATCAGGTAGATGAAACAGGTAAATTATGTAAAACATTTAATTGTACTTGGTGCATTTCTTTAGATCAAGCTGAGCTTTCTGATGGTGGGTCATCACACCCATGAGGATATAGATCAAATGTTCTCAAGATTCTCAGTATCTATGTGGCGCACAAGATCCACACACTTTCTTGACTCCTAACCCCTTCTTCCAGAAGCATACCAAGGAAAGATGCAAAAAATCAGGTAGATGAAACAAGTAAATTATGTAAAACATTTACTTGTACATTTTTTTTTAACTTCTGGTGCATTTCTTTAGATCAAGCTGAGCTTCTTCATAGTGGGTCACACCCATGAGGATATTGATCAAATGTTCTCAAGATTCTCAGTATCTATGTGGCGACATAAGATCCACACACTCTCTTGACTCCTGACCCTTCTTCCAGAAGCATACCAAAAACCGAACACAACGACAGAGCGTCTGGTTGACTCTGTCAACTTCTGGGACCTTAACACCGCTTCTGGTGCATTTCTTTAGATCAAGCTGAGCTTTCTCATGGTGGGTCACACCCATGAGGATATCGACCAAATGTTCTCAAGATTCTCAGTATCTATGTGGCGACATAAGATCTTCACTCTCTTGACTTCCAACCCTTCTTTCAGAAGCATACCAAGGAAAGATGCAAAAAATCAGGTAGATGAAACAAGTAAATTATGTAAAACATTTATTTGCACATTTTTTTTTTAACTTCTGGTGCATTTCTTTAGATCAAGCTGAGCTTTTTTATGGTGGATCACACCCATGAGGATATAGATCAAATGTTCTCAAGATTCTCAGTATCTATGTGGCGACATAAGATCTACACTCTCTTGACTCCTAACCCTTCTTCCAGAAGCATACCAAGGAAAGATGCAAAAAATCAGGTAGATGAAACAAGTAAATTTGTACTTTTTTTTTAACTTCTGGTGCATTTCTTTAGATCAAGCTGAGCTTTTCCATGGTGGGTCACACCCATGAGGATATCGACCAAATGTTCTCAAGATTCTAAGTATGTTAGTGGCGACAAAGGATCCACACACTCTCTCGACTCCAGACCCTTCTTCCCGAAACATTCCAAAAACGCAGCAGCAGAGCGTCTGGTTGACTCTGTCAACTTCCGGGACCTTAACACCGCTTCTGGTGCATTTCTTTAGATCTAGCTGAGCTTTTCCATGGTGGGTCACACCCACAAGGATATCGACCAAATATTCTCAAGATTCTCAGTATCTATGTTGCGATACAAGATCCACACACTCTCTCGACTCTTTATCCTAATCCAATGACAATTTTGTTTGAAGAGAGTGTGGCATTTCCCACTACTGGTGAAAGTGATGATACTAGTCAATGCAGCAACGATGAACCTTTGTATAGCGGTGCACCCATAACATTGGCTGAAAGCATGTTGCTCATCCTCACAGTTGTCTGGTTGATATTCTCACTCTTGTATCGTTGCACTGTCAGCAGCCAACTTTGTGTAAAACAACCCTTCATCTATTTCGCCAGTATTTTTCTAACTTGTCGATGCCTCTTAAGTTTCATAGTTTTATGGGAAATGTAGATTTCTCATACAAAATGACACGGATGAATGTCCATCTTGCAAGATTTCTATAGACGCGTCATGCCCAATCCGTTATTTTATTGAAATCCCTCATTGTCACAGTTACAAACCCTGTATTAATGTGGGGAATTAGCCAAAATCATCGAGGCGCTCCATACTACTTCAGCCCCACAAAATGTATCCTTGTGGGATGCGCACACAAAAACAGCTTGCACGTTAGTTCGAGTTAAAGGACTGCAGACCGTAGTGTAGGCCTTTTCTCATTTTCGGGCTACATGCACGTTTTCAAGCCTTTTGATGAGCCTAGATCACTGGTTTAGAACTGAGGGGTGAACCATCAAGAATTATCCTTTTTGAACCTGATACTGGGGTATGTATCTGCCCTACATTATTTCAGAAATCTATAAATGGAAGCTTTAGTAACAGAAAATTGTGTAATATGCCCTAGCTCGTTAAGTTGTTTACTAATTGTAATTTCAGTCACTGCATTGTCACTAAGCCTTTAACACCTTTTGTGAGGGCCCTGCACAATAAAGAAAGAAGAGATTTTGGAGTGTAAGCGTTGTTATCCGTGTTTTAATTAACCGGCGAGGCCTGCCGACGAGGCCACCATATGATGAGTGCTACATTAATAAGCAGCAAGATTTTTGTGAAGACATGGAACACAAATTTTAAACGTAAGAAAAAGGTCAGTGCAAATATTGAAGATATTTGTGATGGTAATGTGCGTGTACATAAAAGTACATATCAACAGGTTGTGTTCTCAATGATGAAAGGAATATTTCGTTGAAATTTTCAGTGTTGCCTTTGTACTTAATTATTGAGTTACCTCCAAGATAAAGAATGTGAAAAGAAACTGGACGTGTTTGTGGACAAGCACAGAACTGTTTTGGCAACAGTTTTATCAACTGTCATGTAGGAGTTTTATCTTAAGTTGCATGAACATGTTCATGGTTTCCACAAAGCTTTGGCTGTGTAAAAAATATGCAAGTTTTGTGTCACGCAATATGTATATACGATATTATTATGGGGAAAGACACCTTTAATGTCATGTGAAATGACGTGATGATTACAGAAATTTCTATGAGGCTACATGTAGTTGGCAAGCACCGATGGTGCAATAGTAATAAAAAAAGACTGTTGAACATAGAATAGATAGAAAATTGTGCACTAGGGTATCTGATAGTGCATTGAGGTATGTCAGTATAACAATTGTATTTGTTGTAATCTATGTGATGGCCACGTGGAGATTAGATGGAGCACACATTCAAGATAACAATGCATCAGACCAGCTTATTCAAACTGAGGCAGTAGATCTTGTGTTCTCAAGCAGAAGACAAAGAACAAGATTGGATACTTGATCAGACAATGGTAGGATCCTTTTCTGCGCTACTTCATTATTTAAAATGTTAACATTCTCTTATCCGTTTTTTTTCCACAATAGGGTTTGTTCGTGATAAGTGCCCAAAATATTCCGAAAGGGAGATTATCCAGGTCATCAGCTGCCAGTGTTCAGATGTGAGGAAGAAACTGAGAATAAGGCAAAGTTAGCAGGTAATTGTATTAGATTTACTGCAAAACAAGGACAATATACACTCAAAAGGCTGTGAAAAATCAAGTACTTCTTAAATAACCTGGATCTTAAATGTGACATCCTTTTAACTCAAACCTGCCCACTGCTTAAGGAGTAGCATGTGATTCATTAGAAGTACAAGATAGCATGTTGGCCAATGGGCAATGGAAAATATACTGGAGGTCCATCATTCAATGCAGCAGTGTACTGGAGATACAACGGAAACACGCGACGCGCAACAAAAGCGCATCATCAAAATGAGTAGGAAAATGGCTGAGACCATTTCACATGTAGATGAGGATTCCACTTTCAGCACTAAGCCGTCCACTTCCGCCAAGTCCAAGCCATCCACCACTGCAATCCAGTGAAAAAGGTCAATGCAAATATTGAAGATATTTATGATGGTAAAAAAGTCTTTCATCACAAAGTTGTGTTCTCACCGATAAAAGGAACGTTTTGTTTATGTGGTACATGGATGGTATTCCAGTATTCAAATCATCAATATGTTCAGTGTGGCCTTTGTACTTTGCAATTAATGAGTTACCTCCAAAATATAGAATGGGAAAAGAAAAAAAGTGTTGATTGCTGGCAAAAAAATTCCCTTTTTGAGATACGGTGAGAACAAAAGGCCGGCCGGTCAATGATCTAGCACCACCATACACCTTCGCGACACAGTGAGTATAGGATAAAGCCACACGGATGAAGGAACAGAAAACGTGCGAGAAGACGGCAAAAACACGTCAGAAAGTGACATTGATGTAGAGCTGTCTGAAGACGCTAGATCTGACTCGGATTTGGTGGAAGATCGCCAGTGTTGTATGATAAATTCCTGCCTGGGTTGCTTGTAAAAGTATACATGTATTGGAGGGAAATGCCTGTCCACTGTGGGAAATTTAGTAGCTGGCAAGTCCAGTATTTGAGTCAAATTGTACAGGTTTATATTTTAAACAGCTTGCAATAATTATTGACCACCCAAATCTTCAATTTTAAAAGTTTTCAGGTGCAGTTGTGGTGGTTGTAAAGTCATGCCCACTGTCAAGGAATCCGTGTGTTGTAAAGAAATCGCGCAGGTCATTCAGCGCATGAATGAGTTTGTGTTGGACGTAGACTGCATTCTGGAACATCTAGGTTTCAACACGGTCTGTTTGGACCCATGGGTGCTGGACACCGCATATTTTCAATATCGCCAGCAATATGGTCAAGGACGTCATGGCGCAACAGAAAACCAGTGAGGGTAATTTTAGGAAATCTTAGCTGTATGTTTTTCAATTGAAGTAGAGGGAGGGGGTTGTGATCAGTAAGAGGTTTGGCAAAGTCTTACTTGTCAATAAATCTACAGACAGAAGCTTTTCATACCAAGCATAACGTTCTTGGAGTGAAAGGGCCCTCGTGATTATCATATCATATGCCAGATATTATTCATGGCACTGCAGTTGATTGGATGCATGAGGTTTTACTAGGAATAGTTAGAAGAATGTTTTTTCTTTGGTTTGACTGTAGTCAATCTAGTGAATCGTATTCAATTTCAAACCACTTCAAAAATCACTCGAGTTGGATTTAAACCCACGACCTCCTGCTTTTCAGTACAGACATCTTTAAGGAAATGGTTTTGTCCAGTGTTATCCTTTTCTTCCTCAAGAACCTGAAATGTGCTCTCTGCGAAGGTATGAAGATGACGTGCTTCTTGCTGTAGAGAATGGGAAGCCAGCGTTCACCATTGAAGGTCCTACAATGCTGATGTTTTTCTCGCACTTTGATGTTGTTGAAGGATTCGTGGTTGACTTTATGCACAGCATGCTTCTGGGGGTCGTCAGGCAGTTCATGACTTTGTGGTCTGACGGCACAAACATGAACAAAGACTGTACATACAGACAGATCTGAATGATGTCTATTTGATCAAATGTACCTGGAGCGTCCCCAGATGGCTCTGGAGGTGGACTCGTCCTTCAGCAAGCATGCCAAAGTCTATGTGCTTAGAGATCTGCTAATCAACACCGGAAAGGCAGCAGGAATCCGACGACTGCGACGTATTGGCAAAAAAATGCCAGCATGGTGATTTCAGAAGGAGAATGGACTGATGGCGAAGTCAGGAAGATGATTGATTGTGTTAAGATATATGAGGGACAGCTGTGAGAAAGTAAGTATAAGCTCATTTGGAAGAAAATTGAGCAAGAAATGAAATCATTGAACAAGGGCTACCGCAATTATGTCCAAGGGTGCAAGCAAACTGGAAGCATCTCGTAGATTTTTGTACGTTATACAAATTGGGTTGGAGCATCTGTCATTCCCCAAGCTGTACAGTGATAAGAACACCCTGGAATGGACTGGCACAAAGGCAGCACTTTCCAATAAAAACTGGCTGCGAATTGCATAACGGCGATTATGTGCACTGTGGTATCAAAGTGGACAACATCCTTCTGTTTGATGCAAATGATGGCAAGAAGACGTGACCGTTTGCCAAGATTATTGATCTTGGCAATGCATGTCTTGAAGTGGCAGGTCCCTGGCTCCGTATCCCAGAGCATCTAATCGATCAGATGTACCTGGAGTGTCCCCAGATGGCTCCAGAAGTTATGGAGGGGGACTTGCCCTTTAACAAGCCTGCCGAAGTCTATGCACTGGGAGACCTGCTTGTTTAGATCGGAAAGGCGTCAGGAATCCGACGACTGTGACGTGTTGGCGCAAAATGTCAAAACGTTGATTTCAGAAGGCGGCCCACAATGGCAGAAATATGTAAGAAGATGTCCAAACACTGGAAGTTGGATATCATTTAAATGTAGGGTAAGTTTGTGGGCTATAAGAACACCCCGTCAGTCACAACTCTACAAGACGCCTTGGACTGGACTGGCACCCCAGCAGCACTCTCCCGCAAGGGTTACTCCACAAAGAGTTATTATCAGGAGGTTAATCACGAACCTTCACGAAGACTATTCATTGTCTTTTCATGGAACTATAGAACACTCATAATGTATTCAAGGTTAAAGGCCATCAACTTATAATGTATGCATATTGATACAATTCCAGATACGAGATCGCACAAGGCATAATGGGAACCAACACAGCGCAGCAAGATCGAGGCCATGGAAACGCGGTTGCACCATGACCAACAGATTCTGATTGGTTGGAGCATGTTATTTGTACAAAGAGGCAAAATCTTTTTTAGGGGGGGGGAAATTAAAGTCACAGGCAGTATAGAATTTGTCCCACTAGCCAGAAAATGAAGCAACTACTGTTTATAGAGGCATATTTAAAGCTGGAGGTGGGGGCTATGTGCCCTCAATTTTTCATATCATTATCAAAATTGTTCTTCGCCAAGCCTTGATAAGTTTTAGCTGTTGCCTTGTGCATGTTTTGACACCATATTTATGAATTCCGACCAAATTCTTGAAAAATGTCAATTTTCCACAAACAAGTTGGTAAAAAAATGTGTCCTTTTTTTACTGACTCCTTTTGTAAAAATTGATTCTATTTATTATATATGTAAATGTATTAGAGAGTTATCATGTCTATGACCTTATTATGACATACCAAAATTAAGTTGGGGGACTGGTTTTCTTACTAAAATCAATTCTTTTCCAAGATTCACAAATAGCACGACAAATAGATGTTAAAACATGTCATGAATATCAAAAAAAAAATACTTGAAGAACTCTTTAAGATGTCTTCCCTGAGAAGAATCCATTCCAAGCTGTTTGAGGTTTTGTCCTCCAACATGCATGCTCGATGTATCTCTAATTAGCTACCTGTTGACGACACGGCAGTCAACTCAATACTTCCTCTTTCTCTTCTTTGAAGCGCTCTTCTGTAGCTTTTTCCGCAACTGTAATATAGAAATAACAATCAAATTATTTTATACATTGTAACATGACCCTATATTAAAGCCTTTCGATGACAATTGTTTTAAAGTTGAACAACGAAATTGACTGCAGCGGAGTTTGAACCTACGACCTCCGCATGACCGTTCAGTGCTCTACCAACTGAGCTTTCCCACCCCATGTTAGCTGTTCCCCATTTTGACAAAGTGTCTTTGACAGACAAAAATCCAAATGCTTGATGGGAGAGCCAAGTAGTCCAAGTATGGTCAAAACCACGAAGCATTATACACCAGCAGCCCTAGAGTATGTCAGCAGTGTTGAGTTTCAGTCAAAAGTTAGAGTTTGCTTGAAAAGTAAGTATAACATATTTATGTCTTAGGTCGATGTGTGGCGAGTCCTGCTAGTCTGGCAGTCATACAGACACTACACAGCTATTAAATGAGAGACATAAAACTGGGTATCTTACCTTGCTTGGAAGCTTCCTCCTGTAAGTGAAAGAAATGAAAATAAATTCAGTCAAACAAAACTAAAAACAAACATCAGTCATCAATGGGAAAGAACATACCCTACATAAACACAACACCAGGCAAATCTAGTAAAGCTGGTCCTATGGGCTCCGTGCGCCGACAAAGGAGGGCGCCCTTTTACCTTGCAACGGACGTCCCATGGGCAGGACATATAGCTGGTTGACGCGCACCGTTCCTTGTGTGTGACACACATACACCAGGGGATTTGTACTCTGTGTACACACAGTGGTACGGCCGCCGACGCGTCGCGGCAAAATTGCAGTCGGGCAAGATGACGTCGGTCGGTCACCCCCAACTGTAGCTTTCTTTGACCGGTGAGGGGTACTTGTGAATGGAGCGGATAGTGCACAAAATTCTATTTGAATAATTTACAATGGCTATTCACTTCACCTTCAGCCGATTCCACGAAACTTTACACAATGGCATAAGTCCACTTGCGCCGGAATTTATTTCATAATCTGCGCAACATTTTACACTGTGCCACATTTCAGTTTTGACAACTTCACAAAAGTTCTTACTTTTTCCTGACAGGCATGTCCTCATGCGTTTGATCCAGGGCACTGATGTCATCAAAGCGGGTCAATGACTTCAGACTGGACGTTGTTGCCAGTCTCCTCTGCGCTTGCTGTACGGGGAGAAAAAGAAGACATTACTAAACGACTGTATGGGTTCGGTGCGCCGACGAAAGAGGATGCCCTTTTACCTAGCAACGACGTCCCATGAGCGGGACATTTCGCTGGTTGACGCGCACCGTTCCTTGTGTGTGACGCACGTACACCAGGGGATTTGTACTATGTACACGCGTACGCAGTGGCCGTGCTTTGCGCATCGATCGCGCCAAAAGAATTGCAGTCAGGCAAGATGGCGTCGGTCAATCACCCCCAACTGTACTTTCTTTGCAGGTGAAGGGGTACTTGTGAACGGAGCAGATAGTTGAACAAAGAAATTGGTTGGAGTGGGGTTTGAACCTGCAATCTCCAGGTTACCATACCGGCGGTCTACCGACTGAGCCATTTCCAGTCCTATGCTTTCTGTTCCCTATTTTGTCAATGAATAAAAATGATGAACCGCAGCCAACTTAAAGTTTACGATTTAGGCCATCAGACTGGGGGTTTGGTCAGTATCAAATCAGGGCATAAATGATTATAGTGCGCATGCGCAAGGTATACCGCCCCTAGAATGGTAACAAGCATTTTGATGGACATTTTGAAAAAAAGGGTGATAACACCCAAAAAGCTGCCACCGTTGCAATGCTATCACATATTTTCCAACTTTGGAGGTATATACCTTGCCAAAAATTGCTATGACGATTATTCCCCTCAATTGATACCGGTGGTCAAAATTTTGGACCGAGGCTTATGGCCTAATTGTGGAGCAGAGTGCATCACCACCACCATGATAATTCTTAATGATATTTGAATATTTTGTCAGTCCATTGGATTCACTTCGGGTGCCATTTGGACCCCTCAGTCACCATGAACTACATCACAGCAGACAACAAATTTACAATATATCATACCTTCTCCTTTTTGGTCACAGGCAGACGAACGAAATAGTCCTCTTCAAATCTGCAAAATAAAACAAAAAATGCCAATTTACATGATGACCAGATCTCTGCCAGTCACAGCCTAAAACAGAGGATGAGAATCACCTCAGAGAGCTACAATCCCAGCCATAATGGTTGGGACACTTGGAAATAACCTCAGCCTTCCACGGTCACCCACTCCCCCGCTCCCCTGGTCAATGTTGTTCTCTCCAGCTGATGGAGCACACACCGCGCAATGAGAGACAACATTGACAGGGGGCCGGGGGGTTGGGGGCCCAGCGAGAGTTGGCCAGGATTGTAGGGTCAACAATTAATGCGGAAGATGCTGCTCATGTGTATCCTTGTTGAACAAAATAATACACCTCAAAGAAAGCTGCAGTGCACATGGTCCATTATCTTGCGGGGAGTCAGGTTGGCGTAGCGGTACTTTCCTCGCCTTTCACCGCTGTGACCCGGGTTCGAATCCCGCCTGGGCCAGAACGCAGATTGGGTTTTCAGTCTCTGCCTGATTCCGTGGTTTTTCCCTAGAATATTCTGGGGTTTGCCTCCCACCTTTAAAACTGTGATTTCTTCTCATTGCCTTCACGCTACAGGTTTCTTCAGGCTTGCTAGCTACAGAGCCTAGGGCGCTTTTGAGGAATCCGTGGTTTCATTACCAGAAATTATTAAAAATAATAATAATAAAAACGCTTATCTTCAAGCAAAATTTAATCTTCGAACCTGATTAGTCGATCTACGGCAACAAACCGTGGTGTAATTATACCTCGTAACAAAATCCCTATCGCACTCTGCATACCACTCTATTCAAAGATTCCAGTGACATTAAAGCTGAATGCACTAATAAGGTATAAAGCTTTGTGTAAAGCTTGCTAGTTTCACCCTTACTGTGCGTCAAGTTTGCTTGAAGATAACTTCGTTATCCCACTTGTGCTCGTAGAAAATGTAGTGCGTCTGCGTCTATGTGGGACACAGACGCACTCCATTATTCTGTGTTCCACTCGCGCTCGCTGGATATTAACTAATATTATCTCAATATGTAACACCAGACATGCCAGAGGAGAAAAGGGCAAGTGTACTTACTCTGTCTTATGTCTTGCTTCTTTATCCTCATTCAGTCTGTGTAGGCTGACACTTTCCTGAAAAGAAACATTCAAAAATCACAATTATCCTTCCATGGTTCGTGAATAACGCAGACACCATTTTAGGTTTACAGTCAGGCCAGTTTTTGTTCAAATGCAAAAACACGTAGCTCACATGAATGAATAAAATAGTTGAAGGAAATAACATTGTCTTTTTTTTTTATAAAGCATTATTCCTCTTCACTTTGATTAACCTTTTCAACCCAAGGTTTAAGCTCTAAACTTTTCACAACGAACCCCTTTTGTATTTGTAAAGTGTTCATTATAGTTAGCTTCTCGCAGGGCAAGTTCGTTTGTGCACAAAATGAAAGCCCTTTTTGATAGGCTTGCAGACATACAAATTGAACGTTTGTTAGGAGACAGTCTCTTTTGGGGCAGTCTCTTTTGCAGTATGTCTGACTGTAACTTACCCGAACTTCTTCAGGACCATCAAAGTACTCTCCTGTAATAAAAATGTACCAAAAACAAAAAGACATCAGTGTTTAATTAACAAAAAGTATGCCAAAAACAGAGACTAAGTTTGCTTAGTTGAGCTTGACCAAATGTCTCATTTCAAATCAAATCATGTCATAAAATTAGAATCCACTGTTGCACTTGGTTGCATGTAACAGGGCAACTGCTTGGTGCCAAGGCTGGTCTGCACTGGGTTCACTGCACAACACAACATAATCCACTGTTGCAATTTGTTGCATTTAGGAGGGTTCTCGTTTCACTTGTGTTAGATATTGTTGCATTTAGCAGCGTAACTGCTTGGTGCCAAGGCTGATCTGCACTGTGTTCACAGCACAATGCAACATAATCCACTGCTGCATTTGGTTGCATTTAGCAGGGTAACTGCTTGGTGCCAAGGCTGGCATGCACTGGGTTCACTGCACAATGCAACATAATCCACTATTGCAATTTGTTGCATTTAGCAGGGTTCTCGTTTCACTTGTGTTAGATATTATTGCATTTAGCAGCATAGCTGCTTGGTGCCAAGGCTGGTATGCACTGGGTTCACAGCACAATGCAACATAATCCACTGTTGCATTTGGTTGCATTTAGCAGGGTAACTGCTTGGTGCCAAGTCTAGTCTGCACTGGGTTCTCTGCACAACACGACAGAATCCACTGTTGCAATTTGTTGTATTTAGCAGGGTTCTATTTCAGCTAAGTTGCATTTTTTGCAGGGTAACTGCTTGGTGCCAAGGCTGGTATGCATTGGGTTCACTGCACAATGCAACAGAATCCACTGTTGCAATTTGTTGTATTTAGCAGGGTTCTATTTCAGCCAAGTTGCATTTTGTTGCATTTGGCAGGGTGCCTTCGGGTCGGTCAGCCCTACCTTTGAGTTCCTGCATGAGGGCGCTGCTCAGGGCTCTCTTCTTGGCTTTCTCCAGTTGCTTCTCTTGCCGCTGCTTCATTGTCTCATCACCATCTTAAACAAATGCATACGAGTGATCAAATGAATTTGGAACAATTATTTCTCTTTACTTCTGCACCATACGATTTGACATAAATGTCATAATAAATTATACAGTTAAAAACAGTGGTTTTTTTTTAATATTTGACGTAATATTTAGAGCCTTCTTGGCCTGATCTGCAAACAGTAATAACCTCAGCAGTGCCGTTTTGAATAATTAACCATTCTGAGTACAGTTTTCAGTTCAGTTCATTTTCTTCCACTGCCCTAAAAATTAAGAATGTTCCATACAACAAATGTTTTGAGAATAGTAGCGATAGAATTAACAATTGTTAACTGCTGTGATGTGAGATATGACGTTTTTAATTGGAGGCCAAGCCGAGGGTGCTATGCACCCCGAGGGGGTTGCAAAGCCGTAGGTTTGAGAACTAGCATTGTCCATGAAGGTAGTACAAAAACAGCCAGCAGCACTGAACTGACACTATAAGCCAGTGTTTCCCCTGCCTATTCAAACGTGATGCAGCCCACCTCGCTACTTTCAGTGACCACCTCGCTCAGTTTTTGCCAATATCACCACCTCGCAGTGAAGCTTTGCAACAGAGGAATACTAATCAAAATATTTTCATTTTATGTAATTTATGAGCGTTTTCCTTGATCTCCATGTGTCAAGAACTCACAATTTGGATATGTACCGTAGATGGAATCGTCAGGCATTTTTGATAGTGCTGTGTTCTTTTCAGTTTGCAGACTGCGTAAATTTTGTTTCAATCATCATTTTGAATGTTTACCACCTTGCTCAGAAATCTGACTTACCATAGTGCATGGCAACTACCTTCGGTGGGACGTATTTCTTGGGCTTGGCATCATCTTCCTCCTCATCACTGCTTTCGTCTTCACCTTCCTCCTCATCATCCAGCTGAAATATCAATAGCAAAGTGGAGGGGGTTAAACAATTGTTGACTGCTGTGATGTGGAATATGCGGTTTTTGACACCCAAGGAGTGCATTGCCGAGGATGCTTTGCGCCTGGCAACTATGACCAGCAACTATGGCCAGCAACTATTTATCGTTTAACCCCAACTCCCTAGCATCTTTTACTAGGATCCAAATCCATCAATCACTGTGCGTCTAATACAAAACTGTACATAACTTAACGGAATCCACCAATGACGCACTGGGTGACATTCATGGACTTGCTACACATGGCTTTTATCGCACAATAGCAGTACAGGAAGCTCGGCAAAATCAATCGGATACCCCTAACACTGCTTCAGGCCATTAGGCCCAAGTCCATCATACTCCATCAATATTTAGTCACGCCAGGCCTTTTGGACCAAGTCGCCCAAAATCCATCCAAATGGGGGCATGGATTTTGATGGAGTTGGGGTGGTTAGGGTTAAGACACATTCATTGTATAGATTTTACATGTGCGTGTATTTTGTGTACATGTCTACATGTAGACCAATCCAGGTTGCCCACTTTTGTCATAACATGACTAGCTGTACACCATAACTCAGTCCTCCTGATTTGAAAATCACAGCTGTGTGGAAAAACGCACACCTGGATTTTTCTAGGCGTGTGATTTTTCTGGGCGTGCGATTTTTCTAGGTGTGTGATCCTGTGGTCCAAGCTGGGACTACATGTAAACAACCTGTTATCTTTTTTCATTATATTCATCTTGATTTACAATAAAGCTATTTTCTCTTCACCGATGTGCTTTATTTTTCACAAATTATGAAGTATAACTATGCCGTAAATATATGCCAAGGTGTGCCGTACTGAGGGATTCAGGCGTGCGATTATTCGCACTTCTCAGGAAGCATTTAGGCGTGTGATGGCGTGGGGGTGTGATCGCATGCCTCAAAACAGAAGGACTGATAACTGGGACTCCCCAATCGTGCCAATGCTTGCTCCTGTATTTCATACAATGCACCATCCTTTAGGGACGTGTTTAGAGTTATACAAACGCACATGTGATGGGCGTTCGGGCATGGAAGCATCCTAGTCACCGTCATTTCGAAATCAAATTGGTGTATGACAAATCGTTTTAATATGCCACTGACAGGGCAAGTTCAAAGCCTTTCATACACATACATGCTACCAAACTGTCACTATATAAGGCAGGCAAAGCATGAGAGTTCTGCTAAACATTTATCGAATTAAACATGAATCCCTTCATTAATGCCCACAAATCCTGTTTTCTACTGACCTTACTCCGGAGGTTGGCAGGGTTTGGCTTGTATCTGAGTGGATCGTTCTCTGCGACAGCCCCGGTAGCTGCCGTCTTGATTAGCTTATCCACCTGGTACTGTAGCTTCTGGTCAATGGGTCGCATTCTCTCAAGGACTGTCCGAATCTCAACCAGTCTCTCGATCGCCGGACAACCGCTCAGTTTCCGCCCCTCGGTCTTTTGAAGCATGACATATGTCAGATTCATCAAGTAACTAGAGTTATGGTAGGAAAAAGGGTACCAAAATTTGAAGGGCCTAGGTTCGAATCCCATTTCGACCCAAAATTGGAAAACTCTCTCTGACGACCCAACAGTGAAATGGGTACCTGATTCCTTCAGGGACGGTAAGACGGCGAGAGGAGAGGACTGGGCACCACCACTCATATGCCGCGCCCAAGACACAGTGGACCTCTAACATCCCACTGCCCCTACGGCCAGTAATGGCTGTGGGACCGTTACCTTTACACCAATGCAAATTTCCATACTCATGAGCAAAACTGTGTTGTCATTCAATGAGGTGTTACAACTAAAGCACCAAAAGTTGCCAAAACTCAGGAGTTTTTCCTTCAATTTACGTGGGTGATAATTCTTGTCTTACCTAAGCAGGAGATGGTATTTGACCTCTAAGAAACTGACTCCTTTGGAGGTAGACACCTCGCCATCCTCCACTTTCTTCAGCAACGATTGTATACTGCTAGATACACTCGACACCTGTTTTTAATAAACATCACATCAACAGGAAATTAGACAACAAAAACTTTAAGTCACTGTTTTCATTTATTATGTATATGTAAATTAAAATCCATTGAATCTAAGTTGCTCTTACTTGATCTGATAGCCCCTTGAGAAGAGACTGTAATTTAACCACTTCTCGCTCCATTACCTGCAGGAAAATACAAAAAACAAGTTTATTTAAAGAATGTTTTAAAGGAAATCTTTTAAATGAGATCTCGTACCACATGGAGTATGCAGTATGTACAATGTACATGTACATACATCATGTGTATTGTATAAACTATTCACTCATCAAAGGTGGTCTACAGCTGCAGCTGAATCCGAATGTATATACTTTGTACATGTTGCAACGAACATGAGTGGCATTCATTTTATCAATTTGAACAATGCCGCTGTCATTCATTCTCCGGAAAGGCTATTTCGGAGCTGGATTTTATTCGGGCATTTTTTTTTAATTCAAAGACCGGGGAAAAGTTTATAACGAGAAGTGAGGGAAACTGAAATAAACATGGAATTTCATCCCTGTAAAGGGCCTGTATCGTGTTCATCATGTACATTAAAATTGAACAAAAAATCAAAGATGATAAAATGAGCAAAAAGTTGATGTGTGTACGTGTCTTGGTCCCTGTGTCTCGAACACCTCATCAGAGAGTTTGTATTTTTCCTGATTTTCTAGAATTAATGGGAGCATTTATTATCGGGTCTTTGGCTGTTTTAATATTTACTGATCTGCAGTAAGACTGCACCCCTAGCCTTCACCTTTGTACATGGGGCGAAGTGGATATGGGGCGAAGCGGCGATGGGGCGAAATGGGGATGGGGCAAAGTGGGAATGGGGCGAAGAGGGGATGGGGCGAAGTGACATGGGGCGAAGTGGAAATGGGGCGAAGCGTCCGACACCCGAAGAAAATATAAAATTAGAAGGAAAAAAGTGAATTTGAACGTTATGAAATTCGGACTTTATTTCCCTTTTAAAAAAAATCCTCCAAAGCCTCAGGTTAGAAAAGGAAAAAAATTCGAGTGCAAAACTGAGATGCAACCCGCAACCTCGCGGTGCAAAATCCTACCCTCTATCGACTGAGCTGACGCACTGCTCGCTAAAAGTAAAACGTGGGGAAACAAATAATTATATACCTGCGTGCGTATCAAAAAAGTATCGTAGAGGGCGCTAAACAACGGCTGCCGTAACGATAGCCACTTCGTTTATTTTTTGCAAGTAGGCTGAGGCTGACATGGCTGAGGCATGCTAGGCCTACCAAATGTGGGCTGTTGCGTATTAAAGTCTTCGCAATCCTCGTCTCGGCGATAACTACCTACCTTTTAAAAATTTTAGAACACTTTTAACACAAACACCGACTCCAATTTTACGTGAATTTCCTGTCAACAATTGACAACGTTACATTACAACTTTACAAGTGCAAAATTTGAAGCACGTGTTTTAGCTATCTTGCTAACCGTCTGGTATCTACATCAATTTGTATACTACATAAACGAAAAATCGCGTTTACGAAGCACCAGCCTAGGGTTGTCGTTGTGCACGAAATCCATGCAAGATATGGGGTCAAACATTTCGCCACATGTGTTGAGTAGCGCTGTCACGCCCCAACTATCGCATCGGTCCCAACTATAGTTGGGACTGTCCCAACTATAGTGCGGCAGTTGGGTCGGCCCAACTATAGTTAGGACTGGAGTTGCGCCGGATGCTTCATGCTTGATAGATCTTGTTGGATTAAATGTTCCGCGGCGCTGGCACCGTGTATTCGTCGTGCATGCATGCCGCAAGGCTGGCCGGTCACGTGGTACTGCCTAGTTGGATGAGTTGTCCAGCTGCTGGGTTGATTGTCCAGCAACATTTTGCAAAATTCAAAGATTGCCATGGCCGGCCAACTATAGATGGGCCCCACCCATAGCTAATGTCAAAGGTCCCAAGTAAAGTCGGACAGTATGTAACAGAGCTGTAGGGAATGTTTTATAGTCGTCGTACATCAATGTAAACTATAGTTGGGACCGCCAAATAAAAATATTGCGTTGGCCCAACTACAGATGGTCCCCACCCATAGATAATTTCATTGGTCCCAAGTAAAGTCAGATGTGTATTAGAGTTGTAGGGAATGTTTTATAATCGTACAACAATGTACACTATAGTTGGGACCGCAAAATAAAAAGATCGGAGTGGCCCAACTATAGATGGGCCAGCCCAACAGTGGAACTTACAGTTGGGACCGTCCCAACTATAGTTGGGACAGGCCCAATTATAGTTGGGCCAGCCCAACTGTGGAACTACAGTTGGGACAGGCCCAACTATAGTTGGGACAGGCCCAACTATAGTTGGGACCGATGCGATAGTTGGGGCGTGACAGCGCTACAAGCACTACTCGTACATTTCCAACGATACGCTCTCTGTATCCGACACCATGGACCAGTATATCACTACTCCATAGAACTGTGTACAAACTAAAAAAGCTTCTTTGGAGGGGAGATGAAATCACTACTCACTACTCCATAGACACGTGAACAAAAAGTCACTACACAAGTCTTTACACGCCAGGAAAATCACTACTCCATAGAACTATTATTATTATTATTATTATTTATTCGGCCAAATTACAAAGTACAACAAGCAATTCACAAAAGTAAACAAAACTAAACAAAAACAATCCAATCCAAGCTGGCCAGGATTGACAAAAGTATAATAAAACACTGTGACTCGAAAGCCTGTCAATCCTAACTTGAATGGTACATGTAACTGTGTACAAACTAAAAAACCTTCTTTGGAGGGGAGATGAAATCGCTACTCACTACTCCATAGACACGTGTACAAAAAGTCACTACACAAGTTCTACACGGCAGGAAAATCACTACTCCATAGAACTGTGTACAAACTAAAAAAGCTTCTTTGGAGGGGAGATGAAATCGCTACTCACTACTCCATAGACACGTGTACAAAAAGGCACTACACAAGTCCTACACGCCAGGAAAATCACTACTCCATAGAACTGTGTACAAACTAAAAAAGGCCTACACGGCAGGACTTGTGTAGTGACTTTTTGTACACGTGTCTATGGAGTAGTGAGTAGTGATTTCAACTACCCTTCAAAAAGCAGCTTTTTTTATATATTTTTTTTTAATGTACAAAGTTCTATGGAGACTGATTTACACAGTGGGCTAGTGGTTCACAGATTCAGTGGTGTGCGTATTTTAGGTTGTGACAGGATACTAGTTGTGTAGGGTTCAGTAGCGCTACTGAAAACACCTACCGACCGAGCAGTACGTGCCTACCACTACCTGCTTACTATTGGAAACGCGGTTGGAAATAAAGTAAGCACTGGGGACGAGGTTGAGGACGTATGGATTTATTGAACAAAGCAAGGTAAGTCCGACTTGGGTCAAGTCTAGCATTTAGCAGAATTTGGCTCTGGCCTTACGGTCACCCTGCTGACATGATCGGCTATCGAAGTTATTTTTAGAGAAAGCAAAATGGCGAATCAAGGGACAGTTTCTCGTAGTAGAAGACACAAATGGTCCATAGATTTTACTTCACGGTAAGTGAAAACACTATTAATATATAATACACAAAAAGTGTTTATCATCCTCCATTTATACGTATAAAACCTTTGATTGTTGAGGTTATAAATCGTTTATTTTATTGTAAAAAGGTGTTGTCCGGAAATTGGGCACAAAACATGAACGTAGCCCAATGATGAATGCGCAGTGGCTATTGTTAGGGCAGCCGTAACGCAATTGTCAACTGCGATCTTGAAGAATACAGGTCAACTCGTACGCGAACCAACTCGTACGCGACCAACTCGTACGCGGGTCATTTCGTACGCGAACCGACTCGTACGCGGACCGACTCGTACGCGGACCGACTCGTACGCGGACCGACTCGTACGCGGACCAACTCGTACGCGTGAGTTTAGACGATTGGTTTAGCGCATATGGACAGATGAAATTAGGTTCGGTACGGTAGGTCGGCATCATTTTACCTTTTCTGAAAGGTTGAGATTTTCAAATTAAATGTAGTTGATTTTTGAATCCGCCAGTGCTACTTACATTCGCGATTTTTTAGAGAAGAATTCTGCGGTTTTTTTTTTTTACAAGTTGGCTTGATTGATTGGGAAGTTGTCTTCGCGATAACCAGTATGATTGGTTCCCGCCGCACCGCGCACTGTATAAAGAATGCATGATTGAATCGCTGTAACCTGTGTATGCCGCGGTACAATTGCTGGTTGGTTAGACAAGTAAAATGACAAGAATACACCGATATTTGCGAGGTCTATTGTATAAAAAGGAGCTACTATAAAAAAAAAAGGAATATAGCATCAGTTGTACGGACAGTGTCCGCAAGTTTTTTGCTTGGGTCAGATAGTTTTTTAGTCCTAATTATTATATATCCAAATAATATTTTGTAAAAAAAGAAAAAATGGGGAGTTGATTTTTATATTTTGTTAAAATCAGAATTTTATATAATTTCACCGGAAATGCGAGGTTTCTTGGGTCAAATGCGATTTTCTTGGGTCAGAAAATTAATTTTTTGCTTGGGTCCGATAATTTTTTAGTCCTAATTATTATGTCTCCAAATTATATTTTGTAAATTAAAACAATGGGGAGGTGAATTTCATTGATTTTTAAAAATTTGAATTTTATTTAATTTCACCGGAAATTCGAGGTTGCCCTGAAAATAATTTTTTTTCTTGGGTCCGAAAATTAATTTTTAGCTTTGGTCCGATAATTGTTAGTCCTAATTATTATGTCTCCAAATTATATTTTGTAAATTAAAACAATGGGGAGGTGAATTTCATTGATTTTTAAAAATTTGAATTTTATTTAATTTCACCGGAAATTCGAGGTTGCCCTGAAAATAATTTTTTTTCTTGGGTCCGAAAATTAATTTTTAGCTTTGGTCCGATAATTTTTAGTCCTAATTATTATGTCTCCAAATTATATTTTGTAAAATAAAACAATGGGGAGGTGAATTTGATTTATTTTTAAAAATTTGAAGGAGAGGAAATGAAAATGGAGAGGGCAAGGAAGGCTGGGGAAGAACAATAATAAAAAAAAAAGGAGAGAACAATTACATTGGGGCGGAATGTGCAGGGTTCGACCTCAACTTCTTTTGTTCACTATAGCCAGCCGGGCTACTGGCCCACGGGCATTTCTACTAGCCCGCATTTTTTTCTTATCTCAGATACAAAATGGCGTATTTTCAAGCGCAATTCTGAGGGAATTTTGTTGGTGTTTTTGATTAACAGATCAGATAATTTAATCCTTTAAAACAGTTGATAATTAGACACAAATTAAAGGGGTTTCCTTTTTGAATTTTATGATTTTTTTTCTTTCTGTTCGTTGATCTTTGCCGTATCCCAATAATTGTTCACTCGCACGCCGGCCTGGTTAAGGAATAGTTTGTCTAGCCCCGGCCGCCTCTGTTTTGACAAGCATTTGGTTAGCGGGCTATACCGCTAATTTCGAACCCTGATGTGTTATGTGTTATACCTCCATGGTTATACCAAGCATTTCAGTTGTAAATAGAAATTGCTAGGCCTACGGATGTCCCCGCGTGTCTGCTTTTTAATTGATCAATGGTTGTGAACCACAATGAAAGTTGAGTGACAGGCAGTTGACAAGTCTGATCGATCTCTTTTGATCTTCTAAACCCGCCGGTTCTTTTAGGACACCGAACCGCGAGAACAAAAAAACACTCCTAAAACGGCCCGCGTACGAGTTGGTTCGCGTACGAGTTGGCTCGCGTACGAGTTGGCTCGCGTACGAGTTGGCTCGCGTACGAGTTGGCACGCGTACGAGTTGGTTCGCGTACGAGTTGTCTTGCGTACGAGTTGACCAATCCGCGTACGAGTTGACTCGCGTACGAGTTGGTTCGCGTACGAGTTGACCTGTTTCCGATCGTTACGCCGTTGCAAAACCAACATTGCGAATCTGTATCAACCAATAGTGTACCATCTGGTTCCCTTATTTGGCGATCATGAAGTGTAGGGCTCCTGTTTTGATCAAATTGATTGACACATGATTGAGTCAGATGCTCTTTATTGCTCAAAAATCACCTTTACAATCCAAAAGCAGACTTTTCTCAATTCTAATGGCACCCGTTTGGCAATTTTTAACAGATTCTTGGAGTAAAAATCACGATTTTCCTGCGCGGTTTGTGCCTTGCGATTCAGCGCACCGTGCATGCTCATGGTACGTCGCGCAGTGATCGCCATCTTTATTTTCGGGTCGCATGTTGTCGCCGCACTGTAATCATTTTAATCGTCATTTTACCCCCAAATTTCCCTCAAAAAATCAAAACCCTGCCCTCTATCTATGACATAGGCCTACCTGTTTATTGAGAATGTCGCCAACTACAATGTAGTTTGGTAGGTCCAATAATTTTGAAGTGGATTTTGTTCCCTTATAGGAACCAGGCCCTACACTACATGATCGCAAATAATTTAGGCAAACAGCCTCAGGATCTTTGGCTGTTGGAACCAGACTGAAACTAGCCCCATAAATGCGGCCAATTTTCTGGATAACCTCCGACTAATATAGCCTAGGCTACAATGAACTCAATTTTTTTTTTTTTTTTTTCACAAAAAGACTTTGCTTCTCATTTATTTACGCTTTGGAAGCACACTCACCTTTCTAGCAATGAAAAACAAATACCTGCTTTCTCAGGCGTCTACTTTTCATGTAATTTGCAGCACATCTTTAGAGGCTTGTTTGTACACGCTTGAGTGTAAGTAACTTCCATTGGAAGTTACGGCAAAGGTTACATACAAACTACAACATGTACAATGCATGCTGAACCTTTTGCTGTCAGTCGGTGTCATATGAAAATCTAGCCCAATAAATGTGGCCAAGTTACTGGACTACCTCTGTAAATATAGGCCACACTTGGATCATGTACTCAAACATGTAGAACTTTGTCAAGTTTTTATTTTCACATTTAGACTTTGTACTTTATTTACGCTTTAGAAGCACACTCACCCTCTTTAAAGTGATGGAAATTTAGTTCTCCCCCCCCCCCCCCTGTTTCAGACGTCTATATTTCTTGTAATTTCCAGGTTTGTTTGCAAACATTAATGTATCTATAATTCAAACACGAAATTACACGAAAAATAGACGTCTGAAAAAGGGGACTAATTTTCTATCGCTTTAAAGAGGCTGAGTGTGCTTCTAAAGCAAACTACATGTACAAATAAAGTCTAGATGTGAAAATATAAACTTGAAAAAGTTCTACATGTTCGGGTACATGATCCAAGTGTGGCCTTTATTTACAGAGGAAGTCCAGTAAATTGGCCACATTTATGGGGCTAATAAAAATCTAGCCCCATAAATGTGGCTGTCATACTGGACTACCTCGGTAAGACCGCCACACACTGCCAATATGCCCTGTGCATGGACGGTCCCCTTGCTAGGGGAGCTGAAAATCAATTTCAAATCGCAATTATTTTGTCACTTTATACTCACACTGTGCCGTCTACAACCGCTTAATAGCAACAAAACGTTAAATTCTGCACCTTCAGAGGTCTAGTTATCTTGTAATTTTGGGTTGAATTCGGTCTGAATTTGGATGACTTTCGGCTGCCATTGTTCATGACAGCGTCATGCTGCAAATCGCGCCCTCACTAGCTTGCATCAAATTTTGGCAAAGTACATCGGTATGGCTGTTGCCTGTTGATTCATTATTGGTCAAAAGTGCATGCATGTGGGCACACTTTTGACCATTTGATCAAAAGTGGGCCCTGTGAGTGTGTGTTTCTAGTGAATCTGCATGGTTTTAACGTTCACTTGTTTTCCAGAATCAAAATGGACAGGCAATGCCAGCCTATTCCAGATTTACCCGCTCCTGTTGGTTACTCTGAGAGGGCTCTGGCCGACGTGACTGTGCATGACACAGAATCCAGTTTGGCTGTCAAGGTAAAAACATTTTTAACTATTTTGCCGGTCTCAGCATTGGGTCAATGTAGTATGCGATATTTTGTGACATATATAGTGTATTAACCCTAACCACCCCAACCCTTTAAAATCCAACTGTACATTTTGTTTGATTCTGTTGGAGTGAGAACTGCACTAGTAAACTGATTAGGCCAAAAAAAAAAAATAGTTCTGCTTCCGATTACATGGCATTTGAAAATAGGGTAGGTAGGTAGGGAATTTTTTTTTTTGGCCAATTTTCTTTGTGCGCGACCATGTGGAGGCGTCTGTGAGTTGTCAAGGGTGAAAGGTAGAAATTGATGGTTTTCAGGTTTTTTCCCTCATTTTTCCCATTAAAAAATTAGGGTAGGAGCTGTCAGAATAGGGTAGGTAGGGAAACCGGAAGCAGAACTATTTTCTTTTTTGGCCTTGAGGCTTAGGCTTACCATGGGGTCAGGCATACCACCATAATTTCGAATTATTGGCTGCTTGACAATTATTCCGTTCTCGAGGGGAAAGCTGGTTCCCGCCCCATGATCAGTATCTATAATGTATGCACCGGTAGTCAGTCTGCTCGCAAAGCACATCTGCTTGTCCCCCAAAACAAAAACCTTTGGAAAGATTTCCATATACGAAGTTCACTAATTTTCCTCTGTATTGACTAACAAGGCCCCAGATAGCAATTTCATGTCATCAAAGTCAATTTGAGCAGTGAGAAAATACAAGCATTTTCTTAGAAAACACTTAGAATTTTTCAGTCCAATCTCATAGGGTTTGTACACAGGGTGTTGAGTGAACTTCGTATATGGAAATCTTTCCAAACCTTTTTTTTTACAGAGAGTTGCAGACGTCCAAAAATGAAGAAAGGTTTTTTTTTTCAGTTGGAATAAAATGTAGATGAAATTTATTAACCTTTTACCTTCCAAAATCCTCTTTGCAAAATGGGGAATTTTGCAGGCTTGAGGCTATATGGCAAAAATGTGTGGCTGATTTTGGAAGAAAATTAGATTATAATTGAAATCCTAGATTATACTTGAAATCCTCTGCACTGCTCCAGGATGCCACTGGCTCTGCCTCAACATATGGGCAGTGATTGCTGGAGGATTTTGCAGGATTGAGGTTGCATACTAGCAAACATGTCAGGGGGAGTTAGGGTTAAAGTGTTGTTGCGTTATACGGATTTGGTGTATTTTCCCCCTGCAGAAATATTGGGATGTAGCTCTTGGACCCCTGAAGCAGTTACCCATGAACTTGTTCATCATGTACATGTCTGGTAACTCCATCTCCATATTCCCGATCATGATGGTAGGAATGATGGTCTGGCGCCCCATACAAGCCCTCCTTGCAGTCAAAACCAGTGAGTAGGCTTTGAATACGGTGTGCGTTTACAGGTAGTACGGAACCAGGTACCAGACTGAAGGAAAAAACCACGGGTACAAGGGTACCCGTGAAGAAACCCAACTTGAAATTCAAATCTCGGAAGTTGCTGTTTAGATTGTTCATAAAGGTCTGCACGATTATAGTGCCACTTCGGTGAGCCAACCACCCAATACAGCGAGATATACAAGCGTGAACCGTGAGCTTTACAGCTTTACAGTGTAAATTGCAACTTCCATAAGCGTCATAAATGTGAAGCCCATGTACATTGTAGCCTGGTATTCCTTTTTGAAATCCTCTACAAATAACATTCAAAACCTTTCTTTTTTATTGTCTGAGAAATTACTTAGTGATTTGTAAAGTTGGTTGCGGGTACCCGATTCCATAATCTGGAACCGGTTCCTGACATTTCCGGCCGGGTACCGGTTCCGATGCACAGCCCTGCATGTAGTTTCGAAACTCACAATAGACATTGATTTAAGTATGTTTTATATGTTGACTAAGTGAGTGTCCTCTATTGCCCTAACAGTTTTTCTCTAGGCACTCTGCCAAATGCAACAAAATGCAACTTGGCTGAAATGAGAACCCTGATAAATGCAACATATTGCAATGTTCAGTGGATTCTGTTGCATTGTGCAGTGAACACATCGCACACCAGCCTTGGCACCAAGCAGGACCCTGCTAAATGCAACCAAGTGCAAAAGTGGGTTATGTTGTATTGGCTTGGACCTATTGCAATAGTGGATTATGTTGCATTGTGCAGTGAACCCAGTGCATACCAGCCTTGGCACCAAGCAGTGACCCTGCTAAATGCAACCAAGTGCAAAAGTGGATTATGTTGTATTGGCTTGGACCTATTGCAACAGTGGATTCTGTTGCAGTGAACCCAGTGTATACCAGCCTTTGCACCAAGCAGTGACCCTGCTAAATGCAACCAAATGCAAAAGTGGATTATGTTGTATTGCCTTAGTCCTTTGAGCAGTTACCCTGCTAAATGCAACAAGATGCAACAAAGGGGACTTGAGTTGGCTTCTAAATGCAAGAGAATGCAACAACTCTTTACCTTTGTTGCTTTCTGTTGCATGTAGCATGGTTATGGCTAATACACTGCTAATCCTAATCTTTTTGTTGATTTGATTTCATTCCAGCCTTTAAGATGTTAGATCCCAGCCCCCAGTCACTAATCCAGAAGATAGTCTACTTCATGTCTAACCTATTGGGCATCGCATTAGCACTGTACAAGTGTTCTTCCATGGGTTTACTACCGACGCATTCATCAGATTGGCTGTCATTTCTGGAACCACAAGAGGTGAGAATGAAAGATTGCCATAAAAAGTTAATGTATTAAGGCCCCCCCCCCCCCAAAAAGTCTCTGGTTTCTGGTATGCGCGCGCGTCGCCGTAGCCATGCGCGTCGGCAAAATGAAAAAGTTTTTTTTCAATGAAAGATGATGTCTGAAAACCAAACTCACTGGTCTGACTGGAATCCTACTGCTGCACAATTTTAACGTGTTTTTAGATTGGGTTATGGTCAAGAATAAGCTTTATGTGGCCTCTCTGGACTCCCATATAATTTGCACTAAGTTTAGTCGGGCACCATTTGCAGTCATCAGCCGACATTTGAAGCAAAAAAATCAGGTAAAACAAAAAAAAAAGCTGCGCCGCCACACCACTTTTTGGGCAAGCTCCATACCAGAAACCGGAGCGAAAGCATTCTTTTAGAAATCGCCAGATTATCATACTAGTGCTCTGCCAAGTGAGCTATGCAGCCCTTTGTCGGCGGTTTCAAAATTTGTCAATATTTACAGGTTTATGGCCTCTGACCTTGAACAACGACACATTGGGAACTCATCAACTAACACCGCGTTCCCACTTGAATTGGAAAAAGGTGGATCAAGATCCGGCATTTTGGTGTGATCGTTATCTTACCGCAACGAAACCGCAAGTCGCGTTCCCACTTATGCTTGATCCACCTTTTCGTACGGAAATGTTGGGTCCGAAAGGTCACTGAGTTCGGAATTACGCGCGCTCTGTGGGAGTCTATTGTTGCATGGTTGCATGCTAGGCCAGGATGGGTCAGTTTTCAAACAGCACTATCATAATTCACAGACAAAAATTACGCGAATTCACCAACATAAATCACGGATCCGTAGAGGATCCGTGCGTGCATAAATTAACAGGTGAAATCCAACAGAGCCGCTCATTGTGTGACATCACGGCAGAAACCAATGCATCGATAAGGGATTCCCTGGTTCTGAAGCTTCTCATTGGTTAGAAACGGTCACATGATGTACTACGACATCATTTTCCATAATCAATACTTCAGATTTGTCACCTCCGTACGTACCGCGTTATCGGCACTATTCTCATCGCATACTCGTAAGCTTTTCCATGATTCTGTGCCAAAGTGAAGTCTTTTGGTGAGTGCGGACTTAGAGTCATTTATGGATGGAAAAATAAGTAAAATTTCAGGAATGAAAAAGGTTTAGTAATGGACGAACACGCAACAAAAATAAGGCCTATAGTGTAGTTTTAGGATACGTGCGATTTTGCATGCGCGGTGCTAGCCCGTAGTTCAGCGGTTGTTTATTTTGCATGTTGTATACGCTGGAAATGTTCACATGAGCTACACGCCTGAAAACGTGTTTCTTCGTTCATGAGACCGCAACATTTTCGCGCCACTCGTGCACCGGGCGGATGTTAACAGGTCAAATTGCCGGATCAGATCCACCTTTTGCATTCCCATCTGATCGTGATCCGGCAATTGCCGGATCTGATCCACCAATTGGGGGATCTGTATCCTGGTCCAGAGGTGGATCAGAAAAGGTGGATCTGATCCTGATCCACCTTATAACGGTTAGCGTTCCCACTACACACAATTGCCGGATCTGATCCACCAATTGGGGGATCTGATCCGGCAATTTGGCAAAAGGTGGATCAGATCCACCAATTGGTGGATCAAGTGGGAACGGGGTCATAGAGCTCAATAGCTCAGTGTGTAGAAGGCTCTAATCCTTCTCTAGTCAATTTTGCTGTTCAACTTTGAAGTTTTTATGTTTGTACTCACCTAGTCATGTACTTATTTGATTATTTGTAACAGAAGCATTCTTGTTAATCAGGTATCTTGCTTTTTTTCTGACATTGGTGAATAGATATGGTCGTAACTCCTTGTTGCGTATAGATTTTTGTGTGAAATTGATCAGGATTTTCTTTTAGACAAACATTTCCATCCTTATCTTATGTGTGGTTCAGCTAAGAGAGAAGAAGTTAACTACCAAAAGTCAACTTTATGCCAGAAACGAATTATGTTTTTCCCATGTATATTAAACAAATATTTGAATATGTTGTAAAGGCGACAATTGTGTTGCCAAAAGCCTTACTCTGAAAGAATTTCTTCAAATTCTAGTGTTAAAATAATGGTATTTTTTTCTCTCTTGTTTCACAGAGAATGGAATACTCTGGAGGTGGCATCATTCTCTGATTAATGCAGGCATCCCGATGTCCAAAAGTGTATGAATGTATTTAATGAACATGATTTGTGTCATTCAGTAAGAATATAAAATTACTACCTGGAAATTCATATTTTATTCTGTTTTATTTTAAGTACAGTCGACTCTCGTTGATACAAACTGGGCCAGTTTGTTATATAAGAATTTTGTATAAAGTGGAATGCCGATACCATTTAGTGTGCACATTAATGCACGGTCGGGACCGAGGCTTTATGTTTGCCATAAACAGAATTTGTATAAACAGATTTTTTAACAAGAGTCGACTGTTTGTCAATATTTGTCAACTACAAACTGATCTGTTGTACATCGGCTGGTCATAATTTGGTGTTTGAAAACTTATGATACTATGATTAAGTACTTTTAGCTTGAGTTTTTAATGAGACAAAATGGCTCAAAAGATGTGATGGTCTGCATCAGTCATGTGAATTTGCCAGTTAATAACTGCTGTGTGAAATCACTACTTGCCGTTCCCTCTTATTTGATTGCATAGTCACATAGTGTGAATGTTCACCATATTGTACATGAGCTAGTTAAGGTTTGCGGTAACACCATGTAGAAATCTCTTTTGGGAAGATGTGTGGTTCCGAAAACAATCGGTGGCTTGTCTTTCCAGAACCACATCTTCTCAAAAGAGATTTCTACATGGTGTTACTGCAAACCTTCACTACATGTAGCTCATACCACCACCATGCAAAGTTTCAAATCTTACATATTGTACATACAATTTTGCTGTGTTTATACATGTAGTAATCCGCATTCTTGTATTTATCAGTCCCTGTTCATTCTGCATGAACATACCCAAATTAATTTTCAAATTAAAAACCTGTTGCTCTGGTTGAGGACGGCCAGTCTAATAAACCACATGTATCAATCAGTTAGTTTCAAAAAGATGTTTGATTTCTTCCATGAACAAAATTTGAAGATATCCGGAACTAGGAAAAATCCGGAAAGTAGGAAAACGACTGTCATGACTGTACGGCGTTCCATCCTACCACATGTAGCAACTTTTTCCTGCTAAATCTGACATTTTTGGACAGATTATCCATTTAAATGGTGGCAGATGTCACTATAGGGAAAAATTAGTGATGTCCAGATATGGGAGTCTTTCCAGTACGCCAAAAAGAAGTTGAATTTTGAAAATAGTCCAGACTTACCTGATGTACACTACAGTGTAGCGCTAGCGCGCGGCTGCCGCACAATGTTGATATCGGGATAACCAAACAACAGGTGGCGCTCTTCACAATTAACGGTGTCAAATACAATCTCGTTTACGTAGTGTTGAGCGGTACGCACTGACAGGTACATAATAATGGAAAGAAAGTTACAAATAAAGTTAACCTGGGGACGAGGTTGCGGAAAAGTTTCGAAGTCCGAATTTTCCCATCATGCACTGCGAAATCCCAATTCCTATCTCGATAGGATTTTGGAAGTGGGAATCGTTATTCGTTTTCCGTTTTGCTTTCGAAATAGGAAGTGGGAATCGATATTCGTTTTCCGTTTAACTGACGAATAGGGAAATGGGAATCGGAAGTCGGTTATTCGTTTTCCGTTTAACTGTCGAATACGGAAATGGGAATCGTTATTCGTTATCCGTTTTGCTGTCGAGATCGAGATGGGATTTTGGATTCGATGTCCGTTATCCATTTTGCGCGGGAAATTGGAAATAGGTTAGTTATCCGTTTTTCTTTTTGCTTAGGAATTGGGAAATGGTTTCGTTATCCATTTTTTCTTTTTGCTTAGGAATTGGGAAATGGTTTCGTTATCCATTTTTCTTTTTGCTTAGGAATTGGGGAAATGGGTTCGTTATCCGTTTTTCTTTTAATAGCTTAGCTAATGAGAATTAAAGGGTTTTAAGATTGTACCGTTAATTGTGAAGAGCGCCGCCTGTTGTTTGATGATATCACCATATTGTTGTCGGATCGCGGAGTATCGCAAAGGGTGACCGTATTAGCCGATTTTCGGCTAATTTTGACAGAATGTTTGTTAAAAACGAGTTTGACAGAAAATTTGACAGAATCGATTTTTTGGCAGATTTCTGGCAGAATTCTTCAAAAATGGTCAGGCCTATTTGACAGACAAACAGCAAATTTGAACAAAAAAGTGCACATTTGTTTGAAAAACTTCAATCCTTTCAAACAAACCCTTGCATAATGGGACAGGTTGGCTAGTCTAGTTGCTGAGGTTCACTGGGAAACGGACTTCGTCGTTGCCGGATCCGCATTTTGATGGATTTTTTTACCAATAATTTCACATTATCTTTATTTACAAGATTGTTTATTGTGTAATTTGAATCTTAATCAAGGAAATACTACCAATCTGCATGTGATTTTAAGTATTTATAGTGTAGCCTATTTCGAGTAATTCTGGGAAATTTGGCAGATTTTTGATAGATCTGACAGATTTTTGATGCGCATTTAGCAGAATTTGGCTCTGACCTTACGGTCACCCTGATCATATCAGCGGCCAACACTGTTGTGTGTGCGAACATGGTTGAGTTTTTAAGTCCAAAGAGTAAGACAATCTTTGAAAGTTCAGCTTTCATTCACAAGAATTCAAGACACACTTCTTGTGTTTCGGATCACTATTTTAATCATGCGGTAAGTATTTCTGCAGCAGGGTTTTAGGACCATGTTTTGTACCATAACTAGGCCTACCATTTACCATGTTTACCAATTAGCCTAGACCCGTGAACGTGGTTTACAACGTCCACGTTCACGGGTCTACAATTAGCCTAGACAACTTTTTGACAACGAAGTGGCTATCGTTACGGCAGCCGTTGTTTAGCGCCCTCTACGATACTTTTTTGATACGCACGCAGGTATATTTGTTTCCCCACGTTTTAGCGAGCAGTGCGACAGCTCAGTCAATAGAGGGTAGGATTTTGCACCGCGAGGTTGCGGGTTCGCATCTCAGTTTTGCACTCGAATTTTTTTTCCTTTTCTAACCTGAGGCTTTGGAGGAGTTTTTTTAAAAGGGAAATAAAGTCCAAATTTCATAACGTTCAAATTCAATTTTTTCATTCTAATTTTATATTTTCTTCTCATGTTTTTATAAAAGTTGCAGTACTACTGTAACGATAGAAAATGGGAAATGCGTTACGGCTGCCGTAACGATAGCCACTGCGTGTCATGTACGTGTACGGATATGACAAACACAGGCGATCGTGAAGTGTAGGGCCCCTGTTTTGTTTTGATCAAATTAGAGTCCAAATTAGAGTCAATTTTGAACAGTTTCTTGGGGTATCAAGCTTTTTCGGCGGCCATCTTGACAAATAGCCCCGCCGGGCGGCCATTTGGGAGGGGAAAAAGGGCCTCCTTCCTTTTTTTCAAAAACGCAGGATGCTAAAGATCGTTTTTTTTACTTGGCATAATCGACCAAGCATTGCCATTCTTTTGCACACGAATGTGTTTGTACACAAACCAATTACCACTCTGGCCAGCGAACATAACTTGATCGGCTGTCAGTAGTGCCTCCTTTTTCTCTGCAATTTTTTTATTTTATTTTTTGTTAAGTGACATCGCCAAAAAGGCAGCCACTGCATACACCACCCACAAAACTCAACAAAAGTAATGTAGTGCCCCCCCCCCTTGCTTTTCATATTAAATATGGGGTCTAAAATTTTTGGACCCATTTTTGGGGGGGAACTAAAACAATTTTATGACCACCCCTCCCCCAAAAAACCAAAATTGTGTTCTGGATCTGGCCTTGTACCAATCAATAGGTGGAGGTATTTCTACCCTGCTGTGACTCACTACCAGATGCTGTTCAAGTATCCAGCCCACAGCGTCAGGAATACTACGCCGTTAAAAGACTCCCTCTTGCAGAGCTCACCAATGCTGAATTTGTCAGCAGATTTGTGAAAGCAGGTAAGGTTCATTTCTCGATTTGCTTTTCTCTACTATAAACTCCTTCAGCTCGGGTAATTATCAGCATCCAGACTCCAACCGGTCATAAACGTGGTGTTGAATACCTACCAAGTACATATTTATTCCTTATTCAAGATACTTCCTACGATAATTTTGATTCTATGATAATATTAGTTATCCCGCGAGCACGAGTGGAACACGGAATAATGTAGTGCATCTGTGTCCCACATACCACGAGGCCAAAGTGGGGCACAGACGCACTACATTTTCCGTGTTCCACGAGCGCGAGCGTGATAACGAATTTATCCTCAAGCAAACTTGACGCGCATTATAGATGAAACGCACGCTGTACACAAAGTATTTATCCTATAGTATTACATGTGCGTGGTTGTACGGAATGGCGCACGCATCTTGGAATATCGCAAAATGCAGAGTGCGGTATGGACCGTGGCCGTGCTACATGGTTATATGTAGCACGGCTTGTTGCCATGGATCGACCAATCAGGATCGAGGATTTAAGTTTTCTTGAAGATAATTTGGTATTTCTGCATATCTCAGTTTTCTCTTTGAATTGGAACCCAAGGACACGCTTGTATCCAACTTCTTTTTTCAAACTTTGTTATTGTGTCAGTATTATTTGTGTTTTGCAGGTAGACTCTACGTTCTTTCCATCGGTCAACACATTGATACACACAATGTGGCTGCTATCTTGCCAACAGGTAAGTGTGTACAATCATGTCATAGTTCTAACTGCAATTTTTCGCTAAAAATCCTACATTGCTTTAAATTTGGTCAACTTTTATCATTTAGAATCAGAATAACAATTTAGTTGCCGGAGCATAGACCCAACTGTATTGATGTTAACACTAACCCTTCTCAATCCTCCAAAATCCTCCAGGGGCCAATTTCACTGCGCTGCTTAACAGTTAGCAGAAAGGTTGTGTTTAACGTAGCAGAAAAATTTGCTAACCTTAAGCACTATTTCACGGCATGGATGTACTAATGGTCGCGCGTGCATGGAGATTTCTATTGTTACATCACTAAGTAAAGCAAATTTTTCCTCTGGAAGTAAGCATGCCATTTGCTGTGCTTATGCATATGGTCTCCATGAAATAGACGGAGGCACTGTTAGCAGAAAATCGTGTGCTTAGCAGCACCGTGAAATTGGGGCCAGGTGGTTTTGGAGCATTGTGGCTGAATGAAAAAAAGGTGTCAGTTGATGTTAGACACCGATGCGTTCAACCATGTTCAACCATGCACCATTGAGCCCTGCGTTTTGCTCGATATCATCCACACTGCTTCTGAATGTCATCGGCACTGCCTCAACCCATTAACAGTGATTGTTGAAGAAGTTTGTAAGATTGAGGCGATGGTCACCCTCCACTGAACAAAAAGATTGAGGCTTTAATCCAGTTTTTTTCATGGTGAGAATTAGAGGCTTTTGCAGGATTGAGGATTTCCTAGCCAAAAAGGCCTTGTGCACTAAGTAAATTAGTATTTCGCAAACTTAATATGGAAAATAGTAGTGGGAAATCGAGACGTGTATCCCACGACTAGTGATCTGTACGAGACGCACAGCACTATTATGCAAACCTCTGGATTCATTTTGATGATTTGACATTGCTAGTTACTTGTCTGTGTGATGATTGTTTTTGCAGGTAGACTTATACTTTCTGTCAACAAAGACACCTACCAGGAATTGGGCTTGGAAGGGAAACCCTCACAGTTTGAAAAACCAAGGAAGGTGACAAAATACTGTACGTTGAAATGGTCGATACTTGTATTACAGTAGAACTTCACTTTAAATAAAGAACAGGATGGATATGATTGGTTATCACAGAAGCCATTGCTTACTTGTACAGTACATGAAATGAGCCAAAAAGGATTTTTGTGTACAATGTATACTGTCACAAGCCAATATGGCCCGTCAGGCTGGTGTTTATCTCCGGTTTCCTTGGCATGAAACGACAGAGACAATTTGTATTCCTCCTGGATGGGATGCCAGTCCATCGCAGGTTACTCCCCAGCTAATGCCGGTACCCATTTATAATCCTGGGTGGAAAGAGGCAAGTGGGGGTGAAGTGGCTTGCCCAAGGACACACATATGGCTAGAAGTTGAAGTCGAGATTTTTTTTGCAGCAGCAGCAGCTTGAGATCAATGCAGTCTGGTCTCTATTCTCACAGGTACCAACGTGTTATTGCTGTAGAGTATCTTGCCCAAGAACACAAGCGCTGTGCACTCTCTCAGGGTTTGAACCTATGTACCATCACACACGAGTTAAACACCATAACCAGTGGACCATTGCAACACAGAACGGTTGAGATATCTTAACTGTTTTTACTTTCCATCACAAATGCTTCATTTTTGCCTCTTTTTCCAGCTGTTGAAGTGAACCTTGTTGCAGAAAGCTTTTGCAAGGGCAAGAAGAACTATGAGAGGGTGCAGTGGTGTTTCAAGGATAGACTGGATCTGACCTTTGACTTCTTGTTGGCATGGCAACCCAACGGTAAGCTTCTCAGAGGTGATGTTAGCGACGGTTGATGTTTTTGCATATTCATGTTACAGCCAACACCAAGCAAAGACAGACCCTGCAAATAAAAAACCTACATTTTGCTGGGTTTTTTTTCTTCAGATCCAAGCCAGTCTCTTGATGACCTCGGTTCATTTTGGAGCAGCAAGTATGAATGCCTGAGAGTTGAGCAAAGGCAGCACAGCTTTCAGATGAGGAACCAGTCTATTCCAGTGATTGACAGCTCACTCCTCCTCCATCGTCAGCACAAATCAAATCAAGACGCTTCCCGGATGAACGGGAGCAGTCAGGGCTGTGAAGAGACTCAAGTGAGGTCATGTGATGCGGCAGAGGTCTACGAATGGTTGGGAGCTGTGGCCTGTCAGTGCGACTGGTGAGCATCCTAAAATAGGCCTACGAAAATGTAACATGAGTAACCGATTTTGTGCGTCTTGTTTATCATACATAACACATTTTTTGTGGATGTCATCATTGGTGCTTAGGTAGGTCTAGGTCTACTCTACCTACCATGGGGATAACCGTTATTAAACCTTTTCAGTAAGGTAATTACAGCCCAAGGAAACTCAAAAGTACATCAAAAATGTAACGTGAGTAACCGTGGAATTGCCCATTACCTTGACGATCATTTGAATTACTTTGTATAGCTCGGGAGCCTCGGACAGCTTTGTCAACACATATCGCTGCCCTGAGCCTTCCCAGCAAGTATCTAGCTCTGTCTGTCATCGATGGACTGGCTTGATAACATCCGAGAGAATTCTTCACATGCTGGATGCTCTCAGGTAAACATCTGCTACCTTGTTTTGTTTCTAGTTGCAACATTAACAAAAAAAGGGCACTTGTCAACAAATATTGGGGAGGAAATAATATGCTCCCCCCCCCCCACCTGCAAGCAACGCCACTGGTCAAGCTACGACTCTGCAAACCACACATTTCCCACTTATGATCACCAGTCTGTGCTTACAGCACTAGCAACAAAAGCAAACATGTGCTAACCCTATAAGCACAGAATTCTTAGATATATAGGATGTATACTTGCCCAGGAAATATGTGTGCTAACCGTAAGCACAATTTTCTGCTACAGCAAACAGGGATTTTTAGCCAACATTTAAAGATATAGTCCATCATTTGTAATTTGTGCATTTTGTTCGTTTGAAGCAACAAACTTGCTCAAAATTTAAAGAAGGGTGCTGAACAAATAACCTGATGAAGTTTCAGCTCAGCTTCAGCTGTATATTCCGAGAAAAACAGCATCTAGGATCTCAATTTCAAATCAAAAGTTGCTGAATCATGTTTTGAATTGGGCCTGAATTCAGCGTCCGAGACACGTTCGCACTGGGCCGATTGCAGCTACGCGATGTTGCACACTGATGAATTATAGCAACCGCGCGCGTTTGTGCGTCATGCTAATGCTTGCGCGCGCTTCACCGAATAACAAAACAAGCTACTAATTTGAATTTCCTTAAGGAGCACCATTGGAAAGGCCTTCTTTTGTTGATTACTTCAAAATGACAGCTTGCAAGAAAGAATAATTTCTCTTTAGTCCCCTTACTGTCTTTCAACCAAGTATAATGTTCAAAAATAATTACGCCAGTTGCTTTTTGGATAGCTGCAAATGATGGACTCTGGCTTTAATGTAAGCGGAGCCATGAAATTGGGCCCAAATCACAAGTCAGAGCAGTTCAGTCTTTGTGGTGTGCCAAATGAAACTCGGTTGTTGTCTTGGTTTCACTTTTCTTTCCATTCCTTGCTCTCTGTTTCCAAATTCTAGGTCGAAGGTCGAATGCAGCAGAATGCCGTGGGCAGCGCTGACTGTTCACGGATTTACTGACTCCCCTGTCTCGTGGGGAAGCAGAGAGCACGGCTTCAGCAAGTACGGTAACAATCTCTACACGTTTGTCATCTTTCCCAAGGAACAAAGGTACTGGTTGATAATGGGCATTGGAGATCACGATGTATGCCCCTGACGATTATGTTCAGGAGTGTAATAAATTGACATTAATTTTTATACTGGAACAAAGTTTGTATAAATTTTCATTCCTCTGAAATGTATGAAAAGTGTCAGATATCTCTGTTTGGTTTAAATTTTGTAAAGTTCAAATTTCCAATTTGTATGTTTTGTTTCAAAGAAAATACAACTACATTGTACTTTAGTCCAATTTTTGGCATCTGCAACCCCCTGAAAAAGGAATTTTTTTTTTGTGCACAAATAACCCGCCCTGTGAGAACCAATTTATTGTCTGGCAGCCAATTGGAAAGAAATAATTCAATAACTAAATGGTGGTAATAATAAAAAATAATAAAAACCATTCTTATATAGCGCATATCACCATGAGGTCCCTATGCGCTCTCATGAAATCAACAATTATACAAATTGAACAGATATGTTTTGACCCGGGTTTTGAATTGTTCTGATGTTTCGGCCTGTTTGACAATATCTGGTAAGTTGTTCCATAGCTGAACTGCAGCTGATTGGAAGGAGCGGGAAGAGTTTTTTGTTTTGATGTCTCACTCAAAGTATATAACTTTCATATTGCTAGGAAAAACACAATTGAAAAAAAAAATTAATTTTTGAGGTGAAACTTGCAAATAGCATGGAAAATGTATCTTTAATTACCCACTCTTCAGTTAAGGAGTTTTCTGTTCAAATTGTGAAACCCCTGATTGTTCATGTTCGTTGAATACCCCTTTAAATTTCCTCTGTGTGTAGAGCCCCACAGCTTTGAATGCTAACTTTCATGAAAAGAAGATGTGTTTCTGAATTTGAAATCTAGACTGTTTTGTTTTTCACTTGATGTTCACTATGGAAGCTACTGGCCATGTTAACCCTAACTCCCTAGGCCTTTTTGCTGGGATGTAGCCTCAATCCTGCAAAATCCTCCAATTGGCCTCATGGGAAAATAGCATATAGCCTCAATCCTGCAAATTCCTTCATTTTTTCTTGAAAATGGTCCATGGAGGGGTGACCACTGCCTGAATTCTGCAAAATCCTGTGGCAGTGACTGTCAATATGTTGAGGCTCGGCCAATGGCATCCTGGAGCAGTACGAAGGATTTCAAGCATAATCCAGGCCTATATTTATGCATGGCTGAGCAAAAACAGCACAAGGTCTGGCCCAAGACCTTGACAAAGTGCATCCCACGAAATCAGTAACACACTTTTGCCATGTAGCCTCAATCCTTCAAATTCCTCCACTTTGGCAAAGAGGATTTTGAAGGATTCAGGGCGGTTAGGGTTAATAACCAGGAAAAATCTTATTCCGTACCATTAGACATCTAGTTATTCCGTAATTTTCAGGGGGGAAATGTTCAGGGAAATATTTCCTTGTTATTAACTAGTTAAGTAGCTTTCATAGCAAGCATCAAGTGGGAAAGGGAAAAAAGTCTAGATTTCAAATTTGTGAAACACAAGTTTTCAGGGAATTCCAGACGGAGGAAGTCCAGTTTTGGAGACACGTTTATAAGGCTAACCTTAAGATTATAAGTTTATCCTAATTACATGTATCTGGAAAGCTGTGCTTTTTCACTCTGCTGATTTTAATTTGGTCTTCAAAATTTCGATGTCATTTTGCCCTATGGACAAAGATTGATATATGCATAATTTAAACTAATACTTTTGGAATCGTAAGTGGACAATCCTATTTTTATTTTTTTAAATAAAATTTGGTAATTTACTTCATCAAACTTATCAAAAGTCCATTTATTTGTATGATGTCTCATTGTAAAACTCAAAACTTATCTAATAAAATATTTCTATTTGAATTCTTTTTTTAATGAGACATTTAGAAAGCATGGATGTTCAAATGATGCATTTGTGATCTTGTAATACCAGATGTATAGTACATACTGTTATTTTTAAAGGTGACAAACAAAGTTGTGCATATCATCAAGAGCTTTAAAAGGTGAAAATTGAACTACATGTACAATTATATTCCCAAAAACTTCAGCAAGCATAATGTGCATTGTCTTTTTTCATAGAAGATTATGTGGTAATAAATATACATAATATGTGAAACAAGTCAACAGCATCTTTTAGTATAATTTGTAATTGTTCAGTAAAATAGTTTGAAATCTCCAGTTTATTTTATACAAAATGTAACATTTTGCAAAAGCTTAAACTTTGCCTCTGAAGAAGGCCTTGCTAAGGCTGATATATCAGGCCACTTTGTGATTTGTATATTTCAGATCAGTCCAGTCATTGAGCAGTTTCAGCAGTTAAAGTCATTTTCAAAAAAAAGTTTTAACTGTAAGGTTCCATGCTGTGGCTTAAGGAACCAATGTTAATTTACCATAAGGAACTGCATTGTAAGGTTTCCTATTAGATTAATAATAACCACATGAAGGAATATTGGAACAAAAGTTTGGTCCTCAAAAATCGTAAAATGAAATAAATACAAGCAGCTTGACTGTAGTTTAAATTTAAATGGTGTTTAGTGAAGTGTGAATTACACATGTAAATAAGGTTAAACCAAAAATAACGGGGTGTCAATCATTAAATGGTTTATTGAATCAATCATGACTCGCAGCTAAGGGCTGAATTGAACATTATTACAGTATTTGGGGAAAAATAGTAATCCCATTAAAAAAAATTTATTATTAACATTGAAATAATAAGAAGTACCAGATAGTTATCCCATTAAAAAACATTATTAACATTGAACTATTAAGAAGTACCAGATAAAACTGACCAAAAAAAACCCCGAATACACGACAAAAACAAATTTACACTAGAAAACTGCTTTTTATAGAACATAACGCAATGAACTAAGGCATCGACTGTCATTGAAAGTTACACAAAAAATAGATGAATCAAATTAAGTGTGGGGACTAGAATTAATTAGGAACTATTGAGTAAGCATCCATCGTGACATTAGAGAAAAGAACGAAAGGGCGGTGCTCTAGTCTGGAGTAAAAAGGGATGCAGCCCCACGCAACGTAACAGTGAAGAAGGATCTTTCTCCGCATAAAACGTTGCAGGAGACCAACCGGATGAACGAGTTCGTTGATTGTAATGACATCCCTTTCCAAATTCAAACAAAAAGTGAATGAGCTGGTTACACTAGGCCGTAATTAAAATCTCATGTTACTCTTTTGAAAATCCAGTTCATAAAAGAAGAGAACCGGTTTTGGTTGGTTTTGATTCTGCCCCTCTGATCTCAGATTTTTTTTTAAAAACCTGATAATTTAGAAATCTGGTATGATAGTACAAACATTTGTGTTAAGTGCATCTGCGGAGTTTTAGCCTGATTGGACAGCGACGGAAGAGAACCCTATTTTTGTGTTGGTCATTGTGTTCCCGAAATCTCAGTTACTCTTTTGAGATATCTAGGGGAATGTGCTAGGAAACAGCATTTTAGAGTGAATATGGCGTATAAGGACCCAAGGGATTATTCCCAGCGCGATATGCGACAGAGGGGTACCCTCCATGTCCCCAATATACACGCCCTAGTCTATGGCTACCTAGCGCACCCCCCCCCCCCCCCCCGATATCTCAAAAGATTTCCTGAGATTCTGGTAACCAATGAGCAAACACAAAAGAGGGGGATTCCCCCTGTCACATATCTTGCTGCATATGCTGGGGGCCCCAGTCTGAAATCGTGCGCGGTATTATATCCGTACGTGATTGACAATACACGCTCGATGAAAAGCAAAATATTGTTGTGCACTCCGTCAGAAAATCTGCGGCATGTTGCGCGAGCAGTACATCCAGTTGTTAAGATAATATGAAAGTGTCCGCGATAATCATTCTATGACAGTGGCAAAACCACTGGGTGCGCACAGGGTGCATGTTCCCCCTTCCGGCCCGTTCGCCCCTCCCCCCCCCCCCCCCCCCCCAGCAGATGTCCTTCCCCGGCCCCAGGTGCCCTCCCATTCGAAATCATTTGAGCTGAAAAAAAACCACACTGTTGAAATGATACACGTTTCATTTGCTGTTCTATACGAACTCATAAAAGGCTGCGGCGAGAAAATTAATCCAGCGTTGACGATTTCGCAGAAAAATATGTTGGGGCCGGAGGAGGTTTCGTCCCGGGTTAATCACCTTAATTAAGGTATTGTATTCAAGATAGGCGGTCGGCGAATGTATGCACTATGGAAGGTTAACTCATAATTGACATGGACTGAAAAACGTGAACGACAGTTTTCATGTTGTTATTATGAATAATAAGGCGGCCGAATTCACTGCATTACAATTATTTGGCCTATCTGCATCACCTTCCGAGAATGGTTATTACTGCACTTGTTAAACATGTTTGATCGTTGTACTCGATGCAAAGGCCTCCATTCGACCATCTGAGAATGCGAACGATCTTTTGGCATCGTTTAAAGGTTCAGAGGGCACGTGTGGTCTAGCGGTAGAGCACAGGCCTCATGTTCGTGAGATTGTGGGTTCGAGCCCCGCCGTGGCCATGCGTGTTGTGCCCATGAGTAAGGCGCTTTACCTCAATTACTCCTCTCAACCCAGGTGTTAAAATCGGTACCGGCTTTATTCAATGCTGGGAAGGTAACAGGCTCGCTGTGGAGAAGGTGTGGCGATCCCCCCCACAGCAGCATTTCATGGACTTGAGTCTGGCCCAATCGCTTCGACAGAGAGATGGGCACTCCGTTCCTGTTAACACAGGTTCGTCCCCTTTACCTTTTTTAAGGCACGTAAGAACACTGATAATTACGCGGAAATTGACCAATCGATTGAAAGGATCCATGCGATGAATTTTTCTTCGGAACACATTTTGTGCAACTTCCTACTCCTCTTAATGAAAAATATTTGACATCCCTTTTTGGTTGATTTTATTGAAAAGTGCAATTCTTTGAACATTTAAAATCTTCCATCCTTATCCAGAGAACTGAGGGCGTTGTTGCTGTGATGTCATTTCAGGAAGACACTGTTCTGTTTATGGTTATCTGCTCAAATTGCGAACTCATAAATTGTTAACATTTGTGAGAAAGATTTTTTCGTTAGCTTACTGCCTTGTACTGACACAACAACGATTCACCCAAAAAAATATTAACAACAGCAAAATATCCAAAATTCTAGCAATTGTAGTTTGCTGACATACAAAAGAAACAAAAATTGCAAATAAGGTTACATTGGACATAAAGGTGTATTTTCAAGGATTACATTTAAAAGATACATTGCATGGCCCTTTAATGAGAAAGAAAATTGCTCAATACTCCGCTTGAAATGGTACCACTGAATGGTATCATTGAACGTGGTTTTTAAAAAAAATGTGCCCGCCGGCACAGTTTACACACAAAACTTTTCACTTCTTACAGTCTCCAACCTCAGTGAAATGTTTAATTTATTGTTATGCAAAACGAGACATTACTTTTGATAAAAAAAGTGGGTTTTTTTTTAAATAGATGTCGGTTAAGTGGAAAATTTGTCCCCAAACCCTCGAAAACATTTAAAACATTTAAAACAGAAATGCAATTACAAACATGGTATGAACAAACCAACACATTCATCCCACAAACATCAGATATAGCCCATTTTGCGTTTGCAAAGTACCCTGCATAAGTCTTTTTTCCCTCTATTTTTTGTTTGTTTGTAGGGTGGGGATGAGGTGGTATAAGTTGTGAGAGTAGCTACATCAATTGCTCCAAATTGGTCCTAGTCTGCCCATAAACAATGTGTACATGACTTTGTTCTTTATGCTTTGTCTATTTATCGGGACGTAAAACTTTTAGCTTCACTTTATTTCTGACTTATGTCTTATGAACTTTGTATCATACTGTTTGCTCAAGCTTCTAAATTTCCCATTGCAAATATTACCTCAATGGTAATGTTTAAATTGTTGACAACTGTGAAAGGTTTTTTTTGTAAACAACCCCATGTTTTGATAAGTTTTTCCTAGCAAATTTACGATGCACCTAGTTCTGTCCATCTAGGTAATACTTCATTCAAAATATGGCTTAAATTATCAAGCTCCTTACACTACAAAAAAAAATATGAATTTGTATCCATGGATATTTGTATTTATTATGATTTGCAGCTGAATGTATTTTAATCGATGAAACTATTATCAAGCTGCTTAATTTCCTTCAAAATGTACACACACTAAGGTAAAGTAGGTAAAGTGATCCCTATGTTCTTTTCAGCTGCTTCGGCCCAGGTCAGTATCAGCGTCCAGCCTCCAAACCGGTTTTAAACATAGCGTTTAAAACCGGCCAAGCACACATTTATTCCCACTCATAAATAGCTTTTTGGTCAAAGAGTCCAAACAAGTCAATATATAAATTTCCTAAGATTTTATTCAACAAGTTTACTTCATGTTGTTTTAAACACCCCTGGCTATGTTATGGTATGTGCCTCTCGGGAGAAGTCGTAAACAACTCCGTATATGGAGATTAGCGCGCGCGGCGTGTACTGCGCAATGTGGCGCGTACTGCGCGATGTGGCGCGTACTGCGCGATGTGGCGCGTACTGCGCGATGTGGCGCGTACTAGTGCGCCATGTGACGCAGAACGCAGCTGTGCAGAACGCAGCTGTGCCGGTGTAGTGTGAATTCCTAAATTAGAACTAGGCTTATGATGTACTGACTCATTGGTAGTATTGCGCCGGCCACGTGACGGGCTTGCGACCAATAGCAGTGGGTAAACAGTGTCTTAGTATTAAAATGCGATGTGGCAACCTGGATGTGTGATGTGTGTAATGCTCAGTTTGTTTAGTTTTGCTTGATTTATAATAGATCAAGAATGCCGATGACTTACCAACCGAATGTATGCCCCAAAAAGATCACAAAGGTAATTTGTTTAATCTTTATAGAAAAAAAAAGATGTCTTCCTTTTCTCGGCGTACTTGACAGAACGCACAACAAACAAGATAAGAGACCGTTTGCAGTGACACATTCTCCTTCTGTCTACTGTCCTACTTGTCAGTCTGGTCCATTTCAATCGTGAGGCTATGAACGGAGTGGTATGCCCTATAGGCGCACGCCATGATCCCACACACAAAGTAATGTCACTATGTGCCTGATCCATCGTTGGCTAACTCGTGTGAACATTCTGTCAGAACATCCACACACGTCCAACACCGTGCCAACCCACGGCTGCTTCAGGCAAACGCTACGTTCTTTTGCCGTTCTTTTTAGTTTCTCTCTAGTGTACAGTCGACCTGTTATTGCTGATGAGAGCGGCCTAACTCATCCTGCTGATGAATAATGTTACATCCAAAAGAAGGAGGCAGAAAAAAAATTGAAGGATGAACGATGGACTGGCGGGCGCAATTCTGGAGATTTAATAATTATATTGTTGCTTGTTTTTGGGGGTTTTTTTATAGGACATAATAAAGAGCAGGGGAAGTTTACCGTTTGTGATAATCCGTGTGTGAATGAGAACGGCGGGCCGCCTGGGCGATGTATGCCGTGACGTTGTCATGCCAATCAACTAGACTGTCTTACAGTCTGCACCACACCTTGCCATATATCCACTATACGTATACGCATCGCCATACGGCCGGCTGTGTGTACAGGATCCAAACTCATTTACTCGGCATTTACGTCACAGGACAACCCTACGAAATATCAGCGCGCGTTGGACAGCTAGACGTCACGGGGCTGCTGCTGACTAACTAACGGGTGGCTCGTGGAAAAATACGGCCCGACTTCACACAGGCTGGCTTTTTTTGCATACGATTTGCTGTGTGCCTCACCCTAGACAAGATGGGCTGTACTATGAGTGCAGAGGATCGCGAAGCAGTGGAGAAAAGCCGGCAAATCGACAAGACTTTGAAAGATGACGGACTACAAGCGGCCAAGGATGTTAAGTTACTACTACTGGGTGAGTTGCTGGGCGTGCTGCTAGCTGATCTACACCGACCGCATCTCAACTTGAATGATTCATGCAACGATTTTGGCGCTTGACAGTATTCACTTGTTAGTCTTCCCTCGATTTATTGTCATGTTGCTCGCTATACGAGACTCTCCTATACACCCAGCCAGCTAATTTTCCTCTCACACAACGATTGCTGCTCAAGAGGCTTATCATATGTTCTGCATGATGATGCATTGTGTTTTCGAGTGTTCTTGTCGTCGTTGAGGAGGTTTTCAGCCCTTTCAAGCTATGGGATTTTAGTCATTTGCTCGCCAGTGCAACCAAGGATGTTTACAAGTGGTCGGGAGTATTATAATTGCGCGCCCGGCCGTCAGTCAAATTCGTCCGCACCATTAACATTTTGCCTCATTATGATTGCCGAGGACTAAATCTCCTTTTCTTGTTCGTTTTACAGGTGCAGGGGAATCGGGAAAAAGCACAATCGTCAAACAGATGAAGTAAGTCTGAGCTATCGTTTCCCCATTTCTCCGCCGATCAGGATTCGGGTGCCTCGGTCTAATTTCCACCCAAAATGAATGAAACACGATCGGAGAGAGGCACATAATGTGTCAATCTGGTAGGCCCGATATCTCACGGACAAGCTATACGGCGGCCGGCGCCCCTCCCCTCAGCTGGTGCCCGTCAGCCAGTAAACGGGTCAAGCAAGCGGCGACAATTAGATGAATATATACGACGGGGGAAACCCAACAATGGCGGTCTATAAAACCATAAAACCCGACCTCATAATGCTGCGCAAATAGAGTTGTCACGCTGCGCTTAGTGTGTCACGATCCCTATATTTTTATTGTTTTCCTGACGCCATCACACAGCCAGCGACGCGTGCATGATGTGGACCCCTCATCATCATTATCATCCGGCTAGCTCGGCACAATTTGCCAGTACCGCCATTTTTTTTCAACATCATCTCTATTGTCTGTAGCTAGCTGCGTGCATGTGTTTACGTCAAAGCGGCCGCTGTGCAGTAATTATCGGGATACATGCCGAGGCAATATCGGCCCATAGGCCTATACATGAGAGAGGCTGGCTGAACTCAATGAGCATTCAAAGCGCTGTATGCATGGACCGCTGGGTTTTAAATATAATAGCGTTATAAAAGACAGGAAGCGGGCTTGGCTTTCCGATAACATTACAATTTCCTTGCATACATATTGTTTAGTGTCTGCATAAGTAGCCATGAACTCGGTCGCTTCCCGATAGATAAGCGTGGCACTGTACCTGTTAACGCTCCACTAAAATGATTATCAATTATTTTTATGCGTTTATCAGATGTAGGGCATTCGCCCTTTGTACGTTGACCTGAAGGAACGGGCATAATGACTTGATAGTGTATTATCCAACGCGTGTCCAGTACAATTACGAAGCGAGTGATCAGTGGGAAAACTAAGATGTTTTAAAGACAATTTGGTCTTGATGTGTATTGAGTCCCAGTGTTATGTATATGACCTAGCAATCTGACTATAACACCTGTATCCAATCAATTATAACAGCTAGATATTCAATTTAATGATTTAATTCAATTCAATAACAATAATTATTTTCATATTTTCCAGGTGTAAATCAAATTAAGATATAACGCAAATTTGCCAGCATTTGGTCAGTGTTTTGGACATATTGCATCGTGTTACGCTTCAGTCGGCCTTTCATCAGAAGAATATAATATTTTGAAATATAACTGGTATTATTTGTACAGGACATTGCACAGTTATCGGCTCAGACTCGAAGCATTACAATGTTAATCAGTAAAATAAACAAAAATCAACGATTGCCTCTATAACTACTGTTTTTATATTAATGTATACTATTGCTTTTATTGTAGTCAAAATGTGAGATTCAAGTAAAAAAATGCCACTTCCGAAGTTGACATGTTAATTCTTTAAACATTCATTTACACAGTAATCATATACATCTAGAAACTGGAAGTAGAAATGGATTCCAAGAAAACAGCCACATAATGAAAATTGTAATAAAAATATTAGGCTGGATATTTACCAAAAATAAACAAAACTCATCACTATGAAAAATGTAGAAAGATGTACATGTATGGACTGCCAGAAACAAAACATATTCCTGCAGTTTCACTCAGTGTACTCATGTGCGGGAGAACAAACGACAATTTAATTGGAATAATTGGAAATGTGAAACGGATAGAAATTTAGTCTGCTTGGCGCTGCACCTCGAGTAAGTCAGCTGCGACAACCATCATGAATAGGTATTCAGTAACGCACAATGTATACATGCGCGGATCTACATGTACGTAAAACACAACACAATAAGATTGCTCATGTTTGTACGTCTTTTAGCCATGATCAAACTGAAACGAAGTCCATTTGGTATGAAGATGACGAGATGAGGATGTGTGCTAGCATGCCTTTCACTCAACCGTGATAGTAGGCACAGATGTCAGCTCGACCTCCGCCTGACCCCTGCCAGTAAAGCCCTGAAGTCTCGCCGCAATATCGTTTTACCGATGAACAACAATGTGAAATATGACCGAGTATAAAACACTGTTAACGCGCAGGCTTATTATTTAAGTAAAGCACTGATGTAAACCTTTATGGTATACACAATGTCTAGGTTTACAAGACATTTCTGTACTCTATGGTTTCAACATAACTCCTCTGTAATACCGTGATGGAGTAAAAATACTCTAAATGTTTCAAATGAAGGCATCAAAGTCAATCGTGCCATCCAGAAAATAAAATGTATTTGATTAATTTATTTGAAATTTCACATCATCTCATATTTGGTTTTAAAAATATAAAGTTGTATTATTTAATAACGGTTATGTGCACTTCAACAACGTGACAAGAATAATCTTCCGGACTGTTCAGTCATAAACGGTTTTACACGTAGGGTTGAAATTGATGTTTAATGCAGGGAAAAAAGAATTCAAATGAACAAATTGAACCAGACCTGTAAGTGATAATCTTTTATGTTTGAAATCCAGATCTGAGATTTGTGCTTGGAAATGGCATGCGCGACACATTAATAGTCAAATATAAACCCTACTTATAACTAATGAATGCACAAATATTACATTTACTTTCCAATCTATTTCTATATTGTCAGTATTATCTAACATGTTTTGGGCATCAACATAAGAAACATGAAAACATACATGCAGATGAAAACCATATACTGCTGAAGCAACTTTACTACAGTCAAAAACGAAAGTGACCCGAATTAATGATTTTTTTCCTTAAAAATCAATCAAATTTGAAACACCTGTGAAGTATATCTTGGAAGAGCATGTTCTTTCACTTATCCCTAAAAAGGAATTACTGAAATTGATCTGTGCTATCAGAAATTATGCACGTTTTACTAAAATAACCCATTTTTATAGCTGTCCATGAATGCCGTTGGAAGCTATTGAGCTGAGTGAGAACTACAGCTGGCACACAAGCATTCAAATACAAATGAGATTTAAATCATTTAAATGAAGACTGAAACATTATTTTACTGTCAGATTTTGTGTTTTGAATATGAGGAACAAGTCATTTTTTTTTTCTGAAATATTACTGACGATTTTGGTATGTTTTCCTTTGCAAGTTCTCCCCCATTATCGAGGTGGGAAACCGTCCATGTTTTATTGTATTTAATGGGTATTCATCAGTTCGTAGAACGGTAATTGATCAGTGGTGGACAGCTGGATTTTGTGATCTTCATATGAACACAGACGTAGCTTGGGAATGGAGTATGCAAATTACGTGAAATGTACACAGTTACCAGTCAATATTATGTACTTCATGCCCGTGGGTTCTTTTTTTTGTGAATTGGAGCGAGCCACATATTTTATATATTTTTTCGAATTCAGTCACTTTCTTTTTGACTCGCCTTGTATAGGATGTCTTAATTTTGGGATTATCTACGATTAGGGTTCGTTCTATTTACTAAGTAGACAACGAGCAAAGTGTTGATCGCCGTCTTATTACGGATAGGACTGCACCTGAATTTAGATTTCTGAAGCCTATAGCATTGTTTAACATTTTTACTGATTATTTTGTAGGGTGGCAAAAATGATACTGTCCAAAAAATAACCACGATCATTTGTGCTTGAACTGGTTGCAAGGGCCACAAAAAGTTGGCTTTGGGCCCAAATTTAAAGGTTATTCTGGTTTTTATACATATTCTATCAGAAATGAAATACCGCAAAGGGAAAGTATGACCCACGATGTGAAAGTATGTTGCATAATAGCATGTCTAAGATGCCAAGTGTGATGGCAAATAATATCCTACCGATTGTACCAATTTACGTCCCTCCATGCACGCTGTAAGCGTACTGAAGTCGTTGATATTTGTTTGTGTGTTCGGGCTGTACTACTACATTATGCTTGAGTTTTGGAGAATAATGCTGGCAGTAATTGTAACAGAAAGTTGACAGAAGAACGAGTCGTGCACAAAATCAGTTATATTTTCATGTCTAATAGAATCTGTATTTAAAGGTAGCACTAAAGGCCTACAACATCTGCAACGATGGTCGGCCGACCATCGTTGAAAAAACTTACTTTTTTTCAAATACCGCCCCCAGTTTACCACATTTAGGCCAATAGTCCGCGTTTTGTTTGCAATCTGATACACACGTGAAGGGGTACAAGCCAGCTAGTCTGGCTCTCTGAGTCTCCAACGTCTCATGCTCCGTTTCGTCTGAAGTAGGGTCAGGGAACCAGACTTCAAGCACAGCCGTGTTGTTGTTGTTGTTTTTTTTGGGGGGGGGGGGTGCTTTTTCCCGGCATTCATGAACACAAAACTTTAAACAAGTCAGTGTAACGATATTTGCTATAAATACTAACACCCTAATACATCCATTTCTAAAATATTACAGCAAAAGCAAAAGTATAATTACCTTTAAATCATGTGGAGGCACTATACTATACTGTTTCAGTAAATAGGCCCTAAATTACCTATATATACGCCGGTCAAATAACGATTTGCATGTCCTCATTTTTTTGCTATTACAGCATTTTGTGAGCCGTGAACTTGAGGGTTTGTAAAAAAAAAAAAAAAAAAAGTGGAAGCCGTGAACAGGACTGCAAGCTCATATTTCTGTGAAAATCCGCATGACATTGGGCCCTAAAATTGCTATATTTTGCAATGGAGCGTAGGCCTCCTTTTTTCAAAATGGCGATGTGCTTTAGGACTGCTTTAAGGGGCGATCATCTTTGGATGGAATTTTCTCCCAAACGTCATCGGTTAACCCCAAAAAAATTTAACAGAAAATGAAAGATGATGAAATAGGCTTTAATTTGATGTGTGTCTCAAACACCTTGGAGAGTTGTGGTTGAAAGAAAAATGGGTAAAAACGTTTTCAATGTGAACACCGTGATGGATGTCAAGCATGTAGGTTTGTAGCAAAGATATTAAACAAATGACATTTGTAATATGTGGCTATTTTATGGGGCTATTTTATCAGATGTCGACTGTACTCTTATAGGCCTACCCAAATGATGTTCTTGGAATTGTGACGTGATCATGCTTAACTAACCAGACCCGCTTCGACGTTCTTAATTAGTGCAATCAGGATGAAGAATATATACAGATTGTCATTTCGTACTCAAAAAACGTTTAACTTAATCGCAAACGCCAAAAAAGCAGCGAGCCTTAATATGCCTACATGTAGTATACTATCAACGCGGAAATAGCATATGTTAGACTCATTATGCGGCAGAATTGCAGGATTGTGATTTTTTAATCAGCTACATGATTAGCCATGTGAATACGTACCCAAGTGAATGTTGAACACGCGCTGAATGGCAACATGCATTTGGAATGGATTTAAAACGAAAAGACACATTGGCCTTCGCATCAGCTTTGGATTTATGCCCTCATATTTCACTTGATTCTGTATGCTCTTCCTCTCCTATAAAAGTTAATTGATCGATTCAAGAGCAGCTGATGTACGAATAATGTGAATAATTATTGGTAATAAAATTATATTACTGTACATTTGGCAATATGCAAAAACGTGTAGCAAACGAGTTTTACTCGGTGCGGTTTAGGGAAAAAAGCTTCGTTTTCGTATTGTCACACTCTAAAAATTGTATAGCAATTTAACACAATCTTGCTACCCCTTTGTTAACATGTTTAGACGCTAAACATTAGGCCTACGTGTCCAGGGGCCATATTCATGAAACCTTACTAACTTAGCAGCCAACTAGGCCTTAGTAGGATACTGAAATGCCTAGTAGTCTACTATGGAGTTGACAACTAAATTGTAATTCATAGAACCTAACTAAGAACCTTGCTAACTAGTTACATACTAGGAAAATTTAGTTGCATACTTGAGTAACTGGAATTGGGTGCTTTTGGGATCAAATGTCATTTGACATTCGACAGATGTAACAACAGGCAGAAAACACACTTATTTACATGTACTTAATACCCTATCCCCATACAGCATTGTACAGTGCAGAGAGAAACCAATACTTTGGTATTCTGAACTTCTTAAACACCATTTTGAAATATTACATTTATTTATTACCAGAATAACACACACGTGATTTTATCTTGATGAGCGAATATGTTGAAAATACGGCTGGATATCAGGTTTGGCCTATAAGCACACCGCTAATGATTTTGCTCCACGATGACAAAAGAACTCATCGGCGTCAGACATAGCGAGTATATCGAGCCCCTCGTTCAAAAACATTTTTGTTGATACACAGTCGACAGCATTCGTGGATAATGAATAAAACATAATGTACCCTGTGCCACAAACAATACATGCGGAGAGTCTCCGTACTTATGTGCGTAGGAGTTGGGCATAGGCCAAACAACGGTAGTTTTTTTCCCACACATGCACGATTATCATGTATTGACCTATATATTGCCCTCAAATAGTGTCCAGACTTATTAACGCTCTGTTAACTGCTATCTTCCTATTATGCAGGTGACAAATTGGCCTTGTTGCAGAATATAATCCGACCACTGTGAAAAATATAGGCCTCAAAATGCGATGTACGATAAATTTGGTTGCAGTAAATAACCTGCTAAACTGTTATTGAAAATGTGACTCATTGCATTTTTAAAACGGTCTCAGAAGCGTTTTATAGAATTTAAATGCCAACAAAAAACTCGTAAATTTCGATCCCGTGTTTCACATTTTATCTGATTGAATGGTTGACATTGTTGCTGGATAAACTACATTCGTATTATTTAACGTCTGCAGTTTATTGGTTACCTATAGTTTGTAGATGCGTTTTAAAATTCAATCATTCACAGCACAATAATGAATGTTAAATGCACTTTGCATTGCATTGATTTGCTTTCTTTGTAAAATATTCGTGCTTTCTCGAGCACTAGTTCTTTGTGCTTTTCGCTTTCACTTTATGGAATGCGAGTTTGCCGTCGCACGGACTACATGATATAGGTGTCCCCAGAAACTGTGCAAGCAGGTATCCTGTAATTTCTCAAAAACTATTTAACATGAGTATTTCATATTGATGGGGCATATTAATTATACTCCTGTATAATCAGTGAAATTACCATGGAAATCCGTTCATGCAAACCAGAGATCTAACAGATTGTAAAAGGCTATGTTTTTTCACCCATTCCAATGGGATTTACACAGTTAGTGATATCAGTGCATCAGATTGTCATGGGCCTTTTCACTCTGATGTAAATTAAGTTAACTGTGTAAATCACTTCCCATTGGAATGGGTGAAAAACCCATAGCCTTTTAAAATCTGTTAGATCTCTGGTTTGCATGAACGGATTTCCATGGCATTTTACTGAATATACTACACAAGGGTATAATTAATATGCTCCATCAAGATGAAATACTCGTGTTAAGTAGTTTTTGAGAAATTAAAGGATATCTGATTGCACAACTTATTTTTTTTTGGGGGGGGGACACCCTGTATTAGTTGTTCCTTACATTAAAAGATACAAATTTGCTTGAAAGTATACTTGAAAAAGGAAGAATCAACTTTACTTTGAGGAAAACATGGAAATTCTCTCGAACAATATGATGTGAAAACGACATACCAATTCATCTGTCATCCATGCATGAGGAAGTTCATTAGTCAACGGTGCTGTACTTTCTATTAATGATGTGATGTTGCGTTTAAATTGGTAAACGTTTAGCAAATAGTTTTAAGAACCATTTAAACGTTTAACCGTTTAGCAAGGCTAACGCCTGCCCATTATGTCTGCAGACCGACGTTAATGACATGATAAATCAACAGTGATTGACATGATAAATAGACGGCAGCCATTGAAAACGTACAAACTTAACTATACGTTTACCTCGAATGTAATCAAGCACCGCGGGGCTTCTAAAGTCGTGTAAATTAAAGGTTTGAAAACATCGTTAATTTGTTTGTGCTCTGTATGTTTAACTCAAAGGAAGATCGCGTGAACGTCGGTCCCTTTCTATAATTCGGGTTTCGTCTAAACGTTTGGGGAAATTTTTTAATGGATGTAGCGGGGTTTTTTTTCGTTTAACGTTTAAAGGAAAAAGCAAACGTGTGATGTTATTTCAGGCAGAAAACTCAATGCTACATCCATTTCAGCACACACACACAAATAGCCAGAATTTGGGATATTTTCCTGTCGTTATTTTGTTGGGGGGGGATTCGTTGTTGTGTCAGTACATGGCAGTAGGCCAGTGAGTTTTCTCACAAAGTGTTTTAAGTGTGTTTTAAGTGTTTAAAAAAAGTGCACTTTTCAATAAGATTGACCAAAAAGGGATGTCCAGTTATTTTCATATACATTTAAGAGGAGTAGAAAGTTGCACAAAATATTATGTCCTTAAGTAAAATTCATGTCATGGCCCTTTAAACGTGTAAAGTCACATCCTTACTTTCTGTAGCCGCGAACATTGCCCTGAAGGTGAATTTGAATGTTAGTGGATGTATTGTTGAACCTGTATTATTGAAAAAAAAATGTCACGATTGTAGATCTTGTCCTGCTTGAATGAATATTTGATCATATTAATTTTGATCATGGAAAAACATATCTGCGATGATCAAAGATGATCAGTACGTCTTCTGTTATTAATTTCGAACTATTGTCTTATGTTGGTCATATAATATATCCTTACACCGCTCTTTAGATAGTCCCCATTCGTTTCAAATGGTTGAAGTAACATCAGCACCGATGTTAGGCGCGATAAGCCATGGGCGCACGCCTTTACGCACATTTGGTATTGGTGCATACACCTCACCGTTATGTCAAAGCTGGATGCACTTTTGCTATAGTTCATGGCAGAATTCCCGTCCAAAATAATCCATGCATAATAAGGCAACATTAATGCGCAGATGGCACCACGTAAGACTGATATCAAACGGATGCCGATTTTGATTGATATAGCTTTGATGTTGCGTTTTCATTATTACAGCAGCGGGTGAGTAGGCCCATTATAAGCCGTTGTAGTACAAGGGGGACTTTCCTTTAGCAGAATTCATTTCCGGGTGACCTAAATGACGCGCATTCAGTTGGCTGACTATAGTAACAGACTGGTCCATTAATGGCGCTTGGACCAATCGCTGCCGTAGTGAATGTCCGACATGCGAATACGTACGTGGGAAAGACAATGCCTTGTCTTCGAGGGGTATGTAAAGCACGACTGTGTGATCTTCCCGTCGATTTCGGATAAACGAATGGTCATAAGTTGTTCCTAGCATCTTTTTAGCTAGTTTGGCCAAAACAGATTCAAAACAGGGCCCGCCCACTGGGCACGTGCGGACAACAACGCATTGGCCTCCTCAATACCTAACTTCATGTTCCAGCCGCGCGCGTCATACGCAAATGCACATATAGTCGGACATATATTTTGTGACGCATGTCGGGCATTCTAAATTACAGCTGTGATTGGTCAAAACATCAGTGGGCGGGGCTTAATGGATTGGTAAATTGGCCCTCCTTATAAACTCACTAAAGTTCCTTGAATTCCATAACAAGTTGATCAGGTATAATGTGGGTTGCAACTTGCAATGGCGCTATCCGGTTCGTTAGTGACTTCGTTTTACACGCGCGTGCACCACTGATTACTAGCGCCCATTGGATAAACACTCAAGTTGCGTTAAATTCCGGTTCCAATGGTTCCAATGCTACTTAATGTAAAGTGGGCGTGGTTTAAACTGAAGTGACGTCACACTAACGAACCGGATTACCCATGCTGTACCAATTTAATCTATAGCCATTTGACGATCGTCCACTGACAGGGCGGCGTAAACTTGTAATAAAGGGAAGAGACCGTACCTACAAGAACAGCATCATTTGAATAATGAATGGGAATACAACCAGCATAATCTGATGTGAAAGTTCGCAGGTTCTATTTTGGCGAGTATATCCCATATCTGTAGAATAACGATTTGGCGGGAGAGTTGTCAACAACCCTAACCGAATCAATAACTGTAAGGGCAGGCTTTCCTGGAAACTGTCCAGGGCTGTATGCTGATGATTGGTGCCTGCAACACACGGGCATCCGCTAATCACTCACTCACCACACCAGCCATTGCTAAAACGCCTGTACAGGTTGATGTCCATAATATCAGCCATTTCTACCTTAAGTTGGGCTGTTAGTAAAGGCGAATACGTTTTGCATCCAGGTAAACTCGTATCTGTGGTTCATTATATTTCTTGTATCAAAATTTTTGCAGTTGTTTAAGAACACCACTCAAAATGCAAAGAATTAGAATGTTCATTTCTTCAAAATGACAGCAAGCCAGACGGATTAATTTCATAGGGTGTTTAAAAGCAGTACCATCTTGAATCCAATCAAGTTTTGTCGGTAGGATACTTTGGGATAAATGCAAATGATCGTATGTGCCTTTAAAAGCATCAGTGCAGTATAGAATAGGTTGTGAAGTGTTATCTTTACAAATATCGTGTGAATGTAAGTTTTGAGATTTTACTGAAATCTATTTTGTTACAAAAAATGCACTAAATGACTGAGTTACTGACTGACCGAGTTACTGATTATAATAATCTACATCATAATGACCGTGTACAATGTTCACAGTTGATGTTAGCGCAGGAATTGTGCATTTTCTAGCTTAAAGGGCCGTGAAATGAATTTTTTATCAGGAACATAGTTTGTACAACTTTCTACTCCTCTTAAATGTATATATAAACAAACTATTTGACATCCCTTTTTGGTTAATCTTATCGAAAAGTGCACTTCTTTAACATTTAATATTGTCCATGCTTTTCCGGACAACTGAGGGCGCTGTTGTTGTGATGTCAATTCAGGAAGACACTGCTCAGTTTGGGTGTTTTCTGTTCAAATGGTGAACCCAAACATTTGCTTATTGAAAAATCTGTGAGAAAAGTTGCTCACTGGCTTTCTGCCATGTACTGACACAACAGCGAATCATCACATCAACTTCTTGCAACATTTGATGCTAAAATAAATGTAACATTGAGGTTACTGGCTGAAATGACGTCATACTTTAGCTCATGAATATGGAAATTCGCATTAGCATAAAAACCAAAATGCCACCAAACTACCCTTGGAAATGGCAAAACAAAAATTGAACATAAGGTTAAATGAGACAAAAAGGTGCATTTTCAAGGATTACAATTTAAAAAAAAATAATTACATTGCATAGGTGCTTTAACTTATGGTCTAGCTCGACTGGCAAGCCTAGGGTTTTTATTTTTATTTTATTGAAATCTGTACTTCATTAAAAAAAATTGTTCCGAGAGGATTTTAATCTAATACACTGTTTTCTCCATTGACTTTAGAATTATCCACGAAGAGGGATTCAGTGACGAAGATGCAAAGGTTTACCGACCTGTTGTATTTAGCAACACCCTGCAGTCCATGGTGTCTATACTCAGAGCCATGGAGAAGTTGGAGATATCCTACGAAGACCCAAGTAGAGAGGTGAGTTATAGAATTCCAACACAGTGCAGCAATGGGACACCGTAGTTTTGACTGTGTCAATGCAGTGGCTGGTTTTTTAATTGACCGTATGTGTAGCAGCGATCTTAGAGGGGATCTTTTGTTATTTTAATTCAGTAACAATGAATCCACAAAAGGTACACTCATGCATATTCTAGCAAAACAAAGACAGTGCCCTCCAAGATGGCTGCCACGCATGAGGTATATAGCTAGCACAAGTCCGCCAGCAAGGTTGTTTATCTTCTGCAGGCTAGCAGAGACATTTACTTTAATACGCATGCGATAAACATATCACGTGAGTGACTTTCCTTTCCTAAATAGTGTTAAATAGAGTCCTGTACTGATCGATGAAGTTATTTCACCTTTTTAATCCTGATTTATAGCTCTGCAAATGTTTATTTTTGTTAACTGAAAGTTAAGTCTGAGAACCATTTCGTTACAAACTGATGCATGCGAATAAAAGTCAATGACTATTGGTTGCAGACAAAAATTGCAGTTCGCTACCGTAACTGTATTTTCACGTATGCCAGCGGTGCTTTTGGATTGTGCATAATAGGGATTAGGTCTAAAATACAGTATCCGTCATCCGTAATTCGTATAACAAAAACAACAACGATTATATAGCTAAACCATTAGTGACGGGGGACAGGCCTCCTATCCCCATTTTCAACCTTTTTGTCAGAGGACAGAACATGCACCCCACGAAATTGCAATGTAAAAATGATTCAATGTTTGGCCATTTAATTACTGCATATATACAAAATCCATGGCAAGATACTTTTTTTTGTTTCACAATAACGCTGTGTGGCAGAGTTGATTTCAAATCAGATTTGTACCATTATATCAGGGTCCGAAATTAGCGGTAGCCCGCTAGCCAAATGCTAGTCAAAACAGCGGCGGGCTAGTCAAACTATTCCTTAACTAGCCCGGCTGGCGAGTGAAACATTATTGGGACACGGTAAAGATGAACGTACAGGAAGAAATAAATCATTAAATTCAGAAAGAAAACCCCATCAATTTTATCAACTGTTTTAAAGGGTTAAATTGTTAGATCTGTTAATCAACACACTGACAAAATTGCCTCCTGAGAATTTAGCCTGAAAATACGCCATTTTGTATTTGAGATAAGAAAAAAAACCTGAATTTGTACCAATGCATTTTATGTTTAGTTCAGTGTAATATACTAATATATTGACCATGGTACATATTTTGTTTACAAATTGGACGTTGTGGTCACTGGTCAAGTGTTGCCAACTTTCAGCAAACTGTTCACTTCTACACTGCATGTGTACAATGTATATCTTGAAATATGATTGGTGGAAAGGTGGCGACATAACTATTTAACGTGGGCAAAATAACATGCACGAGATGCTTAACTGTTTTGGTTGCCTGTCGGCTGCCCCGTTGGTATGACGTCAAATGTAACATAGTCTATAGAGTACAAGAACACACTTCGCTTCTACGGTCCCAGTCTTTGGACTAGCATTGACCAATCAATTAAGTCCAAAACCTCCGTGGGCTCTTTTAAGAACTCTTTCGAAGAGTATCTTATTTCCCAATATGTAGCATAGTTTGGTTGTTTCCTTTGGTTTAATCTCCAGTGTTGCCACCTCTCGTGCAGTTTAACAGTTTTTTCAGTCATGTTTCTTAATTCATTTCTGGTCAGATCATTTTGTCCTCTTGTTTATGTTTGTCTTTGACTTAATTAATGAACTACTTGATTATTTAATGTCTTTGTTTTCTCTTCTAAAGGCACTCCGCAGTGAGCCTTGGCTTATTAGGATTGTGCCTCCACAATATTGCATTTTGCTTTCTGTTATGTTATTGTTTCAGTATGGAAATACAAGCATGGAATTTGGAACACAGTCTGATTATGTCGTGAGAATGACATTTGGCTATAGGGCCATCGCATATTTGTCCTTCGAAAAAATATAGGTAGAGTAACAAGCAATCTTCAATTTTTTTTCAAAATGGCTGCCATTGCTTGTTATTCTACCTATATTTTTTTCAAAGGGCCAATCTGCGGTGGCCCTATTGCCAAATATCTTTCACATGACATACTCTGACCGTGTGTCAAAAGTCATGCTTATATCGTCAAATGCAAAGGCACAATTACCCCAAATATTATTCTTATCTGTGCCCCACTACGATAGCTTCGGCATATTCGCCTCATGTGGATATCGGCTTCCACTGACAAAGCTTATTTGTTTTAGTGTTCATTTTATATTGGGTACGTGAATTAATTACATTGCAGAAGGGGGCGGTGAAAGTTAAAAACGATACTGTTAGGCTGTTGAATATTCATGCGTGATTTTTATGCTCCTTATGATGAAATGTTTCCGTATGCCCCTCATTAACCTTTATTAACCTTTTTTATTTTATTTCCCGTACCTTTAATGAACATGAAAATCAAAGCACATTGAGTCATGTAATTATATATTATCGCGCTATGATCGTGCCGATTATAAATTGAGAAAAACAACAATAAAACATCTGTAATGTTAGTAGGCTCTTTCTAATAACAAAAAAAGGAGATTTTTTTTTCACAAATATGAAATGGCGAGATTAATTGACTTATTTCTGCTGAGTAACGTTTAGCTTGGCACTGACAAAATGGAATGACCAAAGCTAAAGGGAAAAAAAGGAGAAAAACAAACCCAGGATGTTTTTTAGTACACAACGCCATCTGCATTTGAGTTGAATATGCCGACATGGGACGAACGGTGCAACTTTGAAATCACATAATTAATAATAAACCCAATGATGTTGCCGGGAACCAAATTAAATGATACGACAGTTAATGTCACCGTTTAAACGCTTACAAAGGCTTGAAGGTCGCAGCGGTGAATGTGCCTTTTCAGCAACCATTATATGCGTTCTTTACATTGCGTTATAATGGACTATGATATTAATTAAATGGAGCATCATTTGCTTCAATTAGCTGTGTCTGTACATTTCTTGAACGGAGACTACATTTTGTACATTCCCACACCATTAGGCAAAACAAGGGTGGACAGGGAAACCACAGAACAAAAGTTTATTCATAACTGACAAAACTGCATTCAACTAGGCCTTAAAATGGATCGTGGCTTTTCGTCACACTGCACCATTGATAATTGATTTAACACCACCCTTTTGTTTCTACTGTACATGTACCCATATTATGATGACCCTCTTCATTGCGTCTGATGACGTAGTCGTAGCTACGAAAGCTTTCACTCTAGTTAGTCATTTAAAGTGCTAATATACCTTACTTTTTCCGGTTTGTAAATAGTGTACGGTTTGCGATTCATGCTTAGCTCATAAATCGCTAAGCAGCATGTTCTGCTTATTGGAAACTACAAGCCCCGATAGTTATCAACCATTATCCCCCTTTGTTTTCACCTCGATGTACACGCAGGACGATTGTAAGATGGTGCTTGACATTGTCAGTAAGATGCTAGATTCGGAGCCTTACTCCAGCCCTCTGAGAGGCGCCTTATCGAGACTCTGGTCTGACATGGGGATCCAGGAGTGCTTTAACAGATCCCGAGAGTATCAACTTAACGATTCAGCTAAATAGTAAGTTCCGTTTCCCTTAAACCGTGGTTAGTTGTGTTACGTGTCTTTGGTATAACTTCATCGTTTATCGCATGCATAGATATATGTAGATTGAGATGGTTCATGCGCAGCCAACAGGTTACAAGATTTGTAAGATTGCATTGTGAGATCTATGGATGAATGTTTTGAAGGCAGAGCACAAGCAGCACATCTTGGGGACTAGCGGGACGTTTAATATTAAAATATTTATACGCTTGGTAATTACCATCTTGTCTTGTAGTGTCAACCTGTACTTTGTTGAGTGGGTGCGGGCAAGACTGTGCGTGACTTGGCAGCAACTTGAACCGGCATCCTATAGACCTATATACAGATATCTTTTTAGAATACACATTAGCCCCCATATGTGTCTTCTCGAGTATGACAAGACTATACAGTGATCACATACTGTATTAAGAACAAAATACCTAACAATGCGTAGAGCTCTTGAACGGTGTCGTTTAGTTCGCAATCTATTGACATATTTGTCAAACTCAAATGTTGTCGACAAAACAAAGATTGCCTCTGTAATGGCTACGGAAGTAGTTCATCTTTAAATCAAAACCTGCACACTCTAAAAAGTCCCTAGTCATAATGACGCGGAAACCGGTTTCTAGTTGGCCTCATATTTTTCAGGGTCAAAATTGACATTTTTCTTAGTCAGATTACACTTTTGCCAAGGTTTTTCGGGCCAAAATGACTTGGACAATGATCCAAAGAAGTGCCATTTTGACCCGCAAATTTGTCAACTTTGACCTTGAAAAGTATAAGCCAAATGGAACCCGGATGCCGGGTCAATCTGACCAGGGACGTTACAGAGCAGAGTGCACGACCTAACAAATCTATGTCATTGATTTAAATTCGTACTTTTAGCTCAGAGGAAAAAGATTATGAAATAAGGTGAATGGACCGATAGTTACGAGGTCTTCAGATTGAGTTCTTAAATTGTTGGTAATTCTTATTGAAAACTGTCAACTCCTGATCAGGTTTTTTTTTACAAGCACTTGGCACCCGCTGCTATATCAGACTCGAACCAGCCAGTCGATCCCGGCAAGCTCGGTGGTCGAGTGGTAAGACGTCTGCACTAGAAAGTACGACCTCGTGGGTTCGAGTCCCACCCGAGTGATTTTTCTCACTGTCACTCGGGGGTAACACGCTGAGTACACAAGTATTTATACGTCGGTGAAGGGCAAAACCTAATATCGAATTTACTTGGCACATGACAAATGCTCAAGTTGTAAAGGAAACTGTACCGACATTGACAGTTCTTCACCTCTTATTTGTGTTTTCCTAAACAGCTATGGTAGGTAATATGATGAAACTTAGAATTTTTCTGGGTCTTTTTTGTCAGCTTTTTAGATAGTTTGGACCGCATCGGATCCGACGACTACCTGCCTAACGAACAAGACATACTACGGACACGAGTCAAGACTACGGGAATAGTAGAAACTCACTTCACATTCAAAAATTTACATTTCAGGTAGGTGAGAAAGACTGCAAATCATTGGATACGTTGTTGGGAATTCTCAAGTGAATGCACTTGTGTTATTAAAAAAGAAAGTTTTTCCACCTTTTTATTTCATTGCATTTCACCTCTGAATATTCGAATTCGAAAATAAATATTCGAATATTCGCTAATTGATCGAATATTCTTATTTTCGAATATTCGGCACAGCCCTATCCCAAGTAAAGGCATAGGCCTATACTATTCTGCATGTTATTGAAGAAATCACATTTACATGGTTTTCAGATATAATTTTTTTTTTAGTTTTAGATCTACATGTCGGATTGTTGCAGCACTATACCGTGGCTATATACCTATAAGTCCGGTCTGATTGTTTTCCATATTAGTCCTTTGGTCCACAGGGCAATTTATTACAGCACAATGCCGAATATTCCTGTGGGACAATCCTTCTATGATTATAACCTTGACCATCTCATCACACAAGATTTAATTGATTGATGCGGACCTCTTCGGATCTGACCAAATGATTGAATCCGTTTCATGAAACCACTTTGTAATTCAATAGTTTGGCCATTCATGACGGGAAGGACCTGTCCATACATAGGCCTACCACTCGTCTTAGGCATTGAGAGTACATAGTCTGACTCACATTGCCCTAGTTCATATTGCTTTCTGTGCACGGTGAATCATAGTATTGTACTTTTTTTTATTATTAACAATGTGAATGAATTAATATATGACTATCCACCTGCTTAACTGTAACGCATGGTAAATATGTTTTTAATGGCATTTCGTTGGGAAAAAATATAATCGATCTTTGCACTAATTGTTGTTAAATTATGATGAATTTAAACTCTTCACGTTGTGAGTTTTGACTTAAATTTGAAAATATTAATATTCAAAAATGATTGCAATCCATGCATTTTACATTTTGTGAGGAATTTGCAGCTAAGCCCAATTTTTCCTCAAAACATTGGGGAAAAAACGTACGTAGAACGATCTAGTATGATCTAGGGATACATCTGTCCTTTTTTAAGTACAAGAGAGTTAATTTTATTGCTTACAGAACGAAATTCAATGTTTTCTGAAAATTGGCACACGATGTAGCAAATACATTTACCATAACTGAATTTGATGTACACTTTTTGCGGCGACCCCCTTACTATGACACGGCGTGTGGTAGCCTACTCGTAGATTGTTTAACAACAACACAAGTTGATTTGTCTATCAAAAATAATATAAAATTAGGTCAATCTTGAAAGTGGGCTTTTAATTAACTTCAAGTAAGTTTCTTTTTTGGGGCGCCATCGAGAACTATATCGTTACTGTTGCATTATTGAATATAGCATCACCCCGTTCCATGCAAGTAATACTGCGCATGAGTCGAGAGTAAATTCCATGATGGGTGATATCAGTAAATAGGCCCAAAATTGCCTACGCTGGCCAAATCACAATTTGCATGCCCTCAAATCCTCCCATATTAGAGCATTTTGAGGGCCGTGAAATTCAGGATTTTTAAATAGACGGGTGGAAGCCGTGCAGAGGACTGCAAGCTCGTAAATGTGTGAAATTTGGATGTTTTTAAGCCCTTAAATGGATCTATTTTGTGATGGAGCGTAGGCGTCTATTTGAAAAAATGGCGATGGGCTTCAGGACTGCTTTTGGGGGTGATCATCTTTGGAATTTTCTCCCAAAAGTCATTGGATAGTAGAACAAAAATGTGACCGAAAATGAAAGATGATGAAATAAGCTTTAATTTGACATGTATCTCAAACACCTCTGAGAGTTGTGAGTATTTTTAAATAATTTTGGGAAGTGCGCGTAATTACCACTGAGGTCTATGGCAGTCTGTTTACTGGTCTGCAACCAAAATGAGCACTCTGACCATTGCAAAAAGACACACAACTGGCCTCATTCAACAGGCCAGCGTATACTCCCTTGCATCATGACGTAGATCAGGTCAATGCTTGTCATCCTTTTGATACTGATGACGCAGCTTTCGTTGATGCCCACACGCATACAGAGAGCTCAACAAATCGAACGGTCTGCATATATCGCGGCGTGCCAATCTCATTACGAGCCATTTTCTCCGGAGATTGTCGTCTGCGCGCGGGAATACATTATTGTGCGTGTGTGTGTGACTGTGCGCCGTTGCAGTTTCAACTATATGCAGATGTAAATATTCAGGATATAATAGATATCACCGAGTCACCTCTAACGCTTTCCCTGGCGGCTACTATATATACCGGTAGACTTTTTACTGCTTCTACGGTATCCGTTATACTTCTCATTGCAAGTTCATTCAGAGCAACACTATAAAGCACTATACATAGTCAATTATCACATCGAATCGCAGAACACAAATATAGGCATACCATCTTATTTCTCGGTAGGCCTATATCGCTTCATTTTACGTGCACGGTATATCGTATGCAGTCACGCCAAATGATTATGTTCCTTTAAATGGCAACATTTCATTGGATTAACGTCATATGCATTTTAGTTCGACACGTCACTATACACTACTGTCATGCGATACCATTTCTTTGTGCAATGATGCTTTTAATAACCCAAGTCCTTTCAGTGCAGCTTATCACACAACACAGAAGCTCAACTCGGTGATCATTATTTTCCATTTACACGCAGTACATTCCCACTATATACCAAGAACAACGAGGAATGGTAATGTGAAATTTTCAGCGAAATGTTCATGCGAAATCCGTACGATTTTGATGACAAGTACAGAGGGAGCCGGTTTCATAATGGAATCTGGACTCCTATGAAATCTAGGCTTATTTGGACTTGATAACCCTCACACATGACCTGTGACTGTCCTAATTATGTTCACTTAGACGTGCACAATGCAACAAATGAGTCCATATTTCCCTGAGTGCAAATTTCACAATGCACGTCAAGAGGTCAAGTAAGTTTAGCCTTCACATTTCCACACGAGGTATATAAGACCTAAAAGTGTGTTGGATTCCAACTTCGTCCCCATCATGGGTTACTTTATTTTCAACCTCGTTTCCAATGGTAACCCCTGGCATAGGAAACTTGCTTCCTGTATCCTGATTCGATACAGCAATAGCAAGTAATGGATTTATATCGTGTACTAGGTGTTTTTATTTCCAACGTCTATTACGTATTTTATTGCTTCGTCCTTCAGATGGGACGTAAATCCGTATAGGTCCCGTGTGTTGTGTAATGCACGTTAAAGAACCCAGTAACTCTTATCGCTAAGAGAAGGGGTTTGCCCCGGTGTTTCTGGTAGTGGTTGCAATATGCGCCGCAGCACCTTTTTGTAAACCCTTACAAGGTGCTACATAATGGGTCTCATATTTCTCATAAACTTCATTTACCTGTCTTTAACAATATAAATAATTTCTAGCGCCTTGAGTACCTAATTGTTGGCAGATAATTATGTGCGCTATATAGGACTCCGGTATTATAGTTATAATCAGAGTTGTTCAATCAATAGTTGCCTACATGCAGTTTATGATATTCTTCATCTAGTTGATGGTATTTTCGGGCCCATTATAAAGAGGTCAAAAAAACACAAAAAAAACATGTTCAAACATATTTGTGTTCTTCTAATGACAGGATGTAGCACATCATACCGGTTAAAATGATCCCTCGGCCCTTTAAGTTTCAAAATTCACCGGCATTGCAGCCAATTATTATTCCACTTTCAGCCTATTTCTATATTAAATATGTCGGTATCATGATCTTTTCCAGACTATTTGACGTTGGGGGTCAAAGGTCGGAGCGAAAGAAGTGGATACATTGTTTCGAAGACGTCACGGCAATCATCTTTTGCGTAGCACTAAGTGGGTATGACCAACGGTTGTTAGAAGATGACACAACGGTAAGGCTTCAATTATTTTTAGTTCAAGGACTCCAACATTGTTCCGTTTTGCAAACCTTTAATGTTCGTAATTATATTTACAATTTGCTTTCCTTGTTAAGCTGTCTTGTTGGAAGCGAATATAAATTGAGAACGGTGGCCTAACTAAAGGGTCGAATAGGAGGGGCATGTCCCCTCCCCCAAGGCCTTTGCCCTCCCCATCCGCTTGAGCCCCCCACCCATGGTTTATGTTGTTAAAGCTCACTACGTGCCTCCCACCTCGAAAAAATAATGCCCCCTTAGTGCCTCCGTAAAAAGTACCCCACTTACACTACTGACATGAATATATTTTGCCACGTCGATGAACATTTAAATTTTGTCACAAAGTTATTTTCAAGAAAGGAAGAATTAACTTGCACCTTTGTCATATTGTACTCATAATCTGTTACACCAAACTTTCCCAAGAGACTTTTCACATACCATTTTCAAGACAATGAAACTTAGTGATGCGTGACCAGAGGAATGCATCCACGATATCAAAGGAAAGCTTACTGCCCCTAGTTTATGATAAAATCATAATAATGGTCATTGACGACATAGCTTGGCCATTATTATCCCCTTGCTTGTGGGTTATTTTGGAGACGCCCTGTAGCACAATGTGATATCTGCATTCACTGAGTTTTGCCGTTTTCTCTTTCTCCGTGAAGAATCGGATGCACGAAAGCCTTAAACTGTTCGACTCCATCTGCAACAACAAGTGGTTCACCGACACCTCCATCATCCTCTTCCTTAATAAGAAAGACCTCTTCGAAGCCAAGATTGAGAAGTCGCCTCTCACCATTTGTTTCCCCGAGTACGAAGGTGGGGATTTATAGATTAATGAACTCAAATATCTTTAATTGTTATTTTATAAAGTGCTAAAATAGCGAACAATTACAGGAATTATCATTTCACCAAGGCACACTATTTAAAGGTCTATTAGGTCAGATTGACGTGGAATAAAAGGTCCATGTCATATTAACCCGGAATATAAGGGCCATGTCAGATTGACCCGGAATAAAAGGTCCATGTCAGATTGACCCGAAACATAAGGTCCAGGTCAGATTGACCCGGAATCAGGTCATATTTGACCTGATACGTTTGCTGGTCAAAATGATACTTCTCTTGATCATTTCTTTTTCCGGGGTAATTTTCACTCGGAGACCTTGGCAAAAGTGTCATTTTGACCCAGACAAGTGTCATTTTGATTCAGAAAAATATCAGGTCGAATATGATTCCAGGTCAAATTTTACCCGGAACATTTAAAAGTACAATTTTCTCATACAGCCTATGACTAGTTAAAATACACTTAAACATCTTTAATCATTTCAGTTGCGCACACTTTGGTTCACCTTTCTTGAAAGTTATAAAACACAATTCTAAGTTCATTTTGGGTCCCAAGAAGCTGTACAAATTGTTCTTTTTAACAGCAGCGGTCATGAACAAGAAAAAAATATCTCGGGTTGAGTCTATAAACAAACATCTGTGACCCAATCCGATGGGAGTTTATGGGAAAATTAATGACAACTGTCGTTCAATTAATTGTGTTTTCCCTTTTAGAAAATTGTCAACTGCAAGTTTAATCCCTCGACCTAACAAGGAAACCATTCTTATGCACTACCTAAACTTAGACCAAATGAAGAAAAAGAAAGCAAATGAATGCTACATAAGTAATTGGAATTTAAATAGGGAGTCTAAACTCAAAAGCTAGTTTCTCATCTAAACCTATAGACTATAGGTTACTTTTCATTTCCTACCTGAAAGATTTTTTTTCTGAGGGCTTCAAATTTCTTATAATTATTACCTATAAATGGTTATACAAAATTGAGCAGTTTTCCCATTCATAAGTACAACTTTTACTTTTAGACTTCACGTACAGAGATCAAACGAAGAAAATGTTGGATTTAATTAAGAAAGCTCATAGAGTGCTAAATGATGGACTTACCCAAACTGATTATTAAAACTGATGTTATGCACTCTTTGTCGATCAACAGGTGAAAATGAGTATTCAGCCGCAGTGATGTACATCCAGACTCAATTTGAGGCCCTGAACAAGAGCAACAACAAGGAAATCTACACGCACATGACGTGCGCCACAGACACTACAAATATCCAGTTTGTGTTTGACGCAGTCACAGACACCATCATAGCAAACAACTTACGAGGATGTGGTTTGTACTGAGGGCCCGTCTACAGACCCCTCGGTGTAGCTGTTTGCAGACACTGTACATAGATTATAAACATTTGGGCCTGTGAGAATATCTCGTCTGGTCCCATGCGTTCTGAAGATCAAGCCTATGTGCCGATACATATGACTCGTCTGGGAGCGGAATCTGTGACGTCATCAAGGCGGGAAACTTGTTGATGCTGATGCGTGGCGTTGGTGGCTGTATCTGAAATAGCGTGATGAATATACGCCAGGGAGATTTGGTTGAGAGATCAGCTGTCGTCAAAAACAGAGTCTATGTAAATCTGGACAGTAAGTATGTTTATGGGTGGGTTAGTGTTAACCATGATTGAAGCATGGTGGAGGACATGCCAGTCAACAACAATGACGCTGTGACATACTGAACGCGCTGACATCTTTGTATTGATTTTTCCCGCCTTCGGTATCAAAAGTATGACTGTCTTAAAACCAAATATTAACATTGTGATCTGTGTATAGTAACTGACAATTTTCGTAATTTAATGAAGACTTTTCAATTCCAGTATGTACGTCTTGCATCCACTACATTGTCATTTTGTTCATTGTATTTTTTTCCGTTCATGGCATGTGTTACCGTCTTGTATAGTGTTTTACACAATGCAACCATGTACTTACTTCCCAGAAAAACAAAACTCCGGGTCGTGGTTTATCCCAAATATGTATTGAGGTGTTTATGTTCAGTGTCAACTGCGCACAGCTGTGGTTTACAGCTGTGTTTTACCTCTTTCATGCATTTTGCCATTAATAGCAAGTCAATCGGGTGGAGCTGCGACACGGAGACTTTAAACCTTTTTGACAAAATTTCAGAAATGGCGTTTTGAAGAAGAAGAAAAAAGTATATATTTTGAAATGTCACGCCGAAACCAAAGTGTATAACACGATTGTTGACCAGATGACTCATGACGTAATAATGCTGACGAAGATAAACATGAAGATTGCCTTTGGTCTCTGAGAACCACCGGGAACTGGAATTAATACCTATGACTATTATAGGATCATATAGGTGATCTGTTTACAGTATGTAATAATGTATATAGATCTCCTTGTTATTCTTTTCCATCTTGTGAAACCATCATTTTGATTGTTTGCGTCCCGTAAGATTTGAATAATGCATCTAATAAACCATCGCGAAAGACAGCGACATTCAGAATTTCTTCCCGGGTAGGCCTACTTCAACTTTTCCTCAACTCAGGCGTATTTCATTGTAAGCATTAAAGAGTCGAGCCGAGCTATATGTACATTTTATGCTTGCTCACGATCGGTGCAGAGTTCATATACATGTAGGTAGTATAGCATAGTACAGCTAGGATAAGGCGTAAGCATAATGGCCACAACTGTATCATGACAGAATTCATGTTGAAATCGTTATGTCGTTATGCTCGATTGTGTATGGTACCATTCCCTGGTACTCGCGAAGGTCGGAGTATCTGGCAACAGCACTGATTGAATTACTGGATACCTGTTGTCTCAACAGTAGCTTCCATTGTTGTATGTTTTGAGACCGGTCTCGAGACCAGTTTTGCTTGTCTCTGTCTCAGTACCCCCATCATCCCCATGGTCTCTGTCTCGGTACCCCATGGTCTCTGTCTCGGTACCCCATGGTCTCGGTCTCGGTACCCCATGGTCTCGGTCTCGGTACCCCATGGTCTCGGTTTGGGTACCCCCATGGTCTCTGTCTCGGTACCCCATGGTCTCGGTCTCGGTACCCCCATGGTCTCGGTCTCGGTACCCCATGGTCTCGGTCTCGGTACCCCATGGTCTCGGTCTCGGTGCCCCCATGGTATCGGTACCCCCATGGTCTCGGTCTCGGTGCCCCCATGGTATCGGTACCCCATGGGCTCGGTCTCGGTACCCCATGGTCTCGGTCCGTTGGTCTCGATCTCGGACATTGAAGGTCTCGATATTTTGCTGGTCTCGATATTGAGGCAACCAGTATACAGCATATAGAATCACTAATACTAGAGACGACAAGAAAGATCAGCAGGGCGTGTTTTGAACCTCCTCCTTCTGAAATGTGAAATCAACTTACAACCATTCTCATGAACATTAAAATCTGAACTCGACAACAACATGTTGCTTGTCTTTATTAATCACACAAAGTCACTTATATGATCCATTAAGTTAAGTGGGCTCTTCTAAATAAACATTGGCCATTATGAAATGCACTTGTTAACACTCAACTAACATTGGCATGTAAATGGAAAATAACAAACATGATTCGGGATAGGAGCCAATCCTATCAGCACACTAACCACGGACAAATTATATGAGAATGATAATTACATGAAAGTTTTCGAGAACGGTCTCATATCAAAGACGAATTATTGTTAAATGTATGTTTTATTGAAGACTTCATATAACTGCATCACTTATGGTTACTTAAAAGTATAACTCTACGGTATCGGACAATGTATTAGACGTAGAGTGCATGTACAATGTGTATTGCGAATCACACTCTTCCTTTGCCAAAACATACACGTATGTCATTATGCAGGTATATTTTTTTCTTTTTACTTTGTTTTATGTAATTTAAACGTGAGGTCCCGAGGACTCGGTCTCGGTCTTGGACCATCAGGTCTCAGTCTTTGTCTCAAGCCTCAAGGTCTTGGTCTCGGTCTCGGACGTCGAGGTCTCGGCCTTGGTCTCGGACTCAGTCCAGGTCTCGACTTCAACACTGGACTATATAGCTTCGGGGTCCGTCGGCATTTGTTTGTGTAACATCAAGTGCGTACCAAGCAATATTATGCTGGGCGCTTAGGCCTAAAAGGTTCCGAGATAAGCAAACATTTTACTGAACAAATGTAAATAACTCACTGAAAGACTATAACCTTGAGTTGATAATTCAATGCATATAATTAGGGATGTATAAATGAGTCTTTCCATCCATTTTCGTATTGTAGCCCCTAAACAAAATGACTATCGCCCGGCCATGTTGGCATTAAACTGAACCGTCAACAAAATGTTAAAATAACCCTATCAGGACCGGGCACACCAACTCAAAATTAGAATATGTTGTGATTTTTATAATATTTTTTAGAAATATTCATTGGTAGCTTCGCGATCTGACAGGATAAAAAAAAATTGAGCTCGTATGCGCAAGTATACTGGAGATGTAATATACAGGCTTTTCGAACGAATTGGTCATTCCATAAATTTGGGGTCCAAAAGTGTGACTTTGTGTGTCCCAGTTACACCTGACCTGGGTAATTTGCCATGCAAGTATCATTAAAATTGACTTCAAACTATTTTTTGCAAAAATGTAAGTTGACAGGTACTTTGCTTTACATAATCACGCTTGGAGATAGAAGGCATTAAAGAATGTGTCCTGAATTTACAAAAATCTTATATCACACTAAGAAGGGACACAAGGGAAAAAATTGGACACCAAATTTATGGAATGACCCAAATAATAATCTCTTCATGCCAAAATTCGAGGTTCTATCCTGGCGCAATTTGGTGATAGAGACTTTCACAAATATGTTCTGGATAGTTTAAATTATTTGAGAAATAATGAAAGAAAAGGGGGGGTTTGGCAAAAACGTTTTTGTACAACCCTCTGTCGAAAACCATGTACGGTGTATTCGTGCACTTTAAAAAAACCTGGTCATATTTGATCCAGAATCCGGGTTGTAGTTGACACTTTTGGTCAAATGACACTTTTGCCAAGGTTGCCGGGTCGAAATGACCCGGCAAATGAGTCAGAAAAGTGTCATATGACCAGGCCAAGTGTCAATTTTGACACAGTAAGGTGTCAGGCCAATACAGAGCCCGGATTCCGGGTCAAATCGGACCAGGAACTTTTAAGACAGTACAGGATGTCCCAATAAACATTGTGCATGAAGAAATCGCTGATTTTCTCAAAAGTTGGTCAGACTAGCTTATCAAATGTTATAGCATTTTCAAGCCTATGGTCCTGTTTATAATTGGTAAAAGAAATCAAGAAAATCCAACGATGCAAACCAGAGATATCTTTGATTTGGTAAGGCTATGCATTTTTCGACCTGCACAATGTTATTTCCACACTTAATGTTTGCTTGTATGTACCAATTATTGGGTTATTGGTATGTGTTCGCAGTGCTTGAAATATCGCATGGCCTTTATGTAAAAAGGTTTCATTTTGTAAATAAATAAAAAAAGAAACAGCCTAGCTAGAGGGTGTTTATTTGATTGTTCATCAAAGATTATTAAAAAGCACGTGGTAACTGCTCTTATTGCAAATTACTCGAGCGTCAACGTTGTATAGACCTTTTTGACGCTCTTTGCGAACATGCTTAACTAGACTACATGATTCTAAAATCAACGATATCTCTGGTTTGCATTGATTGATTTTCTTGATATTTTCACCAATTATAAGCAAGACCATAGACTTACGAATAATATAACATTTGATAAGCTTGTTTGACCACTTTTGAGCAATTCAGTGACTTCTTCATGCACAATGTTTATTGGGACACGCTGTATATTGTAATCATATCATATCACGCCCAACAAGTATTGCGTCAACATTATTATGATTGATGGAAAAATGAATTTACCGTGAAAAAGTCAACACACCAGTAACACCTTTACATGCGTTTGGCGTTTAGACAATTTTCCTTAATATCAATGAGTATTGTAGCGATCATAATGTCTTTCAGGATCAAATAACTAGTTGACAAATGGCGTTTAAAGTTTTAGTTTTCTCCCATATTATGGGGTCTTTTTATTACATCAACCGCTAAAAGAACCTCCGAAGTGGATCACAAAAAAGTAAATAATAAGGATAGTCTAGCATTGGTAATATCTTATATGCTGTAGGTTGTATTTGAAATGATTTAGCAGTGACGTAATAATGACGCTTTATATAAATAGATTATAATAGACGTGACGTGAGTGGTTCCAGAAATAACTGGGCAGCTGCTGCTATATATAGATAGATTGCTGGACGCTGTACTATGTGACAAAATGTGCCGTTTAATCGATAACAAAAAAAAGTTGTGCAATTTTTATATTTTTCTGGGATTTAATTAAAAAAGAAATTGATAAATAGAAAGTGAAATAATAACGACAGACCGTGTTAAACGAACAACCCAGTAAGCGGTAAACGTGTACCAGACCATTCCTTTACTGCGTTGTGTATGTGCGAACTTACAATTTAAAACAAAAACAAACAAAAAACTTAAAAATTTTACGAGTGTGTAAATATTAAGTCAGAAAATATTGTTACCCGAAATGGTGACTATTTGCTGCTTGGTGTTTTTCGCAGCATGAGGGTGGTTTTTTCATGGATTATTGATAACATCTTTACAGATTTTTACTTTTTCACCTTATTACTATAATTCTTAACAATGCTGCGATTCCGTTTGCTTATCATAGTTGCGTCAAGTTCGTGACGAAAATGACATAATAGAAATAGACTCGTAACGTAATCGTAGAACAGTTAAAACTGACGTAACACACACTTTACCTGTTGTTAAACCTCATTGTATAAATACATATGCAGAAGCGAAAATCCCACATGAAATTCATTGTTCTTTTACGTTCAAATATAACACAGAATGAGTAATGCGAAAATACAAATATTCCTTGGTCACCCTTACCCGTGAAACCGAATAAAAGGTATTTCACGTGCCTTCGGCGAGTACACTGCAAATTGCTAATGCTGAATACGAAGTGATGAATCACCGAAACATCCCAAATCTTGTATCGTGTTAGTCTAAGATGTCCACAATCAAATAAATTTTGGGGGATAAAAGTTGGCCCGCCATTGTGGCAATTTGAAATCGACAAAAGGGTTGAGATGACATTATATCTCTCAAAATCCACCAAAAAGTATTGTAGTTTGTATTTGAATGAACACTCCACTAAGTTCACATTTCTCTTCATACGAACTACTGCAAATTACACAGACAAAAAGCCAGTGTTTGCTGAACGCATAATATAGCCTACACCTCATGATTGTAACATCTTTAAGTGGAATTTTGCTCAATCAATTTTCTGCCTGTTTTGGGCTAATTTGTATTATTTGCAGACATACCATTTGTATTAATGAAGGTGCTATTATACTTTTATTGGCTTAGTCGTTATCGTAAAGGTTGAATTCACAGAAATAGAATTGCTGATATACGTGCATGCTTAGCCGCATTGGTTTTAATATCATTAATAGCATACTATCGATGACACTTTTTAACATTACACTAAAACAATTGAATTGAACGTAAGAGTTTGACACTCGACTTCATGTCATGTTGACAACTGACCAGCCTTAATATACTTATGTTATGATGAATTGACAAGATACTTTATTTCTTGGTCTTTTTGTGGGAGGGGGGGGGGGGGGGTTGTTGTGCAGGTTGACACACAAGCAAATGCATCTTTCTCTCAACATAATCTTTATTGAAATTTCAGCGTATCATGAGATCGTGATCAGCTTTGAAAAGAAGGAAGCGAAGGCAGAACTTTTACCGTGGGTTGCACATGGTCTATTGGTGTCATGCAAATTTACATTGGTTTCAATTTAAAATACGCGCCCGTAAAGGCAACGATTGTTTGACAAGCTCTAGACTTTTGAACTCAGCAACAAGTTTTTGACATTCGCATTGCATTCTGGCTATAGACGACAACAAGTGAAAGTTTGTTCTCAAATTTTTGGGAGCATTGTACCAGTCAGTGTTTAAATTACATAGATTTCTCCAGTTTTTTCCGAAATTCTTTGATAATCATATCTAATATTAGTGCACATACATGTAAAAAGATAATAAATTCAAAATAAACCGATTTTAAAGCTTGGGGGATTTATTTTGAATTTTGTTTCAAGGTGCCAGTCACCAAGCACATGGAAACAAATGTGATTGGTCAGTGTTTGATGAGAGAATATGAGATCCCGACGCTGATTGGCCGATGTTGGCTTTTCCAGCGTCAGGGTCACAGTTCAAGATATACTCAAAATTACTGCTGCAGCAATGTGTGCAAAGAATGATCACTCATTTCTGGATAATACGGAATCAAAATAAATCTGTAACTGGTTCCCTGCCCGACATGTTCACTGGTTCCCCACCTGACATGTTTGTACGCAAATTGCCTAGTTTGTGTGTCAACTTTACCTGGAATGCATTGCGAATATCGAGTTAGGTTTATTTTAATGTACTGTACATGTTCACCTAACATAAGCAGGGCTCGGATCTCCTAATCATGATGAAAAGGCAGGGTCGTGTACACGTATACAGTTGGTGAAAAACACACAGCATTATCGTGAGGCCAGTAAAGTCGATAGTGAGGGGTGCGGAGTTGGAATTAAATGTTGTATAAAAAAAACACGGTTTGTGGCCGACTTGTAAATATTCAAATTGTGTCCGACTGCCGTATGTGTGGGCATGTGGTCAGTGTTGTCACAGAGAATGTGTACGTGTATATTTTAAGCCTCTTATGAATCCGACGAATCGCCTAACATGAAGATAGGATTAACAAATGTATTAAAAACAAAACTAACGGAACATAGCAGCGACTGTTTTTGTTTTTGTTTCCTTCGAAAAGTAACTTGATGACGTTAATATTGAAATGTATTTAAGTGGTTACTATAATTACGTTTTGGGTCATGTTTGTACAATGTTTTGACTGTCATTGATGCCGTGGACATTAAAACGAACGTTATGGAGACAAACGTTGCAACATTGCATGTCATGTATGTGTCGTTATTTTGCTTATAAAAATGTCCGCAAAATATTATTTTGATCCGAAGAATAATGTTCGAAACCTAACCTGTTGAAGTTCAGCTCAGTTGATATAACACTTTTCGAGAAACCAGCGACAAACTATGCACAACCTTTTGATCACAAAACACGATTTCGTCCATAAGACTCTTTATTTTCCAAAAATCAGTCAACTGAATGATTGTTGGTAATCACCTCCATTTGTTTGATTTCTTCTAAATGACAGCAAGCCAGACGGAATACGTTCACGATGTGCTTAGTACCAGTACGCTTTTTAAAAATAATTCGGCAGGATACCTTTGGGATAAATGCAAATGATCCTATATGCCTTTAAACCTAGAGGGTTTTTTTTTGGGGGGGGGAGAGATATTTAAAATTATAATATGGATTTAAGAAAATCAAGACTTCCATTTCTCACTAGGGGGCGCGCTGTTCATGAGAGGAACATTATATGTATTTTACTTAATGCATCCTTTATGTCCATTTTTAAAATTTGACCGTTTGGCTGAGATGCTCTTCTTCTTTTTTTCTCCACTCCCCATTTTGACAGCTATACTTTTAACCTCTTTTGCATTGTGACAGTTGGACGTCATGATCATTATTTTATTATTTATTTTCAGTAAACAAATCGGGGGTGGGAGGGGGATACGCCTCCCTCCGGTCAAAAGTGATCGAGGATGTTATTCTCCCCACCCCAGCCAGAATGTACCTCGTCCCCACCCCCAAGCCCTCTGCACTGAGACTATACACATCGAGAAGCGTATACGGTCGTGCTCGGATTTGAAAACATTATGTGGGCACAGCCACATTATTGCACGGGCTTACTTGCATTAATTAACATTTATATATTGTGTACACTTTTGTTCCAATCGGAAAGCAATTAACAAAACATAACTGTAACATTCAAGATGACCAATACTGCAAAATACATGATTGCAGACACAGCTGCCCATCCGATGCACGTAAGGCGAAACATCATAGGATGCAACATGCAACACCCAAACAGATGATTTTTCCCCAACCCAAATTGGTTCATTACACCAGAAATCCCCTTTGAAGGAATCACGTGACCAGATCATTCGCATCCCGCCCGGCTTAAGGCCCGACTACCCTCGCCGTATGACGTCAATGCGGGTTGTGGTTGCCATGCCAACCCCGGGAGGTGAGGAGACTGGTTTTCAAGCCTGTCCTGGTAAAAAGGGAAAGGGTGCCAAATGAAGGTTGAAATTTGCGCCCGAGGGGTCTGAACCGAGTAGGACACACGGGACTGTGCTGTGCCTTTGCCCCGTGCACTCTCCTCGTCTCCGACATATACCGCTCCGTGCTCTCGTACCCCTGATCACGATCAACACGCCTTAGAGAATCTATTTTCCTTTCTTTTTTTGGCAATGTCATTCACCTCATTGCCCAATCACGAATCCTGAAATATACCCAACCGTACGCACACAAACTCTCAATCGAGACAAATAAAATAGGCTATCGTTTGCGATGGTTCGCGCCAGTTAATGCATTAACCCCAATACTGCAGGCATGTAGTGAAAGAGCATCAAATGAAGTGGAAATGTCTGCTCAGAATAAGAAATGGGGGTAATACTGGTCTTATTGTTGTTTCTACCTGCAGGGCTTGCTACAGAGTAGACCTAATTATTATCACCAACGCCCTTGGAAACGACGTTGAGTGACGCGACCCCCCCCCCCCCAACCTCCCAACCGATTCGTGTGGTGTGTGATGGGAGAAATAATATATGGTGAGGACGCCCTCGTTTGACTTCTTACCCTCCGGAACGTGTCCGTGCAGCTCGAACAGCCAATCATCATGAATTTTGGTTCTTTTTCCTAACTTTTATCGGGTGGTACCGATACCAATTCTGTGGGCTGTCGGGACCGATTTAAAAAAAAAATATCATCAGTTTTAATTTTTATTGAGAAAAAAACCCAATATTTTTCGTGAGTAAAAAAAACATGTTTTCTTTGCGCAAACCTATATATATATATATATATTATCCACTGAAGCCTTAAAACCATGGTAACGTGATCTACTACAATGCATGCTAGGATTTCAGTTATGTTCTCTCAAGGAAGACGAGAACAGACTCTTAGTCTTCGAAATGGCACGTTTAAGGAAAATAATGGGCCTAAGCAGACAAGACAAAATCAGAAACACCACCATCAGACAATCGCTAGGATTAGGCCTAAAACAATGGACCGATCCAGTAAAAACCGCCCCATGGTGTTCTGGCCAATCACAGCCGTGAGTTATGTCCGACGTGCGTGCACTAAAGTCCGACGTGCATGCACGCGCGTATGATGCGCGCGGAAGGAAAATGCAGCGTGGCATTGGAGAGGAGCACGTGTTAATTTGCTCACGTGCGTACTGGGCGGAGCTCACTGGATAATGCATTACACAAAAGCGTCTTCGTTGTTTTATACGGACACATAATGAGAATGGACTCTCAAAGACTTCCTTAAACATTCAATGGCATGCAAGGACAGCCATATCAAAACCTTCAACCTAACATCACTAACAAAAGCAAGCAGAACAGCCTAAATAAAAGAGAGAAATCTTATGAAGAGGATGGCATCACTCAGCCTAGTTGGAGCGGACGCCATAAAGTAAGTGAGATGTTTGACTAATTGTTGGAAATCGCATTTCCTGATTTCTTCTAAATGACAGCAAGCCAGACGGAATAATTTCACGGGGTGTTTAGTACCAGTACGATCTTTAATCCAAGTAAGATTTTTGATTAAAACACTTCACTTTTGGGATAAACGCAAATGGTCCCATGATTTTTTTTAAGATTGCATGCTCAGTACATGTATTATCCATGTTCTGAATAACTTCCGGCTAGATGCGAAGAACGTTTCATACAAAGAAATTCGTACTAGTCTCCATTTGCCTTTTTTTTATTAAAATATATTTACTTCGGTGCAATCTATTTCTGGAAGATGTCGACCTATGACGTCACTTGGTCCTACATTTTTGTGACGTCACCAAGACAGTTAAAATAGCCACCATCTGTCCTTAATGGTCGTTTGACCTTATAACCACATGTGACGCTGGTATCGTCTGTCTTCATTTAGCTCCCTATACCAACCAACGCGTAATGCAAGCCATGGTATACGTCAATTAAAATAGTCGGCATTTCAATGATAAACTGAACCTCGAATCATAAAAGCAGGCTATACACACAGGATCAATGATTTATATGCTATTGGATGCATGGTACAAAAAAAGGAGTCATAAAATGTCCAGGAATTCCTTATTATGACAAAACAAAATCTGAAATAAAGATGGCTATTGAGTAGGCCTATTTGGAATTATCACCCATTAAAAAAAAATTTGTTACATTTTTGAATATAAGTTTTCAATGCACCTAATAACTTAATCAACAAAGTTAGCTGGTGCCCGCGGGCACCCTTTTTACGTGCGCTACCAATGGAAATCAGTTACGAGTTCGAAACCCACAAATTGGGCAAAAATATTCTTTTTCTCTGTAACCACTGAGCCTAACCTTTCAAAAGGTTTATGTTATGGACCTTATACTTCAGATCATTTTATTTTTATTACTATATCGCGTCTAGTTTGCAAATTTGAACAATTTACGTTACTGAGGAACCTTTTATCGCTTGTTGTCGTCGGTTCGTAGTCCCTTAAATGAAATTAGTAGTAAAATGGAGGTTAATCTGATTTTTTTTAAGGGCCCGTGTAATATATTTTTTGGATGCAATCCTTGGAAATGCACCTTTGTGTCCCTCTTAACAGTTTTTCAATGTACATTTTACCATTGTTAAGGACATTTTGATGCCTTTTTTTTTATGATAATGAAACTTTACATATTCGTAAGCAAAAGTGTGATGTCATTTTAGGCAGAAACCTCAATGTTACAGCCATTGATGATATTTTTTTTTTCACTTCCCTTAACCGTACGATTTTTTGAAATGTATAATAAATTATAAGTAAAAAGAGCTCCCACTAGCGTTAAAATAGGTTCAGAAACCCTCCCCCACCCCTTTTTAAATTTGCAGCACTTGCTCAGCACTTGCAGCGGTGACCGGTGGCCTGGAAATTTGGGGGAAATGTTATTGAGTCCGACCATGGAAACCCCTTATACTGGTGTCTTCCCCCCCCCCCCCCCCCGAGAAAAGAAAAACGGGGGGGGGGCAGTCTAGACATCTGGTGGTTTAGCTGGGAGAACTGACATATCGCAAGAGGGCGGTATGCAGCGTTAGAAGGCCTACGTCCTACTATGGTGCTAGCCGCCTTTGGCAAAAATCTTATATCAGTATACCAGTCATGTACCCATTGGTAACGCGCCCTGGAGCAACTGCTCTTGGTTGTATAGGCCTACCCGCTCAAGGAAGTTTTTGGGAGACTCAACAATTTGACAAGGCTACAAGCGATCGAATGGTTCTAGGTTGTTATACGGAGTACTGAAAACACAAGAAAGCCTAATACAAGAACTTTATTTTTTTTAAGTGGACTGAATTCGGCGTCGCATTTTTGAACGTCTCATTTTTAAGCTCTGGCAGGGATTATTTTGATGCAAGACTTTCATGCAGGACGGCAAGCGCTTATTGTGCACTCGCACTTCTTTTTCTTTCGGTCGGGAGCCCACATGAGTCGGTCGGAAATGAAAACCAAAGATAGAAAAAAGGGATGCCCTGAGGCAAATTTTTTTTATTTTTGTTTATTTAACACCTTACAAATACTGTTATGTCACAATCACATTTTCCGTTTGAAATTTCCCCGAATATTTCTCTTTAGGCACTAGTATAGTCACTACAAAATAATACAAAGAAAACACAAACACTCAAACGCAATATCTAAGTGAGCGGAAATTTCATTGGTTTTATTCCTTTAGTTTAAATGAAACTGTAATAGTTAACCATACCAATATACTTCATAATGTATGGGAAAAGATTATGAACAATTAATCTAAAAAATAAAAAGAATTACATTGTAAATATATATATTTTTTTTCTCAATGCTAAACGTCTAAAAATATCATGGAAATAAACTGCAATACTAATGGTGGCAGCAACAATGCCCAATAAGGGAGGATTACCTAAACATGGGATGGAACATACACGCTGCACAGCATTTCAAGAAATGTCAATGTAAAAATCCTTAAATTTACATTAAAATAAAAGAAAAGCTAAAGTCCCAGGAAAAAAATAGCAACTTTTTTCGAACAACAAACAAGTTTAAAAAAGGATTAATTTAACACATACTCTAAACAAAATAAGCTCTACACAGGGTGAGTAAAAAAAAAAAAAAAAAAACACCCAAATGCCAGGACCATTTTTTAATGAGGTTCTGCGTGTAGCACTTTCCAAATCTAGGATCTGAAGGCTCAAGTAATAAGCTTTCTTTCAGTACAAGAATTATTCAAATCACTCATGTACTTTTCAAGTTACGGAATTTTAAACACAAACACCGTTTTAAACTTCTGTCCACGCATCACAAAAAGATTGTGTTTTTTCAGCAAAACAAGAACAATTCACATACATCCCTATGTGAATTGTTTTTGTTTTGCTGAAAGAACACTTACCTGCATGCTATTCCATAGACTTCTTATGGGTGGAGCAAAAACACAATTTTTTCCAAAAAGCTTTGCATTGGGTACAGCTGCTTTATTGCTTGATGTCTGATTCAGCCTTTCTCCATCAACTGGAAATGGACATAAACTATCTACCATATACATATATATCCCAGCTATATGTGTCGTAGTAAGAAGGCACTATACATTATAAAATCAGCCAATACAATGTACATGTTATAAAAAGGTTGCGAGACAGACTACAACTTAGAATATTCTAACACTCTGCCAAACACTTATCTAAAATATCTCCTTTATACAATGTAGTACTAAAACTATCACCATTTTCCTCTCTAACAAGTTGCAAATGTAAAATGAAAATTATACATTGAAAAATCCCAGCACACCATTTTCCAGGCATATTTGACCTCAATTTTTTTTTTTAGGAAAATGTGTCCTGCAGTCGCCCCTAAAGTGAACTGTCTACAGTGCAGAATGCTCAAAATGGAGGAATAATAGGAAATCAAAGACGAACAAAAAAATTTTGACCCCCGAAATTCGTTCTTACAAGAATAACACAAAAACGCCTAGTTGTGTGGATGTATATCCTACTTTTAAATGCTCTTTCCAATTAACATATTTTGTTTAAAAATGCATTTTGTAGCCCAACTGGGCGCATTCTAGGATGGACACTTTAAAAAAAAAAAAAAAAAAAAAACACACCATTGTTTATAAAAAAAGGCCTTATGCAAAGACGATCAAGAAAACCAAGAACTCTGAAAATTACTATGTAAACAAAAATATGAAGAAACAGTCTAACCCTGACACATGTTTGTGTTGTTCAAAAGGCCAAAAGACAAAAGCGTTTGTTATTTTGTATAGGTACACTGACTGACCATTATCTAGGAAATCACAATTATATCGCAGTTTAGTGAAATGGCTTGCATTATAAATATACCTTAAGTTACAACAACAGTTTCATACACATTGTAACCTTAAATTAGACACACGTCATTATTTATATCTTGCTTCAGCTTATTTGAAATCCTAAAGATTCAGGTTGATATTAAACTGTTTTACATCTCCTTACTAGAATTCACAGAGTGAAAAGGTTGTCTAAGAATACCATACAAAAAGCTGGTCCCAAGCCTCATAAATCAGTCACAACGTAGCTTGACGACTGGTTTCCATCAGCACCATCGCCCGATTCAGGGGGGTTCCTTCCCTGATAGGAGTGGGCCCCCTGCTGCTCAGCCTTGGACCCCCTGTACTGGAACCCCCTCTCCCCTGCTTTCGGGGAGGTGGAGCTGTACATGTCCCTCAGGGGATCGTGGGGCGAGTAGGGTGGGGGATCCGGTGGGGGGGTCCCCGGCGTGGCAAACCGCGCTCCGGCAAAGGGTGCATAGTGAGGCGGGTTCACCCTCCTGTTGGGAGCCGTGGACCCGGTGGTGTAATGCGCTGCCCCCGGGGTCGGATCTGTCGGGGTCTCTGGTGGGCTTGCTGAAGTCGGAACGGTGGTACTAGGTGATAAGACTGGTGAGAACTGCTCCGTAGGGCTGGTAGGCTGCGGGGAGAAGGGAGTAGCTCCAGGAGATAGCCTCTGGATGTGGCAGGTGTAGCACAGAAGGTCATCGTGAAGAGGGTAGCACCTTTTACCGTCCTCGTCTGACAGCTGAAGTCCACAGTCCTGTTCAAAGACACAAATAAAATGGAACTTATTAATTATACACGTGCTAGGCTGGGACTTATAAATGTACCAAGTAAGGAATCCCTACCCTTCAGTACCCCGTCAACTGTTACAAAGGGTGAGTTTGAGGAGACATCTGGGTGGGACGATGCCAGACACTAACACGAAGATGCTAGAGGTTAGTGCGCATTTAGAATGAAGTAAAAATTCAAAATTTGTCCTTGCTAATTTTGACTTTTTAGGACATATTATCACTTTCTGATGGGTTATAGGTCATTTAAGGGAAAAATGACTGATGGCCAGATATGGGAATCTCTCCTTTCTTTGTTCAACTTTTCATAAATTTACATCAGTTATAATTAACGAGATGTAGATTTTGGTCACTTACCAAACATCGGTAGCATTCCACGTGAAAATCCTTGTCCATCGATACCACTCGCACCGTCTCCATGGTGCCCTGGACCAAATCAAAGTACAGAAATGCCACGTTATTTACACCGATCCAATCCAGAACAGAACAACGGAAGCAAGAGGCCTGCAAGGCTTTCTACTGATCTACAAAAGAGCGGAGACTTTTGTTAGTGAAAATGGAAGGGTGAAGATGAAAGACAGTGACTTGACATTTACATGCGATTGCTAAAAATTTCCAGGCACGTCTTGTAAAAAAAGAATCCACTTCATTTGATAGAGTAAAACGATTCCCGAATCCAAAATTTGTCACTTCAACTGTCCACAACAATGTCTTAAATATGAACTTGTTCATATGTTTCACACCAAACTATATCAACTTCACTACTTCTTTAGTTCTGTTCAATTCCTCCCCCACCAAAAAAAAGAAGAAGTTATGTTCCCTTTTGGGCCTTCAAGATGGCTTAATGTGTTTTTTTCCAAGAACAAAAACATTTACTACAAAAAACAACAGAAAAAATTGGAAGTGTTGCAGCCCTACTGCACAACTGACTCTGTTACAACTTCATGTTTTATAAGATGTCTTTCAATTCAATTGCAAAAATGAAGGAAGTGTGGAAGGGGGAAATGTACCAATTTTGTACCCCATATTTGTTGTTCTGTGTCCCTTCATCCTTTCTCAAAACTATTCTGCAGCAAACACTGTTGACTTTTGAAACTGTGTGCACAGGGCTTTTCTTCAAGTATATCATTTGCAGCTTTCCAAAAAAGTAACTGACAAAATTATTGTTGAAAAGCTTACTTGGTTTAAAGATAGTAATGGCACTAAACTCCCTGTGATTTTTTTCTTTCTGGCATGCTTTCATTTTGAAGAAGACAATAAAAGAAGGCAATTTACAAAGATGCTCCATGTGACGGATGTTTGGAAATTTCCATTAGCAGTTTGTTTTTAATTTGGCGAAGCCGTGAATGGGTGCGCGCAAGCGTTGACACGACCCACACGCGCGCGTGGTTGCTATAATTTGTCGGTTCAATGCGTGACATCGCAGATCTGAGAACGTGTCCTGGATGCTGATTTCGGGCGCAATTCAAACCAGGCTGCTTTCTCCGAATTGAATAACAATTCTTTTACTTCAAACACAAAGCTGTGAGTGCCCAGTTCCAGCATTGATAAGTAGTGCAAACAACAAATAGTCTCCACAACAATCACGATTTGATAGTAAAATAGGTCATTTTCAGTTGCTATGCCACAACAAACTCCACCTCAAATGATTGCTCAAGTAACGCTATAATTTGTTGCGCAAGTCCCCGACTCGCGCACTATGAAACTTTCGTGAGAATGTCATAACTGAAATGTTGCGCAGCCTGAAATGTTGCGCAGCTTACGCAATTTATTGTGGCGCAAGTGGACCTATGCTATTGCGTAAAGTTTTGTGAAATAGGCTGCAGGCCCAGCACAGAGATTCTGGATAGAGCGAAATGCCCTAAAACAGTTGCTTGAGAAGGGCCAGAGAAGTGAAAAGGGTGCGAATGAAAAGGCTCAGGTGGTGTGTGACCACTCTGCAGGATGGTATGGACATGATGCAGAGTGGAGCAGCAAATACAAGAAATACCTCTACCGGAGAAATAGCTTCCCTGCAGGCCGCACACTTGGGAGCGTAGATTCTGTCAGGAAGGGAAAAAAGAAAAACCAATCGACTGTTAAAAAATCAGGTGAAAAGAACACCATGAACTGTACAAAATGGTGGAAAGACCCAATTGTTGATTTAAATTTTTGGTTCAGAGCCAGATAAATTTTAAAAAAACACGGACTGATACAGGTACATCATGTGAGCATTTTAAAGGCTGGCTCATACATGTATACCCGAAATGAAATTTATGCAAATTTGTGATGTCATGGTAAGATTTGCATTGGGAATTTGTACAAGTTGCTCAGTGGACTCTCGTTAATATAATAACTGTCGAAACAAAAGTCAGGTTATAGTGGACATACAGGGCGAGTAAAAAAAAAATGAAACCCAAATGGGGCCCCTATTTTTAATAAAAGTTCTGCATACGTAGCACTTTACAGATCTAGGATATGAAAGCCCAATTAACAAGCTGTCATTTAGTGAAAGACTCTATCAAATCGCTGATGTACTTTTCCAGTTATGGAATTTTGAACACAAACACCGTCTTTTAACCTTGTCCACGGATCACATTAAAGGTACGTGATATTTCAGTAAAACTGATATCATGTCGTATCCTGAAAATGATATCAGAATACTCCCACAAATCTCCCAGGTAGCCAAGTCGAAGGCAGGGCAAGACATAAAGGTACGTGATATTTCAGCAAAACTGAAACCATGTCGTATCCTGAAAACAATACCAGAATACGCCCACAAGTCTCCGGGGTAGCCAAGTCGAAGGCAGGGCAAGACTATAAACTCTTGAATAAATTAAGAATGTTATTTTAACATTGTAAGCAGCAGGTTTTTAAATAAATATTTTGATAAGTGCCAGTTATCATGGTTGTGAGAGTGTTCTGATGTTTTTTTTCTGGATATGTGAATAGTTTTCTTTTTGCTGAAATATCACTTACCTTTATTGTGATCTGTGGACAACGTAAAAAACTGTGTTTTTGTGTTTAAAATTCCGTTCACTGCAAAAGAACATGAGTGATTTGAATCATTTCTTAACTAAAAAGAAAGCTTAATAGTTGGGCTTTCGTATCCTAGATCTTGAACGTGCTACATGCAGAACGTCTTGAAACAAGCGCGAGTGCACAAATAAGCTCTGGCCCGGTTTGGGAATGTCTCCCTCCATATACAAAATAGACGCGCATGCACATCGATCAAAACAATGTCGGTCTTCTGAAAACTTTCAGCAAGAGTGCATTTATCTGACCACGTCATGGCATTTGGTCAATTAAGACAGACAGACCAACCACCAAGTGACATGTAGAAGCTATTGCCAGAGCTTAAAAATAGGAGTTTTTCGGTTTTTTTAATCACTCTGTAAAGCCTCGGTCCCGACCATGCATTCGCAATGTATGTGCACAATGAATTGGAAATTCTGATATATAACAAACAGTTTGGCTAGGTCTGGCTGACTTGATGTTAATTCATCATAACTCCTTTGTGTCCATTACTAAGTACTGGACCAAGTCTGACAAAATCCATCACTGACCCTGCTTCACATAATGCTTCAGGACCAAATCCGCTGAAATCCACCACAAGACCACCACTACTATGGGTGGATTTTGATGGACTTGGTACTCATGGCTTGCCTACCAAAATCCCCAAAATGGGGGAATGGATGTTGATGGATTCGGGGAGGTTAGGGTCAATGGGAGTTGACTGTTCACATTGTAACTCTCGAAAATGTCGCTACAAATCTGGTAAATCTTTTTTTCATTTTGGTTTTAAGTTATTCTATTTGTCAGAATGCCAGTATTTGTACGTGCATGCTGGTAAGGTTCATGGCCATCTGTCAAATTTTCTCAATTTTAAGTACAACACATACACATACATACCTGTACACACACGTTTGTTTATGGTGTAAATTGAGGATTTTCTTTTGTTCCTCTTCCCTTTTCCTTTGTTTGTACTTTCACTTTTTCGCAACAGCTCTCATTGGTTTCGTACATGTTTCGTAATCGAGGTCGTCCTCGATTTGGTTCCTGTCTTTGATTCACCGATGATGTTGCACGTGTGTGTGTGATTTACACCGTAAACAAATGCATGTATACATTGAACAATCATAAAGAATTTCAAACTGTACACTTCTTTCACATTTCCTTACAATAAAAATATTGTAAGGAAAAAAATATATATAAATTAAGGTATCAAAAAGGAAAGCCACAGTATGCCAAAACAAAAGCTTTTCTTGTTGCATTAGGTGTCCAACTATAAATATGCAATGTCAGTTTGGGTAATATTTTACATACATGTAAAAAAGGCAAAAAGGGAGAAATATTTGGCTATTACATTGACAAGGTGTCAATGTTAAATCCGAATTAATACATTTTTGCTCATATTTTTGTCAAAGTACATTCACTTTCACAAGTATCAAAACACCCTAAGACAAATATTTACGTTGAGCAATTGTTTAGAATGCATTGTACTTTAATAATAATATAACCAGATATATGGATGTAACATGCACTGCTGCTCAACTCGTTGGAATGACCCACATGCATGTAACAAATAGGAAATACCATGTACCATGAAGCACATGCAGATATGGAGGGACCTGCTGATGTTATTTTGATGTAGTCATTGGGTCCTGTTAGGCAAAACAAAAAAATAAGTCGGTCTCTAGTCAGCGCGCGCATCGATTTTAACCATGTGCGTCAATCTTTTTTTTTTCCAAAATGTTCCGCGGTAGCTCCAACAGCGCCCTCTATTGCCGCACCTGCTCATTTTTTTTTACCAAAGAGCACCAAGGAATGGGAAATTGTACCAAGGCAAATGATCGAGAGCACCAAGGCAAATTATGGAGGACACCAATGTACATGAGGACACCAAAAAAGCAAAATAGTACCCCACCTTGTCTGTACAATCTAAGCTTGAAGAAAAAAAAAAAAGCCGCGTCCCCGCGTCAATTCCGGAACTTTGGTCGGACCGTGGTCTTATAGTGTACCCCTTATACTGTACAATGTACCAGATTACGTTTCATTCCATGGAAAGATTGTTGTATCAAAAACAAACACAACACTGATGTGAATTGTTCATAATCAAAATGTGAATATTGAAGGAGAACAAGTACGATGAGCATGCACACACTGACAGAAAAACACCAATATTGACAAAAATTTCAAACTGACAGTGAACCCGAGGGCCCCAGGGATCTTGTTTGTTGAGAGGATTAAAAAAACAACAACAAAAAAACCCAGAAAAGTTCCTCAATTCATAAAATGGCTTAGCATCTCATCTGTTGCGATTTCGTTCAAAGAATGGACTACACCATAGCAGACAAAAATTGTATAATGTAATTATGACACATAATGAAATAAAAGCCTGCAGAAAAATGGAGAAGTACTCAAGTACAATTTGGCAGAAAATCAAGTAAACAAAAACAAATCTCAGAAAAACTGTAATGAAGTTAGCTTTACCTTCTCCTGTATCAGTCAGATGGTAAAATAAAAAGAAACCTTTAAGTTAGTGAGTGATCAGAACATTCACAAGATTTATGAGACAATCGACCGACGGATTACTGCAAGAAAGTGTGGCTTCCATTGTTTAGATGCAAGATGCACAACATTTGCAAGCACACATCACAGCTGAATGAATTTCCACTCTACCATCAGCAAACAAGTAAATGATGATCAACTGAAAGGACTACATTTGTACATTCAAACAAAAACTGAAAAGCTGCCATAGTATTAAAAAACAAGATGGTTCTCGAACCATGCGTCTTCGTCTGCTTTTGCGATTATCTTTTAAGAGTAACTAATCAGTATGAAGGTTGCCATGTTGCATATGACCCAAGTTTGGTTCCAATTGGACTTCAACTTTTTCAAATGAGACCAATTTTACATTTTCAGCCTATTTTACAACTTGACCACAGATGATCTTTGCATGTGACCTTTGACATCATTATCATATGAAGGTTGCCATGTTGCATCTATGATTCAAATTTGGTTCCAATTGGGCTTCGCTCGTACCCCCCGCCCTGCAAACAGGACGCTGGGATACTCTGATGAATTCACGCTCTGATTGGTTGGATTTTGCGTGACCAGTGACCTGTGCGTCATCATGGCCATGACTCTGCAAGGTTTAAAACGGCCATTAAGACTGATTCATTACTCTTTTATTCCAGTTTAGAGAAGTTTTTTTTTCGTTGAAAAGCGTAATTATGTAGGAAATTCTGTAAAACTTATCTGTGTTGTAAATTTACAATTCCCGTCACTCGCTCAGGCTCCGTTTTGAATCACGAACGGTCGGATTGAATTATGCGACGCTCAAAATTTTGTCCACATGGTCCGCAATGCAACAGAAATCACATCCGGTATGGAATGTGCGCAATTCTATAGGAGGTTTTCGGATAGCATTTGCGCACATTGTCTAACTGCGGTCTTGAACAGCTGCAGCCAGATGCTTTTATAGGTCATAGGCCACTTCCTTCACAAGATTCTGTGAAGCTCATCAGAGTATCCCAGCGTCCTGTTTGCAGGGCGGCGGGTACGAGCGAACAATTGGGCTTCAACTTTTGAAATTTTACGCAACTTTAACCAAAATACCACATACATACCGGTATAAACCCGCACATGTACATCATATAAACACCAATAAGATTGATTCAATGAGATTGAAGGCTTTGATTGGTGGAGAGTATATAATGTAACTAGAGATAAGTTTTGTGGATGCATCCAAAATAGTGACAAAAAAGGAGGAATCATGTAGTTCTGAATAGAACCAGACTTAACAATTCCAGGGGCCGATTTCACGAAACTCGTCTTATCTTGCGACTCATCTTAGGACTTCAGACGAGTCCCCGCTCTGAGATCGATCTTAGCTAAGACGCGTCTCAGCTTTTCGTAAAATCGGCCCCAGTTCTCCTATTAAAAAGGTCTTTCCTTGAAAAGATCTTCACACAAAACTCGTCTCTTGTTTTTGCTAAACGTTGGATGAGAATGGCAAAGCATTACCTTCTCCTGAAGGATTATTGGAAAGCATAAGAGAGAGAAAAAAGGAGGAAGATTTAGGTTATTATGATCAAGATACCATATAAAAAGTATGCATCAAAAGACATAATGGACACAGATGAAAGCAGCAAGTAACAAAAAGAGAATGTTCATGACCACAAATGAAGGATAACTGCACGTCGGGAAAAACTTTACTGCAAGTACTGGTACAATGAATGTATATTAAGCGTTTTAATGAAATTTGTCGTCAATGGCCAATTTCATGGCAAATGTTCCTACTTATTACAGCACAAGAAAACTGCCTTTTTAAGATCTCAATTTGCTGTTCACACATCTTTAAATTTCCTTTACATACATCAGCTGTTTTATCAATACCACTCACTCTAAGCATGGGGCACTCATGTTCATGGAAAAGGACCCCATATATGTGTGTGTGTGTACTTACTTGTGGTAGTCTTTGACGCAGTATATCTTATGGTCAACATCTATGGTAAACGGTACCCCATCCAAGCACAGGTTGCAGACTACGCAGCGGAAACAGCCAGGGTGGTAGGACTTGCCCATGGCTTGAAGAATCTGTGCAAAACAACACAAATCATTTGGCTCTGCTCAAGCATTCCAGTGTAGAGACTACACTTAGGTCTTCAGCTGAATGGGAAAGGGGGATTTTCGCTGGCCGCAGAGGGCAAGCCGAGTCCTCTTAGTACTTAGCACCGTCGAAATGCAGTTTGAAAAGCCGTCACATCAGTACGCGATTTCAATGAATTTGTTGAACCATGGAACCCTGGTCAGTGTTTTTTTTTAGCGAGTGTTTTTTGCTAGCGCTTTTCTTCAAAATGGTACAATATACATAAAACCGTCACCAACTATGTCCAAAATACCAGCCTATAACATATCTCATTTGTACTTGTTTTGATAATTGGGGGGGGGGGGGGGGGGGGGTGGGCTACTGAATCACCCCCCCCCCCCCCACTTTTTCGTGATGAGAAGGGGGGGGGGGAGTGGATTTGAGGTATTTTTCGAACATCTCAACAACCAAAATGTATTAAATAGCACTGAAAAAGGGAGAAACAAAGTACCGGTACAAAATCTTTTTAAATGCGCCATTTTGATGTAAGCGCAAGTATACATATTGATACATCTATATCCTGAAGAGCGCTCCCTAGTGTAATGTGGTATTCACCCCCACTTGCTGGTAGAACGCCACTGACAACTGGGAGGGACATTCAGACGCCCTGCCAATGGCATATTCAAAAATTAGTCAGGCGTACTTCGCGCCCTATGTGCACAAACCAGTAGGTGCATGATGTGTGCCCCTTATATTGGAGCTCTCAGAAGTGACCATAAAGCGCTACCTGCAGTTCTCACATACTGCGATTCATGTACTTACTGTGTCCATAATGAGGTGCCCGCAAACCGCACATTTCTCCGCTGTTTGTTGAAAGCCAGAATACTGCAATACAGAAATGAATACAAAATGTATACAAGCTGGTAGTCAAGAATCCAATAAAGCACATTTACATGTATTCTTACTGGTAGTGTGTGGTACTGGTGAATTGTACATATAGTACAATGTACATGTAGTACTACATGTCCATGTACATTAAATTAGTTTTTACAAACACTTGAAAATTCAACGTCAAAAGAGGTTTAACACCCGACGTACACGTGTGCAATGTGCAAGAGATCTCCTTTTTTTCTGGCAATTTCGTAAATTTACCATTTTTTTTATGACAAATTTTAGGTTTATTTGTTGAACAGAACAAATACCAGGCAAACATACCAGATAGTCTTCTTCGCAGTAAACATTGCCGTGTACATTGTAGAATGCCTTGCCCCTCAATGTTCTTCCTGCGCAAAGAAAGAAATACACACAAATCTAATGAGTTAAGTTGTACACTTGACCCCATGTGTACGTAGAGGGTCATATATTTTGGATTTTCTACCAGGGTCGAGCTGCTAGCCCTTGGTCCCAAGAAAACTGACTGGCATGCTCAATCCAACAGAATCCAACTGTGCCTTATTTTTCTGTTTGCTGCTGGATCCAACAGAGTCTAACTTGTCGTTATTTACCAGTACCCAACAGAATCCGACTCTGAATGTTTAAAGGTACCGGTATTAGGTGCAATACAAAATAAACAGAGTTTAACAGATTGGTGTTGAAATGTATTAAATATGACTTTTTTTGATACCTCACACAAAGACACACCTATTTCTTTCTGTTTTTATTGACTTCAATATTTTTTTTTTTTAATATTTAGTTGGGTTTCTTTAAAAAAAATTTTTTTTAAATCATTAATGTAAACAACCCTGCTTTTGTCTCAATCATGGGACTTTCATATAGTCTCTCAAATTTGTGTATGACAAGAATAAAACAAGAAAATTGTGCCTTCATTGATATGTGTACTCAGCATAGTATATTTGTATTTTGTGAAAATATACAGAATATATGTAATACACCCCCCCAAAAAAAAAATGTTTAAGCTTAGAAACCAGAATCTTATTTATTCACAAAAAATTATGTATACATTATATAACAGATTTGTCAACAAAATTCCATGTATACAATGTAGCCACATGTAGCAGACCATAAATTCATGCATACATATGTAGACCCGTACAAAGCATACTGGTACCGGTAGAACTAACGTGTACACATTGTACAGTGTACATGCACAATTAAAAAAGTACATACACACCTGTACAGTACATCTACATTGAAAGCACGGATATTATTTTTAATGTAAACAATTTTTTTTTCAGCACAGCTACCCGGAAGCTGCCAAAATCCCATTGAGTAACTTTCCCAGAAGCCATTCATGAACAACAAATACATCCATTCATTACATGTACCGCACTGTGCTTCCTGTATTTAGTGAAGGATGGCTAGCTCTACCTTGAAGGGCCAGCCACTGAATCATGCATGCAGTAAATTCTTTTGAATTGGGCACTTCAATTCCAAAGAAGTGATAGAACAGCAATACTACATGTGTGTAGGGAGTGGGGTCAGGCAAATTTACACACAAGTCCTGGTCCACATGAATCACTTTCAAGTTGCATAGGCCTATTTTGTGTTTTGAAACTTGTTCTGTGATCAAAACAAGTCCTGTATAAAAAGTGGATATGTTTTGGTTCTTCTTTCAATTCTTTCAAGATGTTGCGATAGGTTCAAGCATCTGAAAATAGTACTGGTACATGTGTAATGTAAACGGACAAAGGTTTAAGGGGGGGGGGGATAATTCAATAGTATTGAAAATAATGTACAGGGGTGGTGCCGTCACTTAGTGGTAGTGGGGCAACCCACCTCTCCATTTTTTGGGTTAAATGTTATTTTATCACTCTGATCTGTATCAATAAAAAAAAAAAACAGTGATGGGCCCTTCAACATCTCCAAGGATGCAGTTTTACATGAAATTGCTGCGTGACAATGTTACATCACGGAGCTATAAAACACACTGCCCGAAACAAACCGAAGGGAATGTGGATCGCACATTGCTTGAATGCATGGGAGCATGCAAAATTAAATTACAGTTGTACCCGTGCTTTGTTCGGGCACTGTGCAGTGGATAAGGGCAAATTACAGGCATATGTGTTTGCGCAACTTTTCAAACTGTGTAATTTTTCAAAAACTATTGTCAATCTTGGACGATTTACAGTCTTTGGTAGCAAACAGGGTAAAAATGTAGCTAACAAAATTTCCTCAAGGTCTATATAAATGACGTCAGTGTAAGACAATCAGATTCAAAATTATGGCCTCTCCAAATCAGTATGGACTTTCTTTTTTTGTGGCGTTTAGTACCTGACTTTTTAATACTGTACACAACACATAAAATGCCAATTTATTCCCTTGGTCAATCAAAATTGGTTTGGTATTTTTGCCCAATGTAAACACATTCCTAATTTGGTCGCAGTATGCAGAGAAACCCGAGACATTGAGAAGCAAGTTGAACAAAGAACCTCTGGCATGAGTGGGAGTTGATGAATTGAGATCTGGGTTGTTATCAGTCATCTTGAATGGCGTCAGGTCATTTCAGGTCAAACAAACATCTGAACAAATCCTGGAATCTTTTGTTGGGGGATTGAGACAGACCAGATGGGCTTGCCTGCCTGCACATGCTGAAGTATGTACATAACACTGTTGGTGACCTACTTAATAGCTACATAGGCCTTTTCACACTATCTGTCTTGCCTAACTGTCTGGGATGAGATTGTCAATGTCAATTTATAAAACAATCTGAAAATTGAATGAAATGTCTGAAAGATGCATTTCTCTCTATACTGATAATATGTCTTTCTCTCAGATTCAAAAAGTCTGAAAAATCTCATGCCTGAACTGTGTTGAAATCAACACAGGGTTCAACTTGTCTGGTCTTTTATACTTAGATTTGGCCAATTCAGATTTTGCTTGGTCTGTGCAGTGTGCAGTATGCGCAAAAAAATGTCCATGATATGTAGACAATGGACGGTCAAGATACAAGCTGTTTATATCACGTGCCCGGACACGTCAGGTTTAGACCAATTCATGTTATTTTAATGTGAATTTAGAAACCCAGACTTTGTCAATATGTAAGGCATTTGTACACGTACTGCCAATGAGCTAATCTACCGATTTGGATAGGAAATGGGCATTTTCATTCGACATGTGCACGCAGTTGCTTTTAGCCACGTGCATATTATTATTCTTAACACCCAACCAGTTCTATTTGTGCATTCGCACAGCCACAGTGAAGGACGCAAACGCAATCCATGGTGAGTGGTACGGACAGATACAAGTAGGTTCAAATGTTTTCAAACAGTTGTGTGTACGCGCAACATGGTCCCATCCAGGGTTACACTTTTGTAGAGCACCGGACCCATACATAGAAGCCATGTTGGATTGTTGCTAGTGTGAAAAGGGTCCCCGAAATCCTCTTGTTGGACCTGGGTCCAACAAGGAGATAGGATAGACCCTTATGAGTACGATTATGTCGAGAGCAACTTATTCCATATTTATATTACTGTATATACATTGTACATGTATGCACTCATACATGCTCAATACATTGTACACTCCCACTATTATGATTATGGCTACTTTTATTGATTTCAACTAAGTCCTGTGCAAATTTCCTGTGCAAATAGCAGAGTAAACTTTCCTCTCAGTCAATGGCTACCTGGGCAGAAACTCTAACTGACCCTGGCAGGCTTGATGGTTGAGTGGTAAAGATGTCTGTGACACTAGTTAGCAGGAGGTCGTGGATACATGCGTCCCTGTTACGCCCCAACTATCGCATTGGTCCCAACTATAGTTGGGACTGTCCCAACTATAGTGCGGTAGTTGGGTCGGCCCAACTATAGTTAGGACTGGAGTTGCGCCGGACGCTGTGGCCCAGCTATAGATGGGCCCCACCCATAGCTAATTTCAGTGTTCCAAGTAAAAGTCAGACGTGTGTATAATTTTGTGATGTTCTCTCACAAGCCCTTGAACAACACCAGTTGACTATGCAGTGTTCATGTTGGGCGCAATCTGTTGATCTGCGTGTTCGGTCGATCGTTTTGCGCGATGGGTCGATTCTGTAGGATATCTCGGACTTTACTTACCTTTTTGAAAAACAAATCCTCCAGAGTTGTGAATTAGAAAGAAATGGTGTTCGACTGGTGGGATCAACCATTACTAGCGTCATGATCGACCGATAGCGCAATGCGATCGATCGATGGTGCACATCGACCGAACGCGCCCAAAACTTAAAAAATAACTTTCATGTAGGGCAAAACCTTACATGTACATGTATGTCAAATTTACATACACATGTGGTATAAAACCACAGAATTATGTCATTTGGCATGACATATACCCATTAGGGGTCAACATAATGACTGCAACATGTAGATATGGCTTACCACAGGAACAGCACGTGAAACAGTTGGTGTGGTAGAGGTTCCCCATGGCCTGGCATGCCTGCCCCGCGCCAGTCACTTTCTCCCCACACTTCACGCAGCATCCTGTAGAACAGAAAAACATACAACACCATATGAAAACATGTTGACCCACTTTTAATATTAACCTTCACTCGGGGTACAATGCACAGTAAACACAAGATTGTGTGTTTGTCTCAACATCATAGTCTCAAATACATCATCTGTAATTATTTCATGTATTATTCATGAACACTTTACATGGAAGTGAAATACTGGAAAATGTGTACTGCACATGAAGGCCAGAAACAATCTTTTTAAAGGCATTGAAATTTGAACACCATTTGCAAAAAATGTGATTTTTTTTGGGGGGGGGTCGATTCGAAGAACAATACTTCTGAAGAAGCTTGTTAAGAAAATGAGCACGTTCAAATTTGAGCTCAGTAGATACACTTTTTGAGAAAGCTGTGAAAGTGCATTTTCATATTTTTTGACGCAAAGCATACAACTATAGGTTTCCCTTGAAACTCGAAAACGCGATGGTTAGTCCTAAGTTCTTTTCTTGAAAAATGAAAGTTCCAACATGTCATCCAATTAAAGTTCACAAAAATAGGAAAATACAAATGGTTCTCGGAAATAATAACGGATACATCGGAAATGTACGAGTAGGCTATTTTGTTTCAGTAATAAACAGAAGACAAAGAGCCAGATGTCACACTATTTTTCTCCTGGGATTATACTTCATTTTTGTTAAAGATTCCCTTGCAAGAAAACTCACCAAACTCTTCACCATCTGGGTTTTCAGCTAATTCAATTTCGAGCTGTCTCGTCAACTCTTCCAGTTTACGCTCTGCCTCAGATGGTCCATTTCCTTTGGGCGGGACAACGTCATAACGGAGGAGGGGGTTCTTTCTGGGCAAAGGAGCTGAAGCAATTTCTGCTGTTCCATGCGTCTTTTTGCTTAAAGGCCGGACAGGCTCAGAAGCAAAACCTGTGGTCACCAAAGGCCCCGTTTGTTTCATATTTACTGCGTCACGTTGAGCGATTTTTGCACCATTCACCTTTGTTGGTACATTATTTGAGTGCATTGAAGCAGATTTATTGTTTGTGTACTTTGGTTCTTGAGAATAAGTCTCTGCTTCTGTTGGTGCAATGGAAGACTTTTCAGCTGATGATGATGGTGGTGGACGGTAACCTGAATGTGGCAACGAAGCTTCCTTTGAAACAGAACGTGCATCAGCTCTTTCTGCTTTCTGCACTAGTCTATACCAGTCCTGGTTGTCTGGATTTGGCTGCTGTAGGTCGCTTGATTGGGGTGATTTTTGGGACTCCTGCAGACCCTCCTTGTAATGTTTGTTTTTCCTGTTGCTCTGCCTAACTCTTGCCCATTCTCTGTCTTGTGAGTGACTGGAACCAGTGTCGGCCGAGCTGCTGCTGGTGATGGAGGAACGATTTGAGCCAGACCCTGAGTGGCGAGACGAGAACTGCTGATCAGATGGATAATGGAAGGCAGACTGCAAAGATCTTGACAAATGTGGCTGATGTTCCTGCGATGGGCTCTGTGATATGTCAGGGGCATACACAAAACCCTCTTGATCACTTGACCTGCTGTGAGACCTACGTGAGCTCCGCTGTTGCTGTTTCACACCCGAGGGTTCACGCGAATGTCCCTCACTGGTGATTGCCGATGTTTGCCTGTTGTCCCAGTATTCCCCAGGATTTCCCCTCTGTATCTGCTGGTCAGGCCCGCCACTGTAAGCCTCGTGAATGTACTCGTAATCACTGTATTTCCCTGAAGATGAATCGTGGTTGTTCCGTGATTCTTGCACCTTAGTCGACGCACGATCACTGCGGTAATCGCTGCTTTGATGACTGCCCGCACTAGTGACTAATGACTGAGGCATCCGCGCTCTACCCTCTGAACCCGTGTGCCACCGATCGGCTTGCGGATTGGCCGCGGTGTGTGACCTCAGGCTGCCGTATTTGGGGCCATCTACGTGTGGCGCGAAGCTAGATTTTGTTGACGATTTGCCCGATTCATTTCGATCCTCCTGAGTTTTCCCCTGACGACCATTTCCCGGGTCTTCGGATTCACGATGGTACCGATATGAGCCGTGGATCTGATCATATTCCGGCTCAACTTGTCGTGGTTGTTCCCGACCTTGCTTGGTGTAAACGTTGGGGTTCTGGGACGCGGTACGTTGGTTACCGTGACGATCACTTCCTGTATAGGGGTCCCCACCGCAAGATATTTGGCCAACAAAATCACTGTTTACAGCCCTTTCATCTGCATATCCACCATCAAACCTTTCGTGATCTCTGTTGCTATTTCCTGTCCATTTCCTTTCGGGTTTAACATCCGAGTGATAATCGGAATCTGAATGCGAATCCCCGTGGTCTTTGCCAAGTTTCACATCCTCGGCGAGTTTCAATTTCGATGAACGGTTTCCTGTTTCGTCGTACCGATTTTCTTGGTCCAAATAGCCGGAATCCTGCTGTCCTTGAGACTGTATGATTTCGTTGTAAATCTTGTATCGCCAGGATGCGTCTTCCATTTTTTAAATTCAAAAGGGTGAAGCCATGCGTATCTTATCAAAAGGTGTCAAGAAATAACATTTTTCTTTACAAGTGGTCCAGTGTATAGTACAGTCACGCCGTATTATTATTTACATAGCGCAATAGCGCCAGCTAGCCCACGATGTAGCACAGGTTGTTGATATAACGCATGTTAATGGCGAGGTCGCGGAGCGATATTGTTCATGTTGAATTGAAAGAATTATGCACACACAGTTACATAATGCTTTCTTTTCGTGTGCAACTTTTAAGACATGTTATTTTCATCTTCTTAGAATAGTGTTTGTAACCATCCAAGTTCTCTATTACGCTTTTAAGAATGATATCCAGCCGAACTATTTGATGAAACGGTATATGCGGAAGTATACATATTTCAAATTGCGTTGACCGTCATGAGCTAGCTGGCGGTGGTGGGCGGAGGCGCGCACAAGTCATGGGGCGTTAAATTCTTGAAGTTCTGATGATCGGGAGGTACAGGTTTACAGTTCCGCGTAGAGAGTTTTTGAACTCTGATAACTAATCTAGGACTAAGAACACATCAATCTGCAGTGTCCTTAATTACGTCGACTCAAATTTGCTTGACCACGTGGTCCTCCCAGTAACTTCGCGATTTTCAGGATTTGATCGGCCTCCCAAATAAAAGTTGGCACGTGCCGGCCAATCCCTCATAAGCGGTGATTCCGCGTCCGGGACGCCCTGCCCCGAAACCAACTTGTTATACAAACGTTCTTATTGGTACAACTTTTCATTTGTGGAAACGAGACGCTGATGAATTTTTTTCGACAAAATGGCTGGGGCCGCAAATTAAGGGGGATCCACTCCGTCGCATAATCTTGCTTCAAATGACATCAATTAAAGTTGGTGTCAAGGGTAATGCGTGCTTTTTGAGTGTGGCACCTTGAAAAATAGATTTTCAAATTGAATTGAAAATTTTCTAGTATTAAATTAGTTAAGAGCTTTCCAATGAGACATCGCACATTTTCGGCCCACGACAAGTAATTAATTAATTAAGTTCAACTTTTGAATTAAGAGCGGGACGCTCCTAATTCGTTCTGAATAGTTGTGCGCAATTTCTGAACTGGAGCGCGCCATTTAAAACCACTTTTTAAACTGTATAAAGGCCTGCAAAAAATAAACAAGCACATTTATTTGTTACAGGACATTATATTCCTATAAATATCGTTCGGAAAAGAAAATGAAGTTTCAAAAAAGCATGTATAAATATACAAACTTTAATGCAAGTTATTGTATAGAATCACACAATCTCGATATTTTTCAGGAGTGTGCACTCACAAAATTTTCTGCTTTGTAAACAAGCCGGGCATATAGTTTGGTAAATTTGAGCACAGCTAATTGACTCAATAGTCACTATAGTGACTAGTAATTCCATCCATCCCAAACATGCGCAAAACAAACATAACTGTAAGGATTACAAAACGCACCCACGACCTTATCAGTGTAGGCCTACGTATACATCAGAGAGAATTTTAATCATGCCCATAATTATGATGTCGTTGGATTAACAACCTACATACACAGTGAATGCAGCTTTTTGTATGAAACGCTGCTAAAAACCGGCTTGGTGGCTTTGAAATCTTATCCAATATCGGACATTTATAGATTGATTGCATTAAGTAGCCATCTCAGAGGTGCGTTTTGTTATGTTAATCCTTACCATGGAGCTCCATGTCCTTACCAATGAATGACAAGAGATCTACTCATCATATACGTATGCAAATTCCTGTTGAACAAAAGCGCAAACCATCTCTTGATACAATGCTCATGTACATATTTTTAACATATTATTAGGATAGAATAGAACATCAGATTTTGTAGATTATAAACTTTTTAATTTGCAAATATCCATGATAAAGGTACCACCTTACACTCCAGTTTTTTCAACACAACTCTGTCAAAGATTCTGATAGATTATGTGTGCACCCATATAATTTGCTCAACATGAACGTTCTCTGTCGAAATATACTTTCTACAAAAATAAAAATTCAGCAATATTATAAGGCAGTTCACGTTTTTGTTGCCTCTATTTGAGTTCGACAGCCCGTGTCTTCCATGAAGGGAAACAATATTAAGCAAGATCATTTTTTGAGTTTGCATGATTCGCTTGTTCAGTTTGACATCAGTGCAATTCCTGTTTTAGAAACCATTGATTGAATTAAAATATCCCAGTCACATAATTTTAAAGGCAATTAATACATGATTTCTATTGGCAATGCCTGATGATGAGGCACAAACAAACTAATGATGTACAGTGAAATCTCGATAAATCAAAACCTGTTAACTCAAAACCCTTCTAACTCAAAGTAAAAACTTACTCCCGTCAATTGTTGAATAGAAAATCCATTGGATAACTCAAAACTCTGCTTAACTCAAATTTTGAGCCAATTGCCCTGAGGTTTGACTGATCGAGATTCCACTGTATAGTGATTAATAAAACACATAGTTTAATTACCCCTATGTAAAGTCTCGGTCAACACCTTTGTTCATTAATATAAAATTAATAAGTTCATCAAAAGAATTTCCTTACAGAAAGAGTATAAAAAGAGGTTTTAATAGAAGAAAATGGTTACACTAGCAGACAATTTACAATATTTACAGAGGAACGGGAGGTGTGTATGTAACTCAAAAATGAATCAGTCTTAAATACAGTACCTCAGTTTTTAATTAACTAAATGTATCACATGCTATCTAACAACCCACTAAACAACAATGGTGAATTAAAGACAAGCTGTATATTGGAAAAGAGATTATGACGTTTTAAAAATAGAAAAACAACGCCCACTAGGTCTATGATGACCAGAAAGTGAAGACATTTATGGTATTCCATACTGAATCTGGTGCTGAATTCATAAGCTAATTTCATTAAATGTCAGTAGTTTCTTCTTTTTTCAATGGAAGTTAGCAGCATGTCGGATGAATTAATTTGTCTGACAATTGTTTTTATTCCTAGGTTTTTTTCCCTTCTGAATATGGGCCTTTTCTTGCAAGTAAGTTTGAAGAATACCTTATACCAAACAAAAAAGAGCAAAAGACGATTTTGTTTTAGAATTTAACATATACATTCATTTTAATATTACAACTAGACCAAAATAAGTGAAAAGCACTATCGTTACATGATGCGACCTTTTTGCTTCGGAACATTTACTCCCAGTGCTCTGTGTGGCTGAACTCACACCCACAAAGTGAAAAGCCTCTGAAAAATGGTGGTAGTGGGTGAATTAATCTGCAACAGTAGGCACGGACCGCCCAGTGTGTGGGTTTTTATCACTGACCTCCAGACTAACTGACAATGCACAAGCATTGAAGCAGACAGCCGCCATCTTGGGTCACCCATAACACGCGTAGCAAATACAAGTTCTTATCGGTACATACATTGTAGTTGGTATTGGATTTTTTCTTTAGAGTTAAGGTGGCACAAATAAGAACCCTAGTTTATGATCAGGTTTTGAGATTAACAATTTTCTTCCTAGGACTGGCAAACATCAACAGAACAATTAATTTTTGGTGACAAAAACAAACAACTCGTAACTGAATGTACATGTACTTCCCAGTGTGACGTTTTGGGGATCCAAGATGGCGGATCAGTTGCTTCAAAGTGCATTGGCAAATCAACCTGTAGCAGCCAATCTAGTTATATAGAGGTCAGTGGTTTTTCTCCCTAAGCTTGTATGCATTGCCAACCCATGATTTTCTTCTCACAGCCTCGAGTGTTGGAATACACTTTGCATACAATGTTTGGAATAATAATGTGAAGTTGAAGTTGTTGAGTTAACACGCAGCTCTAGTTGTGTCCATTTTTGCAGGGTTGAAGTTCTCAGGCTTTGAGTGAGAAGACAAGGTTAAGAAACTGCTCATAGCCAATCTCTATCCATCCGTTGCGATTCGTGTCGAAGGCTCTGAAGGAATTGGTCAAAGTCTGAAAACAGTGGGACAAAAATTATATTACAAACTATTACATTCATTTTTAACCCTAACTCCCCGGGCAATTTTGCTAGGATGCAACCTCAAGCCTGCAAAATCCTCCAACTGCCTCCATGCCAAAATTGCATACAGCCTCAATCCTCCAAAATCATCCGTTACTTCTTGAATGTTGTCCTTGGAGGGGTGACCCCTGCTTCAATCCTGCAAAATCCCCTAACAATCACTGGCAATATGTTTGAGGCAAAGTCAGTGACATCCTGGGGCAGTGCGGAGGATTTCAAGTATAATCTAGGCTTAAATTTATGCACGGCTGAACATAAACAACACAAGGTCCGGCCTAAGACCGCGTGGCACAGTGCATCCCCCAAACTCAGCCACACATTTTTTTTCCCATATAGCCTGAATCCTGCAAAATCTTCCATTTTGCAATGAGGACTTTTGAGGATTTGGGAAGGTTTAGGGATAATGAAATAGCAATTGCACTAGAAAACCTTTGACACTTTTGAAGTACATCTGTTTTTACTCCAAGAAAAAATCTCACCTGGAGAGTGATACAACATTGGATGAAGTCGTCAAAAGCAATGCACCCCTTTCCTTGTCGATCAAACTTTCTGATGAGAATGCCATAGAAACGGTCAGAAAGCCGATAACCTAAAAAGAAGGGAAAGAAATCCTACTGTGTAAAGGTCTAATTTTCGCACCATCTGTGAACTGTTCTGTCAACACCAGATAATTCTGCGCAGAACTGCAAATGAGATAACATCAACAATAACTTGGGGGGGGTTCCAATAATTTTTTATTTATTTATTAATTTTTTTATTTATTAATTTTTTTTTTTTTTTTTTTTAAATTGGTGATCCTAAATATGTCTTAACCCTAACCCCTAGCCCTTTTTGTCTAGGAGCCAACATCAATCCTGCAAATCTCCCCACCCTCTCTCCACCCAGGAGTACCGGCATTAGCTGGGGAGTAACCTGCGATGGGTCCAGGGAAGGTAGAAATATTCTAAGTCGTTTCACGTTACTGAAACCAGAGATAAACGCCGGCCTGATGGGCCACATTGGCTCGTGACAGATTTTACTTTCCAGCTGTAGATGCCCTATATACAACAAAGTAGTTTTTTTTTCTTTTAAAGAGGTTGTGGAATGCTCGAAGACATTTCCGTCATTTTTCGGGTATATGTAGCCTAAGGTGTGATGAAATAAAAACGACTATTGTTTCTGTCATAAAATGAGTACCAAAGGTACTTTTGAGAGCTGTTTTTCAAGTCCTGTCATGCCTGTTTCGACCCGAACGTGCAATTTGTGTAAAAGTCGTCGTTGCGGGCAGCAAACAAAACACAGTAAATCGTGACGTAATAAACAGGAATCTTGATGCAGAGTAGCATAAACGAGTCCTGTTTATTACGTCACGATTTACTGTGTTTTGTTTGCTGCCCGCAACGACGACTTTTACACAGATTGCACGTTAGGGTCGAAACAGGACCTGAAAAATAGCTCTCAAAAGTACCCTTTGTACTCATTTCATGACAGAAACAATAGTCGTTTTTATTTCATCACACCTTAGGCTACATATACCCAAAAAATGACGGAAATGTCTTCGAGCATTCCACAACCTCTTTAAAAAATATAACAAACACATTGAAAATCTGTTAGGAGAGTACATAACAATTTTCAGAAGAGCAGTCTGCCTGAACGTACCAAAGCTTGTAACGGCAGTCTGTAGTTCTCTTTGATCGATGGTTCCTGAGTTGTCCCGGTCGTAGCTTCGGAAGGTGTTCTGCCAGTCTGTGATGTACTTCCATAAGGCGCCAAACTCCTGAAAGCTTATGTTTCCACTCTGGTCTCTGTCAAACATGCCAATCATCATACGGACCGTTTCAGGGTTGAACGGTGTCCATGTCCCTGTCAAACAATAACAATGTCTAGCAATCATGCTGGATTTCTGATGTCAAGGGCACATAGGAAACTACCCGGAAAACACACCTACCGACTTAAAGGTATTATATAACCGACACACAGATCCTTGTCATTTGTTTGGTGGAACTCGCATCACGTGACATCCGTTATCACTCATCAAAACCGTATATTTGAAACCAACCTTAAACAAAAATTAAGCCTTTTATTTCTTGTGACACAGGCAACTGGTACATCCCCCCATTTGCTCCATGGTCTACTTGCTAGCAGTTCTTGGTACATGTATGTGAACAGTCCGCCCATTCGACAAAAATGGGCATTCCACAAGAAAGGACAAGTCAAGAATATCAACAATTACAGTCCAGACCTTGAACTTATTATTTTTTACCATTTGACAAGGCTTGTTGTAGTTCATTGGCAGAAATGGCTCCACTTCTGTCCTTGTCAACCCTGTAAATGTTTCATTTAAGAAAGTGAACAAGAAAAGAACTGAACATTCAAAATTAAAAAGCATGATAGTGTAGACATGTTTGAATCATTTAATTTGACACCTTGGGGATTTTTATAATTCAAACTTGAGATGCGCCATGCAATAGGTCACAATTTTAACAATGTTTTATCAACCAATAGCTTTGACCCATACTATTACTGCATTGAATGTTGAAGTAAGACAAAACAAAACACATGCCAATCGTTATGGTGCATAGACATTTCCTGCTGTTTAACAAAGAGGAAATGCTAAATACAATGCAAATAAATTCATTTTGTGAAGTTATCTAGGCCATGATAATGAAATATTTAATTTTCGTCTGAAAAAGTCTGGAAAGGCATGAGGCTTGATTAATTTTTCATTACTCATTATTTCTATTTTTTTTTTTAACATTTAAGCATTTAAGAACTTAAAAGTTTAGATTGACATGATTAACAAATTTATAGAACTTGAAGTTTTGATAATAATAATATGGATTAAAAAATTTTTTTAAGCATAAATATTGACATTTTTACAACTGTCAATCATTTTTGAATTTGCTTTTAATTTTGTGTAGGGCCCCTATAATGTGTTTTTTTTTTAAGAGGCCTAATCATTTCCCTAATATTATTGGGCGCAATTGGTTGATGTGCGTGATCGGTCGATTGCGTTGCGCTATCACCAGTCGATCATGACGCTATTGAGTATTGGTCCATCGCACTGCCACCAATCAAAAACCTTTTCTTTCTAATTCACGGCTCATGAGGATTGTTTTTAAAAAGGTATTGCTATTAGTTAATAGTCCGAGATATCCTAAAGAATCGACCCATCGTGCAATGCGATCAACCAATATTCCTCAGATTGACCGATCGTGCCCAACAATTACATGTGCATGCTTTTTGCCTAATTTCACAGGGGATGGGGGTGGGGTCGCCGTAATAAAAACCATGCTCCATAGGAAAGCGCACAAAGTACCCCAGATAGTTGTGTAAAAAAAATATCGCAACCGGGCCCTACACTTCACGATCGCGGCCAACATGATTCGTACGAAATGAAATGATGAATGACATTGACAGGCACGTTCACACAAGTCATGCAAGTTGAGGGCGGGGTTGGCAAGTCTGACTCAAGACCGACAAAATAATGTTCGATAACGTCAACAGGATCAAAATATAAAGATAGATAAAGGTTTTATTGTTAACCAAACTCACTTGCTGAAAACATTCCACAAAAACTGCTGATCTTGGACTGCCATTTTTCCAGTTATTACTTGCGAAGTTGCGTGTTTGACTGTCTGTGACTGTGTGCGTTTACTGTGAAAGAAGAAGAATAGTCAGGCACCAACCTTCTTCACTACACAATCGTAATGGATTCCGTCTGGCTATTTGACATTAGCCGGGCACCAAAGATTGGAGACAACTACATGAAATAAGACACTAGGACGTCTAGGTGTTTGACATATGGTAAACAAACGATTTCGGCTTGGCTTTCGCTTTTGTGACCGCTCTTTTCGTTTTCGAGCCTAAATGTCCCAATTCTGTTGTCGATTTTCTTTTTGATGATGCTACTACAATCATCAAAGCCTTTTCACCGTTACGGATTTTAAATGGATGAATTATCATCACGTATAAGGTCAATAACAGTGCGCGAAGTATCACTGTTCGCGCTGTGTTGCGTGGCCACGTACTTGCTTCGTATTCGACAGAGTTACGGCCTTGGCCCGGCATGGCGATTTGAAGCAGATCAGTCGCACTTCGAAAATGGGCGGTATGCGCAGTTATGGGAAACTCTGTGAGTATGTTGGGTGCGATCGGTGGATCTTTCGCTTGGCCTCGCAGAAATGCATTTACATGATTGGCCGATCATGCTGCATCACTCAGTCGTTCATCTTTTCTTTTTCGCAGTGGCTATCGTTACACTGCAGTAGCCGTAACGCAATTTTCAATTCCTATCGTTACGGAACTGTCTGGTTTCCTCACAACAAGATCTTTGGCAGTTGGAACCAGACTATCATTCAACTGAATGGACTTTATTTCCCTTAAACAAAAAACCGCAAAATCCATGAATTACGAAGACGGAAATGAAACCTACTTAAATAAAAAGAACTATTCAATTAAAGACATGAAAGTATTAAGAAAATTACTTTAAAAACAAATAATTAAAAGAAAACTATTTAAAAGAAAAAAAGGAAAAAGGAAACAAAATGCAAAAAATCAACAAAATCAAAAACAAAATCAACTTTGCTTAAAGTTCCTGTTGGATGCAAGCTAGCCAATCTTGATAAAGTGCATTCCTGTGCAATAAAATCAGAAAATCACCCCAAAATAAATTTCTCTGCTAACTTTGTAATGGATAGGTAAATTATACTTAAGATTTATGAACAGGAATGTTTAGAAGTTGTAGAACTTCATGAAATTTCACTTACTGTGAAATTTCAGGTAAAACTTTTGCTCTAGCAAGGCGCTAGAGGCAAAAAATCAAAGTGTACCTCGTTAGAGGCCGTGCCACGTTAGGGGACATCAACAATACTACACAGCTTGGGATTAGACAGTGGTTCTGGATGCTGCCATTATTGGGCCAGATCGCTTGGAACACCTTATTAAAAGCCCTTGAGGATATTCCTTCAGAATCTATTTGGTAAATATTTCCAGTTAGTAAAGGCTGGGAATATGAACAGCTTCACTTTTATCTTTTATTTATAATTCACAACTACTTGCAATTGCTTGTTTTTTCTTCCTGCAGACCCTCTCCAGTTATTGCGGATGTAGAAAGTGATGGTTTGAATGGTAAGGATTTCAAAATGCACACATGTACTACATGTTGTATTAAGAATCTCTTTGTATTGATCAGTATATAGTGTGGAGAATATATTATTGGGCTGCTTAATGTTTTCAGCAGATTTAACACATGAAAAAAAAGCATTTGCTTTTCCCAGTGGCGGGGGAGGAGGGGGGGGGGGGATGGGCCTCATTTCGCCCTTCTCTGTGTTTTTCATTTCAGTGAAAGTTACACCCTTGTCTCTACCAGTTCTGTTTCCTGTACCATGGCAACTGCACTGTGTGTATGCCTTCCCTATGATTGAAAGCTATTATACAATCCTGTAATTTCCAGAGACAGTAGACTAGAGAACTTATGTTTTATGTTTACCCAGATATAGGGCCTACAGTACTCTACTTTGAGACCTGCCAAGAGTAGGGGGGGGGGGGAGACAGCCCCCATGCCCAAGTGGAAAAAGTGCCCCCCCCCCCTCCCGGTTCACGCAAATGCATGAAAATATTTTCAGTGAATAGCCAGCCTTGTTAGACTTCCCTTTTTGCTCTTGTTAGTTTCAGCTAAAGTGACTGATTTCATCCCCCTATATATATATCAGAACTCTTGGTCGCTACCTCGCAGCCTCATCTACAGCTGCTTAAGATCCCCTCTCAGTCCACGGGTGTGCTGCCGTATATGACGCTTCAAAAGGAAGTCACTCTGGTAACGAGAGAAGCAGCCCTCGACAGCCGACAACCAAAGGCACTGGCAACTGGCTACCTAGATCCCTTCCGGTCCATGCTGCAGATTCGGGCGCAGGTGGGCTACCATGATTTATTCTTTCATTGGAAAAAAATGTTGCAACCTGATGATACTTTCGAAAGAGAAAAAAGACATTTTTTTTGCTTACCTTGTACCTCAGAGAGTATACTTTCATGTGAGAAGTATAAAGAATTTGTTGACAAAGTCTTTAAGAGAGATTTGTAGGCGAATATGTGGCCAACTTAGTGATTTTTTGCATGTCACTGCACTGCATGTTTCCACCGCATCGGTTGAGGGCCTAAAAATTCACTAAGTTGGCCACACATTCGCCTGCAAATCTCTCTTAAAGACTTTGTCAACAAATTCCTTACAGTTCTCACATGAAAGTATACTGTCTGAGGTACAAGATAAGCTGTACAAGATAAGCTTTCTGTTTCGAAAGTAGCGTCAGGATGCAGCATTCTTTCCCTTTCATTCATAAATACCTTAGACACTTTACCCATTCCTATTGGGTGAGAGCCTGTTACATGGGTGCATTGATTTAATCCATTGATAAAACACCAACTGGTTTAAAACAGTTCCTTTTTTTGTTCTGCGACAATCTCCATATTAAAGTGCACCAATCTCTATATTAAAAGGAGAGTTTTAGCACTTCACGCGCAAGGCACATACAATGGACATGGCAAAAGGGGTGTTTCACAAACTTGAGGAAAAATTGTTGAACAAAATCATTGGAATATTGTGCATGTTTTTTTTACCGAAAGGTATTTATGAATGTGCTATATTTATGCTATTAAACAAGAATGTTTAAAACTGCTAGGGGCCAGGTTGCGGACAATGGCCCTCGCCTTCAGCTTAAGCCATTATCGGCGTCAAACTCCTGGCCAGTTTTAAAACATACTGTTTAAACTCAGCCGAGCACAAATAATTATTCCCTTTATTATACCATTAGTCACTGTCTCACCCTAAACCATTGCCAAGTTCGGGCAAGGACCATTAGTCGTCTAGTGGTTGATTTGTGACGTACCTCACGCCTGCGCACTGATAGCAACGTGCGAACGTCTCTAGTCAAACGCTGGTCAAAATGTCATCGTAAAACTTCTGGGTCCTGGGCAATTGGTTACCAGCGATGCAACCAGCCCCAGTAGGTTGGTTCCAAATAGTCGACTAGCGTAGTCAACCACCGTCAACTAGACAGAGTTCTGGCTAACTTTAGTCGAACTATGGTTAACCATTGGTTAACTATAGTCCTTGTGCGAACTTGGCCCATGCTGCCTATCACTCCCTGTAGCGCCCAAAACCGCCCGCACTCTCAATGGTGTTATGGGTTCATCAAGGAATAAACACAATGTAATACAGGGTGAGTCAAAAAACATGAAACCCAAATGTCGGGACTATTGTTTTAGTGAAGTTCTAAATGTAGCACTTTCAAAATGTAGGATATGAAAGCTCAATTCATAAGCTTTATTTTAGTACAAGAATCATTCAAATCAGTCATGTACATATCAAGTTACAGACTTGAACTTTTAAAAAAAAAAACTCTTGTGTTCTTTCAACAAAACGAAAACAAATCACATAGGGATGTGTGTGAATTGTTTTCGGTTTGCTGACAGAACACACACATTTCGTGTGATCAGTGGACAGAACTTTAAAACGGTGGTTGTGTTAAAAAGTCCGTAACTTGAAAAGTACATAAGAGATTTGAATGATTCTTGTACTAAAAGAAAGCTTATGAGTTGTGCTTTCATATCCTAGATTTTGAAAGTGCTACATGCAGAACTTCACTAAAACAATAGTCCCGACATATGGGTTTTGTGTTTTTTACTCACCCTTTTATATAATTTTGATAATGATTTGTATTTGAATTTAAACAATTTTGTCCTTTCATTAGATTTATAGAAATTATGCGAGAGAAAATGCATATTTTTTAAGGTAATTTGTAATTGAATCTTGTGTTTGTAATAGGTCATAGTGGTTGTAACAGCTGACTGGACGGTTTTATGCTTTGACCATAACTTGAATCTTGTATGGGAAACTCAGCTCATGAGACTCCATGACAGTAGATACTACATCCGGTAAGATCAATGCAAGATTGAAACAAATTATTAAAATGGAATTTACCTTTCAGAACAAAATCTATATTTTGCCAAATTTAAGCATTTCAAGAATTTTAAACAATTAACGAATTCTGAATTTAACTGATTGTGAACGTTCAGTAAAAAATTATGCTTAAATTAGGCAGAAAATTTTGGACTGAAAAACTTGGTTCATCCATATCAAATTGATTTTAAAGTATGTACACTGCACTTCTGATAAAGATGAGGCATTTTTTTTATAACAATAATAGTTGTTAGTTATAGAAAATCTTTTAGTCAGTGTCTTATTTGTAAGACACCAAAAATGTAGTAAAGGGGTCAGTATAAATGTCACGATATTCCCATAAATGTCATTTGGTTATGAGTCGGCATTTGGTAAGAATGTTGCCTCTTGAAAGTATCCGATGCTCTGCGCCCCTCAAGTATTTAAAACGACATATCCCACACTTCTACTTCTACTTCTTCTTCTACAGCAGTACTCAGCAACTTCCAATAGTTTGGATGTAGTGTCGAGGAATACTTGATGTACATATACAGTGAGGGTGCCTTTCAGTGCAGATATATACAGGGTGCAAGTAAAAACATCATGAAATTATGGACAGGCTGTTGCTACTGCTCCCCTAAACACCTCATAAGTTGGTGAGGATAAGGTGCTTTCAGGGAGAGCATTCCATCAGGCGACTGTGCGGGGGAAAAATGAGTAGCGGTATAGTTGGCGATGAGCTGGAATGGTTTGGTACTTATTAGGATGATAAGATCTCGTTGATGAAGGAACCGTTGAAGTGTGGTAGAGTTCAGGGTTGACTGCCACGAGATGGCGTCGGATCTTGTACATCATCAGGAGACTTTAAGTTTTTTTCCTTTTTCTTCAATCGAAGCCCACAGGAATTCTTGCAGAATAGCAGATACACTCTCCCGCCGACGATATCTGTCAAGTACAAACCTTGCGGCTTGACGTTGGATGTTTTCAATCCTCGAGGTGTCTTTCTTGGAGTACGGATTCCATATGGCACAGCAGTATTCAAGGTGTGGGCGAACCAACGTGAGATAGGCTTGTTCTTTGAGCTTGGGCGAAACACCTGAGTAGCTCAGGTTACGTCGGATAAGTCCCAGGATCCTGTTGGCTCTGGAAGTGACTTAATGAATGTGATTGGACCAGGACATGTTGGTGGAGAGTGTCAAACCGAGGTATGGGTAGTCTGCTACTGATGGGAGGGTGCATTTTCCCAGGTGATATGTCACGCACAGCACAGCAGTCACTAATTGTTAAATATTGACAGGTTCTATTGGCCTTGAACAACAGAGTAATCTGTTTTTGAGAATTTGTTTTGCCCGATCACGATACGTGCGATTGAACAGACAATAGATGAACACATTGCAAATACTGTTGGTTAGGTACAGCCATAAAACAACAAACTGAAGCCAGTGTGGCATTTCAGTGTTTGTGTAAGACTCAACAGTTCTGGCAATAAGGAGTGGAGTGTAACAGACAGCGAAAGCCAGAGTGACGACGACAAACGTCTTCAGAGCTTTGTTGTCCTGGGTGTTGTTTTTGTTGTTGGGATCGTTCTGGTTGATTCGTTTCTCATGCTCTCGGCTGATCTTAATGATGCGATAGTATATGCACAAAATTACAAACATTGGAATTACATCACAGATTAGAAGAAAGAAAATGTTTATTCCTGCGGAGGTATTTGCATGAAAACAAACAGCAGCAGCTTCAAAATACTCCACAGGTTCTCCTAAAATGGTTGAAATGGCTATTTGAAAACAGAGCATTACAGTTGTTGCCAGAACTATACCAACGATAATACGACGTCGGGTGCACCAAATAGGAAACTTGTACGGCCTGGTGACGGCTATGTAGCGCTCAACATTTAAACAGATGAGAGAAAACTCGGACAAAGACACAACTAGTGTTGTCATGTAGCTGAATGCATAACAAGCTACTTCTCTGAAGGGCCAACGGGTCAGGGCTGACGCAACAACAGAAAACGGCGTTAAACATCCGACCATGAGGTCAGCTACTGCCAAAGTTGTCATCAAGGTCTTAGTACTGTCTGCCAAGTCTGGTACGCGACGAGTCACGACGATAGAAAGAATGTTTCCAGCTATGATCAGCAATCCAAGGAAGCTGATGAAACAAGTACGGAAGGCAACAAGGAGTGGGGACATGCCCAAAGGATCTGTCGATGAATCATTCATTTTTGCCAAAGAGTGAATCTTTTCAACCAAATTGCAGTTAATCTTGACTTTAGCTGGAGTATAGAAGCAGTATACCAAATAGTTGAATGGCTAGCTGGTCTTACTCCAAACTGAAAGGAAAATTATTTTTTTTTTACAAAAATCACTTGGTTAGAGTCACCATCGATTCTTGTCCGTGGCAGTAACAAGACTGTGAAAGCTTCTCTCACACCATCTGGGTCTGTGTTGAATGCGCAGAATCCTAATTGGTTCTGTTTTGTTGGAACAAGAGTCCCTTGTACGTGCCGTACATGGTTGGTGGTTTCATCAACTGAACTGCAAACCACTCTATCTAATGGCCTTGTATCAACAAGTACCAAAGTATCATCCTGTCCTGTGTTTTATATAGGGTGCAATTCTTTTGATTGAAAGTTGTTGTATGCCTCCCACTTTTGAATTGTGTTCAATTTGTGTACACTACTCTTCATGTGTTACTGTACTGACACATGATATTGCAACCTTATTATTTTGGGCGTTCGGTGGTGCGTGGCGTTAACGTGTTTTAAAAATTAACTATATATTTGTTATTGTACCAAAAGAATATAATTAAAACAACCTTTGATTATTAACTGGTTGATGATATGATGGAAACTCTAGTCTGCCTGACCAATCCAGTTGCTTCATCAGGACAGTGATGAGTGAGAGATCTTATAGGCATAAGCATGTCTGGTAACGCCTACCCCCTCCCCCTGAAAAAGGGGGGGGAAAACAGGCCTACGTGTACCTTTCAATGCGTGTGAACCAAAATTACTTTTAAAATGTCCGGAAGTTCCTTGGAGGAAGATCCTGCTGGAATGCAAGTGTCAGTCTCCCTAACTTGTATGTACAATTTCAAATGGCAGAATATTTGTCATTGGCCCCAATAATCTCAAATGTTTAGCAATACTGCAGTACACTCATTGTCCATTTCATGTCCAATTTTATAATCCATTAAGTCCCAGTCACACGTTTGGAGCTACGAATATCGAATATCCACTGTTTACCAAGAATCAATCGATCGCGATGAACCATTGAGATTCGCGGAGAAATTGACTTTCTAAGAATGCACTACGGTTTCAGGACGGATAGACACGACTGTCCTTCGGTTTCTCTACGAATACACCACGGTTTGTCAAGAATATGGACAGATTGGTGAGGAATATCGATGGTATTCCTAAGAAGAATGACGTTAAAGCCACGGTTGTCTGTGATTGGTTCTCCTATGAATAAAGCATAGATATACATTGTACAACCTTAGCAGAACCCTAGCACATCCGGGCATATCCATAGGACATTTGTAGCGAATTCGTAGAGATTTCTACTACGAATGAGCTATGAATATCCAAGAATATACATTTATAAATAGCCACGAATAACACTATGAATCAGTACGGTTGTCCTACGGATGTCCCACTTTTGCACTACGGATTGATTTTCGTGATGTTTCACCATGGAAATTTTGAACAGTTAAAAACTTCTGTAGTCACTCCACGAATACCCAAGGGAAATGACAGATAACCACGGATGTACTAAGGATGAAAACAGTACTCTGAAAGGTACTCAAGAATTTCAAACCATGGAGATCAGTAGCTCAAAACCGTAAATGTGTGACTGGGGCATTAGACTATGATATAAACCTCGCCCCCGCCCCCGCTATTAATGCACTTTTAATTAACCCAAACCCCAGTGCAAGCTACAATCCTGGCCAATATGGTTGGGACACTTGGAAATAACCTTAGCCTTCCACGGTCACCCACTCCCCCGGTCAATGTTGTTCTCTCCAGCTGATGGAGCACACAACGCGCAATGAGAGACAACATTATAAGGAGGCCAGGGGGTTGGAGGCCCAGCGAGATTTGGCCAGGATTGTGGTTGTGTTGTCAGTTTCGTGTTTTTGTCGTAACGACTTTGTCCGCAGCAATTTGTGTGTGAACTAACAAATAAGCTTGATAACTCGCATGACTTTGTCATGTAAATGTAAATGCGCTCATTGATTTGTGTGTATATATTAAAACCCGCGACATTATCGCGCAACAAATGTGTAAATGAAATTGACCTATCGCGGTAGAATCGCGTCAACGCAGCTTGTGAAGTATTGTCCAATTTATGTACAAATGGACGCGGAGCGCGCAAAATCTGAGACAAACAAAATTTGGTGTATAAGAACTCCATAGGGTTGTCTAAGGGGCGTGGCTAACTCGCAAACGGGGATAGGTCAATTCAGGGAACACGATCAAAAATTGCTTACTCGTGAATAAGGTCTATACCAGTGCATTTGAAGAAATTCAAACTTAGTAGTGTACATTTTTTTAAACATTTATTTGACAGAGAGATCTCAGTAGTTGTGACAAGTCACAACATCAAGCCCGATGACGGAGGATTGGTTATTGTCGGAGCTAGTCTGCAGGACAGACATCACAAAGAGGCTAACCTTCAGTGAGTGACCACAATACTCTCTATCTGTACTGGGTGAATCCTTCAGGTTAATCATCATTTCATACGCAAAACTCCATGTTTCTAAACAATTTAAGACCCTGAGGATCAGGTTGGCATTGTGGTACTTTTTCCTTGCCTTCAACCGCTGTGACCCAAGTGACTGGTGCAATTTTGTTTACATGTACCTTCTTCAGATATGAGGAAAGTTTCATGTCTTGGAAATTTGATGAATTCTAGGTACTCTCCTTGCCGCGACAGCGCACGATTGGATTTCTCTGTAGTTGCTTAAATTCCCGAGTCTGGGGAAAAATTCCTGAACCGAAGTTCTCATGACTAGAATATCATCCAGACAGAAGATGCAACAAATGTCTTTTTCTCGTAGTGTTGATTGTTTGCAAATTTTCTCGATTTAATGCCCAGACAAAAAGACAGGCATGCAAATTGGTAAATAACACGCTGTCTAATTGACCTAGGCATGATCACAGACAGAGAGAAAGCCACGCCCACAAGGAGGAGGAAGAATGGCAGGGAAATCAGGATGAAGATGAAGGAGACGAAGAAGACAAAGAAGAAAAGGTAAATCTTGCATGGAAATTTTCCTTTGTAGGTCGTTTTAAATTTGGCAAAGCCATGAATGAGTGCACGCAAGCGTTGACACGACGCACACGGGCGCACCGTTGCTATTATTCGTCAGTTCAGTGCGTGACATCGCGTAGCTGCAATCAACTGAATGAGAATGTGTCCCGGACGCTCATTTCGAGTGCAATTCAAAGCATGACTCAGCAACTTTGAATTGAAATCGAGATCCTAGAATATTGTTTTCTCGCAATATACTGCATTCACAGAGCTAAAACTTCATCAGGTTGTTTAGGCCACAAAAAAAAAGTCTCCGGTTTCTGGTATGGAGCTTGCCCCAAAAGTGGTGCGGCGACGCGGCTTTTTTTTTTTTTTACCTGTTTTTTTTTTTTTTTTGGCTTCAAATGTCGGCTGATGACTGCAAATGGTGCCCGACTAAACTTAGTGCAAATATATGGGAGTCCAGAGAGGCCACATAAAGCTTATTCTCGATCATAACCCCATCACGTTAAAATTGTGCAGCAGCAGGATTCCAGTCAAACCAGTGAGTTTGGCGGTTTTGAGACATCATCTTGTATTGAAAAAAAACCTTTTTCATTTTGCCGACGCGCATGGCTACGGCGACGCGCGCGCATACCAGAAACCGGAACCTTTTTTTTTTTGGCCTTAAGCATCTGTCTTTACATTTTTAGCACTTTCGTTGCTTCAAAAAAAAAAACCACACAAATGACTAATGATTTACCCTACCTTTAAAACTCCTAGCATGTATGGATCTTTCATAGAGTAGTTTGAAATCTATTTTTATCGTGCAAACTTTTTAATACAGGAAACTGGGCCTGTTGTCAACCATTTTTCCACCTTTGCCCTGACTGGACGCAATGGAACAATCCGATGGCATCATCTACCAGGGGACTTTGAGGAACGAAGAACCAACCAGGAGGTAAGGGCTACACAAAGTCAAGCTTGCATCTAGTGGTGGAATTAAAGTCCGGATTTTTTTAAATAAAATTTGGTTTAAAGGGAATATACAACATTTGCAAACATCGAAAAATAAAACTACCAAGTTTTTACGAAATACCTTACTAGGATGTTGGTAAATGACAGTCTCAAGCATCTTGTAAAATTATGGCACCTGGTGTGAAGTCATATTCAAGAAAAAGGTATTTTTGTATACATTTCCAACGGTGGTCGGCCGACCAGCGTTGGAAAAACCTAACTATTTTGCAACTACTGCTCCAAATTGACCATTTTTTCAGTCCAAATTTTGTTTGCTATCGGTTACATGTTCATGAACGGGTGCAGGCCAGCTAGACTGGTTCCCTTGCCTTACAATTTTCCATCATCTATAAATTGATCAATTTTATCTTTTGTGGAGTCAGGGAACCAGACTACTTGAACATTTTTGGCAAAAAGGAACTAGACTATTTTTCCTTCCAGTCTCCTTTTGGTTACGTTGATTTGAATGGGAAAAAAATAACGATGGCCGCAACATGATAATGGTCTTGAGTCTGAACATTGTAAATAGTGAAAAAGTATTCTTAAAAAAATCATACATGTCTTCTTTCCCAATATCTGTAACTAGGATTTATTTTCAGCCCATCATTTCAAACTTGCCCTACGCAAGGGGTTGAGTCATGCTGGGGAGCAGCTCTGGAGCCATTACAGCAAAGCCATCCTGAACAACCTGGTAAGTACCAATTGCTCACAGAGAGACAACTCTTTGGGTAACAGACTCTACTCCAGTCATACTTTTTCCAGCAAGCTTTTATTTTTTAGAAGGACCTACTACTACTGTGCATTTTAGAATAACAATTGTTTTTATTATTCTAACATGCGGTTGAGCGCAATGCGCTGATCAAGGTCAACATGCTGCAGCCTGGCCTCAATTGCCCTCCGATCGGGGTTTGTGTGCACCTTTGCCTGTCGTTAATTGTCAAAGGGCTTACATGAAATTATTTGACCGATATTTGGCTGATATTTGACCGATTTTTAAAGTAGAAATTCAAGCTAATTTTCCTCATTTAGGGGTGGCATGGGTGGTTTGTGCGTAAAGCGCTTGCCTCTCACCAAGGTGACCACGGTTCGAATCCTGGCCACGGATCACGTGAGTAGAGTTGTGCGTTGGTTCTCTTTTGTGCCACGAGGGTTTTCCTCCGGGCCCTCCGGTTTTCCTCCCTCCGGAAAAATCAAACACTTTCGATCTCAGGCAGTGCTCCGTGGTCATATATGGGTCGATGTGGCTGGCTGCCATAGGCGCCTTTACGTACCAGCGGCCCGACCATGTTGTAGCCGCGTCCTTCGCAATTCAGCATACCAGCTGCGAGTAAGGATGATTAGCCTCCCAAATTACTTTATTAAACTCTCACAGCATGCGGGAAAGTGGCTTTTGACAAAAGTGTGGCATTTGTAAAAACAACAACCACACATATTAAAACATTTTAAAGAACATCATGAACTTTTTCATCATTCCAAAAGAGTGCCCACATTTTTCGAATATTTTGCTAGAAAATATATGCTGTTTCGATATTCGGTGGCTAGGGGCCTGGATGCCGATAAAAACATGAAGTAAAATAGTAGTGCATGCAGTTCATACACCACAATTTTACTTCATGTTTTGTGAGACACCACTCTGCCATGTCTACGGCATGTGCCTCGCATGCGTAGTGCTGAAAATCTCTTTATATGGAAATTGGCGTGTTCGTGCACGATGTAGCGCAGAACACAGCGGCGTTTTTCCGGTGCTTTAAAACCACCCATGTGACGGGCTCTCGACCAAAAGGAATTGGTTAACTGTCTCAGGTATTTATGAATTGTTACTTTAATAATTCAAATAACAAGAACACCCTCTAAGATGGCTGCTAAACTCTAGGTGTATGGACTGCATGCACTAGTGCCCCCTCAACAACCCCCTCAAGGGTTACAGAGGAAGAGTTGGGGGAGACCACTGGGTAGTATATTCTACGCTCAGGTGAAGAGGCTTCAAGTCTGTGCACATAACTAGCACACGTACTGTTAGCCCAGGTTGGACTCCATTGTGTACACGCAACGGAGTCCAGGGTATGAATCTCTCTTGCCATAGCGAAAAAAATTATAACAAATTTTTTTCATATTTTTACCCAACAGAGGAAGCTGAAATTTCGCTTACATATTCTTTGTGTCCAGAATTGTGCCAAAGGCAAAAGGCAAATATGTCTGCGGGCGGCGTGTTTACCGAAAATAAACCGCAATTCCACGCTTTCGTTGAAAACATTTTCAGTACGAACTCCCTGTGTGAAGATTAAGCGCACATGCATGCACACCTAGCACGCTGCTGCCACGGCATCAAGCGGCAGCAAACGGCACGCCCGTGTATGCCTTCACGCGGAGAGTTCGTGCTGAAAATGTTTTCAACGGAAGCGTAGAACTTGCGGTTTATTTTTGGTAAACATGCCACCCGTGGACATGTTTGCCTTTTCTAAACCCAGCGCAGGCACAATTCTGGACACAAGGAATATGTAAGCGAAATTTCAGCTTCCTCCGTCAGGTGAAAATATGAAAAAAATGTGTTATAATTTTTTTCGCTATGGTGGTAGAATTTATACCCAGGACGTCAGTCGTAATGCAATGAAGACGGCGTCCAACCTGGGCTAACGTACTGTGCATCGTATGCGCACCAATGTGGCCAGAAAGCCCCATCTACTGTTTGTGTATGGTGGTCCTTCTAGCCCCCGTCATTTAGCCTCTGAAGAAGAATGTATCAAAGTCCCAATGTAAGGCCACATAAAAATTGTTTTAGATTTGTATATTTCAGGTCAATCCAGTCAGTAAGCAGTTTGCAGCAGTCCTATTCATTTTCATGAGTTCATAGTTTAATGAGACTTTCCCCCCCCCCCAAGCCCCATCGTTGGCAGAGAGGCAGTGACACCACTGTAACCATAGCACGCGTTGTCAAGGATACGAGAAACAAACCACAGCTAGACGAACCAGAAGTCACGCCGACACTGGCTACATGTGAGTTGATGTAAGACCTTACTAATGTGTATTCCGTCGACGTCTGGTGAAACTAATTGTTGCGGACATGTTTTTCCAACCTAACCCTTATATGAAAGTGCTGAAATGTGGCATATATATGGGTCAACCGTCGCCTTAAAATGATTGGACGCATGAGAAGTTTTGGATTTGCGTTGCAGTTTCATTTTTTCGCGGTCACCGTGCAATACTGGACAGGGTAACATGCATCGTTGATGAAATACGCACAAGATGACACACAGGAACTGAAAACGTAGAAATTAAGAACAAATTTTAGGTATGAAAGATTTTCTTATGTATCTCAAGTTTTTTTTTTGGGGGGGGGGGAACTATTGACATTGTGGGAAAATAAAGATTGCGGGGTGTTAAGTCACAGGGCATAGGCATGTGTCAAGTTTCAGTAATTTCACACAAGTTTTGAGCAATTTCTCTGCAGACTTTTCCCAGCTTTTAGATTTTTATTTCCTGGACACCCTTGTAGCACAGACAGAGTCCATATGTGGGCTGGACTCATGACTAGATGGAAGACTAGTGCCCGTTAAGTTTTGAGGTTCATATCAAGACCATTTTCACCTGTTGAAATCGATTCCGGATTCTTTCCCGTGTTTTCCTAGTGATTGGTTTAGATGGGGACCACATGGCTGGCTATCACTTTGGTGGTTTAAGACCACACAGCTCCACGGAACATGTCAAGAACCCCAATGCTGTCGTCATACATATGCACCAGGTAAGATTTGAAAAATGTCTGAATTCTCAAAGCGTTTCGTCCCATCTGAGACAACGATGTACAATCCGAATCCAAGAATAGCATGAGACAATAATAAAGCAGAGGTATGAGACAAAATCTGACACTTTTATTCAAGGACCAATGTGATCCGTAAATGCTAAAGGGGCTGCAGTGCCAAACTGTATTAACCTTAAAAGGGCCGGGGGGGGGGGGGGTGGATTCCGCCCCCCCCCTCAACTTTTTCCGCAATACTTTTTTCGCGCCCCGAGCTGCTATGACTTTTTAGCCTCGAGGCTTTCACATCCTTTGATACCAAAAACAAAAGAATCGGACCACGGGTTGCCGCGTAGCGAACAGTTTCCGGCGCAACGCGCCGTGAAAACTGAATTTTCCCATATACGTTGTGTACACAGACCAGAATTACCATTCGTACATATGAATAATTAATTAGCCATAATTCCAAAACCCTTTGACCTATAGTCCTGAAATTTCTTGGGTATGTTCATGATGAGTTGCTGTATGCATGTACCGAGTTTCAAAATTTTTCGTCACTCGATGGCCCCCCCCCCCCCCCCCCCCCCCCGCTGAGAGATTAAAAATATCCGGCCCTTTTAGGGTTAATATGACTATGGCAATAGGAACCATTAGAAATGGTACACGGTACGGGATATGTATGCGGCTTAGAATGTAACGACTGAGAATATTTCTATTCCTCCTGGACGGGATGCTAGTCCATCGCAGGTTGCTCCCCAGCTAATGCCGGTACCCATTTATACTCCTGAGTGGAGAGAGGCAAGTGGGGGTGAAGTGGCTTGCCCAAGGACACAACATATGACCAGCAGCTGGATTCGAACCCGTTAAATTGACTTGTGCAAAATTTGCACATAAAAGGTTGTGCCTCTGTAATATGTACTTAGTAGGCAAACAATTTATTTTTAAGATTTGTTTTGGACTAAAATGTGTTTAATTCATCATCTTTCATTGCTCTCCTAAATTTCTTCAGGGTGTTGAAGTACTAGATCTGGCCACAGGAAGACCGATAACCAGACTAAAACTGACATCCAGCGGTCCGGTGACGTATGCAGATGTTAATGGCAACGGCATTGTGGATCAGATTCAAGGTACATAAGGATGGGAATCAACGTTTCATTTGGTAAATGTTTAGCAAAAGTTTCACAGTCCTTTGCCTGTTCCAGTATGGGAGAAGCAATGAGTGACAAAGGGTGGCATGGGCGGCTTGTGCGTAAAGCGCTCGCTCCTCACCAAGGTGACCACGGTTCGAATCCTGGCCGCAGATCGCATGTGAGTAGAGCTGTGCGTTGGTTCTCTCCTGTGCCACGAGGGTTTTTCTCCGGGCCCTCCAGTTTTCCTCCCTCCGGAAAAATCAAACACTTTCGAACTCAGGCTGTGCTCCGTGGTCATATATGGGGCGATGTGGCCGGCAGCCATAGGCGCCTTTACGTGCCAGCGGCCCGACCGCGTTGTAGGCACGTCCTTCACAATTCAGCATCCCAGCTGTGAGTAAGGATGATTAGCCTCCCAAATTATTATTACAAAGTGCCTTGCCCAAGGGCACACGCATCATAACCCCAGGCTGGACTCGAACTCACAACCTGTAGAATTGCCCGCAGACCACAAATTCAATGCTCCAGACCACTTGGTATCACTTGATTGCTCCTCAGTTACAATATATTTTGAAAATTTTCTATTTTTTTTCCCAGCTCATTTTACGGCAGATGACAACCACAAAGACAACTGCATGGCCATTGTCAGATCTGGCATCCCGCCCCAAGCACTGCTATTCAATGGATCCATATGTGCAGGAAACTCACTCATGGATTCATGGTCAGGTACCATAGACTGAACTTTAATTGTAGTTGGTAATTATGAACATAACAAAAAATATTGACTGAAATAAATATTTATTTTTCGAAAAACTTCTTGGTCGTTAAATATTTAAATGGCTGATCTTAAACGTTCTTGCCTCACTACAAATTCCAACAGAACAATTTGGGCGATTCACAATGCAGTGCGCCACCAAGAGTTTGTCTTGGAGAGTTCATTTTTCCCAGTGCATTGTGGGAGATAGTCGACAAATTCGCAGCGCGGGACATTTAAAAATGTTAGTTTTTCCGGTCAGTATGGTTTCGTAAGCGTATGATTCGAGGATCTGTTTGCCCTTTTCTTTTCTTTGTATCAATATGGTGTTTTTTGTAAGGTGGCAGAACGCTATGCCCCGCCCAATCTATGGCATATTAGCTCAAGTTGGTGACACTCATTCAAATGGGCCATGTTTTGTCGACCGTAGAGCTGGGAAATGGACTTTCCATGTCAAACTCTTGGTGGCGCTCTGCATTGTGAATCGCCCGAATTCATCATTAAAATTGGCTGGTTTGTAATCTTGAGCAGACACACCTATATGTTTTGTCATCAGTGCTAGTGTTTGGAAGCAAGGCACAGATCCAAGAGAATTTGAAGCTGGCTGTAGCCCCAGTCACTGTCCCAAGGTATGTTCAATAAACTACACAAGTTCTGTCGGGTGGGACTCGAACCCGAGACCTCCTGCATAGTAGTGCAGATGTCTTCATTGCTCGGCCACTGAACTTGCTGGGGTTGGCTGGCTGGCTCGAATCTGATCTAACAGTGAAAACTGCAAGCAATGTCTTGTATTATAGAATACAAATGAATAGGACTGCTGCAAACATACTGACTGGATTGACCTGATATATACAAATCAAAAAAGTTAAGGCGGCCTGACGTTGGGAACTGAACAAGTTCTTCTTCAGAGACAAAAATAAAAATAAAATAAAATGGACAGTACTAAATTTGAAGTGCTTATGAAATAACGTCGGTGAAGGGTAAAACCCAATTTTAAATTTATATCTCCATGACAGAAAATGTTATCACACTGGATGTGCCCAGATCTTGCTGGTATGACCAGAGGGCGGGGGGGGGGGGGGGGGTTCTGTTGGTTAATATGCCACAGTAAGTATTGTCCGATAGTGTCCAAGATCATATGCTTTGGAGTGCACCCCTAAAGTAGGATGGGGTCCAACCCCCCCCTCCCCCTTTTTTTTGTTTTGATTGACCTGAAAAAGTTGTAGCTAACTTCCAGCACAGAAGAATGTTTGGTTGTTAGCTCCAACCCTCCCCCCAAAAAATATTGTAACAAATGATGGAAGTCTTATTGACTGTAAATATAAATTAATAATGACTGAATGGAGGATACTCGATTTGATTACAGTATTGCTAAGCAGTCTGGTGTTATCAACCACTTGTTGGGCGGTAGTATGTTCAGGCAGACTCACGGAGGTTGGGACAGTGTCTTCTTAATCAGTAATGGTAGAGTCACCAGCTATGGACCTAAGGGACACTTCAACTGGAAGGTATGAGCAGCCTACAGTCATGTCGGCGATTTGTAACTAGGATTACCAGCCTTGTATTTGAGTCACCAAACATCGAGTCCGAGTCACCTCTCCCGAGTCCGAGTCCCGAGTCATGCAGCTCGAGTCATGAGTCCGAGTCCCAAAGGTCAAGTCCGAGTCACGAGTCACCTTTAAAGATATAGTCCATCATTTGTAATTTGTGCATTTTGTTCGTTTGTAGCAACAAAAGTGCTCAAAATCTGAAATAAAACCTTCAACTAACCTGATGAAGTTTCAGCTCAGTTTCAGCTGTGTATTCTGAGAAAAACAGCATTCTAGGATCTCAATTTCAAATCAAAAGTTGCTGAATCATGTTTTGAATTGGGCCTGAATTCAGCGTCCAAGATATGTTCTCACTGAGCCGATTGCAGCTATGCGATGTCGCACACTGATCCCAATTATAGCAACCACGCGTGTGTGTGCATTGTGCCATGCTTGCATGCGCTTCACCGAATAACAAAACAAACTTCTAATTTAAATTTCCTACGGTGCGTCTTAAGAAGCACCGTTGGAAAGGCCTTCTTTCGTTGATTACTTCAAAATGACAGCTTGCCAGAAAGAATAATTTCACAGGGAGTTTAGTCCCCTTACTATCTTTCAACCAAGTATGTTTTTCAACAATAATTACGCCAGTTACTTTTTGGATAGCTGCAAATGATGGACTTTAGCTTTAAGTACTATAATATTGGAAGTAAATTTTGAGGTACTGCTAAAACCTCACAGTGTAAATGTTTTCCATTTTTTCTCTAATTTAATGAACATGCATGTTGTCGTGTCAGTGCAACAAGGTCGTATCTCCTAAAATGGCGTGTGACGTCATGTATATGAAACGCGAGTTTTAAATGTCAAAAGGTCGTATCTGGCTTAAAATAACCCGGATGTACACACAAAGTCAATGGACGTCATGATACGCGAGATACAACCTTGTTGCATGGAGCGTGTTTGTGCGAGATACGACTTTGTTGCAGAATTGAGTTACGATCTTGTTGCACTGACGCAACAATGTGTAACATGTCAAATAAACAAACCATGGATAAGGCCACACAAAAAAAGTCTCCGGTTTCTGGTATGGAGCTTGCCCAAAAAGTGGTGCGGCGACGCGGCTTTTTTTTTTTTTTTACCTGACTTTTTTGCTTCAAATGTCGGCTGATGACTGCAAATGGTGCCCGACTAAACTTAGTGCAAATATATGGGAGTCCAGAGAGGCCACATAAAGCTTATTCTCGATCATAACCCCATCTAAAAACACATTAAAATTGTGCAGCAGCAGGATTCCAGTCAAACCAGTGAGTTTGGCGGTTTTGAGACATCATCTTTTATTGAAAAAAAAACTGTTTCATTTTGCCAACGCGCATGGCTACGGCGACGCGCGCGCATACCAGAAACCGGAGACTTTTTTTTGTTGGCCTAAGCCATTGAAGTGGAATTAATTTGTAATTATACAAACTTTATACAACTCTGATGATTACTTACAAAATGGTGCTTCAAGGCACATTGGTAATTTCCTCGAAATGAATGTACCAATTTAAATGTAACTTTCAGCTCAGTGGATAATACGGAATAATTTCATAATCTCACGTAAGCTTTTTGATAATATTTCAGTAGGTAACTTTTGGGATCAATGCAAATGATCCCATATGCCTTTAAAAATTTGAGCAATTTTACTTCAGGCGCCAAAAATGCAAAAAAAAGTAAATGACCCTTTGTACTTTTAAACACAAGCACCCTTTATACATGCCCTGCCCCAGCTTTAAAAGAAAATCCAAACATTTCAGTAACTGAAATTGAATTAGATAATTACACTCCATAAAAAAAAATGAATGTATTCCGTCGTTGTGAGCAGTGACCACAGTGCGTGTCATTGCCAAACAGCTGTCAGAATTTGTGCATCAGTTAATACCGTTTGGCAAACAGCAAACTGAGAAACCAATGTTTGATTGAATTTTGTTTCAATTTCTGTGGGGTAAATCCGGCCCTTTGTTTTTTGGACGCCAGATGTGTTGTGTTGCTTTTCAGTATCTGCTATATTTTGTAATAATTTGAACAGGGCATGAAGCAAATGGTGCGTATAATTATTGATTGCACGCTGTGGAATAAATACTGTTCAAACAGATCTTATTGACCATAAGTTTTCATCACAGCTGGTTTGAGTAAAGCTCAAACTAACTCTATCCAATGTGATGCTCCAAAAAGATTCTGTTTGTGATATGATATATCTTGATATACTAGCAAATTTATCATATTTCTAGCCTTGAATTCAAGTATGTTATATTTATCAATTGTTGACTGCTATGATGTGAGACATGCAGTTTTTAACACCTGAGGGGCGCATAGCACCCGAGGCGAAGCTGAGATGCATGCAACTTTTATTGGATCTGCCGATTTCCTCGTTTTTTTACTTCTCATGAATGCCATTACAAATTGAAAATACTGTACAAAGTTTAGTGTGGTTTGGAGTTTCCTAATTTGTTCTAAATTCCCAGTTTCATCCCTGAAGATAGAGTGACGTACCTATGGAAATCATATATCATTCTAAAGCTCAGGACCTCAGAAATTTAAAAATACCTTTAAAAAAAGGTCAACTTTGTCTGGCATTTTGTGGTAGCAGTTCTTCATTTATGAATTTCCAAAAGAGTAGGACAGCATAATTGTTTGTTGTGCAAAATGGTGCAATTGCGCCCCTTGCTTATTGTGTTCTACCCTGTTTGATTCTTGCCCTTGTGCAGGTTGACACCAAAGCTAAATGGAATGACATCCTGACGGTGTTTAAAAGTAAACATTACTTTCCTCAAGAGACTATCGATAGATATCATCATTCCTTTCAGCCCAGCATGCAGGCGGTGGCTTTGAAAGTCTTTGGCAAAATGGTAAGCCACGGGACGATTCCACTGCTTGACTGTACAGCTTATGGCTATAGACTCCGTGCACAAGTCCCCCCTCAACGGTTACAAAGGGAGAGTTGGGAAAGACCACTGGGTCTAGGTGATACTTAGGCGAAGACGCTACGAGTTAGAGCACATTCAGAAAACAATAAGTCATGCGTAGTCAATGCCAGACATGCATGAAGTCTGCACTGTGTGCTTTTGCAACAATATGTTCATTTCTTCTTTTGGAAGAAATGCACTACCATGTTAGTCCTGAAAAGGACTGTTTGGTCAGCATCTTAGATGTTTACTGTTCTGCTCCGCCCTCTACTTGGTAGCCTCTTTCACGGATGCAAGTTTCGGCCCGTGTTCTTACTGCAGCAGTCAAAATATCAGTCGCTGTTGACAAAATGAAAAGCAGCACTTGTTTTCAATTGGCCATAACTCAATAAATATTTATCCGATTGGGAATGTTTTTTCTTTGTTGAAAAGCTAACGAACTATACTCTCCAAATATTTATCAATATTTCCGATTTTTTTCTTCAAAAGCTGTGAAAAAGAGGGCACTTTGAGGGTTCCTTTTTTTGGGGGGGGGGGGCCTCTTGTATGTCATACGAATGTCTCTTTCGGTGGGCTCCCTTAGTCTGGTTCCCAGACCAAATCATCTATTTTTGATGAATCTAAGATTCGTCAGAAATAAAAGTCGGAATCTTTTGGTCGGGGAAACAGACTATAGTCTCCCCCAACACTGCCTTTCTTGCCCGTGAGGGGGTACTTGTGAACGGAGCCCATAGGGTATAGATTGTACGGTTTTGCACGACGGATAAAACTGTGTCCACTTCTTGTTATCACCCAGGATGCAGCAGTGCTAGTTGGTTGGGATTACCTAGTTATTGTCTCGCTTGAAGATGGTCACGTGATCGCCGACCATTCCCTACCCTGCCAACCCACAGCACCCACGGTCGTTGGAGACTTCAATTCAGATGGGTACAATGACGTCATTGTACAGTGTTCCACGGGGTGAGTAGTATAGTTTGTCATGAGCCAATGTGACTCCGTCAGATCGGCGTTTATATCTGGTCTCCTTGCCAGGACTGAGAATATTGTTACTTTCGCAGAATGGGATGCCAGCCCACCAAACAGGGTGGTCCAAAAAAAAAGTTTACACTTTTTCAGAGGCAGATTTCTCAAAATTGAAGAGACATGTTGAAATTGTTTTAAGATATCCCTAAACTACAAGATCTTGGTTGTATAATTTCTTTAAAGAATTGCTGTTTTTTAATTTTGGTTTTATTTCAGCGCCTTTTTTTACCATTAAGATGCTGTAGTTTGGGAATATAATGAGCCCTGTTCTCTGTGCTACTTCACAGGCATTTTAAGGCATACAGGATCATGCATTTTGTGTATTTTGTTCGTTTCCAATAACACCACCATTCAAAATCCAAAGCCTAGATTGTTAAAAAAAGTCTAATATCCACTGATATGAAAGTTGAACAGGAAAGATTTTGAAATATCCACTGATATGAAAGTTGAACAGGAAAGGTTTTGAAATATCCACTGATATGAAAGTTGAACAGGAAAGGTTTTGAAATATCCACTGATATGCAAGTTGAACAGGAAAGGTTTTGAAATATCCACTGATATGAAAGTTGAACAGGAAAGGTTTTGAAATATCCACTGATATAAAAGTTGAACAGGAAAGGTTTTGAACAATCTAGGCTTTCGATTTTGAATGGTGGTGTTATTGGAAACGAACAAAATACACAAAATGCATGATCCTGAATGCCTTAAAATGCCTGTAAAGTAGCACAGAGAACAGGGATCATTATGTTTCTTTTGTCAGATTAAATGTTCTTTTCTTTTTCATTCTGTAGGCTGTTGGGTTTCAGACTTGAGTTTTACACTGCGTATTGGTCCACAGCACTGATTGGTCTGTGCTTGGTGGCCGTCGTCCTGGGTCTGACGGCGCTGTGCTCGTCCAATTACGACTTCTTTGAGGACGGAACTGAGCATGCCCAGTACGTTGATGACAACCACCAAGCCAGGTGACTGACAATAGAGGGCCCTGTGACAGTTGCCTGGTACCTTGTGTATCGTCGCCTCGGCAGACTATGTTCTTTCTTCTGTGTGACGATGGTAGCGCTCGCTGCGTATGTCGCTGTAGTTGTGTACTACCTTGTAGTGATGTACGAACGGACAGTGCTGAATAAAGTTGAGAAGGGTCTTGACTGAAAAAGGCTGTCATAGCTTGACCAAAACCAGGACTGGTTGGTAGTTTGACCAGCCTGAGGACTAATAAAGCCTGAAAATTGACCGCTGGTGGCGCGCTTCCAGACCCCTCGAATAGAAAAATCAGTGTGTAAAAGTCAGAGTTTTAAAAATATTTTTGGTACATTGATTTCTTAAGAAAATCACCCTCGGAAAAGGCATTTCTGAAATGGCCACTAGCATCTCAATTTATGGAAATTGAAAAATCGCGTGACGTGAAAGAGAAATATCATGCCAAAAACTGACCTCTCACAGCTTAAAATCCTAAATACATGTGGAGCTCGGAGCACTTGTACAAAGATGATAATTTGTGAAATAATTTTGTGACGGTCATTGGGTAAAAACTGAAACTTAATTTTTTGAATCAACTTGGACTAATTCTCATTTACAAAAAAATCTAAAGTGACCGTTGACAAGAAGTGTATTCAAGCAAGCCCGACTTAATCTAGAATCCATTAGAGTAGGTAGGTAAATCTTCGCGTCGTTATCATTTTTGTTCTCATGCAAGTACGCGATGTGAAAACAAACGTGATTGAACAAGGAGACCTAGGTACGAAAATCCGGATTTGAAAGGTCGTAAGTAAAAAAAAAAAATGAATTTCAGTGCTGTGTTATGTAAGCTGTGCAAAATCCTGCATGTTGTGAAAAGGGCTACGGTTGGGATTGGAATCATTTGCTTGGCTTTCAGTCATCAGGGCAAGACCTCAGTTTAATGCTCAAGGGCAAATGATTCCAATTCCAAACCACATCAGCCTTTTTTCCACAACATGCAGGACATAACACAAAACTGAAATTCATTAAGGCAAGGAACTTGGTCTCAGCTTCCAAAACTGATGTTGTGATCAATTGACCATTGTGCAGTGAAGCGTGACTGAAACTCACAGCAGTTGAGGCCAAGGATAATGAGTATTAGCACAATCGAACATTTTCAAAATTGACTTCATGGTTTTGTAGTTATTTCACAAATAGTAGTCAGACGGACACTTATTTTTTGGACAAACTGTATAATTTTCTTTGGATGTGGGCAGCAACATGACCATTTGTTTTGTTCACTTGTTGTACTTTACGTTTGGTTGAGGTCAAATAAAAAATAAACATAACAAAAGTGCTAACACTTCCTTTGAGGTCATTTCCATGTTTTTTTTCTCTAGTTTTTTTAATTGCCGATGCCTGAAGGAACGGTGAATTATTTTTAGTTGTATCTGAAATGCTTCGAATTGGGAAGGTTGGGCCATAACAACAGATGGTAATTGTTTTTGACAATTATTCACAAAAAAAGTGCATGGATTTTTTTCAGGGACTGTTCAGCTGTGTTCATTGTTTACATCACTGAGACTCGGACAGATGCAGCAGTATTTATTCCACCATTTGTCAACAAAGCTGTTGCATAAATAAGCGCTTCAGCCAGGTGCTGCAAATGATATGCATGTGTACTTTGATGAAAAAAAAATGAAACATCAATATGATAATAGTTAGGACTAGCCAAAGAAATGGACAGTGTGCAGTGTTCGCAAAGGCTTACCGGTACTTTCTTTACTGCTAATTCTTACTTCTATTGCATACTTGCTGCAAACAATAAAAACATATCCCTTAGGCCAACAAAAATATCTCTGGTTTCTAGTATGGAGCTTGCCCCAAAAGTGGTGCGGTGACGCGGCTTTTTTTTTTTTTTTTTTTTTTTTAAATTCAAATGTCGGCTGATGACTGCAAATGCTGCCCAACTAAACTTAGTGCAAAATCTATGGGAGTCCAGAGAGGCCACATAAAGTTTATACTCCATTGTGACTTCATCTAAAAACACGCTACAATTGTGCAGCAGCAGGATTCCAGTCAAACCAGTGAGTTTGGCAGTTTTTACACATCTTACATTACAAAAAAACTTTTTCATTTTGCGGACGCGCATGGCTACGGCGAAGCGCACGCATACCAGAAACCGGAGACTTTTTTTTTTTTTTGGCCTTAGTTGACACTTTACATACGATGTCTACTGAATTGTGATTGCCCTATCTACATGTACACCTCAGAATATCTCACATTATGTTCACTGTTGGCTTTAAGTGTGTATAGCGCCCTCTATTGCCTAGCAGTGTGTAGAATTCACCTCTTTGCAAGAGCCTATTGACAGCGTTGTACATGTGACTAGGGTTAAAGCTCTACAGGGCACCTGGGGGTGTACCATTTCAAGATTCAGTTCAAGATTTCAAATGGGGTGGGGCACGTGGGGGGGGGGGGGGGGAACACGTGCCCCTGTTTCGTGCTGATTGATGCTCCTCTCACCTATAACAGTATTTCTGCATAGTTTGAAGAAATGTCATTTTTTGGCCAAATTTCATAAAAAAAGTTAAGGCTAACCCCTTCCAATTCCAATTCGATTTCCGGACAAATCAGCTTTTAAAAAGGATATTTTGAAAAAAAAGTTTGCGGTATAAACAGTCCAAAATATTATTATTTTTTCACCAAAAATTAATTATTTTGGCCAAAATGAACAAAATATTGGGTGTTTGAATGCTGATTGATGCTCCTCTCACCTTTAACAATATTTCTGCGTAGTTTGAAGGAAAGTCATTTTTTGGGCCAAATTTCGTAAAATCAGTAAGGCTAACCCCTTGTGTTTTTTTCAATTTTGGCCAAAAAATGAAATTGCTTGAAATTTGCTGGAAAGATGCCTACAGGACTCTAGAACACATTCCAATTGGATTTCTGGACAAATCAGCTTTTAAAAAGCATATTTTGACAAAAGTTTGCGGTATAAACAGTCCAAAATATTATTATTTTTTCACCAAAAATTAATTATTTTGGCCAAAATGAACAAAATATTGGGTGTTTGAATGCTGATTGATGCTCCTCTCACCTTTAATAGTATTACTGCATAGTTTGAAAAAAAGTTATTTTTTGGCCAAATTTCATAAAAAAAGTAAGGCTAACCCCTTGTTTTTTTTTTCAATATTGGCCAAAAAATGAAATTGCTTGAAATTTGCTGGAAAGATGCCTTAAGGACTCTAGAACACATTCTAATTCGATTTCTGGACAGATCAGCTTTTAAAAAGCATATTTTGACAAAAGTTTGCGGTATAAACAGTCTAAAATATTATTATTTTTTCACCAAAAATTAATTATTTTGGCCAAAATGAACAAAATATTGGGTGTTTGAATGCTGATTGATGCTCCTCTCACCTTTAATAGTATTACTGCATAGTTTGAAAAAAAATCATTTTTTGGCCAAATTTCATAAAAAAAGTAAGGCTAACCCCTTGTTTTTTTTTTCAATATTGGCCAAAAAATGAAATTGCTGGAAATTTGCTGGAAAGATGCCTTAAGGACTCTAGAACACATTCTTATTCGATTTCTGGACAGATCAGCTTTTAAAAAGCATATTTTGACAAAAGCTTGCGGTATAAACAGTCCAAAATATTATTATTTTTTCACCAAAAATTAATTATTTTGGCCAAAATGAACAAAATATTGGGTGTTTGAATGCTGATTGATGCTCCTCTCACCTTTAACAGTATTTCTGCGTAGTTTGAAGGAAAGTCATTTTTTGGCCAAATTTCGTAAAAAAAGTAAGGCTAACCCCTTGTGTTTTTTTCAATTTTGGCCAAAAAATGAAATTGCTTGAAATTTGCTGGAAAGATGCCTACAGGACTCTAGAACACATACCAATTCGATTTCTGGACAGATCAGCTTTTAAAAAGCATATTTTGACAAAAGTTTGCGGTATAAACAGTCCAAAATATTATTATTTTTTCACAAAAAATTAATTATTTTGGCCAAAATGAACAAAATATTGGGTGTTTGAATGCTGATTGATGCTCCTCTCACCTTTAATAGTATTACTGCATAGTTTGAAAAAAAGTCATTTTTTGGCCAAATTTTTTTCAATATTGGCCAAAAAAATGAAATTGCTGGAAATTTGCTGGAAAAATGCCTAAAGGACTCTAGAACACATTCTAATTCGATTTCTGGACAGATTAGCTTTTAAAAAGCATATTTTGACAAAAGCTTGCGGTATAAACAGTCCAAAATATTATTATTTTTTCACCAAAAATTAATTATTTTGGCCAAAATGAACAAAATATTGGGTGTTTGAATGCTGATTGATGCTCCTCTCACCTTTAACAGTATTTCTGCATAGTTTGAAGAAAAGTCATTTTTTGGCCAAATTTCATAAAAAAGTAAGGCTAACCCCTTGTGTTTTTTCCAATTTTGGCCAAAAAATGAAATTGCGGGAAATTTGCTGGAAAGATGCCTAAAGGACTCTAGAACACATTCAAATTCGATTTCTGGACAGATCAGCTTTTAAAAAGCATATTTTGACAAAAGTTTGCGATATAAACATTCTAAAATATTTTTTTTTTCACCAAAAATTAATTATTTTGGCCAAAATGAACAAAATATTGGGTGTTTGAATGCTGATTGATGCTCCTCTCACCTTTAACAGTATTTCTGCGTAGTTTGAGGGGGTAATTTTTTGGCCAAATTTCATAAAAAAAGTAAGGCTATTAAACCCCTTGTGTTTTTTTTTCAATTTTTGGCCAAAAAATGAAATTTTGGACAAAAAATGAAAGTGCTTGAAATTTGCTTGAAAGATGCCTAAAGGACCCTAGAACACATTCCAATTCGATTTCTGGACTATCAGCTTTTAAAAAGCATATTTTGACAAAAGTTTGCGGTATAAACAGTCCAAAATATTATTATTTTTTCACGAAAAATTATTTTTTTGGGCCAAAATGAACAAAATATTGGGTGTTTGAATGCTGATTGATGCTCCTCTCACCTTTAACAGTATTTCTGCATAGTTTGAAGGAAAGTCATTTTTTAGGCCAAATTTCGTAAAAAAAGTAAGGCTAACCCCTTGTGTTTTTTTCAATTTTGGCCAAAAAATGAAATTGCTTGAAATTTGCTGGAAAGATGCCTACAGGACTCTAGAACACATTCCAATTCGATTTCTGGACAGATCAGCTTTTAAAAAGCATATTTTGACAAAAGTTTGCGGTATAAACAGTCCAAAATATTATTATTTTTTCACCAAAAATTAATTATTTTGGCCAAAATGAACAAAATATTGGGTGTTTGAATGCTGATTGATGCTCCTCTCACCTTTAATAGTATTACTGCATAGTTTGAAAAAAAATCATTTTTTGGCCAAATTTCATAAAAAAAGTAAGGCTAACCCCTTGTTTTTTTTTTTCAATATTGGCCCAAAAATGAAATTGCTTGAAATTTGCTGGAAAGATGCCTTAAGGACTCTAGAACACATTCTAATTCGATTTCTGGACAGATCAGCTTTTAAAAAGCATATTTTGACAAAAGCTTGCGGTATAAACAGTCCAAAATATTATTATTTTTTCACCAAAAATTAATTATTTTGGCCAAAATGAACAAAATATTGGGTGTTTGAATGCTGATTGATGCTCCTCTCACCTTTAACAGTATTTCTGCGTAGTTTGAAGGAAAGTCATTTTTTTGGCCAAATTTCGTAAAAAAAGTAAGGCTAACCCCTTGTGTTTTTTTCAATTTTGGCCAAAAAATGAAATTGCTTGAAATTTGCTGGAAAGATGCCTACAGGACTCTAGAACACATTCCAATTCGATTTCTGGACAGATCAGCTTTTAAAAAGCATATTTTGACAAAAGTTTGCGGTATAAACAGTCCAAAATATTATTATTTTTTCACCAAAAATTAATTATTTTGGCCAAAATGAACAAAATATTGGGTGTTTGAATGCTGATTGATGCTCCTCTCACCTTTAACAGTATTTCTGCGTAGTTTGAGGGGGTAATTTTTTGGCCAAATTTCATAAAAAAAGTAAGGCTATTAAACCCCTTGTGTTTTTTTTTCAATTTTTGGCCAAAAAATGAAATTTTGGACAAAAAATGAAAGTGCTTGAAATTTGCTTGAAAGATGCCTAAAGGACCCTAGAACACATTCCAATTCGATTTCTGGACTATCAGCTTTTAAAAAGCATATTTTGACAAAAGTTTGCGGTATAAACAGTCCAAAATATTATTATTTTTTCACGAAAAATTATTTTTTTGGGCCAAAATGAACAAAATATTGGGTGTTTGAATGCTGATTGATGCTCCTCTCACCTTTAACAGTATTTCTGCATAGTTTGAAGGAAAGTCATTTTTTAGGCCAAATTTCGTAAAAAAAGTAAGGCTAACCCCTTGTGTTTTTTTCAATTTTGGCCAAAAAATGAAATTGCTTGAAATTTGCTGGAAAGATGCCTACAGGACTCTAGAACACATTCCAATTCGATTTCTGGACAGATCAGCTTTTAAAAAGCATATTTTGACAAAAGTTTGCGGTATAAACAGTCCAAAATATTATTATTTTTTCACCAAAAATTAATTATTTTGGCCAAAATGAACAAAATATTGGGTGTTTGAATGCTGATTGATGCTCCTCTCACCTTTAATAGTATTACTGCATAGTTTGAAAAAAAATCATTTTTTGGCCAAATTTCATAAAAAAAGTAAGGCTAACCCCTTGTTTTTTTTTTCAATATTGGCCAAAAAATGAAATTGCTGGAAATTTGCTGGAAAGATGCCTTAAGGACTCTAGAACACATTCTTATTCGATTTCTGGACAGATCAGCTTTTAAAAAGCATATTTTGACAAAAGCTTGCGGTATAAACAGTCCAAAATATTATTATTTTTTCACCAAAAATTAATTATTTTGGCCAAAATGAACAAAATATTGGGTGTTTGAATGCTGATTGATGCTCCTCTCACCTTTAACAGTATTTCTGCGTAGTTTGAAGGAAAGTCATTTTTTTGGCCAAATTTCGTAAAAAAAGTAAGGCTAACCCCTTGTGTTTTTTTCAATTTTGGCCAAAAAATGAAATTGCTTGAAATTTGCTGGAAAGATGCCTACAGGACTCTAGAACACATTCCAATTCGATTTCTGGACAGATCAGCTTTTAAAAAGCATATTTTGACAAAAGTTTGCGGTATAAACAGTCCAAAATATTATTATTTTTTCACCAAAAATTAATTATTTTGGCCAAAATGAACAAAATATTGGGTGTTTGAATGCTGATTGATGCTCCTCTCACCTTTAACAGTATTTCTGCATAGTTTGAAGAAAAGTCATTTTTTGGCCAAATTTCATAAAAAAGTAAGGCTAACCCCTTGTGTTTTTTCCAATTTTGGCCAAAAAATGAAATTGCTGGAAATTTGCTGGAAAGATGCCTAAAGGACTCTAGAACACATTCAAATTCGATTTCTGGACAGATCAGCTTTTAAAAAGCATATTTTGACAAAAGTTTGCGATATAAACATTCTAAAATATTTTTTTTTTCACCAAAAATTAATTATTTTGGCCAAAATGAACAAAATATTGGGTGTTTGAATGCTGATTGATGCTCCTCTCACCTTTAACAGTATTTCTGCGTAGTTTGAGGGGGTAATTTTTTGGCCAAATTTCATAAAAAAAGTAAGGCTATTAAACCCCTTGTGTTTTTTTTTAAATTTTTGGCCAAAAAATGAAATTTTGGACAAAAAATGAAAGTGCTTGAAATTTGCTTGAAAGATGCCTAAAGGACCCTAGAACACATTCCAATTCGATTTCTGGACTATCAGCTTTTAAAAAGCATATTTTGACAAAAGTTTGCGGTATAAACAGTCCAAAATATTATTATTTTTTCACGAAAAATTATTTTTTTGGGCCAAAATGAACAAAATATTGGGTGTTTGAATGCTGATTGATGCTCCTCTCACCTTTAACAGTATTTCTGCATAGTTTGAAGAAAAGTCATTTTTTGGCCAAATTTCATAAAAAAGTAAGGCTAACCCCTTGTTTTTTTCAATTTTGGCCAAAAAATGAAATTGCTTGAAATTTGCTGGAAAGATGCCTAAAGGACTCTAGAACACATTCCAATGCGATTTCTGGACAGATCAGCTTTTAAAAAGCATATTTTGACAAAAGTTTGCGGTATAAACAGTCCAAAATATTATTATTTTTTCACCAAAAATTAATTATTTTGGCCAAAATGAACAAAATATTGGGTTTTGAATGCTGATTGGTGCTCCTCTCACCTTGAATAGTATGACTGCATAGTTTGAAGAAAAGTCATTTTTTTGGCCAAATTTCATAAAAAAAGTAAGGCTAACCCCTTGTGTTTTTTCAATTTTGGCCAAAAAAATGAAATTGCTTGAAATTTGTTTGAAAGATGCCTTAAGGACTCTAGAACACATTCCAATTTGATTTCTGGACAGATCAGCTTTTAAAAATCCCAAGGAGTGGCCACTCTAGGCTGGTGGTCGGGGACCACAAAAGAAAGTAACTGGGCAAGGAGAGTGGGTTACAGTTCAGTTTAAGAAAAACAACGCAAAACAAACACTTTTTGAGACGGCATTCACTTTATGCATAACTATATTTACACATATGTTTTATTTCAAACAGCAACAAATGACAGTGCTCATTAAATGATTTTCAAAATAAACAAAATAGTGCCATTGTTTTATACATGAATCTGTCACAAGGAACCTTAGTACATGAACAATGGTTTACATTGTCAAGGCTACACACCATGCTGTAACGTATTCCATTCTTAATGGCAGTATATAACCATCTTGTCTTGTCCTATTCTTAACCACTTGATTTACCTGAAAAATGCAAGATCAACATTACATCCAAATGCGAGATCAACAAGTTTTAGGAGCCCTTTTGAACAGTCCTATTTTGGGGGATTTCAGACTGAGAAAATCTTTTAGTTCAGCCCCTAAACGCATATTGTAAAACTTTAATAAACAACAAACCAAAAAACACGCCCCCCAAAAAAATAATCATAAATGGTTGAAAGTTGAAAGTAACATGTGTAAGCAATTTGTATATTTAAAGCTAATGGACACCATTTGCATAAAGACAAAGAGTGTGATTTTTGCCGATTCAAGGAGCAAAATAATTAATCTTAAGCGGGTTTTCAAATGATCCGCGGATTGCAAGTGTCACCTTTTTCCGCGGTCGATCCCTGTGTTTTGTGTTGTCTTAAAAAAGTCACATTTGTGCATTTTTATAGAATGAGCTAACAGACCCCCAGATGACCTTTGACCTCCAATTTCGGAAGGGTTGTGATGAACCCCCACCTAAGGATCACTCCATTCAAGTTTCATGAAAACCCAACAAATTCTGTATACAAAGGATATTTGAACAATGGCCTGTAATGACCCGTACATGACCTTTGACCCCAGTAATCCACTGAAGAATTGTGTCTTCCCACCCTAGGGTCACTGCATCCAAGTTTCATCAAAATCCACGAAAGCATGTAGGAGTTATACATTTTTATTCAAAAACTGAACCGAAACTTTAACATGCATAAGGGTATACAGTCATATGGTCATACAGAATTTAGGCATGGCTACTGTCTCCAAAAACTTCGTTCAGGCGACACAAAAAACAACCTGTCAAAATGTCAGCTCAGTAGATATCACAATTTTGCATCTTGTGAAACAGCACAGGTTTCTGTTAAAAGCGAAATGGCTTGGTTCTCACCATCGCAAGGAAATAGATGGACATTCCTCTTTTCTCAAATTTAACAGCATCCTATTATTTACTTACTAATCAAGTAGGATATTTCATGATATTTTGACATTTTTATGTTTCAATGTTTGCAAATGATGTCTATTACTTTTAAAACCCTGGAGAAATTCAAGGGAGCATCATATTGGCATCAATTCAAATCTGTCATCTTTCTTTGTATATACCAACAATGATAAATCCCATATTACTATAGGCAGCGTTCTATACAGGGAATGACCTGCAAAAAAAAATCAAAGAATTCAGAAATAATTAACTAATCCCAATCAATATCTATGACAGGTTTGACTTTAATTTGTTGAAAAATTTCCAGGTTTTCATTTTTTTTTGTGTTTTCAAAGGATGATACAAAACATTTTTGTTTGTGTATTTACACGACACATACTCTTCTGTTTTCCTTGTTTTTTTTCTTCTAAAAGTTGGCATTGATACTTTTTGGTTTGGAGAATGAAAATATATATTTTGTTTTAGGCTTTTTTAATTATTAACCTCAGACAGTATTCTCAGTGTGGCAAAGCTACTGGAACAAATATTGCACAGTTTCTCTGGAACCAAAACAAGCATCACACTGCACAATGGACAGCAAAACAAAATGTTATCATGTTGTATTATAAAAAAAGAAGGAATTTTGGAAAGAATTCCATACATGGACATTACTAATTTTTCCCTGCAGTGACCTATCGGCCATCAAAAAGCCGTAACATGTCCTAAATAGTCAAACATAGCAGTAAAAATATTGAAGCATTTACTGAGAAAACACTTGGAATTTTTCAGACCAGTCTCATAGGGTTTGTGCACAGGGTGTCAAGTGATGTCCAGGTATGGAGTTCTTTCCGGAAATTTAACAGAGGCTAACAATCTGACATTTTTCAGTAACAGAAAAGATTGTTAACGTTATCAAATTAAAACTTTCATCAATCCTCTTAAATATTGAAAACAAATGGAGAAGAGAGAAATTTTCTGGTTAACTGTCAGTTCAGGATGGTAAAAAAACAATTGATTCATTTCTGCCAAATGCAAGTTAAAGTTTAAACCCAATTCACATGTTTTACCCAAGAAAAATAAATAAAAAATAAAAAATAAAAGCAAATTGTTGTTATTCCTGAAATTGTGACCGGATTCATCTGTACATAACATTAGGCCTATAATTCTGTTCATCTCTTCACAAGAGTACAACCAAAAAGTTCAAGGCCCAATTTAATGTAAAAAAAACATCAAATATGTTAAAGAGTTTTTGAGTAATTGTCTGGGCAGAAATACAATCCACACTACATGTGTAGTGTGCATGTAGTCGGCTAATGAGCCAATAATTATAACATTTCAACATCTGTCTTCCCTAAACACCTGGACCTGAACTACTGCAGCTGCTCGGTTTTTTTTTAATTTTCAAGGACAATGCCAAAACTCCTGTCTTGCATGTATTATGCAAATAAGATGCTATGTGTGCATTCACAATGGCTCCATAGGTTATGAACACATACAGAGTTTTACAGACGCGGCATCATCAATGAACCTCACTTTGTCCACATCCGTTGCCCAGTTCACACATTGTGTGATAGATCTTTTGTTAACAAACCCGCGATACACAGAAGAAACAATTTCCTTTCTACAATGACTGGTCCCTTTACAAACAAAAATTACCCCCCCCCCCAAAAAAAAAATTAGAAGCCGTCAAAAAAAAAAAAAAAAATATGCCAGAGCGCCCCTCTCCAAAATGACCCACATTCAGAAAGTGAACTGCTGGTGTATTTGTGCATAGAGAAGTCACAGGGTCCCTTGTTAAGGACTTAAGTCGGACAAAAGAAAGCGTGAAAAACAAGCAGGATTGAATAAAGCCACAATGTATGTGGTTTAGGATTAAGGAAGTCTGTGCGCTGCACCTGCTTTATGACAGCTGGGCACAGAGATACATGCTCTGTGCCCCCTGGTCTATCCCAATATAGCCAAGTTATAAGTAGGCCATTATGAGATAGGGCCGACCTTTTTTTTCTCCCTTTTCTAGAAGTGTTGGGCTTCATAATTGAGGTACTGACGGCATGCTGGTTAAAAAAAAGTCAACATTTGTAAAATGTAAGAAATTGTGCAGAATATGAAACGTGTAGTGTTATTAATTTTTTTCCCAACATACTGCAGCGTTTGGTGAAGTTTAGAGAATTCTTTTGACCCTCAAGTATAATTTAATACCGTTAATTCCATCTGTATTAATATTGAAGTATAAAAAAATAGCAGAATATGGTTGCCTGGAAAAACTCCTCTTAGGATACTTTTTCAGCTTTTTCTGTTGACAAAATGACGGTCAACCACAACAAACGGAAAAAACAACACAAAACCACAGGCAAGAATATTCAAAATGAAAAGAAATCAAATTATAATACACACTTGAAAGGGCAAACACAATCTGCTTTTTACAGACAATATCAAATGTCCTCTGATAAAAAAAAAATTGCAGTATGTAATATTCAACATTTGCAAACATAAAAAAACAAACTACCAAATTATGACATATACCAGACTGCAAGTGAAAAATAGTCTCAAGCATCCTGTGAAATCATGGTACCTGGTGTGCTGTCATTTTCAAGAAAAATTGACTTTTTTGTATCAATTTCCAACGATGGTCGGCTGACCATTGTTGGAAAAAACTGACTTTTTTCAAATACTCAGTTACACATCCATGAACGGGTGCAAGCCAGCTAGTCTGGTTCCCTGACCTGGCTATTAACCGACGTCTGAAGTAGGGTCAGGGAACCAGATGGCAAGAAAAACAATTTTTTTTTCTTTCCAGTATAGATGGCATAAAACACTAAACAGGTCCATGTTACAATATTTACTAACCCCCAAATCCATCCATTCCTGAAAATTACAGCAAAAGCAAATGTTGTATATTACTTAACTGTTTACATTTACCAGTACCTGTCTGAACCAATTAGGTCTAAACAGCCCAAGAAAATTGAACTCCACTTCGACAGCAAGTTTTGTGATGGTTATACACATCGAGTGGTTCTCGATTGATGAGATCCATAAAATAATAACACGATGACACACAGTAGGTTAGGAAAAAAACAAAATAGGGAATATTCCTGGAATTGTCAATTTGTAAACTGCAATAACCGTCACTACCGCAAAGATGATCCATGCTCGTTAATCACATACCACTCATAAATACTAGTCATCTTCTAAGCCCGGGCTCTGCGCTATCCCAGTGTACACAATCGTTTTTAACAAGTTTGCAATGCAAAGTCTGCTGTCTATTTTTAACATTGGCGCTCGTTCCAAAGGTGACTGACCTAGTATACCGAGTATTGCTCACCCTCTCTCTCTCCTATTACCCCGAGGCTCTTACTGACTAGCCAACCTTTTTTTTCTTTTTTTCGTTCTTCTTCTTCTTTTCTTCTTAATATTTCTATCGCCAAATGAAAACGGAAGCTGGCTTACAACATCATATGAGAAATGGTCTGGCCCATTCATAGGCCGCACCTGCCCCCAGTACAAAGGGTCGTGGGCTGGCCTATTGATGGAGCTGTAGGAAGCAGCTGCACCCATGCAGGTGCACAGGAAAAGCCAAGCTAATGACTGGCGGGCGGGAACGAGGCACAATCTTTGCCTGCTTTTTACACGTGATGTCCTGTGCCTGCTGAACGGTGCTACACGCTCGCCTGGATGCATACAAGTCGCAGATAAGACCCAGGGAGGCATCCCGGGCACTGAAAGTTTCTTTTCAAGCTCATCTGCTCATCGGAACAAGAGAAGTAACTTCAATAAAAAAAAGGGCTAATATGCGGCTGCAGGGTAGATCAGAGAGAGAGAGTTTGTTGTACATGCACAAGGCTGAGAGTGGAAAACGAGGGATCCTAAGAATAGGCACATGGATGTATTGTAGATCCCTGAATGGAAGAATAGGGTATAGGCTTCCAGTCTGCAACAGTTCAATCTCTGCTCCTGGTCAAAGTGTTATTTGAACATACTGAACAGGCCTGTATTCAGTCACACTCCGGGCTGTTTTTCGCCTCCCACGTTTTCTCTATTTTTTTTTTTTTCTAACCCGCTTAATCAGTTTGGGTGGCAGTGAAGATTGACTGGACTAAGTGTAATGTACATGTTGTATATACTGTTTGTTGCTCTATGATCAAGCATGTATCATTAATACCACTCTACATGTATGATAACAACTTAGATGCGAGGACACACAGTGAGTGTTCGAAACACAGAAAATGGATACCTATCCTAAACCTTACAATATCTGTCCAACCAGACAGTAATCAGATAGTTTAACCCTTTAGCACTTGTGTTATACATTGTACTATTTACTCCTTATTGAGTCCATGAACAATAGAGTTCTGGGACATTTTGGGGTGGTATAAGGAGTAACGGGGACAAATGTGTTAAAATTTGTCCGTAAGGGGTCGTTCAGATGGGGGGCTTATCTCCGGAGCTAGCTAGCTCCACCCTAAATAGTTGTTGTTGGAACGCAACTTAACTATGCCTCTGCAAGTATCTCCAGAGCTATCCAGCCCCAATTCTAGCCCCCAAAGTTTTTGGGTCTAGCTCCACTTTCAGCTCAACGGGGCTTCTTTTTACGACCTAGCTCCACCGTTATTTGTCGTTTGGACGTTTGAACGCAACTGATCTAGGTCCACGCTGACGCATCCGGTCGTTATTTATTTGCCGGACTAAATATTACGTAACCTATTTGGGATCTTTCAGCTGCTGTAACTCCAGCTCCGGAGTCACCATCATTGTACGAACGTGAGCAGATTTTGGATTTGACCACCAGCTCCACATGAGTTCATTAATTGGAAAAGAGCTAGCTGGGGAGCTGCCCTCCATCTGAACATACCTTAAGTAATATTACTAACGAGATCATTCCCCAACAGAGTACATGAAAAGTCACTACGAGAAAACAATTATTTCAACAACTATCAGTGTATTTTGGGTCTTCGTTTATTTAAGATTCCCTATAAAGAGTCATTTCTAGTCTGATAGGTCGTTTGTATGTATGTTACATTCATTTGAACTTAGTATGAGGTGCGCGAATGCAAAAACAAAAAAGGTGAATTTAAACTATAAATTTAACAAAACTTAAGTTTAGTAACATTCAAGAATACACATTCTAAATCATCTTCATTATCCTTTGGCAATCCGTAGAAGTTATCAAGAAATGTAGAGATTAGTTTTGACGGCTTGGGGAAACTTTTTTTTTGCGATTTTTTTGGAATTGGGGACGTTCTAGCATCGGACTCATTATGTGTTCACAGGCTCTGAGGACCATCTGATTAACATTGTTGTTCACGTTAGGCCGATCATGAATGTCTTGTATTGTGTTGCCCGCAAATGAATAAATCATACGCATATTAAAAACTGCAGTCATTCATTTCTTTCCCTCTCTTTTGCCAAACACAGATTTTCTGCCATTCATAAATGTCGAAAGTTAGTGTTGTATTCGTTTCATTCAATGTTACACTTTGTTTTGATTTCATTGTACATTCAAGTATTGTCAGTACAGGTAAAAAGTGTGGGTAATATCTTGACAGAAAGTATTGAGAAAATGTTCAAACTTAAAAAAAAAAAAACAAACCAAAAAAACTTCAGTCTACACTCTTTAAAGCAGCACACATAAACGAAGCCAATTTGATAGAAGGGAAGTTTATCCATTCGGTGTGTGGGTAAAGCCAGGCAAACGATTCTGCCAAATTTTTACACAACTTGAAAGCTGGCAAGAAAGTAATAATACTTTTTGTTTCCATAGATATATTACATACTTCTCTTTATATACATAGTACAAATTGTTGAGACATTTTAAATGTAAACACTGGTGAGGATTGTATAATGGTTGGTTGTCGTCTCGTTACTCTTCGCTTCGCCCTCACCGAGCGGCCTCCGCAGTTACGGCGATAGCAGCAGGAGGGGAGCCTGCCGTCGAGACGTTAGAATGACTGGATTCTGCGGGACTTGCCGCGGCGGAGGACGCAGCGATCGCCGCCATGGGTTTGCTACCGGCCGCCTGGGGTGCTGTCGTGTCCCGGGTACCCTGTGCACTGGTACCCTGCGCAGCATACTGTCCACACACGCGGTGGTGGGTTTCCCAGTCCTTGTGCTGGCAGAACGATCCACAGTACCTGGCAGTGTTGCAGCCGCTACACGTCTCGTTGGCCTTGCGTCCACAGTTCCAACAACTCTGCGGGCCAAATACAAAACGGTAATAAACAATAAGCTGTTGAATTCAAAACAAACTGACATCACTCACCTCACAGCTAAGTTTTTACATTTAAGTTGCCAACTAAATTTCTGTGCATGACAGAGGCCTACTAAAGGGCAAGTCCAAGAATTTGCGCACGGCATGTCCCATACAAGTTCAACCCTCCAAGATATTCATGGATTTCAGTGTTTTTTTATATTCTACTGTTGGGCATCTGCAAGGAGAGTACCCACAATCATTTCTTATGTTATTAGTCTTTGAGATGATTATGTAATTAAAGAAAAACATAGCGTTACCTTTTCTTGGACTTACCCTAAAACATTCGACACAGGCATGCAACAATGTTTTTCAAATTTAATGGCATAAGCGTGAAGTGAAAAATGAAGAAATCAGCTAAGCTGAGTAAAGTTGCATGGCTTTTAACAGTAATTATAGTCAACTATACTTTTTTTAAAAGTTTTCATATGGTAATTACAAAACATATGGGGTGAGATGGCCTAGCGGTTAAGAACACTGGACTAGGGGTTAAGAACACTGGCCTAGCGGTTAAGAAAACTGGACTCATGCTCTGGTGTTTCAGAGGCAACAGTGGCATGGGTTCAAGCCCGGGCCGACACTTGTGTGACTTGTGCCCTTGAGCAAGGCACTTAACCATTATTGCTTCGTCCTTCGGATGGGATGTAAAGCCGTAGGTCCCGTGTGTTGTATAAATGCATGTAAAAGAACCCAGCAAACACTTATGGCTAAAAGAAGGGGTTCGCCCCGGTGTTTTTGGCAGTTATCCTCATACATACACCATGAGGCTGTACGCGATAGCCACACCAGGCGTTTGTACAGAAGCTAACAGATACAAACCTTGTTCATACTAAGTCTTTTCAAAATTCAGAAGGCTGGATAATCTTTAAGAAAGAATTCTATCAGTCGTCTTTTGTTTTTCAATTGAGATACTTATCTCTTGGAATCTTCATCAATATACATATCTCTCAAGGGTCTAATCAGTGTACAGCATGCTTATATTTACACCCTTTGTATAGAGAAAAAGAATGCACTTTCATTCAGCACAAGAGGCAGAAAGTGAAACATGGCGTTTCTCTCACACTTTTCAAAGATATCTAAAAAAAAAATAAATAAAAAATCAACTGCCCGTCTGTTTAAGAAGCGGTCTAATATCGCATGTGGCGTTTTCCCACAAATAATGGTTTCCCCGATAACTGCCTTATCTTTGATTGGCAACCTCGTTGACTATCTTCTTGTGTTTAACTATTGAGATTATCTAAACCGGAATGAACGCACCTGACACTATTTTACATAAGAACTGCGAGTCTTCAGAAGAACAAAAATGCTTTGATATTCGCAAATTAACTAGCAATACGAACTAATTCTTTGACGAAAATCAGAAACACGATTTGCGATAAAATGCGCCCAAAACTAATTCAAATATCACCAAAACGGAGGACCATTCAAAACCTGTAATTGGGGTGATGCCTAGTAACACTAGTCAGTACATTTAGATATTTTTCCTTTCTATTAAACTCTTTTGTAATTAGTATTTTTTTTTTACAAAATGGGATCTTGATTCAACTTAATATTGAAAATTTAAATTGACTACCAGCCGGGGCCCAATTTCACGGCTAACCTTAAGCACTATTTCACGGCGTATGTGTGCTAACGGTCGCACGTGCATGGAGATTTCTATTGCTACTTTAAGCAGATTTTTCCTCTGAAGTAAGCGTGCCTTTTGCTGTGCTTATGCTAACGGTTTCCATGAAATAGACGGAGGCTCTGTTAGCAGAAAATCATGTGCTTAGCAGCGCCGTGAAATTGGGCCCTGGTGAGTAGTACAATGAGAGTTGTACTAGTACTAACTTTATAACGTGTTTACCAGATTTCGATTTAAATAGTCCAAATAAAAACTGTTTACATCGGATGCTCTCCTAAACGTATGTGAGGCATTTTGGCAAAATGAGACAGAACAGGGCAGAGGTCGAAATGAGGGTTTGTAGGTTTTAGAAAAGAGAATAAAATTCTCCGTACAATACTGTTTGTTGCACTTCAATCGGACAATTCGTTGACAAGTTATTGCTGTTTTAAAGTTAGCATTTATTGACATAATTATGAAAAAGGCCAAACTGAGAAAAAGGCCTTTTAAAGATGCAATTGTTTTTGCCTACATATATTCCATGATTTTAATACTATTTTCTTACAAAATGTGTGGTACACGTAGGGTGGCCACACCAGGTGCTAGGGTGGCCCTCTGGGACTAGTGAAAAGGTTTTCAGGTATACAAAAGTGCCAAGTGAGTTACTGTGAGAAAACTGCATCTGCATATGTCCTTTGCCAAAAAAGGGAGTCAACTCAACAAATGTACAACCTCAAACTTTCAAAGTATTCAGGAAAATTTCTGAAAGGAAATAATCCAAAAACCTCGAGACAGTAAGATACTTTGTCTCTACCATGAATAACAACCTGTAGCAGAAGACTAGAGTGCGTGGGTGGTTTTGGGCATTATGAAGAAGTAACAGGCAGGGCAGCTTTGGGCGGTACAAGCAAACCACAGCCAGGGCAGCTAGGGGCGGCACTGGGGTTAAGATACCCTCTGGATTTAATCACAAGAGTTGGAAACTCACCTCGCTCGAGTCCTCTTGATGGTTCAGCATAGACACCACATTGTCAGCAGCTTGCCGGCGTGCGTCCACCACGGCCTGGTCCAGCTTGGCTCGCTCGGCGTTCACCATCTCGTTGGCCTTCTGCTCGGCCGCCGCGACGGCCTTCTGCAGTTCCGAGACCGCCTGGCGCTTCACCTCGTTCACGGCTTCTTCTGAAAGGAATGTCGAGGACAAACGTCGTAAATGAGGTATCAACAGGCTGGACTGAAGCAGGTTAAGTAGAAAAACTCAGGGGTCGTCTCGTTTAATATTCGGGATGAGTTGCGGGAAACGCGTATCCCGAATTACCCGATGGCGTCAGGTACGAGTTGCAGGATTTTGACCAACTGTCCGGACTCTTCCAGAAATGAAATGATCAGCATTGTTTGAAAATTATTACCTCACTGGGGGAAGTTGTTCAGAATCCTGCAACAAATACTCTATACAATGGGCAAATTGCACAGATTTTAAAAACTTTTCACAGATATATACAGGGATGGCTCCTTACATTATGTCCTTTTGTAAAGCAAAGGTAATCATTAACCTATTAACATGTGTATTACATTGTTTTACATTTTGCTATATTCACCGAAGAATCTATAGAACCATTACTTGGGCGGTTTGGGGCGCTAGAGGGAGTACTAGGCAGGGTGGTTTAGGGTGGTACAGTGACTGACGGCGGGTTAAGTTGAATTCTCCGAATCAAAAGCAAATACAATTCTAGGGATTTGAAACTGAAGTAAAGACTTCTACATGTATGTGCAATCACACAGGTTTCTGCCAAAAATTTTCCTCCCAAAACAACTGAACTCTTTAAGTTGAATTCTTCTAAGTCCGGAATTAGACTAGTATCTCAGCTAGATGACTAATTGCATTTTCTCCTAGGTACAGAATTCAATAGTGACATTCCCGACTTGGTGTCATCTGCGAAACATTACGGTAATCAACGCAGGGATTTTGTTTCCTAACCACATTTCCCCCCTCTTTCAATCCATTAATGGCTAAACACAATCATAACATGTCCAGAACTCAAACCCCAAAAGATTTACCACATGTTGTTGAGGCCCTATCTTAAGATACCTATAGAAGAAGAAGGAAAAAAAACCTAGTTGTCAGATCTGCAGCTTTTTGTCTTGAATATGATTGAGTGGCCAGACCAGAGTGTTGATATGTAGCTGCAGGACAGCTGCAATCCATTTGGTGACAGGCTGATAATACTATGGGGGCAGAGCAAGGCCTGGGCCCCACGGTGGGGGCTTGCACCTGGGTAAACAAGCCTGACCTTATTATGCTAACAGGGACAGTCGCCTGCCCTTTTGTGTTCAGATCAGCTGCAAGGTTCTTACACAGGGAAAGAAAAAGTGATCAAGGCTGCTCCACTTTTTTTTTTATACACTCTATTTTAACTAAGAAGAATGGATTAGTTAAAGCAGTGTGGGTTGTAGGCTTGTGTTTTTACGTGAATAAGTAAATTTGAGCACAGCTAATAATAATAATAATAATAATTATGATACATGTATGTGGAACTGTGCAATGTTTATCTAAACTTAAAGGGAATGTACAACATTTGCTTCTGCTGTAATTTTTAGAAATGGATGTTTTTTTTTTTGTTTGTATTTTATAGCAAATATTGTTACACTGTCTTGTTTGAAATTTTGGGTTTGTAGATGCTGGAAAAACCAAGAAAAACAATCATGCTCCCCGCAGTCCGGTTCCCTGACCCCACGTAAGATGAAACAGAGCAATTAATGGACGTCTTGGAATTGTAAGGTCAGGGAATCAGTCTAGGTGGCTTGTACCCGTTCATAGGTGTGTAATTGATTGCAAACAAAATGCGGACTAACTAAATATGGTAAACTGGGAGCAGTATTTGCAAAAAAAGCCAGTTTTTTTCAACGCTGGTTGGCCGACCAGTGTTGAAAATTATACAAAAATACCACTTTTCTTGAAAATGACAGCACACCAGGTGCCATGATTTCACAAGGTGCTTGAGACTATCATTCACTAACAGTCCAGTAAGGTATTTCATAATAATTTAGTAATTTTGTTTTTTGATGTTTGCAAATGTTGCATATGCCCTTTAACACTAAAATACTTGTAGAATGATAAGTGTTCAAAAGTAACTTAAGGCGTTCATCATTTACTGCTTGTTGAGATTGCTAGTTTGTCTTACATGACCTACATTGTTTCTTTGTTGTGACTGAAGTAACGTTTAGAAACCTATGTGGGTTACTAGACCCATATATTAACTTCTGGACAGTGAGAAAATAAGCACACGCCTTCGCCGCTTTTAAGTTTAATTTTGCACGGCAAAATCGGCCCGTTTCTGGGCTGTTTCGCAGGGTACTTTACTTACACCTGAACTGGTTTGCTTTCCAAGTAGGCTATCGATGCTAATAAATTAAGTGGCAATAATAAGCAGTCGGGTTTCGTACAAAAGACAGTGTCAAATAATCGAGGGAAATCCATTGCAACACCGCTGTTTGAAAAGAAAATAAACAAGTTTATGGGCCACGTGCAAGCATTTCGAGGTGAAATAACAATTTCAGTTGAGACCGATTATTTTTTATAAAGAGTCGAATTAAAAGGTTATATACAGCATTTGCTTTTGCTGTGATTTTCAGAATGGGACGGATTTGGGGGTTAGTATTTTATAGCAAATATTGCCTTACACTGACCTGTTTAAAGTTTTGTGTTCATACATGTAGATGCTGGAAAACCTAAGAAAAAAATGCTGTTCTTGTAGTCGGATAAACCGACCCTACTTCAGACGAAACAGAGCAATTTTTAGACGTTGGGAATTGTCAGGTCAGGGAACCAGACTAGCTGGCTTGCACCTGTTCACGGATGTGTAACCAATTGCAAACAATATGTGGACTGACTACATTTGGTAAATTGGGGCAGTATTTGAAAAATGTCAGTTTTTGTCAGCCAATCATCATTGGACATTGACACGAAAGTTCCTCTTTTCTTGAAAAAGACAGCACACCATGTGCCATGATTTCACAGGATGCTTGAGACTATTATTCACTTACAGTCAAGTAAAGGTATTTCATAATTATGTGGTAGTTTTGCTTTTTGATGTTTGCAAATGTTGTATGTATGCTTTAACTTGCATGATTCTTCCGTTAGAACACATTTTCCCAATTATTTTAGTCTCATATGTACCACCACCTATATACATGCAAAACTGAAATTTGTCCAGATGTTTTTCTCTGAGTGCATACAAACTGCACTTAATTAAATCATAATTTATGCACATCATTCATTTTTACGATTTTTTCTTTCTCTGACCCAAAGCCAGACTGTACAAATCCCTTGCATTTGAATTCAGGAAAGCTGTACCACTGCCTTGCCTTGCCTGCCAGCAGGTTTGCTAGGAACAGATGGTTTCCAGTCATAAATATGCAACAATTGTGAACTAAATAAAAGATTAGAGATAGACTGGAACACAGCTTCACGATATGCTGATGGAATTGACAATGTAGTACCATACACTGCACTGTTCGTGGAAGCCACAATGCAATCAACCCAGTCCTTATCGCTTCAGATCCTTATCAGTATCAATGGACCTTTTGCGTTAGAGTATTTCTTCAGAGGGCGCTCTTTCTTATTTCAATTTAGTAACAATGAACGCAGTAAAGGTGTGCTCATGCATACAGCAATACAAATACCCTTTTTTTTCGTTGGAGGCAACAAAAGTGTTCAAAATCTAAGAAAAGGGTGCTTAACAACTAATGTGATGACATTTTGGATCAGTGAATGCTGTTTATTCCGAGAACACAATATTCTAGGATCTCGATTTCAATTCAAAACGTGACGAGTCATGTTTTGAATTGCACCCAAAATCAGCATCTGGGACACGTTCTCATTCAGCCGATTGCAGCTACGCTAAGTCACGCACTATCCTGACGAATTACAGCAATTGCGCGTTCGCGTCGTGTCAACGCTTGTGCGCACCCGAATCACCGAATCACAAACCAACTACAAATGGAAACTTCCAAAAATGCGTCACTTGATGCATCTTTGGAAATAGCATTCTAATATTGTTTTCTTCAAAATGACAGCACGCCAGAAAGAATCATTTTAAAAGGAGTTAAGTGCCATTACTGTCTTTAAACCAAGTATGCTTTTCAGCAATAAATTTGTCAACTACTTTTTGGGTAGCTGCAAAGGATATACTCCACATGTGCCTTTAAATCCTCCCTAATGCATAAAGTCTAAAGAATAAGATCTCAGCTTCTGCTTTACTTAACACTTCATCCATGTCAATCACTGAAAACTTCAGGTTTTTTTAAAGCAAAAACCCTTGACTTAATACTTATGCTTAATCAAATGAGTGTGATAAATCCCATGTAACTAATTGACAGCAAAAAATCAAACAAGAGTGTTTAGTAACTTGTTTTTTTTCCCTTGGTTTTTAAGAAATATTTTTTTTGGGGGGGGAGGGGGCCTAAGGGGTAATGTATAGAGTTTGCATAGTGTGCCCTCCCATGGGCACGCCTTTGTTCCTTAGTGATATGTTTACATGCATTCATCAGTAGACTCTTTGTACTTTCATTGTCACTGAATTTGCATAACCAAACCTGACCACTACGAAGGCGCTGTGTGCAACCTCTCTATAATAGAACACAGAAACTGACAAACATGAAAAAGAGGCAAACAACGACAAAAGAAGAGGAAAAGCCCTGGCTAGAGACACACACCGAATGAAAGATGTTGGAAAGTGCATTCACCCAGTCTGAGAGAGTTCCGGGGCCCGCCGGCCCGCCGTTTGACCTCGGCGATGCGCTCCTCGTTCCCCCGCAGGCCGTGGGGTATCAAGTCGTCGGCGCGCTTCTTCAGATCCTGCTCGGTGCTTTCGGTGTGTCGGCGGGCCCACAGCGACAGTTCCTCGCGGTCCTGGATGCTGCGCTGGTGGAGCACGGCCAGGGCACGTTTGGTCTTCTCTACCATACCCACAATGCATTGCAGCATCTGCATGACAAATGGAACAGTGCAAATTAATAAGCCTTTTCGGAGTTCCAACTGCGCGCATTCGTAACCTGTGACAACGCACATTGTTTGTCTCAAAAGCCCTTTGACAGTACCCACAATGCACAAACAGCCTTTTTGTAAAGTCAGTGGCGCGATGATGTCAAAGGCCATTTGAGACAAACAATGCGCGTTGTCACAGGTTATGTATGCGCAGTTGGAACTCCGAAAAGGCTTATTCCAAGTAGACAGCATGTGTCTACATGTTCCTTTCAGGATAATGTTACAATATGGCACTAACAAAATTACTTTACGAAAAAAAATATGGATGTTACATGTAACTGGCAGAGGGAATTCTCTGATTATGATGAAGTATAGATGACTGGTATCAATTTTTGACAGAGTTTTGAAAAATTGTGTTGGCAGGATGATTAAATGATATTGGTTATGGAAAACGATATTGTGGGGGGAAAAAACGTGACCTAGGAATGCACGTTCCACCAACAGACAAACGTTTCTCACAAACCTCTGGAACAGTTTTCTTTAAAGGGTCCATGAAATGAATTTTTCTTAGGAGCATATTTTGTGGAACTTTCCACTCCTCTCGCACACTATTTTACATCCCTTCTTGGTTAATTTTATTGACAAGTTCTTTCTTTCAACATTTAAAATTGTCCGTGCTTTTCCAGACAACTGAGGGCGCTGTTGCTGTGATGTCATCTCAGGAAAACACTGTTCAGTTTATGGGTATCTGCTCAAATTGTGAACCCAAATAGTTTGCTCATTGAAAACATCTGTGAGTGTTGGGAAAGTTTGCCCACTGGCTTACAGCCATGTACTGACACAACAATGAATCACCACAGAACAGAAAAGTTACGACCGGCAAAAATATCCACAATTAGCTGCGACATTGAGGTTTCTGCCTGAAATGAAACCACAATTTTGTTCACGAATATGGAAATTTGCAACAGCATAAAAACCAAAAAAGGCATCAAAATATCCTCGAAAATGGCAAAACCAAAATTGAAAATACGGTTAAATGGGGCATAAATGGGCATTTTCACGGACTGCATGTAAAAAAAAAAAAAACTACATTGCATGGGCCCTTTCTGCTACCAAAGAGGTTTTTTTTAATACGGAACCCAGCCATTAAACACTGTTAAACGCAAACACATATTCTTGTCAATACTCAAAGATAAAAATGGCCCCTTTTCAGTCCAGTATTTTTGTCAAATTTCAAATCTGAAACACTTGAAGACCTTCCTGAATAGACACCGAGTCTCAGGAATCCTATTCTTCTGTGCTGCATTGATGAAGCTCAGTATCGGTGTCGACAATTTCCATAAATGCTTTCTTCCCCCGTAATACAATACTTCCTGTGACTTCTTGAATGACCAAAATGCAGTTTAACGCTTGGCTCATTCATCGACAGACCACGTCATCCCAACCGTGGACATTCACACTGATTTATCTGGGGAAATCTTCTTGACATATTGGCTGATTGGCTATCTCATCCTACGGGAGGAAAACGCAGGAAGCGGGGCCCATTGTTTTGCTTGTGAAAGTCTTTCCCTAAAAATAGAGCCAGAAACGAACCGAAGATGAAATCTTAAAAAAAATAAAAAGGAAAAAAAAAACCTACTCACCGTGTCGACATGTTTCCAGTCGTCCTCTATTCTATCGTCAAGAAACATTTGATCGGGGTAGACGTGCTCTCTAGCTGGAAAACCTACAAAGTTACACAGACAAAAAAAGAAGAAATTCTCACTCACTGAATTCTCTTGAAAAGTGCTCATTACAAAATATTCCCTTACATGGCCTGATATTAAGAATCTTTAACCCGCTTAACCTCGTTTCAAGTCGTCGGCACTAAACAATTAACCGCACAGAAGGAATAAAAAACATGCCTGAAGCAATTTTGGTTTGTTTGAGCATTTCTCTACTTGCTAAACAGAAATACAAATGATGAATTAAAATCGTGTGAACAATCAGGCCCAAGTTGAAAAGAGGTGGTTATTTTTATTGAAGCGCAAAATATTCACCAACCACAAAGAAAACAACAAGAATTAAATTTTGAATAACAATGAGTAGATATCATGCATGCCCAACAGCTATCGGCGTTTTAATTAACTGATGCAAACAGCGACAAGCTTGGCCGTGGCTTTACCGCCATCACGCTGGCCACGTGTTTCTACGACCCACTACTGATCCTCTGCACGGTTCAAAAGCTGAAAAATCACAGCCCCAGGCAACCCCAGTGCTAGTCTTGTCATGCCCAGACGGGCCTGATCCGGTTACGTCTTCTATTTAGTGGGCCACAATCATCGTGGAGACATTCGCTGATGCATTCAGCGTATTCATGGCTTGGGTCTCAAGACTGAATGGCCAGATTTACTTACAGCGGGATTAATATTTTATTGTGCTGTACTGGGGAGTCGAGTAGCACAAATTGATTCAGCGGGCAAACAGGCCTCTGGATTCTTGTAGCAAACTCTTTACTAGAAAAAAAAGTTCCGTCTGACTGTTCAAGTTGTATTTACTTTAAATTGAGAAACATTAATATCGGATCTACTTCAGTTGAGGTAAATAAATTTATAAATGCGCTGGCTTCATTACGCCAGTACAGTCTGAATTCTTTAGCACACTCTTGCAAAAGCGGAAGTTTTCTCTACCTTTTCCTGACATATTTATTTAACTTGAGAAACAGTCTCACCATGTTTACTTCAAATGAGGTAAAAGAAACTATTCCAGTTATCAGCATATCGATCGTTGACAAGTTCATTTTCATATCGCAGGTTTAAATTTCAAAAAACAAATGCTTAGGAAAACAGCTTAACAAATTTTGGATAAAACAGATCCAAATGCTCAAAGCTATCGTGAGAAACTTAGCTTTCAAATATAATGTGCTGACTTGTAATCCTCTATTTACAGGGTTGAAAAATAACATTAGAAATAACCGACACAAATTTCTTCACATACAATACCTGGAAAAGCAGAAGATTATCAAATGTGTGTTGTTTGAGTACATCTGAATTTACAAATTCATCTTGTGAATTTCACTTTTGATTCACTGCTTCTGTTTAAAATTCCTTACCGCCTGCTTACATTTGTATTACTTTTGAGTTATCGGTCCGTCATCAGTGTGGGGCTGTTGCGCTAATTTTACGACAGGAAATGAGAGATTTCATCATTGCACTCTCCCACTTAAGCCGATAATTGAAATCAGATGTTGCACGGAAAGATTACTGGGAATTACGCGAACGGAAACGCCCAAGTCTAGAGAGACTTATTCCCTTCCCTCATCGTAAGATGTGTGGCACGTTGACAAACAATGACACATGCCCCACTCAGGATGTACACGTACATGCGCACAATAAAAAGGACTTAGCAGTGTTGTAAGTCGTAAAAAATACACAGGATCACATCCAATTTCAATCCAAAAACGAGAACCCCTCCTTCAGGGATGTGACTGTTATGTTAACTGAATGAACAATCTGAAAACTTGACGAGGTGAAAAAAAAAAAAATACAATTTTCAGGCTTGTTAAATATGATTTTAATCCAAAAAATCAGATTTTCTGGATAAAATTCAGATTTTTTTATTTAAATCGAGTTTTTATTTTTTTTTTGTCTTGACATGAATTATCAAAAATGTTTGGTTAGTCATATTACATACATTACTATATTAGTCAACTGCAAAAAACTACTTTGCATTGCATTTTTACATTTTAAAACTCCCCAAGTGTTTTTTTGTATATAAATTCTCTGTTCCTAAAAAAGAGAGTACCGTCTCAATAGCTTCACTATATTCGAGGGATTTATGAAATTATGGATCACTGAACATGAGCGAAGGACCCATTATTGAAAACGAGGTTGGCATCTGTTTCAGTGTTATTCCCTCCCCCCTCCCCATCCATCCCCGTCCACCCCCACCCCTAGCCAGCCCCCTCAAAAAACAAAAACCATAAAAGAGAATAAAAACTGACAGCAACAAAAATGTGCAAAATCCGTTCAAAAAATGAAAGATGATCAATCACGATTAACTTATTCATCTCCTTACATATTCTTGATTAAGTCCTACAACCCCTCCAAACAACTGATCTCAATGCAAAATTATGGACAGCCCGTTTGGCCATTTCTAGCTGTACAAAGGCTTGAAGCTCCTCACTGGTTCCCGATCCCTCCATCCAATTGTGGGGAGGGAACCAGTCTCTACCACTCCCATTGTTCAGAAATAATTAAAATGTAGTCGTCTCAAAGTAAACATAATTTGTTTTCTAAACACAAATTTTATAGAAAATATATTTTTGTTACCCTGTTACATGTAAATTTGTTTGAAAACAGAAAATGAATAATTTGTTGAATAAAAAGCATACATTTCCACTAAATTTGATATCTTTCTTCACAAATGTATTGTTCTTGGCGTGGTACCAGTAATATGGCGGACGGCGACTTCACTTTTAACAGCCAACGGGCAATCCAGATATATTTTCATATGGAGATCGGTGCTCCAAACATGGAATCCTGGAGGAACCTTTGTGATCGTGAACACAACTTTGCAGGCTGTCATGACAAGAATACTCACTGTATCCTGGGTGCCTGTCCCGTTCCCGTTCGTATCTCTCCCGGGCCATCTCCCTCATCTCCCGGGCGTGGGCTAGGTCCTCCATACGAATCTGATGATGCGGCATGGCAGCGGCCGGGTAGTGGTTGGGGGCCTGGGGCGGCGTCGTCAGATGGATACTGCCGGGGCTGACGGAGCAATGCCTCTTGGGAAGGGGGACCTCCGTCATGTTGTGGTCGGCACCGTTCTCTTTGGGTCGCCCCATTATTCTGTCAAAATGGCCAGTACAAGTTCGGTTTCATCAATAAACTCATTTTCTTGGCTTTCTTGGGGGTGGAGGGGGGATATTTTGGAAACAATTTTGTTGTGATCGGCACCGTTCTCTTTGGGTCGCCCCATTATTCTGTCAAAATGGCCAGTACAAGTCCGGTTTCATCAATAAACTCATTGGCTTTCTTGGGGGTGGAGGGGAGGGGGGGGATATTTTGGAAACAACGGGAAGGCGTTACTTGGGGTGAGTGAATTAGGGCAAAACATTTTACCCTTATTAAACAAAATTATCACTCCTATAACTGTGTCCACCTATTGTGCCTACTTACATGTATATAAAAAAAGGCTAATTATAGAGTGGGTAAGAATGTTAAAACCTGACACTACTTTTTTCTTCATATGTCATCTCAATAAAGGTCAGTCCTAGGAAAAATGTTGAAAAGACATGAATCTTGAACTGAGAAACATTTCCAATTTTGTTAGGAAATACTCCATTGACTTGTACACAACCAAAGAAGTGGCGTCAGGATACTACATGCTTTCCATAGAATGTCCCTCCAACAAAAGACAGAAACATCACCAAGGAAAAGAAATCAAATAAAACACAGGGCAGTTAAAAGTACATTACTCCTAACGACGTCAAAATTTAATGTTCATCTATTCTATCGAAGTGGGAACTTCCGTACACCACAAAAGACGAGTTCAATGTAAACAAGCTCACTAACCAATTATATGTATGTAAGCACGTTGTACTTTGCAATCATGTATTGCCCATACTGAAAGTAGGGGCTGTCACACTGGCCGTGAGTACAAATGCGAGTCACTCCTCCAAACACTGTCAGCCATTCCCTCATTATCTTTGGCACAGGACATGATTACGGAACCAGACTATGAACAAGTACCCCCTCAACGGTTATAAAGAGAAAGTTGAGAGGGACAACTCGGAGGGACAATTCGAGCGCACAAGTCCGCCTGATGCTCGCGCAAAGATTGAATGGGTTTCTGCACATTCAGTAATGCGCGCTTCGCGCCATATGCGCGTAAACTTTCTTTGTGCCTGCACGCAATACGTCCCTCCCACTAAAGCTCCCGTGAGTGGGTGACAAAGCACGGTAACTTTTTAGTCCCTGAACCGCCCCAAACTGACCTGCCCGTTACTGCCCAAAACCACCAGAGCACTCAAAGGTTTATCGATTCATCAGTGAATAAACACAAAGTAATACAATGTAGTACACATGCTATAGAGTACCGAAGTAAATACATCACGTGCACAAAATGTGTGTAAAAGACATTGGCGCGTGATTCAGCCCGTGAACCAACACGCGCGCGTACTCCATTCGTCTGCACTAACACGCGCGCGTACTCCATTCGTTTGCACAACACTTTCTGGTTCTAAATGACATCACACTTTGGTACTCTATTGGGTTTAAGTTACCGCCAATGAGCTGATGGCCTTACCTGTCGTCCGGCGTTCGTCGTTTACCGTTTTCGTTGATATCCGTCACGGCTTCCCCTTCCGCCGGCACGGCTTTGCCGTCCAGAATCTGCTGCTCGTGCTGCATGTAATACTGGGAGGGTGTCATTTTGGCTAATCTAGCACAGTGCATCAACTCCCGTTGCAGCAGAGACAGATTAGCCTTAAGGGGACAAAGAAAATCAGACATCAATTATTGAAAAATTAAGAAATCATAAAAGCCCCCATTTATTTCAAGCCAATAAAATGTACCCTTTTTTGGTGTCATCGTAATATATACATGATGCCAATCATCTATGAAATTGCAGTCTTTTTTTTCAGGAACAGGACTGAAACGTTAAGAAAATAATTGATATTTCACACAGAGATTATTGCCAGCAATTTTTACGTTAAGTAAGCGTGCATGTTTTTGTAGTGAAGATAATTCTCAGTTGTCTCAAAACAGGACTACCGAGTACGCTTTTAAAGTTGCGTCTCTTGCCATTAAAACTAGTGGCTGACATCCATTAATCAAATGGGAACCAGTGACAAGCAATATGTGTAAAGTGCATGACATATTGGCTGGTAACATGTTGTTGCTATGGAAACATTTCTGTGCTAAACTCCATGAAACGGGACCACAGATCAATACCCTGATATCAAACCAAAATACTCTAAATTGTTTTTTAATAGTGGAACTACTTTCTTGAGACTTGCAAGACGTTAACGTTAGAATACCTTGAGAAATGGAATCACGAATGGTCTGAGGGGAAAGTTGGTTGCTTCCTGAAGTTTGTGGTGGAAATCTTCCACCGTCAACGCGTTATTCTGAAGAAAAAGAGTTTAAAAAAAAATAGTAAAAAAAAAAACATTCAAAATCTCTTTATTATAAATTTATTTTGCCAATTTTATGTTCAGCAGTTGATTGTACATGTGCAATGCTAACGTTTGCTAATGTCGGGAACATTTGCACAATTGACCAAATATTTGCCATGAGTGTTGGTGAACGTTAGCAACAAAGATCTACCTGAATTGTTCCCTATGTTTTCCAGGATGGCCGACAAACACACTGAACATATACATCATGTCAGGGCTGAAATATTCTGTTATCTACATCTGCAGTAAGTTCATACAATACTGGTACCATATCACTTCCGTGAGTCTCTTCATAAGATGGAATTTGCGTTTGGGTGATGTAAATTCAATACTGGGTTTTGCCCTTTATTCACCGACGTATTTTATAAACACTGCATACTCAGTGTTGTCCCGAGTGTGGGACACTCAGGTGGGAATCGAACCCACAACCTCCTGTTCAGGGCTTGGCTGGCTGGTTCAAAAGTTCTAGTCTCAATTACTTTTTCGAGAATTTTGACAACAGTTTTTCAATGACATAATATCTCCATTTGAGGTTGGCATGTTCGCAGAGCCTAGCTACCGAACATAAACATGTTCGCGAGACTGCAGCTCACCCCAGGTGTACAAAACTCCAATGAACAAAAAAATATATGATGGCAGTCACGTGAAAACCTGTGAGCTACAGAGTTTTCTTAAAAGAAAAATTAGAGAAAGAGCAGACTCTTACCACGAGTCCCATGACTAAATTCCTGACTCTCTCGCCAATTTCAGGCGAGATGTCCGAGCCAAACTGCTGTAGTGTCGTCAGGAATCTCTTGAGTTTACTAAGCTGCCTGGCCCCACAGGCTGGGGGGAGCTCCTGGCCTGCTGGGGTCATACCGGTCACGTTGCTTGGGGGTGACGGGGTGCTGTTCACGCTGTGCGGAGAATGCATCCCATTCACCAACGAACCTGATGAAGGAACATTGATTGTCTCTGGTAAGTGGAGGCTCATCATCTAGACAAGATGACTTGAGCTTTGCCAACTATCACGGCAATCTAGATATTTTGCGACACCATATACAGTATAGGCTTTATTCACAAGTCGGCAATAATAAATTGAAAGCGAGGTAAAATCTTCATTTTTGGAACTTGCAAATAGAAATGAAAGTCATGAAATTAAGTTAATTACAAATTAATACCAGTCTGCTCTGATGAATATTTTAAAATTTGCGATTAATTAAATGCTAATGTTTTAAGCCACATCTTTAAAAAAAACCTATATAGTGTTTTTTTCTCATAGCACGGCCACTCAAATTGAAATACATAATAATTTGAATAAATAAATAAAGCCGCAATGACAACGACATCAGGCATATTCTGTCTATACTTGTAGGTAGAATCTCATGATGTCACGATCACTGGAACTTTATTGTTACATCAAATTGGGTGGCAACGCAGTGAGTGAAAAGTAACATAAAGTACATCTACTCAGTTATAGTCTCTATAAACTAGTGCAAAACAGACCTCAAATTTCAGTTTCCATACATGGGCGTCACCAGGATTTTTTCTAGAGGGGGGCAATACATATTTTTGCCAAAAAATGCATTTCTCAACACATTCTCGATTGATCAGTTTTAGAGGGGGGCAGGGACATTTTGCCCCCCCCCCCCTATTAAATTTACACCACTATGACTTCGCGCCTCTTTTTCTTTCTTTTTTTTCCCTTCTTTTTTTCCTTTTTTTTCTTTTCCAAGGGGGGGGGGGGGGGGGAAGTGCCCCTCTTGCCCCCCCTCGCGACGCCCATGTTTCCATAAGTGTGTTATTCTGATTACACCATACATCAAAAAAATAGTTTGAAAGGAAAATTGATGAAATGATATTCAATAACAATCTCCAATGTCCCCATGGATCATTGCATCCGTGTACGTGTGGAGAATCCTGATAAAACTGATGCAAGGAACCAATGCGTGCATGTACATGTGGTTTCTGCACATTCATTTTTTTCTATGTCGGCCAAGGTTTTCATCTTTTTCGTAACATATGTTCAGTACTACCATCGTGCACATATGGTACAAACATGTATGTACAGCCTAATAGCAAAATGAGTTTTTTTAAGGGAATATACAACATTTGCAAACATCAGAACACAAAACTACCAAATTATCACGAACACCTCACTGGACTGTTAGTGAATGACAGTCTAAAGCATCCTGTAAAATCTTGGCACATGGGTGTGCTGTCATTTTCAAGAAGTCGTGTTTTTTGTATTAATTTCCAACGTTGGTCGGCCGAACAGCGTTGGAATAAAACTGGCTTTTTTTCAAATACTGCTCCCAATTTATCATATTTAGTTACTTCGCATTTTCTTTGAAATCGATTACACACCTGTGAACAGGTACAATCCAGCTAGACTAATTCCCTGACCTTACAATTCCCCGACGTCTATAAATTGCTCTGTTTCAAGTAAAGCGGGGTCAGGGAACCAGACTACAAGAAAATGATTGTTTTTCTTTATTTTCCAGCATTTACCAACCCAAAACGTCACACGAGTCAGTTTAACAATACTTGCTATAAAATCATAACCTCCCAAATCCATCAATTTCTGAAAATTACAGCAAAAGCAAATGTTGTAAATTCCCTTTAAGTAGGCAGAAGATGATTGGTCATAAAACGTGTATACAACTGAACCTTTTAGAAAGATTTCAGCAGATGACATGTTACATGGTGGACACCTTGCAAATGCATAAGAGTGCCTTACCTGAAGCTGAGTTTGTAGACAGAGACCTAGGATGTGTTGCCATAGCTACAGCACTAGGTGACGTCTGGGTTGCAAGCTTATTCATGGTAGTCTGTTCCACTGGAGATTCAGGTGTTCGGCTGTCACTGTGATCTACATGTCAATACAAAAAGGCATGAAGTGAAAATAAGAAATCTTTTTTGTTTGTTTCGTCTTTTTTTTTAGTATCGAATGGAAAACTAATGTTGCAATATCCACCGTGCCGATATCCACTCTGGCGGCAGGTGCGGGGGAAATGAGAGTGCGAAAATGAGATGTAAAAGGAAAACAGATCTTGGTGTTTGGGAAAACAGGACACCCTAGCGTCAGCCCCCAGATCGGATATTACTCTTGTTTGGGAGCAGGTGGAGTGGCTACGAGGCATCGAGGAGGCAGAAAGGTGAAGCGCCTTTTACAAAATGGTCAACCTGGCAGGATCAAAGGACGGGCGCACCTGCCAAGGAAATCTAAAATCAATGCCTCCGATGGCGCTGAGATGCTGGATTGAGGATGCCAGCCTGACAGGCTAATGGTCAAAAGTACTGTGATCTCAAGTCCTTTCTCTTTCCTCTGACAGGAGGACAGACCAGAGAGAGAGTGCCTTAAGATGAAGACCGAGAGAGTCCAAGACAGATAGAGGTTGACAAAAAGGGCCAGGTTGTCTTCTGCACCAAAGTTTGTGAGATACTTTACGTCAGATTGATGCACTGTGGTAGACTTTAGTGGTTACTCAGGCACCGCCCACAATCAAGAAACTGGAACAAACTTGCAGGCCTACGCAAACACTACACAGGTGCTGATAGACAATAACTGCTCACTTGGTAACTACCCTCCATTCCAACACTGTCCCAAAAACTTTTGCAACAAACTTGGCACACAGAAAAGTTTTTGAATCCACTCGTCTGCAGTAAAATTAGAGTACAATCGCGCATTTGGCTCGGAGGATAATCTTAATTACGGAATTGTGATTTTGTGTGTGTGTGAAATACTGAAATCATTTTTTTCAATTTTTGCTTCTCACAATAAAAGCTACTTTTCCAGAGCTGGTGATAACTTATTTCCCTTCAAAAATTGAGAAGTTTGTGATAAAAATGCTGAAAAGAAATAATAATTAAATACCACCACACACTCCACACAGAAATAAGATAAATACCCATTTAGCACATGAAATGCTGAAACACTATAGTATTTTTTCCACACACATCTTTCCCAATGGCAAAAAAGTGAAAAACCAATTTGTCCTCTCGATAATTAAGAAAGGGATTTTTATGCTAGTCAGCAAAAAAACCCCACAACCACTAAACATAGTTTATTTTACAATGGGTAATTTGATAAAGTTTCCTAAATTGGACTGAAGAAATTGAAAGAAAGCATTATCCAAATTCCAATTACACTTATTGACATATATTTAGGAGTTAGACAACATGTATGCCAGCTTCTCAAAGACCGTGCCTAAGTGATCATATGGAACGGAGTGTGACTGCACACGCACACAGAGCTGATCAGGACCCCTGAAGCAACATGATGCAACCAGACAGGATGTATGCACTCCATCTGGGCCAGAAGTTAAAGGCATTATCCACTCATCTCCACACAGACCACAGGAACGATTTCACGAAAAAATTGTGTGTATCACAACATTGATATAGGGTTAGAAACCATCATTAAGCCTCTTATGCAAACATACATTCCGTGCAAGGTGGTTCTTTCAGTCAAAATCAGTCAGGTGACAGTTTTCAACAGTTACGAGCTCCCGGCCTATACATAAAGCGGAGTTGACTGGCTGTGACTGTTTGTGTAACTTGATACAGCTATGCTTTGACTGCAGGTGATTGATAAGCCAGCCGTGCCTACTTCTTGCCTGCATTTGTCTGTTGACTGAATTTGACTAGTGAGAGTACTTGCCTTAAATCTGATATGACTGTTGGTGACTAGCCTGTGTAAAAGGCATGGCAGGGGAAGAGGATTGATTTTTTGACCGTCTGTGGCTGTTCAGAATGCAGGATGGTTAACTTAGTGATTGATGAATGCTGACTTTTTCCTGGCTGTGATTTTTTTTTTAATCCAGGGGCAGTGGCAAGATGGTTGCAAAAATGCAAAAGAACAATATATTAGGCCCCGCCCACTACGCACGTTTGGCAAAAACACGTGCACACGTGTCTCCATTCTAGCTGCATGCGTCATACGCACGTGCACGCATGCTGGACTTTTCTCCACAAACGTTAGACATTGATCACGGCTGTGATTGGTCAAAGCGTAACGGGGTGACGACTTTGGATCGGTCTCATTGGACACTTTGTCTCATTCAAAAGTCGTCCCTTGGTTGGGAACGATCTTTGTGATGTCTTTATCATGCTCTTATTTTGTTCCACCACAAGATGGCCTTAGCTGGGCCAATGTACAATGTACATGTACATGTAAGAGTAGTCTTGAGAAATAAGGGCAAATCTTTCTAAATTGGCTCTTCGCGTAGCAAGAAATAATTCAAGCCTGCGAGAGCAAGGTTTAATATTAGCATTTAGACTGGCCCTTTAATGTTGTCTGTCTGCCTGAATGATTCCACATGTCAAGCAGGAGTGGCCAGGTAGCAGATGGGTCGTCATCAATTAATTTACTTTAATGGACAGACTGAGGCAAGGATGGAGGACACTGTGGGGGGAAGGGGGGGGGGGGAGGAGGGACAGGGGAGTCAAATTGTTTCATTTCCTCCCACATTTGTTACTTGATTTGCTGTGTTATTGGGCAAACAAGAGGAAAGAATGAATTTCTTGTCTTCATTTTGCAGGCACACATGTACATGTAATTGCAGGACGTAATTGATCACTGATGAGGTTTAAATTAGCCGGTTTACCGTGCTAGCCCCGGACTCGAGCCCGTGTTTAAGCAGAGTTTACTTTTGAGTTCAATAATGTTGGTTTGTTCCCTCAATTTGTCAAAGAGAAGGAAACACAGCTCATTTCCTGATGTGTCTTGTTTCCACACAGCAAACAATACATGAGATACAGGGTTGGTTTATGTGGCAATTAAGATGTACACATGTAATTTGTTTTGGAATCTATTAGATGTGTGTGTGTGTGTGTCAATAAGAGGAAAACAAAGCATACAATTACCAGAACATATACCGGTAGTTGACAACATACATGTATACTTGCCATTATAATGTGCGAGTATACTCCAGAGAAGGTTTTTGCACATCACACACATAGGAATTATGATAATGAGATGACAAATGCATAGTTAATACTACCGAACTCTACACTCACAAAATAATGCAATCCACTAGCAATTCGTTAATGTTTCAGTTAATTAATATGAAGGTAAATTATAAAAAAACAACATCCAGAAGTTTAATTTGCAGGTTTTGATGCAAGCGGGTCCAAACTAAATGCAGTGCATTAGCCTGTACTGGATAAATTAATGGGTAAAAGATTACCCCTCGTGTTCATGTAAATCCACGGCAGCCATTCCGGCAGATGGTCTATACTCTCCGAGAAAAGCCAAAGTACTTGTTATTTTCAATAAAAAAAAAAGGAAGGAAATTTGCCAAAGCCTTCCAAAGTGCGCAATGCTTGTATGGCTGTGCTTAACCACAGGGGGCGGCCATTTCAACCGGGCCTGTTTTCCCTTGAAACCTCTAGGAGTCCCCTGTCTTCCTCTCTACCATAGGACAATTATCTGATTATGACATCTGTTGGCTGGCCTGCCCGGGTCTGGCCTGGTCCGCTTGTCACTCATTTTACATACTCGCCGCTTTTACAACATAAAGATACTTTTTAATATCCAGCGTAATACACTAACAGCCTGGTCCCCGCGCTGTCGTCTCCGTGGTAATTTCCAGATCCTAATTTGGGCCCATCTGGCTAAGAATTTCGGGTGCTGGGGAGTGGATTGCTGGAGTATTATGTGCATCGTGGAAACACTTCTAGGATGTCTGGAGAGAGTTGCTAGCTATTCTGGACGGATATGAGGAATCGAGGAACAGCTGGGTGGCCACTACTGAGAGTGGATCAGACCAGACCGCATTATGTCTGGAAACAAATTCAACCGGTCCGCCAGACGACATGTTTGTTCAAGTAGAGCCAACTACATGTTAAACAAGAACTTCCCTTTCGGGCAGTCATTCTGGCTGAAAGCTATTCAGAAAAATGTAGCCTTTGAAGTCGACACGTCTTATGAATGTTACCGATTTGAAGCAATACCAACTACAAATGTCCTTGTGCACAGTGACTTGTCCAGTTTAGCAGAATAATTAAGTTTTCATATTCCAAACAGCCGTGCATGTAATACCAGGTAGTACGCCATTCATTTATTACATTGTACCCGGTATATGAATGTAGGGTGATTATTCAAGCGATTACCTACTCAAATGAATATTCATAACAAGGACAGATTTTTAAAGAGCTACATTTAACTTAGACGCCACATGTTATACATGTGAATATATCCAGACACATTCAACCTATATCCAGACACTTTCAACCAAAAATACGGTATTTTCAAAAATACATGTAAGTGAATGTACTTCAAATCAAGTAAAAAGATACCAGTACATTACGCTTCAAAGTTCAGGGCTTCAGGGTATAAGGCCTAACGGTACATGTGCAGTTTCATGAACATTTATGAAGATGGCCTTCAATCCTTGGTAAACAAAAAACAGACTGTGAACTGCGTTTACTCTATGCATACATGTATGTACATGAACATGTATGTACACCAGCCATGCCTTCCAAACCCTGCCTTCCAAACCGAACATGTATGTACACCAGCCATGCCTTCCAAACCCTGCCTTCCAAACCGAATCTGAACAGTGACATTCCTTGCTCTATGCATGTACATGCTCATTATGATTAACCCTTACGCCAATAGGAATGTGTATAACTACATGTACATGTTTATATTGCGTTCCTCAGTACACACCTTTAACTCACTAGCCATGAACAGCTTTCTTAGATCCAATACATGATATCTGTTGATGACATGAAATTGTACCAACAAACGTTTAGCATTAACAGGTGTGCAAGGAATTAGGGGGTGTGCAAAATCGTACTGAAATTGGAGGATTCAGGACTGTTAGGGTTAATTAATAACTGGCCAATATTAAGCTTTTCGTGTTCATGTACATGGTACATTTAACCCCCTACAATACACTACACTTCAGGGTACAAGTATGATGAACACAGAGAGTTTGTTAGCACAATCAATGGCAGTACTTAAAGAGGTTGTGGAATGCTCGAAGACATTTCCGTCATTTTTGGGGTATATGTAGCCTAAGGTGTGATGAAATAAAAACGACTATTGTTTCTGTCATGAAATGAGTACAAAGGGTACTTTTGAGAGCTATTTTTCAGGTCCTGTTTCGACCCGAACGTGCAATTTGTGTAAAAGTCGTCGTTGCGGGCAGCAAACAAAACACAGTAAATCGTGACGTAATAAACAGGACTCGTTTATGCTACTCTGCATCGGGAGTCCTGTTTATTACGTCACGATTTACTGTGTTTTGTTTGCTGCCCGCAACGACAACTTTTACACAAATTGCACGTTCGGGTCGAAACAGGCATGACAGGATTTGAAAAACAGCTCTCAAAAGTACCTTTTGTACTCATTTCATGACAGACACAATAGTCGTTTTTATTTCATCACACCTTAGGCTACATATACCCGAAAAATTACGGAAATGTCTTCGCGCATTCCACAACCTCTTTAATAATGGGTGTCATTTTCAAACTGCCTTATTGAGGATTACACAGTATGGATGACAATACCTATAAACCCTGTATACCTGAAACAGCTTACCCATGAAGTGTCTGACGCAGTGTATTATAATAGATCTAATTGGTCTCTTTGCATTGAATTTGAAGACTGTACATGATACTCTACTACGCAGCTGATCTTTATATACATATGAATGAAGGTTTATGGCACCTGAACGAAAACACTATCTATTTTAAGCTGTCACTGTGTGACCAATGTAATAAAAACTATGCTCTAAAAATAGAAATTGAGAATACACCTTGACAATACTTCCCGTTCATCATATTTCCTTCTTTCCTTTTTTTTCTGTGAGAGATACAATAAAACAAACAGCACTGACTGCTGACTAATAACATGTAATTTGAAACTCTGAGGCAATTGCGGCCTTGACAAAAAAATCAGTTGCTAATAGTAATATGGAGGTTTTCCAAAAAAGTGATTGCCCCATATTTTCTCTGTAAACATTGATACTGATACTGATAAATTAACCACTCACACTGTAATTATTTCAAGTGACATAATGTACATGAGGAGTAGAGCAGTACAGTTTTCTTAAAGTCGGTCTCACCATGATGAAAACATCACAATATGTGAACAATGCGTCATGATATATACAAATGTATTACAAAGAAATTAAAACATTGATTTAAGTGAATGAAGTGATGTAAAAGCACATTGTTTTTTAACCAAATTTCTTGCAAGTGAAAGCATATTGGGTCTGACACATCACTTCTGGGAAGAGTCACACGAACTTTCACATGTTTATGTGTACATGTACATGTACCTTACTAAATACGGGGTATACCGCTTTTTATTTTAAGGACGGTGTACCTCATTTTGTACACAAGTGAAACAAAAAGTTACGATGTTTTTCGAGTTTCATCCTGAAAAAAAAATAGATTTCTGTTCTAGATTGTTAGTTTTCTAGCAATACAACAATTATTCACTATTGAAAGAGGTATCGATTGAAAAAAATTGGTCCATGTTTACATATATTTATTTACAAGTTTCGAACAGCTAGACAATAATTCCGTTCTCGCGGGGTAGGCTGGTTCCGGCCCCACAATTAGTATCGAAAATGTATGGACCGGGAGCCAGTCTGCTCGCAAAGCGGATCTGTCGGTGCCCCAAACAAAACTTTTTTTCCCCAGAGGGTTGCAGATGTCCCAAAAAGAAAAAAGGGGAAAAAAAGAGCTTTTGGGTTGGAATAAATCATACAGGTTGAAATTTTATTAAGAGAAAAAAAATGTATTTGTTGAACTTGAACAGCACATGTAGGGAGTGCAACTTTAAGTTCAGCTGGTAAGGTACTCACACTTCTAAAAATGATTCTCGTAATAACTTGCACTTTCATATGATGTCACGCATTGACAGTACGGTTGCATCTGTGTAAAATAAGATTCTCATACCGTGGGATGCGTAACCCTTGCCATGGAAAATTGGACAAAACGCAGATCCCCACACACTATAATAGGGAACATCTGGTGCAGATTACACTATGGATAAGGTGGCAGACTATTATGTGCTCAGCTTCAAAAGAACCAGAGAGCTCTTTGTGAAAAGAATTGAACTCAACTTTCACTCTGACATTATTGGAAACAGATGGTTGGTTCTCATGTGTTACAGAGAGAGAGACATAGAACAGCGCATACCAGTCATGTACATGTACATTGCAATGTACATTGGTGAACTGTCTGGACACACTGTAGTTTACACGATGTGAAAATACATACAATGTAATTTACTCGTTGAAGCCGAGTTGTGAAACCTGTAATTTCAATGTAGCGGCATTGTCACATATTTTTGCAGTGTGTCAAGTTCATATGGTTTATACCAAATTGCTAGACATTTATTCAGCGTTGTTATGTACACAGTGCAAAACATTAACTTTGTGAGTACATGTAAAACAAGAAATAGTGCGAACCATCAAAATTGAACAATGTTAGGTGTAGGGTGAAGCAAATAGCTTTTGTTCCCTAACCTTTGGACAGACAATTACAATACACATCATGATCAATGGAGACAAAACATGAGGACAAGTACGAACATGACAAGCAGGAGTCACATGATTGGACATTGAGTTGAGTTTTTGGTGTTTATACGAATATAGATATAAAGTTAACATGATTAATGATGATTGAGGACATCGTTTTTTCATGTGAAGCAACAAAAGTGCTCAAAATCTAAAGAAGGGTGCTTAACAACTAGCCTGATGACGTTTTTAGCTCAGTGAATGCTGTACATTTTGAGAAAACAAATATAATAGTCTATCAATTTGTATCGATAGAACACGGAGGAAGGATAGATCTGCATTTTACAGATGAAAGTTAATTAGATGTATATGAGCCTATTATGAGGCATGTCTTAGAAAGCATGGAACATTTTATGCCCTGTCAATTGAAGAGTCTGTCACTAAAGATACACAATGACTATGAGAATTATCACAAATTTTTCCCAATATTTTTTTTTTAAAAATAAGCTTGTTACTTTGTAAGTATTAGTAATGCCCATTTCTAAAGCTACATTAGGTATACACAAACCAGATGATATTGTGAATTAGCACAATTGCATACTTTAACTTTATATCTGTGGAGTACATGTAATGATGAACAATGTAAATTGCACGGACTGCTCCCAATACATGTCCCCAAACTCAAAATAAGCGCAGCAATTAAGACCATGACAGCCAACACGTACATGTACATGTACATTGTACATGCATCATATGTACGTGCAACGCAAGTATCGTCATGTAAATTCACAGGTGGCTATTTGTGAACAATAAATGTACACATGTACATATTCATGGTCAAATAAAGTGAGTTACTATTACTAAACGTGAAACTTTCATCACTGAAGCCAGATGAAACCCAGAATAAGTCATGAAAAGCACAATGATCTAGCTTGTCTTTATATGTAGCCAAATTATTTTGCCGTACAAGAGTTTGTGTGTTAATTTTCGTCGACGTGAAAACAATTATGTGGCCACAATGATACATGTAGGGTTACAACTTGTATATGCTGCGCATTGTACATGTACTACTGGAAACTACCTGTAAACACTACTTTTGTCAACACAATAAAAAAATAATAATAAATCAACAATATTAATAAAGTCAGACTGCATGAAACAGTAATTATTCTTACCCTTCATAATTTCCTTAAGGCGGGGCTTGAGAACCATTGGGGATGAGTACATGAGTGGAACGTTTAACTGGACGATCAGTCGGGTCAATTTGTCACGAAAAAAATAATCCAAGAGAAGTGATCCGACACACAAGAAGAAGAAGTCAACACGCGGGGGCCTGCTCCAAAGCTGCAAACAGTTATGAGTTACATCCACTTCAAATTTGTTGTGTACAGCAAGTTAACACAGAAGTATTGTGATTTCCCCCAGTTTGATCACACTGAAAAACATAAACACAGCCTTTGCCAACTGCAGGCCACAAATGCCATCCCACTGTCTGCAGTATAGTGTTGACTGATCAGTGTCCCAGCGTGTAATTGTCCAAGGATGGTGCCTTGCCAGCCACTTTAAGTTTTATGACAACAGAGCTCAGAAGTCAGTGCTAAACTATAAACCAGACTAAAATTTCATGGCCTACAGTAGTCAACACTATCAAGGGTCCAGGTGACAACCACGTGTGCTAGCTGCTGTACGGACACAAAACCAGGCAATGGCCTGCATGCATCAGCACATATGGTACAAAGAACAAAACCCGCACAACTTCATTGTTGCCCAGCCAAGATCACGAATACCCATGTGCTCCACGGGGCTAAGTAATAAAAGCTGCCGAGTACAATGCCTGGTAACAGTGGTATACTGGACCCCGCTTGTTTGTCAACCCACTGCAATGGTTCATTTAGTGGCCGAGCCTCCTCTGGGCTGCTCCATTTTCCGCAGAGGTGTGAACTGCAACTGAAAGAGGTGGAGTGCACTGTCCAACGATACCAGATGCAACAAATAAAGCGTCTCAATATTAATGTGTGGTGATCAACGCGTCAGGGCAAATTTGCCTGTTAACAGTGCTTGACCACACAACGGTGGCATCCCCAGAAGCGATGGCCCTGACAATGTTAAGTTGATGATCGGGCCTGCTATATGATCATCATCCATTATTGATTGACACAGGAAACAAAGGTTCTACGGCTAGGACTACCAGCGTGCACTCTGAGGAAGTCTGTATGTAATGAGGGAGCAGCCAGCTTGAATTATTAAAGCGTTAAATCATTTATGGCTCTCATCAGGATTCAATTTATGCTTCGTAATTTGATAGCTCAAGTATTTTGCCATGGAGGAACTGTTCATGTGCACTACATATTACCATGATTAAAAAAAAAAGCCATCTCAAAAGCATTTGCTTTCAATAAAATATCACACGGTAACAAATTAATCAAGAGAACCAAACATTTTCATTCAAGCCCCTAAACCTGCAATATCAATTAAATTACTACAATTTTAATAAATTGAGATTTAAAATTAGGACTAGCTTGGTTCTACTCCGAGTATCAGAGGTTCATATGTGCAGAGCTACTGACACTACAAACGTCTGATATACATTGTATCCGTGCATGTCAAATTTAAGCGACCCCGCGCGCCAGCCAATCAAAGCTGCCTTTAGAAGTTGTGACGTCATTTAGAGCAGAAATTCGGCCAAAGCTGTTGATTGGTCAATAGCCGTCATGTTTTCATCATACAACATTTGGTTACCAAAGACACGACAGGAGGCGCCTGCTGAATGGTCAGAATCTGGGGGTCGAGACGCATGAATGCATATCAGGGACGAGTGCCGTACAAGCGATTATTCCATAACCTAGCTTGGCTGCTGATATCCTATAAAAATTCTCGGAAAGCTTTCCCGTGAAACCAAATCTCCTTTATGACAAGCAGTTGGTAAATGCGTGGTGTATTCCCTATTCATCATCGAAGGAAAGGGATATCTGTCTTTCTTGGCCGGCTTCCAAGCTGACAATATCCGTGATATCATCTGCAGTTTGCCTCTGAGCGATTCGATGGCAGGAGATTCAGACAATTCTCTAACCATCTGGGAAGGTGACCGCCATCTGGTTTTCGACTCGGAGACATTTTTTTTAATGCAATTGCAGAGCTGGGTCACCACTGATGCATTATAATTAGGATTCCATGTTGGCTCTTGAATATTACAGCATGTTTCTGGGTAATGCAAACTGACGCATATAATTTGCATGGGAAATTTTGGTGCGTTATACAATCTTGGTCACGGAATAATCTAACTCTTAAGTAAAGAAATATAAAAACTTGTACAGAAAACCGGTAACTAAAAGCAGGTTCATACCATCTGTTCGTATCTTAAGACATGTTTGTTGGTTTGCTTTCGCCTCTTTTACCCCAGTCTTGAAGGGCGTAAATATTTATATGCACACTTCTCGTACTATTGAAAATCTGAAGTCGGGACCAATATTGTTTTATAGTCGTTTGGGCCTGTACAGTTTCACATTATTATAATTTCATCGCATGCTTTTTAAGCAAATTGCAGACAGCTGTGTACTCTTTTGATTCAGAAAATCTGCAATTCTTGTCATATTTATACACATGTACATGTCCATAAGAAATACTACAGGTTTGGCTGTGGTTAAGAAGGGACACTTTCGTCTGGAAAGCGTGCTTTGCAGCTCGAAATGTGTTTCTCATGAAACGATAATTGTGAAAAACATGGATCGCTAAAGAGAAAGATTGTCACTGCTGAAAATACATACAAGCCAGGCAAAAATTGCTGCTGCGCGTCAGATGTAAGCAAACAGGGTTTTTAACATTTTCTTGGTAGACATTATCTGGATTTTGAATTTCTGCGACATAGACCTTTAAAATATATGGCAAGTAAACAATACACAACACTAAATTTTGGCAGTCTCATGACAAAGTGGACCTTTAACCCTAACCCCCTTGAAGGATTTACTAGGAACCTTCCTCACGCTTGCAAAATCCAACACCATATGGTAAACTCCACATCCAAACTGTTGGACTCCGGTTATGGTGGTATGCCTGACCCCATGTAAAGCATAATCAGTTTACTAGTGCAGTCCTCACTCCAACAGATTCCAACAAAACATGCAGTTGGAGTTTGAAGGGTTGGGGTGGTTTAAGGATTAAGTGTTAGGTAAGTTGAACTGACTCCTTTAAGCTCAGATAATCAACTACCCCAGCACAAGGGCTAAAGCTCAACAGCCTTTTACAATGTGCGCCTGTGAGAAACGTTTGCACCAATTGAAAAAAAAAAAAAGTACCAGCAGAATCTACTCTGCTCCCACAAAGACTGATCAAACAATTGGATTTCCATCAAACTGTGTCATTATGATTATACATACTTGTGTCTTAAAAGTATCGCTCAATGGCAATTTTTTTACAGCCTAAACTTATTAGAATAATGCGGGTGGTCTTTGGCCACACAATGGCAGTATGCTATCTTGAAGCAAATTTCAAGAAAAAAGCAGGTACATTTAGCAAAAAACCTTTTATCAGGGACCAATCTGATAAAACTCGCTACAGGAGGTCAAACCAGTATCTGCACATGGATGTGAAAGGTTTCTAAATTATAATCCATGGTTTCTTATGAAAGTTTATGGAGTAATGTATCCATCTCTGTAATTACATGTCAATTTAAAAGAGCACAAGTTTAGTTGTGTGTTAATTTAATGAAACCATATGATTAATGCATACATATGGTAAAGATGTGACGTTTACACATTTAAACGAAAAAAAAAATGAAATCCGTTTGCAAATTTTAGAAAACGTTTGAACGAAACCTGAGAATTAAAAAAAAAGGGACCTACAATGTACATTCATGTGATCTTCCTTAGAGATAAACATTCATAGCACAAATAATTAAGGACGTTTTCAAACCTCTTTAATTTATGAAAACTTAGAAGTACCACATGATGACATTATTTTGAGGTACACGTTGTTATGTTTTTTAACATTTTTACTTTTTCAATGACTGCTCGCTATTTATCACATGTCAATAATTGTTCATTTATCATGTCAATCATGCCGATCTGCAGTCATGAGCCTTTGTGAAATGGCTAAACGTTTAAAATAAATAAAACATTTGCTTAAAATATTTGCTAAAACATTTACAACATTAAACACAAAGAAGTCACACCCTTAACATATGGTATCAAAATAATGAACACGTTGAAGTTCAGTTTTCAAAAAATTGTTCAAGGGCAGTATGATCCCCCCTCCCCCCCCCCCCAAAAAATTCAACATGTTGGCATATGTATTGGTGAGATTCAAGATCTTCATGAGAAAAAGATGTAGTACATATGTAGGCCTATGTAGCTATGTTCAAATGTGACATCATTTAATCATAATCATACAATATGGTGAACACAACAATTTTGATGTCATAAAAAATGGTTGATTTATCTTGCGCTGCATTCACAGCCACTTTTTTTTCACACAACTACAATATCAATCTTTTGAAAGCTTTTCTTCTTTTTATTTGTTGTTATTGTTTATTTCTTGTCCTTTTTGTTTGCACAGTTGTCTTTTTTTTGGCCCGGAATGAGCCGGTTCCTAGATAAGGCAAACTACCAGTATTTCTATTTAATCCCGGGGACAATACTAATAAATATGCAAAATGCATTTAAAGGATGTGTGGCCTTGGCCAAAGTTTTGTGTACAATACCATATTTTCAAAAAGTTCAGCATAATTTGTCAACGACTGTCACATGCGCCCAGTTTTTTGTTTTTTTTCTACGGGTGGGTTTCAGATAATCAAGTACCAGCACTTTTTTCCCAATGAAATTGGCAGTCAGCCTGCATCACGTTTTACTGACCTACATGCACACGCACCGACAAATTTGAAAGTCCGGTAAAGGATGGGAAGATTTTATCTAGTTTTAACTGTGGTACCTCCGAGTGAGATGAGCTGAGAATGAGGCCTGTGCATCGTACCCGACTACCCAACCGCTGATGTCAAGAACAGGTTCCAGATTATGGAATCGAGTACCTGTAATTGACTTAACATATTGTAACTACTCGGGCCATGAAAAAGAAAGCTTTTGCAAGTTATCAGGAGTGTGAGTGACCACTGATAAAAAATAGCTGAAAACAGCTGAAAAAGGCGTTAAAAAAGCTGAACTTTGGAAATCTCCTTTACGTTTGTAATATTGTGCATCGGGTTGGGTTGATCAGGCCAAACTGACCTGAAACATTATAGACACAAACCATATCCGAACCAAAACCGATGTGAACTCCCTAAAACTGACCCGACCCGACAAAAAAACAAGGAAAACCGAACCAAACTGACCCGAAAAAAGACCCGCAGCTGTGTCCACTTTTTGTGCCTCAACTTTATACCTGTGTCGCGTGAAAATCATCATCTCCCAGTGCCTGAATCATACCGTACGATACGGTCAAGACTCACGACATGACCAACCGGTGGGCCTACATGTACTAGACCGTGCATAATAGACCGCAAACCACAGTTGGTCATACTGGGCGCAGTGGCCCTGCAATAAATATTGCACCGTGTGAATTTTCGGGTTTTTTGGGGGGTTATTTCGGGCGAACCGTCCAGACCCGATCCAAAAATCGCAAATGCAAAACCGAAACCGACCCGGTCCGACTGAAATGATGGACAAACCGCCCTGACCCAACCCAAAGTCGGTTTTGGGTCGGGCTGGTTTTGGGTCGGGTTTGCACAACATTTGTTGGGAGTACCCACGTTGTTTTCAATCGGGTACCCAATTCCCGTACTACCCATTAATGCACAGCCCTATGAGATTCCTGCACGCTTGTTGCTTATATGTAGGAAGTTCTAGGCTTGGCCAGTTACAATGTAGAACCAATTGTGACATTTTCTAGTAAAACCAAACTGCTTCCACGCAGAGCTTAAAATGGAAATGTGATAATTTTCCGTATGACTTTTTTTTTTCTTCAGCAACTTTGCAATTAAATTTGTTTTAATAGTAAAAACAAATGGTTCAGACAATACACTTTTCACCTATTATGGTTTATAAATGATTTTGTAGAAGTATATCAGAAAAAGAAATGCATCTCCCTCAAGCTATTTGACGAGAAAGATGGTCACTAAAATGTACCGATTTTCAACACAATACTGTTGCCAAGGTCATTCTGATTTTAAAATATAGACTGTCATTGTCTTGGGGAAGGTTCTATATTTCATTTTATAAAGACGAAGAAAAAAAAAAACCACCCCAAAAAAACCTAACAACAACAACACACACTACAGTAACAGATGATTTATGTGACAATTTGATAAATTTGAGGGTGGCCCAGGACGTCCATGCAGAGAAACATACGACACAGGACCGTAAGTACTTCATAATTTACAACTTGCGGGCTACGATAACATTTTTTCATTTTTGTTGTTAATTCAATGACATCATACATTCAGCGCACCTGGACAATCTATGCCTTTTATCCGCAACATCTGCATGGACCATCGGATCAATGCGGGAAACAAACAAATAAAAGAAACCAACAGATGTTGGAAATACACCAAGGCAACTAAACAAAACAGCTGAATCAAAACGCCCAAATCCAAATCCACAATTCCAAATCTGCATAAGGTGTTTTTGCTTTCCACAAAGCTCATTGGCACAGTGACAGAAACAGTGCAACACCGACAAGCTTTTTACAATATTTGAAGAATCCTCTCTAACAACATACATGTTCCAACACATCCTGGACTTTGGCAAATGTTATTTTAAAGGCCTTTTGACATGAATCTTGCTTGGGAACATATTTCGCACAACTTTCGACTCCTCTACTGTTCTGCGTCACTTTAGGTGCTTTCTGTTCAAATTGTGAACCCAAAATTTGCTCAATAAAATCAGTGAGAAAAATTTGCTCATTGGCTTACTGTCATGTACTGAAACAACAAAAAATCACCAAAGAAGAGACAATTTACGACAGCAAAATGTCCAAAATTCTGGCAAAGTTTGGTGCTGAAGGTGTAACATTTAGGTTTCTGCCTGAAATGACATCACACTTTTGCTCATGAATATTGAAATTTGCATAGTATAAAAACGACAAAAGGCACCAAAATGCCCTTAAGAATGGAAAAATGAAAATTGAAAATAAGGTTAAATGGGACGCAAAGGTGCATTTTCAAGAATTGCGTAAACAAAATTACACTACATGGGCCCTTTAAGGTCTTGGCATTAACAGGGTTCCTGCGCCTTTAGGACATTAAAATTTCATGACTTTTTCTTGACCGCAGTATGAAAATACAAACACATTTGTACATGACACAGTGGGCCGAATACACCCACACCGCATATTCATTGAGATGATTCCTAACTCAGCTGCCTAGCAGGACTACATGGCCCACCCAAATTCATATTGTGCAATCACTTTTTTAATATTTGTAACCAAAACACCATTAAATGTACATGTACATTCATAAATACCTAAGACAGTTTACGCATTCCTGTTGGTCCAGAGCCCGGCACGAGGCCGGTCTTAAACGGATGATAAAGACATGGCTGGCTGGTCTTAAACACTTTTCCAGTGGCACATGAAATTTGGACTCCCATGAAATCCGGTGCCTTCTAACATTTCATTGGTTGAATGTTCACATTCCTCACGCATGCATGCGCAATGTACTACAAGTGAACCAGTATTTCATGGTCCGAAATTCTCACTTCACCAGCCCATCTGCGTTTTGCGCAACATCGCGCAGTACGCGCGACCATGGAGGTGGAATGCGTGACGCACAGGCAATTGTGGAGGGGTATTCCATATTATAGTCAGAGGGGTGTTTTGTAAAACATTAAGTAAAATTGTTGAACAAATTGGTTAACAACGTCTAGTTTTTGACTTGTTTCGATTTTTGGACCAAAAAGATTTGGTTTTTTTTAACAAAAAGGTATTTATGAATGGGAATAAATATGTGTTCCATTGATATTAAACACTCTCTTTAAAACCTGTGTGAGTCTGGATGAGTGATAATTACCCTCGGCTTCGCCTGGGGTAATTATCACCCATCCAGACTCACACTGGTTTTAAATAGAGTGTCATAATACCTCCGGAACACACATTTATTCCCTTAACAATTGTGCTGTTCTTTTCCCTGGTTTTTTTGTCCTAGAGGAAAAATACAAACTCACGTACCTGCCATCTTGATCAGCCGACTGCAAAATGAAAATATGAGGGTTGGCGAGTTGGACGTACACATCCAACCACAAAAGATAACTTTTTTTTAAGTGACCAGAGTTTTATGATCATTACAAAAAATGATGGTACCTCATCTACACAAAAAAAAAAAAAAAAAAAAGAACATATGGACCTCACAGAATTAATTAGAAAATATATTAAAATAAATAATCAATTAATGGAACACCAGGACAGTCAGGGCAAGTTGGTGCCAACTGCACAACACAAGCACACGATGGATTTTGATTTAATACTTAAAAATACATACAGTTCACAATAGTCATATTTGTAAACTTTCAAATCAATATACGATTGATAAATGCCTAATGTTATTTTCACATTTTGCAGTGATGCAAGGTGAATTCATTTCAACTTTTGAATGGCAAACATATGCTACGGCATGATCTGTAACATCATTTTACTTGGAAAAAAATGCAAGTAACCCTCCTGCTATTTAAACAGTCACAGACAGTTAAAATGTCCATCCACTTCCCCTGCTATACTTTTAACACAGGCTAGTCACCAGCAGTCAGATCATACATGTATGTCAAGCAAGCACTGTTTCTAGTCAAACTCGGTCAACAGACCATATGAACAGACAAAGCAGGCAAGTTGTGGGCACAGCTGGCTTGTTGTCTTTGTCAATTACCCACAGCCACACCAAAGCTGCTTTGAGTCACATCAAAACAATCACAGCCAGTCAATCTTCAGCTTTATCATGTAGGCTGGGAATTCTGAACTGTTGAAAACAGTCACTTGATTGATTTTGACTGAAAGGACTACTTGGCACAGAATGTAAGTTTGCATATGGGGGCTAATGTTTACTGTCTGATTAGCGTTTTATTTTTCATTTCAAATTCTGAAGTTGGGCAGTCAAATGAAGCCTTGCAGAATACATAATTTACTGTGCAACTGCAAAGAAAAAAACAAAATAACACCTATAACCAGTATAAAACTTAACACTAATAGACCCCATGCAAAGAGCGCCCTCACTGAGGAAAGACCTTGTTCCTCTGTGATACGCACGAGTGGATGCTTGGTTAATTCATTCTGTACTGAAATTTAACAACAACAGCTGTCTGCAGCGAGCATGGATGCAGCGACAGAACTCTGTATACAAGAGGTCTACATCCTTCTCCTACTTGTGTAAGATGTGAGACACACAACAGCAGACAGAACTTCAAATTCATTGCTTTACATTTATAAACACGCTGACTATCTTTCCCATCTACATGTACATCAGGGAAAAGTGTATGGCCTTCTTGTTGGCATGGTTAAAAATTATACACACATATCTAAGTCGGCTTGGGATGTACCAGCAGATATGACAAGTATGGTACCCCCCCCCCGACCATAAATTTGATAATTGCCCATACATGTATACTGCCTGTACAAAGCACACCTTATTGATGGAATTGAAGGTAAATACAGAATACATGTAGGTCTTGGGAAAATAGGGAAGAGGGGCCTTTGGTCTAGGTGCTAACTATGCCACTGCCACCATAACCTATAGGCATATTCACACTATCATCTTGCCTACCCGTGTTGAAATAAACATTGGTCCATCGTGAGCAAGATGGCACCGAACACGGTTCGCCCAAGCCTCCCCGTCACACTGAACACCACGAAGTGCACACATATTTCGGCCGCACATGTTGGACTTTCTATACCTAAGTAGAGCCCCTCAAGCCTGGTCCCACATGGGGCTAAAAACTGTAGAAACTATGTTGGGTCCTAGCTAGTATGAAAGGTGTTTCTGAAATTTCAGGCTTAGACCCGGGTCCTGAACTCCGATTTCTGGTACAGTGTGTGAAAGGCCCAATAGAACTGTAAAGGCAGTTCTCAACCAACTGAATTAGTTCATAGAGCTATATGAGTTACATATTGGTCAGAATTACTTGCAATTTTCGCAATTATTTCTTCATTTTCCTCTCTCTGCAGGTTTCGAGCTACAGTGCCTAGAGCTCTTGATTTAATATTTTTGGATCACCAGAAATAAATAATATTGATATTAAAGAAATGGCAGAAATTAATGATTAAAACAACTCACGTATTAATTCAAAAACATTTACAGCTGTCAGCTATGATTCGGAACATGAATCATGACACTCTCAATAGAGGGATCCAAACCCATTAGCACTTGTAATACATTGTATTACATTGTGCTTATTCACTGAGGAATCAATAAAAGCATAGAGTGCTTTTGGGATTTCAGGCGCTACAGTGACTAAAGGTTTAAGGTCCATCCCAGTGCACATGTTGCGGCCACGTGCTACTACGTAACTGCATGCACAATCTTGGCTATTGGTCAACACATCGTAAGGCAGGGCTTAACCCTTCTACTGTTTGTACAGTCACAGACAGTCAAAATTTCCATCCACTTCCCCTGCATGCCATGCCTTTTACACAGGCTAGTCACCAACAGTTCGATCATACTTCAAGCACTCTGACTAGTCAAATTCACTCAACGGACAAAAGCAGGCAACTGGTAGGCACAGCTGGCTTATCAATCACCTACAGTCAAAGCATGTCGGTAGCTTATCAGGTTTAATACATAAAAAGTCACAGCCAGTCAATCCTGCATGCTTTATGTAGGCTGGGAGCTCTTAACTGTTAAAAACGGTCACTTGATTGATTTTGACTGCAAAGACAACTTAGCACAGAATGTATATGCTTGCCTCGGCAAAATTCCCATGGCAGTTTTGAGGATTTTGGAGGATTGAGGATGAATGGTGTTTGAGAAACATGTGGAGTTGGGAGGATTCAGGATGAATGGTGTTGAAGCACATGAGGATTTTGGAGGATTGAGGATGAATGGTGTTTGAAGAAGAGGAGGATTTTGGAGGATTGAGGATGAATGCACTTTGAGAGGCAGAACTGTCTGACGATTTTGAAGGATTGAGGTGCTGGGTATCCTTCAGGATTGAGGATGGTTCCTAGCAAAAAGGGCGTAGGGGGTTAAAGACCAACTCCAACGATTTTAAAAGTGTTGAAATTGTACGTTATTGTGTTCAGTATTAAATAAATTAAACATTCATTACAAAAAAATGTCTAATTTGCCTGTGAATTTTGTGAGAAATATGGACGGTTTCTTGCGAGTTTCTGAAAACTATTGGACATGCATCTACTCATCCCCAACCTCATGTTGAAAAAAAAAAAAAAAAACGGCGCCGGGGATGCTAATCAAGAATTCATGTTCGAAATATTGACCTCGATACAAACATGCACATTGTACCGGTAGCTTATCCCACATCAACAACAACCCGTATAACTGACATTATGTATCACGTCTGCTCCCATTGTCATCTGCCTTGAAAAAGCTACAAGACAATTTTCTGTTCAATTTGTTCAGGCTGTTTGCTTCCCAGGCCAACATTCTAGATTGTGATGGTACCTGCTTTTCACTGTTATGATTCAGAGTCACTGGTGCGCAGACTGACTAACTTGTTGTTAAGTTCCCCTGGATTACAGAATACAATTGCGCCCGGGACAGCTGGGCGACTGTGTTTAAGACAGTACCAGCACAATTGCATATTATGTACACAAATTGTATGCCCCTTTTATTTTAAGTTAAAGATGGTGGTTAATTTCGCTGTTGGCTAGTCTGCCAAGCAGCTGGGTCGACTGTTAATAGATTTAAAGGGTTATGGCGCCTGCAGATGCACTTTGATCAGTTCTTTCCTCCGTTAACCTTTTATATCCAATTAAAAATTCAGCAATTCAGTTGTTCATTTTATAATTCTGTCTCTGTGAAGAAATGAGTTTCTGGTCAGTCTAAAACATCCTGTAAAATCGTGGCACCTGGTACACTGTCATTTTCAAGAAAGAGGTATTTTCGTATCAATTTCCAAAAATGGTCGGCCGACCAGCGTTGGAAAAAAACTGGCCTATTTCAAATACTGGCCCCAATTGACCATATTTAGTTAGTCTTCATTTGTTTGCAATTGATTACACACATGTGAAAGGGTATAAGCCAGCTAGACTGGTTCCCTGACCTTACAATTCCCCAACGTCAATAAATTGCTCCGTTTCATTTTAAATGGAGTCAGGGAACCAAACTACAGGAAAATGATTGTTTTTCTTCGTGTTTATAGCATCTACGAACCCAAAACGTCAAAAAAGTCAGTGTAACAATATTTGCTATATATTACCAAGCCCCCAAATCCATCCATTTCTGAAAATTACAGTAAAAGCAAATGATGTACTTCCCTTTAAATGGAAGGAAAGTAACTGAAAGTTAACTGAAAATTGACACATGCATGATGGTCGACCATTGATTTATGTAACAGCAACAGCTTTTTTTTTTATCAATAACACACACAAAGAAAGAGAAAAAGGATGAAGCAACAATAAAGGTAATCTCAAGGCAGAGTATAATAACGTTTATGTTATATATCCCATGGAGCTCTTCAACTCCATCCTTGTGACTGCAGTGAATGATAATTATTTGGTGTACAAGTGATTGATAGACTTGAACTCAGTGGTGCTAAGCCTTGGAGGAGATCATTGACTCCAACACAAAAGCATTCAATCAGTCATTAACATCAAGAAAAGGGTTAACCATCAGGTCTACAGTAATTACATTACCCAAGAATCTGGCCAGCAATAAGCTTTCAATTAGGGACAACAAGGTCATCTACTTCACACCTCAACAGCTTGGTTTAGTTTGAGTAATTGGGTGACAGACAGCGCCCAGACATTGTTTGGGTTTTAGGGCGGATTGGATGACCACACACAACAATGCCTCAGGTCATAATCAGCTCAAGGGCAGAGAAAAGGGCTATTCAGAATGAGATTTCCAGGACACCTTCATACTAGCAGCAGTCTGACATGCCTTCCACATGGGTCCGATGGTCAACATGGGTAAAACCCAACCCTGGTACAGGGTGAGGAGGCTGGATCCCGGGTAGAAAATCTACAATCTACAGACAACTCGTGCAGTATGTGTGAATAGAATGGTATGCCTTGATCTGGTGCACGGTACCCTGTGGAGACATGTGCATAATAGGGAACAAAAGATACATCTCCACAGGGCAATTTCTAGATGAATACGTCTCCACAAGGTTATCACGAAATATGGAATTTACTCAAAAACTAGGAATTTCCAAGGTGTGTTGATCAGTTGCAAATTGAAGTATTTTATGTAAGGGATATTTAGTCCAAATTTCAGCCCAGGAAATTAATTCTGGTTAAAACTGAGCATTTTGAAACTACACTTTCAAACTCGCACATACTGAAATTTGTATCCTTGTGGAGACATTTCTTTGTTCTCGTGTACTAAAGTTTTCGAGTTTGAAAGTACAGTTTCAAAATGCTCTTATTTATACCAGAATATAATTCCTTGGCTGAAATTCGGACTTAAATATCCCTTTTCTAAAACTCTACCATTTGCGGCGGATCAACATACCTTGGAAATTCTTAGTTTCTGAGTAAAATCCATATATCTATTTCGTGAAAACCTTGTGGAGACGTATTCATCTATAGAAATTGCCCTGTGGAGACGTATACAATCTTTTGTTCCCTATTGTGTGCATGTCTCCAGAGGGCACGGTGTATCAGATCGAACTTTAGTACACGAGAACAAAGAAATGACTCCAAAAGGATATAAATTTGTTAATTTCAACAAAGCCAGGCTAGACAATAGTGTGAAAAGGCACCTACAAATTAATGACATATATACCATCAGAAACATGCGTAAATATAAATTAAAAAAAGTAAAAAAATCTTGAGACATGCAAAAACAAAGTGAGCTTGGTGGCATCATAAAATTAATGGCATCATAAAAAGTGCATGTAATTTGGCAAATTTATGAGAGTGACACATAAAGATGGCATTAATACTTTTGTCAAAAGTTGAATGCTTGTTGGGTTTTTTTTTTTTTCAAAGATAATATCCTTCATAAAGTTTCACAGTAGGGTCAATAACTTTGTAAATCTTTCAGCCCTGAGACCAGGTGCCGCCTAAGGCCATGACTATTAAGATCCAATTTTAACACATTTGTTGCTAATACATGGAAATAATCTAAGCCGAGACCACAATGCCACCGCTCTATTGGGACCAGCTGAACTCCACACAGGGGGTACACACAAACTCCCCGGTATCCCGTCCCCCGAACACATTGCACCTGGAAATCTGTGGCATTTGAGCGAGTTATGGCTTCCCAAATTCTTGTTATCACACCTCGCACGCTGCCTGTCCAAACACTCCCCGAAATTCCTCCCTCAACGGGGATCTTCACACCAGGTTGCACTGAGCCAGGTGTCCCCTCCGGGCCAGGGATATGAAGGCCGTGCATCTTTATGATAACCAGTATGGGAAGTGAGAGGTCAGGATGCCAGACCGCAGACAAACCACAGCAAAACAATTCATGACAAGCTACGGATGTAGCATGTCTTCTGATATGATGGCTTCATATACATTTTAAACTTAGGATATTGCATAGGGCAGTGAGTGCAACAAGTCATTGGACTTGTTTAGAAATCTGCAGGATACGATGAAATATCTATCAACTATCAAGTAATGACTGCAACTTATAACTACTGGATTTATAGTAAATTTGTATTTATTCACAACAAAATACTCGACATTGGTCAAGATATTTAGCTTCTTGATTACTCAAGGAGAAAAAAACAACTATCCAGCTAAAAATGTCAAGCAAAGCTACAGGCTTTTAAGAAAAGGGCTGCTGAAATTGTTTTATGGAAGTAACAAGTTTGTGAAGACCTATTCATCAAAATCATTCCCCAACAAAAGAAAAATGTGGGTGAAATTTACAACACGTAATTTCAGAAGGAAAAAAAAAAATCAGAAAAGAAAATCTTTCAAAGTCCACACCCTAGCAATGCTTGTGATCCCCGTCCTTGCTCTATCCTTGAAAAGGTCATGATCACACCCTTATTATGTGTTTGCAGTCACCCTGTAGTCATCAGTAGTCATTGGACCCCACCTGTTCAACGAGGAACACCTGTTGTCTGCCTCATTGCAGGGTACAGTGCTGGGTACCATTATAGAGCCCGGCACCAGTGGTGGGTGATTCATTCTGGTTGGCTAAATGTTGTGGTATTGTTTTGTGTAGCGAATGATCCCCTCAAGCTGTTTACAAAGCCAAACTGCTTCAGCTGATGAAATCAACTGGAAGGGCTTAGCAATTTCCTTAAAGGGAATATACAACATTTGCAAACATCGAAAAATAAAACTACCAAGTTTTTACAAAATACCTTACTAGGATGTTGGTAAATGCCAGCCTAAAGCAACCTGTAAAATTATGGCACCTGGTGTGAAGCCATTTTCAAGAACATTGTATTTTGTATACATTTCCAACACTGGTCGGCCGACCACCGTTGGAAAAACCTAACTATTTTTCGATTACTGCTCCAAATTTTACCTTTTTTCAGTCCAATTTTTGTTTTGCTGTTGGTTACATGTTTATGAACAGGTGCTGCAGGCCAGCTAGACTGGATCCCCTTACCTTACAATTTTCTGGCATCTGTAAATTAATCCATTTTATCTTTAGTGGAGTCAGGGAACCAGACTACTTGAACATTTTTGTTTTTCTTGGTTTTTCCAGCATTTTCGAACACAAAATTTCAAACATGTCAGTGTAACAATATTTGATCTATTATACTAACCCCTCAAATAGTTCATTTCTGAAAATTACAGCAAAAGCCAATGATGTACATTCCCTTTAAAGGGAATATACAACATTTTGCTTTTGCTGTAATTTTCAGAAATGGATGGATTTGGGGCGATTAGTATCTAATAGCAAATATTGTTACACTCACTTTTTTTGAAGTTTTGTGCTCAAAGATGCTGGGGAAAAAACAAGAAAAACAAGCATGTTCTTGCAGTCTGGTTCCCTGACCCCACTTAAATTGAAATGGCGCAATTTATAGGTGTCGGGGAATGGTAAGGTAAGGGAACCAGTCTAGAAGGCTTGTAGCCATTCATAGATATGTAATCAATTGCAAAAAAAAAATCAAACTAACTAAATATGGTGAATTGGGGCAGATTTGAAATTTCAAGAAAAATGGTATTTTTGTATCAATTTCAAACGCTGGTAGGCTGACCATCGTTCGGAAAAATTGACTTTTTTTTCAAATACCGTCCCCAATTTACCAAATTTAGTAAGTCACATTTTGTTTGCAATCGAACATCTGTGAACGGGTGCAAGCCAGCTAGTCTGGTTTCCTGACCTGACAATTCCCAGACGTCTATAAATTGCTCTGTTTCATCTGAAGCAGGGTCGGGGAACCAGACTACAAGAAAAGCACTTTTTTCCCCCCTTGGTTTTTCCAGCAGATCTATGAACACAAAACTTTAAACAGGTCAGTGTATCAATATTTGCTATAAAGTACTAGCCCCCAAATCCATCCATTTCTGAAAATTACAACAAAAGCAAATGTTGTACCGGTATAATACCTTTAACTTGCACACTCTGTTATGCCAAAGAGTGAAAAATCTACTGCATCAAACAGAAAACCAGGGATAATATGGTTTAGAGGGAAATCTGAATGGACCGAGTTTTCACTTTAAGGGAATATACATCATTGGCTTTTGCTGTAATTTTCAGAAATGAACTATTTGAGGGGTTACTATAATAGATCAAACATTCTTACACTGACATGTTTGAAGTTTTGTGTTCGAAAATGCTGGAAAAAACCAAGAAACACACAAATGGTGGACTTCACACCAGATGCTTTAATTTTACAGGGTGCTTTAGACTGTCATTTACCAACGTCCTAGTGAGGTATTTTGTTAAAACGTGGTAGTTGTATTTTTTGATGTTTGCAAATGTTGTATATTCGTTTTAAGATTCCATTGAATCATCCGGTCCTTTGTTCCACTCTTTGGAGAAAAAAAAAGAGCACGGCCATGGAAGAACAAAACCTATTAAAAGCACAAATTGAACGCTCTTCTGTATTCCTTGACATCTCTAATGTGGCCATCCTGATGAGTTAATGACAATGGATAACACTAGAGTTCATCCCACTATTGTCATTGATGTGCTTGTTACATCAACCAGACAACCAGAGGCCATGATTACACAGTCAGACCGGCCCTTCTGAGTACTTACATGGCCACGGTCCGTGAGCACAGTTCATCATTCCACATGCACATGAAGCCGATGGACGTAAACACTGGTGATCAAGGTGATGATGAGGATAATAGTGAGACGGAGGAGGAAATATTGCCCTGCTGAACACCTGCCGGCCTTCCCCGTGTCAATATTTAAATGTACTGAATAATCCAAAAGCCAATGTGATCAATATTCAGGATTCTATGAATGCGCGGGCCTAAAAGCGGAGTGCGTACCCCCGGCTTACTGCATTATTGGTCATATCAGCGCTCATTCATACCGTTCCATTCATTTCCTGAGATAATATTTTCAGATACCACAATTGGAGTGATTGTTTATTTGTGAACAGCTTAAAGTAATCCAGATGCTACAATAACGCAATCATAGTCTGTATAAAATGGCGCTTTCTTTCTGTTTTATTGACAACGACTGCAACACAAAGCAAGGTGATGCTGACTGTACGCTTGTGGGAATTTTGAAGCCCCGATGTCCGTTGACAAAGCGATTTATTGAACCCGTCCTATATAGCCTTCATATTGATCTTGTCTGTGCATCAGGGAAAACAATAACAGAGACACCAGTTGGTCACTGTGCCTACTCTCACAAAGCCGGACGATACAAAGGCACTATGGATTGATTTGTGTATGATCAGTATCTGGCGACACTATAGCCGCAGGCAAATTATCTCCCACATTGGGAGGGGGGGGGGGGTCACTGGAAGTCATTAATCAGTTAACAGTCCCAATGCGGTGGTACCATACTCCTTGGTCCATGGTACTTTAGTAGTTCAACCTCCTTTGTGTTAGCAAATTTCCAAATTTTTCCACATGGATAATTTTTTTTCACATTAAAGAGGTTGTGCAATGCTCGAAGACATTTCCATCCTTTTTCGGGTATATGTAGCCTAAGGTGTGATGAAATAAAAACGACTATTGTGTCTGTCATGAAATGAGTACAAAAGGTACTTTTTGAAAGCTATTTTTCAGGTCCTGTTTCGACCCAAACGTGCAATTTGTGTAAAACTCGTCGTTGGGGGCAGCAAACAAAACATAGTAAATCGTGACGTAATAAACAGGACTCCCGATGCAGTGTAGTATAAACGAGACCTTACTACAAATACCAGAGTTGTAACGAGTCACTGATTTTTGTGACTCGAGTCGAGTCGAGTCATTTTAAAGAAGTGACTCGAGTCGAGTCGAGTCATTCGGTCAACAAGGTCGAGTCGAGTCGAGTCGAGTCACAGAGTGTGGTCGAGTCGAGTCGAGTCGAGTCAAGTATTTAGCTCGAGTCAATTCGAGTCACAAATATTTGAACACTTAATTACAATAAAAAGCAACAAACACAAGAGAGAAAGAATACAAGGCACCAGTCTATTACGGAAATCCAAAGACATAAAGTATGCTGTATGGTACCCAACCAACAGTTTCCATTGCTAGCTCACGTCACAGATAAGAAGATGTGAAACTTCGGTCTTATAACTGGTTTGGCTTCGGGTCTAGATTTTGTTGTTCGCTGATCGCTGACAACGTTAAAACCTAATACAAAACTGTTTCTGATTATTTAAAGGGGGGCCCCTCCGTATCCATTTTTGTGTGTGAAATCGGGACATGAATTTAGCCAGCGTTCCACCAAGAACTTCAAAATCGCCCGAAACCAATGATGAAACCACGGATTGAGAAATGCGTTTTAAGTCTGGTTCCGGGTTTAGCATTACATGCTATAGAACCACAAGGTGGGAGTCCGCGACACAGTGTATGTTTGTTGTTTCATTATGGAGGAAGGAAACAGACTGCCGCTGTATATAAACGTACATTATTCGCGAACATTAACGTGACGTGAACAAAAACTGGCAACGCGAACGGCGCAGCGTAAGTCATTGCAAATATTTTTCGCAAGTAAGTTTTGCTTTTATTTTGGGACTCGAGTCTTATTAGCCTTCGCTCGAGTCGAGTCGAGTCATTCTGATGAGGGACTCGAGTCGAGTCGAGTCATTTGCTCGCAGTGACTCGAGTCGAGTCGAGTCATTTACCCGTCGGGACTCGAGTCGAGTCATTGACTCGAGTCATTACAACTCTGACAAATACCCGAAAAATGACGGAAATGTCTTCGAGCATTCCACAACCTCTTTAAATAATCTAGGAAATGTTGACAAAAAAAGCTTACCTTTACTCAGAGGATCCAGTGGTCTTTCAGCTGAATCTGCAGAAGAAACAAGATAAGAAACAACTTGACAGTGGGTTTTTGGCCCTTCACCAAAGCAATTATATAAGTGCCGTCTTTGACAGCCTGTGAAAACAAAAAACTATTAAGTTTGCTTGGCCGGGACTCGAACCCACAACCGTTTGTTTACTAATGTGCAATTCCAGCATTACGGAAGAAAGTGCAACGTCCATGACAGAGCCACTTAACCATATCTAATTAATGATTCAGAGAAATGATCCAAAACTTTCAGTCTATAATCTTCTTGACCATGGCTCACAAGTGGGTGCGGACATCCGGGAATTTTTTACATTGGCTTATCTAGCTCCCAGACCTATGTTCTTGAAACTCAATGGTTATTGAGTCTGGAGTGCTGAATGGTAACACATAGCAACTGGTGAAAAGTGGTGTGCAAATGAAAAGATGTTTTAATCGGATGATGTCACCGCTCCTATCTATTACAAGATGATGGATGTATGTGTATAGTATAAAAGTTGAAAAACAAAATACATTTTCAGGGTTATTTACTGAGCTCTATAACCAATGTGTCTGATTTGCGATGTCTGTGAGACTGCATGGAATTTTTGTTTCTTTCTTCCATTGTGTCTACTGTACTTATTCGAAAGAGAAGGCCTCCAAATGGTACCCTCAGTGGAGAGTAAAATCAAATAGGGAGGGTGGGTGGGATTGGGACACCAGCAGACGAATACTATTTCAAATCTTATCATTTGCATTATCATTCACTACATGTACACTGTATACAACGCATGAACAATTTCACACACCTTTACCTGGATTTCCTTTGGGTTTTAAAACTTTTTTAGGTTACCTTTCCAGACTTCTGATTCTGCCATTTGTTCAGTATGTTCAGACTTTGGTGTACACGTAAGTACTATGCAGTGCATGTACACATACAGCTAGGGGGCTGCCTACTTCAGTTTCATAGATATTCACATAACAACAAAGATTTATTACAGATACTTGCATCCTGTGGTTTACAGCCTACATTGCTCTATTATTACACAGAGACTAAGTGATGTATTTCCTCTTTTTCTGTGCAACCAATTTTACCCTGAATCGCTCTCCCTGATTTTAAGTGATCAGGCAAACACAGCTGTTGGATGGAGCCGAGAAACTACATTTGGGATCCTGAATTCAGAGACTTATTGATACAGGAGGAATCTTGGTTGACAAGATACACCACGGAGAAATTCATGTTGGGAGAAAAAAAAAAAAAATCAATGGCGATCTTGAGTCCGCCGACTTCATTAAGACTTTTGGGCCTGGGGGCCCCCGCCGCTTGCGGGTTGAAGGATGAGAGCGAATATGTAAGAAAGAATGAAGCAGGCAGGGTAGTTCACCTGTCGGCTGGTTACATAAATGGCAAGGTACCAGGATCATGTGGCGCCATGTAATGCAGTGTCATTAAGCGAGGGGGTTTATACACCTGGCTTTTCTCAGCCGAAGGGGATGGGAATCTGCCAGCCTTGGGGCCCAGTAGAGTACTGGAGTGTTTGCCCAGCTAATGCACCTTGCAGGGCACCTAACTAAACAGTATCTGCCAGTGCTAGACACATAACGAGACACATTGGGTAAAAAAAAATGTATCTCAGAAACAAACAATTAAAGCCACATAGGATCCATTGCAACTACCGAGAAAAAAATACCTACCAACCTAATGACAGAAACCTTGTTGTCATACAGTACTGAGTATCAAATAACTTGTGGAAATATTCAGCCTGAAATGGTATAATTTCATAGGGAGCCCGTGGGTACATTTTCTTTTTTACGTGTGCTAGCAACAAAAATCTAGTTTTACGTGTAGACCCCAAAATGTGTGCATAAGTCTCCTCTGATTTCTCAACATGTGTCTTTAGTATCCACTTAGTTGAATCTTCAACAGCTTACTTTTTATGCACCCTACTTTTTTAGCGATTTTGTTGCTTGAGAAAACAAAATGCACAAAAAGCAAAGGATCGAGGCAGAGTTCATGATTGACCATTCCAATGGGATTGGGCAAAAATTCTTGTTAATTTTTTTCACTCCAAAAAAAAATAAGGGGGTCAATAGTCCGGTGTTTGTCCGGTTTCCTTGTCATCCCACTTCTGCTCTATGCGGTCATCCCTATATTCCCAGTTCTTCTCTATGCCAGTGAAACTTGGACCCTGTCTGCTGCTACCTGCTCGGCAGTTGATGCATTCCACCGGAAATGCCTACGCTCCATACTGAGGATCAGGTGGTTTCATCCTGTCACCAACAAGAACATATACAGCCGGTCCCGCAATCCTACACCAGAGGAGACTGCAGCTCCTGGGTCACGTGGCACGCATGGATGACTAGAGTGCCTGCAAAAACAAGCTGTGCTTGCCGCTTCTCTCAGGGATGCACCTCTGGGCTGGACGAGACCACGAGGAAGGCCTCGCTTGACCTGGACGTCCCAAGTCTCCAGTGTCCGACCACAGCATGCACAGGCAGAACTATTGGAACTAGTGCAGGATTGGACAGCTTTCAGCCGTTTAGCATGTTTAGTTGCCATGTTCACTTGATGGCTGTGCGGACATTTGTTGTTTGGTTGTTGTCTTAACGAGACTAATTTTCTTTTCCCCCAGATGGGATGCAGACCATCACAGGTACACTGTCTACTCATTGGTGGAGTGAGACGTAAGTGGACACAAAGTGGCTTGCCCATGGACACCAGTCACACCACATATAACCAGTGGATAGATTCGAACCAGTCAGACCCTCTGATCAAGAGTCACTAACCCAGAACCACACTAACCCTTATATTATATTAGAACCAATGGCCTATCAACTTTTGATGTGCAAATGCATTCGCACATCCGCGCCGAAATGAACACTTTTTTTTTCCTCTGGACACTTGGCCTGGGGGGGGGGGGGGGGGGGGGGGAGGGGGGGGGAGGGGGGAGGGGGGAGGGGGGGGGGAGGGGGGGAGGGGGGGGGAGGGGGGAGTTTACCCATCTTCCAGATGGGGGCGCCCCCCCCCCCCCCCCCACTGATTTGAACCATTCCTTTCTGGCCTAAGTCAATAATTATGAAGATTCCAAACTTTCCCATAAATGCGTGTCTAAAATTTGTAGATACACATCTCAGTGCACACTGACTCCACACTTTTCTCGCCAACAGAAGTCCAATCTAATACTGATAAGGGTACTCCATGCTAATCAATGGATATTAATTAAAATTTCTAAACTTTCAACATATGGACCCAAAATGAATATTTCGAACAAACAGAGTCTATTCGCAGAAAAAAAAGACAGAGAAAAAAAAATATTGACATTTTTAAATAAACAGAGGAGGTATTGAACAGAAAAAAATTAATTAAGAGGAATCAATCGGTTGGCCTAGAATCGATAACACATTTTCATTATTTACTTTAACTTGAGGACAAATTCAAAACAGGTGGTGGTGCAGTAAATACACAAGAAGTAATATTAGCTTGTCAAGATGCATTGTGAAAGTGATTGTGTATTGTGTAGAACACGTAATATAAGAACAAGATGTAGACGTCCCAAACCATACTGTAAGAAAGTCAGAAAAACAATTGTACAGAAGTTGTGCAACTGTCACCAAAAAAGGAAATTCTTGAATAAAACATTTCACATTATTCTAAAGTGTATTTTAGGAGTTTCCTCAGCATTTTATGGCCTAAACCAAGCAATGCTATTCAAAATGGTGCTTAAAAAATATACTGGGCCCGATTTCAAGGCTCTGCTAACCACACAATTCGGAGTTAAGAAATCACCAGTCTGTACTAACAGTGCTAGCAAAAAATATTTTGTGCTAACCACTAAGCACATAATTCTTAGTTATGGGATGTATGCAAGGGCATAAGCCAAAAATACTAACCCGTGAAATTGGTTAACAGAATTTTATGGCACACTAAGCAGGGATTTTTCTCTAATGGTAAGCAGAGCCATCAAATTGGGCTCCGAGATCAAGAGAGTTCAGAGCTGTATGTGTCTCAATTAGCAGCATCTGATTATAGCCAGATTGCACTGCTTAGAGACTTTATAACACGCCTTCTAGTGAAAGTTAGCTTGTTAGTTAGGATATATCTGCCAGTCTTATCAGCATAGCTTTATTTCGCCCTCAGTTCAGGTCAGTGCATTTTACACACCGAACAATGCGACATTGTTGGCCTGCACGTGGCTTAGTTGTAAGACTGCGTGGAGAGGAGGGGTCTCTCGACCACTTTAACCACGCTACCGGTATCTCTACAGATGGTCCAGTCCCACAGAAACCCAGGCATGTGACAGAACCAGCTGGGCCGGCCCGCTGAGAGCTGCTTTGTCTCCTGCTATTGATTCCCCTCCGCGGCAGTGCAAATGTTGGCTCTAATGAAGCTGGCCAGTATAGCATTGATCACATATGGATATCCAATCTAAGAAATTGGGGGTGGGGAAAATCAATCCGACAGTAACAATACATTCTCGGGAATACATTTTGAGGAAAAAGCATGGAGAAAAGAAAGGGGTTAACTGAACTTATAATGCAATATGTGGGAACATTTTATGCACTTTTTTTTTGGGGGGGGGTTAATCATAATCGGATGAGCACTGGAGGTTTCTTCATTTTCCTCAGGCGTGCTGAAAGTCATCAGCGGGGAAATAATGGAAGATTCCAGATGAGAATGAAACCAGGTGGCGCGAGTACACAGTAATGTAAAGGAGTGCCTCACTCCATCCACAGGAAAAGGGGGTAGTTATTGCAGAATGGATCCGCGATTGTTTACTAGCAACCGAGGGGGAAAAAAACTGATATTATTGCTGTTGGAGAGCAACTATTACAGGCAGTCAGGCTGGGAACAGATGCAGATGGGACTACTAGGCGTTTTTACTAGCTAGTAAACATGCCAATGCCAAGGGCTCTATTAATGGGTTCAGAGGAACACCGGGGACAGGCACTCAAGAAAATGAAATTTCATTAAAAATGCTCAACATCCGAGTATGATTTATTGGGCAATATGGCAGCGTGTGTACTTTGGAATAAATTTGAATGAAGCCCATATGGTTGGCAGGCGGGGCAATCGACAGAAGTATTATAGCATTGCGAAAAGTGATTATTGGCAGTTTTTGGCACCTTCTTCCAAAACTTTTACCCGTGTTCAATTGTTTCCCTTCACAGTGCCGTGGCAAATAGCGCATTGAGATGAATTCATTTTGCGGCATTCTTAATTTTTTTGGGAGAGGATATCATACACATTATGAACATGGAATTCTTTCATGAATGTTTGCAACAAATGGATGTTGAAAAAATTAAAATTTAATAATCTCATGAAGATAATGTCTCACAAAATTAACAGTGGAGCACCCAAGGGGGGGGGGAAGGGGGCTTGAGTCAATTTGGGTCAATTTTTAGTCCCACGATTTGACCGTGGTAATATGTATTTGGCCTATTTTCGAGTAGTAGAATAAGGGTGTAAATGGCGCCACCAACATCAAAATAGTTCGTCTCCCCCAAAAATAAAAAAATAAAAACCCCAATTTTGGACATTTTTTTTTAATTCAAATTAAAAAAAAAAATAGGGGAAAAAAATGTGAGCCCCCCCCCCCCAGCCAAATCCTGGGTGCGCCACTAAAAATTAATACCAATTTTTTTTTTTGGGGGGGGAGGGAATTTGTGTCACCAAAAAAGTGGTATATAAGCCCTTAACTACCTTTTTAAGTTTTTTTTTTTGGGGGGGGGCCTTTCTCAGAAGATATGATACCGGTACTTAAAGTTTTATTCAAGCATCCTTGAACACAAACATTTAAACAGATCAGTGTAACAATATTCGCTATAAAATACTAACCCCCAAATCCATCCATTTCTGAAAATTACAGCAAAAGCAAATACCTTTAAATCTCAAATGGTTAGCTGGGGTGCTTTCCACTTCCACCCACAATATTGCTTATGTCTTTCAGTCATCCAATATGGAACCAATTGTGCCGTGATCAGAAAGATCCCATGTTTCTAATGTCACGGCAAACGCTTGGAGAGAAATCAAAGTCTCCAAAAATCTTTGCACACGCTTGTTTGAAACATTATTATCATCATGATCTCCTTACTTTACAGAGACAATCTGTGCCTTTGCCACAAATGCTACCTTCAACTTTCAAGCAGACAGGCACGTCTAAGGAACACAAAGAAGATAATTCTCCCCCCCCCCCCAAAAAAAAAATTAAAAAGGGATTTTTTTCCTCCATGCCCTCACAGCATTTCACCTGTAACACTGATTAAATTTGTGTATCCGAGTGGAACTCATTGCCAGCCTTGTTTCCCTGCTAATGCACTTGATGACTGCACACACATATGGCTGTGATACCTTAGCCATCTGCGACTTCAAAATGAATGCTAAGGTGTTAGTTTACACAGTCAATATTTTCCAGAAAATTGTCTCTTTTTGGGGGGGGGAGTTGAATACTAGGAAATTTGAATACAAGTAGAAGATTTATCACATATGATTTGAAATCTTGGCAAGATAAAAACTTAATAGATAAAACATCTTTATTTTCCTGGCAAGCAATTTTCCAACAGGATTTTTCTTATATTTTGAACTAACTATTATATCTTCGTATTTTTTTAAAAATTTTAAGCCACTTCTCTATCCATTAACCCTTAGCTTTGAACTTTACCTAATTATGCATACGACAACCAGCCAACTGTCCACGTCTCAAGCTACGCGTATACCGTTTCGTATGCATTAACATGTACATTCATGTATACATAAGTGGGGCCATCTGCTCGCTGATACATCAAAACCTTCTGGTGATGCAAAACTGGGAAAAAAAGAAAAAAAAATTCAACTAGGCTGATACATCAAACCCATCCATGTTGATTAAATGGGCCTCACTGACGATGCATGGGCTGTCAGCTGCTGGCATCTGCTGCATGTGCAAGCCTAGTTACAGTCACCTTGACTTTGCATATTGGTAATGCATGTCAAGTTCTTAAAGCCTGGCCTACCACAAAATTCATGTTTGCCCCAGAAATGGACAGTCTACATGGGATGAAAATGACCTAGCATCGTAACAATGTTGTACATGAAGTCGAGTACAGTTCCATGAGTACAAGTACTACGAGTACTTTTGCCATGAGTATGAGTACCTGTATAAGAACGAGTACTTTGTCATGACTACGAGTACGAGGCAATTTAAATGAGTACGAGTACCAAAAAAGTACTGAGTACGAGTATGAGTCTGTTCCACGAGTAGGAGCAAATTTCAATGTGTCACGTGCTTTCAAGGGCTTTTTACTATCCAACTAGGCATTTAACAAATGCAGAAGTCTCCCAAACAGTTGACAAATTGTTCTTTTCCTGCATTTAGTTCTTAATTTCTTTAAAATTATTACGGCAGAACATTTGCAATAGTAAGCATATAGTGTGAGTACTTTGTCATGAGTACGAGTACGAGGACAAATACAAATACAGATAATTTTTTTTCTTGCGAGTATGAGTACGAGTACGACTCTGTATGAGTATATTTTCATCAGTACAAGTACGCGTACAATTAAGTACCCAAAAAATGCACTCGAGTACAAGTACTAGAACACTGCATCATAAAAGACAAGTTCCATACGGCATGCAAATTTATGCAAATACAACATCACTGAACCATTTGCTGTTAAATTCACCAGAATTACAATATGTTCACTATTACAAATCCTGCAGTGTGCATACTTGCGGTGACTTAACATAAATTTGCATTCATGTTCGCTTTCACATCTGGGTGAGTGCAAAGCTACTACATTCCTAAAAGAAGGAAGCGTAGAAACCAGTTTTTAGTTATCACCCCCCCCCCCCCACCAAATACTGTATCTTAAAGCAAAATTTAGCGTCTTTACAAATCAATTATCAGCAAAAAAGGTGGTGTGTTGGACAAAAGCAGGACTTGTATTTGGTGCCGGGATGGCCAGTAAACTGCAGCATTTTCATTCAGTCTTTTATTACAGAATGCAGCTGGCCCAGCTGCCTCAATATGCCATCATGTATGCAGACTTTATTTTTTTTTTCCCCTCCGGAAAAAATATTAATGATTACATTCTGAGCCATTAAAAATCTGTCTCAAGGGAAACATATTTGTGTTATAAAGTTGTTTTGGATAATTAGTCGTGTTTGTCGTAATAGTTTGTTTTGATACTTTGAGCGTAATTCATGAAAACATGACGCAATAAAGAGATTAAAGGGGACATCGTCCTGAATTTGGCAGAATTTTTAAGTTTCAGATTGTTTATTAATCTTATTTTAAAGGTCTGGTTGATGTTATGTTTCAAAAGTCCACTTTTGACATTTTATTATTTTTTTTTATCAAAAAGGGATGTCTCGTAGTTTTTTTATACATGTACATTTTAGTGGAATGGATATTCGCTGGAAATATGCTCCAATGTAAAATTGATTTCATAACCCTTTAACAGTGGCGCACCCACATGTTTTTTTTAGTCCCACGATTTGACCTAACGTCAAAATAGTCCGCCCCCTAAAAAAACCACTTTTTTTTTCTGTGGCCAAAAATGTTTGGCAAAATTTTTGAATAAATTTCAACTTCTAAAAAATTTGGAAACAAAATTGTGAGCCCCTTGGCCCCCCCCCCCCAAAAGCCAAATCATGGGTGCACCACTGCCCTTTAAAGGGAAAATACAACATTTGCAAATATCAAAAAATAAAACTACCAAATCATTTTGAAATATCTTGCTGGACTGTTAGTGAATGACAGTGTAAAGCATCCTGTAAAATCATGGCACCTGGTATACTGTCATTTTCAAGAAAAGTGGTATTTTTGTATCAATTTCCAACGCTGGTCGGCCGACCAGTGTCGGAAAAAAACTGGCTTTTTTTCAAATACTGGCCCCAATTGACCATCGCACTTGTTTGCAATCGATTACACACCTATGAACGGGTACAAGCCAGCTAGACTGGTTCCCTGACCTTACAATTCCCTAATGTATGTAAACTGCTCTGTTTCTTCTTATATGGAGTCAGGGAACCAGACTACAGGAAAGTGATCGTTTTTCTTGGTTTTAATAGCATTTTCGAACCCAAAACCTCAAAAAAGTCAGTGTAACTATATTTGCTATATATTTCCAACCCCCAAATTCCATCCATTTCTGAAAATTACAGCAAAAGCAAATGATGTATATTCCCTTTAACCATAGACGGAAAGCAAATTGAAGGCAAATGTTTGGTCTACTCCTGCATGTGTACTCAGTTGCTGTTTTTGCTTTTGCTCAGTTTTTGCATCTGGCTTCTCAACCAGTTTGCAGTTGCAAAAAGACTCAAGGTATTTGCAAAGTGCGACCTCCTTTTTGATGAACTCCCGTAAATGCTGGTGTCTAGACTATAACAGACATCAAAGGAATACCCCCACCCCCCATCCCAACCCACCCCATTCCCAAACCCAATTCCCATTTGCATGCAGCATGGTTCTTGCCAATTCATACTGCAAGCAATGATCTACATACCTACCGGTATACATATGGTTTCGACAATAATAATGCCACATTTGAACTCGTGAACGCTTTCATATGGAAACACTCAGGTTAGAAAACTTCAGTTGGAAGAAATCAACAGTTTGGGCGTGGAAATAGTCCCTTAGGCCAAAAAAAAAAAGTCTCCAGTTTCTGGTATGGAGCTTGCCCAAAAAGTGGTGTGACAACGCGGCTTTTTTTTTTTTTTTACCGTTTCTTTTCTTCAAATGTTGGCTGATGACTACAATGGTGCCCGACTAAACTTTGTGCAAATATATGGGAGTCCGGAGAGGCCACATAAAGCTTATACTCGATCGTGACCACATCTAAAAACACGTTAAAATTGTGCAGCAGCAGGATTCCAGTCAAACCAGTGAGTTTGGCGGTTTTGATGCATCATCTTTCATTGAAAAAAACACTTTTTAATTTTGCCGACGCGCATGGCTACGGCGACGCCTGCGCATACCAGAAACAGGACACTTTGTTTTGTTTGGCCTTATAGTCTTATTTTCCCCAATGTATACGTTTTGCCAAAAGTATACAGAAATTTATCGTTGTTTAACAACTAACCGAGGGCCAACTTAAATGTACGACAAGACAAAGCAAACTCAGTAGTAATGCTGGCCCCAGAGTGCACGCAATTCTATTCCACTGGTTCAAAATGGCTGTTTTGCAAGTATCTGGTATACACATTGGGCCCGATTTAGCCAATTCATTGGTGTTTTGGGGGTAATCCTATATGATAGCACTGCCCGGCTAACTCAGTCTACTACCAGTCTTCGACACACCATAGTGTGTGAGTCAGATATAGGACGTCAGTCGGTGAGTCAGTCAGTAATACATGTAGATTACAAAGTGAACACAAGCCTGGCCCTCTGGAGCTGGCAAAAACGCATTATATCCAGGGCCCAATTTCACGGCGCTGCTAAGCACAAAAATTTGCTTAGCACAAAAAAGTCTGGCTTATAAAAGCAGGTTATCAGCCAAAACTCCATGTGAAGCAAACAACAGCTGAATACTAATCACGAGCAATATACATCACGTGGAGTTTTGGCTGGTAACCTGCTTTTATAAGCCAGACTTTTTTTGTGCTAAGCATATTTTTGTGCTTGGCAGCGCCATGAAATTGGCCCCTGGCCTACACCTAAACAAAGACAATTTTGAGCAGTAAGACCACACTATCGGGATCTTCATTAACCCTCACATGTCTCCAGCACAATTTGTCAATAGTTTGCATTTTTTTAAATTAATTGTCAGACCTAGTGGTTATCTAACTTTGACAAAGTGCAGGCATTACGCTTCATGGGATATTATAGGTACCAGTATGTATGACGGTAATTAACAGAATATTAGAGACAAAACAATTATATATTTCTTTCAAATTTCCATATGGTTTGATCATTCATTAAAGATACGTATTATTTAATTGGCTATTATTTATTGTTTCGACAGTGTTTATCACTTGATGGATGTATATAAAACGCCTGAGTTTTCAATACACACCACGCATTTTTACTACAGAGCAATCACACATGTTTAACAATCCTCTTTCAGCATCAGAAAAAGCTGGAAATATCAATGTTCCTATTAAGAACAATACTGAATGGAGATTTAGTCAACAGAGGGCAGCATGTTCCATTATAATAGTGTTTAGTTAGAATGCTTTCCATTTGTCCTCAAGATTAAAACGTAATAATACAACATTTGCAAACATCAAAAAATAAAACTACCAAATTATTTTGAAATAACTTGCTGGACTGCTGGTGAATGACAGTCTAAAGCATTCTGTAAAATGGCATGGCACCTGGTTTACTGTCTTTTTCAAGAAAAGTGGTATTTTCGTATCAATTTCCAACGCTGGTCGGCGGACCAGCATTGGAAAAAACTGGCTGTTTTTCAAAAACTGGCCCAATTTGACCATATTTAGTTAGTCCGCATTTGTTTGCAATCGATTACACACTATGAACAGGTACAAGCCAGCTAGACTGGTTCCCTGCCCTTACAATTCCCAATGTCTATAAACTGCTTCGTTTCATCTCAAATGGAGTCAGGGAACCAGACTACAGGAAAATGATGGTTTTTCTTGGTTTTTATAACATCTACAAACCCAAAACGCCAAAAAAGTCAGTGTAACAATATTTGCTATATTATCACCCCCCCCCCCCAATCCATCCATTTCTGAACATTACAGCAAAAGCATTATGATGTACAATGTATGTATATTCCCTTTAAGCACCATGCCATGTATAACCTCAAGATAAAAGGGGGAAAAGAAGGTCCTTCATGGTATGTATCTCAAAATAATACCGAACATACACATGCACACTGACTAATGCCAGCAGACTGTCATTAATGTTGGTGTACCAGTACATAAACCAGAAGGCCATCCTAGCAGGTTTACGACTTGAGATAAAAACCCTCCAAATGCCTAGCAGATAATTTACATCCTTCCTGACACTCCATTGACAGAGCATCTCTTGACCGAAATAATCAGGGGGGTTATGGTTTCCAGATGTTGCAAGGTCAGGAGAGGTCAGCAACTCCTCCCACATGGCTTGACCTTGATATCAGGTCCTGCCTTTGACCCCCCAAAACACCAGAATATTTTGGGACCGGGAGCAACTGTGTAGCAGTCTTGAAGGTTGAGGTTTGAGCTGGCACATTCAGATTCCAGTAAACAAACGTGATGAAAAAATCATGCAGCAAGACTGAAAAATGAAGGGTTATTTTGGCACAATGAAGATAGAAGAACTCTGTATCAGATGTAGGCATGGCCCAATAGATAGCAAAATAGTAGCGGGTCCAATTTTCTATAAGTCCCCGTTAGGCCAAAAAAAAAAAGTCTCCGGTTTCTGGTATGGAGGTTGCCCAAAAAGTGATGCGGCGACGCGGCTTTTTTTTTTTTTACCTGATTTTTTTGCTTCAAATGTGTGCTGATGAATGCAAATGGTGCCCGACTAAACTTAGTGCAAATATATGGGAGTCCAGAGAGGCCATATAAAGCTTATTCTCGACCATAACCCAATCTAAAAACACGTTAAAATTGTGCAGCAACAGTATTCCAGTCAAACCAGTGAGTTTGGCGGTTTGGGGACATCATCTTTCATTAAAAAAAAAACTTTGTCATTTTGCAGACACGCATGGCTACGGCGACGCGCGCGCATACCAGAAACCGGAGACTGAAAACTTTGGACACATTCATAATCATAGCTCCAAGAGTGATGTTGTAAAGAAAAGTAACTCCCCCCCCCCCAAAAAAAATATTCTGAAGTCAATTTCAATAGCACCGGTACTTGCATGGTAAATACACAGGTCAGGTGTATCAGGAACACAGAAAAGACACACTTTTGGACCTCAAATTTATGGAGTGACCCATTTACATACACTTCTGTAGTGGGTAGGAGATTGTAATATATTTCCTTCACCTTGTTTTCCTCCTTCAGTGTTGTTAACACCATAATTGTAACTACTCTAAATTAGTGAACACATGTTAAAGCTATCCCGCATCATGTGTGCAATGAAAATGCTGATGTCTCAGATATTTTTAGGGGGAAAAACCACAGTCCGCTGGGGATACTGCCAGTCTGGAGTGTAGCAGTTATTCGGCCAGACTTCAGCTACTTTCACTCCAGGAATGAATGTGCTGATTGTAAAACTTAACAGGCTGGGTTAAATTGCTTTGCCAGAAGTTTCAATTCCCGCACTATTTGGGGGTCTAGAATGGGAGACCTCTGTGTTGATGGACTTTACAGTCTGCCTCCTGTTAAACTTGTCATCAGGCCAACAAGTGTTACTCTCCAACTTTCCCTGGGGTCTAGTGGGAATTCGCTTTCTGACAATGGAGCCCGCAGCAGGTTTCCTCCACCCTAACAACTGAACCTGCAGTTTATTATGGTTGGAAGGCGAGGGAAAATCGGAAATGTGTTTCAAGTTTTACCTTAACTTCAGTTTGAATTTTCTTTTCCGGAAGGCTTTTCCTTAGTTCACCCACACATCTGCCCAGTATATTGTATAAAATGGGTTCAAGTTATTAAATCTCAGTAACGCCACAACTGACAAAATATACACGAGGTGTGCATTTTATACAGATAGCAGTGAACCAGCCACCCTATTGAAGTAAGACACGGGTACCCCGGTACCCGTAAAAGAAACCAAACCCATAAAATCAAATCCAGGAAGTTGTCTGAAGGGCTTTATATAGCTATACAGTGTAAACTGCAACTTTCGCGAACGTCTGCCACGCATTTAAATGCACAGAAACACGACATCTGGTTTAGTTTTCCATGTACGGGTAGTAGACTGGTTTTCATTTTGAAATGTCCCCAAAAATGGCGTTCAAAACCTCTCCTTCAATTTCCGTGTCTGAGAAGTTACTAAGTAATTTGTTAAGTTGGTTACGCCGGTACGGGATTCCAAAATCTGGAACCGGTTCCCGACATCAGCGGTTGGGTTACCGGTTCCGATGCACACCCCTAATGGGCATTCCATACCACTAGGAACAAAATCTTTGTTCAATACAGAACAATCTTGCAAACCTTGCTGATTTTTACAGGGTGGAGTTGAGATATTTGCAGTGTGCAACCATGGGATTGGGAGCACAATTTGGAAATGTGAAATAAAACATGTAAATGACTTCTATAAGTTCCAATAAATCTGTTAAAGAAACTACCGTTTTCCTTCAACTTCAAGAACACGAAGGCCTACTCAAGATACAACCTGTCAATGCTCAATGAAGCTTTGAAAGTTAACAAGGCCCAAATTTTATTTATTTATTTATTATATTCTGTACCCAGGGTATGCCCAAACAGTTTAAAACTGGTTTCCACTGGGGCCCTGCATACACTACAAATGACTACATACATGTTGTATATGTACAAATACAATACATAACAAATACAATACATTACAAATACAATACAGCACAATGAAAAGCAATATGGGATTACTGCATGATTGTAAAGCAACTATTATAAATATTGTACAATTATCACAAAGAAACATGTACAGTTTGAAACGACATCGCTAACAGACTTTCCTAAAGCAAAGACCTAAGGTGAAATACATGAACACAACGTGAACAGGATTTGCTTCAGTTTTCTATAACATGGCAATAAACTGCTGAAGATCAAACACTCAAGATTGTAATCAATTCCTTAATTGCTGAATGGTTTAACAATGCCCATTGTAGGGTCAATCGAGGGGGCTTTTCTGGTACAGAGACAAGCATCCAGCTGTGCTATGCCAAGGCTTATAAATTGGTAAATGCTGCTTGTAGTTTGTATCTAGCCTCAATCACCGAGATGATACAAAGCCGGGGAGGACTGGAATTTTGGCATGCCAGCTATGCCCACCAACCTCCAGAAATGTGAGAGTGGCACAGGTGGATGAAATATGCAGTCTGGTGCAATCAGCACTAGGGAGAGGAGAGGACAAACAAGTCTGGCTGCAATGTGCACCAGGGCTGGAATCCGCGAGACTTGAGTGACAAACGAGCAACAAATGCTGCTCAGACAGACAGGGGCATGGCAAGGGGTCTGACATGGGGGTCCTGAGATTCTAATAAGTGACCAGGAAAGGAGCTTGAGGCCATATTTGATTAGATGCTCAACATGTGCAGGCAGTGTGGCATTTTTTGACCACTTTCAAAATCTCCACTGGGGAGGGAAGAAACATGCGCTTATCGCGCAGGACTTATTTTCTTCTGAATGTGTAAAAACCCGTAGCGTCTTCGCGTGAGTGTCAGACGCTGTCAGCAGTGCATTCAAATGTCCGTTCCAGTTATCTCCCCCAATGCTTCTTTGTAACCACTGAGGGGGGGGGGGGGTGTCCTTGTGCACGGAGTCCATAGTGTTTAGCACTTACACATATATTCAAAAATATGTACCTATGATATGAGCAGCATGTAGACACCGACCACACAGAACAAACGACCAAAAATGCAAACAAATGTGCAAAATGTTCTAAACACGCACACAATCCGCGCATGTTGCTAGAAATTTCTTTGAAATACAACACAGTCGATGCGCGTCACGAAAATCTGCCTCCCAAAATGTCGATGCATGTGACAATCTGTAAGCAGTGACGTCATTTGAGAGATATCTATACACCTCGACTCAATCTCCACCCCCCCCCAAAAAAATATATATATTTAAAAGAATGGTTTGAGTCATGTGCTCAGAGCAATATTTAACAGACAGTGCTCATTGTATTCATTCAGGTCTGTGTGCAATGTAAAAGGTCTGAACAACATTAAGCCAGAACTTTTTTTTAACCATAGTTTGGACCTATTAGAAGCTACACTGACAACATCCCCAAGAATCCTGGGCCATTAATTTTAATAGGATCTATCCAAATCAGAATTTTACTTCAGACCAGTATTCTCCCAGGATATGGCCGGACCAGCATGGCAAAGCAGAATCATCCCAGCTAGCTATAATATGATTACACCAGCCTGAAAACACCTGAGCCCCTGCATAAAAATACCCTGTCAATTACCCACATGTACTCCCCCTCCAAATCGTTACCATCAAATGAAATTGAAGCCAGCTTATGTATGCCTGTTTGCCTTTAATACAGATAATGCATCTTTTATGTTCTTTGTTTATATTCCAGTCTGGAGAGGTAGCTGTCTACATCATGTACACGTTATATATGTAGTTTCATGCTAAAAATTACAATATTGCTTAATATTTTGTGGGTTTCTCAGTGGATGTTGGTAGGCATACGTGGGTTATTTTTTTAAGGTGACTTGACTGATATCAGACAACAGAGGGCAGCAAGCACTTTTCACATGCATGTATTTCTCTGATTTCATGTTCAATCAAGACAATTTCTTTCAATTGTTGAACTTGAAGAAATTTTGTTTTTAACACTACTTTGGGGTAATAACAAACATGCCGGATCTTTGCAAAAGTATCCCATACCCAAAGCTATTTTGTTTTCAAATTCCCTGATTTCATGTTCAATTCTCTGATTTCATGTTCAATCAAGACAATTTCTTTCAATTGTTGAACTTAAAAACTTTTTGTTTTTAACACTACTTTGGTGTAATAACAAACACGCTGGATCTTTGTAAAAGTATCCAATACCCAATGCTATTTTGTTTTCAAATTCCGTTTTCCCCGAGTTTAAGTACAGTGTTTTATTATTGACACCCTTTTCACTGAATTCTCTGCAGTTTACACACATCTGGTAAAAAGAGTTATGTCCTTGCTCTCTCGTCCTTCATACACAGAACAGTAAAACCTAAAAGAGGAAGACATTAACTTTTATACTAGATGATTAGGCTTGCAGGATGGTCAAGGTCAAGATTACAAAGTATCACAATCCAGGCCTGTGAAATAGTCAGGGGCATTGACAATGCACGCTCAATCATCGATTTGTATCATGCACATGTCTCTCTCAACACAAAGAGAACCAACAAGTCAAACACAAGCAGTGAATTTAATACCAACACTAATACAAGTTTGTACTCAAAAAGTTCATTTTAAACCCAATGCATGTACCATCGACTCCTTATTCCTGAGATGCTTAATCTCCCAACTTGAACTTTTCAAACTTATGTTAGGAAGTTCATGGCCTTATTATCAAATGTGTGACTGAATGATAAATTCCATTTTTAAGCTGAAGCCTTTTTGAACATGTAGCTTCTCTGACACGTACATGTACACATGTACTTGCCAATTTAAAAATCCATGGTGCTGTTCTTTCATCGCAAAAAAAAATGTATTCCAAAATATGTTTGTGTATCTTTGTTTTATAACCAAAGACAACCTTCATTGAGTTTCTACATGTGTATGTCACCACCTACATGTATTTTACAAGGTCAGAAATGGCAAGAAGTATTTCTTTTTTTCTGGGGGGAAGAAAGTGAAAACCTACATCTGCAACAGAAAACGTGTTATTAGTTACAGTAATCTGGCAAGGGATGTCAATAATTAAAATCAATGAACTAAACGGACGATCACTTTGAATTGATTCTGGGAACCAACATTGTACAGCTTGGACCCAACTGACTGAAAGTTAAAACTGTCCTAAAATTCGGCGTCTATTTTAAGGTTCAAAAGTGGAAAGTCTGGTTTTAGTCAGAGAGCAACCGGGGCGTGGTCCAGCTTTTCAATTTGAAGATTATGCATCTGTACAACGTCACTTTAGATTTACAAGTTGGTCTTCAGTTTTAGCGTTCATGTTTTGTGTGTTTGTACTTTAACTCTTAAAATGTCAAAAAATAAGGGGTGTGTATCAGAACCGCAAGTACCCGACCGCCGATGTCAAGGTACCCGTAACCAACTTTACAATTTACTTTTTAACTTCTCACAATCTCAGACAATGAAAAAGAAAGGTTTTCAATACCATTTGTGGGGAATTTTCAAAACAAAAACAACTAAAGACGCATCGTTGGAAATTTCTGTTAGTATATTTCGTTTTTAATTCGGCGAGGCACGCCCAAGCGTTGACACGATGCACACGCCCACGCAGTTGCTATAATTCGTCAATTCAGTGAGCGACATCGCGTAGCTGCAATCGGCTCAGTGAGAACGTGTCTCGGACACTGAATTCAGCCTTTTTCAGGCCCAAATCAAAACATGACTCCGCAACGTTTGATTTGAAATTGAGATCCTGGAATATTGTTTTCTCGGAATACACATCATGCACTGAGCTGAAACTTCATCAGGTTAGTTGTTCAGCAACCTTCTTTAAATTTTGAGCACTTTTGTTGCATCACACGAACATAATGCGCAAATTACAAATGATGGACGCTATCTTTAATTATACTTGTCAATGTTTTATTCCAGTTTCTGGAAATATAAATGTACATGTAGCCTATCTTGCTTCCTGCACGAGTTTGGAATGACACAAATTGTCCACATGTTTCTGATTCCTTAGTCTCCTTGCATAAGCTGCAGTCAGAATGAATGACATACTAGGTCATACTCACAGGCTTTAAATATCAACCGACTAAAAGCACATTCATGAAAGCGAAGAACATCCTAAGAGAGCCCATAATGCATCCCAGAACTCAGCCAAAGGTCAGTGGATGCTCCCATGACACTCACAGATGGTTTCAGCATCTGCATTTCTTTTTTTGGCCCAGGAATGAAAACAAGGAGCAGGGGTGGGGCTTTTTTGATGGCTATCCCAGAGAAGCTTTTTGGTCCCTGGCCACCCTCCCTGAGGTAGGAGATGACCGAGCCCATGGAATTACAAGCTTCTTGTTTATTGCCACACCAATCATGGCAGTCATGGTGAGACAGTGATGGATAACAGAGACAGGTGGGGAAATGAGAAAAACAGGCTGGGTAATTAGGTCTGGCATATCTGCAGGAGGTGGCATTCGTCTCCAGATATGCCAACATTCCTGTATCACTGTTAATAAGATGTAAATGGAAATGGCTGGAGTTTTAATATAGTCTGTGAAGGATCAAGTACACCAGGAGCATACATTATGATGTGTCCTCATCTAGGCCTTTTTTATACCTTAGGCCCCCCCAAAAAGTCTCTGGTTTCTGGCGTCGCCGTAGCCATGCGCGTGGGCAAAATGAAAACAGTTTTTTTTTCAATGAAAGATGATGTCTCAAAACCGCCAAACTCACTGATTTGACTGGAATCCTGCCGCTGCACAATTTTAACGTGTTTTTAGATGGGGTTATGATCGAGAATAAGCTTTATGTGGCCTCTCTGGACTCCCATTTATTTGCACTAAGTTTAGTCGGGCATCATTTGCAGTCATCAGCCGACATTTGAAGAAAAAAAAACGGTGAAGAAAAAAAAAACAGTAAAAAAAAAAAAACGGTAAAAAAAAAAAAAAGCGGCTTCGCCGCACCACTTTTTGGGCAAGCTCCATACCAGAAACCGGAGACCTTTTTTTTTTTGGCCTTACGGAAGCATTCATGAGTTCTATTACCTTCCATTTCGCATTTTTTACCATGGCTGCTGATCATCAGGATACATTTCTTTCAAGCTCCATACCAGAAACCGGAGACCTTTTTTTTTTTGGCCTTACGGAAGCATTCATGAGTTCTATTACCTTCCATTTCGCATTTTTTACCATGGCTGCTGATCATCAGGATACATTTCTTTCTGTAGCCTTGAGGAATGCCATCTGGTAGGCATTAGGGAATGGATATCTTGGCTCGTGGATAACATCAAGATGTTTGTATTGCTTTTGAATCATAAGAATGATCCAGTCTGCTTTCGGTATCACTATCAAGATTGCATAAAATGTTGGTGTCTTTTCTCCTAAAACAGCACTAGACCTTGTATGCTTTAAGGCGGTGATATCTCAGATAGGCATGATTGAACCTTTAGTGCAATGATTATTCATAATTTGAAATAACACATGTTACTCTTAGATGTAACACATGAGTCTATTTGAATATTTTTCATTCATAAATACCAAAGACAGATTACACATTCCTATCGGTCGAGAGCCCGTCACGTGGCTGGTCTGAACAACTTTTCCCGTGTCACATGAAATTTGGACTCTATGAAAATCTGATGCCTTCTAGTTACCATTTTATTGGTTGAACGTTCACGTGCTCATGTAGGCAGCGCAATACTACCAGTGAGTCAGTATTTCATAGTCCTACATTCATACTGCCCCGGCACAGCTGCGTTCTGCGCCACATTACACAGTATGGGCGATGAGCGCGCCCCATCTCCATATATACATGTATAAGGAGTTGTTTACAACATGGACATACCATAATATAGCTAGAGGGGTGTTTAAAAAAACGTGAAGTAAAACTGCTGAACAAAATCATTGGAGATGTATAATGTTTGACTTGTTTTGACTTTCGGACCGAAAAGTTTTGATTTTTTTTTACCGAAAAGGTATTTATGAATTGGAATATATATACATTGTATGTGCTTGGCCGGTATTAAACAATCTGTTTGAGACCGGTTGGAGTCTGGATGCTGATAATCACTCCAACCAGTCTTAAACATATAGTGTTTAAAACCGGCCAAGCACACATTTATTCCCTTAATAATAAACCAGCCTGCGCTCCAAAACAATAACCGCTTGACAGTGAGGGGAACAAAACTCCAATCACACAACCTTAAAAATGTCAGAAATATTCTTCTAAAAAAAAAAAGAGAGATACATGTACTTTATAAAAAGTCCATATTTTTCAAACAGTCAACATTTTGCAAACATCTACTCCACAATTAGCAGATTGCCTAAAGGGGATCAAGTACCCACTGTCACATCATCAGACTGAATACAGCCAAGGCTTCCTCCTGCGTCCCCATAGCCTTGCCATTGCAGGATACCCCCAATCAATTGCAGATTCTTGACCTGTTCACCTCTGTCATCAGCAGGCCTACCTGTGTATTAAAACATCAAGATCACACTCCTGGAGCCTTGGAGTAATAATGCAAGCCACATTGCCCTGCCACTCACAAATCACATATCAGGGGGAAAAAAGGGAAGAAGCAATTCCACTTTCAAAGAACCTTAGGCAGGGGTCTCTGAGTCTGTGATCTACAGATGTATGTTATGCCAAAACAAACCATAACAGACTGTCCAGTTTCTCTTCAGATACCTGAGACGAATGAACACATGTTCAGCATTAATTATAAAGTTGAACAAAGGATGACTGGAGCGGGTTTAATATAAACCTGCAACCTCCAGAATCTAGCGACCTCCAGAATCTGCAACCTTCAGAATACATACTGGTGCTCTACAAACTCATCTTTATCAGGCATGCAACAGGGAATTTAGAAAAAACGAGGAAACTCCAAACCACACAAGACTTTGTACAGTGTTTTTCTTTCAATTTGTAATGGCATTCATGAGAAGTAAAAAAACGAGGAAATCAGCAGATCCGACGAAAAGTTGTGTGCCTGCTATATTCCCTACATGTACACTGTATGTTGGCAGTTCCCCAGTTTGTCAATGTTGTTGTTTGTTCAAGGGCAGGTTCATGCTCAAAGTCATGATGGCAGTAACATTATGCTGTAAATCTAAGAAATGGCAAAAGCGTTTTACTCAGAGAGGATACAATTACAATATTTTTTTTATTCATACATGTATTTATAGTTATTACACTTGCACCTAGTCAGTTTCCCTTTGTGTTTGTGGTTCATTTGCAATCTCCTGCAATTTACACTTATTTTTTATTTTATAGCCCGAGCCGTATTTATCTTTTGATTGTCACATATTAAAAATTCTTACATCGGAAACAGATTACATGACAGTGGTAAAAACCTAAACTAATCCAACAAAGTTTGTCAAACTCAAAGCACTTCATAAGTTAAGCAGGCATGCAACTGGGAATTTAAAAAAAAAACGAGGAAACTCCAAACCACACAATTAGACGTTATACAGTATCTTTCAATTTGTAATGGCATTCATGAGAAGTGAAAAACGAGGAAATCAGCAAATCCGAGGAAAAGTTGCATGCCTGCATAAGGAGTAAAACCAAATCATTAACATGGGCAATACATTAAGGAGGAACTTCTACACATCAGCCAAAAAAAGCAATTTCAACGCTGAGACTCAATAAAGGTCACAATATATTTGTTGCTAATTTACAATTACATGTACACTATGCAAGTAGCTCTGTTGAAAGTGAACAGATCCATTTGATTGACCAAAAAGGTCATGGAAACAACTTAATTTGTTCTTGAACTGACTGGGAAACATTGTAAAAAAGAAATACATGCACGCCCGGCGCACAGATGATGATGACACACGTGCTGCCTATGCAATCTCAGGATATGGCTTGTGACAGTATAGGAACCAGGTGCAGACCTCTGACTAGAACCTTCCCTCACAGCTCACACTGTCTCAATTAGCCAGTGAAATGTCACCTGACTAACCAAGTCCCACCGCTGACCAAATCTACGTGTTACTCAACATGTAGGTCTGTAGATCTAAATATGCAAGATGCATTATATTTTCGAGTTTCATCTTGAAAAGTGGATTTGTTTTTTGAACTGCTATTTTCTCACCAATAGGCCTATAAAAGCTGTTCACATTTGAATGAGACATTGAACAAAACAAAAAAGCCACTGACGTCAGTTTACTCATTGGATGATTTCTTCAAAAAAAAAAAAATCAGAATTATTGGCTGCCAGATTCGGCTCTCGCTGGGCGGGTTATTTGTGCACAAAAAGGAAGCCCTTTTTCAGAGGGTTATAAATGCCCAAAATCAGAATAAAGTAAAAAAAAATCGTTAAAACAAAACATACAAATTGAAAATTCTTCAGGAGAAAATGGAGAGAATATGCATTTGTAATCATGATGTTTGAAGATCTTCACTTTTTTTTTACCATGTATGGTTTTCCCCGACAGGACAGACTGAACAGGGGAGTGGAAAGTGTAGTATGCAGGATTTTCCAGGGGGTGGGGGGAACAGCTCACAATCTAGCACAATAGATCTAGCACAATCAATCTAGTCTAAATGTCATGTCTAGATGTCTATGACAAAAGGTTACCGATGTAGAAGGCACCAGCTGAATGGTCAGAATCTCGAGGTCCAGATGCAGTCTTGTTTCGCATAATTAATCGCTGAATCTGTATGCATATCATACACCCTTGCTAGGAATTGGGTGTTACTACTTTTCTTGTTGGATAGTGGTGTTTGGAATTATAGAGCAACATGGTGGATACCAATAGGGCTTGCTCATCTCTGTAGTAGAACTGCAACTGCGTATTTTACGCAATCAAGCACGCATTGCGCAGTGTTGAAAATGTTCCAAACACGCGCGCTTGTTGCACGAAATGTGTTCGAAATACGATGCAGCCGATGCGCATTATGCAAGTTGACGCTCAAAATGCCAATGCACGTAGCTGGTCTGTAGGAAATGACTTCATTTGAACGGGCCCTATCTTGAGAAAAATATATGTGCTGAGAAATGTTGTGATTCACTCCTTACAAACTGGGACACATATACAAAATTGGTGGTGGGATGGTTGAACAGTCAGGCAAAAGCCAGATGTTGCCTCTACATGAAAACAGGAACCAGGACTTTAAAAGCTGCCTGGATATGTGATTCATAAGTTGCTACCTCCTGCAATCAATTACTGCACACCTTGCTGAGGCAAACACCTTGATCAAAGGTGAGCCCACGGGCTGCAGGTCCCTGTCTACCATCTGTTTTCTTCCTGCTTGGAGTTTGTCCTTGATACGAATCCGTGACATTTCAATAAACATGTGCTGTTCAATGACCTGCCCACTTCTCAGACAACAAAATTCTTCTTCCAGGAAATGCTGCTGTCCTACTTCAATCTATTTTGCAGTACGTGCACATGTAATTCACTTGATAGTCCTGGTTAGTATGGGGATGACATTGTGAGTTAAATGTACATGTACATGCCTTAACTGGGACAGTCACCTACAGTACATGTACATACAATACATGTACCATTTTATGCCTTTCACCATTTAAGGGCAAAAAACTTTTAACTGTTCCTCTCATTAAGTTTGCACCTGTAGTATGAGATTGTCAATAAATTGTAGTTATTCTCCTCCTTGATTCAATTAAGCCAAAGACTCTATGGTTTCATTGATTCACGGAGGAGTATAAACACAATCACAGAATGCTTGGGTGGTCTGAGGAGTAAATCATGGCAGGGCGGTTGTGGGTGCTTTGAGGGCTAATTAATAGGTTAAGTTCAGCCTGTCAATTCTTCTTGATATCACTTATTTGAAATAAATTTTTTCTTTACAAGGTAATCTTCAAACCAGAAATGGTAATTTAACTATTAGTGGCTAATTCATTAGCACCTGAATTGCACTGTATTTCACTGTATTTACTCCACGACAAATTTGTTGAAAAACCATACAGCGTCGTGGCAGTTTGGGGGTCTACATGTAAGGAGCAACGGGTTGAGTGGTTTGGGGCAGTATAGGGACGAATGGGACAATGTGTACATTTTCTCCTCTAAGCATCATACAACTTTTGACTTTTCAATCCACGAACACTGCAACAATGTACGAGTCATTCCAGTCCAGTTTTGGAGACATATTTCCTGAAGCATTTGACTCCAATTGAGTGTACACTGTACATGTTGCTATATTGAGAAGTACACGCTGATTGGGTGTGGATTTACGTTCACGGATCACTGCTACATCCGGTACTGTCAAACCTGGTCATGTTTCCTGCACAACTTTATCATCATCCCTCCACACCTGTTATGGGACTTAAAGGGAATATACATCATTTGCTTTTGCTGTAATTTTCAGAAATGGATGGAATTGGGGGGGTTGGAAATATAAAGTAAATATAGTTACACTGACTTTTTGGAGGTTTTGGGTTCGAAAATGCTATAAAAACCAAGAAAAACGACCATTTTCCTGTAGTCTGGTTCCCTGACTCCATATAAGAAGAAACAGAGCAGTTTACATACATTGGGGAATTGTAAGGTCAGGGAACCAGTCTAGCTGGCTCGTACCCGTTCATAGGTTTGTAATCGGTTGCAAACAAGTGCAATGGTCAATTGGGGCCAGTATTTGAAAAAAACGCCAGTTGTTTCCAACGCTGATCGGCCGATCAGCGTTGGAAATTGATACAAAAATACCACTTTTCTTGAAAATGACAGTATACCAGGTGCCATAATTTTACAGGATGCTTTAGACTGTCATTTACCAACATCCTATTAAGGTATTTCGCAAAAACTTGGTAGTTTTATTTTTCGATGTTTGCAAATGTTGTATATTCCCTTTAACATAATACAGCAATACTCCCTTCTCTAGTCTCTACATGTACTGATACGTTAGCTATTTGACTTGAACAGTCTCTGAGTAACTAAAACCACATCACGCCCCTTCTAAAAAAAAGACTCATTGGACAATCACTCATCACAGTTGCCCCGTAAGATGGGGTATCTTTGGTCAGTAGGTCAGCACCTATATTTCAGTTACAAGTGAATAGAAATCTCTGTGAAACAAGATTTCTTCAGTAAATTTTATATAATTAGTTTAAGAAAAAAACCACTGCAAAGTTTAATGCACTTGTGGATTTGAAGTGGAAAATTATGTCAGGTCAAATTTTAAGAGGTCAAAGGTCAGAGGTCAAGGAACAAGAAGGTCAAAGGTCAAATGGCTTTAAGGAGGCGTTTGGGGAAAAAATGGTGTTTTCTTTTAAGAATCTAGGGTCAAATGTTCATTTTATCTACTTTTTACCTTGAATTTGAAAGAAAATTTTTCAAATGTGACATTTTTTTGTCCATAGGCATTATTAGGGCTGGCCAGTGTTGCCCCAAAACGGAGGTAACTTTGGTCACATCTTTTGTTGGGCCCCACCCCCTTGTTAAATACTATTTTTGACACCAAACAACACCAAAGTGTAGTGTTTAGTCTAAATGTTCTTAATATTAGGGAAAATCCAATTCGCCAAGTTTGTTATAAAAGCAATAGTTAAATATGCCTAAAAAATGACCAAAGTTACCCCATTTGACGGGGGGGGGGGGGGGGGGGGTACCTCTTCTTGAAATTAGAATGTTATCATTTCACAACACATTGGAACAGGTATTCAAAAGTCAATTTCTGAACCAGTGCTTTTGAGTTAACTCTATCTAAAGTAGGAATACCCTAAAGCCTGGATTCTACCCAGTGTGCCAGACTCGTGTAAAATATTTAGGTTGGTCCACGCCAATTTCAATGCTTAATCTTTAAACCCCTGAATTTCATGCAGGGAAGTGCAGCATGACTCAGACTTGTTTGTTGTGCTCATCATGTTGGGCATCATTACTGGAGATGACATTTGTTGCCCAGGTGTGCAGCTGTGTCGTAACCATGACACACAAGTTCTAAATCGAATAATCGTATGGGTCGTGTTCTGCCCAAACAGAATCTAATCAAGGGCAGCCAGTTGAAAACAGTTTTATCTTTGCTAAATATTATTTAAATAAACTTCTTCCTGTTTACAATGACAAGGTGCAGTGTTGTTTGTATTTATCTATTCTATAGACTACCATCTTCCTTCCCCGAGGACATGGGATCATTCTAAAGATAATACATTTAGGGTCAAAGGAGGACGTTTTTCCTGTCCCCATTCTGGACTTTTTAATTTGCCACTCAAGTATACTACATGTATCATTAAAAATGATTTTCAACTGTGCTCATTTGTTGGTTAGGGAATTTTTTTTTGGGGGGGGGGGGGCATTGAAGGAGTGCATCCAGAATCATGACACATGAAACGGGGAAAGGACAAAATTTGGATCCAAAATCTAAGCAATTGGTCTACAATCTACATGTATTTAAAAAAAAACCCAATAAAAACAAAAACTAGAATTAGACATTAAAAGTGCAGGCAAAAATACCATCATATGGTTGGGTGTTATTAACGGTCAATGGGGTCATTTATCAACAATGAATCAATACATACATTGCTTTTCACATAATCGAAGTTCTCCCTCACCAGATGGGACGAATAAAGATTTTGCACAGCATGTGTGTGTATTGTCATGTACTTAACTAGTCTGCAATTTTTTTTTTAAATTGGTAATCACTAGCTTGCATGCAAACCTTGTCATCTTTGTGTGGACAACAAAACAGGTCCACATGATGCAGATTGTGTGAACCTTCTGTGGACTAAGCCAGGTCCACACAAGGTTCCCCCTCTCTGGAAAACAGGTTTAGAGGCATTTTGGGGTTAGGATTATTTGTCGCAAAATGAAGAGGAACACACTCAACATGCTTAAGGAAATCATGATAAAAAAATTGAGTTGAAAGAGTATCCACAGTGCTAGTAAAAAAAATTATCTTTTTCCAGATTCAAGAAGTCTGGTTTCCAAATCATGTCTAAAAAATATCATGCCTGACAAGAAAACCTCAAAATAAACTAACTTTGTTCAAACAAAGTGTTATAAATTCCACGCTTCATAATATTCCTGTGTCTATGTTAAAAAGTTTGTTCCACTGTTGACAATATAGTAATGCAATACTAAAATACAGGAATAACCCTATGATGTCATGGATGTTGCCAAACCAAATAGGGATTAGAAAACAGGAATGAAATACTGATTAAAAACAAAAGGTTTCTTGTCAGCACAGGTTCTTCTTCAGTGACAGGCCCTTACCAAGCTTTTTAAACATTACAGGCCTATGATTCAGAGTGCCTGGGTCAACTGACATCAGAGAATTCAGAAGTATAACTATACACGTTAAACAATTAAAACTTGTTGTATCGCTACTGACAGAGAGCACTGACAGACAGACAAACAAGCTGACAAACAAACAGACAGGGCTAAGGGATGCTTGCTCTGCCCTCAAGCTTACTTGGTCGATGGTGAAGCTCAAAGCTGAACACACCTGTGCCTTGGTAATAGTCACTCCGCTGAGCGCGGGCATGCATCAGCTTGGAGAGCGTAATTGGCTTCTGCTCGGCGATTTCCGTGTCAACTGTCGCACCTCCGCCGCCGCCGCCGCCGCCGCTACCACCACCGCCAGCGCCGCTACACGGCGGCGTGGACTTGGGGCTGATGTCGCGCTCTGTTTTAATTTTCACCCCGTTGGGACTGATGCTGTTGACAGCAGTCGGGCTACTGTTCTTCTTCATTGCCTCCGAGTGAATGAGTTTGTCGTGCATGGGTGCTAGGGTGCTATTTTAACCGTCTGAAGCAAATTCCAGAAGATACAGCAATATTCGAAAAACTGGTCAAATCTGCTGTTGTTGAACACAATAAGCAGTTACTTGTCGCCTATTTAGAGGAATTATGACACCTTGCAGGTTCTACAACTAGCAGTACTACTTGCAGTGAGTGGTACATATAATATTCCAGTGGAAGTCCATCGCATTCACAAACAACTTTCCGGTAGTTCCAGTTTACATGTGCAGTTAATCACGGCAGGGCAGATGTTAATAATCTCAGAGCACGGATTCTCGTGAGAGGCGAAGCTAAAGTAGCTAGTATCGGGCATCCATGTCCGTTTCTAAAAAAGATTCCAATGAGGGATACGGTACAGTGGAATGCCAGTTCTTGTAAGCAGCAGAATCCTTTTTCAGCGGCACACAGTCCAACGCCAAGTATTGTAAGACTAAGAAGGCAGTTTCTTGTTCCTTCTTCCATGCCACATCAGGGCACACCATGCATGCACGCATGCCAGATTATCACTGATGATGTTTCCAGTGCAGAGGAATGCAGCTTTGCCACTGACACATAACACACTGTGCCGACACATGCGCTGACACAGCCTGCCTGTCCCTACACACCACGCAAAAACTGGACGAGTTGAAGGTTCATAATGCAGTGACGTGACACACTCTGGCATATGTGTGTGTGTGTGTGTGGTGTACGGCAGAACAGCTGTCCTTTGCAATAATCAGAGGTGATAAATCTATATCCGCTGCATGGGGGCCACTCAGTGTGATTGGTTCAAGCTGGCCCCTGGCTAGTCAGCTCGCTCTCTGGCTCTCTACTCCCTCTCTCTCTTCTCACACAGCCAGGAGGTGCACTGCTCTAGTAGTAGCACCCACTGCCTGTCAATCCTCCTATGTGGGTTTTTCCTATGGTTTTACTTTTGTCCTTGCTTCATCTAACATGCATGAATGTGTACATTCTGGATATAAGTGTAATGCCTTCTTTTTCCATGAGCAATTATGTACACAAACAACCTACATGTACCCAACCAAAAAAACACTGGTTGAGGTCAAGTTTAATGATACAGTACTTCAATGGCAAATTACAAAGTTTCAATACGTGTACCTTTTTTTGCAGCTTAAATTTTGGAAAGCGTTTACTACAGCTTAGTTTAAAATGAAAGGGTTAAATTAAAACTATACTTTCTACTTAAATCCTCTCCTAATCTGGAACAGAGAAGCTTTTTGACAAGCTCACAAGTGAAAATCAAACAACAGCACTATTCAGAAAATTTGTTATTTTGTTCAAATGTTCTAGCCACTGCATAAATCGCAAAAGCGTTATGATCAATTATGTTCTCTGGATGCATCTCTGAGGGATAGGGCACTGACCTTAAAAACAGCTGACCCCCAGCACTTGCAGAGGGGGGGGGGGGGGCCTTTACAATTATTTTTATTTTTTAAAATTTTATTGAGATAACAAAAAGCTCCTTAACATCTGTTTAGCATCACTGTAAACACCAATTTCACGATATGCCTTAGTAAAAAAAAAAACATGCCAGAAAGGATAGGTATAGGTACAGTATGGAGTCCATGCACGATCAGTAGATGATGCTTTGTGACCACTGTGGAGAGCCCATATGGGAGGGATACACCACGTGCGCGTCCCAGTTTGCATGCGTATGGCACGAATCGTGCACAAATTATTTTATTCTGGAACTGCGCAAACGGGTCTTCGCATGAGCATTCAAGAGTTCCTCCCACTTGGTCTCCCCCAACGCTCCATCTGTAAAACCATCTGACTTTTTCTGAGGGAGAATCTATGCACGTTAGTCCGCAGGACCGACGAGAGGACTGGCAATGCTAGTCTAGTAATGAGAAGGCCAGACGGGGTGATTGGGAGGCTGATATTAATCGATTGATTAGAGCCATCTGCTCCAGCCTGCAGCCAGCCTCTCAGATGATGACATTTCTGATAGGAGATGTGGCCATCTACAAGCTTAACAGTTAAGGCAACACTCTACGTCATGTATCGGTAGGCCTTATAAAGTTGTATACAATTTACTGGTGATATTTCAAGACAAATATTACTGATGTCTTCCACATCAAATATTCAAAAAGAAATTAGCATATTATCACATGATCCAGTCAGTGCGACAGTTCACTTGTTATACCAACCACTGTACACCCGTTCATGGTCGGAGTTTCCATGTCCGAGTGACATCATTTCATAGTCAAATTCCTCCTCTTCACGATAAAACCAAATATGTTCACACAGACCCAACTTAAAAAGGGAAATAAATCATGGCATTGGTACAGGACTGAACCCAACAGTTGCGAATCTTTTTTCGACAGTTCCGGATCAAACACGCCGCGCTACATGTGCAAATTCATCCAATCACAGCACATTCTGCGCGCGCGTCATGTATCACGCCTTCATCATGTGATCTGCATACAACACTGCATTGTGTGCATGGGGGATCAGCAACTGTCACACGCGGGGATAAAATTCTTTTGGCAAATACGACAATAAATTTAATTCAAATGCCAAAATCAATCAGTGATGATTTCCTAAAAAGAAAACCTAAAATAGTGAAGAAAAAAATGATAAATGTTGGCTACGTTCCACAGGAAACCAAAATTTGTCTTTACGCACTTCCTTTCACAGGCCAGTTTAAAAAAACAAGTGGACATTTCGCCGACAATTGCAAAATGATAGACCTTCAAATTGGTGAAAAAAATCTCCAAAAAAAAATGTTTGGTTACAGTTGAATTAATTTTTATTTAACCAAGTGATCCAGAACTGGCAGTGGCTGCAATATGCGCCGCAGCACCTTGTAACCCTTAAAGGTGCTACATAATGGGTCTCATATTTCTCATATTGAGGGCCTCCATGGAAAGCAGTGCCCTGCACTGATCGGAGCTACCCTTAAAGATGACGTAAATAAATTTTTAAAAAAAATTAAAATAAACAAACTGTCGATGATCTGGAACTGTCACACTGACTGTAGTACTGTATAATATTTGTATAAACTACACATTTGTATGTATGAAGCATATTATAGTATTTATGAAATGGGTCATTATCAATACAATAGATCATCAGAATATCCTTTTCATAAGCAAACCAACTACATGTACATGTCCAGCACGTTTGCAAAATGTATGAAAGGAAAGAATCTGGAAACTCATTCAGGATGTGGAGAGTATTATGTAGGCTCTCCTCAAAGGAAATCTAAATAACACACCACTGTGCTTTTGGGGCCCCATGTGCAGACACTAACCAGCTACAATGTTATTCTACATATTCCCGAAATGCTAACATGGGCCAGCTCAGCTGGCAAACAGCTTGAGCGAAGGAACAGGACATTGCTGCAGGATTAGAAGGTCTGATTACAAGATGTATTTGCCAGCTGATGTCCGTGGCCGAGGGCTGATTTGGCCCTGGATAATGCACGCAGGCTGCTCGGGGACCTGCCCACAGGGAGTACTGTTATTTCCAGGCACAGTGACAAATTGAAAGTTCGGGTAAACAAGTTGGATTTCCCATTAGGAAAATGCATAAATAATTCGGTAAACAGCTATTTACACAAGGACGTGACCCAGACCGTGAACCACTCTCTGGAGCATGGATTGTGCATGTACAGTACATGTATCTAAACATGTTTACTTGTTAAAAGCACGTAGCATCGGTCATTACTCGGAAATGTTACCTATGTTTAAAGGGAATATACAACATTTGCAAACATCGAAAAATAAAACTATCAAGTTTTTACGAAATACCTTACTTGGATGTTGGTAAATGACAGTCAAAAGCATCCTGTAAAATTATGGCTCCTGGTGTGAAGTCATTTTCAAGAAATTGGTATTTTTGTATACATTTCCAACAGTGGTCGGCCGATCACCGTTGGAAAAACCTAACTATTTTTCAACTTCTGCTTCAAATTTACCATTTTTTCAGTCCGCAAAAGCCACTGATGTACATTCCCTTTAACCAATTGAACGAGAAAACCTTGCTCAAAGTGAAGATAAGTCTGGTCCAAATGGTTTGGATCGAAAGCAAACAATCTTTGAAGGTGGTTTTAATAAAGGGGGGGGGGGGCACAGAATCCAGTTACGAGACCCAAAGAATTGTTGTGCACATGTTTTCTTGTTTTCACAAAATGTACAGCCACTAAGGCCAAAAAAAAAAAGTCTCCGGTTTCTGGTATGCGCGTGCGTCGCCGTAGCCATGCGCGTCGGCAAAATGAAAAAGGTTTTTTTTCAATACAAGATGATGTCTCAAAACCGCCAAACTCACTGGTTGGACTGGAATCCTGCTGCTGCACAATTTTAACGTGTTTTTAGATGGGGTTATGATCGAGAATAAGCTTTATGTGGCCTCTCTGGACTCCCATATATTTGCACTAAGTTTAGTCGGGCACCATTTGCAGTCATCAGCCGACATTTGAAGCAAAAAAAAAAAAAAACAGGTAAAAAAAAAAAAAAGCCGCGTCGCCGCACCACTTTTGGGGCAAGCTCCATACCAGAAACCGGAGACTTTTTTTTTTTGGCCTAAGCTATACTTCAAAGGATTTGATGTTATGGAATACATGTGTGCTTGGCCGGTTTTAAACACTCTGTTTCAGACCGGTTGGAGTATCAATGCTGATAATTACCTCAGCTGAAGATTCATAATTACCTTTTCGGTAAAAAATTTTTTTTTTATAAATTTCCAACGAGGGTCAAACATTTTCCGCCCCAATAAATCTAATATGAAAAGCAGGGGGGGGGGGGAGGAGGGGGGACTATGCATTGCTTTTGTTGAGTGTTGTGGGTGATATACTCAGTGGCTGCCTTTTTTTGGCAATGTCAATTTAAAAAAACCAGGTCTTTTATCATGTGAGTACAATCATAGAGAAAGGACAAAATTTTACCTATGACATGTCAAGGACCAATAGTGTACAGTTTCCCCAATATCAACAGGAAGAAGAAACTGAAAGGCAAGATTCTCACAACTTCATTCAAAAACGGGTGCACAGGTACATTTCTCTGGTGATTAGAAGTGTGGACAAAATCCATAAAAGCTGAAATTGTGTATGAAAAATTGATTTGCTAGGAAAATACTTCACCAAAGAGCACGTGCTTTCAAAACTTTAAAGGTTTCAGGTTAAACAGTCCTCTCACATTCTAGCTGCTTAACAAGCATGATCAATCACAACTCCACAGACTTTGACATTTCTGACATTGCTCAGTTGAGCCTGATCATAATATGCTTGGGGGTGCCAACAGATTTAACACAAATCTGCAGAACATGCTGTCCGCCAGGACCCCTGAGTTTTCAGAAGACTCACCGCAGAGGCCCAACGCTTTAAATATTTTTGTGTGGCTAATGTCATTCCGCACCCTGCGAAGTAAGGAAGAAATTGGGAAACATGATAAATGACAGTCTGGGTCTGATTAGAAACACACTGTAAAAACTGACAAGAACCACGCAGTCCAACAAGGACTAAAAAAAAGTTACTTGTCAAAAACATGTCGTAAAAAATAGACTTTAGAATGAACCACTATAAGCATGCACAGGTGAAGGAACTAGAATGACAATGTACATCATTGGCTTTTGCTGAAATTTTCAGAAATGAACTGTTTGGGGGGGGGGGGGTAGTATAAAAGATCAAATATTGTAACACTGACATGTTTGAAGTTTTGTGTTCGAAAATGCTGGAAAAACCAAGAAAAACTGAAGTTGTAATGGATAAAATATGCAGGAAAATTGAAAGGTAAGGGAACCAGTCTAGCTGACCTGCACCCGTTCATGAACATGGAACCACTAGCAAACAAAATTTGGACTAAAAAAAAAAAAATGGTAAATTTGGAGCAGTTTTCCAACGGTGGTTGGCCAACCACCGTTGGAAATGTATACAAACGTACCATTTTTCTTGAAAATTACTTCTCACCTGGTGCCATAATTTTACAGGACTGTCATTTACCAGTTGACATCTTAGTAAGGTATTCTGTAACAACTTGGTAGTTTTATATTTCGAAGTTTGCAAATATTGTATTTTCCCTTTAAAGGTAATAATATATATGCAACACTTGCTAACATAAAAAACTACCAAATTATTATGAAATGGGGTACCATACTTGACTGTACAAAATGAAAGTGAACAATAGTCTCAAGCATCCTGTGAAATCATGGCACCTAATGTGCCATCATTTTCAAGAAAAGTGAATTTTTTAAAATTCAATTTCCCGTGGTCAGCCGATATAAATTTGGTAAAGATATTCCCATTATAATTGTAACATGCAGCAGAGGTTACTAAGACTGAATACATTTGAGATCCTTTGCCCCATGTTATACATGTATTTATAAATACAATATGGCCGGCCAAGCCGCTGAACCCACTGCCAAAAACATCTGTTCACTTCATTTACGCATGCATACATTTTCCTTTGCTAATAATAGTTTGAGCAAGGCTTGTAAGTCCATGATGTTCTCTAAAAAATAAAAAAATAAAAGTGCCTTGAGCAATGATTCCTGCTCAATATTGTTTACTGCAGGTTTGAGATTTATGCCAATCAAGCACAACAATTTACAACAAGCTGTTGAACTACTCAGCTAATGAGGGGTACTCCATTGTGCCTTGTAGTTGTTAACAGGTCTAATCCCTTGTAATTTCTTTAATCCCTTGTAATCTATTTATCCTCTATCAATCATTATCCTACTTAAATGTAATTGAAACCCTCCTGTTCCCCTGCCATGCCTTTATGGGTGCATTTGAGTAGCTCACCAGGAAAGGACTCGGTTCTGTCCTAATCAAACGCTCAAATGCAGGCCATCATGATTCTCACATGACGTCCTTAGCCGTGGCCATAGCCACTGACAGAATGCCTTTACGAACTCACTTTGGGATTTACAGCTTTTCCGTCAATTGCAAAAGATAACAAACTCCGGCTGGAATTATAGCCACTAAAGTCATGAGCTCAATCAATAATTATGTTTAGACTTCAAGATAAGGTTGATTTTTGGGTCCACTTGAGCTTTTCCACTGTCCGGCTGCAAGATTCGTCCATTTGGTGGAAAGGACAATGCATGCGTGTGACGCATTTCCACCACTGACTCCTGACTCGGCAGTATTTGAAATAAGGTCAGTTTTTTTCCAACGATGGTCAGCCGACCATCATTGGAAATTCATACAAAAATTCCACGGTTCAAAAAAAAATCACAGCACTATACATGTAGGTGCATTATTTTACAGGATTCTTGAGACTAGCAATTATTCACTTACAGTCAAGTAAGGTATTTACTTTTGATTTTTTTTATGTAACTTGCAAATGTTGTATAAAATACCTTTATTTAAGCACCCTTCTTAAAATTAAGAGCAGTTTTGTTACTTCAAATATGCACCAACAAAAAGCAAATGATTCTTTGCGCCTTAAAAACAGATGGATGCTGCAAGAATGGACATGTGTTTTTCAGCTTTTGGAAAGAGCGTGCATGTTTGTTAGGACCCTAAGGCAAACCTAATTGCTTACAGTCCCCCAAAAACTTGTAAAAATAACCAGCCTATTGTGTGTGTTCCAGGAAGGCCTCTCAGCTTGCTAGGAGGTCTGGGTTGCCACCGCCTCTTTGAGATGGTCTAGTATGGCATAAACATCTATTTGATTAGGGAAATGGGGCATCTGCTGACCTATAAATATGTGGATGGTTTTGTTTTGTATGTCTGCCAGGTTGAGGTCCCTAGGGTAAGAGGCTTGGCCAGATTGCTCCCATCTGGTGAGTACCAAGGTTCACCTGGAAACTTTCTGTTTGCTCCAAACTGCAGTGCACCCACTATGATGCACTTTTACATACTAAAACAACCTCCAGCTTGGATTGGCTGAATTGCCATAAGAGGTAATGGACAATTGAAAGACTACCCCTCCCCCCCCCATGGTGGGTCATTGTCCAATAGTTGGTCATCCTTTTGTGGAATATATTGTACACACCCCCTGCGTCAGAGGAGTGACACACATACAGGGTGAGTAAAAAAACACCCAAATGTCGGGATTAATGTTTTAGTGAAGGTCTGCATGTAGCACTTTCAAAATTTAGGATATGAAAGCCCAATTCATATTTATCATAAGCTTTCTTTTAGTACAAGAATCATTCAGTTCACTCATGTACTTTTCAAGTTACGGAATTTTAATCACAACCACTGTTTTAAAGTTCTGTTTTGTTTTCATTTTGCTGGAAGAACACGCACCTTTTTGTGATCCGTGTATGGACAGAACTTTAAAACGGTGGTTGTGTTTAAAATTCCGTGTTCTTGAAAAGTACATGAGTGATTTGAATGATACTTGTACAAAAAGAAAGCTTCTGAATTGAGCTTTCATATCCTAGATTTTGAAAGTGCTAGGGCCTACATGCAGAACTTCACTGAAACAGTGGTCCCGACATTTGGGTTTCATTTTTTTTGGTACTTTTTTTAGACGTTAAAGGGAATATACAACATTTGCAAACATCCAAAAATAAAACTACCATGTTTTTGCGAAATACCTTAATAGGATGTTGGTAAATGACAGTCTAAAGCATCCTGTAAAATTATGGCACCTGGTATACTGTCATTTTCAAGAAAAGTGTTATTTTTGTATCAATTTCCAACGCTGATCGGCCGATCAGCGTTGGAAACAACTGGCTTTTTTTCAAATACTGGCCCCAATTGACCATTGCACTTGTTTGCAATCGATTACAAACCTATGAACGGGTACGAGCCAGCTAGACTGGTTCCCTGACCTTACAATTCCCCAATGTATGTAAACTGCTCTGTTTCTTCTTATATGGAGTCGGGGAACCAGACTACAGGAAAATGATCGTTTTTCTTGGTTTTTATAGCATTTTCGAACCCAAAACCTCCAAAAAGTCAGTGTAACTATATTTGCTTTATATTTCCAACCCCCCAATTCCATCCATTTCTGAAAATTACAGCAAAAGCAAATGATGTATATTCCCTTTAATCAAGGAACTAGACCCAGTAGGCCTACATCATAAAATAATTGCACTCAAACAGCAAATTCAGTCAAGTTTTTAACCATTACTTATTAGAAAACAATAACATATAACATGCAAATACCCCTTTCTTATGAGCTGTTCGTGAGTTTCATTACCCATTCTAGCCCAACATCAGCCACCCCACCATAATGAATTAAAAGTGATCTTTCACGGATGGTAACGTTTTTCTTTTTTCGGCACAAACCCTGGTCAGAAATTTGAAAAGGAATCAACCGCTTCCTGGCCTTCCTTCACAAACACCGCCTGATTAAAACCAGCATTTGCATCCAAGCACTCCAGCATTCACGAATTTCATGTTTTGGATTTGGTGATTAATTGCTAAATCCGTTCCCCAGTTCCTGGGGAGACACCCCACCCACCGGCCAGGCCTCTCACAGAATTTACCAACATGTATACTGTACAAGCCAGAGTAGCTTTGTCCAAGAGTGAATTTTGATATTCCCTCCCCCTTAATAAATAGGCAGCTGGTCTCAACAAGCACAGTAAAGTCATTGCAGTTGTAGAGGGCATTATCAACGAGATGAATCAAATCCAGTCTTGGGAATTTTGGCAGCGCTACCCGAGAATTAGGGCCCATTAGAAATGGTACGCGTACGGGATACGTCTGCAGCTCGAAAAAAGTTGCTTGTTCAAACAACATATTCCATGGTTTTTTCATGCGGAACACCATGGTCAATGTGCATTTTACATCAAATGTTAAGATGTACGGTACCGTATATGTGGGTTTGGTGAAAAAAACTCACGAAATGGTGATTTTTTTCCCCGATTTTTTCTCTACGTGGAATGCTACATGTAAACTAAGGCATGCATGGATGCTGTATACCTGCGAAGAACCCAGGGCATACATTGTACATTGTCAAAAAGTTGTATGCACTTCAAAACAATTCATCTTTATATGTGGACTCTCCAAAAAGTGACCAATCATTCGCGTCAGCCACATGTGAATTAGAAGCGAACAATAATACGAAACAGGGAAACAAAATAGGAGCCTATTTGACCAGACTGTTATTGTTAAAAATAGGAAGCAAGAATGTATACAGGTACATAATTTACATGCGTACAACGAAAGTGTATCCATACACATGTGTAAGGGGATCAGGTGTCGAGTGCAATCAATGCTGAATTAGCTTGTAAAAAATTGATCAGGGGAAAAATCGAGGGAATATGATCCCTCAAGGCCGATTCATACTCAACACGAAAGCGAACGCGAACGCGAATTTGTGATGTAAGGGCGACTTTTCTCACTGCGAATTCGCAAAAGTTGAACACGTTTCAACTCGGGCGAATTTCGCAGCGAATGCCTTCGTGACTTCAACTTCGAATTGCATTTGCGTAAAGGTTAACAGAAAAGGGCAAACACTTCCTTATCTGTTTTGGAGTTCTGAACAAACTGGGGTAAAATACTGTGTGATCAAACTCACATAGGATAAGAAGGTTGAGAATATAACTTTATAATAAAAATTGTAGCCTACTTGTACATTTGGTTCCTAGCTCAGAATAGCTGATTCAATGACTCCAAACTCGAAAATGATGTTTAAATGATGATCTTTTGGTTAAAATGGTCAGAAAGTGCCTCAGATTGCACCACAGAACGTCTAGAATCCAAAATCCCAACCTCACGCCCCTAAGGCTTCTCACTCCCATCTGATCAAGGTACCATCTCCCTCCCCACTTTTGAGAAGTGATGGACGCCTTTGGTACTTTGTCAGATGTAACAAGGACAGCAAAAAAGTGGACCCCAAATTTGTAGAGTGACCCACTTAACAATGACAGGGTATAAAGCCAGGAATAGTCTCCAAGACATAACTACAACCTACCCCCCAAGATATCCGTGCAGAACAGTGTCTTTATTGTTCCACTTACCTCTGAATAGGACCATTTTTTACTGCTGGGAGTTGAAGGGAAAGTAACTTTCAACATTGTAAGCCAAGTCATCATTCAGCTGTACACTGCTGTTCCTATCTTTAGGGGTAAGTAGGGGTCATTTTGGTCATCAAGCAGAACCTGGTTAAAAAAAAAAAGTACAAGTGTACACTGATGGATCCAGAACCATTTTGTGGGGGAAGGGAGGGAGGGGGAGGAGCTAGGGGGAGGAAGAAAGATTTCCAGTGAGAGGCTTCATATTGTTGGTTATAAATTTCTGTGTTGCAAAACCAGTCGAGATGTAATTTGTAAGATAAAGATAGATAAAGATAAAGATAGGGGGCGGACTCCTAAGATCTCGGCCAACGAGTGACGAAAAATTTTGAAACTTGGTACATGCATAGAGCAACTCATCATGAACATACCCAAGAAATTTCATGATTATAGGTCAAAGGGTTTTGGAATTATGGCTAATTAATTATTCATATGTACAAATAGTAATTCTACTCTGTGTACATGACGTATATGGAAAAATTCAGTTTTCGCGGCGCGTGGCGCTGGAAAATTTTTCGCTGTGCGGCAGCCCGTGGTCTGATTTTTATGTTTTTGGTATCAAAAGATGCGCAAGGCTCGAGGCTAAAAAGTCGTAACAGCTCATGTCGCGAAAAGGAAAAAATTTCAAGGCTATCGCCGATTCTGCCCCCCTCCCCCCCCCCCCCCCCTGGCCCTTTTAGGGTTAAAACCACCTACCGTGACAGGCTCTCGACCAATAGAAATGGGTAATCTGTTTCAGGTATTTATGAATACAACTTTTATAAACATTTTGTGCAGAATTGACATGAACAGACTTGACCAAAAAAAATGCACTGGCCAACACTGTGTCCCAAATTAATTATCTGCACCGAGTCCGAAGAGCCCCATGTATGCACATGTGTTCTAATCATGGAGAATATTTCATCCTCAACAAATTTCTCATCCTGCATTGACAGTGCCCATAAAACACTGCACCAGATGGCTCAACTGCAATAATAATTTCCAATCCCAGAGAGTCCAGCAGTATTTGCATTTAGTTAAAATGGGCTGTGCCATCAGCAGGCTGTCAATCACATGCCCGGGACAGCTGGCAGGCCATTGTACGAGGTGCCATCCCCAAGGACAGTGTAAATTTGCAAAATGCCGCTTTTTTGTTTTCAATCTGTCATGAAAATTGGCTCATAACATCTTCCCTAATTACATTAGGTGTGGAGTATAGGGTATGCACTTCTTGTACTATTGGTAGTTTTTTTTCTGATACGTCTCAATAATGAGAAATGTTAATGAACAGAGCGGGAAACACATGCTACTTGTAGATCAAATGAATTCCAAAAACTGTCTTTGCAATGATAAAATTAGGGATTCCCTAACCGCCCTGAATCCTTCAAAATCCTCTTTGCCAAAGTGGAGGAATTTGGAGGATTGAGGTTACATGGCAAAAGTGCGTTACTGATTTTGTAGGATGCATTTTGTCAAGGTCTTAGGCCGGACCTTGTGTTGTTTTTGCTCAGCCATGCATAAATATAGGCCTGGATTATGCTTGAAATCCTTCGCACTGCTTCAGGATGCCGGATGTCACTGGCCAAGCCTCAACATATTGACAGTCACTGCCGCAGGATTTGCAGGATTCAGGCAGTGGTCACCTCTCCACAGACCATATTCAAGAAATAATGGAGGAATTTGCAGGATTGAGGCTACATACATGCTATTTTCTATGAGGCCAATTGGAGGATTTTGCAGGATTGAGGCTAGGCCTACATCCTAGCAAAAAGGCCTAGGGAGTTAAGGTTGTACGCATGAATGTACAGGAAAAGCAGACAAAATGTGTGGACAATGGTCATCCAATCCATGCAAAACAGTACCTATCTTACAACCATTTGTATGCTCACAGCCAATGATGTATAATGCTCCAAACATTATTTTTTTGGCCGTCTAATAACTTTTCATTAGGCCGTCTAATAACTTTTGATTTGTACTTTTCAGGTCAATCCAGTCAGCAAAGCAAGCAGTTTTATTCATTTTCAATAATTTTAATACACTGAAGTTCAATCCATGCACTTGTAAGTTTTATTTCAGCCTTTATGATCAGTTTTTAATAATCCACTGTCAGTTTGATATTTTATTTTACTTAATGCTGATCATTTTATGTAGGGGGGGGGGGGACAAAACAGAGGCAGTCCACTCACGGATTTTCTCTCTGAACTCTTCCTCTTTCATTACAGCATCCTGCTCATGCTGTCTCTCATCATTCAAGATTGCCAGAGAATATGGGAAGAGGGCCCAGAATAGTCCCAATGTAAAAACCACCTGCCCCTTCCTGCTCCAAAGTCAAATAATCACAACAAAATAATTGAGCAAATCCCACTTCTAACATATTGAATTGATCCCGAGCAGATGGGGGAATCGTTTCGGCTGCCGTGCGCAGTGCTGGAATGAGCAGGCTCAGGCATGCTGTCCTTTCTGCACGATTTGTCTTGTGTATCGGACCAAGAAAAGCAAAGACATATAGTGGTAGTAAGATTGTGTCTGTTAAGGTACTCACAAAGTATTATGAGTTTGTGAATATGAATATAAAAGAACCATAAACATGTGATTATTTATCAAATTTTGACCCTTCTTGTTTTGTTACTATTTTGGGCATAATTAGCAACAATTTCAAAAAGGCTTTTATTACGGGCTGCTTGAAATCGCCCATATGCCCTGTGAGTAGACTGGTTCCCGGTCCCCCCAATTTATCGATTTTAAAAGGGAGGTGGGAACCAGTCTTTTCTGCCAGAACTTAAAGGGTTAGTGAGATGAATTTTTCTTAGGAACACAATTTGTGCAACTTTCGACTCCTCTTCAAATCATGAAAACTATTTGACACTCCATTTTTGGTTAACTTGATTGAAAAGTGCACTTCTTTCAACATTTAAAAATTGTCCATGCTTTTCCGGACAACTGAGGTTGCTGTTGCTGTGATGTCATTTCAGGAAGACACTGTTCAGTTTAGGGTTTATGTGTTCAAATTGCGAACCCAAAAATTTGCTCATTGAAAAACATTTGTGCGAAACCTTTGCTCATTGGCTTACTGCCAAAAACACGGCAGCAAAGTTACCAATCAACAGCTTAGTTCACATTTCTGCATGAAAGGACGTCACAATTTCTAAAGTAGAACTGGCTGGCACACAGGGTCGCAAAAAAAATTGCAACCGATTGCGGAACTTGTGGGCTCCGCGGACAACGGATGATACTAAGACTAGGGGTACTTGTGCACTGAGCCATTACGTACGCATTTGAACCAAACAAAGTGTTTAGTAACAAGATCAAATCCGATCGTGATATATTGTATTATATATTTTTTTCAGCATAACTCCGGCAAGGGTTTAAATCAAAACACATGTAGCGCAAGGAGGAAAACTACTCATGACTGCATTCCGAATAATGCACGGACATGATTATATTCACGAAGGCCCCTGGCACCAATCCAACCGTAATTTAAAGGGCGAATGTCTCTTTTTCTTTCTAATTTTCACGGCTGTGGCTGGCGGGGAGGGGAGGGTCACATTGGATTGGGTTCAACCCAATGGCCACTCCCCCCTCTCCCCACCCTCGCCCCCCACCCCCGACCAGAAAAGAAGAAGAACATGTAGGATACGGTTATGTAGATGAAATATTGTTTCCATAAACAGTGCCACCTAGTGCAAGATGATCATCCCCCTTCGATTTAACTTATGGCACACGAACAGAATCTTGCCACCATGGAAAATTTTGGTCGTACGTATACATGGTTGTCTACCTGATGTTCCCCAATACTTATGTTCCCCAAAATCCTTAAAGGGAAAATACAACATTTGCAAACATCAAAAAATAAAACTACTAAATCATTTTGAAATACCTTGCTGGACTGTTAGTGAATGACAGTGTAAAGCATCCTGTAAAATCATGGCACCTGGTATACTGTCATTTTCAAGAAAAGTGGTATTTTTGTATCAATTTCCAACGCTGATCGGCCGATCAGCGTTGGAAACAACTGGCTTTTTTTTCAAATACTGGCCCCAATTGGCCATCGCACTTGTTTGCAATCGATTTCAAACCTATGAACGGGTATGAGCCAGCTAGACTAGTTCCCTGACCTTACAATTCCCCAATGTATGTAAACTGCTCTGTTTCTTCTTATATGGAGTCAGGGATCCAGACTACAGGAAAACGATCGTTTTTCTTGGTTTTTATAGCATTTTAGAACCCAAAACCTCAAAAAAGTCAGTGTAACTATATTTGCTATATATTTCCAACCCCATCCATTTCTGAAAAGGTTAGGGTTAGGGTTAGGGTTAGGGCATGGGCGCTGATAATGGCCCAAGCCGAACTGGCCAAGCACATATTTATTCCCTTATTGTTAAAGAAGTCACATGACTGTCTACATGCCGTGGAATTGCCGTGGATCGTCGCGTTATGGGTGACATGAGCATGGTTGCAATTATGTTGTGTCGAGATGCTGCTTGTTCCAAGAGAATCACACAATTTCTCAGTTTTGTGACCTGAGCATTATTTTTCTGCTAGATGCTGATGGAACCGTCGCGGTGCAAACAAATAGCAGGTTGACCCAAGGTCCGCTTAAATTATATTTCATGGCCAATGACATTAATATCACATCACAGGATTCCAAGAAATATTTACAATGTAAATAGACCTTAAAGTTATGAACTAAAGTAAAGGACAAAACAGATATTGGCTATATAATTGGCTATATATGTTAGGTTGCTGGTATGTATGTACTGTATAAGTGTAAAACCCAAGAAATCTCCCGGCCCCATGTCAGATCTTGTAGTAAAACTTGTGGAACAAACCATGAACAAACCCACGGCATTTCATCAAAAAGCAGTCTAAGCAGAGTGTTTGCATGTGAGGTAATCTTGTTGTTGGATGCCACCCAATGACTAGGATCATGCCAGGGGATCAAGTGTGGAGCGGACCACCTGTGCCCACCTGTCTGCCAATAAAGCCCCACTGGTCTGCCTCATGACAGACACCACACAGGTCCCTGCACAATGCGCCCTTAATCAATCTATCATCAGCTCTCCCTCCTACAGTAGGAGCTCTCAGCAGCTGTTGTGGGGAGGGGCATTGGCTTTCACCTTGCACATTTTGGAAGCTGTGCCAGGAACTGCAAAAAGAGACAGGCCTTGCTGATAAGACATCTTGAGAGGCACAGTTCCATGAGGAAGAGAGGCAGACTAACGAACAGATGAGAGAACATCTGAGAGTGGACAGGTCTGAACTCTACCAATGACTGGCAGAGATGGAGAAAACTGCATTGTGAAGTCATCAGTGGTGTGTCAAATTTGTGTCAGGGAGATGTAAATGATGTTGCCCTTCGCCGACCCTTGTTTTTGTTTTCGCCCATCTTTTGTTTTCCTAAATATGCGTTTACTGCTGTTGCCCTAATTTTAGCCCAAAATTTCTCTCAATAATCAAAACCTTGTTGTTTTTGACACGACGTTTCCGTTGGATATCAAGATTGCCAACTACGCTTATTTAGGCACATCCAATACACGAATGTATTTAATTCTCTTATACATGTAGTACTAAGGAATGGTGTCCTGAAGAACATGTGTATGTTTTAGCCAACTATTATTAGGATCTGAGTGATAGCTTCATGTAGATGACTAGTCCTTTACTGAATGGGAGTGGCATAATCAGGCAAGGTGCCATGCTCAATACCAAAATAACAGGTGGAGTGTGCACAATGGCTGTGCACCAATTATGACAACAGGTGGAGGGAACCAGTCACAGTCACACTGTCTCCAGCCTTGAAATCACACAGGGCGCCAGCTAGATAAAGAAGGTGACACAATCATCACTTTAAAACACTGGTCCCTGGAGAATACATGTACATGTAAATTGCTACATGTATCATATGTACTAAAATGCACATGTGACATTGAGAATCGTTATTCAGTGACATGTACAGGTGGTCATCGTGCCAGGTCCCACATGTATGATAAACTCTAGTGATGATGATGAGCAATGAGGATGACCAGTTGCACATGTGATGATTTTTTTAATCAATTGGGATTTGACACGCAATTGGTAGAAAGTACATTGAGCTTTATTTGAGCGGTTGTTGCTTCACCAGTCACCATGCTCAAGCTTCTGATTTAAAGGGAATATATACAACATTTGCAAACATCGAAAAATAAAACTATCAAGTTTTTACGAAATACCTTACTAGGATGTTGGTAAATGACAGTCTAAAGCATCCTGTAAAATAATGGCACCTGGTGTCGAGTCATTTTCAAGAAAATGGTATTTTTGTATACATTTCCAACAGTGGTCGGCCGACCACCGTTGGAAAAACCTAACTATTTTTCAACTACTGCTCCAAATTTACAAATTTTTTTTCAGTCAACATTTTGTTTGCTATTGGTTACATGTTCTGAATGGGTGCAGGCCAGCTAGACTGGTTCCCTTATCGTACAATTTTCCAGCATCAATAAATTAATCCATTTAATCTTCAGTGGAGTCAGGGAACCAGACTACTCGAACATTTTTGGTTTTCTTAGTTTTTCCAGCATTTTCCAACACAAAACTTCAAACATGTCAGTGTAACAATAATTTGATATATTATACTAACCCCTCAAATAGTTCATTTCTGAAAATTAAAGCAAATGCCAATGATGTACATTCCCTTTAATAAACCCTCAGGTGCAAACATACACTCTGTGCAAAGTTGTCCTTCCAGTCAAAATCAATCATGTGACTGTTTTTAACAGTTAAGAGCTCCCAGCCTACCGGTACATAAAGCAGGATTGACTGGCTGTGACTGTTTATGCAACTTGATACAGCTATGTTTTGACTGTGGGTGATTGATAAGCCAGCCGTGCCTACCACTTGCCTGTTTTTGTCTGATGACTGAATTTGGCTAGACACAGTGCTGATGCTTGAAATATTATCTGACTCTTGGTGACTAGTGTGTGTGAAAGGCATGGCAGGGCAGAGGATTGATTGTTTTTTTTAACTGTCTGCGACTGTTTAAACAGCAGGAGGGTTAAGATGTTGCAATGACAACAGCACCGACAACCTCACATCGCACATGATGTGATGAGCCCTTAAAGCTCAAGTCTTCATATATCATCACTGTTTTCATGAACTTACACGCATGCACAGTGTGCACGCACTTCGTACAGTAACGCGTATCATATGATTGTACGTGTTCTACATAACCCCCTGAGGACCGACACACACAGGGAGAACAACAGATCCTTTCAGTCCTCGGGAGTTGGGTCTTTTGTTCAAAACGGTCCTCTGTAGTACAGTAGTTTTGTGTGTTGGTCTACGGGAGAGTGTTATATTACAGGGACAAAGGGAAACACAAAGCATTGTCCTCGGGAGTATAGTAAAACAAGAGTGTGTGTGTTTTGGTTTTTACAAACTGACACGTAAGCACTATGGTGGAAATACAATGTGGAAAAAAATTGCTTTGGAAGGATTGACACTAATTTACTCCATCTGTGTACCCCTGTGGGGTTAAAATGATTAAAAACCTTTGAACTGGTGAAACGCAATCATGATTCTAACAGATGCTTTGTTAATTTGCAATTTAATGTAATAAGACGGGTTTCAGTTTGTGAAAAAAAAATTACTGTAGGGAGTGTGCGAACACAGTTCATTTTACATCGATGGTCACCAGCCATCGTTGAAAATCGATAAAAATATTCCACTTTTCTTAAAAATGACAGCACACCAGGTGCCATGATTTCTCAGGATGCTTGAGACTATTATTCACTTACAGTCAAGTGTAGGTACATGTATTTCATAATAATTTGGTATTTAAAAAAAAAAAATTGTTGTATATTACCTTTAAAGTTCACTGAACATACATACATGCTATACATGAAAATGCTGTATGAGAACAGTGCCTTAAGCTGAGAAATGAAAATAAAATACAAGCGAGGTGTCAGCAACAATATAACTGATGAAATCTTCATGTGCTACAAAACAGGACCAAACACACTGTACTCAATGTTACACCCCACAGGTACCAAGAAAAACTCTCATAGGAATTCATGTGTCTCGCTGAAAGTGTTACTACATCAATCAGGCCAATTTACCAGTTGTCAAAGGAAGGCCCCCTAGTAAGAGTTGAAACTCCAGAAATGCACTTCCTTCCAGAGATTTATTATGATCTGGGAACATTTGGAAATGGCACGATTGAGATTTATTAATGACACAATGATTTAGGTATGTTACACTTCTATGTGCACCAACCATATTATTTAATGATCTGAAATTAATATACAAAAAGGCAAGTGAATATATCTTCTGTCACGTGATATTTAGGAGCATCGCATATTTATATTAAACAAGTGGCAAATGTTGACCAGATTTACAGATGTACACATTCTCAGCACATTTTACATACATTTCTGAGCAGACATACATGTAGACTATACATTATTTGGGCAATACCGTAGCTGTTGGCCTTTAATATCACTTTCAAGTTACGTTCCCCTTGTTCTTCATCGAACTCAATTTTTGTTTCTATTAATTAAACCTACCGGTCACTCCATGGGCATTTTTGCTAGGATGCGACCTCAATCCTGCAAAATCCTCCAACTGCCTCCATTTAGAAATGGCATACAGCCTCATTCCTGCAAAATCCTCTAGCAATCACTGTCAATATGTTGAGGCAGAGCCAGCGACATCCTGGAGCAGTGCGGAGGATTTCAAGCATAATCTAGGCCTACATTTATGCATAGCTGAGCACAAACAACACTTGTATTTGTACAGACTGGCCCGAAACCTTGAAACAGTGCATCTTCCTCATAGCCTCCTTCCTCCAAAATGCTCCATTTTGCAAAGAGGATTTTGGAGGTTTTTGGAAGGATAAGATTATTAAATTTCAACTTGTATGTTTTATTCAAAGCAAACAACTTTTTTCCCCTTCTTTTTTGGGACATCTGCAAGCCCCTGAAAAAAAAAGAAGTTTTTTTATTTGGGCACGAACAGATCCGCTTCTTGAGCATACTGGCTCCCAGTCCACACATTATCGCCACTGATAGTGCGACCGGAACCAGCCTTCCCCAAGAGAACCAGCCTTCCCCAAGAGAACAGATTATTGTCTGGCAGCTAATAATTTGAAATTGTAAAGCAATAATTCAGTAACTCAACATGGGCATTTTTTTTTGTTTTTTGGTCGAATGTCTCATTTGAAAGCGAATAACTAGCATTTTAGAAAATGGAAATGGATGTATTTTTTTTTGGATGAAACTTGAAAAAGTACAGGGGGGACACAACCTTTAAAAAGCCAGGCCCCCCCCCCAAAAAAATGGTCAGATTTATTTAGGATTGTCTGTAAAATGATAGGGTTGTACATGTATTGATTCAAAGAATCTTTCTTTCTTATATTGCCATATTTTTTTCTTTACAGAATGCAGTGACTTCGTCAAATGAAATTTGTTGCAGATTAAAAACAAATGACAACATTAAATCAAAGAAAATGTTGAAGATCCAATAGTGGAGATCTCAATTGTGATGGTTTTTCTTACTTCCAAATTAGTCCGTCAAAACGCTTTTGTTTAGTAGTTGCCCTTTTTTTAAAGCTAAACTCAAGAAATATTCATGATCGGTCCTCGTTTTTGCCAGATTCAACAACTTCAGTTACAATAAGATACAGATTTACGGTGGGATCATGTGATAAATCTCTTTTATGAGTTTGTGATAAAAGAAGGGGAGGGGGGAGGGGGGCTCAACGTTTTGAACAGTATGCTCTGCCTGTCGTCAAGAGACTAAAGGGATTCCAAAAAGAGATTTGTCACTCTGTAAATCTTTACCTTATTGCTACCTTGACCATGCAAACCTTCGAATCTTTATTCAAGGAATTATTCACGAGATGTCATTCAGATACTAAATTTAATTGTTCCTGTTCTCGGCGTTGTACGAGACAGGCACCAATATAATCCAGGAAGAGAAAACTCCCTGTCTCTTAGACTCACTCAGCGAGCGTCATCAGAGCCCCTCCCCGCAGGTGTGTTAATATTCCCCAGCTCTCAGCCCCGCTTGTTTAAGACACTAGACATGTCCCCGCTGATGATGAAAAGACAGGGTGCTCAAGTGTGGACAGCTGGCCAGCTGCGGACCGTGATTATGCCCTAGTAGTCAACAAATCACCTGAAAATAGCATGGCCGGGTATGCTGGGGCGGGCTTTAATCAGGGCTGCGGGGAGCGTTCTCCCACGGGTAGGCACTGGGAGGCAGGTTCGATCCACCCGCATCACCTGGCTTTTAGATGTGTTTGTCTTTGTTGAGGAATTAAAGTACGGGGCCTGTCTAGCTGGTGGTCGACAATTAAATTTGTGGGGAGGGTCCCTCATGTTGCAATATTAACATTATTCCACATTACAAACATCAGCAAGTATATGTATGTAGTTCATATCAGTGCCTGCACGTACATGTGTGGTGTACAATGAATACCATGATACAGTGGTTGTGAAATTGTGTGGGTTAGGAACTGTTTATGTGACAGTATTTCAGAACTTGGATGTTCGTACACTGTACACTTTGGGATTTCAAACAACACCCCCCCCCCCCCCCCCCCCCCAGTTTGCCATCAGGGAACGGGCCTGACATACATGTAGATGCTTGTGACCCCCTTCCATGTATTGTATAATGTACATGTAGTACACGTATGTACTGGTAACATGTAAATGTAGATGTACATTTTTTAATTGCCAACTGCATGAAGACTTGCATGCATACAACAGAGAAAGTGATTGATTTTTTTCTTCACATATCTTACAAATTTGAAGAAGATTCAACAATTCAAGATATATACATTTCCATAATGATGTAATACATGTACAGGTACATGCGCACTTGGAGCAGTGTTGCTAGGGAAATCATGCTACTGTGCTATTCTTGTGGCTGTTCATCTCTCAGGCACCAAAACACTCTTAACCATCAAGATAATCTTCAACTTGTCTCTGAAAATATCATTTTTGACAAGTACAAAATCCGTGTTGGACCCGGGTCAAACTCAGAAATGTGGGCAACCCCTTTCACACTAACCAACACAACTTTAACATTGGTCCAATACCTTTTCACACTAAAGGCTCAACCCGGGTTGAACTCAACTCTGGGAGAACCCAGTGCCGCCCCGGGTTGAGTTAAAAAAAAAAATTCCACCCTGCGTTCAACCCCGCATCGTTTCACACTTGTTTCGTGCAAACCAAGTTTATTTCGCTCGGTTACTACTGTTTTGAACCCTGGCGAGAGTTTCAACATGGGTTGAAAATCTCATCCCTGATCTGGAGAAGGGTTGATTTCAACCAGGAGCAAAAATTTTCAAGTGTGAAACGCCGCATATTTTTTAACCCTGTATCAAGCCCGCTTCAACCCCGAGATTTGTCTAGAACTAAAAGGCCTTTATTACATTTAATTGCTGTTGGAATACATAGAGACCTGATTTTTAAACTTTTCTTGGTGGTGTAAGACATTACATGCATTACATGTGGATTTCTTATGACCCAACCATTTGAAGTATGGTTAGTAAACAATCTTAAGCACTAAATTTTGGCAATAAGGTTCTGCCACATATAGCAAGATAGCACGGGAAATGCAACTTTAGCGAGCGCAATGTAAATGATTGCACCTGCAGAGTATTCGCAGATGTGCAATGTGCGGTATTTGCAGATGTACAACACAGCCATACCATGAACTTTTATGATTCATGAGCCTTGGAGGCTCCGAGGTTGTAATTAATAACTGTTGCAGACGGCCAATATTAAAAAATGCAGGAATAACCCGAAGCAGTGCCCCCGGTGTGCCATGGGATCTGCATAACATTAATACAGGCCTCATCAAGATGGGTCAGGTTTACTTGTTGGCCTACAAGGAATCCCCCCTCCGAGCTACAAACCTATCTCAATGCAAATGTGTCACTGGCGGGCATCAACTGATACAATTCAGCATGAAATCAGAGCTGTGCACCAGTGTCATTTCTGCGGGGACAGTTATTGTCCGACGGATCAATCCTCAGCGGATGATAATCCAATCAGGACCGTGGAGAACCCAAACACAGCTTTGTTTAAGAGTACACACACCACGCCAGGCCCAGGCATTGGACGAGATGTATGATAATGGTCTGGATAGGAAATCAATGCAATTTTCAGGGTTTTTTCCCTTCTGGCAACTGAATAAATACCAAACTTTGCAAGACTTGTTTCGAAAGAAACAAGATTTAAGTGCTGCACAATGTAGATAATTGTGGGCTCTTTATCTTGTTTTTTGTTTTGTGAGAACTTCTACTTAAGGCAATACAAGCAAATCTGTGATGCGTTCACATTGCATTCCGTACGCATGTTAATACGCAAAAGAGGACACGGCTGAAAAGTGAAAATTTATGAAATTTTCAGAACTACTTGTAGCACAACCTCAAATATGGATAACAAGACCTTTTGAGTGGTGTGCCAGTGAGATGGAATATGGTAAAACCATAGAGCTATATTAAATTACTAGAGCGCTAACTTCGTGTACAAAGTAATGCCTGCTGGGCGCATCCATGTTTGTGCACAAACCTATGGAGACCTAGAAATTTTGTACGGCTTTTGTACGGCTATTTGCATATATCTGCGTTTGTATTCCATACTGATGTGTTATCGAAGCCAATATGCCCAAAACCGAAACGCACCATCAGCAAATGAGCGTGTCATTTTGCTCTACACAAACAGCACAACGCATGCGCGTATTCGCTGCAGATGCTTTGTGCTGTCATGATTTTTTGAACCGTCAATGACGTGCTTAAGTTGTTTGCGTATGTTCTACTCGCGCGTTGCATGTAGACTACACTTTCAAAATTTAATCCATCTAATTTCATTATGTTCTACAAACACGCACATGAATTCAAAATGTCTGCGCCCAGGACGGCTTCAAAGCGTCTCTGCGCGCAGAATGATGAGTTAGCGCTCTAGTAATTTAATAAAGCTCTATGGGTAAAACATTTTTTTTTTTTTTTAATTTGGTAAAAATACTGTTGGTTTTTTGGGGGGCTAAATTTGAATTTAATAAGATAAAGATTTACGGTAGCACTATGTGACAAATCTCTTTTATGAGTTTGAGAGGTTCTGCAAGGGGGGGGGGACTCAACATTTTGGACAGTATGGATCTAAGGTAGGCATTTTGGCATCTTGTTTTCACATAAACCTATTTCAGGGAAGATCAACCTCGGTCATAGCATCTGAATTTGTATTGCACAAACGTGTACATACATGTATTCTTATTGATAAATTAACACATCAAGGTTAACAAATTAACGACACTGTACGATTCCAAAATGTTCTTGCAGATTTCCATCAATACTAATCAACTTGCATTCAGTCACGTGCTTAAGGCTTCATACAGTAACCTTACTATAAGCAACAGACGATCAGAGTTTATAAAAACTAAAGCGCTTTAAATTTAAATGCAATAGCTGGCTCCGTGGACGTGTTAGAACAAATTACATTTCACAATCCACTGAATGGGCGTGAATGTATGACAAGGCCCCTTCCTTGAAATCAATCAAAAAAAAAAAAAAAGTTGAGGGACCCTGGACTCCCCGCTCTGTCTTAGGTGTTTGGCCACCTGGGCATAATCTGCACCTAACACTACACTGATGAGTTCAGGCCTAGGGAAAAATCATTATCTTGCTGGGCAGGATATTCAATAGTGATTGGGGCTGCGGGCACCTGTGCTATAATAACATGAATTACATATCACAAGATAGGCATCCCGATTCACACGCCATCATCAGTGGCCAGTGTAGCAAATGAAAAGAGAAGAAGCAGCTGTCCACGTGCGCAGCAAAATTAAGCTTACCTGAAAAATGTAATGCCCAAGATTTCAACTGTAAGATTGAGCAAAGACAATTAACAAGCTATACATGTGTATTTGGGTTTTTAAGCTCTGGCAGGAGCCTCTACATGTCACTTGGTGGTCGGTCGGTCGTTCCAGCGGATGGGAGTTCTAGGGTACTTGCATTGTTGTCCTTTTATCCCTTTTCTCAAGATTTCACCTGTGGGGTAACGTTTTTCTAAAGATTTCACTCATGTTCCCTTTGTACGAGCAGCTCTGGTGTGTACGGTCGGTCGGTCTGTCTGTCTGTCCCCAAAAACTGACCAAAAATATTTGACCAAAAATAATTGACTAACTGACTAAGCCGTCGTCAGTAAATTCACTCTTGACGGAAGTTTTTGGAATACAGGCTTTGTCTTGTTCGATGCGCATGCGCATCTATGTCTGTCGAAACCCGGCGCGAAAGCGAATGCGAACCCAAATTTGTGATGTCACTGCAAGTATTCGGCGCTGCAAAATCGCAAAAAAATTGAACACATTTCAACTCCAGTGAATTGCGCAGCACAAGTTTCCTGATGTAAAAACTCACTTCGCAATCGCGTCGAGAAAAATTCAAATTACCCCCGGTAATAACTGAAGGAGAGGCGAACTTCAAACAGCTAAATTTCTCCAGCACGGAATATATTCCGTTGTCTTGTAATTGAGTCTGTCTCAGTCTTTCATCGTTCACAGCTCATCAGTTGTCATGTCTTCTCCCCTCGTAAACCAGACACAGAAACGGCTAGTGATACAAAATATTCAATATTCAGCTATATACCTGTCTCATATTTTTTTTCTCTTGAACATAGAAAGAAAAAAGAGAATCCTTCATAGGGTCTGTGGCCAGGGAGATAACCTGTCAAAACACAGATGCCTTTTATGAGATTGATCGGGGCACAGCTGCGCATACAGGGAGAAACCCTCCTCTGCTGCTAGGACGAACTAGCCCCCAAGACTTCTGGACAAAATGACGACTTGCAAATTATGCCAGCAGCATCTTGGGGAGGATTTATACGGAGAATGAGCCCTCCCCGGTTACCAAAATTGATGTAAATTTGTACAGGGACATTTTGAAAATTGATTCCCCCCCCCCCCCAATTTTTTGTAGAAAGAGGGGCGGGGAAATTTGCACACGTGAGCTGTGGCAAGGGTAGGTATATATTTCAAGAAGATAGATTCTTACTTAATTTAAATAGTTACAAATTAATCATGTCACAAGGTCACTACAATCAATTACAAATTATTTCATTAAAAAAAAAACAATTGTATTTGTTGCACTTGCACAAACCGGTTCAGATTTTCTTTTTAACCTCGTGTCATTCATCTCTATTCTAATTTTATCACATAAATACTGTTGGCAATGTGTTAATAATCATATTAGAACTTTTTAAATAAGTAACTTAGCATATCAGAATGCAGATTTGAATTGTTATTATACATTAATAAGCTTTTATTTTCTTTTTCCAAAGTAGGGATTTTTACTGGTGTTTTATACTGAACCTTATTTTTTCGTCTTACGTAAATTCTTATGGTTTAAATATGTATACCGTTTTTATGTGCACATTGGGGAGATGAATTTCACTTTTAAAGTATTTTAATTGTGATGAAATAAAATTTGAATTGAATTGAATTCATGAAAAAAAACCACCCAACTTGTTCCTATGCATAAGCCTACAGTGTAGGCCTCTATCCATTCCAAATTACAGTTAAAAGAAATAGTTTGTTTCCAAACCATATTAAATAGCCTTTTGTTACCTTTTAGAATCCCGCCCTCTCCTGGTTGCACAAAGTTAGATTCAATGGCTGTTTGGCCAAAAAAAAAAAATTGTCGAAGTTCCGGAATTGATGCAGCGACGCGGGTTTTTTGTTTTGGGAGGTGGCTTTTTTTTTTTCAAGCTTGTATTGTACAGACAAGGTGGGTACTATTTTGCTTTTTTGTGTCCTCATTATACATTGGTGTCCTCCATAATTTGCCTTGGTGCCCTTTATCATTTGCCTTGGTGCAATTTCCCCATTCCTTGGTGCTCCTTGGTACAAAAATTTGAGGAGGCGCGTCAATAGAGGGAGCTGTTGTAGCTTCCTTGTTAATTTGAAGAAAAAAAAAACGGTTGACGCGCATGATTAAAATCGACGCGCGCTCTGACCAGAGACCGAGTATTTTTTTTTTTGGCCTTACATGCATGTACATGTATAGGTTTTAGATAAGTTAGACCAGAACCTTCCTTAATAGACCATTATCATGTTGCGGCCATCTTGATTTTTTCCCATTCAAATCAACGTAACCAAAGCGAGGCTGAAGGAAAAATAGTCTGGTTCCTTTTTGCACAAATTTTTTTATCATTCAGTAATTTCAGTACTGTTATTGGATACAGGGAACATGACTGAAATGGTGCCAGCATGATAAAGGTCTATAACACTTTTTTTAAGAAGGTCATGTGGTGGCGCTGTTTGTACAATTTACGGTAAGTTGAAGAGACAAGATAGTTTGCCGTAGCACCATGTGAATAAATCTCTTTTGTGAGTACCGAGTATGTGTGGTTTTGAAAAGAACCGGTTGAAAAGTTGAAGAGACTCGGGTTTACTGAAAACCGCGATTTTACACACAAAATGGAGATAACTTCTTCTGAAACGATGTGAAATAAAAAATTCTAAAATATATGGGCTTTCTATTTAATAAACACTTCATATTAGTGTGATGTAGAATTATGTTGTCTTCCTTATATTCTTTTAAGAAGTCAAAGCGTGGTTCCTCTTTTCAATGGTGTACAAAGAAATGACATCAAGTTGCAGTTTTTGATTTCCACGGCGGAAAAATCAGTTACTGTGTGGGCGCTTGAAAAGGAGCGCTAACAATTGATACGGCCGCCTACATGAACATACACACATGCACATCATCTTGCAGTCCACTTAAATGATCCGTACCAAGAGAGACATATTGGCCTTGTCATATTAGACAGAGAAAGTCACATACATGTACAGTGTACATACATGTATCCTCCTCCAATTACTACCCAGTCTTTAAGGCTGCAGGCAAATGAAGTCCCTAGCAACAGCTGCTTCTGACTAACAAGGAAATGCCTACTTCCGAAACACATTTTCACCGCAAGAAAAACATGCATCTTCATTAACTCTGCTGGGAGAAGATTGTCTTCTTCTTCTCCTACTTCTTCTTTTTTTTCACCCCCTCTGTCTATATTCTCCTCGTGGAGGTTTTGGAGTTCATTTTTGGTTGCTGTGAACTTCTTGCAGGTGTTGGATATTGATGAAGCAGTGAAGCCACAATGGGCTACGGCCAGAGATCCCCACGGCACAGGATGCGCTACTATTGATCAGAACCTCGCTAAACTTCCCACTGTCTTTTATTATTCTTGTAAATTACACAAACTGAATAGGCCGGAGATTTTCAACACACGAGGGCGCTGTCGTGATGTCATTTTCTTTCACCAACGGTACACTTGGAAAATGTTGATTTAGTAACTTTGCTTCAAGCTAAAAAATACAGATCGTATGAAAATTTGGAATCGTAGCATTACATGCAAATTTAAGCCAATGTGGCATTAACAAAAATTAGTTTCTCTAAAATGAAGGAAACCGGTGATATTTTTTTTTTGGGGGGGGGACTTTTTTCAAATACTGCCCCCACTTTCCAATTGGTTACACATCCATAATTGGGTGCAAGCCAGCAAGATTGGTTCTCTGACCCGACATTTCCCTAATTTCCATAAATTGCTCCGTTTTGTCTGAAGCACATGTAGGATCAGTGAGCCAGACTACAAAAACAACTTTTTTTCTTTCCTTTGTTTTCCCAGCATCCATGAATGCAAAATCTTAAACAGGTGAAAGTTTGGAAAGCTTCTAGTATCCAGACACCACTTCTTTGGTTGTGCATACAAAGTCTATCATGGAGAGTTGCATGCATTTGTAAAGTATTTTCTAACAAAATTGGAACAGTTTCACATACGGTGCAGTCCCTGATTCATACATGTCTTTTCCACATTTTTGTGATGATTGACATGCATTGAGATAATATATGATGAGAAAAGTGGCGTCAGGATGCAACAGTCGTTCCCAACATTCGGTACAAAATACCAACCCCCAAATCCATCCACTTCTGAAAATTGCAGCAAAAACATATCCTGCATATATTATCTTAAATTTAACAAACCAAGTTCTCCTACAAAAACTTGCTCAGTGCTAGCATATATTTAGTATTCATTCCTCCACTGCGCAAGCTACAGAGCATGCACAGTCCAAATTCCTACAGCAATCCAAAATGTGAAAGAAATTATACATGTCTCCAGTCCGACTATCTCACGCCAGGTGCAATAAGGACTGAACTGAAGTGACAGCAAACACACACAGCCATCAGCCAGCAGCTACCGGTATCTCCTCCTAGCGAGATGCCTCCTTCAGTGACACGCTTATAGATGATGGAGGGAAAATACCAGCATGCCAGGGGACAGACAGAAGAGAGGGGGGGAGGGGGAGTCTGGAAAGTTTGTGGAAATGCTGAAAAAACAACAGGCAGGTGCTTCCTGGTTGGAGAGATAATTGAAAACCAAATTGAAATGTTGTGGTACAGGTGAATTCCCTGATGCATGGGGGTTGGGGGATTGATTCTTGTGGAGCTGTTGCTGGACTCTGGATCAGGAGAGGCAGATCGGTTACCAAACTGTTTAAAGGGACAAGGCATTAACACGAACACTGCCTTGCCTTGTACATTAATACTGCATAAATAGATCAAGCTTTGCAGTGGCGTACATACGATATATGACTTGGAGAAATGTTTCGGATCCTTCATTTATTACTGTAAGGAGAGCCCTTGTGCAATTGTTTTAAAGATTAACGTAAAAGGGACAATTTCAGTGGATGTTTTAAACATGTATCCGTAAAGTTAATGTCAAATGCATGGTGCTCTCGAATATTGGACCCGAATTAATGGTGCCCAACTTTTGGGGAAAATGAAGAATTGGAAATTTGATTCTGTTTGTCATGAAAAATATTTAAAATATCATCTTATTGGACCCGAATTAATGCCTAACTTTTGGGGAAAATGGAAGAATTGGAAATTTAATTTTTGTTTGTCATGACAAATATTTAAAATATCATCTTATATTTCATAAAAAAACCCCAGCATTTGATCTACCCTGTGTTGGCGTGCAGTCTACAAAAGATTTAGGGCCTACTGTATGAAGTGTATACATGTCAGCACAATGTGTACATTTTGGTACATTTGTTTAAATATTAAAGTGCATTTTTGTACACTGTTTTGTGCAATGTATTCATACTGATAATTTCTGTACTTATTGAAACCTACTGCCAATTATAAAGATGAGCCCATGATTGTATCAGGTGCAGTTACGGCAAGAATGTGGCAGGAAGAGGACAAATTAGTTCTTGAAATAACCAAATGGTGAAGTCCTTTAAAACCATCCTGCTGTCTGAACAGTCACAGACAGTCAAAAAATTCAACCCTCTTCCCCTGCCATGCCTTCCACACAGGCTTAAGTCACCAACAGTCAGATCACACTTGAAGCAAGCACTGTGACTAGTCAAATTCAGTCAACAGACAAAAGCAGGCACTTGAGATGTACGCACTGAGCTGGCTTATCAATCACCTACAGTCAAAGCACACTGGTAGCTCTTTCAAGTTACATAAACAGTCACAACCAGTCAATCCTCCTTAAGGTGGGCTGAGAGCTCTGAACCATTAAAAACAGTCACTTGACTGATTTTGACTGAAAGGACAATTTAGTCTACATGATTTACAAATTTGCTTGCAAAAGGTAGAAAAACACACAGTTTGTGTTCATGAACATACTACATTAAAAAAACATTTTCCCTCCAAGTCCAAGTTCACACTTAATTTGATTTACGAGACCACTTATTGGGGCGTATCATAAACTCTGAATTCACGCCGAGATCCTGATTGAGCGAGGCTAGAGCGGGTTTCTATTAGGGGAAAATTGAAAAGTAAGTGGCTGGGCAGAGGAACTGAAGGGAGGTTTCATGGTGGATGTCAAAAGCCACATGACAGCTGGAAGTGACAGATTTCCTGTGAGTCAAAACAGCATGGGAAAGCCAAGAATGAGATCTGGACAAAAAGCTACAAATTCAAGCATCGGGAATGTAAAAAGGCACATGCTGAAAGTAGCATTAGTATTCAATGTTCAGTGAAGAAAAGCCCCTCTGTTAAAGCCAGAGTCCATCATTTGCAGCTATCCATAAAGTAACTGGCGTAATTATTGTTGAAAAACATACTTGGTTGAAAGATAGTAAGGGGACTAAACTCCCTGTAAAATGTCTCTCTTTGGCAAGCTTTCATTCTTAAGATAATTAACGAAAGAAGGCCTTTCCAACGGTGCGTCTTAAGAAGCACCGTTGGAAATTTCCGTTAGTGGCTCGTTATTTTATTCGGCGAAGCACATGCAAGCGTTGACACGACGCACTATAATTAGTCTGATCAGTGCGCGACATCGCGTGGCTGCAATCGGCTCAGTGAGAACGTGTCTCAGACGCTGAATTCAGGCCCAATTCAAAACATGATTCCGCAACTTTTGATTTGAAATTGAAATCCTAGAATGCTGTTTTTCTCGAAATATACAGCTGAAGCTGAGTTGAAACTTCATCAGGTCAGTTGTTCAGCACCCTTCTTTAGATTTTGAGCACTTTTATTGCTTCAAACCAACAAATGCAGAAATTGCAAATGATGGACTATACATGTACCTTTAATAACCCATTACCACCCGAAGTACATTGTTTTCCACTGTATACATCACTATTCATAAACACCTAAGACAGTTTACCCATTCCTGTTGGTCTTGAGCCCGTCACACGTGGCCGGTCTTAAACGGTTGATAAAACACCGACTGGCTGGTCTTAAACACTTTTCCAGTGTCACATGAAATGTGGACTCCTATATAATCCGGTCCCTTTTACCCACAATGCTTGGTTGCGCTGTGCAATGTGTTGAAGAGGAGACATGGTGTGTTGTCAATAGTACACCATATTTTCCAAGTAGCGTACACAGAGACCAATGACAGGACAAAGATTTTTTTAAACATTTCATGCACAAGTGAGCATTTTTTTTTTCTGATCACCTTGACCACATAGTCAATAATAAATAAAGGCCGAGAAATAACTCAGTAAGTTGGCAGCTGTGGTTGCCATCAATCCCAACCTCATCAAATATGAACAACGGGGTCAGAAAGGTGCGACCAAATTGTAAACTTGACCACTCGTTAGGTTGAGTACAACATTTTTTGGTTAGTCTCACTAAAAACTGTTAAAAGCTTCAATTGTTTATTGGCTAAATCTTTATCAACTGCATGTACAAGGTGAGTCCAAACAGAAAGTTACCTGGATTAATTAATGATTTTTTTCCCTTAAAAAGTAATCAAATTCAATACACGAATGAAATTTGTCTTAAAAAAGCATGTTCTTCAACTCAAATTGGTCCATGCTATCGGAAGTTATGCATGTTTTACTACAAAGAACCTATTTTAATAGCTGTCCATGCTTGGAATGGCCATGCTATTGAGCTGAGTGCGAATTGTGGCGTGTACTGCATGTGGTGTATACTACGCGGTGTGGCGCAGAACACGGTGGTGCTGGTGTATTGCGAATTTAGGACTGAAATACGGACTAAAGTAGTACTGCGCATGCCTAAGTGAAAATTGTGAACGTTCAACTAATAAAAGGGTAAAAGGACCAGATTTCATAGGAGTCCAAATTTCATGAGACACCGTAAAAGTGTTTAAAACCAGCCAGCCGGTGCATTTTAGTAACCCTTTACAACCACCCACATGACGGGCTCTCGACCAATAGGAATGCACGGGTAAACTTTGTCTGAATTTTTTTTATTTTATGAAAAACAGATATTTGTTAACTGTACTCCAACAGTAAACAATTTTTGTTAGGATTCACTCTACATGTCTTCTCAGAAATTTTATGATAAAGAGCATGGTTAGATCAGGTTATGTTACTTGCTTAACAGATATTTGTTAGCTGTACTCCAACAGGAAACAATTTTTGGGGGGATTCACTCTACATGTCTGCTCAGAAATTTTATGATAAAGAGCATGGTTAGATCAGGTTATGTTACTTGCTTAACAGATAGTTGTTAACTGTACTCCAACAGGAAACAAATTTTGTTAGGATTCACCCTACATGTCTGCTCAGAAATTTTATGATAAAGAGCCTGGTTAGATCAGGATATGTTACTTGCTTCGGACAGATTGATGACGGAAAGTGCATAGGTGCAAGCAACCCAGAGCATGTAATGTCACCCACCCCCAGCTGCCCACCTCCCATCATCAGCCTCCGTAGGCTCTCGTAATGAAGATACCGAGCGCGCTCAAAGCCTGCCAGCCAGGTGCTTCGTGGACAGGAAATTGAATACGCCGTGCCCTAGAGCACGGCAATAAAAGCTGAATTGGATGGATTTTTATGCAATCCTTCCACAGAAAAAAAAGAAAAAGGGGAAAGGGAGTTTCCAAAAACAGTTTGAGTGGAATGAAGAATCTATTTGTACTTCAGGATGTTGTAAAGTGAGGGAAATTCCACTTTATTGAGCTACGTCTCCTTTCTAAACAGCTTTACCGTATATTGGGTGGGGGGGGGCGGGAATACGAAACTTGTTGTAAAAGCTAAAAAAAGAAAAGAAAAAAAAAGGGGTTCTGATTATGTGAGAAAATGAAGTACTTTCTCTGCAAGATTGCTTAGATAAAAAACATGGTTTGCAGGATTAAAACCCCAGCTAATTCACAATGGAGGAGGGAGGGGGCGTACAATATAGGATTACTGTTAGACCTTTAGTGTTGTCTCCTTCATGTTTTGCTCTATGCCGTGCATGGCAGAACGAGGCTGGTTTATGCTCCACTGGAATGCAATGAGCAACTTCTGGAAACCTTAACTGTAAAATGTACAAGAGTTGAACAGAGTTGAAATCTGTTCAACTGTTACAAAGTAAATTCAATTTACAAAGTAAATTCACATTTTCCTTCTGAACATCCCCAGTATACTAGTAGCTGTCGGCCTATTCAACCAGCTTACGGTATTATACGAGCGTTGCATTTGTGTTCTGCGGGTAATTCTGCAGGTTATGGGTGCGAGTCCAGCCTGGGGTTATGGTGCGTGTGTCCTTTGGCAAGGTACACTTTGTTGCCGGTACTCTTTGCTTCTCCCCTCCCAGGAGTAAATGGGTACCTGTGAGGGCAGCTTACACAGCGAAAAAAAAAAAACATACGGTGCGTTTTTTTGGTTCCCATGTACAGCTGAAACCATTCCCAGCAATGCTTTAAAATACAACACTACATGACAGTTGAATGTACTTTTATCCCACCAAAACTGGAAGAGTGTCTCGACCTCTGCCTCCACGGTACATATGCACAGGCTACCGCATGGAGATATGTAAGAACCAAGGGATGAGAATAAACTGAACATAGCACATGTTTAGCCCCATGTGACTATGAGGCTAACACAATAAAGAAAAACCACAGCAGATGACGCCAGCTGTTTGCACACTATTCACAGTTGGGGCTCCCAAACATGAGGCAAAGCATGAAAGAACAGACCCAGATCCATCAGTCCTATGGTCCTATAAATTTATAATGAAATGGAATGATGAAAATGGCAACCTGCACTCCTGTATTCCTGAGAAATGAACAAATCAAACTGTTCGGTACAATATGGCAGATTCTTTCGTGACAAATTGGGAAAATCGCCAGCATAGGGCTGGATGGCTCAGTTGGTAGAGTGCTCCATATATGGTAATCGAGAGGTTGCAGGTTCAAATCCAAGTTACGTCAATTTTTGGAAAAAATTGGGAAAATCGCCAGCATAGGGCTGGATGGCTCAGTTGGTAGAGTGCTCCATATATGGTAATCGAGAGGTTGCAGGTTCAAATCCAAGTTACGTCAATTTTTTTTGTTCAACTTTATAGGGTCCGATCGAATGACAGCAAAGTACCAAGTAACCATCCGGTTTCCCCAGCCGGCCGTAGTCGGCCACCATTGCAGTCAGGCAAGTGTTTGGTTACTACCTGTGCCGTGTACGGTTGTCGTAATCATGCCGACCCATCACTGGATGATGGCTCCCCGTTTTTCTCACAGTTTTTGCCATCTATCACAGCTTTGAAGGTTTGTCTACTACTTACAGCGAATGCGTAACGCACACAGAGAAACCTGTATACCACCTGTATACATGTAGCTTGAATCGAAACCGTTTTTGGCAGAACACATCTAATTTCACAGGGTACAATGTATGTCTTTGGGACCATCAGCCCTACCGTATTTGAGAAAGGTATCCGCTCCGTGCACAAGTACCCCATCAACGGCCAGAAAAGGAGAGTTGGGGGTGATCTAGACTGGTTCCCGATCCATCCACTGCGTATTTCGAATGTCTCCAAAGTTACTGGAGGCGGAGATTAGTCTGGGAGACCATTGCAAGTTGAATTCGAATGTATTCGCGCGCCGACGACGCCTGACGCTCACGCGAAGACGCGGTTGCTATAGCTTTTGCACACTCAGAAATTCGTGCGTACTTTGCGCACAAACCAGTACAGTACAGTTCGCGCACGCTGTGTCCCCCGTCCACGGAGCTCTCAAAAGAGGTAAAAACGCGCCCTCTTTTGGTCGCGCACGGAGCTCATAGGCGGATGGTCCCAAAGACATACATTGTACCCTGTGAAATTAGGTGTGTACCAAATTAGAACAGGTACCGTAGGTGCATTTCCGTTATATAATTACCAAAGTTGACATTGACAACCTTAAGCTTGCACAGGTATACATGTATGCAGGACGTGTGGACTGGTGAAATTCTCAAATCCTTAGCCAACCTTTTTTTTCTTCACATTAGTGCTTGTAAAATGTGATTTTATGTCTGATGATGGACGTTTGAGGATTGACATGTGTTTTGATGTGTTTCCAAACGGAATTAAAGTTTTGATGAGAAATTCCCATTCTGCTTCAGTACTTCTCCAACTCACAAAACACATGGTCTCACTGCAAGGTGAGGTGTTAAATCCCCCCCACAGAAGTGTGGTTGGGGTCTACGAACGAATACTTACCTGTAGAGCAACACTACTTATGCATATTCCCCCTACCGGCAGGTATTTTCGCTAAGAGTTAAATACAATAGCGCCCTCCGGCGCCCTACCCATAACACCCCGCGGCATGCGTGCCTCGTGAGCGTCCTCTTTTCTCGAGCGCTAAGTCGGAATACAACAAAGTACCCAAGGCATCGAGAAGAGTGGGGTAGGAGGGAGGGATGCTCTACAGGTAAGTATTCGTTCGTAGACCCCAACCACACTTCTGTGGGGGGGAGTCTACTTCACTCTACTTACCTGTAGAGCAACACTACTTATGCATAGACTAGCACCGTCAAGGAGGTGGGCCATGCGAGATGCTATTGCTTACTCACAGGGGTATGAAACATGGAATGTAACCCCAGATGGCTCCCACTGTTCCGTCCAAAGGCGGACAGGGGAAAAAACCAAGAACTGTACATGTAAAGGATATTAATTACCCGCACATGTTAATCGAGACGTCAGCCCTCGTTAGGGGGAACGTCTCATAATGTAAAGTATTACATAATAATAAATATAATATATAATACAGTTGAATCCTGCAAAGAAGAGTACTGTTAGTACAAGACACTCCTTAAAGCAAGTTCTAAAACACTTCAAATCAAGCCCATGCCCAAGGTAACCTGTATACAAAGAAGGTAACTTGTCCAAGACCAATGACCTTATTACAAGAGTGTTTAGCTATACATTTATACTCAATACAATGTAATGTATAATGTAAATAGTCAGGATGAGGAGACTCACCTATTCTAGGGAAGTCCCGGGTAGGAGAGGATCCTGTGGACCTGATGATGCTCGGCTCGCCGCCTTCAGCACCACTCTCCCGGCTCTGCCTTCCGTCTGGAGGACATCCTTCAAATAGCACTCTGTAAAGGTGTTGGGGGTTTTCCAACACGCTGCCTGTGTGATATCTTTAATAGAAACACCCTTAAAAAAGGCCCAGGAAGTAGAAGCTGCCCTGACCTCATGTGCATGGACTGACCCAACGGAATCTGTTGTTGGTGAGTCTATTGTTGATTTGATGGCCGTAACCAACCAGCGGGAGATTGTATCACGCGAGGCCGGTCGGTATGGTGGAGTCGTTGTTATAAACAGCTGTGAATGGCCGCTTCGGAGCGTTTTAGTTCTATCAACGTACCACTTCAGGGCTCTGACCGGACACCAAAGCCTGTCACCAGAGACAGACGAAAAGGATTTGATGTCCGGCACAAAAATGTCAGGAGGTGAAAATGATTCTGACTGATTTTTGGTCAGAAAACCTGTTTTAGGAACCAGGCGAACACCCCCTGGTTCCCACCGGATGTGACCTGTCTCCACTGTAAGCGAATGTAGCTCGCTACGTCGTCTAGACGTAGCCACTGCTAATAGAAATGACACTTTAACCGACAGCTGCAACAAGGTTGAGCTGCCCATTGGTTCGAACGGGGGTCTCGATAAGGTTGATAAGACAGCAAAGAGATCCCACGATGGTAATAGCCTACGTGTCGGGGGGCGTGACACAAACATCCCCTTGATAAGTTGGCTAAGATTCTGATTATCTGACACCGAGGAGCCGTCAGAGAAACCTCCATGAATAGCCGCTATAGCCGAACGATAATTCTTAACTGTGGCTGTAGCAAGATCACTGTCAAAGAGGCCTACTAGGAAGTCTGCAATCTCTCCTATAGAAGTATCGGGGGGATGCAGAGACCTGGCTCTACACCATTTGTAAAAATGGTGTAATCTACTGTTATAAATTTTCCTGGTAGACTCCCGTCGGCTGCAGGCTGCAATGGCCGCAGCTCGTTCAGAAAGGCCCGCCGTGCGGAAGGATTGTTTGATAATACCCAGCACGTCAGGTGGAGATCCTCCGGGGCCGGGTGAAGAAAACCCGAGCTGGGCTGGAACAGTATGTCTGCCCTCTTCGGAAGAATCACCGGGCGGTGAACCAAGAGCTTGATGAGTCTCGGGAACCAAGGCTGGCGTGGCCAAAAGGGAGCTATGAGGAGGATCTTGCACTCCTCCTGTTCCACTTTGGTCAGTACCCGCGGTATGAGGGAGAACGGGGGAAAGGCGTACGCAAGTAGTCTGTCCCACCGTATTGCCAGCGCGTCTGTCTGCCATGCGCAAGGGTCGTTGTGTCTTGCGCAGTATACCGGTAACTGGTGGTTGTTTCGAGAGGCAAACAGGTCGACATGAGGCCGATCGATCAACAGAAAAAGTGCTTGGACAACCTGCGGACGCAGTGTCCATTCCGTCGGAACGACCCACCCCCTGGAGAGAGCGTCGGCTGTGACGTTCTCCTCGCCTGGGAGATGAGTTGCCACGAGTGTTACTCCGTGGTCCATACACCAGTGGAAGAGATTCCACGTGAGCGCGCATAGTTGGGCGGATCGCGTGCCTCCCTGTCGATTGACGTAGGCCACTACTGTGGCATTGTCGCAACGAATGTTGACTACTTGGTTTGTCACTGATGCTTGAAAACGTTGGAGAGTATTGATGACTGCCAACATCTCCAGCACATTTATGTGTTTTGAGCAATCTGTGGGCCCCCACCGACCCGCTACTTGGCGCGGGTGGAGGGTGGCCCCCCAGCCAAAAAGTGACGCGTCTGTCGTGATGGTCACTGACGGCCTCGGATTGTGAAAAGCGCGCCCCTCCGTGAGATTGGCATTGTCGAGCCACCAACGGAGGTGCGGTATTAGCCAAGGTGTGGTCGGCACCAGATGACGTATGTGATGACGACTGGGCCGATAGAAGGACAGCAGATGTAACTGGATGGGACGCATCCTTAGTCTGCAAAAGTTCACCACATCTACCATACTGGCCATAAGACCGAGCAACCTTAGCCAGGCTTGCGCTGGGGCCATGGTCGTCGGGAGAAACAGAGACACACACTGTTGGAGATTTACAATCCGTTCCTCCGTAGGCCGAACCAATCCCTTCTGGAGATTGAGTGACGCTCCCAGAAAGATTGGGAATTGGGATGGATGTGGATGGGATTTCTCGGCGTTGATAATAAACCCGAGATCCGCCGCTAGACGCCAAGTCAGATTGAGTGCCGCCGATGCGGCCGTCTGAGATTGAGCAATAATGATCCAATCGTCCAGATACATGAAGATCATCACACCTTGTTTTCTTAATGCGGCCCCGATTGTCTTCACCACACGCGTGAAGACCCGGGGTGAGGTGGCTAGACCAAACGGAAGAACCATGAACTCGTACTGGACGTTCTCGTACTGAAAACGAAGAAACTTCCAGTGGTCTGGTCTGACAGGAATGTGTAGATACGCATCTTTCAGATCTAGACTGGCTCCCCACGCAGGAGTACGAATCGATTGGAGTATGATGTTGAGCGTATCCATGCGAAAACGTCTTGGCCGAATAAATTTGTTGAGGGGTTTTAGATTTAAAATCGGGCGCCACATGCCGGCCTCCTTCTTGGGTACCAGGAAGAAGGTCGACATGAAACCCGACCGTGTCTCCCCCGGAGGGAGCGGGCGAATTGCCCGTTTCCCGAGGAGGGAACTGATCTCCCCTTCGAGGGAGAGACGTTTGGTAAGATCGGACGGAACTACCGTCGGTCGAACGATCATGTCTGACGGGGGGGTGCTCGAGAACTCGAGTGCGTAGCCGCACCCGATCGTGTCGAGTACCCACCGGTCGGACGTAATTAAACCCCAGGACCCCGCAAAGTCTCGGAGACGGCCTCCCACGGGTCCGACGGCGGGAGGCCGCCACGAGTCTACTAAGTCACTTGCGCCAGCCCCCGGGATAGCGGGGGGCCGGTGCCCGGAAACCACGACCGGATTGGGGCCGTTGTTGTCCAGAGAACGTGCGGGCCTGCGTGGCGCGCGCACCGGAAGTATTGTCCGTGCGGCCACGAAAACCACCGCGACCAGATTTCAGAGGCTTGCGGCGGGGAATGACAAATGTTTTGCCCTTACCCCGCTGCTGTTTGGGCGCCGGTGCTGGAGGCTTCTTGAAGTTGATTTTCTCTGTAGCCTTCAGACGTTTGGCCTCATCTCGCATCTGTTCTTCGAATTTATCAGCAAACAGATCCGGGCCCGTCAAGGGGAGATTTTCAAGTCTTTTGCGAGCACCCTGCGACGGGAGGAAAAGTGCATCGAGCACGTTACCCCGGCGGGTGGACGTTGCTAGGGTCGACACGCGTGCGAATTGCTCAAGCACAGAGCGTAGACCATGGTCGAGACAATGAAGGGCCGCAGTCAGCATATCTGCTGGAATCGGCGAATCTTCTTCATAGCCCACGGCCAGATATTCCGTGAGAAGAAGCAGGAAAGACGCTGATTTCAAACCGAAGCGTGAAGCTGTATCCATCTTCTTCAAAACATCTTCAAGTTTACCCCGTGTTTTGTCCACAAAGGGCCGCTTGGAAGACGAACCACTCTCATCGGCCGCAAGTTTATCTTTTGCGGCGTCGGGGATGGTAGGCGGAGTGAAGAACTTCACCTGATCTTCAGCCGGGAAACGAAAATAATCCCGTTCTCGATTGAGAAACGGCCGCCATTTATCAGTTGACATGATGCTGTCGATACGTTCCACGCATACCTGATCTAAGGGAAGTACGGGGAATATCTTATCGCTGCTAGATGCGGAGCCCGTCCTTCGCTTGAAAGATTTATGATCAGGCGGAGGGGGCTCATCAGCGGAGGGTAAATGAAGTACTCTTATCATATCCCTCTGTACTAAACGGAGCTCCGTTTCAGAGATAGACAGCCGCTGTAAACGGTCTGGTTCCTCGTCGTCATCGGATGACTCAGCCGATTGTGAGGGCCGAGTTGACTCCGGTGAACGAGCGCCGTCAGGAGGGGCGAGTTGTACCGAACCACGCGGTAGTGGCTGGACAACTTCCTCCGAGTCAAACTGCATAGATGGATGAATACTCAATACAGGCGGGGATCCCAGCGTACGCGGTAGGTCCCGCGGCCTCTGATCCACCCAACCGTGGCCCACGGCCGATGCATGCGAGACGCTCGCTGCAGGCCGGGCCTCCGGTGTACGGTCAACCACGTGCGGTATGTCCCGCTGTGCTTGGGCCACCCAACCGTGACCAACGCACGACGACTGTGAAGCCCTCACCGCAGGCGGGGACGCCGGAGCACGACTAATTGTGTGCGGTATGTCCCTCTGTTCCCGGGTCACCCAAGCGTGACCGGTGACTGAAGACTGTGATGCGGGCCCAGCGACCGATGGCTGTGGGCCGTAATCCACCGCTGCAGGGGGGCCCCCAATAGGGCCCGCCCGGCGGCCTGCCGACATAGCCGATAGCGTATCGGAAATTGACTGAAAAGCCAGCAGGAAATCTGCCCTAGAAACCGCGTCCTCCCCCCGGGAGCGTTTGCCCCGGCGGGACCGGTCAGAGGAGTCGTCAGACCCCGAAGAAGAACGATGTAATCGGCGTGCAGCCTTCTTCTTCTTACTCTTCCTTTTAGAAGAACGGCCCCGAGGTGTGTCCGAGGAAAACTCGGAAGACACCTGGGGCACCGGGACCCCCGAACAACGGAAAAATTCCGATGACGAGAGTAGTCCCTCTGAGCGAGCTAGCACGGGGGCCGTCGGCCCGGGATCCCCCGGGGCGATCGGCTCCGTATCGCTCATAATGCACCCGGCCGACAGCACCTCAGGCCCCGTGGGCTGAGCGAGCGCTGGACGGACCGGTAGCCCGTGCAATAGCCCATCCCGACAACCAGTGGTGTTCGGCACTGTGTCGGGAGGGCACGGGTGACTAGCGCCCACCGAAGTGTGACGGCTAGTCCCCTCGGGCTGCCCCGTGACCGGGGGAGGGCTAGGTGCCAAAGCGGCGCTCGTTGCCGAGCCACGCTTGCCCTGACGGCCCTTCTTAGGCTTTGCTCCGGCACAGGAGATATGTTTTAGGGGAACCTTGCCGGAGTGTGCCTTTAGTTTGGGTGTTCCGCCCGAGTCGACCGGAGAAGGTGACCGAGGTCCCCTTAACTGATCGGCGGAACTGCCAACTCCCCCAGCCGACTGTGGCTGAGGGTGCCGGACGAGAGACTGCTGCCGCGGTAACGTCGGAGCGTTAACGGCAGAGTCCCCCGAGAACTCGGTCCGTCCCGTGGGAGAGCTATCCCTAACGGTTACTGACAGATCGGCCCTCCCCAAACGCTTCATATTTATGAAATAAATGAAACCCAGAAGATGATGAAACTCTACAAACTAATGTTATTATTAAATCTTTTATTAAATACTTCTCTGCAACGCAAAAAAGGGTAGTAAATGACGAGGCAAACAGCGAGCTATTTCACGCACGTCCTACCCGACCTGCCGCTAAGAGAAAAGAGGACGCTCACGAGGCACGCATGCCGCGGGGTGTTATGGGTAGGGCGCCGGAGGGCGCTATTGTATTTAACTCTTAGCGAAAATACCTGCCGGTAGGGGGAATATGCATAAGTAGTGTTGCTCTACAGGTAAGTAGAGTGAAGTAGACTCAATTAACACAATTACAAGAGATCTGTATATTCTTCAGTTCGTCTGAGACATCATATAGTTGCAACTAGAGCATAAACACGGGACACTGGTACAAAAATACATACATGAGGTATGTACCTCTCACATCATACTGTGTCCTGGTACTGCATGTACACCTACACATAATACATGTAGCACAATATGAAATTTGAGAGTTTGAGCAGATGTTTCCAATAAGGGGGATTATTCAACCACAGCTATGAAGTCTTTTCCATGGATGGTATCATTTACTACTAGCTAGAATTGCTAGCATATGTGGTCTGTTACAAGAAACACGAACGAAGGTGCTCAATTCAGTGTTGTAGTTGAGTACTTTTCGATGAGTACGAATATGAGTACGAGTTTTTTCCATGAGTACGAGTATGAGTACGAGTACGGTACATCCATTAGTACATTTTCGCTAGTACTTTTCACACATTAATTTAACCCTAACCGCCCTGAATCCTCCAAAATCCTTTTTGCAAATTGGAGGAATTTGCAGGATTGAGGTTACATGGCCAAAGTGCGTTGCTGATTTCGGAGTGCGCACTGTGTCAAGGTCTTGGGCCGGACCTTGTGTTGTTTATGCTCAGCTGTGCATAAATTTAGTCTTTGATTATACTTGACATCCTCCGCACTGCTACAGGATGTCACAGCCTCTGCCTCAGCCTATTGACAGTCATAGCCGGAGGATTTTGCAGGATTCAGGCAGTGGTCACCCCTCCATGGACCATATTCAAGAAACAACGGAGGAATTTGCAGGATTGAGGCTATATGCTATTTTTCCATGAGGCCAATTGGAGGATTTTGCAGGATTGAGGCTACATCCTAGCAAAAAGGCCTAGGGAGTTAGGGTTTTAAAGGGGAAAAAACGAGATACCCGGTAGTTCATGAATGTAAAAGAACTTTTCATTAAATCCAAAAATTTACACAATTGGACAACTTAATAAACCGTGAAGTGAAGCCACGTGTATTGCAGAGTAAAACTGGTGCAATGAAATTGGACAATGAAAGACAAAATAAAAGGCCAATAAAAGTTGCTCATTTTTTGGGCTGGCTTTCCACCATTTCTGGGACACTCCAAAGCTCGCTTTGGTATTTCACACAATGCAGCAAAATGTGGGGCAATGTTTTACCACCCACGCGATGGGCTCGCACGCTGATGTCTTCACACACTTTACTGTGCGCGTGGAACATAATACGCAGCGCACTTCGGTACTCTATAGGAATGGGTAAACTGTCTCGGGTATAGCATATGATGAATTTAGATTTATGTTTCAAAGACTTCGAATACAAGTACCGTTTTGTAAACTACAAAACAATTCTATACGGTCGTGGGATATGGTTCATGTATTCGTGTGCTTGAAACGCTTTCTGCCAGCTCCTTCGTCCTGAATCATTTGATCATGACATGATTGACAGCGACCAAGAATGTAATAATTGGTTTACCAGACTTGTGAAAAATATCAAGGGGGGGGGGTAACGGTGCTGTAACGAGCATGTCAGTTGACGGCAACGGAGCATAGAGGCAATGAAATAACATCTGCTTCAACTTTACTCTTTTCTAGGTCCTCGTCTGTAATAGTTAACACATGCATGCATACTTTGGGTGCAAGTTTTCGTAAAATGAAAGTTGAAAAGAAATTTGACAAATTTGTAGAATTACGCATTTCTTCCTCTTTCCACCACATTTTCTCCATCTAATTTTCACAAGAGAAGCGAAAATACAGCAAAAAGAAAACTAAAATAAAGCTTACGATCAAATTTTCAGGCAAAATTCTACAGTCCTTAATGATGCCAGACAAGGCCCCTTCGCCGCTTCGTAGCCTTGCCGGCTTCAATCATTTCCTTAAATTGAACAGCTGACCTTAAATTGAATCATCAGTAAAACTCAAGTTTTGAAGTTACAAACGTTCCCAAATTTGCTTTTGCTGTTTGCATGGAGACTGCATGGCCTTTATGGTCCAACCATGACATGAAGAGAGTGAAGCCAAAATAATGTGCATGAATGCTGACTGTACTGCAACCTCGTCCAAATCGCTGGCAACCGTGCACGTAAAGGCTGCATATATGAGTGGAATAAGATCCCCTGTACAGGAATGGTACAGACCACCTTCAGTGCACTAACTTCTTAGACGTATTACTTTGGAATTTCAAGAGAAAAAATGGTAAAGTTCATGTAGGATGACCACTCTATAGGCCTATGTGGCAGAAACTTCGTACATTTGTGTAACATCTTCATTTCATACAATGTATCTCTCATATTTTCCCCGTTGGCAGATGACGACATGTGAATGTTATGCTGCTGGTAATCTGAGTCCCAGGTCACGACAAATACTATTGGACAGAGAACGGACATTTTCTTTTATTCCGACGACTTTTCTTTAATAGCCAATCACAACAAATTTATACGGGGAAGTACCGGTACCTCATGGTGGGAATGCCGGAAATCACGCTGGCACTGCGTATCGCATTGCTGAGTTACAGCTTCACAATGCCGCCCCAGCTGGTGTGTGACAAGAACACCGCTTGTGTTTACACTGAAAAAGGGCATTCTGGTCTCTCGTAAAAGCGTTTTTAGAAAGCAGGTCCGAATGCAACTTTACCATGGGGAATCTGGGGGATCGATATTAGCCTTATAATCATAAAGTGAACATGGAAAATGACTCATATACATGTATGAAGATTACACAGGCAAAGATTTTCAATAACACTGATCAATCTAACAGTCCGATTCAAGCATCTAACGATTTACAGAAACACACAATCAAGGTAATACAACAGCATGGGAGAAACAGATCAAAAGAGGTTGTACTCACATGGCTCATGGAAAGGCAGATCTGTAGGTATGTACATTGTAAACGTACATTTACAAAGGTAGTTTTTTCCTGCGGTTACAGTGTGAGGCTTGTTAATTCATTGTTCAAATGGTGTAGTCCATAAATCTGGAATTAAAGTGAGAAACAATAGGTTATTGGGCAAGTCTTAGTAACAATTAGCCCAGTAACAATGCCACGGAAACCAGGTGAACTTCTGCTGCCATAGCGAAACTTTTTACAAAATGTTTGTTTCATATTTGTACCTGATCGAGGAAATTAAACTTTCGAGTACATATTCCCTGCGTATGGAATTACAAAGATGCTGGGTTCAGAAAAAGTAAATATGTCCGTGGGTGACGTGTTTACCGAAAAATAAATTGCAGATTCACGCTTTTATTGTAAACATCCTCAGTACGAGCTTCTTGCGTGAAGACTTTCGTGCGCGCATGCAACACAGTTGCTATAGCTATGCATTTTGCGTGCACACGTGCGTCAGGAAGTCTTCACACGAGAAGTTCGTACATAAAATTACGATGAACTGGCATAATAATCTGCGATTTATTTTCTGTAAACACGTCGCCCAAAGACATATTTACTTTTTAAACCAAGAATCTTTGTTATTCCAGACACAAGGAATATGTAAATGAAATTTCAGCTTTCTCCATTGGAGGTAAAAATGTTTTTAAAAAATGTAAAAATAGTGGCTTTGTCAGCAGAAATTGATACCCTGGACGTCAATGCAATGAAGACGTCGTTGTCCAACCTGGAATACTTTGGATGGAATGCACTGGGTGCCCAATCAGTTGGCACCCTAGATTGGAAAGCCAGAAACTGTACACATGAACGGCTAACTCCTTGAAAAAGTGTTGAGGTTATTCTTTTAAGGGAGTCAGGTTGGCGTAGCGGTGCTTTCCTCGCCTTCCACCGCTGTGACCCGGGTTCGAATCCCGCCCGGGCCAATATGTGGATTGGGTTTTCAGTCCCTGCCTGATTCCGCAGGTTTCCCCCAGAATATTCTTCTGGGCTTTTCCTCCCACCTCTAAAACTGTAACTTCTTCTCATTGTCTTCTCTCCATTTATCCATCCTGTTATTGGCGCTTGCGCTGTTGGATGTGGCTGAAATAAAAAATAAAAAATAAATAATGCCCTTTTGGGGGAAGGCATTACAAGAAGCACATTTTCAATGCAATCTCAATGTTTCTCACAGATGTGCAGCATGTTCGGATGAATGTTTACGTATTAGATTATGATAACGTTATAGATTTATATCGCTGCACAAGTGGTTAACACATTGTTATTACAGTGATACAAGAAACGTGTTGTTTCTTGTACCGGTACCACTGTCATTTACCTCTGGAGGAGATCTTGCTAAGATCTCATCATCAGGCCGTTGACTTAAATATTTCAGGTCAAGCCAGTCAGAAAGCAATTTGCAGCAGCTTCATTCATTTTCAACATAAAAAATAACTTGTCCATTTTCTGGTGCTTTATGGCTAATTGTCGAGAGGAAGCCGTTTATATTAAGCCCCAGTCTATCAAACGCTATCAATTAACCGGTGGTACAGACTCTGCTCTGAATCCAGTCTGTCAGCATCCAGTGAGTACAAAGAGATGGGCCTTTCTCTTCACTGACACGATCCAGTCTTAATCTAGGCTGTCAAAGACAGGAACACAGACTTTTACGCTGAAAGGCACGTATAGCCTCCCTTGAACCCTAAGGTGTCTACAATACGCCTGTATCTAAAGGAACGCAACTAAAAGTCTATATGCGGTGATTGTGCAGTTACCAGTCCCTCTTTCGTTTTAGTCCTCGAGTCTTTTTTATCATTCTAAAATGACATCTACAGCCATAGGCACTGTTCTTTTAGTTGTGTATAACTCTATTTTTAATAATTTTGAACAGAATCTGTTTGTAAAACATGCGATTTCTTTGAACGTTTCCAGTGGATGCCGTGCGAATCAACATGGTTTTGTGCATGCATTGTGTGGATTAATTGCCATCTTCTTGCTGCGTTGTGCCGTCTTCATTGTCTTTTTACCCCAAAATGTCCATTAAAAAAAATAAAACCCTGCTCTCTATCCACATTCCTGTTCATTTTAAACATCACTTACTAGTTGGGTGAGTCCAATTTACCTAAAAGGTTTCTCATTATAGGAACAGGGCCCTGTACCTTCACAAATCACCAGTCTATGCCAACATGGACAAATTTGAAACAAAAGCACAACATGATTCACAATTTATCTATTGCAAAATTTATTCAAAAGACACATTTTAAGCAAAATTTCCAACATCATATTGTCACTTGGATTTTTTATCGAGTGACTTTGGTAAGTTCCGTGCCAGGGATGTACAATGTAGCCAAGTCCATCAGAAGACACAAGTCCAGTCACAAGTAAATCACAAGTCCAGTCACAAGTAAATCACAAGTCTAGTCACAAGTAAATCACAAGGCCAGTCACAAGGAAATCACAAGTCCAGTCACAAGTAAATCACAAGTCCAGTCACAAGTAACAGCGGATGAACAATATATACAAAAATATGCCTTTGCCAAAGCTCATTTGAATGTGACGGACTTGTGATGGACTTGCAGGGACTTGTGATGGCCTCAACTACATCGCTGTTCTGTGCAGGTTTGCATTTTCATGACAAGACGACAAACTGAAAGTTTCATTTCTTTCGCATAGGACAACCGACTTCTGGCAAGGAGATGGAACAATGTTCAACATGAAATTTGCAATTTTTATGGCTATAAATGACCCAGAAACCAATTTTGCTATTCCTAAACTACAGTTTGCTTTTCCTCATACATGTAAGACTCGACTGTTAACAGATATAGTCCATCATTTGTAATTTGTGCATTTTGTTCGTTTGAAGCAACAAAAGTGTTCAAAATCTAATGAAGGATACTGAACAACTAACCTGATGAAGTTTCAGCTCAGCTTCAGCTGTATATTCCGAGAAAAACATCATTCTAGGATCTCAATTTCAAATCAAAAGTTGCTGAATCATGTTTTGAATTGTTTTGAATTGCAGCCATAGGCCTACGCGATGTCGCGCACTGATCCAACGAATAATAGCAACCGCGCGCACCTGTGAGTCGTGCCAATGCTTGCGCGCGCTGCGCCGAATAACAAAACGAACTACTAATTTAAATTTTCCAACGGTGCGTCTTAAGACGCACCGTTGGAAAGGCCTTCTTTCGTTGATTACTTCAAAATGATAGCTTGCCAGAAAGATTAATTTCACAGGGAGTTTAGTCCACTTACTATCTTTCAACCAAGTATGTTTTTCAACAATAATACGCCAGTTACTTTTTCGGATGGCTGCAAAATGATGGACTATAGCTTTAACAGTTAACATATGACAAAAGTACATATCGTTCTTGCTTCGAAAAAGCTTGTCAAAAAAACAAGGTTTGATATGTAGATGATCCCATGGAGTAACCCTGCTTAATCACTTCCTCTCTGTGGAATGAGAACGCAGGAACGCCTTATTTACCCCCGCTAACAGAGGATTCTATACTTGTCATAGCTACATTCTCACTGGTGGCCAGACTGTTCCAATTTGGCCTATGGAGTAACGTGGTGAGTGACCCTGCCACGACCAATTTCCCATGTAATACATTAGGTCTTATCAGTTCTTCAAATTTCAAAAGTCAAAAGTTCTGTGCAAATATCATGCATGTCAGTACCTAGCACAGCGAACAATGTGCTGGGCAAAAACAAAATTGGCACGGCTTTCTGAATATCATCAGGAAGGATATTATTTGAGAGCCAGAAAAAAAAACATTAAAAACTGCTCCCATGCAAGACTCTTGTCAATTTTTGCAAACCACACCACTTGGTTTACATTGCAGATCAGGGGCAGAATAAAATTGCAGAAACCATTTTGCTCAACGACAACTTAAAAGGTACAACACTTGCTAACAAATCAAAAAACAAGACTACCAATATTATAAAATGTATACTTTAGTATTAAGCATCATGTGAAATTATGGTGTCTGGTGTGCCGTCATTTTATATCAATTTCCTTTTTTCAAAGTGCTCCGTTCGTCTGAAGTACTGTCAGGGAACCAGACTACATTGTATATAAGAACATCATTGTTTTCTTGGTTTTTTCAGCATCGATGAACACAAAACTTTAAACAGGTCAGCGTATAACAAAATTTGCTATAAAATACTAACCCCAAAATCCATCCATTTCTGAAAGTTACAGCAAAAGCAAATGTTGTATCAATCAATGCTGTCAATGCGTTTAAAGGCCATTTCAAACCATCCAGATTTTCTGCGTTGAACCTGGTTTGAACCTCAACATTTTGGGAACCCCTTTGAAACTACATGTAGCGATCCAACATGGCTTCTACTGTTTCAACATGGGTCCATGTGATGCGCTCGGGTAAAAGTCAACCCTGGTTAGGAGCATGGTTGATGGCTTCAAAATCTATCCAATGTATCTGCCAACCCGTGTAAATGGTACATGTATGCCTTGTCGAATGTCGCGCATGTCCTGTTGAATCGTACATGTAGACTGTCTGCTCATAATGGCCCTGTATGGATTTCAACACGGATAAGCTTGACGGTCAGTCCGAAAAGACCCCAAGTTAGTTTAACAACAAGTAAGCAATTCCACCTGGATTGTGTAATGTAGAGCTCAGTGAATGAACCTGAAAATCTATTTTTCAATACATCCATCATCTATGGTAATGGTCAAGGAGATTTACAGACTAGGAGTTTTTGGATCATTTCTCTGAATCAGTAATTAGATATCATGGTTAATTTATTGGCTCTGTCAACGAACGTTCCACTTCCTTTCACACTGCTGGAATTGCTCATGTGTACATGTACTTACACGCACAATGTACTTCACTCCATACATCCATTACATTACAAAGTACTTGGCCAAAAAAGAAAGGAAAAAAAGAAGACATGATACACACGCGATTTAGGCATGGTGCCATATTGTCATATCCATGATATTGAAAACTAATAGAGACAGCTGTACAACGTAACATAAATCCTGCCAAATTCAGAATCAATCTGCCCGGCCCATCTGTCTCCTGGCTTGAATGATCCCCTACAGAATAGGGACAAATTGATGCAGATTATGACTGCTTGCAAACTGAGGCCAACAGATCTGCCCTACGCTACATGGGAGAAAAATTGCCTCCATCACTTTAGAGTTACTTTTGGCGGCAAGAAGCTCCCCAGTCCTCCCAGCAAACATGTGGCAATCATATAAATGACTTTTGCTTTCTCCCCCATCCCCCTCTTCTCAAACCCCCTCTGGAATAATGATATGCCACAATATGGAATATGCATCATAAACTGGCTGCAGGAGAGCCCCTGTGCAGAGAGACTCTTCTGTCCTTCTGAGCAGGAAAAAGTATGTCAGCGCTGATTACCAAGTTACTGGGCTGAAATATGGCACACAACAAGCATACTCAACTTACTCGCACACCTGTTTCTTATCAATCAGGCATTGTGGAGACATGACAGGCATGTTGCGCTCCCTGCTTGTTATGGGGAGAAGGGTCTTGCTCAATAATCAGCAGACTTGAGCAGCTGTCTGCTGCCAAATTAGCCTGGATAGGTGACTTGACCAAACCCGTAGAGAAAGGGCCCGGTCATCTGATAGCTCAGGTGCTTGGAGGGTCTCTCCAGTTACAGTGTTATGCCAAAACATATGCAAATTGATGTCAAAATGTTAATAATCGACAATTTTTTTTAAGACAAGTGCTGCCTAATCTGCGTCAGTCACCACAATAGGAGATTGACTATTGTTCACATGTTTTCAATGTCATTTATTAAATTCAATGTCATTCATAATTAGGGAATAAATATGTGTTTGGTAGGTTTTCAACAAGTACGTTAACCAGCTTGGGGCCTGGTTTTCCCATAATGGTCTGAGCCCAAGGTAAGGGTCATTATCCACTGGTCATTAGGGTCATTATCCACGGGTCATTAAGGTCATTATTCACGCCCAGGCAGATAATGACCCATAAAGCACGTATTTATTCCCATTCATAAATACCTTTCAGTCAAAAAGTCAAAACAAGTCCAAAATTCAAAAATTTCCAACAATTAATTTTGTTCAACAATTTACTTCAAATGAATGTTTTGTGAAACACCCTTCTGGCCACGTCTATATGTACATGGTACGTGCCTTGCTAAAAATATGAGCTAAAAATCTCCTTAAAGGCCCCCTATGCAAATTGGGGTGCATGGCACGTGCTGCGCGAAGTGGCGCAGAACGAAGGAATTATGCCTAAAACAGCTGGTGTTTTATCAGCGGTTTAAAACCTCCCATGTGACAGCGTCTTGACCAATGGAAATGGGTAAACTGTCTAAGGTATATCTGAATCAATTTCATGGTAGGCATGTATGTAACTTAAGTTGCGCTTGATTAAAGCATAGAGCTAGGACCCTCAGCTCTATGATTAAAGTAGATTTCATTTCATTTTGCTAGTATAACCTTACAAGTTGATTTCTTATAAACAAGGAGTAAACAAATAGAAAATAATGGCATGACTGTGAGGGAAGTACAGTAAAAACAAGTATGTCTGACATTTTGGCTGATTTGGCTTCTACCTGAAGTTGAACACAGATCATGAGGGTTTTTATTTTAGGGAGGGGGTAGATTCTTGTATGATGCTTTCTTTTGCAAACTGCAACACTGTAACTATCACAATATGACCACTGATGACTAAACCTATGACTAGAAATGAGTAAATACCCACCATGCATCATGAGATAATATCGCTGACATGTGTTTTCCTTAATCATGACATGTAGAGAAAGTACACAAATGTAGTCACATATCTAATGTTGTGACCTTGACCTCCAGTTCCCGACCTTGACCTCCAGTTCCCAGCACTTTATGAAGACAAAATTCCCTGCGTTTTCCCCTGATATTTCCCTGCGTAATTTCCAAAATGCCATGAGAATTTTTTTACTTTAATAAGGTTGCTTGGAAGTCAAGAGTTGGTTGAAGCAAAGCAACTAATAATACATAAATAATAATGGCCTCCCTTCTCCCCTTATATAGCCATCCATTCCTCACCATGTAGCTTGTGCATGAAATAATTGCAAGCTATTTCTATTTTCTTTCAACTGAACTAAGTTGTCCCTGATTTTTGGTGTTTACCCCCCAAATTCCCTTTTTTTTAAAGTCCATGTTGACTGGAAAAATGGGAAATTGTTTTCAACGTTTTCCCCGATTCCCAGAGTTAGCGGCGGATACACGGGCGGATGTGGAGAGGCACTGCATCCCCCCCCCCCCCAAGTGACCAACCTGAGAGTCCTTCCAACCCCCCCCCCCCCCTCGGCCTCATAGTGGCTGGGAACTCTCAAGTTAGACCTTGAACTACAATCAGGACCTTGGAATCTATTAGTCGGACCCTCTAGGGAAGGTACATGTGTCAAAACCACATCCCCCTGGCAAGAGTCAAGTTAATGGACGCTTACACTAGGCACAAAAATCAATGACCCTTCATTAAAGAGTCAATCTAATAAATGAATTGATTTCTTCTTTTTTTCTACAGGGTCAAAAGAGGGCGCTATACAATATTTCAATACCATTTTTCTGATCAAAATGACTTGTGCATAAAACCTACATGTATGTACCTAAACCCTGAAGGGTTCATATTTTGAATTATGCAAAATTTTGATGAATTGAGCATGGGCGATGTCCAAATGCACCAAAGTTGAACCTATAACTTTTGGGCAACTGAAGTATTTTCCCTCTGGGACCAGCTTTACTAAATTTGCCGAGTCTTGTTAAAACGCACCTACTAAAGCAGAGAGGTCTTTTTCAGAACCATATATGTATGGGCATGCTTGCCAGGATCAAGGAAATGTAATGCGCACAACGGTTATTATTTATCACATCTCACCCAAGGTCAAGGGTTGAATCGTTTAGTACATCAAGCTGTTGCAATGCAGACTTGTTTTTCACCCAAGGTGATGTAGAATGCGTAATATGTGCACCTGTTGTCCCATGCACAGACATAGTCAGCATTGCTGGCATTTCAAGTTCTCTCTGAAACGAACAGTTGCAAGAACTGCTTAGCAAAGAACCCCCCCCCCCCCCCCCCCCCAGTGATAAGTAAGATTTGAGGCTTTGCATGGTGGAGATACTAAATAATGAAAGGTTTGCGGAAACACCATGTGCGAATAGTTTCTCAACTAAGAGAATGGTTCTGAAAAGGAGTTTATACCTCTGGTTCTTTTCAGAGTTTATACCTCTGGTTCTATTCAGAACCATTCTCTTAGTTGAGAAATGATTCTTACAGTGATGTTGTTTCCTGTTGAAAACCCGCTTTTATTATTTATAACAAGATTTTATTATAACAAACAAAATACAACCCTCCTGGCCAAGTTTTCTTCTCAGTCAAAATCAAGTGATCGTTTTTAACAGCTACATGTAAGAGCTCCCAGTAAGCATAAAGCAGGATTGACTGGCTGGGACTGTTTATGTAACTTGATGCAGCTATGCTTTGACTGTAGGGGATTGATAAGCCAGCTGTGCCTACCACTTGTCTGCTTTTGCCTGCTGAAATGACTAGTCACAGTGCTTGCTCAAAATTTGATCCGACTGTTGCAAGGGCGGATCCAGAACACAATTTTGGGGGGGGCCAAAAAAATTTTTGGTCCCCCAAAAAGTGGGTCTAAAAAATTACGGCGTGGGGTTCGGGGCCCGCTAGGGCCCCGAAAATTTTTTGGATTCTAGATGCTCTGTGGTGCGATCTGAGGCAATTTCTGACCACTTTAACCAATTTTTTTGAGGAAAAGATGGTGGTGTACTCATTGCTTGCCTTTATTGCGATGTCACATTAAAAAAAAAAAAAAATTGGTTTCGTTTTGGGGGGGGCCATGGCCCCCTTTGGCCCCCCCCCCTGGATCCGCCCTTGGACTGTTGGTGACTAGCCTTTGTAAAAGGCATGGCAGGGGTTCACGTGTAAAAGTAGGTAGGTTGAACTAAAACCCTAATAATCAGACTAATGCTTCAAGATAATTGAAAAAAAAACACAGATTATTTCAGACATACATTGTATCTTCAATCTTCATCAGCGATAATGAAAGACGTCGTCAGTATAATTATCAACCTCTCACATTATGCTATATTTGGGATTAATTAGAGGAGGAACAAAGGACACTAGAAGGTTCAATATGAGCCTTTCTTCAAAATAATCACTCCTTGTAGTTGTCAACACCTCTGGCCCACTTCCCACCCAATAATATTTTTCCAACTGGATTCATCTCCCCAGAGAATCCCCCAAAAGGAAGGGAAAATGTCTGGTTAGATAAGAACATGGGACTCTAACCACACAGGGAGAATGCGTCATTCCTGAAGGGTACAGACTGTCTGGAGCACATCATTAAGACACTTCTCAAGATGTATTCCAAGTTCTTTAATTTTCTTGCACTGTGCAGGGTGAGTCAAAAAGAAAGTGACCGAATTAGAAAAACAATATTTTACATAAAAATATGGCTCGCTCCATTTCTTAAAAAAATAAGGATAAAGTACATGTTATTGACTAGTAACAGTAAAAATCTAACATAATTTGCATACTCTATTTCCAAGTTATGTCTATTTTCATAAAAAGTTTTAAAAATATTTAGCTGTCCACCACAACTATAGGAAGTGATAAATACCCATTTACTTTTTCCCACCTCCGTGAATGAACGAAAACATACAAAAGAAAACATCAATATTTCAGGGGAAAAAAAGAGTTCTCTCGTTTCTCATATTCAAAACACAAAATCTCACAGTAGAAATAATGTTTCAGTCTTGACCCAAAAGATTAAAATGTCACATATTTTTTGAAATGTGAAATATAATTTTGGGGGTTTTGTTCCACTTTTTTTTGACTCACCCTGTAGTACATGCATGGAAAGAAATGAAATCCAAACATCTGCAAAATCTCCAAACTTTTCTGAAACACTGACTAGGTACAAACTGTAACATGACGCATGGATGTACATCCATGTATCATCACCCACCACACACCACTAATCTTTTTATCCTTAACAGAACCAAGACGAAAGACGGGTTCGATCCCTCCTTAATTGAACATGTCACCTCGAAACAAAATCCAATACTCTGCATTCTGCTCAACAGGAAAAATTGGATCCACTCCTGTCCGACCAATTCTAGTCAGTTAATCCAGACCTTTCATCGACTGCTAAATGTTTGCAGTTACCAAAGATTTGTGGCCCACCTGATAAAGTCAGATAGGTACATACATGAAAAACACATCGATGTCATACATGCGTATGTAATATAACAAATACAAAACTAGACAAGAGCTAGAACTATTACCAGACTAGTTTTATCCGGTTTGTTAGTGACTTTGTCATACACGCGCACGCACCACTCATTACAACCGCCCACTGGCTACATTCAAGTTTCGTTAACTTCCGGTTCCATTCTTGCTATGCTACACCATGTGAAGTACGCATGGTTAAATTGAGATGACGTCACACTAAACAAATCAGATAGCTGAGATTTCCCAACTACATGTACTCTGTCGCAGTTGGAACTGGCCCCTTAGCAACTACAGTTGGAGCCGGCCCAGGTTGGGGCATAACAGTAGTATTAGTACTTGTAATAGGTCCCGTGTGTTGTGTAATGCACGTTAAAGAACCCAGTGACACTTATCGCTAAGAGAAGGGTTTGCCCCGGTGTTTCTGGCAGTGGCTGCTTAATGCGCCGCAGCACCTTGTAAACCATTATAAAGGTGCTATAGGCCTACATAATGGTTCTCATATTCCCCATGTACTTCATTTACCTGTCTCTAGTAATAGACATAATTTCCAGCGCCTTGAGTTCCTAATTGGGAGTAATTGCAGAATACCCCGCCACTCAGAAATACACCCCTAAAATCACTGGCTACGAGGTTGGAATCACAACAAAAGAAACAATTCAAGTCCATTGCCAGCTAAGCGGATACTGAGTGGGGGTCCATTATTTGAGAACGAAGCAACACAAAATGAATGGGAGTTGCTGAAAAAAATTCTAAGTCCAAACCAACCACCCTGTTGGCGGCTACGAGGCTACGGAGTGGGAGTCCCCTTGAATATGCTTGAGAACGAAGCAACACAAAAGGAATGGGAGTTGCTGAAAAAATTCTAAGTCCAAACCAACTACCCTGTTGGCGGCTACGCGGTCACGAAGTGGGAGTGCAATGGAGCATGACGCATAGTACATATAGCGCTGAGAATGTTTATTGAGATCAATCAGCCGTGACCTCGTAGCCGGCTACGAGGTGGATAGATCGAGTGGCGGGGTATTCTGCAATTGTGCCCCTAATTGTTGGTAGATACCGGTACGTGCCCTATAAAAGACTTCGGTATTATTATTATAATACATACATACTACTAGAAAAGGTGCCCTTAGGCCTTACATTACAAAAGCTGTTGTAGTTTTGTTCATTGATGTTTGTAAATGTAGTATACCCTTAATACTAGGTGCGCGCTTCAGCGCCATGCCGCGCCGTGCATGCAGTTGGCAAGTGTGACTGGTGGTTCGCTGAGTGTGCATGGTAATCGAAATGTGCACAAACAAACTGCGGGCATCATCATGACCGCACGGTTGTCGGTTATGCCTTTGTTTTTTTTCACTGCAATTGTAGGCTGAATCTTCATCGTGGATCTTTTTTTACTTCAAAGACCTGTGAAGTGGTTATTCCAGGCAAGGTTTGGGTGAATTCCAGTTGAAATTAGTGTGTATCTGGGACAAAATTGCACATTTTCAAAAAAAAAAATTTGGACCTGGTTTTAGTGAGCAACTTCCTCCAGCAGCCTATGCTAGATGACACACATTTGATAAAAATTTTGGGCTGGGTAACTCTAGCTATTTCCTTACCCAATTTTAAATAAATCCCACCCTAAAATGTTAATGCTAGATCAACGAAACTATAACCGTACCTGTAGGCTGTAGTGTAACTGTGATGCGATTTAAATACCTTCTGTTGTTGTTAGACACGTTTACCTACCACCACGCATGCCAATGATGTTGATATGATTACGCGCGTAATCTTATCAGAACTATAGAGGGCGGTATACTCACCTAAAGGACGAGTACATCTAGTACCCAGACTACATTCCGTTAGAAATGCATTTTATTTCAGGGATGATCCATACTAATTGGCGGGTCATTTCAAAATGGCGGCGCCCGCAAGAAACTTGCAGAACCGCGCAGTGCAGGGTAAACAACTTTTGTTTTAAACATTCTTCCAACAGTGAACATCTGACCAGAGACCACACAATAGAAAATTACATAACTACCTCTTGTGCAAAGGCTGACATAGGCCTACTTAGGTGTTGTTGTCGATGATGCTAGCTGCACATGCAAATGTGTGTGCAGTCCCATAATTGTGGCCTATTTACTGGACTGCCTCCGTAAACATAGGCCACACATCCACATGTACAAAAACGTGTCGCACTTTGCCAAATTTTGATTTTCACATTTAGGCTTACTTTGTAGGGTTCTTTTTGCTTTGGAAGCATACTCACCCTCTTTATAGGCTAATCAGAAAGTGCTGCCTTTTTTCAGATGTCCATTTTTCGTGAAATTTCCAGATTCAATTGCACACGTTTGCGTATCAAAATTTCAACATAAAATTTCACAAAAAATTAGACATCTGAAAAAGGATTTTTTTTTTACAAAGGCTCATAAATGGATTTATTCAATATTGTGACAGATATGATGCACACTGTCATTGGCAAGTGCCAGCAAGATGTTTTCAATCAGATGGGTAAATCCATTTGTTTTGCAGTCAATATGAGTCTGCCGGTGCACCTGACATCGAGGGACAGTGAACAATATCCAGAGTTAGTGAAGCTCCTGAATGCCCTGTCCCAACACATCACCGAGAACGGAACCAGCTGCTCAGTCCAAAAGGACCTCAGTCAGGTAAAATTCTGGTTCATACTTCAGGCGAATGCAAACCCGAAGTGAATTGGGCGTACAGAATTTCCCCACGGAATTTGCCGCAAAAGTGTTTAACATTTGTGAATTCACAGTTGCGTTCGCTTTCATACCGAGTATCAAACTACCTAGTGACTTCAAATTACCCTGATAATTATTCTTACAAGATTCCAGTGTTTTTGAGTTATTCGTAAAGAGGCTGGCGTTTCATAAAGAGATCGGTGGTTCCTTCATTGGATGGCCTTGAGGGGGCTATAAGAATATATTGCACGATAATATTGCACGAGTCGAAGATGAGTGCAATATCCTTATAGAGAGTGTAACATTTTCTTGTATCCTCTGAAAAAAACATTCAATATTATTATTTGTATCAGACTGACTTGATCCGCAAGAGATACATTTCAGGACACTGTCTTTATTTCTCAAATTTCGTTGAATATTCTTCACTTAACAAATCAAATTTGGCGCCGCTCGAAAGCTGGCATTGTGGTTGTTGACAACAGTGCGCATATACCCTGCTACGTCTGCATGCGATGGTACCGCACACTATGTCCTGTTGTCTGGTTGACAATTGTGAGTTTCTAGGCACTTGATTGTGTACGAACCAGCGAAATTTGTTAAAATGCCAATATCAAAAATAATACTGTCCTCATCCGGGTACTTTTACTGACATAATATTGCAGTCATCTGGGTACTTTTACGAAAGCATGCAATACACTGATATATTTTTACCCCTGGAAGCCTGATATAATAATTTACCATGTTTCAATTACTAGTAATTCAATTTTTTTTTACCAAATTCTTGCCTTTACCTCTCTATAGGCTGAGGAATCATTGAAGAGAGAGAAACAATTCTATCTGCAGTTCCACATCTTGCACCATGAGCTCCAGGAATTTATCATGGATCAGGAGATTGCCGGCCACGATGTAGCTCCCAGCTCCTCAGCAGCACAGGTACATGCAAGGCCCCCTGCCTACAGAGCTTGAATATACCCACTAGGTCGCAAGACTGAGTCCAGTGACGTAATGGTTTAAGACCCAAAATACACATTGACGGATGGCGATTTTTGTTTGGGGAATGTGGCCTAGTGATTAGGGTTTGTGACTCACGATCAGATGGTCAGGGGTTCTGAACATGCCACTCGCCATAAGTTGTGTCCTTGGGCAAGCCACTTCACCCCAACTCTCTTCTCTTCTCATCCCAGGAGTATAAATTGGTACTAGCATTAGCTGGGGAGTAACCTGCGATAGCCCAAGTCGTTCATGCCAAGGAAACCGGAGATATAAACACAAGATGAACCACATTGGCTTGTGACAGACTTTATTACTACAATTGAAAATTCCATTCGTCCAAGATGATTAATTGTTTTTTTAGAGATTTTAATGAGCCATATGCGCCTGAAAAGGATGTCTGCATCACGCTGTGTACTCCCCAGGGAGCTGAGATGGCACAGTGCATAAGGAATGTGGGGGCGGTACATGTGGTCCAATGGTTACGGTGTTCGACTCACATGCAGTGGTACATGGGTTCGAACCCTGACGGGGAACATGGTGCTTGTGTTCTTGGGCGAGACACTTTACTACAATTGCCTCTCTCCACCCAGGACATACCTGTGATGGTAGATTTTAGTAACCAAATGATCAAATACGGATGTTAGTTTTGACGTAAACAAGGTTGTTGAGAAGCGTTAATTGTAAAAACAGAATGTTTTACTCTTTTTTTTTTAACTTGCCGATAAAATTTTAGGGTCAGGCTGTAAAAAATAGGGGTATTTTTGGGGGGCCTAACAATGAAGATGGTTTGGGCTGGTCAGTTTCGACTGTGTTTGCACAACTTTAATGATAAACACCACATTGTGAAGACACTCGCTGAGTTTGTTCCCTTCCCCCTCCCATAGTTACATGAAGCCATCAAGCATTGTCTGTACACAGCAGAGGCAGCTGACTACCTACATCCTAACCCTACCGCCTCCGATGAGGCCCAACCCTGCACACTGCTAGGGCTGACTACAGAGCAGCTGCAGAGAGCAAACCCACACCACAAGGTAACGGTGATAGTTTCTAATACTACACCTCATACGTATTCATTAAAGGGAAAATACAACATTTGCAAACATCAAAAAATAAAACTACCAAATCCTTTTGAAATACCTTTCTGGACTGTTAGTGAATGACAGTGTAAAGCATCCTGTAAAATCATGGCACCTGGTATACTGTCATTTTCAAGAAAAGTGGTATTTTTGTATCAATTTCCAACGCTGATCGGCCGATCAGCTTTAGAAAAAAACTGGCTTTTTTTTCAAATACTGGCCCCAATTGACCATCGCACTTGTTTGCAATCGATTACACACCTATGAACGAATACAAGCCAGCTAGACTGGTTCCCTGACCTTACAATTCCCCGATATATGTAAACTGCTCTGTTTCTTCTTATATGGAGTCAGGGAACCAGACTACAGGAAAATGATTGTTTTTCTTGGTTTTTATAGCATTTTCGAACCCAAAACCTCAAAAAAGTCAGTGTAACTATATTTGCTATATATTTCCAACCCCCCAATTCCATCCATTTCTAAAAATTACAGCAAAAGCAAATGATGTATATTCCCTTTAAACCCTCCTGCTATCTGAACAGTCACTGACAGTAAAAAAAATATCAATCCTCTTTCCCTGCCGTGCCTTTTACACAGGCTAGTCACCAACAGTCAGATCATATTTCAAGCAAGCATTGTGACTAGCCAAATTCAGTCGACAGACAAAAGCAAGCAAGTGGTAGGCACAGCTGGCTCAACAATCACCTACAGTCAATGCATAGCTCAGTGTATCAAAATAAACAGTCACAGCCAGTCAATCCTGCTTTATGTAGGCTGGGAGCTCTTGACTGTTAAAAACAGTCACCTGATTGATTTTGACTGAAAGGACAACTTGGCACAGAATGTATGTGTGCATAGTAGAGAATGGGGCAGAATTCTAAGAGGTCAATTAAAAATGCATTCCCTATGCTATTTTTTTTGTGCAAATTTCATCCCGAAAAATATATTCCTGTTCTAAATTGCTATTTTTCTAACAAAACAATTCATTTTGAATGAGACATTCAGATCAAAAAATTGTTCCATGTCTAGTTATTGAATGATTTCCTTAATTTTGAATAATTGGCTGCCAGACAATAAGTAATTTTTTGCTGGGTAGGCTGGTTCCCCCCCCCCCCCCCACAATCAGTTATTGATAATGTATGGACCAGTAGTCAGTCTGCTTGCAAAGCAGATCTGTTTGTGCCCACAACAGAACCTTCTTTTCCGAGGGTTGCAGACGTCCAGAAAAGGAAAATGGGAGGTGTTTCGGTTGCAGAAGCTGGAGAAAAGCCACGGTTTGGGGAAAATCACTCAGTCATACGTTTTAATGGCTTATCCACACAATCTGAGTGGCAATTTTGTCTGTGTGATCATTCCAGAGGCTACAGTCCCTCCAGCAGCAGCTGATCCCGCAGATTGAGGACCGACTCAGGAAGAAATGTGAAGAACTGGTCAGCTTCCACCAGTCCCAGCCAGACAGTGGTAAATTTTCTGCTCAGTATCAGTGATCTGTCTAGTCCGAGGTTCAGAAATTCGTAAGTGTAGAGCCACAGTCGAACGTCCTAACATGTGACCCAGCGCCAGCCAATCGGAGTCGACTTTAAAAACTGTGACGTCCTTTCGATCAAAAATGTGCTCCCATCGGGTTCAGTGCGTGACATCGTGTAGCTGCAATCGGCTGAATGAGAACGTGTCCTGGACACTTATTTCCGGCGCAATTCAATACATGACTCGACAACTTTTGAATTGAACTTATGATCCAAAAATATTTTCTTGGAATATACAGCATTCACTGAGCTAAACCTTCATCAGGTTAGTTGTTAAGCACCCGTCTTTAGATTTTGAGCACTTTTGTTGCTTCAAACGAAAAAAAAAAATGCACAAATGACAAATGATCTGCCCCACCTTTAACAGAGACTGATCAGATGGCATTTGCAAAGGCTACCAGACTACCGGACCTGCTGCTTAGCCAGTCCAGTCAACTGGAGGAGGAGGAGAGAAAACTCAAGCTTGACCGCGCCCACAGGGACAAGCAGTTCTGGCAGTATTACCAGGTGAGCCCTGTGACCTATGGGCTTTATGCAAGACAAATTCAGCAAGCTGCACTTGGACGGCTGAGAAAAACAGCCTTTTTTTTTTTTTTCTTTTTCTTTTCTTCCGGCACCAATGGACGCAAAACATTGAAAAGGTCATTGAAACGATATCTGCTTTAAACTTACTAGCCCCAAATCCATTTCATAAGTTTACGATAAATGTAAATGTTATACATGTACCTTACCTTTAAAGGTAATATACAACATTTGCAAACATCAAAAAACAAAACTACCAAATTATTATGGAATACCTTCACTTGACTGTAAATGAATAGTAGTCTCAAGCATCCTGTGAAATTATGGCACCAGGTGTGCTGTTGTTTTCAAGAAAAGTAGAATTTTGTATCAATTTCCAATGATGGTCAGCCGACGATCGTTGGAAAAAAAATGACTTTTTTTTTTCGAATACTGCCCCCAATTTACCAAATTTAGTTTATACACACTTTGCTGCAATTAGTTACATAGCCATGAATGGCTGCAAGCCAGCTAGTCTGGTCCCTGACCCGACAATTCCACGTCTATAAATTGCTCCATTTCGTCTGAAGTAGGGTCAGGGAACCAGACTACAAGAACAGCATTTGTTTTCTTGGGGTTTTTTTTCAGCATCTATGAACACAAAACTTTTGTTTTCAGTGTAAAAACATTTGCTATAAAATACTAACCCCCAAATCCATCCATTTCTGAATATCACAGCAAAAGCAAATATTGTTTATTCCCTTTTTGCCAAGTTCTGAATGAGGTATTTCAGTTGCTATAAATTTGCTCCAGGCCCTGATGGATTCGCTGGGAGTGCTTGAGCAGTTAATCACCAAACATCGTCTGCGTCTGCAGGCCGACAGCGACACTATCACCAGTAACTGGCTGAGCGCCCGGTGCCATGCCATGTGCCTCAAACTCAGGTAAGGAGCTTTGGAAAAAAAAAATTCCCAAAAATGCCAAGCCCTGTGTTAAAGTTAGCAACCAACTCGTAGGTGAGAACCCCCCCCCCCCCCACCCTTTTTTTTCATATCTGTTGGCCAAATGTTAGTCTTGATGACTTCACTCGAACGCAGCATTGGCCAAGTTCGCGCAAGGACTATAGTTGACCAATGGTTAACTAACGTTTGCCCGAACTCTGTCTAGTCGACGGTGGTTGACTACGCTAGTCGACTATTTGGAACCAGCCTACTGGGGTTGGTTGCTTCGCTGGTAACCAATAGCCGCGCGCATTCATAACGCTAGCAGAGAGCCAGGATCCAGAAGTTTTGCGATGACATTTTGACCAGCGTTCGACTAGAGACGTTCGCACGTTGCTATTAGTGCGCAGGCGTAAGGTACGTCACAAATCAACCACTAGTCGACTAATGGTCCTTGCCCGAACTTGGCCCTTGTTGGACTACTCTAGTCGACTGTGTGGAACTGGACCACAGGGCACAGTTCAGTTGCATCGCTGTTACAAACAGCAGCACACATCATAATACACAGTAGGCCTGGGACCCAGAACCGCGAAAATTTGTGAAAATATTTTGACCATCGTTTGACTAAGAGATGTTTGCATGATGCTACTAGTGCACAGGAGTAAGTTACATTATAAATCAACAATAATAAGTCTAGTGGTTTTATATTTGCACACATATGCTTCAAAGAAAAATGTGTTCGGGTATTCTATTTGAATATTTCAGAGTGTTTGAAGCCAGACTACTCTGTGATACATACACGCCAGAGGTGGTTACTGCCCTAAAGCAAATCAAGTAAGTAGATTCTTTTACAAAATAACAATAACAATTACACTGATGACATTTTTTGGCTTTGCGCTCATCCACGTTGTTCCAAAAGGAATGATAATTTTTGTGTGTCGTATAAACAATGTTTTAGGAGACACTAAAAGCATTGCACAATTGCTTCTGTTACAAAGCTACCACTTGTCAGTATCGTTTTTTGAATCGGTCCTCTTTGTGTCCACAGACATCACCTGAACCGAGCCATCGAGGAGCGAGACAAGGACGTATCCAGGCTGAGCCAGGCCCTGCAGGCCTATCAGAGCATCGGCATGGGCTTCGATCAGCTGGTCCGCGAGTACGAACAGCTCCAGGCAGCTATAGACAACAAGACCTGGGCCCTGACTGAGCTCAAGCAGAGTCTGGTGTCGGACTCTGCTGCCGAGTGGAAGACGGACTGATATCATGAGACATTTTTGGCCACGCCGCATCCAAAACTCTGGGCAAGAGCTGTAGTCTAGGTTGAGCCATAGGTGTGGTCTCCATTTCGTTTTGCGTTGTACCGTTTGGAGAGGGATAAATGAAATGCTGTTGAAGAAGCTGACGTGCTTTTGCCGCGATAAAGTTATTCTTAACATGTTTTCGTGCTGTCCATTGGCGGACAAGGTGCTGTCTTAGGAAAGATTTCCATATACGAAGTTCGCTCAACACCCTGTGTACAAACCCTATGAGATTGGACTGAAAAATTCTAAGTGTTTTCAAGGAAAATGCTTGTATTTTCTCACTGCTCAAATTGACTTTGATGACATGAAATTGCTATCTGGGGGCTTGTTAGTCAATACAGAGGAAAATTAGTGAACTTCGCATATTAGTTATCCCACGAGCGCGAGGGGAACACGGAATAATGTAGTGCGTCTGTGGGACACAGTGTCCCTCATACCACGAGGCTGTAAGTGGGACACAGACGCACTACATTTTCCGTGTTCCACAGGCGCAAGTGCGATAACGAATTTATCTTCAAGCAAACTTGACGCACATTAAAGTTGGAACTAGCACTCTTTACACGAACCTTCTAGGTGCTGTGCGATACGGTATAATGTCACACTGTTGTTGCCATGGATCGACCAATCAGGATCGAGAAATCAGTTTGCTTGAAGATAATGTGAATTGGTACTGCTAGGAGCTACATGTATATAACAAGATGCCTCATTTTGTTGAAAAGTTACAACAAATTACTACAACTTTAATGTACATAGGGCCATTTGCTTTTTGTGCATTGTTTTTTTTGAAGCAACAAAACTGCTTAAAATCTAGTTAAAGAAGTCCAACTTGTTGAACTTTCAGCTCAGTGGATGCTAAACATTTTGAGAAAACAGAGAAAACATATGCACTATTTTTTGGGTCTCGTAGGCAGAATAATTTCACAGGGTATTTGGTACCAGTCCTATCTTTGCTTTGAGCAAGGATTTTCTCCTCAAATCGGTAGGTACATTTCCGGCAATTGCAAAAGTTCATATATGCCTTTAATCCTAACTCCCTGGGGTGTGTGAAAAATTATAAGAAAATTGGAGAATTTGTGACCGTGCATGAATGAATAATAACAGGACTACAGTTATTCAAGATCTTTCATAAGTTTAGTTAATAAAAGCAATTGATTTGATAGCATCGAAATTCAAAGATAAAACTGTCATGTCTTTTTTATTCTGTCATGGTTTTCACTGATTGAGCTACGTATGTACAGCATTGGATATCATTAATCTGTATTCATAAATGCCTGAGACAGGTTACCAGTTCCTTAGTGGGTGGTTTTAAATCGCCGGTAAAACACTGCTGCATTCTGCGCCACATCACGCAGTACGCTCCGCCTGCACCAATTTCCATATAAGGAGATTAGCACTACGCGCATGAGGCACAAACCATAGACATGGCCAGAGGGGTGTTGCACAAAACAAGGTAAAATTGTTAAACGAAAATAGTTGGAAATTTGTGAGTTTTTGACTTGTTTGGACTTTTTGACCGAGAGGTATTTATGAATGGGAATAAATATTTGCTCGGCTGGTATCAAACAAGTACGTTTAAAACCAGCCAGGGGCCTGGGACGCTGATTATGCGTGTCCAGGCCCCTAGCTGGGTTTAAACGTACTTATTTAAAACTGGCCAAGCACATTTATTCCATTATTTATATTACCAGTTTAGAAAATATTGATACAAAATACTTTTAAAAAAAAATATGTACATTTTTACATAGTAAAAAGGACTGTACTTAAGAATTAAATTACATGATTCAAACATAAATGGAAGAAATATACAAAAGCTCCATTACAATCTTTGATTGGATTCTGTCGCATGTAATAAACGTAAACTTAATCATTTTCTTAAAGGGAATATGCAACATTTGCAAACATCAAAAAACAAAACTACCAAATTATTACAAAATACCTTACTGGACTCTAGTGAATGACAGTCTATTCCTGTAAAATCATGGCACCTGGTGTGCTAACATTTTCAAGAAAAGTGGCTCTTCTCAACTCCTCCCATTTATCATAATTATTCAGTTAGTCCGCATTTGCTTTGCAATCGATTACACACCCATAAACGGGTACTAGCCAGCTAGACTGATTCCCTGACCTTACCATTCCCCGGCGTCTATAAATTGCTCCATTTCATCTTACGTGGGGTCAGGGAGTCAGACTACAAGAGCATGATTGTTTTTCTTGATTTTTCCAGCATCTATGAACCCAAAACTTCAAACAAGTCAGTGTAACAATATTTCCCCCAAATCCGTCCATTTCTGAAAATAACAGCAAAAGCAAATGTTCTATATTCCCTTTAAACCACCTTCAATGATTGCTTTCTAGGTACACAGGATGGCAGAGTCTGCATCTGATGGCTCTTAACAGGCAACACCCAGCTCGACGATACGGCCGATTCATTTGCTGGCCCACTTGCCGTAGCCCGGCCTGATTCCCTTGGTGTTGATGACGTCAACCACCACGCCATGCTTAAACTGGTTCCATTCACGCTTCATCTCCTGGTCAATGTATTCCTCATGGATGTCGTCCTAGCAAACAATCACCAACCAAAAAATAACAATTTCTGTAAATCAATGTACTCTGTCCACCAAACCAAAAATACGTCAAAATTACAGAATTTTAAGATGCAGGAACATTGATCGGTGCCTTATCAAATTAAGTTAACTAAAAATTTATTATTTTTAACGCGTCTCAGAAAACAATAAGCATTGACTAAGGCTATGTACTTTATGTAGACTATTAGCCAGCTACTAGCCCACTATGCAAGTGTTCAATAAACAAGTCTAAACGTGGTAAAGAAAATATCAAAGCACACGGCCTGCATGTAAATTATACTCTTCCTTAAATGCAATTCCCAATTTTAAAATTACATTGCAATGTAATTTTAATGCAATCCTTCAAAATGCACCTTTGTGTCCCATTTAACCTAATTTTTCAATTTTCGTTTTGCCATTTTCAAGGCTATTTGAAGCCTTTTAGGGGTTTTAGGCTAATGCAAATTTCCATACTCATGAGCAAAAGTGTGATGTCATTTCAGGCAGAAACCTCAATGTTTCAGCTATTTCTGCAGCACCAAAATTTGCCAAGATTTTAAATATTTTCCTTTCTCTTGTGATTCGTTAACAAAACGGAATGTCAAGTAGTTTTCATACATTTAAGAGGAGTATAAAGTTGCACAAACTGCGTTCCTAAGAAAATATAATCATCTTTGAAGTTAAATGATCATGGGGCACAAGGAACAAATAAGACCGGCCCCACAAAAAAGGGTATTATGTCGCAAAAAAGTAAACTCGAGTTATATACATGGTTGGAAAGCCCACAACGTAAGCTTTCATTTGGTATATAATAGAATTCCATAGCCCCTCCCGTTCTGGAGATATGATGTATTTGCATATTCATTACTTCCTTGGAGTTCAAATTGCACAACTGAGAAAACAGGCTTTGAATAGCTGGCTATGCTGTAGAACAACAGAATGATGCACACAAAATGGTTGTTTTTCCCACTTTGTTCATCAAAATCAACATTTCTGTGAATGAAACCTAGAACTGTAGGTATTAAAAAAATCATTCATGACCAAAAAATGAAAATCACATTTTGACGAAATGTTTACCCTCTCAATGTTGAGCGGGCCATTACACAATAATGCTCAGCGCGACTTACTACCCTTTTTTGTGGAGCCCGTCACAAATAGTAACTTTGCACCATACACACATGAACATGTACGCGCACGCATTATGTCAAAAGAAGTAGTCTCAAAGCACCCTCTACTGGCTATGTGCGGAGGCAATAGCCCTTGCAAAGATCCAGTCTGTACTGACCTGTGTGAGGTTTCCATACAGTCTCTCATTGGATTGTCTCAGCAGCACTTTGGTTGTCTCATCCAGTTCTGTTTGAAAGAATATTGACGCAGAATATTGGTATTACAAAACGAAAAATCCTTTGACCTGCAGATAATCTTTGACCCACAGAAAACCGTTGACCTAGAGATATCCTTTGATCTGAAGACATTAACCTTTGACCTGGAGACAACCTTTGACCTGGAGACAACCTCTGACCTACAGATAAGCTTTAACCTACAGCAAATCATTTGACCTGCAGATAACCTTTGACTTGCAAATAACCCTTGACCTACGTCTGCAGATAACCTTTGACCTAGGCATACCCGTCAATCTCTCTGGGGTGATGATGCCCAGCTTGATGTCCGATGCAGTGACGATGGAGCAGGTGATTGCTTGCCCATCCAGAACGCTGATCTCGCCGAAACTCTCCGCCTCCTGGAGCTTTCCCATGACTACTTGCTTCTGACGCTTCTCCTGTAACATGGAGAAAAATCATTCAGATTCCTTCAAGATATGGCTCAAGAAAAAGAAACTCCGTTTACATTTGCTCATCCGTTTTCACCAGCTGCTGTGTTACAATTAACTCGGAAGCATTGTCCTTTCAAGTTAGAATTTGGAACTAGACGAAAACAATGTCAAAAGTTCCTGAATGTACTTAATTGCCAATAGAATATAATTGCCATACATGGATCTATAATTTGTTTATAAATTGGTTTGAGGTATTCGTCCAGTTTCTGCCACACTCTGCCTCACTTTGGAATTCCTTACCCGTGTCCTGTTTCCTCAACAAAAATTTTTATCTTTCTACTTCAGAAAAATTATGTTTGTTTGGTTTCCTTCTGAGCTTCCTTTTTCTTTTCCTCTTCTTTGTGTAGCCCTGACCCTGAGTTGCCTTTCCAAGGACTTTGTGATGGGTTTTTTATTGCAAAGCCACGTAGTATAATTTCCAATTATACCAAGAAAAGTACCGAAATGTACCAATTTAAAGGTAGAGTAGATCATTTGTCATTTGTGTATTTTTTTTTCATTTTAAAGCAACAAAAGTGCTCAAAATAAGAAGGGTTCTTAACAAATAACCTGGTGAAGTTTTAGCTCAGTGAATGCTGTGTGAGAAAACAATATTCTAGGATCTCAATTTCAATTCAAAAGTTGCAGAGTCATGTTTTGAATTGCACCGAAAGCAGGGTCTGTGACACGTTCTCATTCAGCCGATTGCAGCTACCGGTACATGATGTCACGCACAGAACCAACGAATAATAGCAACTGCGTGCACATGTGCATCATGTCAACGCTTGCGCGCACCCGTTCACGGAGTCACCATTATTACAAGCCAACTATTAGAAATTTTTAATATGCGTCACAAAATTGCACATACGTTTTCTCTGTTTTCTAAAAAAAAACGTATATCCAGTGAGCTAACATTTCAACAGATTACTTGCTATGCACCCTACTTAAGATATTGAGCAGTTCAATGTTGCTTCAAATGAAAACAAAATTACACAAAGAGCAAATGATCTTACAGACCTTAATCCTAAAAACTCTACCGCAACACGTAAACAAAAGAGATTCACTTACATGATTGTAGTGATTATACAGATTCATATCATCAACATACCTGATTGCCGTTTGGTAGAGTATGAATCACCTCCACTTGTCTGAGAACATGGCAATCCCCCGACTTGAGGAAACCGATGAACGGACACAGGTAGCCCTCACTCACCAAGACTGCAATTAGGATAACAAGTGTACAATTGTTGTCTGCTGTCATTGGGTTCCACAGCATTTTATGACAAACAAAATTCCCTGAGTTGTTCCTGATATTTCCCTGAGAAATGTCTCAAATATTCTCACTTTAAAACACAGTTGCTGGCATTAAGTCAAGAAGTGATTGCAGCAAAGCATCTACATATGTTATGCGATCAAGCTACATGAGTCGTTTGTCGGAAATTTTCATTTGGAGATACAGGCCAAAATCGGGCCACTTCATCACATCACTTCATCACATCTCTTGGTGTTCCGATTTCCATAATTGTTAAACTAAAGATGGTATCAGCATGCGGTTTTCACAGAAGTAATGCTGAGATTGTGCTCTTTTCAAATCTGTAATAAAAAAAATTTGAGCGGGGTCAACAAACGACTCATATAGCTCGATCGCATCACATATTCACACTGCATAAACACTAAAAAGCCACCATAGCCATGCAGGCGATGGACACAACTTGGACTATATGGCACAAGACGCACATACGCCAAATTGGCCAAAAACCTTTCCATTCTGAGCCGTTTTGTCCGAAGTCCCTGAGTTTTTCCTAGTTTTTGATTTTTTTCTTCAAATTCCCTTGAGTTTTCCCGGACTGGAAAAATGGAAGCTCATTTTCAAGGTTCTTCCCTGATTTCCAGGGAACCCTGCATCATGTAATCCATAGCATTGTGCAAAACCCATGCACAATGTCACAACAGACAACAATTGTCAAACCACGGCTTCACTTTTTATAACTCTTTGAGGCCTTAAGAAGTGATCGATATAGGCCAAGTTTGCGCAAGGACTTTAGTTGACCAATGGTTAACTAACGTTTGCCTGAACTCTGTCTAGTCGACGATGGTTGACTACGCTAGTCGACTATTTGGAACCAGCCTACTGGGGTTGGTTGCTTCGCTGGTAACCAATAGCCGCGCGCATTTATAACGCTAGCAGAGAGCCAGGATCCAGAAGTTTTGCGATGACATTTTGACCAGCGTTTGACTAGAGACGTTCGCACGTTGCTATCAGTGCGCAGGCGTAAGGTACGTCACAAATCAACCACTAGTCGATTAATGGTCCTTGCCCGAACTTGGCCTCCGATTAAAGACTTGAACAGGATTCTTACTGAATACAGTCACATGCTTTGGTCCTTGACAAGATCTATTCTGACTGTGCTGTACAAAGCATCATGAATATTGAAAAGTCTTTGAAACTGCTCAAGCTCAGGTATTGTCATATCGTGTCTTCATTGGTCTAGAAGCAGGCCCGTACGCTGCTTCGAACATGGGGAGGGCCATTACCTGTGTTTTCAGGAAACTTGGTCCATTTGATGAGTTCAGCGAGTTTGTGTAGGGACTGTCTGGGCCAGAGCTGGTAGGGCTTACACGCCTGGATCAGGTCAATCTTCTCGGATATGTGCCGCTCTCGGATTTGCTAGAATACGTGCAAACAACAAAAAACAGCAAGCCTGTCAAAAAACGGCATCTTAACATGTAATAAATATGGCCACGTATGCCCTATGGCAAAACCGGCCAATTTCCGAAGCGTTCATCTGACTCGAAAGAAAAATTGAAATAGTCCGCATTTTTTTCCAAATGTTGTCTAATTGTGCTCCTTTGTCATTCTTGAACTAATTTGTACAATAATACAGCACTAGTGGTAGGAAAAATCGAAGATTTCATAATCCGGTTATCCTAATTTCTTTCATTATAATAAATTCATGATATATTATATATATTACAAAAACTTCTTGCACATACAGCTGTGTTTTGAAAATAAGTGCCTGCATCCGCCGAGATTACGGTCAATATTCTGCTTTTCTTTGACACTGATATCACTAGTAAATTTTAATTGTACGTGTTCCGTAATAAACATTATAAAACAAAAAGATTATTTTCCTCCTAGGAATTGCCTTCAACTCACCTCTGTTATTCTCTTGTAATCGTTACTAGAAATCTTCAGGAACTCACAGGGAACAGTCTTCGTGAGAACTGTCAATACCCTATACAAGAGAAAGTAAACCAGAAGTCAATCCAAAAGTCACAAGAAACAGTCGCATGAAAACGGAGTTCTACAATTAACACAGTTCATGTGAATAGCTTGTGAGTTGACTTGTGATGGACTTGGAATGGACATATGAGACTTCTAAGGACTTGTTATTCTAAGTAAATAACTAATATCGATTAATCATGGACAAATCAAACCAGCATTTCCTATGAAAGCAATTTTGAACACACATTTTTGACATTGCATGCAACTTCTTCTTCAATTCAATACTACTTTGCATCAATGTCACAGTGGCAAAAAACTTTCAAGACAACGTTTAGCATTATCCGATGATTGATGGTCATTTTTTTTCAATACAAATGTCCCAATATCTTTGTTTGTATACGGCTAGTGTGGCTACATTCTCCAACAAGTTTGGAGCGAAAAAAAATAACGAAAACTGCCCGAAAAAGATAGGCTGTTGTTCCAAGACGTTCGTTCAGAACCAACTGATTTGCATAATATTGTAGCTTAGCCGCGCAAAGTCACTGTTTACACTTCATACAGTACAAGTGAGGGCATAGCGGCTACTGTAAATTTGTTTGCTGCCAACTACTGATTATCAGACTCTATCATCGAACGCGTTGATCAAGGCTAAGTATGACAACAACTTGAAGTCACTAAAAGCAAACTTCCAAGCCACACGAGACCTTCTACAGTTTAACGCACACATGGAAAGTTAAAATTGACAATCAGCAGAATCCTTGGGAAAAGTGCATGCCTTATTATAAATGATTAAATAAATAAATAAGTAAAATTAAGCTTAGAACTAGAAATGAGTAAGTGTGGTGCTGACAGATAAATATTAGAACAGGGAAATGATCTCTTGTTACATTTTAAACTATCAATTTTTTTTTTTTTGACTGAGTCAAAGGAAACTCTCCTTTTGTTATTTGATAGTTATTTTTTTTTTAGCATCTGTTGGTAGTACAGTGGGGTAGTGTAATATGAACTCACTTGCTGTTGGGATCTTTTCCTTCAAGTCTCTCCAAAGTCCCGAAGCAATCGCCGACAGTCAGCTGCAAGGAAACAAAGGAAAATCTTGATGCACTTTCCTTTTCACTTCAGGCCTATTAATAGGGGAATAAATATATGCTTGGCTGGCTTTAAACAAGTCCTTTTAAGAACGGCTTGGGGCCTGGATGCTGATAATGGCCGGAGCCATAGCGAGGGATATTATCAGCAACAAGGCCCCAAGCCCGTTTTAAAAGTACTTGTTTAATACTGGCCAAGCACATATTGATTCCCATTCATAAATACCTTTGGGTCAAAAAGTCAAAACAAGTCAAAAATTATAAATTTCCAAACGATTTTGTTTGCCCAGTTCTGTCTCATTTTGCCAGATTGCCTCACAAATTTGTATTTGCTTTCATTTTCTTCATGCTGTATATGAACCACTCTTAAGTCTTAATGCTGACCTCTTTGAGTTTCTTATCGGTGTGGATCGTTGTGGTCAGGATGGGTGTTGGGCTGCGGAACCGGCCGGGGTTGTCTCTGGTCCTGATCCAGGGCTCTGTCTGTGGTATGACTGAACCCCGCAGGATGATGTAGAAACCGCCGTTACCAAATACTGGAAACAAATGTCATGAATAATATTATTATTTTTGTCATTAATCATTCATTCAATCAATCAATCATTCATTTTGTCATTAAGCCACCCATGCCACCCTAGCAATCACCTACCCGTGTAATCCTCATCTTTCCAGACGTCCAGCTGAGCCACAGTGCAGAGTTCCTTCAGCTCCTTGCTGGACAACTGGTCGGCTAGGAGTGGGAACTCCTTCAGGTGGGTGAAGACGATGTCATTATCCTCAGCCGTTCTCTCGTAGGGTCTTACGATTAAAAAAGAGCGATGGGGATAATTACACAAAATTTATCATTTAATCAAATCCACCACAAAGACAAACTGGGACAAGGTACATACACTATATATTCATTACAATTATAATGTTGAATAAAGAAATTGACGGGAGCGGAATTGAAACCTGCGACCTTTGGATAACGGTACAGCAGCCGATTTCACAGAACCATCGGCATCCGGCCAAAAAGTAATGCTCAGGTCACAAAAACTAAGAAATCATGTGATTCTCATTGGGCAGGCAGCATCTCGACCCAAAGTAATCGCAACAACGCTCACGTCACCCACGACACAACAATGATTCCTCGGCATAACACATAATCAGTTAACATCTTCAAAATGACGGTGCAGGTGTTGATAACGATAAAACGATCTTCCACGGCCACGTCTGTTCATTCGGCCGTTTTTGCCGCACACTGAGTGGCTATACACAATGAAATAAGACGATCCAGATGTGAGCACGCCGTCGTAACTTCACACAGGTCGACTGCGACTGATTTCCGCCTGTTAGGAACACGTTCTGTTGTGGCACAGCAGTTGAAATTTGTCTACTCTTGCGACTGTTGAATTTTTTTTAGCGCCAACCGATGCCGATTGTCTTAATATCATCACAGTTACACTGAGGTCGCAACAAAATTGGCGACTGATATGTTCCCGACGGTCGTAGCTCAGGTACAGCTTGTTCCTGAAAGTCCAACTAAGGGCATGCCTTTTAATAGAGAGAGGAGGGTTGCCCATGTGCAGTAAGCTAGGCCTTACAGATCCGCCTACTGCGTTCAAACAACGCAGACATTTTTATTATAATAATAATAGTGGATATTTATAAAGCGCACGTATCCAACAGGACTGGTGCTCAAGGCGCTACATCATTATTGCCCCTGCTCATTGGGCACATGAAACATTCCAAATACCATCTCAGCTCCATGGGGAGTATACAGCTCGATGCAGCCTGTTAGACGCAAGGAAGCTAATTCAATCACAATAACCATCTCTGCCCTCACAGGTACCCATTTACTCCTGGGTGGAGAGAAGCAATGAGTGACAAAGTGCCTTGCCCAAGGGCACACACACCATGACCCCGCCAGGACTCGAACCCACAACCTGCAGCTTTACCCGCAGACCACGAATCAGTGCCCTTAACCACGAGGCCACAGTATTCCACAAGCCACAGTACTCCACAGTGTGGTAGTATGCAAATAATGAATGTTTATGAGTGCAATGGTAAGAATAATTTCACAGGTGGACTTATGACAGACTCGATTACAACACCAAAATTCATTGGTTCCACTGCTTTCTACATTTTTGCTCCTGCCAACTTACAGTTTCTTGAGGATGTTCCTGAGATCCTTGATGCGATTGGAAGCAATGATAACTGGATCCACTATCTTCCTCTCCTTGTGCAGCTTGGCCATGTGGTCCGCTATATGATGACTCCAAGTCTGCGGTACCTCAATGCCATCAAGGTGTTCTTTACCACAGGAAAGACTGGTAGCTGAACCTGCACGCATGAAACAGCCACAGTTAAAGTTGGCAAACACCAATCTTATTTTGTAGTATGTTTTATCTTTTCTAAATTTCGGAACTCTCAACGTACAGTTTTGTTTTGTCCTCTTTTTTATGGTGCATTTTTTTTTGGTTCGTTTGATTGCTGTTTTAAAGATGCATACTCCGTGTTCTTCAAGAAATGGATGTTTTCTCTTAACAACTTTTAAATTTGTATGTTTGTACATGTTTGTACCTACTTTACTCCGATTTTGAGTGTCTGCAAACCGCTGAACAAGGACCTTCATTCCGTGCAAAAATAATCCCCCTGAAAGAACTGAAGTATTGTCTTGCAGCCATTATTCAAATTTTGTGAAGAAGTAATTCAGTATTAAACTGAACATCGATAGACTTTTTTGTTCAATGTCTCATGCAAAAGTGAATAACTATTATTTTAAAAAAGAGCAATTGAAAAAAAGAAATCTGTTCTATTCGAGGTAAAACTTGAAAATAGCACGGGAAATATCTTGAAAAGGTGGGCCCTTAAATTTGTCTGCAATCATACATACCGGTGGATGCGTTGGATATGCTTTTCATTGGCTGATCCCGTCTGCCCAATGGGATGCCTGGGAGTGGCTTGTTATTGGCAAACAAACGTTGGTAGTTGTCGATGAAGAAACGATGACCATCTTCTGTGCTCTCATGCTTTGTCCTTCAATTTCACAAATTCAATCCGTGGTTTACATTTATATTAGAATAGAGATTATCCTAACCCCCCCCCCCCCAACATAAGTTGTAATTTTTGAGTGAATATTAATTTCCCGTTGTTAAACTATTTCTGAAAAAATTGTGTCGGGGAAAAACCCCACACATTTTTGATGAATTCTGCTGTGAAAACTATGCTGATTCTGGGACGACTACAGTAGTTGGTTCAGCCTATTAAAAAACTGGAGCATATAAGTTTGAGCAGTCCTAGCTTTAGTTTGGACCCATGGTCTGCGGTAGTTGGGTAATATTACAACTCCAAGGTTTAAAACTGGGGCGGATTGCAATAACGCAGTCTTAGTCGGCTGGCTAAACCAGTCCAATTTTAGCCGGCTATTGTTCTTAGACGGTCTTGGTTAAGACACCAAACTTAGCCCATTGCAATAAGCTGGTCTTTACTAAGCCCGCTTAGAGTAATGATTCACAAACAAACATTCCATGGTTACGGGCGAATACTGGAGAGACTGCACATTTAATTTTTTTAGGTTTGTGTAATTCATATCACGCAAAATCAAATGTCAATTCCGAAATTTTATGTTGAGAAAATTGTATTTGCAGTACAACTCAGTGTCATTACATTTTTCCAGAAGATCCCTTCTATCCCAGAGAATTTTCCCTCCAAGCAGTGTTCTGCATTTTTAAGATTTAATCATCAAACACTCATCAACTGTGAAAAAATATTTTGGAAAAGAATAATTCAACACACCAGTGAATTCCAAAAATCCCAACTATAGACCGTTTTAAGCCAGCCCAACCCAGGCTAATTATTTTAAGACTGTCTTACTACTTAAACTGTGTTATAGCAATGGTCTTACTTACAGACTGACTGACAGCCAGAGCTTTTAGACTGTCTAATGCGCATAGACAGCTTTAAGACCGGTTATTGCAATCCACCCCATGTCTCAGGTGATTTGTGATACTATAAGATCAGACTTAAGAACGTTGCTGCCTTTCTCTCAGCACAAGAATATTACCTTCCCTTCAGACCCTCATGATTGTTGAGCAAGTCCAAATTGGTGTAGTCAATCACTGGCGTTGAATCCTGGCCGGGCACTGATAAGATGAAAAAAAAAACCTGTTGCGGATCGGTTTAACATTTTTCCCGTTCTAAAAGCTGGCAAATTGTATAGCGCCCTGATGCACTAGGCCTACAAATTATAAGACATTAAATTGCCAGCTGATGTCGACCGGCCCCATAGCCTAGTGGATTGCGTTCCTGACACGCAATTAAGAACGCCACTCAAGTTAAAAATCCACACATAATTGTTAAAACTTTATTTTTCTTGTCTCCAAAAAAGTAACAGTTGTCTTCTTTTGTTTTAAATTGAATCCTACATTTAATGGCAGATTATGCCATTTTTCTTTTTCTGATTCATTGCTCTGGAGGATTTTTTAATGGAGGATTGTTTAATGGAAATAAAGTCCGAAATTTGTGAATACGAAGTCAAAATGAAAGCATGGAACCAGACGAAGATTCATCACAGTAAAATGTTTAAGTCCAGAAAAACACTGACTGCGCATGATCAGTGCCGTTCCGATCAAAGAGCTAAAAACAATTTGAAGACTGGTTCACTATTAATATCCACTGCCTAAACTTTACTTCTGGAAGAAGATTTGGTGTTTGTTAGGTGATTGTGAAGTTAGGGGCCCCTCTTTCATTTTAATCCTCAGAACAATTCCATCATTCCAAAATTACTTTTCTAACCTTTTCTTCTGTTGATTCCTTTTTTTTTGGGGGGGGGGGGCACTTTTGAACACCATTTTTCTTACCAATTTTCCCATTGATGCCTAGCCCTATAGTCTAGGCGCGCCCACACTGGACTCTGGAGAAGACTCTGTATATGCTCAAGTCTGTACTCCACTGCAGGCCATAGACTGGGGCTAGTTGATGCCATGCAAAATAATATAACGCAGTACTTAGGTTTTTAACCCATTGCACTGAAACATGAAAAAAGAATCTGAGCCGAGAAAAGTCCGACAAATCTGGCCGAAGTGCGATGGCCTGGTTGTCCGTGGATTTGCAGAGGTAGGCTATACGCACTGTGAATGGAGCACCTCAGACATTGCATTGCATTTTTTTGCGATATCTTCAAAACTGGTTGTTAGATTTCATTGAGTTTTAAGCGGTATAACCCGAAGATATCAGGGCTTATGATGGGTAGATTTTATTTTTGTAACCTATGTAGGCCTAGGCCTAGTTTTTTAAGTTACGATTTTTTTACTTTGGCCGTCATGGCGCATGCGTTGTTCTTGTCCACAGGAAAAGTCATGTCACAAAAGACATGAAATTAAACGGTGTATTGTTCTTCTCTTATAGGAATGGGGCCAGTAACTACACAATCGCCGGCCTACGTGTATTGTCCCCCCCCCCCCCCTCACCGCACACACAACCAACTCACGCCCATCCCCGGCCCACCGACAAATGTCTCGTCAGACATGCCAGATATGATATGCACGCTGGTCTCACCTCGATGTCGTGTTTTCTGGCGATCTCTTTCACTCCATTTCTCAACCTGTTTCTTCGCATCTCCACGCCCATTTGTGGCCAAAGCCATATCGAACCAAATCTCAACTGTGTTTGTGACCAAAACTTATGTTCATCATAGTATACCCTGGATGAAGAAACGACAAATTCAGTTCACACTCGCAGAGATTTTCATTTCTCCGTCAGCTAGCTAGCTGCATGCTACTGCTAGCATGGCAACAATAAACATTCCGCTTGAGGGCGCTATTCAATGTTTATCATAATTAATTGGACATCATGCATGTTGGATGAGTGCGCGTAGGAAGAGTCCTCATCCACACACGAGGCATGCAACCTCCGCATCTTCCAACGATCATCTCATTAGTTGCCATGCCGATTATGTTAATGAAGAAGACATCTTCGTCATGTCAGATGAGATGACGACACATAACATGGACGGAGATAAACGGTGGTCCAACATCTAATCGGTACGACGGTAAGCTCCCTATTTTTTTGGAGTCTTGAACTAGCCTTCCCAGTACCCACTACTGATTGTTAGGTGTTCAGTGCATGGAATAAAATGGGCATGAATTAGTAACAAGGACTAGACTGCAAGGTGGTTTTTGATTTTGGATTCTGGAGCCGAGCAAGCGCAAGAGCAGTGATTTGTGTTCTGTTTTTTTTTTTGTGCTACAATCAATCAGAACATGTCATAAATGTTAGGCCTTATTCTTTACTTTAGCTCCATATATGGTTCTTTAAAACTGTACTCTATTTAAATTTTAATAAAAAGACGATATCAAATGAATATGTACAGTGTTAGTTACAATGGGTTATATTTCTTGATTGGAGATATGATGAATGATGATGACAACAGTATAATTAATGCAGTGGTAAATCAACCATCTGGTTCCCATCTGGTACAATTTGATTAAAAACATAAAAGTAAAAGAAAGTATTAAAAGCAAAAACAATTGGCAAAGGGTCTAGTAATTGATCTTCGGCATGGTTGTCAAGCATTTAAACAATTGCGCTACCAAAGCTTTCTAGTCGGTAGGGCTTTTTTATAGATTCCCGACAGGGTTTTTGTAAAGCTGTAATGATAGCAGATGAAAATCACATTTCGGCTGCCGAAACAATAGCCACTATGTCTATGGATAATTAAAGTATAAGGACTTAACGTTACGCCAAGGAAAGAAAGTTGTTTCTCGTCTGGAATTTTTTAAAATATAAATGAAGGAGATTTTTTTTAACCCGCGACCTCCAGATTGCCATTTGGACAAAGACATTGTCCCGCCCGGGTGCGCCCGCATCTTTTATTGAAACCACATCCTTTTTCTATTTTCTCACCTCAGAAAGCTAACTTTTTCTTGTATTTTGCTTTAATAAAGTACATGGAACATGATTAACATGAATATTTTGACTCTACTTACTATTAGGATAGCTTATTAAAAGCTGGTCATTTTGAACTGAAGTAGGCGGCCATTTTTAATTTAAATACTTGGCGACCATCTTGAAAAAATAAATAAATAAAAAATAAAACGGCCCTTTTTCCTCCTCTTTTTGAAAAAAAAAACCCAGACGATCAACTGGCCTTTTTTCTTTTACTTGGCCTTAAGTTTTGTTGTTTTGATTTGTTTTATTGATAATATTTGTTGTAAACTTGTTATGTTATTTATTATCGTTTTTTGTGTATTCACAGATAAAGTGGATGTCGCTCCCCGACCAGCCCGTTAAGCACCCGCCCCAAAAGTTGGAGCCCATCAAAACCATGGCCTCCACCCAGAAGCTGGAGACTATGGAGCTGCACAGCCTGCACCTGCTGGGCAACACCACCCGCCTGCCCCCGGTCCCCAAGGCCACCACGCCCACGATCCGCCTGTCGGTACCCCCACTGGGCCACTCCCAGCACCACGGGGTGGACATTGTCACCTCGGACCACGATGAGATTGGGGGTTTCTCCAATGCGGGTTACTTGTCCGATGGAGGGGCCATTTCTCCCATACAAGTGGAGGGTGCTTCAAGCGGCAGTAAGCATTATCTTTATTTGGGAGAGAATGTTGCATCCTGACGCTACTTTTGAAACAGAAAAAAAATTACTTTCTTTAAAAATTGTGCTTACCTTGTACCTCAGAAAGTATAGTTTCATGTGATAACAATAAGGGTAATCCTTACTTTTAGGACACCTCTATTTTTTACGAGTTCTGTTCAAAACTGACTTTTGCAGATGTCTGTCCAGTTCCAAAGTGACTTTTGCAGGCTAAAGCAGTCTTTAGAAGTCAAGAAGGTGTCATTGCCAATTGTTCAGATGTGCCAATTATCAGAATGTCAATTTTGAGTGTCATTTAGTCAACTGTTTTGGTGAGTCTTTCCCTTCCTATATAGGAACGGGGTCCTAAAAGTAAGGATTACCACAATAAGGAATATGTTGACAAAGTCTTTAAGAGAGATTTGTAGACGAATATGAGGCCAACTTAGTGAATGTTCACATGTCACTGCATGTGATGATGTTGACGCCCTCCACCGACGCGTGATAAAAAAAAGGTGGAAATATGCAGTGACTTGTAAAAATTCAATTAGTTGACCACACATTCGCCTACAAATCTCTCTTAAAGACTTTGTCAACATCAGGGTTCGAAATTAGCGGTAGCCCGCTAGCCAAATGCTAGTCCAAACAGCAGCGGGCTAGTCAAACTATTCCTTAAGTAGCCTGGCTGGCGAGTCAAAATATTATTGGGATACGGCAAAGTTGAACGGACAGGAAGAAATAAATCATTGAATTCAGAAAGAAAACCTCATCAATTTGTGTCTAGTTTTTTTCAACTGTTTTAAAAGGTTACATTTTTAGATCTGTTTATTAAAAACACTGACAAAATTGCCTCAGAATTGAGCCTGTAAATGCGCCATTTTGCATTGAGCAAAATTATTATCAAATCGTGCTTACTTGGTTTAAAGATCCTACTGGTACTAAACACCCTGTGAAATCATTCCATCTGGCTGCTGTAATTTAGAAGAAATCAAGAAATGTAAGTGATTTCCAACGGTTGAAGCAACAAAAGTCCCCAAAATCTAAAGAAGGGTGCTTAACAACTAACCTGATGAAGTTTTAGCTCAGTTGAATGCTGTTTATTCCGAGAAAACAGCAATCTAGGATCTTGATTTTCTAGGATCTCGGGAACTAGTTATGTCAACTACCACATGGAGCTAATATCGACCATCCAATCTCAAAACCGTGTTTCATTTTTATAATAAAACCTTAATTGCCCAATGCTTCCACAGAGCAGAGCAGTTTGAGCCACTTGTCCTCGGACCATGATGGCTATCATAGTGCTTTGTCAACAAGCCCTTGCCCTTCAAATATTTCTGTCTTCAGCTCAACAGGGGACCTGAGTCAAGCAGTCAGGTCAGTTTTTTCTGGGGGTTTGGGAGAGAATGATGAAGAAATTAACGGCTTTGATCAAGCTTCTGTTTGCATACTGGACGCACCTTGCTTTGATGTTTCGGTAATCTCGGAAGTAACCACCAAGCAACTTCGCTCTTAAGGCCAAACAAAAAAACCAAAACCCCACAATTCTTGATGGATGGTCTACCAGGTTACAAAACATGAACATAATTGTTAATTTAGGTCATTTGTTGTAAAGGAATGAATTTGGTTTACAAAAATTCCTAAAATTGCTTGCAATTGTAATTTGGTAACTGTTGACATTGATGTCAAAAGAAGAGGGGGGGGGGGGGGAAACAAGGACAATTTTTTTTAAGTGTGAGGCTGGTGGGGTAGGGATACGGATAAATCTCCCATTCTGCCAACGTACACATTCATGAATTACGGTCCAGGCAAGCTGAATTTATCTTCCAAATTGGGTTTTTGCCCTTCACCGACGTTTAAACACTGTATACTCAGTGTGCTACCTCCCGAGTGAAAGTTGGAAAAAAATCACTCGGGTGGGACTCGAACCCTCGACCTCCTGCTTTTCTAGTGCAGATGTCTTACACCACTGAATTGATCTTGAAAAATCCTGCCCTTGTTCACAGATTTTAATTCTCGATACTTTCAATCCAATCCCCAAAAGGAGTCCGGTCCAGCCTATCCTTGAATCCCTCGGCCTGCCGCACTCTCAGGACGTGATGCACAAGCGCTTCAGTCTGCCGGGCTCCATGGATCACCTCAGCCCCATCTCAGCCATGGGTGTCAAGTCCTCGGATCCCCAGGGGACCAGCGGGTCCAACGGTCACTCCCCGGCCCTCCGCACCTCGTCGTTGCAGAACTCTGACCTGTTGTTGAGCTCCGGCAGTCGCTCGCCGTCCTGGGGGATGAGCCGCTGGTTTCAGAAGCGACCCTCCGCGGTCAGCTCCATCAGCAGTATGAGCGATATGAGCTGTATGAGCAACAGGTTAGAATTTTTCATGTACAAGTGAAGGGGACTTTGATGAAGAATACTGGATAGAGAATTTAGACAAATATTGGGTTTTAACAAATATTGGGTTTGGGAACATGGTGTTTGTGTTCTTGGGCTAGACACTTGACTACAATTGCCTCTCTCCACCCAGGTATATAACTGGGCACCTGTGAAGGTAGACCCTAGATTGCACTGATCTAGAGCTGCTGCAGAAACACTGGTCTCGTGGCCTGGGCCCAATTTCATAGAGCTGCTTAATAAGCACAAAATTTGCTTAAGTACGAAAAAACATTGCTTAGTAGAATTGGGTTACCGGCCAAAACTCCATGCGATGTACATTGCTTGTGACTGGTATTTAGCGGTTGGTTACTTAGCATAACAATCGCATGGAGTTTTGGCCGGTAACCTGATTTTATTAAGCAAGACGTTTTTGTGCTTAAGCAAATTTTGTGCTTAAGCAGCTCTATGAAATCGGCCCCATGAACAGGGGTAATAATTGTAAAGCGCTTTGAGACCTTCAATGGTATAAAGCACATAAGCACCGATTATGTCACAAATAACATTGTCAAGTTTGTTTTGATAATGTACTTTTTTTCCATGATCTAATACTCAGCTTGGATGAGGATACAGTTGCCGCTAACACTCGACAGAAACTCCAAAATCTTGTCAAGACTGTCACTCAACGAGCCAAGAAAGTGGGACGCAATGAGGTCACGCCCATCTCCACTGTATCGGCTACACTTGCACCCCCAGGTATGGGAAAAAAAACAAGAGGACAATTTTGAAATTCACAAATCGATGTCAAAGTTTACAGTGTCTGTTATCGAGCGTGATAAAATAATTTTTTTTTTACAGGTGAGGACTTGTGATTGACTTGTGATTGACTTGTGATTGACTTGTGATTGATTTGTGATTGATTTGTGATAGACTTTAATAATTGTGACGACTTGTGATTAACTTGTGAGGACTTGTGACAACCCTACCCTGTGAAAACTGGTACCCCTTTCTGACATTCCCAATGGTACAATGGAATCCAACTTTTGGTTGGTACTTCTCCTAAGGACTCCGCAGGGGAGTTTTAACAGGAGGCCAGAAACACTGGGGCAAACCCCTTCTCTTAGCGATAAGTGCCACTGGGTTCTTTGACGTGCATTGCATTACACAACACGTGGGACCTACGGCTTTACGTCCCATCCGAAGGACGAAGCAATAGTGGTTAAGTGCCTTTCTTAAGGGCACAAGTGTCCAGACCCGGGCTGAACCCACATTCTGCTCCCTCTGAAACACCAGAGCATGAGTCCGGTGCGGTGCTCTTAACCGCTAGGCCATGACACTCCATTCCTAAAGAAACTACAAATGTCTTGATGTTTTCTCTGGCAGCTCCAACCAACGTTCGCAAGCGACTGGACTCCTTTGCTCCCAGCAGCGCCACAGACGTCACCACGGAGATCCAAGTCAAGAAATTTTGGGGCTGCTGCCGGGCGGTCACTCTGCGCAACCTGATGGCTAAGTTCAAACCACCGGACTGTATCGACCCAACAGGTAGTGGCCAGGGGTAGTTTTTATTGGCTATAGACTCTTGATTGTGGAAACAGCGAAGTTTGCTGAATGTACATGTAACCACATTGTGATTAATAATGTACTGTCCAGATACTACTTCTTTAAAGATATAGTCCATCATTTGTAATTTGTGCATTTTGTTCGTTTGAAGCAACAAAAGTGTTCAAAATCTAATGAAGGATACTGAACAACTAACCTGATGAAGTTTCAGCTAAGCTTCAGCTGTATATTCCGAGAAAAACAGCATTCTAGGATCTCAATTTCAAATCAAAAGTTGCGCGCGCTTTGCCGAATAACAAAACGAACTACTAATTTAAATTTTCCTACGGTGCGTCTTAAGACGCACCGTTGGAAAGGCCTTCTTTCGTTGATTACTTCAAAATGACAGCTTGCCAGAAAGAATAATTTCACAGGGAGTTTAGTCCCCTTACCATTTCAACCAAATATGTTTTTCAACAAAAATTACGCCAGTTACTTTTCGGATGGCTGCAAATGATGGACTATAGCTTTAATGATGTACTGTCTGGATACTACTTCTTTAATTAAACCCTCTTTAGGAATATGTAACGTGCCTTGCATCCATGCATGAATCAACGATTTGCACACAACACTCATTTCGAAGTTGTTAACAGTGTACCCAACCAGAACATATCAACTGCCAGAAGATCACACTGGATAAAATATGACCCACAAGATAACATTTATTTAATAGTGTATTTACATTGGGGCCAAAATTCTTTCAAAGCTCTTACATTATTGTTCAACTTTGACCTAACTTTTGATTTTTTTGAATGATTTGTTTTATACTTTCTTCAATCGATTTAAATCGGAACAGCCCTGAATGGCAATATGGATACGTTTTAAATTTTTAAACAAACGTTTCCAGTAAATTATTCCGAATTGGTTTCGATTGGAAGAAAACAGTAATTGAAGGTGTTCAAAAATGGTGTGTGTGGGGCACACTTTGTTTCTGAGAATTAGCAATGAATTGGTTACAAGTCCCCCAGAAATTGTGCAAACAACAAAATATTTGTTTCTCTTTTTCCTCAACTTGTATATAAGCCAATGAGATAAAACTTCAACAGGTTACTTCTTATGCACCCTACAGTACTTAAGATTTTGAGCAATTTTATTGCTTCAAATGAGAAAACTGAACAAAAGCAAATGATTCTAATACCAGAGTCTTATATAGCGCAGCTATCTACCAACAATTTGGTACTCAAGGCGCTGAAAATTATGTCTATTATTAAGACAGGTATATGAAGTTTATGACAAATATGAGACCCTTTAAGTCGTACCTAAGGGTTAACAAGGTGCTGCGGCGCATATTGCAGCCACTGCCAGAACACCGGGGCAATTAAACCCCTCCTCTTGGCGATAAGTGTTACTGGGTACTTTAACGTGCATCACACAACACACGGGACCTACGGCTTTACATCCCATCCGAAGGACGAAGCAATAATGGTAAAGTGCCTTGCTCAAGAGCACAAGCACCATGTTCCCACGGTCAGGATTCGAACCCATGTACCACGGCACACGAGTCGAACACCGTAACCATTGGACCACAGCACCCCATTCTGTGTACCTTTGATATAGATGCATGGTTTGTTCTCTGATTGTTGCCGTACCTAGGAGGCATGTGGTTGGCCTGGTTGTGTCTGGTAGCTATGGTCTTCATCTATAACGCCGTCTCCATCTTCCTACGAGCGTCTTTCCCGGAAAAGACCATTGGGAAAGAGACCAGCTGGCTCTACTTTGACTATCTGGGTGATCTCATCTACTTCCTTGACATCATCCTACATACCCGACTGCTCTTCTTTGACAATGGTCAGATCCAGGTAAAAGTTTGTGAGAATTAGCCTTAAACCATGATTAATTAATCACCCTCTCAATGTTCTTCTAAAATGCGGTTTTCATAGTGTCATGTGCCACCCAGGAGTAAATGGGTACCTGTGAGGGCAGAGATGGTTATTGTGATTGAATTAGCTTCCTTGCGCCTAACAGGCTGCATCGAGCTGTATACTCCCCAGGGAGCTGAGATGGTATTTGGATTGTTTCATTGAACCAATGATCAGGGGTAATAATAATGTTAAGCGCTTGATCTTTGTTAAAGGGAATATACATCATTTGCTTTTGCTGTAATTTTCAGAAATGGATGGAATTGGGGGGTTGGAAATATAAAGCAAATATAGTTACACTGACTTTTTGGAGGTTTTGGGTTCGAAAATGCTATAAAAACCAAGAAAAACGATCATTTTCCTGTAGTCTGGTTCCCTGACTCCATATAAGAAGAAACAGAGCAGTTTACATACATTGGGGAATTGTAAGGTCAGGGAACCAGTCAAGCTGGCTCTTACCCGTTCATAGGTTTGTAATCGATTGCAAACAAGTGCAATGGTCAATTGGGTCCAGTATTTGAAAAAAAAGCCAGTTGTTTCCAACGCTGATCGGCCGATCAGCGTTGGAAATTGATACAAAAATACCACTTTTCTTGAAAATGACAGTATACCAGGTGCCATAATTTTACAGGATGCTTTATACTGTCATTTACCAACGTCTTATTAAGGTATTTCGCAAAAACTTGGTAGTTTTATTTTTAGATGTTTGCAAATGTTGTATATTCCCTTTAAAAGCGATATATAAGTACCTGCTATTATTGTTATTATTATTATGCTATTTAAAGGTACATGTAGAGTATATCATTGGCAGCTATCCAAAAAGTAGTTAGGAAAATTTTCGAAAATTTACGAAAAATTTAAAATCATACTTGGTTTAACCCCCTACTGTTTAAAAGGTCACAAACAGTCACGGTTTCCTTTCCACTTCCCCTGGTGTACTTTTAACACACCAATGGGTCACTTGACCAATTTCGACCCAAATAACAGCATGGCTCAGAATGCATGTTTGCGTAGTTCGGTGTGAAATTATTCTTTTTGGCATGCTGTCAGTTTGAAAAAAAAAAACAATAGAAGAATTTATCAATTCCAAAGATTCGTATAAAAACACATTTTCGTAAATTTCCAACACACACGTGAGCGCGGTTGCTATAATTCGTCGGTTCAGTGTGTGGCATCGCCCAGCTGCAATCGGCTGAAATGAGAACGTGTCCCGGACACTAATTTTAGGTGCAATTCACTACATGAGTCGTCAACTTTTGAATTAAATTTGACATCCTAGAAATATTGTTTTCTAGGAATATACAACATTCACTGAGCTAAAACTTTATCAGGTTAGTTAAGCATCCTTCTTTAGATTTTGAGCACTTTTATTGCTTCAAAGGAAAAAATTCACAAAAGGCAAATGATATAATTTACCTTAAAGAGCTCTTTGAAATCTGTTTCATCTCAAATTTGCTTGGTTTTTAAACTTAGGTTTATGCACCTTCCCTAGATTTGCCCTATTTATTTTTTTTACATTTATGCAGCATTCCTAGAGACCCAACAAGTGACATTTATCATTATGTTTTCAAATTCCAGAGAGACAAGGTGTTGATGAGGAAACATTACACAAAGTGCTTGCAGTTCAAGGTATATTCATTTGAAGGCGTATTTACTTCCTTTCAATATTTTGTAAAGATTTGCCCTTTTTTTCACAAGTGCCCTTTTTTATTATAAATGAGTGCCCTTTTTTTAATTGTTGCATCGAACAATGACATAATGCGATCCACCACTGACGCACTGGTTGACATTCATGGACTTGCTAAACATGGCTTTTATCACAATAGCAGTACAGGAAGCTGGGCAAAATCAAACGGATACCCCTAGCACTGCTTCAGGCCATTAGGCCCAAGTCCATCATACTCCATCAATATTTAGTCACGCCAGGCCTTCTGGACCAAGTCCCCCAAAATCCACCAAAATGAGGGATGGATTTTGATGGAGTTGGGGTGGTTAGGGTTAATGCATGGATTGGTTCAATGCGACTTGGTTTGAGTCATTTTGCTCAGCTCATTCCAACTGATCTTACTCTACAGTTTGATGTGCTGTGTCTACTTCCCTTGGATTTCATCTACTTTGCCGTCGGCATCAAGCCAATCCTCCGTCTGCCCCGACTTCTCAAAGTTCACAGCTACAACGAGTTTGTGGAGAAGTTTGAGAACAAATCCAAATCGGCCAACGTCTTCAGGTTCGTAGCTCCTTTCTACGGTGTTGTATTTATGTTTAGAAATTGGGGGAGAGGAATAACATTCCAGAAAGATTCTCCAAAGAGTATTTTGACTGAAAAACTTTATTAAGTGTATAAGTGATTTTTTTTTCCCGACTACTGGCACATTCAAGATAACATGTAATGTGCATTGAAAGCATACAAAACAAATTCGGTCGAACTTCTGTGCTATTCTCATCTTCATTCATTTTTTTAAATTTTGAGCAACGTTTTTTGAAAAAAATTCAAACTTTTAACCCCCCCCCCCAGCCAAATACTGGGTACACCACTGTATTTAATGGCCAACTTTGGAATGTTCCATTATCATGTTCTTGGTTCTTGGTTTGTTCTTCTCCTAAATACTCCACGTGGGAGTTTATACAGGAGGCCAGAAACACCGGGGCAAACCCCTTCTCTTATCGATAAGCGTTTGCTGGGTTCTTTTACATGCATTATACAACACACGGGACCTACGGCTTTACGTCCCATCCGAAGGACGAAGCAATAATGGTTAAGTGCCTTGCTTAAGAGCACAAGTGTCCGCCGGCGGGCTCGAACCCACGTCACTGTTGCGTCTGAAACACCAGAACATGAGTCCGGTGCTCTTAACCGCTAGGCCATGACAGTCCATGTCTTTGAAATCTTTTTCTTTGTGTGTTTGTCTTGGACTTTGCAGAGTTGTGAAAACCATCGGTTACCTGCTTTACATGATCCATCTGAACACATGCTGCTATTATGTCATCTCAACATGGGAGGGTATCAAAACCAACGATTGGGTCTACGATGGCCTGGGCAATGCGTAAGTACTGCCTTGCAGGCTGGATTCGAGCGAGTGACTCATGTTAACATGAGTACACTCCAGAGTGACAAACGACAAGAGTATTGCCGTTCGGAATCGGGAGACAGGTGGAGAAACCCCCTCCCCGGCATAGTTGGTGACATCGTGGTTTTATAATTCTGATGCACTTCTTAATTGAGTCGTCCTCTAAGAAAGATTATAAATAGTAAACTACGTACCCAACAAATAAAAATCATTCTTAATGTACCATGGTCACAGGAACAGGAAAAATGTCACCCTTTGGAACCTAAATTTATAGAATGACCCATTTGTATCATCTAGAGCCCGTGGTAGCCCGCTAGCCAAATGCGAGTCAAAACAGCGGCGGGCTAGTCAAAACCATTCTCTAGTAGCCTGCCTGGCGAGTCAAAGTTATTGAGATAAGGTATGAAACTTTTCACGCGTAGCTGCAGATTTTCCAATTTTTTGTCTTTTTTAAAGCCAGTCTGAAATAAAATAATATGATATATTCGACGTGCTTTCGGCTTTTTCCGTGCGGTTGCTCCGAAATCACAAACGTATATAGAAAAGAAAAACTAAAAGTTGCAAAGATTAACACAAAAATTATATTGCCTACTAGTGAAAAGGCCCACGGGCTAGTTATGAGTCTTGTTCACTAATCCGGCTGGCTAATGAAGAAAAAAAGTTAAGGGTGAACCCTGCTAGAGCCCAATTTGTTTCTACTCATACCAAATGCCTAATTCCTCAAATTTGTTCCTTTTTTTGACTAATCTTGTTTTTAGTTACATCCGCTGCCTGTATCGAGCGACAAAGACCCTGATCACCATTGGCAACCTCCCAGTTCCAGAGACGACGTTTGAGATCTTCTTCATGAATATAGATTTCATGGTCGGCGTATTCGTGTTTGCAACCATCATTGGACAGGTGACCGGGTGACAAGATTTGACACTAGGCTTGGGGGACTCCATCATTTTTGAAATCGATTCCGATTCCATCAAAGGAATCGTGATTCCGTGCGAAAATTATTCAAATTTTCACCGCCGAAAATTCTGCGTAAATAGGGGTTATTCGGTAATTTGCGCTATACAAGTTAATAAATAATTGTTAATTATTAAACATCAAACTTAATTCTAATTTCTTGAAAATTTGGTTCAGCGGGCCTCTTGGATGTCCATCTGGTACAGGTGAAATTTAGCTTGTATTTTAAAATGAGGTGTTGAAAAATTCAGTGCTTCTCATTTATGTTTGCTTGTATGTAGTAAACTGAAAATCCAAACTGTTGAAACTTAATTGAGAAATTAATTACGTTTTGCTCATGAAAGCGAGTCAGAAAAGTTAAGCACAATGTTTTAAAGGGTTCATGGGATGATTTTTTCTGAGGAACACATTATGTGCAACTTTCTACTCCTCTTTGAAAACAATTTGACATCCCTTTTTGGTTAATTTTATTGAAAAGTGCACTTCTTTAAATGTTTAAAATTGTCCTTGCTTTTCCGGACAACTGACGCTGTTGCTGTGATGTCATTTCAGGGTGACACTGTTCAGTTCTCCATTCAAATTGTGAACCCAAAAATTTGCTAATTTAAAAAATTTGTGAGAAAAATTTGCTCACTGGCTTACAGCCATGCACTGACACAACAACCAATCACCAAAGAAAAGAAAATTCACGACAGCAAAAAATCCGAAATTCTGGCAACTTTTAGTGCTGATATAGCTGTAACATTGAGGTTTCTGCCTAAAGTGACACACTTTTGCTCATGAATATGGAAATTTTCGTTAGCATAAAAACCAAAAAGGCACCACACTCCCCCTCGAAAATAGGAAAACGGAAATTGAAAATAGGGTTTAATGGGACACAAAGGTGCATTTTCAAGGATTGCATTAAAACAAATTCCATTGCATGCGCCCTCTAAAGCAAAAAGTTGAAAAGTAGAAAATAAAGAAGGTTATCATTACTGATGTATATATGTATTTCCGTCTCTTTGTAAAAAAGTGGATGTTTTTGGACTGACTGAGTGAAATGTTTATTTTCTAGATGCGAGACATTGTAGGCGCATCAGGGGCGGCCAAGGGGGCGTTCCGTCGTCGCATGGACAACACCATGTCACTGCTGAAGATCTGGAAGATCCCCGAGAGCGTGCAGAGAAGAGTCCGTCTGTGGTTCATGTACTCCTGGGATCGTAGAGAACTACTCAGTAAACACCCAGAAATACCACTATTGCTATGATGGAATTATATGCCCTCACTGTGAAGGCTTCATATTATGTTGTTCATGAAGACCTTTTACTAAGCACTGGCAGAGAGCTTGCAAGATAAATTTCACAAGCTTGTAACGCGGGTGGTTTCGAACCCACGACCTCATGGCCACGTTGGTCCATCGCAGGTTACTCCTTAGCTAATGCTGGTACCCATTTGTACTCCTGGGTGGAGAGAGGCAAGTGGGGTGAAGTGGCATGCCCAAGGACACAACATGTAGCCAGCGGCTGGATTCGAACCCCTGACCCTCTGATCATGAGTCACGAACCCTAACCACTAGGCCATACACCTCCTAGGGTGCCGTTTGTGCCCTAGGGTTAAATCAGACAATTGAGTTTAATTATTATTCTGTTGATATTTGTGTTTTCTTAAATATTCCTTCTTTTTTTTCTTTTTCAGATGAGAAGGAAATCATGAAGAACGTGCCGATCAAGATGCAGACAGATATTGCCATCCACGTTCACATGGACACACTCAGCAAAGTCTCCCTGTTTCAGGTCAGTTTTCAGAAATGTTCCCTTTCTCACATTTTCTCGAAATATTGAACACCTGTTTATTAAGCTTCAACTTTTCAATTCTCTGTCTAAAGATCGATTTTTAACAAACCCATTGTAAGGCAAAAAAAAAAAAGTCTCCGGTTTCTGGTATGGAGCTTGCCCAAAAAGTGGTGCGGCGACGCGGCTTTTTTTTTTTTTTTACCTGATTTTTTTGCTTCAAATGTCGGCTGATGATTGCAAATGGTGCCCGACTAAACTCAGTGGAAATATATGGGAGTCCAGAGAGGCCACATGAAGCTTATTCTCGACCATAACCCAATCTAAAAACACGTTAAAATTGTGCAGCAGCAGGATTCCAGTCAAACCAGTGAGTTTGGCGGTTTTGAGACATCATCTTTCATTGAAAAAAAAACTTTTTCATTTTGCCAACGTGCATAGCTACGGCGACGCGCGCGCATACCAGAAACCGGAGACTTTTTTTTTTTGGCCTAAGAGGGTATGGTTGTATTGGAAGAGATGTCCCCAGCTTTCACAGACATGCCGCATGTTCCTGTGGCAACTGTAGCTCAGCCCGTAGTAGATTTATTGAAACTGTCATGAAGGGACATAAAATAATGATGGAAATGTACATGTACATTATTTGTGCATATAGCTTTCTATCATGTCATGTCCCCAAAATTCCACGTTTCTTTTCTTATCTCCAGCAGTAATAGGACATCGTACATGTCCTATTATACTTGTCGAATGCGAACGCGAACGCGAACATTTGACGTCATGGCAAGTTTTCGCGCTGCAATTTGCAATAGTGGAACACATTTCAATAGCGAATTTCATAGCGAATGCTTTATGATGTCAAATTCATATCGCATTCGCATGAAGAACGAATCTGCAATAATGCAAAATTATGGCTACAGACTCTGAGAATACTTTCATATTATTTTTTTTGGACAATATTCTTAAAGATTGGAAACCCCCTCCCTACTCAGAAAGGCTCAATTTTTTCAGCAGAAAGGCTTTTTTTTCAGCAGATTTATTTTTAATGCTGAATGAAAATTGCTACGTTGTTCTGTTCAGTTTCCCACACTGATATAATTTAATAATTGTCAAAAAAATCAGGGGAGGGACACCATGGATTTTAAAGTAGCATATTCTAACTTAAGAATACTTTCATTCTATCCATTTTCAGGACTGCGATAAGATGCTGTTACGTGATTTGGTGTTGAAACTGCGACCCGTTCTGTTTCTGCCTGGTGACTACATCTGCCGCAAGGTAATGCCATAACAGAAAATAACAACAATGAACAACAAGAAAACCAAGACTGATTTTTTAACAGTTGAGGTTATTTGTGACCTGTTCTGTCAAAAGCAGACGCTTCTGGGCAGAGGTTGAAATTGAGATACAGCCAAAAACGCTGTGGGGGTGATTTTTATCGATTTTCAAATGTTTGCATATTTGTAATCCTGAACATGTCTAAAATATATTATAAAAGTTTGAAACCCTAATTTGAACGATACATATACTTTTTTTGATGATTTTGATAAGGTATATCAGTTAAAGAAATAACTGCTTTGTGACGTTCGTGGCCATTTTCTCCGTTTTCTACTTTTCGACACAATGAACTTCAAAATAGCATAACTCTGCCCAGGAATGACCGGTTTCAAAAATTAAACCACCTATTAAAAGGAAAAAGAACATATGTTAACAATATGTAAAAATATCATTTTCGACCTTATGCCCAGAAAAGTCCGATTTTGACAGAACAGGTCACATTTTTGTTTCAAGTCATTTTAAGATCACTCTTCTGTGCCAATAATGTCTTCTGCCAATCAACACGGTGATGCAACTTTTATCTTCACGCAAACTCAAGTCCTCAATTCTGATAGGTAGATCCATGGCAACAACAGTTTGGCATTGTCCAGTATTGCACGGTCCATATTGCACTGCACATATAGTGGTTTCTCCGGGCTGACACGGCATTATTATACCACTGCACGGTAGTACTATACCACTGTGAATTCAAAAGTCCCAAGTTGCCTTTACATAAGTACAATGATATCATGCAATCGATTTCTTTTTTCTTTGATTTTTCAGGGTGAAGTTGGCAAGGAGATGTACATCATCAAGAACGGCGTGGCACAGGTACTGGGTGGACAGAACAACCGAACAGTGCTGGCCACACTGCATCCAGGCTGCTACTTTGGCGAAATAAGGTACCAAAAAGTAGACATGCATTTTCTCCCCCCCCCCCCCCCCCTCCCGTCCCCACTATGTCTGTAATGGGCCATCTGTGAATGGGTGTGCACAGTTGCTACTATTGTCAGTTCAGCGCGTGACATCGCGTAGCTGCAATCGCCTGAATGAGAATATGTCCCGGACACTGATTTCGGGCGCAATTCAAAACATTGACTAGGCAAATTTTGAATTGAAAACGAGATTCACAGAGCTAAAACTTCATCAGGTTTGTTGTTAAGTACCCATCTGTATGATTTTGATCACTTTTATTGCTTCAAATGAAAAAAAAATAAATAAGTAGAATAACAAGCACTGGCAGCCATTTTGAAAATTTTGAAAATTGCTTGTTACTGTACATGTACCTATATTTTTTCAAAGGACAAATCTGCGATGGCCCTTTAGCCAAATATCTTTCTCAAGACATATTCTAACTATGTGCCAAATGCCATGCTTGTATTATCAAAGGCACAAAGTGTCATGGCCTAGCGGTTAAGAACACTGGATTCATGCTCTGGTGTTTCAGAGGCAACAGTGGCGTGGGTTCAAGCCTGCCGGGTGGACACTTGTGTCCTTAAGCAAGGCACTTAACCATTATTGCTTCGTCCTTCGGATGGGACGTAAACCGTAGGTCCCGTGTGTTGTGTAATCCAATGCATGTAAAAGAACCCAGTGACAATCGCTAAGAGAAGGGGTTAGCCCCTGTGTTTCTGGTCTCCTGTATAATCCCTACGCGGAGTATTTAGGAGATGAACCAACCAAGAACCAAGAACCAAGAACAATTCCCAAAAATATTTCCCCTATCTGCCCCGCTAACATTCTTATGGTATCATTGACAGCTTGCTGAGTGTAGGATGTGGTAACCGTCGCACCGCCGACGTCTACTCCCCGGGCTACTCCAATCTGTTTGTTCTGGACAAGAGAACACTGCAAGAGGTTGTGACCAACTACCCGAACGCACAGGAGAGTCTGAAGAGAAAAGCGAGGTGGGCTGCTTGCTTGTTTGTTTGTTTGTCGCTTTGTTTGTCAGTCGGTAGGCTTGTTTGTCTATCAAGCTATGTTTGCCTATGGACTCTGTGCATAAGTACCCCTCAACGGTTTTAAAGAGAAAGTTGGTGGAGACCACTGGGAAGGACATTCAAACACTTTGCCGACAGTGTCTGATGCTCACGCGAAGACGTGGCAGTTTTGTGCGCATTCACAACAAAAGAAGTCATGCGTACTTTGCGCCGTACGTGCATGAACCAGTCTCCTCCACTTGAGCTCTTTGCAGTTGTTCGTGTTGCCCGATTTTCCCACGTACGTTAGTTGAGTTTGGTTGAATCATGGACATAGTTGAATGGTGTCACGAATGGTGCATTTGTCTTTCGGACACGAGTGAAACGAGGAATAATGTAGGGCATCTACATGTCTCACATGCCACGAGGCCAAACGCATCCTGTAAAATCCTGCACCTGGTGTGCTGTCATTTTCAAGAAAAGTGGTATTTTTGTATCAATTTCCAAAGCTGGTCGGCCAACCAGAGTTGGAAAAAACAGGCTTTTTTCAAATGCTGCCCCCAATTTACCATATTTAGTTAATCCACATTTTGTTTGCAAATGATTACGCACCTATAAATGGGTACAAGGCAGCTAGACTGGTTCTCTGACCTTACAATTCCCCGACGTGTATAAATTGCTTCGTTTCATCTTAACACAAAACTTCAAACAAGTTAGTGCAATAATATTTGCTATATAATACTAACCCCCATGTCCATCCATTTCTGAAAATTACAGCAAAAGCAAATGCTGTATATTCCCTTTAAGCACAGTGATCTTACACATTGTCAGTTTATTGTCGGAATTTTATTCGTGCTTTGCAATTAAATGCGAAATTGGTGCAAAATACATCTGTTAGTATATGTTAAACGTTTGCTCACAGTTTCATGGTTTACAATTTTTTTGGACCACAGAGAGATCCTTAAAAAGAACCAGGCCAACGATACCAAGGGCAAAAAGCGACGGGGCAAGTCGCTGATTGCAGAGTCTATCCTGATTAATAAGGATAAGGACCAGGAGCCCAGCTTCTTCAACGCCGTGCTGGAGGTGGCCCGAGCCAACAAGATCGCCAACACCATTCTGAGGGGCTCCTACCGTAGCGGCCTGGACGATATCCCGGACGAGGTTGCCCACTACTCCAAGTCCGACATCTCGTCCGACGAGATCATCTTCGGCAGCAAGGGTCAACGCAAGAAGAGGAAGAAGCGTAAGTTTGACCTTTTGTCAACTGCTCTAGTATGTGTCAATTTTGCGGTGACCTTTGCTCTCCTCTCTTTGTTCTCCTCGCCGCCAGTGGCAGAATTGCGAATACAATTTACACTAGATATGATTTACATTGTGAATGGAATATGTAAGAAGACAGGTTTTCTGCTTATTTGTTCCCCTGATTTGTTATAACTAATTGACAACAACGTTGGCATGACGCCTGTTATTGGACATGTTTATTTCTTCATCACCCCAACTCCAGTGGTCAAGAGGGCCAAAAAGCACCAACAGGATCCCAACCACTCCAACGACGACTCGGAGTCCCAGAACGAGCACAGCCACCCCGAGGCCAGCCGAGGGGAGGGGATGGCCCACACCAAACGCCCCCTGCGCCGGGCCGCCAGCGTCACATCCCCGAACCTCAAGGACCTGCACGTGATGAGCGTCAGCAGCAAGCAGCACGGTCGCGGCGGTGGTGACGGCAGCGATCGCCGCTTGCCCAGGGAGAGCATGGGTAACATGAATCTCCTGTGGGACAAGGAGGCGGAGAGGGAGTTGGCCAGTAGGAGCAGTGTGACCGGTAGCATCCCGCTGGAAGAAGATGAGGATGACATCCGGAGCTCTAAGGGGAAGCAGATGCAGAAGAGCAGCTCCAAGTCAAGCTTCTCTGGCATCAGTAAGTTTTGTGTGGTCACCTCAGCCTTTGACTCTGTAGGCACGTGCGTGTTCACTAACCCCTGGTTGCTGGAATACGGAAACAGCGCTAACGGGCTGTTCAGAGCGTACTATGCATGTATTTCAAAGACAAGGCGCTCTATATCTCCTGCGCATCATGTCACGTACGAACATTTTTTTTTCAAAACTGCGTGATGACTGAACGACATGGATTCTGGCTGCATCGTTTTTGCCTAAAAAAACACCTGTATCTTGTGTTGTAAAGGGACGACAGAGGTACGTACATTTAATATAAATCCTTGCAAAAAAAAATGCGTCATCAAAATCTCATGTTTGAAAGGATTGATTCTGCACAAAAAAAACTTTCAAATTTTAAGCACGGTGTCGCGCGTTAGATACAGCGACTGTAGTCCTTATTTAAATGTGCCACTATTTGGCATATTTGAATTACACAATTCCAGGGGTTAAGATTGTGCAAGGCATGATGGGAACCAACATGGCGCAGCAAGATCGTGCCCATGGAAACGAGGTTGGGTCACCCTATTCAACAGGAAAGATTCTGTCCGATGGACTCGGTGCATAAGTAACACCTCAACAGTGAAAGATAGTCAAACTCTTCATTGATATAATCCCTTGTTAGCCAGTGACTCTTGCAAAAACGCTGTGGGATTAGGCATATTCAGATGAAATCAGCCTTGTGTACTTATGTCATTTGTGCATGGACCATGTAGAGGTCTAATGACAACATCTGTGTTTATTACACTAACCTTGATTAAGTGGCTGTTCATTGAACACAATCTGTTAAGAGCCCGTTGTAAAACACAGTGCACACTTGAACAAAATTACGCTCAGTTTTCATTTGAATGCCCAAACCTGTAGCATCTTCGTGTGAGAAGGGACATCAGCATTCCATTACTTGTCAATTATTTTTTACAAGTTGCTGACTTATTATTTCCTTCTTTTTTTTTAAGAGTAGTGGCCATAACTTTTTGCACAACTTATACAATTATTGGAGTAACATTCATCTCAGGGTGATGTTCCAGACTCTCTCTGTATGAAAATGTTTTTAGAGCAACTCGAATTGACCTCAAGAGAATTTGGTTTTCGACATGCAAACGCTATGTCACAATCTTCCACTGACTGAACTCTTTTTGCGTAAAGTTGCTCCTCATAATTTCAAACGTCGAGCTTAAGTTTGGTGTGTCTTTGGAACACCAGTCGGAACGGGTGTTACACCACCAAAATTTGAGCACTTGGCTGCTTGTCATGTACTGATTGCTTTCATTGAATCTACAGAGGAGAGGCATCTCATGGCCCGCAGCATCAGCGATGTTGAGAGAGAGGAGAAACGCACCAGACAGCTGGAGTGGCAGCCCACCCCGCCTCAGACCACGGAGACGGGAGTGGAACAAAGGCCGTCCACTACACCCTCCAAGGAAGATGGGTAAGGACCTAGGGCCGTATTCACAAAATTCGCTTCACTTGACTTAAGACAGACCCAACCAGACTCAGATTTAAAGGGAGAGTAAATCATTTGCAGCTATCCAAAAAGTCAACATAATTCTTGAAAAAAACTTATTTGGTTTAAAGATAGTAATGGCGCTAGACTCCCTGTGAAATTAGTCCTTCTGGCATGCTGTCATTTTGAAGAAAACAATGAAAGAAGGCCATTTCCAAAGATGCAAATTTCTGTTAGTGGTTGGTTTTGTAAGTCGGCGAATCCGTGAATGGGTGAGCGCAAGCATTGACATGACGCACACGCGCGCGCGGTTGCTATTATTCATCAGTTCAGTGCGTAACATCGCATAGCTGCAATCGGCTGAATGAGAACGTGTCCCGGACGCTGATTTTGGGTGCAACTCAAAATGTGACTCTGCAACTTTTGGATTGAAAACGAGATCCTAGAAACTGAGATCTTAGATTGAAACCTAGAATATTGTTTTCTTAGAATATACAACCTTCACAGAGCTGAAACTTCATCGGGTTAGTTGTTAAGCACCCGTCTTTAGATTTTGAGTACTTTTGTTGCTTCAAAAAAAAATTAAAAATGCACAAACGACAAATGATCTACCCTACCTTTAAAGCCCGGTTCAAACTCCACGCGAATGCGAATGCGAAGCGAATTTGACGTCATGAAACATTCGCTGCGAAATTTGCCCAAGTTGAAATATGTTTAACTTTTACGAATTCGCAGCGCGAATACTCGCCGTGACGTCACAAATTCGCGTTCGCTTTCGCTTTCGCGCCAAGTATGAACCGGGCTTCAGTCGTAAAAGTGAGTGGGGCATTATACATAGAATATACTAACAAGACCCTTTCACTAAACAAATACACCCTGTACAGAATTACTATAAAGTCAACCAAATCACAATCTAACATAGCTGTCATGTTTTCACAAATGCAAGCAGTAAAGGCCCCGAGAGCAGCCCGCAGAAAGCGAAGAATGATGGCAAAGAGGGCCCCGATTCTGACCGATCAGAGGAGGACATAGACAAGGGGCTGTCGTCGGACGGAAGCAGCGGCACCATGACCGGATCGGACGGTCGTCAGAGCAAAGCATCTACCTTACGAGGGGAGGGGTATGACTCCAGCAATGAGGCATCAACGGGCTCCAAAAATTAATCACCTGAACCTTGACAAACGATCAAAATTGATTAAATATTGAGAGTCTCTGGACTCCGTGCACAGCGGTTACACATGAAGAGTTGGGGGAGTCTGGAACGCATTGCTGGCGACGCCTGCTGCTCACTAGCCCCATAAATGTGGCCTATTTACTGGACTACCTCTGTAAACATAGGCCACACATCCACATGTACAAAAACGTGTCGCACTTTGCCAAATTTTGATTTTCGCATTTAGGCTTAGTTTGTAGGTTTTTTTTGCTTAAGAAGCATACTCACCCTCTTTATAGGCTAATCAGAAAGTGCTGTCTTTTTCAGATGTATATTTTTCGTGAAATTTCCAGATTCATTTTTACACGTTTGCGTATCAAAATTTCAACATGAAATTTCACAAAAATTAGTCATCTGAAAGGCAGCACTTTCTGACTAGCCTATAAAGAGGGTGAGTATGCTTCTAAAGCAAAAAAATCCTACAAACTAAGCCTAAATGCGAAAATCAAAATTTGGCAAAGTGCGACACGTTTTTGTACATGTGGATGTGTGGCCTATGTTTACGGAGGCAGTCCAGTAAATAGGCCACATTTATGGGGCTAGCTGCTCACGTGAGGACGCTTTCATTATTATTCTTGTTATTCACATGAACAGAAATTGCGATAACCTGTAAAAAATAAAGAAGCTGTGCTTTCAGCAAGTGCTTACATTTCAGTAAACGCATCCAAATTTGGAAAAAAAGTGATTGCCAAGTTGACATGCTGTTGACACAGTGTGCAAAAAATGTGCACGAATCCACTGCAGTCGTTGTAACTCTCACTGCATCATTTGTCAAAATATTACTGTTTGTTTTGATCCCAGGAACACTCACACAATTAAGTGACCAATTCAAGCGATTCACAATGCAGTGCGCCACCAAGAGTTTGCCACAGAGAGTTCATTTTTCCCTGTGCATTGTGGGAGATGGTCGACAAATTCGCAGCGCGGGACATTTTGAAATTGTTCGTTTTTCCGGTCAGTAGTTTCGTAAGCATATGATTCAAGTATATGTTTGCCCTTTTCTTTTCTGTGTATCAATATTTTTGATAAGGCGGCAGAACGCTTTGCCCAAATCTGTAACAAATTAGCTCAAATTGTCTATGGACACTCATTCAAATGGGCCATGTTTTGTCGACCGTAAACTTGAAAAGTTGACTCTCCATGGCAAACTCTTGGTGGCGCCAAGGGCGGATCCAGAACACAAATTTGGGGGGGGCCAAAAAAATTTTTGGTTCCCCCCAAAAAGTGGGTCCAAAAAATTACGGCGTGGGGTTTCGGGGCCCGCTTAAGGGCCCGAAAAAATTTTGGATTCTAGATGCTCTGTGGTGTGATATGAGGCGATTTCTGACCACTTTAACCAATTTTTTTTTTGAGGAAAAGATGGTGGTGTACTCATTGCCTGCCTTTATTGCGATGTCAAAAAGTGGGTCAAAAAAATTACGGCGTGGGGTTCGGGGCCCGCTTAAGGGCCCCGAAATTTTTTTTGGATTCTAGATGCTCTGTGGTGCGATCTGAGGCAATTTCTGACCACTTTAACCAATGTTTTTTTTTGAGGAAAAGATGGTGGTGTACTCATTGCCTGCCGTTATTGCGATGTCACATAAAAAAAAAAAAAATTGATTTCGTTTTGGGGGGGGGGGGCCATGGCCCCCTTTGGCCCCCCCCTGGATCCGCCCTTGGGTGGCGCACTGCATTGTGAAAATCCCCTGAATCGTGCAATAAAAAAAGCTAGAAATGAAAACTTCACTCACAGATCACGTCATTCTTTCAAATATAATACGTATAGCTTGAGGTACATGTAGAGTCCATATCTCTAGGTCAATTTATAGCATTTTGGACCAATCGGAAAGAAGAGCTTCTTTAGAAAGATCACATTCCCTTTATTTTCAGATATTGTAAATATTTGTGTGGTGTGTGCTCTAGTCAAGTTAAATTGTATTAAGATTAAGAGATATATTTGTAATAAAAATGAAGTATTCCATATTATATTCCATTACAATTTATGTGTAATTTCCAGTAAGCAGTACGATGCATACAAGTGAACAGTAAGATAGGGAATGTTTTTGTGCAATATCTGTCCCGTACTTAATTTGTCATGTCGTGTTGGACAATTGATAAACCGGTGTCTACCACAATTAGGGGTGATGACATACAACAGTGCTTGCATCCAGGGAAAAAAAGTATTTTATAAATAATATTTTTTATTAGATTTGTGTGCGACAGTACAAGGTTGATAGTATAATACCATATATGTTTACAAATGTATCATTTTCTGTTCCATTACAACCAATCATGTGCTTTCCAAAAGTTTATAAATTCTCAAAAGACGAACAAAAGATATTTCAATGTACTGTATTGTTATGGCCCGATATTCTCCATTTTCCTTTTATTCTTTCTAACAAAATATACAGATTTTTTCCATTTCATCCAATCATGTGCTTTCCAAAAGTTTATAAATTCTCAAAAGATGAACAAAAGATATTTAAATGTACTGTATTGTTATTGCCTGATATTTTCCATTTTCCTTTTATTCTTTATATCAAAATATATAGAAAAGTGCTTAAACTATATGTGTATATTTGTGCAGTTGGGTGAAATGAGAAAGTTTGGATATTCCTGTCCCGTGTAGTGTCAGAGGATGTCTGGTGAAGAAAGCAAAAGTTTTCTCACGGTAAATTGTGTATAGATTGATTCGGTGTCTAGCTTGTGTTCATTGTATTAAAGATTTGTGTTGTGCTAATGTGTTATATTATGAATTTCAAGTTTAACATTATAAAATATTTTTAGACGAATTATTATTTAAAATGATCAGAAAAATTCAGCAATCAGAAGTTGTGATTTTACTGAAACTCAAGTCTTACCGGCAAAACTCTGCAATTGATGTGCAATATGACAACTTGTAAGGCATACAATTATCCTAGAATTAAATTGGTGCACAAAAATATTAATATATTTATACATGTAGCTATATTTATCTATCAAATGGTGTATACAGAAAAGGAAGATATAACAGAAGATTAAACTAATTTATTATATATTAACACCTGTAAGGTGTCTTGGGTTTTGTGCAATATGTTTATGAGTTTAAAATATTTAGCTACAAATATCTCGAGGGTTTTTAAAAGCTGCTTCGTTCTAGCTGGAGACGAAAATCAAGACTTTTTCATAAATAGATTATTCGAATTCTTCTACAAATTCCTGTATTTTTGTGGACCTTTCAACTAAATGTCTATTTTACTTTTTCTTGTCAAGTCGAGATTGAGACATCGGCGTGTTAAATAACAATGGCCTTGATTATATGCAGTTTGTATAAAACCCATAACACATAAAAAATACTGCACAATTGAGTGTTACAATGTTACTGGTCAATGAGGCAAACTTTTCCATGGAAAGGAATTGCAGTGGTCTTAATTTTGCGGATCAACTTATTTGCATTGGTCAGCAATTGCTTTTCATTGTTTATTTGTTCCCGGCGATCCAATGAGAAGAAATAGAAATGACCCGTGCTGTTTTGGAAAACTGTTACTTTTTTCTAGCAACAAAGGACTTTAAAATGAGACATAAAACGAAAAACGTTCCACCCACATTTATGTATGGCCAGATTGTTTTACAAGAGTGACGCAAAAGCAACCAATAAAGAAAAGCCCCTTCTGGAGAGTTGCAGACGGCAAAACTTGTCACACAAAGTTACAAATGTAAATGTTTGTTATAGGGCGCCTACTCATGACACCTTCAAAAGATGTATGGATATAAATGGATTTCAATATAAAGATATTTGTTAAAGAATTGTTTCAATCTGTTACACACCTTGCTTGTGAAATGTAATAAAGTGGCACTTGCACATAATTGATACAAGTCTGGTTCTTTTCTTTCTCTTGTTTTCTTCTTAATTTATTTGGGTTTGTTTTGGGGGAAAACGAAGCATTTATCGACCCTTGCAAATACTTGGATATCACGGGAATCTTTTTTAATCAACCACATGAAGTATTTGACTAACTCTCCCGCTCTGGAAAACAAAATTAGAAAACAAAGCAGGGTCTGCGTGATTGCAGAAAATACCTAGGTATTGAGAACGCAGCCTTCGCTTCATGAATGCCGGGGAGAGAAGGGGGATGGGCCGGGGGTTAACCGCCCCCCCCCCCCGACCCTGCTTGACCCGACCCCGACCCCGACTTAGTCACAGAGACCTTTTCTGCTCTCACATATACCCGCTCAAGATGCAGTTAGATGCAATTAGTCGTGAAGTGTCTTGCTCAAGGACACAACAAACACCTGAACCCCCGGCTGGACGTCAAACCCACATGTGCAAAATTATTGACAGATATTAAGTTTGTTGCATTTTCTTGCTCTGATAACCAAACTAAACCAGTCAGACGAGGAACCGGCCGGTATACGCCACGTCACATTATTGTTGCTTCCGCACGCCACAGCCAGTGACTTCAAGTAACAAGTTCACCCCCTTCAAGGGCGGATCCATAACCAAGAGGGGGCCAAGAGTGCTCGAGTATTTTTTTCCAAAAGGGGAAGGGCATTATGTATCATAGGGCGCTATTTCTACATAAACTAAAAAGTATGTGTAGCTGATGGCTTGCGAGGGAGATACGTAATGTGTAATTTACTTCCGGAACATTAAGACCCCCGTCCCCCCCCCCCCCCCCCCCCCCCCCCCCGATCCGCCAACGAACCCATTTGGAATTAGTGAATCACATAGCAGGGCTTCATAAGTGATTATGATATTACCATAAACTTGTTGCTGACAAGTGCAGCAACGCACTGCGCCCCATGGTGTTTCTTCCTACGCCTTGGCCTCGGTGACTAAGTCACGAGTCATTCTAAATCTGTTTTGGATTACTGAATGTCACGGAGGAGGACTTCATTGGCGATATTCACTCAAACAGCCAGACTTGTCTTAGATGTATGACTAATTTTCCGATCATACCAGATATATCCGTCTTGATGAGATGGATCGTGGCGTACTGAACGTGAAATGCTTGCACTCAGTTACGACGGCATAGTGTAGCCAAAAACAGTGTGTGTTTTGGAGAATGCACAGTATGTAAAACATATTACTTTCCTTTGTATTTCGTCATTCCAAAATTTGGCGCCAGAACGTCAGGCCAGCAAGGGCATACTGATTTAGAAAGGAAACTGTGCCGGTGAGTCATGATCATTCGTCTACTACTTCAACCAATGTTGGGTTCTCCATTGGGCTCTTTTTGTGATATAGCTATTTCTTTCACATTTTGATTACCTTCAGTTCAGAATGATGTGTTTCTAATTGTCCTTTGCGGTCCACCACTCTTAGGAATATGAATCAGGGAAACTTCTTTTCATATCAAAAATGCAAACGTTCCCAAATTCTTTCTTAAAAGCTGAATTTCAGGGTTTGCAAGTCACGAATGATATTGTGTTTAACCTTGTTGTGTAAACGTGCATGAGATCATTCGCAACTCATGTTCCCAGCTAGGCATGGCTGATCATTGAAAAGAGGTCCATGAATTACTAGAAAGACTGTTTACCCCTTCCCTGTCAAAACAAAAACCCCAAATGCTTCTAAAATTTTGACTTTTTAGTGCAGGCAGAATTTGAAGCAAACATTTTCTCACATTTGTACAGTTGTTTTTTTACTTCCTACAACACCTACTAAAAAATTTCACTGATCTTTTGAAATTGCCAGAACATGAAAAGGAGTGTTAACATGTAATTAATCGAAGACCCCTCCGGAAAAAAGAGGACACAAATTAACATGAACAACATGTGCTCCTCTCTCTCTTAGTGGTCATGTTCAGAAAATATTGCACTGTTCTATTTCCTGATGTCTTTTATATCACCTCTCAGCCTTCAGGTACTATGGACGTGCAAAGAGAATGATCATGTTAAGTGAAGGTTTGCGGTAACACCATGTGGAAGAAGATGTGTTGAGAGGATGTGTGGTTTTGAAAAGAACTTTTTTTTTTTCACAACCACACATCTCAAAAGAGATTCGTCCACATGGTGTTACCACAAACCCTCACTACACTACTTACTTACACGTACCACTGCCATGCAAGATACAAATCATATGAAATGTACACAATTCTATCCAAATGCTTCAGGGATGTTCAACTATAACTTCATAGCCGATGCTGCATTCATCTTTCAGTTATTTTGCCACCTACTGCACCTCGGCACAGCTCAAACATGTAAGTTAATTGGCATTTCCTTTCCTAAACCACTTGAAGCCAAGACTTAACATCAAAAAGGGGGAAAAAACAATACCTTAATTCGTAATGTGTTGATGTTTTCTTTCTATATTTCGATAGAATAAGATCTGTGCGGGAAAGGCACAGACGTAGTGTTGCCTATCTAAAAACATCACTCAACTAGGCCCTATGTTATCCCCTTAGGCCCCTATATATGAGCCTCTTGAGCCTGAAAAGGCGATGTTATCACCCAACTCCAATTCTACAGCTGCTTTGCCTCCAAGCTCCTATCATGGCATGAAATATTCATGGTGCCTATAATAAGCTAGGGAAACACTCAGTTTTGGATTGAAAGAAAGACCTACAATTGTGTTGTTCTTAATTATTGTTCTTGGAAAGCTCAGTTTTGAATTTTTGTTTTCGATGCACACTGCATGCATGCATCAATTAAGTAACATATTTTCCCCCAAAACTAAACCGTTTTTGTTTTTGTTTTTAACTTGTATGTGGCAGATGGCTATGTCAGACTCGTTGATGGCGCCGCACCCACCCAGGGGAGGGTAGACATCTTTGAGGGTGCCTCGTGGAGGCCAATCTGCGCTGATCATTGGACACTTGAAGAGGCCAAAGTTGTGTGCCGTCAACTCTCCCTGCCCGCTGCCACGCAGGCTACCAACTGGGTACAGGTAGGACGTCACGTCAACGTCACGCTGTCTCAACATGCCTTCGTGTGCAGTGGAGGCGTCTTCAAGCACACGCTACAAGAGTGCTCATCGGAGACGAAGTACACTTGCAAGGATGAAGGAAGGGTTGCTGGGGTCATTTGTGGCTCCTGGGAAAATGGTATGTTATGCTTCTCCCCATCAGACTTTATGAGGACGAAATTTCCTCAATCTGCTTACTTTAAATAAAATAAATCATTGCAAAGTTCCCTTCCCTATCCCCAATCCCATCCCATCCCCCCAACAACAAAACGTTTCACAAACCTGAACAGACTACACAGGTCTTATTTTAAAAAGATATTAACTTACATTAATTTTGATATATAAACCCTAATTCTTTGACACATTTGATTGCTAAAGGCCAGACACACAAGGCAAGTCTTGCAGTCGTCGGAGGCAACCAAAATGCATTGAAAGCTAAATATGGGAACATTTTCCAACAGTTTGTGGGAATTCCTCGGATACTTACAAGCCATTTAATCCTGTCAATCTTTCTTGGGGATTGCCTGTAATAACATGTTTCCCAAAAAAACTGCCTCAGCTCGTGTGACATTTTGGTAATGGTTTGTGAATACAGTTCCATGCAAAAACACAAGCATGTGACAATCAAAGTTGAAAATGCTCTCATTTCACGTCCAGCAAAACAGTTCGATGTTCGTCTGGCCGGAGGTGTGAATGCTTACGAGGGCAGGGTGGAAATCTTCTACAACGGGGTATGGGGAACAGTCTGCGATTCCAGAACACATTCAGACCCGTCGTATATTCATCGTGAGGAGTTCTGGGACACGAAGGATGCCCAGGTGGTCTGCAGGCAGCTAAGGTTCCTAGGTGTCAAGAGGGTATCTGCGCAACTCCATCCGCCACCGAGTACGTTACCAGTGATTCTAACCAACCAACGCTGTAATGGAACTGAAGCCAATCTGGGTGACTGCAGTGTGGATTACATGCGGCATGGTGGACCCTTCAAATGCAGCAGGTCCCAAGATGTGTCTGTAGTGTGCAGTGGTACGTAGTGGTTCACGGTTAATTCCCATATTGTACAAAAAAACCCACAATTCTCCAAACTTTTGCTTTGAAGTTTCTTTGCTTTGGAAATTCTGTGAATATATATAATATTGAACAATCAATTATGCCACTGGGCACCCTTTGATCTTTTCTTCCCTGCTTAACCTGTTAGGCAAATGTAAGATGTTTAATATGGGAGATATAAAGTCAAGGTAATCATACTTCTCAGAAACAGATTTTGGAAGAGAGATTCTGGGTGATGAATTGCGTTGGATCAAACCTTATTTTCATTCTCTGGGAAAAGTAACGGTTCATTTTTTTTTAAACTGGTGCACCTCACAGATGTCAAAGTCAGGCTGGTGGACGGTGATGAGCCAACCAATGGGCGAGTGGAGATATTCAGCGGTACCTCCTGGCAGACAATCTGCGGTTACCAGTGGACATTGGAGCATGCCAAGGTGGTGTGCCGTGAACTGGCCATGCCTCCGGCGACTGGAGCCACCACGGGCGATCGTTTCAGACCGGGGACGGGAGGGATGTCAGAGAACGATTTCACCTGCACCGGGAACGAACGAACGATATTCGACTGCAGGCAGACAGCGAGGGAACTGAGATGCACTCATGCAAGTGACGCAGGAGTCATCTGTGGGATATGGTCACATGGTAGTTCCACGATGCACTCCACTTTAATCACAAACGCTTAACAATTAACAAATCCAGTAAGCCCCGCCCACTGCGCACTGGGCAAATTAACACGCGCTCCTCTCCAATGCCACACTGCATTTTCCTGCCGCGCGCATCATACGCGCGCGCACGCATGTTGGACATAAATCACGGCTGTGATTGGTCAGAACACCATGGGGCGGTGCTTACTGGATCGGTCTATTCAGTTAAAGTGATAACTTCTTGAAAATACGTGATAATATGTGAGATAAAGTACTCAGAAATGGGCTATTTCACCCTGACCTAATAAAAGCCTATTATTTTCTTTTCAAAACCAGCTCCTAGTACTTAAATTTGCTCAAGATTTATTTGGTGTGGCAAGGTCTTGGCTTCACAGAAATGGCTAGAAAGTGTATACTTTTGGATTGTGATATTCCTCACTATTTGTGGCATTTCCCCTGGTTTTCCATGCAGCAAAACAGTTTGACGTGCGACTAGCTGGCACTCTGAATGCCTACGAAGGAAGGGTAGAAATGTACAACGGTGTATGGGGGACTGTCTGCAATTCTGGAAGCATCTTGGACCCGTTGCACAGTTCCCGGGAGGAATACTGGGACATCAAGGATGCCCAGGTTGTCTGTCGTCAGCTGGGGTTCCTGACAGCCAAACGCTACGCCATCGGTGGGCTGCAAGAGAGCACCTTGCCGGTGATCATGACCGGTACACGATGCAAGGGGGCAGAGGCTTATCTAGCATTCTGTCAAGTTAGCTACTCAGGGTTGCATAGATGTAGCCATGACCAGGATGTCTCAGTGGAATGTGATACTCGACCCAAAGTAGACAGTAAGGATCGATGTTTACTTGATTTGAACAATACGATTTGTTTTAAAGGTTACAGATACAACAGGACATAAAGAGAGGCCGTTCTGAGAAGAACCAGAGGTTTTACCTTAACACTATGGTCAGTATGCTCTGATCAAGAGGTATTTGCTTAACTCAAAAAGTGGGAATCATTAAACAGATAGGACAGAGCTCCAGTGTTGTTTGATAAAGTGTGACAGGACGCAGCAACGGTTATTGCTGCCACATAATCAGTAATAAGCAGTAAATTATTACAGTAGTCTAATACTGCATTTTCAGAGTTACTATGTCAAATGATATTTCCATACAGGGTACGATGTCCGTCTGGTACAAGGCTCACACCCCAACCAAGGCTATGTCCAAGTCCTCTACATGGGCATATGGCGGAGCATCTGTGACCAGGCATGGGTTCTGCAGAGTGCTGAGGTCATCTGCAAGCTGCTTGGGTTCTCAGCTGCAGCACACGCTGTTGATGGTGCTACTGCTGAAAGTTTGTGGGGTGTGCTGGAAGGCAACCACATGTTTCTGAATAAGGTGGAGTGCTCGGGGAGTGAGAACAATTTGGCTGACTGTCCAACCAGCTACGTTACCAGAGATGGCTGCACAAGCTATGACCAAGCAGGGGTGGTCTGCCAGAGCAATAAATATCCAAGCATTTTACCAGGTTGTTACTTGTTTCATTTCATGTCCTCTTAGAACATTATACAAGTTAAGGTATGAATTTGACTATCATTTTCGGTAGGAATTTGCATTCAAATATCAAAGTTTATAGGGAGATGGTGGGTTGTCTATTTTCGAACTACATGTAGTAGTTTGATCACAACTATCTCAACTATGGCACAACTATCTCAACTATGGAGAGCTAAGATGACAGTCATCGATGAATGTTACTTTCCTCACTAAACACATCAGTTTAAATGTTCTTTTCCAGTAAATTGTACTTTTAGATCCTCAATGTCAAGACACTTTGATGCTGACTTTCAACACTTAACAGCCATCTTATGTATTTTTCCTAGGGGATGACGTTGAAACAATTGATCCAGTGATCATCATATCTTTCGTCATTCCCCTGCTCACCATCGTTCTCGTCATTGCTGCTTTATGCCTGATCTACCGGCGACACAAGACGTCCCGACAGCCTAAGACCAGTCAAATGGATATTGGCCTGTGTGAAATGGCCATGTTCGGTAACTCCCTCGCAGCAGAAAATACCAACAGGCAGCGACAACAGCAGGATGATACCGGATTAAGCAGGAGAGCGCAGCGCCGAGTCAAGCGCAAGACCCGACGCCAGGAATACAAGATGAAGCGGTTGCTTGAGAGGCAGCAGTGGAGCCCATATACCAACAATCAAGACCGACCACCCTCATATAATGCAGTATACAGTGGTCCCGTGCCAGGGTCCGGTGAGGTGACTGACACCGTTAGCCTTCTACCAATCCTTTCTGATCCAAGCGGGGGCAGATTCCATGATGGAATCATCAGTGGCACTTATATATAAGGACCTCTTCTTGTGTATCAATGGTCTTAGTGCTCGGCAAACGATGGACATTCTTATGGTTGAGGTATCAAGAATCGATCGGTTTGAATCCTGATAGTCACAGACACAGGGGCTTGTGTCCTTGAGCAAGGTGTTTGACTTCGCTGTCAGTCAAGTCCATGGTACAAGTCCATGGAGAGTCTAGAAAATTTTCTAAGTATTTACTAACAAAATTGGAAATGTTTCTCAGTCCCAGATTTATAAAGAAAAAAAAAAGCGTCAGGTTGCAACATTCTTAACGGTATACGGCGGACAAATTCGTACGCGGTCCAACTCGTACACAGAATTAAACTCGAACACAAATTATATGTGCTCGACGATTCTTGACTATGTACTGTGAACGATGTATCGCTCAATTTCTTTAAATTGGCTAATTTTGGCCGGCATACAAGTTGGCTGGCGTACGAGTTGGCCCGCGTACGACATGCACGAGTTGTCTCGCTACGAGTTGGTTCACGTACGAGTTGTATAGGCGATTACGCCCAGTGGCCGAAATAAACACTACTAATATTAACCTTAAAATTAGTGCGCGCGAACTCATTAATATTTTGTACCCCCGGCCCCACAGTTTCTTTTGAATAAGAGGACCGTGCGGCTTACAATTGGGATTAATTGTACAACTATTTATGTCAATCAAGTATTTGTGACTTGCGGCTTCCAACTCGGGCGATTTTATTGGAAAAAAGCCGGATTTGTGGGTCTATCTCGCATACTAGAGGCGGGGGGGGGGGGGTTGTTCCCTGATCAATATAGGGACGGGAAGAAGTTCTTACTGATTACTTTGTAAAATTAATTTTTTTGTTTACCTTTTAGATTCTAATTGGTTTATGGTTGGGTTTTTAATAAATATATCAATCATTTGAATGAATCTCCATACAATTTCTCGTGTGAGTGTTCAGTTATTTCTGCATATTATTAATACAATTATTCATTTCATTGATGGAGTAATTCAGTGTGCTCTAATGACCAATGTGCCCAAAATGAAATGAAAACTTACTTACAATCATTTTTGGGAGGAGGATAGAGGGATTAAAAAAATAAGGGAAAAGGAAATGGGGGGTTCTTGAATTTCGAAAATGCATAATAAGAAAGTGTGGAAAAGCTGTTTGGAGGGATTGAGGGTAACTCTTCATCGTTCAGTTATTTTTTTTAAGATTTGTTTTGGAGGAGCGCTTGAAATCCCTCCTGTAAGAAAAATTTCACTCAATAATCCAGTTTCCAAAGTAAACAAAGTGAAAGCGCAATGCGCGTTTCCCCGTCTGACAGTAAACGCACCGCCATTGTTCGGCCGCGCATTCGTGCACAAACACTGCGCGATGTCCTATCCAGTCTGTGTACATAAATTATGTAAGATCGATGGAGCCATTGCTAAAAGTAGAGGGCGCTTTTACAAGATGGCGGCCCCCACGCACATGTCACGTTTTCCCGCACGCAAAAACATGTTTAAAAAGAAGATCCATCAAGCCAAAGATAAAGGCGTAAAAGATGACACACATGATGGTAGGGTTGGTAGACTTGATGAGCACACCATGGGCTATTATCGTAGAGTGGCTGACACAATTAAAGATGCGTTTCAAGACGAAGCGGAGCAAGGTACGTACGCGCTGACGGACGAACGGTAGGCAAGGGGTAGCCCCACTAGTGTGGCCGTCTAGGCAAGGGGTAGCCAGCTATCGCAGCGGGTTCGCGATATTGACATTTCCTCTGGTCACACGTAAAATTACCGAAGTTTAAATCGCTACAGAACACTCACCTTTCAGTTTTTAGCCCCCATACTTTCCAAACTTGCATGAAATGTTATCAAAATTATGTTATTGTAATATTTTCTTACATTTTGGACGAAAAAAAAAAATTCAGTTTTGATGAGTTCTTCAGAGCTTTGATTTTTCGTGGCCCAACACACGATCGCCATTTTTGTTGGGGGTTGAAGGCGGTCACAAAAATGACGTGTTTTCACTTTAAATGACCTTTATACTTGTTTTAAAAAGTCAGACGCTAACCTGGGGAGTTTTTCTTGTTATGAAAGCTACTTTCATGATCAAAATCGATGGATTAGTTCCAGAAAAAGAGGTTTTTTTAATCACTTTTACAGAAAATAATCATTTTGATCGAGTTTACATCAGTTTTTAGAAGGTAAGACCTTAGGGGACGCTATTTATACAGCCATAAATGGATTTAGTGGCTTATTTTCTGCCCAGAAAGTCAAGATTTCAAGCTGAAATCTGTTTAATACTTATGTATGTTTTACCAATGCACATTTTATCTGATGACTTTTACTATACTTAACATTTTTTAATAACTTGTAATGTATGCAGGGTCCCAATGGAAACCAGTTTTTAAACTGTTTGGGCAAACTCTGGATACAGCAATAGAATAAAGAAATTTAATCAATTCTTTTGAATTCCACTTATCAAAATGGTTTACCTCACTGTTTCGGGCAGGCCTGTTTCTAGACAACGTCTTTGATCAGATGGAGGGAGAGCAGGTCCAACTCTGCCGTAACCAAACTGTCTCTCGCATCCTTGAGGAGCTCCTGTGCTTGGCCCGCCCCTCCCACCTCCGGAGATTCCTGTCAGGCATCCTTGGGGAGTTCGAGGTGGTGGTCAGGGACCGATTTGCCGGCCACGTGGTCCAGAAGGCACTGCTTCAGACCGCCAAGTCCTTAGACGATGGAGAAGAAGGGGCTGAACTTCAGGAGAAGGGTGAGGTCTAACTTTTATAACATTAACTTATTAAATTAGGTTTTGCCCTTCGCCGACGTTTAAATACTGTATACTCAGTGGGTTACCTCCCGAGTGAAAGTTGGACAAAAATCACTCGGCTGGGACTCGAACCCATGACCTCCTGCTTTCTAGTGCAGACTTCTTACCACTCGACCACCGAGCTAACGGGATCCGTTGGCTGGTTCGAATCTGATGTAAATAGCAGTACCGCAAAAACTATTTATAAGATGGAATTTTGCGTCGGGGTGATATTACAACTCTGTTGTGAAGTAGAGACACTGCAGCATTAGATAGATTTCTGAGACCCTTTTTTAGAACCAATTTTACTGTCAAAAGTTTCTTGAACCCTAGCATCACCCAAAGCTACAAAAAAACTACTGGCAGTATGTAGTACAACTATAGTACGCTGTACTTCAGCATACGTAAGTGGGCACAGCTCTCATAGTATTTTTTTGTATTTAGTGCCTGCATACATAATTTTTGTAGTACATGTATTCTGTAGTGCTTAGTTTTTAATCCCAAAGTAATGGCTAGGACGTAAGGGTTAAAATATTCCTTAGGTAGAGAATAGTACAATTGAATGTTTGCTTTGGGGAAAGTATTTAGAAATGGGGTTATGTGGGGGCTTTGTTTGTTTTTATTTGTGCACTAGTCTATCGGAATACCATTGTCAGTTATTAGGCCAAAATAAACATTGTCAGTCTCTGGTCAGTGCGCGCGTCGATTTTAATCATGCGCGTCAACCTTTTTTTTTCTTCAAATTGTCCGCGGTAGCTACAGCAGTGCCCTCTATTGCCGCACCTCCTCAAATTTTTGTACCAAGGAATGGGGAAATTGCACCAAAGCAAATGATGGAGGGCACAAAGGCAAATTATGGAGGACACCAATGTATATGAGAACACAAAAAAAGCAAAAAATAGTACCCACCTTGTCTGTACAATCCAAGCTTGAAAAAAAAAAAAAGCCAAAAAAAAAAAAAAAACCTGCGTCGCCACATCAATTCCGGAACTTTGGTCTGACCAGATGGCCTTATTATTTATATTTATAATCAAATTATTTCTATTACCTTTTGTACTGTTATCTAAAAAACAAAGTTTGATTTAAAAGAAAAAGATTGAATTTTAAAATGGCCTGGTAAAAGTAGTTTCAAAAGACTGTCGCCTCTTTGAACTCCCCACATTTTCAACTGTCCAGTTCTGTCAATGGCTGACTTGCTACTGGCCGACTTGAATGCTGTGATGATGGACACATACGGCAACCACATTCTCCGTACCATGCTGCAAGTACTAGGTGGGGTCAGGGTACCAGACCAGGTTGCCAGGAGCCGGTTGTCAAGGGAACAGCAAGACAAAGGTAGAAATTGTCCCCGAAAAAAAGAAAAACCAAAAGAAAAAAAAAGAAGAACAAAAAAGATACCTGCCCATTGAACAGAAGTTTCTTTCTATATTTTGTTTTATAGTTGTATAGTATAGAGAAGAAGGAACGTATTTAATTGGGTATTTAATGCATTTTTCGTTGATGCCATTTACATTTTGTGTACAAATTTTGTGGCACTCTTTCCTTAAAGCATAAGTAGCTTTTCAACGGAAAATTTGGCTTGCATTGATGATTTTTAGTTTTGTTGATTAAAAACAGGTGGCCCCACAATTTAAGGATTAGTTGTCTTAATATCATGAGTGTTTCAGTCGGTATCTTTTTGGGGGGTTTGTTTTCTGTTTTTCTTCAGAAACAAGCAAAGAAACAAAACAACTGCTGAAGAAAGTGCCCGAGAAAATGCAGCTGAGCCTCAAGAAGATCACCAACACCCTCCTGTCGGCAGAAAACTTCAACGGTAGTCCTTGAACTTGTACTCTTCCTTGCTCCCCATTTCATAAAATATGATGAATCTCCCAGATTTTGTGTGTGTGTGTGTGGGTAGGCATTACAATCACTGTGTGGACTTCCGAACAAAAGAGGTCCACATAAACCACGTAGAGGCGACGTTGTGTGGACTTGGGCAAGTCCACACAGTGTTTCCCCGTTTCTGGAAAACAGGTTTAGAGGCATTTTTGGGTTAGGTTTATCCGTGGCAAAATGAAGAGAAACAGTAAAGGGGATCATAGAAAACAAATTGGGTTGAAAGAGCTTTCACAGTTTGGGAAAAATGAGTTTTTTCACCGGTTTTTCTTAACTACACGAAACCAAGGGAATGTCCACACTTGGTATGTAACGTAAACATGCGTGGGTGTTCCTGTATTGTGTTACGCTCGAGGACAGACAACAAAAGGAGCACAAAGGGGCCTTTCATCCTTGAACGACGGTGCCTATTGTCCTCGAATGCAGGTTTGTGCACTAAGTCTATGGGAAAGGTTTAGATCAGGGAACAAAGGAAAACACAAAGCCAATCCTCGGAAGCATAGCAAAAAACGACTGTGTGTGTGTGTGTGAAGGTTAGAGAGTTTAAAGTAACATTGCAACCTCACCTTCAAAGACAAATAATTGCATGAGCAATCATTGGACTAACGAAGATTGAATCATTTTTCTAACAATGATATCAATCCACTGACGATTACAAAAGCTTGCGTCTTATTTATTCGGCCAATATTTTGTAGAGTACTTGCTGCACCGCACCTCCGGTCCCGTGTTGGAGGTTCTACTCCTGGTCCTGCAGCAGTCGCATCCCGCCCTCTGCCACCGCGTCGGCCAAGCCATCCTCAAGAAGTCCAAAGTCATGTCCAAGAATCCTGCCCAGCCTGACAAAAGGTATCTTGCTTTTCTTAACCCTTACTCCCTGGGCATTTTTGCTAGGATTTAACCCTCAATCCTGCAAAAATCCTCCAACTGCCTCCGTGTAGGAATGGCATACAGCCTCAGTTTTCATTATCATCCAGTATTTCTTGAACGTGGTCCTTTGAGGGATGACCACTGCCTCGATCCTGTGACATCCTGGAGCAGTGCGGAGGATTTCAAGTACAATCTAGGCCTAAATTTATGCACGGCTGAGCATAGACAACACAAGGTCCTGCCCAAGACCTTGACGCAGTGCATCCTCCAAATCAGCCGCACAATTTTGCCGTATAGCCTCGATCCTGCAAAATCCTCCATTTTGCAAAGAGGATTTTGAATGATTTGGGAAGGTTTGGGTTAATGGTGTACATGTAACCCAGAAAAATGGAACAAAGGAATTGGACCTAGGATCTCTAGAAAATCGCGAGGAAAATTAAGTTGGCAAAGAGACAGAGATTCAAGAGCTATCACTGGAACGCATTTATTTCTCCTGAACGACAATTAAAAAACCAAACTATACCAAAAATAAAATTATGAGACTCGAAGAACAACGGATTTTGTACCTGACACTCGACCAACCTTGATTTTCTTCTAACCAAACATATGTAAATGACCTTTGACTTTCCCTAGAGATAAAAAAACTGCTATGAACCAAAAAACTCAGTATAATGATCACAACTGAAACTAAGTAAATGAAACAAAAATAGACTAAAAAATCTAAAATGACACGAACCAATAGACAAAAAAACAACTCAATCACTTCAAGCCATAAACCAACCAAAAACCATAAACCAGATAAAAAATAAAGACGCCAACAACTAAATCCTAGGACGAAGATTTAAAAATTAAAACCAACAATAAAAACCTAAGATTTAAAACCAACTAAAATTAAAACCAACTAAAATTAAAACCAACTAAAATTAAAACCAATACAGCATCAAAAGAAGGTCATAAATCGAAAACAACAGCTTAAACAACCTGTAGAAATAATAAAAAACGCAAAGTAAGTATAGAACTAAATGAGTACATTATAAATCCTAATAATAACTAGGCCAACCTAAAACAGGTGCTCTATTCTGGCAATACCACACACTCATCCTTATCAATGTGATTAAGAACTTCTGACCACTGCATAAACAATCAACAGTGCTGAGTTGCCACAAGCATAGTTATGTGTGCTCCAGGTAACAACACTAACTTTCTTGTGCATACTAATGAGTCTTGCCTTGTCCATGCGCTTATCTCCAAGGTCATCTACTAGGCTCTGTGGCCAAATCCAGCCACCCAGGCTGTCAGCTAGAGAGTTTACAAGTCACTTAGCACTTCTTGCATACGTACACTGGGGAACCACTATGCCTTAATTATTACCACAAAACATACAAAACATTTCATCAACCACTGCTCAGTGGACTAGGCAAAGTCTAAGGCCCTATTATCTTAACTGGTGGTCAACCTGATAAAAATAAGACACTGTGGCTGGGCAATGTCCCTTCAGTAAAGTAAAGAAATGCATCATACATGTGCACAAGTAGGGACTCATTATACAGAATAAATGACAAGTGAAGGATTTACTTCCAACTATCTAAATTCTAACACTATTGGTTAAAATAAAAAATCCAGCTATGTAAAAGATGAAATACACCTGTGCAAAACTTAAAAGATCACTTGTTTTCTTCTCAAGTTCTCATACAACGAAAAAGTAAAGTTGTAAACCATGGGACTAACCATCGGATACGACATACATGTAGTATAATGCACAAAAATACATCGCGCAAAAGTAACTCTCTTGTGAATCAATCTTAAACTCCAAGTGTACTTGAACTTCACACTCCGTATAACAAGAAAAGAACGAGGAAATTTCAATCTCAGGTCACAAGAACAAAAGTACCAATTGGATCACTAAATATTTATCTATTAAATGTACTTTCACTTCTTAGTTAACAAAACAACAAAAACTTGAGCTTACCGAATCCAGCAGCAGACCAAACTTTCAGGGTAGAAAAGCCATAGATTTTCAAGGGAATCTGCAGAGCAAAACTAAATGATGCTGCCCTGCCTTCTACCAGTCTGCAAAATGAGGCATGGACCACATGGTCTCACAGATAAGGGGGTCTCTGTTCTGGACAGGATGTTTACTCTATCCAGGGGGCGTACACTACTATCCTCCTACAGCACTGCTATTACTTTACTGTGTCATAAACTTCTACTTTATTAACTTAAGAGGGCTACAACACAAACTAAGCGTATGCAAGTCAGGGGGAGGGACTCCTATGTTGAAAACCAAAAGCTAATGCAAGTTAACTATGTGGCCCTGCCACATACACGTAGGGGTGTGCCAAATATTCTAAATATTACAGCATCAACCAAATCTTCAAATAGCATATTTTTCGATTTCAATATTCAAAAAGTGTGAGTAATCTCGAGGAGATGATGAAAAATGACCACAGTGTTATTTGAATAGTACAACTATAAGTTCCGTGATTTAATTTGTTTGTCAAATGCCACTTTACATGCATGATTTGAGAGCTTCCATGATGAATATTTGCCTGAATCTCTTCTTTAAAAAACAGTCAAATATCAGCCATTCCCCTACCTGTTTTTAAGCTCTTTGTTAATTTCAACAAACGCAGGAGCACACAAATGCCGATTAGTGGCTAGTCATAGGCAGGTGCATGTTCTTGATCAGTGCATTTCAGAACTGAGCATTTCTTTATTAGCTTCTCCCCGTAAGATTCGTCAATGCTTTTGAAGAATCCTCAATTTTATTACGAGAAACAAACTATGTATATTTTCTGGTTGAATTACAGAGTACCAGTTGTGTTTACGGACAGCGTTGGCAGTCACCTGTTTGAGGTCGTCATTGAGGTGGTGTCCTCAGAGGCTTTCTCTGAGGTCTACTCACAGTGCTTCGGGAACTACTTGCTGGAAATGGCACTGCACCCTGTGGCCAACTTTGTGCTGCAGAAACTGATCAAGAGATCCGCTAGGGAAGAAGAGGTGAGTGGATCACATTGCAGCGTTGTAGTCTAATCCATCACAGGTCCAAATCCCGCTTCAGTCGTTCTTTTTTGCTCGTTCTGAAGTTGTCTTTTTTTTATATTTCACTCAGTTTTCTGAGATGTTTGACAAGCTGTCGGCAAATTTGGAGGCCATTCTCGGAGTCAACCACATGGGCGTGGTTTTGAGGCTTGCCGAGTCATGCGTCCATCACCCAACCAAGCAACGTAAGTCTTTGAATTGGACATCATTTAAATTTCATTCATAAATTCTTGAGACAATGACCCATTTCTTTGGTCGAGAGCTGTCACGTGGGGATCTTAAAGCACCCTTTAAAGGGAAGATACAACATCTGCAAACATGACAAAATAAAATGATCAAATTATCACGTAAAACCTTACTGGATTGTTAGGGAGTGACAGTCTAAAGCATCCTGTAAATTGTGGCTCCTGGTGTGCTGACATTTTCAAGAAAAATGGTACTTTCCAACACTGGTCAGCTGACCAGCATTGGAGAAAATGTGCTTACTGCAACCAGGTGCTTGAGAACCACTGATATGATCTCCACATTAGGAGAATAAGATGTTGAGCAAATCACGAGCGAGTGACGCACACAATAGAATATCCTGAACATCCAGTAAAACGTTGGCGGAGTCGCATGCATGTGTTATTCATTCCAAGTAGCTTACAAAATATGGCAGTCTGATAAGGGAAGATCAAGTGGGCCAAAAATAACTTTATTTTAAGTCAAAATGTAATTCTTTATTGATCTCAATTGGACTTCAGAGGCTAATATTCCAGTCTGGCCCGAGCTGACTCAGAGAAGCTACTCGAACACATCCACTGTTTATATTTTGGTTTACTTAATAATTTCAACAACACTTCATGAAAATAGTGTTCGGAAATCAACCTCAGAAGGAGTTGCCAGTCATCAGATAAGTACAGTAAACTCCGGCTAAGTCGGCACTCTTTTTGTGGAAAGGGGACCGAGAGTAACACGAAGACTTGAGGGAAATGGCGACTTATAAAAGCCGACTTAGAAATAAAAAAAATCAATGGAAATGCATTGCGGACAATCAGGACATTAGTCGGACGGCCGACTTGAGCGATTTGACGAGTTGTACGATGTCAGTTTAGCCGGAGTTTACTGTATGCGTTAGGGTAGGAGTTGGGGTTGCCAGTCCTCTGCGGAATTTGATCCAAGTGTCCCGTATCTTTTTCGGCACCAAGGTGCATTCTTGCAGGGATTACTGAGCGCCTTCCACTGCTGGGAACCGCGGGAGAGACAGTCGTCCTGCGTCCTGCTCATCGCCGGCATGGTGACCCATGAAGTTTTCTTCCCTGGCAGCAAAGAAGATGAGGAACAAGACACAAAACTGAAGGTCAGTGCGCTAATATTTAAGTAGCTGAAGCCCTTCCTATGAAAATGACTCTTACTAAATAGCTGTAGCCAAGTAATACTGCTATGGCTAAGAAGTGTGAAATCACACAAATTTTGATGTCGCATTCTGAGTGGTAATAGCCCATGCCTGTGCACTAGCTGCTTACGTGTGGGTTATTTTTTTGCTTATTGCACAGCAACTCAATTTTGTCATAAAAATTAAGACACAATGAGTAATATGCAAGATGGAAACTTCGTCTTCCGGACACAAATTCCTACCTATAAATGCAGTAAACTCTCCTTAATTAAAACTTGGATAACTCGAAACTCCGTTTATCTTGAAGTAATACTCTATTCCTGCCAAGAGAATAGAAGTTTATGTAAATGAATACCCCGTAATTAGAAATGCCCGCGACAGTACCTCAGTTTAACTTGAACTTTTTTTCAGCCAGTCCATAGAAAAACGCCACCAAAACAGTCGCAAAGAAATGCAAAAACATTGCCAAACTGATTTCACGAGTCATAATACTACACAATGCACTTCATCTTTTCACGCGGGGATGCAGCGTACACGATGCCATTGCGATCGGCCTCGGCCCATACCGCATCAAATCCAGACTTGTGGGTATTAAAGCTTGATTGCTACCGCTGGCTTATTTGTAAAGTGTGCCAAAAAACGTCCAATTCATAGCGAGTTACGGTGGAAGCTTTTCACGTCCATACATGTACGTGTAGATGACGTGACTGTAGACAAATCGGGGACACTGCTTAACTTGAACTCCGGATACCTCAAAGTTTTTAACCATTCCCTTGAGATTTGACTTAATGGGCAATTCCACGGTTACTCACGTTACATTTTTGATGTACTTTTGAGTTTCCTTGGGCTGTAATTACCTTACTGAAAAGGTTTAATAACTGTTATCCCTATGGTAGATAGAGTAGACCTAGACCTACCTAAGCACTAAAAATGACATCCAGAAAAGTGTGTTATGTATGATAAACAAGACGCACAAAATCGGTTACTCACATTACGAAAATGTAACATGAGTAACCGATTTTGTGCATCTTGTTTATCATATTTTCCTTGCAAACCCTTGGACAACACTGAGTATACAGTGCGATGTTGAATCATGAACATTCCATGACTGTCAATGGTTTTCTGGACTGCTCTAAATCTGATGGTTGGCCTTTTGTCTGCTCAGCCCGGACTCACTGAAGTCAATCTGCACGGTTCCCTGCTCCTCCAGCAACTGCTCAAATTCCACCACTGCGGCCCGGTCATTGCGGGGTTCATGGCCCTCCGAGATGATGATCTAACCACCGTGGCCTGTTCCCCGAGTGGCAGCTATCTCCTAGAAGCCTTTGTGACCAGTAGCGTGGTCAGCGAGAAGAAGAAAGATAGATTCGTGGCTCAACTCACGGTATGTTCGATGCGTGAAGGTTGATTCAAACTTACTTGCAAAAGTGAATGCAAAGTGAATATAACATGTTTAACCTTTGCCAAATTCACAGCATGAAATATTGCTGTGACATCATAAACGTGTGCTGGTTTTGACATTCGTGGTGACAATCGGGCTGTTTAAGCAATTACAAAAACAAACTCAATTTTAAGTTTTTGGATAACTTAAACAGCACTTTTCAGGAAAACCAACACGCAATTAGCATCAAAACAGTCAGAAATTGCGTATTTTATTGGACTTATTTCAAACTTAAAAGACCTGGAGAAAAACTACTGTAATTTCGGTGAGTAAGGGAAATCTAATTTTTTTTCAGACCAACTGTTTCAAGATTGCCTGCCACAAGACAGGCAGCCGATCTATCGAAGCTATCTTCAAGGCAGCCTCACTCAAGACGAAGACCGCTCTCGTTCAGGTGCTGTCTGAGAAGGATAAGCAACTCCAGTCAGACCATTTCGGTAGGCTGTTTGTTTGGACAGTGCTTTGAGTAGTTTCTTCCTCTCCTTCCTTTCAATTTTGTTTTTTATTTAGGTGACTTGGCAGTGTTGCACTCGTATAGAGTACTTGTTCCCATGCACAGCTGAAAGTACTACTTTTTTGAGTGCTTGTACTCTTGCTCATACTCAAATATCGAAAACCTTGACTGCAATCAATGGTACTCGTACTCAAGAAATAATTGACAGCTCAATATCATACTCGAGTATCACTCGTACTCAATGAGCAAGACGTGGAAAGTACTTTCACTTTAGAATTCTCTCACTTGAAGTCACAGCCTTGTTTTTGTTGATTTGCTGCACAATGCCAGAGCTTTGGAGCAGAGTACCCTTCGGGTCTGAGTACTTTGAGCCTTTGTGGGTCTCTGGGATTAGTGGATTCCCCCCCCCTTTTTCATTTTAATTGTTTCATGAGCAGAGTAAATTTAAATCCTTCCTGTATTCTTGTTTAATCTAAGAACATTCTCATTTCACATAACAGAAATAGTTGTGAAATATGATAACAACTTTGGCATAGCATTTTTGGAATGTTCAATAAATTTGTTGGGTTTTTTTTGCACATTTTGGTATGCCCCAGGCAAGTTTGTTTATCGCAACTGTGCCGTGGGGCTGTATAAGCTCCGCCCACAGGACTGGGAGGAGCTACAAGGAAGAGAGAGCAAGAAGAGGAAGCTGTTTGCCGAGATCATCGGGGAGGGAGAAGACAGAGCTTCCAGTGAGTTATCCAAGGTTGTCAATCCCTTGTTTTTATAAAGTTGAACAGAGAAATTGACTGGAGCGGGGTTTGAACCTATGACCTCTGCATTACCATACTGGTGCTGTATCAACTGAGCTATCCAGCCCAATGTTGGCGGTTCTCCAGTTTGTCGATGTCTTTGTTCAACGGGTGCTAGTCAGAAGCCAGAAACCCGTATATGCCATGTAGCCAGGGATCAAGCCCAAAGTCAGGATGCCACAAACCTTTGAAATAGCAAACAAGGATCGCACCAAGAGAATATTTTTTTTTATTTTTTAACATTTGTCTCGTACAACTTCACATGAAAGGAATATACCTTTATCATGCTGCCACCGTTTCAGTCGTGTTCCCTCTATCCAATAAAAGTACTGATTGATAATGTTTTTGTGCAAAAAGGAACCAGACTATTTCTCCTTCCAGCCTCGCTTTGGTTACGTTGATTTGAATTGAAAGAAATCACGATGACCGCAACATGATAATGGTCTATTACAGTTGCCGATTTGGATTTGAGATAAGCAAGAAACACACCAAATTGTATTTTAAATTTTTCCAGAAAAGAAGCGTAGACAATTAGAAGGTGATGCTGGGCAGCCATTGTCAAGCTACTCTGACGAGATGCTGGCACTTGGGATGACGGTCAAAGAGAAAGAGATTGGAGAATCAGACGAGGTATGACTGCGATTGTAAACAGGCCGCGTCCAAATTACTTGGCTGCGGCTGGCAATTATACATGCACCTATGGAAGGAGCAGAATTCACTCCCCATAGCCACGTGTGTTTTTGCTAACCATAACGAGGTAAATCGGTCAGGCCTTACCGAGAACCCGAACTTACAATTGGAATTATATTCTGTTCACACTTGAGAGATTTATATATTTTTTTTTTTCAAATTGCGAGTTTCTACTTTGAAAGTTGTTTTTCTTTTTTCGATTTGTAAAAAATGAAACTGTTTTTCTACCGACAGGATGATGACATTGATGATATCTTTGGGAAAATATCCAAGCCTGCAGTCAAGCCGAGTGTTTCACCCCAGAACAAGAGCTCCAAACGGAGACGATCTGCCAGTACCCACGACGAAAAAGACAAGCCAGACACGGGGCACGGACAAAGTAGTGACAAAGAAGAAAAGACCCACTCAAAAGCGAGGAAATCCAAAAAGAAACTCCACAAAAAGGAAAGAGAAAAGATTTGCCCTGACAACTGATGTCAACTTGGATTTATTGATACACTGATATTCTCTACTACACATATTGGAAGATATTTCTCAGGTTGCACCTAGTTTGCCTGAAAGTGTTATGTGCGTTCAGTGCACTTTTGACCAATAGGATTTCACATTACATGCGCCTTACATATTCATACCTCATACATATTCATACATCATACATACCTCATACATATTCATGATCAAGAGCCAAATTGTCACTGGTTCTCTTTCACCATCACGTGCCAGATGCTATTTTTGCTGTTTACCAAGCGCACGCATGCAAGTATTCGACTGTCGCATGGGTGTAGTTCTCAGCGCGAACATCGCCCAAGTTACGCATGAAAAGATGGTTGCATACGTAAATTTTAATTAGCTTTTTCCTGAGCTCAATGATGCTAAACTGGAGAATATTGTGGACAATAAAGATGCCTCCTGTACTTAATTTTTTTTCAGTTCAGTTCTTTCACCCAGTTCCTGATTCCCGATATGAAGTATTTTATTAACAAATTTTAAACTTCAATAAATATACAGTTTAAAGATAAAAAAAAGAAATGCTAGTAAGATTAATTGTTGCTCATTGCATTGATGATGTCGTCCAGTGTCCTGTTCAAAATTCGACCACCATTCCTTAAAGTCATGAGGGAAATATGTGACCAGACGTCGATTAGTTTCGACTAAAAGTTTTCAGCACTGTGTTGCTGATGTCTTGTCAGAGTTTTCTTCTTCGTTCTTGTAGTCCAAGTGTACAGCGACTTTGCCATAGACATTTTGCAGCATTCGGAGAACCTTCTGTTGGATTTGGTCCACTTGCTCTGGTGGGCAATAGTCGTCGTGAGAAGACCTGGAAAAGACATAATTTTAAGAAACTGTTTCAAACAATGGGTGGGGGTTGACACTCGCCAACTGTCATTCTTCTAATCAAAATTAACAAAATGGCCATCATTGGCCATATATTATAACTCTTGGCAAAAGAAGTAGAGGACACGCCACCTAGTGTCAGGTTGTGTCTAGTCCTATCGGTCTTGAGCAGAAAAACCCTGGTGTGAGATAATAGACCATTATCATGTTGGGGCAATCTTGATTTTTTTCCCAATCAAACCAAAGCGAGGCTGGAAGAAAAAATAGTCTGGTTCCTTTTGCACAAACACCATTATCATTCAGTAACAGTTATTGGATACAGGTAGCATGACTGAAATGGTGGCAGCGTGATAAAGGTCTAAACCCAACCTCGTCCCCAGTGCTTACTTTATTTCCAACCGCGTTTCCAATAGTAATCCCTGGATAGGAAACTTTCTTCCTGTATTCTGATTGGATACCGCAATTGGCTAGTAATGGATTTTTATCGTGTACTTGGTGCTATATATTCACAACGTGCAGTACGTGTTTTCGCGATCATTCGTCCACGCCTTCTCGAAAATACTAATTTCCTTTCCAATTTGCTCATATTAATATGAAATATGATACTGCATGTTGTCTCGATAAGATCGTAACAGTTTGATTTCAAGAATCGTGTTTTTCTTAACTCACGCCGTGCTCGCGCTGCTACGAATTGACTCTGTTTTTACCCCAGACACCCCATACAAAAACAAACGCTAATGTGTAAAGCATATCCAGGCACCAGACTGTTCCTCATTTGCATACGTGTGCAAAAATCTTGCACATGCAAATGATCCAATACCAGGGTGAGAGAGCAGGTAGTGGTGGGCGCGTACTGCTCGACACCCTGGGGACAAGGTTGGTCTAAACCCACCTCCGCCTTTGTAAATCTCTGACAAACTGGAATTTGTTATTTCTAACCCCCAATATAAAGTGGTATACATGTATGATGAACACCAACCTAGCAACTGTCACCATGACCGGCCTGGGTAACCGTGACAACAGGGTTTCCATGGCAGCCACGAGGCTGTGAATTTCCTCCTCGCTGCTGACGTGATGCGGGAGTTCGCCGCTGTTGTCGCAGGTCAGGCCCGCCATGTGGATCATCTCGGCATCTATGGGCTCACTGTCATCGGTGCTGGTGGCTCGGAGGGATTCTACAAGAGATTGCACTTTTTGGAACCTGCAGGGAAAAAAGGCAAAAATTACATGTCTTAGGCCCCCCCCCAAAAAGTCTCCGGTTTCTGGTATGCGCACGCGTCGCCGTAGCCATGCGCGTCGGCAAAATGAAAAAGTTTTTTTTTCAATGAAAGATGATGTCTCAAAACCGCCAAACTCACTGGTTTGACTGGAATCCTGCTGCTGCACAATTTTAATGTGTTTTTAGATGGGGTTATGATCGAGAATAAGCTTTATGCGGCCTCTCTGGACTCCCGTATATTTGCACTAAGTTTAGTCGGGCACCATTTGCAGTCATCAGCTGACATTTGAAGCAAAAAAATCAGGTAAAAAAAAAAGAAAAAAAAAGCCGCATCGCTGCACCACTTTTTGGGCAAGCTCCATACCAGAAACCAGAGACTTTTTTTTTTGGCCTTATCAAAGTAACCTCCATTCCAGAAATTTGCCACACCAGATTATTTCAAAGTTTTGAATGAAGTAAATGAAGTGTTCGTGTTTGAAACAGTTTCAGCAACTGATGTCGAACGATCGACTGTTGCAGTTGTGAAAACTCCAGTGTCAAATAGTCAAAAATTAATAGATAAAGTTTGCCCGTCTGAAAACAAAAGTTGGGTCTCTGTTAGTTGCTTCAAAAACTATTTGATTTATTACTTGGCAAATATATTTTGATGAGTTAATGTAAGCCAAGATCCAGTCCTAAGCAATTAAAATCACACATGTTGACCGTTAACCTGATTTTGCGAAGCCAATATTGTTTTATTTATTAAGCACATTTCTGTGATTGACAGCTCCATGACATTGGCCCAAGTTACTTTCCTACCACCAGCCTGGAATTTCTCACCTTTCCTGGGACACCGTCTCTGCCCTTTCCTGACCGCTAACAGCTGCCTTGAGGGCCGTCTCCAACTGACTGAGCTGGTCAGCCCTCCTCAGCATGCATTCTGCCAGAGCTGATTCGCTTTCGTCTGCAGGACCTTCATAGCTGTACAACTCCTCTAATAAACGGAACTGGAACTTGAGACAAAAAAAAAACAACCGAATGGCTTCAGAGGAAAATGACACAGTTTGAAACTTTACAGCGTCTTGTCAAAGCAAATATTCTTGTTTAGGTCCTATGGGATCCGTGCACAATTCCCCCCTGTATGTTAAGAATGAGAGAGGTGGGGGACAACGCTGGGCGAGACATACGAATCATGTCTACGTTGTGCTATATGTGCACGGACCAGTACATGAACGTGGCGTGTCCCGTTCACTGTGCTGACAAAAGCAGAGACATATAAATGCGAATGTGTTGATATTTCTGTAGTAAGAAGTGGTAAAGAAATGGCCTTCCCTTGTTTGCACACGAGCCCATATATCAAAGATTCTTCTCTGCACGGACCCCACGCACATGCACCCCCTCAAGTCAGAAGTCCAACCGTCATTTCATCCAACGCTCACCTGCGAGTACATCTCCTTGAATGGATTCCTGGTCGAAAAGAAATCAAGGTCGATGTCCAGAACAGTGCCCGAGCCCTTCTCCATGGCAGCTCCTGTGACGTCGTGAAGCCCGCACAGATTCCCTGATGGCGAATGTGGGTGTTCCGCCATGCTCCGCTTTCTCTTCATCCCGTTTGACGTTTCACCGCTGTTCGCTATTTCGAGACTGCCACCACGTGCAGGTTTTCCTGTGATACTTTCATGGCAATCGCCACTCTGTCCTTCATGATTAAATGAAGTCTTCCCATGGGGACTGTTCACGGTGTCGTGATCACAACTGGAAACCCCACTCGACAGACCCTGATGATCATTCGCTTCAGTCGTCTGACTAATATCCAAAGTCTCTTTATTCAAATTGCATTGGCTAGTTGTTCTTATTTCGTCACTTGGCACACTACTCCCATGATTTTGATCGGTGAAGGGGGATGTTCTTGAGGCTATTGGTAATAGCTCTGTTACCATGGTAATCACGTCCACATCTAACTCCTTAGCACTTTCCATGTCCTCTTCCGGAGCGTAGAGGAGGTCACTCAAGAAGTAGCTGTCTGGCCAACTGATTCTATTTATACAGTGACAAAAAATAGTTACATATGTAAGGGGCGTGGTGCCTTGAGAACAAAGCTTAAGTGGGCATTTTAGGCTTATTTTGGAAAAGGCTTACTTTTTTGTATTTAATTTTATTGGCTTTATTTCATTATTTATTTTAAAAAAAAATTTGGGGGCCACGCTACAATATTTACGCTACAATATTTACATATGTAACAAACAGACAAATTTCTTTAGTTCCTGAACAGCCCTAGAAGCATTTCTGCAACCATGCAGGAAGAAACTGTGACATGAAGGAAACCAAACACAGTACCTGAGTTTTTTGGACCTAGTGTGTTTGCCGACAGCGACCCGTCTGCTGCCCTCGGGGAGCTGGTCAGCCCAGGGCGGCTTGATCCACACCACGCCACCGATGTGTCCGGCGTACACTGCCGGAAGGATCCAATTCTCAATGCTCAGGGAACTGTAAAGATTTTAAAAAATGCAAGACATATAGGAATTTTACCTCAATTTATTCAAATCTCTGAATTAAAAGGTATTCCCTTTGGCAGTACCATAACTGGGGTCCAAATTGCAAAGGGCACTTTAGGCCAAAAATAAAAAGTCTCCGGTTTCTGGTATGCGCGCGCGTCGCCGTAGCCATGCGCGTCGGCAAAAAGAAAAAGTTTTTTTTTCAATGAAGGATGATGTCTCAAAACCGCCAAACTCACTGGTTTGACTGGAATCCTGCTGCTGCACAATTTTAGATTGGGTTATGGTCGAGAATAAGCTTTATGTGGCCTCTCTGGACTCCCATATATTTGCACTAAGTTTAGTCGGGCACCATTTGCAGTCATCAGCCAACATTTGAAGCAAGAAAATCAGATAAAAAAAAAAAAAAAAGCCGCGTCGCCGCACCACTTATGGGGCAAGCTCCATACCAGAAACCGGAGACTTTTTTTTTTTGGCCTTAGGGGTCTCTTTTTTTTTTTTTCGAAGGAGCATGTAATGACTTTTAACAACAACAGAAGCTCAATTTGCAATCCCCTAAACTGAGAGTGGAAAGGAGGGGGCGGGGGGACATGGAAGGGAGGGGGCATAAAAGGGGCACAGGTCTCAAGCTTGAGTGAGGGAGGGGAGGGGGGGGGGGCTGTGCCCAAATTTCTTCCCTCGCTATGGGCTCTGTGCACAAGTTCCCCCCCCCCCCTTTACGGTAAGAAAGGGAGAGTTGGGAGAGACCACTGGAAGGGCCATTCAAACGCCTTTCTGCCGATGCCTGCTGCCATGGCGAGGACGCTATGGCTTTGAGGACATTCAGAATATAATAAGTTGTTCATAGTTCGTGCTATTGGCTCGCAAACCAGCACGAAGTAGGCCTATGCAGCGTGATGTCCTGTCTACTGGGTTCTCAAAAGTCCATACCTGAACAATTCAAGCCTGTCAAAGACTGTGTCTGCGTCCATCTCCGTGGCTATCTGCAAGTCTGGGTGAGAGTCAAAGTGAAGCATGGTTACCCCTTGGAATGGCAGGTGACGTGAGGCAATGGCACGGTAAATATGTGGAAGAACCTGAAACATAATGATATCGAACAAGTTGGGTTTTTTGGTTGTTTGTTTTGGTTGCCTTTTTCAGATGTCTATTTTTTCGTGAAATTTCCAGATTCGTTTGCACACGTTTGCATATCAAAATTTCAACGTGAAATTTCACGAAAACTAGACATCTGAAAAAGGCAGCACTTTTGTACAGCTGTAATTGTAAAGAGGGCGAGTATGCTAAAGCAAAAATAAACTACAAACTAGGCCTGGCCTAACTAGACTTCCTAAGCCTAAAATGTGAAATCAAAATTTGACGAAGTTCTACATGTTTTTGTCATGTTTGTACATGTTCCAAGTGTGGCCTTTATTTACGGAGGTAGTACAGTAAATTGGCCACATTTATGGGGCTAGTTGCGCACGTGCCTAATGTCACAGTAAGGATCGGTAATTCGACTGAGAAACCCCCTCCCCCCGCTTGGGCTCCTCACCCCGCCCCTTTATAATATTTGACTTGTGTCAGTTGTGAAGTCGAGTCGAGTCGAGCACTTTTATTTATAATTTCCCTACACATCAATCGCTAACCCCAATTTTGGTCAAAACTTGCGAATATTATCCTTACATCATTGTGGTCCTCTACGACCCACACTGGAACTTCAGAGTAACATCGGGCCTTTAATTTTCCCGCGAAAGTTTGATCCATTTTCACACTTCTCGGCACGGCCGCACAACTTCAACCGTCTGACCGGTAAAATTAAAAGATCAATCACCTAGCACTTCTTCCATTTGGAAACTACCATTTGTGTTTAGGGGGGTGTGCCATTTTATTGAGAGATAACATATCATTTTAATTAAATTATTTAATTCGTAATCATGAATCATAAATTGATGAGAGACCAAACAAATCAATATTGTTTTATTTTTTTTGTTATTTTAATTTTTTTTTCAGAGAAAGTCAAATATAGACCTAGTTCAGTGACTCCCTTTTGATAGTGGAATGGTCCTTCAATTGCAACATGGCGGGGCAGCAACATGTGTCGTGTGGTCGTGACTTGCATTGTGTGCCGGATATTTCGTCTTCCACTCAACTGGCCTCAGTTGCAGGGTATGTCGGCGATTTCTGTTTAATCGTGGACCACCAGAATATGTTTATTTTATTCTTACATTGAAACGGAGTATGGATTCGGAAGGTTTAATTGTACGCGCCACGCATGGCACGTTATCGAACTTGAACATGTTTACGAGATTGGATCTATTTCCGACACTATGCTTTTCACACGTATGCAAATGAGATGGACCTCGAAATGAAACATGTGAAGAGCAAATGAATCCCACTTTCTCTTTTTTACTCACGTCAAAAACTTGTAGGAAAATTGTGGGGCCAAAATCATTTGACGAATTAGCGAATGCATTCTGGATATGGATGAGTTGGATGAATGATGGATCATTTATTTATCTACTCTCCTAGAACTATGAGGCTCCGCGTGAGCGGAGCCTCATAGATGTAGAACTAAGCCCGCAAAATCGTCTGCAGCACAAAACACTTATAAAGTACAAAAACGTCCATCAAAATGCAGACATTTCACACAGAACCGCTGCACAGTTTGCCCCTATACTCCGTACTTTACCTCTTGACATACTCACGTATCATGGGCGGAAGTAACATAGGTGGATTCTGTCGGTTTTTAGGCCAAAATGATGAAAAATATGCCCTTTCCGCACTGAGCCAACCGAACACTTGAAACGTGCACGCATATGATCGAGCGATGATTTTCGGTTCGCTCGGAGCGCGCCGCGGGGGGTACGGTACAGGCGAAATGATAGTATGTGCATGCGTACAAGTGAATGTACCGTACCCCCCGCGGCGCGCTCCGAGCGAACCGAAAATCATCGCTCGATCATGTGCGTGCACGTTTCAAGTGTTCGGTTGGCTCAGTGCGGAAAGGGCATATTTTCATCATTTTGGCCTAAAAACCGACAGAATCCACCTATGTTAGTTCCGCCCATGATACGTGAGTATGTCAAGAGGTAAAGCACGGAGTATAGGGGCAAACTGTGCAGCGGTTCTGTGTGAAATGTCTGCATTTTGATGGACGTTTTTGTACTTTATTAGTGTTTTGTGCTGCAGACAATTTTGCGGGCTTCTACATCTATGTTCATGCGGAGCCTCATAGTTCTAGGAGTATTATTTATCATGACACTTGTTTTGATGGACAGGTCATAGGCCTTATGAAATATAATTTGTAAAATAGGCCTAAAGTGTTGGAAGGTAAAAAAAGAAAAAAAGAATCGTTCACACTTTCAGAGCATTGACGTGATAATATGCATGTAGGTCAGTTGTTGACTGTTATTAGAAAGATAGTGGATATGTTGCCGGAGGTAATGACGGCAAACTAACGATTACTAAAGGTTTGCCGACGGCAATCCGTATCAACAGAGGGCGCTGTACTCTTTAAAATAGGGCTGAATTATAAGATGTATTAAATTCCCACCAAAACTTGTGTAGCACGTTTGGTGTAATGGTTAAGCAAAGGCTCTAGAAAGCGGGATGGCGTTCGACTCCAACCGCGTCACATTTTTAATTTTTTTTTTCTCGTCCCCAAATAAATAAGAATATTTTTCTTTTATTATTTTAACATGTCTCAAACATTTTTTGCAGAGTATTACATTTTCTTTTTCAGATTTGTGACTCTGGAGGATTTTTTTAAGGGAAATAAAGTCCGAAATTATAAAATGGTCTGAATCCCATCTTGTGAATACGACGTAACAACGATAATTTTGGCATGGAGCCAGACTAAAAGTTGTCACCGGAAAATGTTTAAGTACAAAAAACAGTAACTGCGCATGTTCAGTGCATATCCGGCAAACTAACGTTTACTAAAGGTTTGCCGTCTCCGGCAAAATATACACTGCTTATTAGAAAATAGAATGCAGGCACAGGCGAAGGAGTGGGTTAGAATTATGTACAATGTCAAAAACATAATTTGCCCTCACAAACATGGAATATTCTGTCATCATGAGAGTTGTGGGAAGTTTTAGGTAGCTGTTAGTTCTTACACAACTCGTACATGTCATTTACGCATACCACCTGACCTCAACTTAATGTTTTTTCCCTTCATCATTCATGTTTGTGTACTTCATGTCTCACTGTTCAGTGCTTTGCAGGAAGGAAGAATTCCATACATCGACATCACCAGTTTTTCCCTGCAGAGACCTATCAGACATCAGAAAGCGATAACATGTCCTAAAAATTCAACTTAAGCAGGGAAAATATTGAAGAATTTACTGAGAAAACACTTCAAATTTTTCAGACCAGTCTCACTGTGTTTGGGCACAGGGTGTGGTGTGATGTCCAGCTATGGAAGTCCTTCCTGCTTTGCTACAAAGTGATTGCATCTGCATAATTCTTTGGCTTCAAGCTGTGGTCCCTGGGAATATGTAGAGCTGCAAGTAGTCCACTGAGTGCTGTTAAAAGGTTTTTTTTCTTACTCATCGACAGGTTTGACTTTGCAGCTATGCCCCTAGTACATCCACGGTTCAAACGGGAGTTCTTGGAAGGCAAAGCTAAGGACAGACAGGGGGCGTTTGCCAGGTCAGATCTGTTTCTCTCAAGCCAAGGTACTTCATCTTTGACAGTCTGAACTCCTAAAAACCAAAACAAAATTAACTCCCTTAACATTTTTATTAGGATTCTTCTGACATCAGCTACTGTGTAGGAATCAATTTGGACATTCTCTCCTGTTCTTTTTCAAGAGTCATCCAGCAGGAACTGGGCTCTATCTGCCTTAATCCTCAAAATCCCAAAAAGCTTCTTTTTGTGGGTTTTGAGAGATGTAGGAGGGTAAGAGATATCATTTAACCCTAACCTTCCCTAATCCATCAAAATCCATCCTCCTTTGGGGGATTTTGGCAGACAATCTATCTGTACCAAGTCCATCAAAATCCACTAAGTCCATCAAAATCCACCTATAGTAGTGGTGGTCTTGTGGTGGATTTCAGCTGATTTAGTCCTGAAGCATTATGTGAAACAGGGTCAGTGATGGAGTTTGGTCCAGTACTTAGGAAAAAACAGTAGGGAATTTAGGGTTAAGCACTTGTTTTGTTAACTTTTGACTAGTTTGGGGCTGTTTATACTGTTGATTAAAAAACATGTTAAACATCATAGCATTGATGAATCTCTGCATATTGAAAAATGGGAATTTGCGTTCTGTTGCAAGGGCCGATAGGACATTGACCCTAACCGTGCAGTATAGTCGTGTTCCCTAATGTGGCGCACTTCAAAGCTTACCCGACTTTCCTCGTGTAGTGTTGCCAAACCTCTTTGTTGACAAACCTCAAATTCATGCAGTGAAATACTGGTACTTTTACCTTATTAATGCTTGCTATTTTACCTCTGTGAACAATTTCAGTTTCATAAAATTTAATCCGAAATTCAAAAACGGTGGTGTCCGGAAATTGGGCACAAATTGGCGGAGTGTTCCCTAACGTGGCGCACTTGAATAAATCTTGGAAAATTCCAAATTTACACTTACGAATTCCTGTAAACTTGAAAAATTCTGATAAATAATTAATATCTTTACTTACATACCCAGCCAAATGTTTGTCAGAAAATTATTTTCTTATTTTTCAGGGCATTTTCAAAGGGTTCACTTTGCACTTGAAAATAAAATCGGAAAATCACGCCAAAATAGCTTTTCCTTCTAAATTTGTTACGGGTAAATAAACTCGCGATTTATGAACAGGACCGTTTAGAACTTGAAGAAATTTCACTTTCTGTGAAATTTCAGTTTAAAATTTTGCTCTAGGTAGGCGCTACCGGCGCAAAATCCAAGTGCGCCACGTTAGGGTACATCAACAATATCATTGAAAACTAGAAACTGCACCAGAAGATTTGACATGAGCTTTCTTTGTTCTGGTACAAAAAATGGAAATTCAAGCCACATGAATAATTTTTTTTGTCGACATAGCCTGCATCATTATTGTCAAAACACTTAGCGTGTTTTATCAGGACTCTCCCAAAATCTGCATTTTGCAGAACAAAGACACACTCTTTGCAACAAAAATGTTTCATCAAGCCAATGTAAAATAAGCAGCAGCAACTCCTTCAAAATTGTGCAAAACCGATAGTACAATTTTGATGGCTTTCAAAGGGTTCAGGACAAATGCACAGCAACTTATTCCGTTCCTCACCTGTCGACAGACTGGAGCTCCCTAGTGGTGGGCAAGCTGTCGCCGTGGTTACAGCTGGACTCGGAGGATGAGACGACACGCAAGAACTCGCAGGCCGCCCTGAAGCAGGAGTTGGCCTATGCGGCCCATCTGAGTGTGCCCGCTGTCTTGGTGCCGCTGACCAGTAACAGATGTGCCAACCTCGGCCGTTGCTTGCTCAGCCACATGCAGGGTCACAGTAACCACCAGGTAGGTGTTGTTCAGTGGGGCTAGTTTGAGGGCAAACTGTGCTTAAGGCCAAAAAAAAAAATAAGTCGGTCTCTGGTCAGCGCGCGCGTCGATTTTAATCATGCGCGTCGATCTTTTTTTTTTCCAAAATGTTCCGCGGTAGCTCCAACAGCGCCCTCTATTTCTGCACCTCCTCAATTTTTTTTACCAAAGAGCACCCGGAATGGGAAATCGCACCAAGGCAAATGATCGAAAGCACCAAGGCAAATTATGGAGGACACCAATGTACATGAGGACACCAAGAATAGTGCCCCACCTTGTCTGTACAATCCATGCTTGAAGAAAAAAAAAAAGCAAAAATAAAAAAAAAAGCCGCGTGGCCGCGTCAATTCCGGAACTTTGGTCTGACCAGAGACAGAATATTTTTTTTTTTGGCCTAACCAGTTGAGTGGCTGTATTAATTTTCAAACATATAGTTAAAGGGAAAATACAACATTTGCAAACATCAAAAAATAAAACTACCAAATCATTTTGAAATACCTTGCTGGAATGTTAGTGAATGACAGTGTAAAGCATCCTGTAAAATCATGGCACCTGGTATACTGTCATTTTCAAGAAGAGTGCTATTTTTGTATCAATTTCCAACGCTGATCGGCTGATCAGCGTTGGAAACAACTGGCTTTTTTTTCAAATACTGGCCCCAATTGACCATCGCACTTGTTTGCAATCGATTACAAACCTATGAACGGGTACGAGCCAGCTAGACTGGTTCCCTGACCTTATAATTCCCCAATGTATGTAAACTACTCTGTTTCTTCTCATATGGAGTCAGGGAACCAGACTACAGGAAAATGATCGTTTTTCTTGGTTTTTATAGCATTTTCGAACCCAAAACCTCAAAAAAATCAGTGTAACTATATTTGCTATATATTTCCAACCCCCAATTCCATCCATTTCTGAAAATTACAGCAAAAGCAAATGATGTATATTCCCTTTAATGTAATAATCTATTAGGAGGAAGAAATACATTATTTTGGCTAGAAATCCTGCTGAACGCAGCAACATGCAACACTTGTCAAAATGGCAAGTCTGCTCAGTGTAGCATGGTCCATCAGGTCAAAATATAACTGCCCCAGAGTCTGCGGTCACCAACTGCAGCATGATACAACTGTGGCATTGCCCGATGGGACTAGCTCCCATTGTTTCCGAATTGGCCATTTATGAAGTGGTGTTAGTGGCTCAACGCAGCAAGGTCCCAGAAATTTGTACACCTGATGCACTGTGTTGTTTCTGGCAGGGTTAGGATTAAGTGGAAATTTGCAGGATAGCCTGGATTATGCCAGTTTTAACATCTTGTATGGAAGTGTCTCGTGTGCCGTAAATTGGGAACGCACATGAAATGTGCATAAGTAGGCACCACGTCTGTGGGGAGTTACCCCTTAGTGCAGCAAAAGCCCCAGCTATTGTTGGGATGGTTCCAACTAGAGTTCTGGGAAGCCCTTAGCAATAGTTGAGACAATCCCATCTAAAATTTGGATCGTCAAAACAATAGTTTGGATGATGCTATAGTTTGGGCGCAACAATGGCAATCACCGAAGTAGCCTATAATACACCTTGGCTTTCCATCCCGTAGGTGTGGATTCAGGTGCCAATGTGCGCCCCCTCTCGCCTGACCGATGATCTCATTGAGAACGACACCAAGCAACGATCCGGTGGCAGCAACAGCTCATTAGATGACAGCGACATCATACCGGCTGGCCAGGATCCCTGGCAGTGGTGGAACACGTTACGCAGGGTGTGCCATCATCACAAAAGACTGGGTGTCGGTACGTCGCTAAACCTCTAATCCTCCTCAATCCTCCAAAATCAACCAGGCAGGTTTTTGTGGATTTGGGAGGATTGAGGCTGTTTTACCGGTTAAGTACCTTGTTGATTTCGGAGGATGCATTGTGTCAGGGTCTTAAGCTGTACCTTGTGTTGTTTATGCTCAGCCATGCATAAATTTAGGCCTAGATTATACTTAATATCATCCGTACTGCTTCTGGATATCATCGGTACTGCCTGATTGTATTACAATAATTGTTGAAGGATTTGGAGGATTGAGGCAATGGACACCCCTCCACTGAACAAATTCAAGAAATAAAAGGATGATTTTGGAGGATTGAGGCTGAATCTAATTTTTACATGGAAGCAGTTGAGGATTTTGCAGGATTGAGGATGTATCTTAGCAAAAAGGCCTAAGAGGTTAGGGTTAAGTTTCCTGGGTGTGTGCACTTTTCATATCATTAATTCCTTCCCCAGAGCTGCTAACAAGTACGTTTTTACCAGATTTTTAATTTTGTATTTGGGTTTTCTCTTTGCCAACGTATTTTATAAACATCGTATACCGAGGACTTGGGAGAAAAGATTCACAAGTTATACTCAGATGAAACTAAAAAAACCACGACCTCCTGCTTACTAGTGCAAATATCTTACCACACAACCACCGAGGTTGCTGGGGTCGGCTGGCTGGTTGGAGTCTGATATTTATAAGATGGAATTTGATTTTGTTTGGAAATTCAGTGAAAAAGATAACAATACTTCTCTTCCTTAAAAAAAAACCCTTTATTTTCTTTAATTGAGGTTTCCAGCTATGCACATTTTAATTTTTTTTAGGATATGGAAGGGTTGGGTTTGAAATACTGACTTATTAAAAGCCAAACCCCTAGCAGTTCCCCAGGACTACCCTGCTAAATCCAATAGTCATATTAGTTTCCTGCTCAATCCAACACAGTCCCACACAACCCAACTTGCCAAGTTGTTGGGTACCTGAAAATATAAAATGACTGGCATCTCAATCCCACAGAATCTATCTGTGCCTTATTTTTCTGATTGCTGCTGGATCCAACATAGTCCAACTTGGCGTTATTTACCCGTACCCAACAGAATCTGACTCAGAATGTTTGAGTTGCCTGCTGAATCCAACAGATTTTGACAGGAATATACACAAGGGTTTTACTGCTCAATCCAACAGAATCCATCTGTGCCTTATTTTTCTGTTTGCTGCTGGATCCAACAGAGTCCAACTTGGCGTTATTTACCAGCACCTAACAGAATCTGACTCTGAATGTTTTCAGTTGCCTGCTGAATCCAACAGATTTCAATAGGAATATATACATGGGCTTTACTGCTCAATCCAACAGGACCCATGAGATATATAAAATGGTTAGATCCTGTTGGATTGAGCAGGGTTAGGGTTAAGAAGCCTAATCAGAATCCATTCCTCTTTTTGCCTCCAGCATTGGAGATCTCCACCGATCTACCTCCCCAGTCCGTCATCAACCGGTGGATGGGTGAACCGCTCAAGTGTGCTATATTCTCAACGACGCTGTTCCTGACCAACAAGAAGGGCTACCCGGTGCTCTCCAAGGCCCACCAAATGGTCGTCAACAAGTTGTTTAGAGTAAGTGGTCTGCCAGTTGACCAATCCATTCAGACTCCCCCCCCCTCCCCGCCCCCCATCTGCCAGTTGACCAATCCATTCAACCCCACCCACTGTTCCCATGGGCAACAACATGTACGTCCTTCCAATGCACCCTTTTACTAATAAATTAATGATTTTGCACGCATGCACAACAATGGGTCTGGCAGCAAGAAGCGAAAGCGGTCCAGCGAAAAGTTTACAAGGGGTCAAAATATTTGAATCACTTTTTCTCAATTTCTTCAGGATTTGTTGCTTTTTTTGTTTAGAAAAACCTCTAGAATCGTAATAGGCATTACTTTCTGGCCTAAGTGGGGTTTTTTGGGCACAGAATAAAAACTTTAAAAATTGCTTTCGTCTCCCGTGCGTACGAGGGCGAAGGAAATAGCAGGGATCCTTTCCGCACGAGTGGAGAATAATAACCATGTGTTTCGGGGTACCCGTCCACCAAATTTCAGGCCGAATCGCGGTGCTAAATCGCTGCAGGCCTCATTGTGGCTGAATCAAGGGCTGAAAATGTTGGAAAAACTGTCCTTAAGACAGTGGGGTCCGACCACATGCAGTGCCTTTAACAGTTTAAGCACAGAGCCTACAAGGATCAAACCCCAGTGCTTCATGGTGTTGAATGTTTCTTTCCCTCAGCTTGATGTGCAGATGATGATCACCGGCATCAACCGACACCCAGACAAGGGCATCCGAGCCTACCAACAGTACATGGACCATCTCTACCAGAACCAGCAGCCACTGACTGGGGTGGAGGCGTTCGCTAAGGGATATGAGGACTATCTGCAGTGCCCACTACAGGTACGGCTCAAAGGTCAAAAGAACCCCCCAAAACAGATACAGAGCAAACCTAGTTAAGGCTGTGTAATTTGGAACAATATATATTTAACATATGTTTTTCTTGTGTTTTTCTACAGCCATTAGCCGACAATCTGGAATCCCAAACTTACGAAATATTTGAGAAGGATCCCGTCAAGTACACCAGCTACCAGAAGGCTGTGTTCCAGGCACTGAAAGACAGGGTACCAGACAGTGAAAAGGACACCAAGACCTCGTAAGTAGAGCCCTCGTAATGTTGAACCTTCTAGCTTTGATGAAGCTTGTCAAGAAGACATTGTAACTTCACTGTTTGCATGCAAGGCAAGTTCTCATCCATTCAATTTTGGAAACACTTTAGGATCCAATTGATGTCACACTCATATCCCCTAATTGTTTGTCAAACAGGACAGAAATTGGCCAGTGTCACAAGTGACTTTTGATGGAATTAGTTTCTAGCGTACTTTAAACTTGGCACCTTGCAAAGAGCTCGTGCGGTTTTACCATAGGGTTGACAAATCCGTTTCCTGAAGCTGAAGTTTGTCAGAGCAAACCATGCTTAACCCTAACCATCTAATATCCTCCAAAATCCTCTTCGCAAAATGGAGGATTTTGCATGATTGAGGATATGGCAATAATGTGTGGCTGAGTTTGGAGGATGCAGTGTGTCAAGGTCTTAGGCTGGACCTTGTGTTATTTATGCTCAGCCATGCATAAATTTCAGCCTACATTATACTTGAAATCCTTCGCACTGCTCCAGGGTGTGACTGGCCCTGCCTCAACATATTGATAGTGATTGCTGGAGGCAGTGGTCACCCCTCCAAGGACCACATTCAAGAAACAATCGATGGTTTTGGAGGATTGAGGCTGTATGCAATTTGTACATGGATGCAGGTGAAGGATGTTAGTTAAACGGTGTTAGTTGGTGAAATTTGCTATTGGTATTTATGCGTGTCATGATTTTGATTCTTCAAATTTTCCTTTATTTTTCTGTTTTACCCTGTCCTCGGTTCCCTGACAGTGTTGTCATGGTGCTAGGTGCAGGCAGGGGTCCCCTCGTTACGGCTTCTCTCAAGGCAGCCGAGCAAGCTGACAGAAAGATTGAGGTGTACGCTGTTGAGAAGAATCCCAACGCAGCTGTGACGTGAGTACAGAAGCCAGCGTGGCCCCTCGCGCTGTCTTGAAATCCCAAGATGACTGTCGTAAAAATTCCCAAGATTTCCCAAGAGGATGCATCAGAATAGAAGCAAAGACAACATTTTCACGGAGCTAATGTTTGTCCAGTGCAATCATGTACTTTTGTATACATCTAAGTGCTGCAAAATCGTCTACTGCATGCGCAAAGTCCCCACTCCAAAGCACAAAATCCCAAGATTGGGTGACAGTTTCCGCAAGCCTGACCCGAATTCCCGAAGGATCTTGCAAAAATTTGGATTCCTGGGCAAATTGTTCATAACTCCTCCCTGTATCATCCCAAGTCAACCACTGCAGGAACCCAGAGGCATATTTATCTGTTTTTTAATTCTGCAGGGCCTGTGGCCCCATGGACTGTTCCAGAATCCTTCAACATCCTCTGAAACATCAGTAGGATTTGGAAGCATTAGGGTTCAGGAAAAATGCAAAAGAGTCAGCTTTTGGGTCTCACCTTACCAGCTCTCTGAAAGAATGGAGCAAAAAATTCAAAATTAGAATTTAGTATCACCTTTGGAGGAAAAAAAAGTAATTTTTAAAGAGCATGGGGTATCAACTTTAAACTTTTTGGTTTTCTGCTGCAGCCTCTTCACTCTCAAGGAGGAGAAGTGGGGAGACAACGTGACCATCGTCCAGAGTGACATGAGGGACTGGAGTGCTCCCGAGAAGGCAGACATCATCGTCAGTGAGCTCCTCGGAGCGTTTGGTGACAACGAACTGTCCCCTGAGTGCCTAGACGGGGCACAACCATTCCTGAAAGGTATTAAAGCCGAGGGCTTAACACTAATATTCTAGGCATTTAGGCCATTCCAGACGCCGTGCTACTGCCGCGCCGAATTCGACAAAATTTGACTTCTTTTAATTCGGCACGGTGACAGCATGACGTTTGGAACCATTTGGCTCAGCAAATTGGTTCGGCACGGCACCTTTCTATGGCTCGCCAGGGCTGCTGCGCTTTGGTCGTTTAATGACAGTGGCATGGCACTGTTCTAAACGCCGCGCCATTGCCATGCCCAACTCAATTCAGTTCAAAGTTGGGTCAAACATTTAGGAATGCGCATGCTCACAATACCCTATCTCTGCATCACAGGGAGTGAAATTAGCGCGAATATTTTGATCGCGCTGAAAGTTCATTGAACTGCTTTAACGTGCCCCATTACTCCAGATGCATTAGGGTTCGACTATTAAGTTTGGCGTTTAGAGCAACTACCCTGCTGTAGACGAACTATTGCCGCACTCTCAAACTCAGCGCGGAAATAGCGCGGCGTCTAGAACGGGCCTTACCTTCCTGAATCCTGCAACTCCACCGTCACACAAAAATTCTCTGGACTCTTCAGGGGAGTCAGGCCGGCACAGTGGCTTCTTTCCTCGCCTTCCACTTCTATGGTCCGGGTTCGATTCCCTTATGGCCAACATGTGGATTGGGTTTTCAGTCCGTACCTGATTCCGTGGGGTTCCCCATAATATTCTTCTGGGGTTTTCCTCCCACCTCCAAAACTGGAATTTCTTCTCATTGTCTTCTTTAAACTTGCGAGCTACAGTGTTTATGGAGCTTACAATGAATCCTTGGTTTCATTTCCAGAAATTGTAATAATAATTAATCCCTACATAATCATGACTGGATTCTACATGCACATTTCACAGCCCTGCAAAATGCTCCATTAAAGCTACAGTCCATCATTTGCAGCTATCCAAAAAGTAACTGACGTAATTATTGTTGAAAAGCATACTTGGTTTAAAGATAGTAAGGGGACTAAACTCCCTGTGAAATTATTCTTTCTGGCAAGCTGTCATTTCGAAGAAATCAATGAAAGAAGGCCTTTCCAATGATGCGTCTAAAGAACCATCGTTAGAAATTAGTAGCTCTTTTTTTATTATTCGGTGAAGCTCGGGCAAGAGTTGACACGACCCACACACGCGAGCGGTTGCTATAATTCGTCGGTTCAGTGCCTGACGACATCACGTAGCTGCAATCGGCTCAGTGACAATGTGTCTGGGATGCTGAATTCAGGCCCAATTCAAAACATGACTTGGCAACTTTTGATTTGAAATCGAGAATATACAGCATTCACTGAGCTGAAATTTCGCCAGGTTAGTTGTTCAGCACCCTTTTTAAATCTTGAACACTTTTGTTGCTTCAAACGAACATAATGCACAAATTACAAATGATGGATGCTACCTTTAATGTACCCAGGAGGGTTATTAGTGCTTGCTTGATGTCATCACTGGGTATTATTTGATTAAAAGAATTCAGGTTTTCTGATCTTTTTTTTCCCTGACAGATGATTGTATAAGTATCCCCAGTGCGTACACATCTCATCTCAGCCCCATCATGTCTCATAAACTCTACAATGAAGTCCGCCTGTGCAAGGATAAAGACAAGAACCAAGATGTAAGTAATCTCTCTGTGACTGGTTGTAACAGTTGAGTGCTCCCTGCTTACATGAAGCAGGATTGACTGTCTGTGACTGATTATGTAAACTTGAAACAGGTAGTACAAGCATTGACTGTAGGAGATTGATCAGCTAGCCGTACCTACAAGTTAGGCAAAAAAAAAAAGTCTCCGGTTTCTGGTATGGAGCTTGCCCAAAAAGTGGTGTGGCGACGCGGCTTTTTTTTTTTTTTACCTGATTTTTTTGCTTCAAATGTCGGCTGATGACTGCAAATGGTGCCTGACTAAACTTAGTGCAAATATATGGGAGTCCAGAGAGGCCACATTAAGCTTATTCTCGACCATAACCCAATCTAAAAACACGTTAAAATTGTGCAGCAGCAGAATTCCAGTCAAACCAGTGAGCTTGGCGGTTTTGAGACATCATCTTTCATTGAAAAAAACTTTTTCATTTTGCCGACGCGCATGGCTACGGCGACGCGCGCGCATACCAGAAACCGGAGACTTTTTTTTTTTGGCCTTAGTTGCTTTTGTCTGTTTATTGAATTTGACTTGGCACAGTACCTACTCAAAATAATGATCTGACTGTTAGTGACTAGTGTGTGTCAGTTACGGGGGGAAGTGGATTGAACTTCTGACTGTCTGTGACTGATCAAAAAAAGGGAGAGATAAACAGTTCCCCTTTTCTTCTCCCCCCAACCCCCTCCCCAGGCCCACTTTGAGACCCCCTACGTGGTCCACCTGCACAACGTGACCCGCCTGGCCCCTGCCGTACCCCTCTTCACCTTCACTCACCCCAACAAGAACAGCCTGGACAACACGCGCTACATGTCGGTCAGTTTCACCATGGAGGAGGAGGCAGAAGTACACGGCTTTGCCGGATACTTTGACACAGTACTCTACAAAGATATCGTGCTAAGTGAGTATTGTGCTGAGGTGTTTGTCAAAAAAAAACAATTGAGTTGGGCGGTGGGAGACCTGACCACAACACATGTTTACAGGGTGACCCCCCAAAAAATGCAACCCTAAAACATTTGCGTTAAAAAAACAGGATTGTTGGATTGTTAGGTTTTAGGTATCAGATCTCGGTATCAGATCTCGGTATCTGAGAGAGTCATCTTCCAAATTCTGAACAAATCATGGAAATAGCACTTTGGGTTGCTGAGAAAATGCCAATTATGTAAAAGTTGTCATTTTTCATCCTGTACAAAAAAAAAACCCACAGTGTAGAATTTTCACTGTACTTGTTTGTGCACGTCCTAATCCTTACAAACAACACGTCACAAAATATTATGACAAGAGTACAAATGATGGAATGCCTTTTATTTTCCACCTGAACATTTTTTTTAGTGCTGTTTTAAACCCTTTCATCGTCATAAATATGTCAAAATACTAAAGAAATTGCACTAATGAAGGATAGTTGCACAGTAAGCTTACAGTAACATGTTGCCCTGTTTGAAGTACTTGTGTACAGGATGAAAAATTACTACTTTTACGTAATTGGCATTTTCTCAGCAACCCAAAGTGCTATTTTCGTGACTTTTTCAGTATTTGAAAGAAAAGCTCTTGTTAAATCTGATACCCAAAACATAAAAGCCACCAATCCCATTTTAGAGGCAAACGTTTGAGGGTTGCATTTTTTTGGGGGGGGGGGTCACCCTGTTTATGAGGACTACCAACGGCCCATGTTTCTCATTATCTGATTGGTTGCTATGCATCTTGGCTGTGCCGCCTCCCCTGTAGCTTGATTGGCCCACTTCTCCTGCACACTCGTGCGTCACAATTAACGCTGCACCCTATTGGTATGCACATACGTCAAGGTCATTCTGACAATCAACGCACTGGTCAGCATCAGGCTTAAAATGGCTGTCCAGATAATCGGCCATTTTGAGGCTTTGTTCAGACTAGCTGGATACCTGGACACAGTATTCTTCAAAGATCTTGTTCTATTTTCCCAGTACAGTATACCACCAAATTTTTCAAGTTTGCGGTCGACAAAAACATGACCAACTTACCGTGGATTGAATGAATGTCAGTGGCAACTTAAGGAAAGTTTGTTTTGATAGATCAAGGAATTCTTCCCCCTCACAAAAAAAAACACCATTCCTTGATAAAAAGGAAAAAAAAATAACGAGATCCTTCAATCTTACACTTACGAGCCTACTGACCGGACAAACTAACAATTCTAAGCTTCTCGTACCATGGCAAATTTGTCGACCCTCTCCCACAATGCACTGTGAAAAATTGGACTCTCTGTGGTAACCTGTCGGTGGCGCACTGTATTGGGAATCGCCCATGTTTATGTATTCTGTGACTACACAAGCATTGTTAGTCGTCATTTCCCCTAATCTTTTTTGACAATTAGATACCGGTGTAAAAAGAAAAACACTAACACTAATATTGTGTTGTTCACTGACAGGTACAAACCCCAAGACCTTCTCGGAAGGAATGTTCAGCTGGTTTTCCATATTTTTCCCATTGAAGGTACGTGTAGCAGAACAGAACCATTTGTTGGCCCACGGTCAGAATTGCTTGGCTACAGCTTGTACATGTAATTACACATGCGCATATGGAAGCGGCTTAATCAACTTCTCATAGACGCGTGTGTTACTACCGGCCATAGCTAAACAATTTGGACCTAGCCTTAAGCCGGCCTCAGGTCGACCTGTGATTTGCTTGCGCCATGACGGAATTGTCAGCATCAAGCAGAAAAGCAGTGCTCAAGTCACAAAATGAGAAATTGTATGATTCTTGTAGTGCAAGCTGCATCTGGACACAAAATCGCAACCATGCTTATGTCACCCACGACGCAACGACGATTCCACAGCATAGACAGTCCTGTGACTTCTTTAACAATAGCGATAAAAGCATGTTGATAGCAATCAAACGACCTTCCATGGCCACATCTGTTCATTCAGCCGCTTTTGCCTCATGCTGATTGGCTACATGACTGCGATTGATTCCCGCCTGACAGAAACACCGAACACGTCGCAGAAGTTGAAACTTTGTTACTCTTGCGAATGTTGAATTTTCTTTTTAGCGCCGACTGCTTCTGATGTCTCTATATTGTCGCAGTTGCACTCAGGTAGCAAAAAATCGGCGACTAATTTGTTCCCAGCGGATGTAGCCAAGACGAAGCTTGATCCAGAAAAGTCAGTCGCCGACTGTTCTGTGTCATCGCAAGTTCAACCGGAGGGCGGCTTTATAATATTTAACTCTGTCTTTGTTTTGTTGTGGATCTGGATAGGGGTTACATATTGTATCATTTACTAATTCATTTTGTTGTTGTATTATTTTGTTGTTTTTTATATTTAGGAACCTGTACATGTGACAGCCAAGTCAGATTTGGTGGTCCATTTCTGGCGCAACTCCACTCCGCGTAACGTCTGGTACGAGTGGTGCGTATCGGAGCCAGTGACAATGCCTATACACAACATCAACGGACGATCCTACACCATCGGCATGTAGCCCCACCCCATCCTCGGGCAGAAATTATGAAGGCCAGTTTGTGCAAGCATATAAAACTTTGTGAAATCATCGGTATGTGATGTTAAAAAATGTACTCATTATTATTATAATCATTATCTTGTGTCTTTTCGCTGTGGACAGTTTATCGGATATGATGTGAGCATATCATGCCAAAAACTAAACCCATCATGCTAATCTGCATTCCTGTAACGGTTGTTTAAAAACTTTATCACCTTATACAGTATGTCCCCCCAAAAAGTGTCCGTCTGACTATTTTTGAAATAACTACAAAACCATGAGGTCAATTTTGAAAGTTTTGGGTTGTGCAGATACTCCTAAGCCATGGCCTCAACGCCTATGAGTTTCATTGAATATCAGTCACGCATCACTGCACAATTGTCAATCGATCACAACATTTTTGGACACTGTGATCTCGTTCCATGCCTTGACCCTAACCCTGTCAGGCGCAACACAGTGCATCAGGTGGAAAAGTCTGATGCACTTTGATGCATTCAGCTACCAACACCAGTGCAAAAATGGCCACTTCTGAGACAATGAGAGCTAGTCCCATTGAACAATGCCACAGTTGTATCCTGCTGCGTGCGGTGACAACAGACTCTTGAGGCAGTTTGGCCTTGAGATTTTTGACCTGATGGATCTTGCTACACTGGGCAGGCTTGTCATTTTGACAATTGTTGCATGTTGTTGCGTTTGGCAGGGTTTCTAGCCAAAATACCCTGGAGGGTTCAGCCGTGTGGTTGCGAAGGCCTAATCGTCACCATTGTTAAGCAAAGTTAATCCAATTATGTACTTGGATGCTATAACAGAGCAGTGACATTCATGCACTCCCAAAAACATGGCATTTTGAACGTTGTGTTTCTCAGAAAATATGCTCAATTGTTAAAATATAACAGAAGAAGAAATTCTAAACTTTATGTCAATGAAACAATCGACGTCATCGATGCCGAAATGTCAATATAGTTAGTTACTGGTAAAGCTGACCTTCAAGTCTGGAAGAAATTGTTCGAAAACGTCCCCAAATCTATGTATTTATATCAGTTTCTAGGAATCTACTCAAGTTGTTATTTCACGAGTAGTTAGACACATATATCATCTAAGTATATTCCAAATTTCAGCTTAATCTGGTGTTGCAGACGCTAGTGTTACAATTTGAACTATCTCCAAGGAAAATTTCAACGAGGATTATTTGCCGACCAACCCATGTTCATTGTTCAGCAAAGCGCCGTAGGCGCTATGGCTGACCGATTTCGGCCCAGCACACAATGATGACGGGCATATTAGCATATTCATTAGCGTCACTCGGCGTGACTTTGCGTGGGTCTCGGTATCGACCAATGGAAGTCGGCAAAAAGGGTGATATTTGTTATTTAACAACTTGTGAAGGAGGCTTTTATGCCATTGTTTACTTCACACCATAATGGATAGGAACCTCATTAATATTTGTGAGGCTTGAAAAGATTGACAGGTATTGCAGACACCAGTGTTTACAACTTTCAAAATTGCACGTAGCCAGACCTATTTTTCCAATTTCAACGAAAAGTACTGAACATATCAAAACGATTTTTAGCACATAGTTTGATCATTCTAAGGGAAACAAACCCTGAAAGTTGCATGAAGTTACGGTCTTCCAAATAAGAGAAATTAATTTTCAAAGATTTCGCCCGCCAACGTGAACAAGTTTGTGTGTATGTTGTTTCATTCAAAATAAAGTATTACGTAACCTTTAGAAATCGGCCTTCGCAACCACACGGCTGGGTTAGGGTTATTCAATTTCAGTGCTGTTTTATATAAGCTGTGTAAACTCCTGCATGTTGTGAACAAATGGCTGATGTGGTGGATACCAAAAATAATACTGAATGTGGAGATGGAAGTATAGTAAATCTTACCCTGTTGATGAAACAAGAGACAGAAGTGTGGTTGAAGTAACACAAAATGGATCCGTTTATTGGACTGGTAGCATGTAAAGGTTTGCATGGTGAGGTCGGTAAATAAGCGTAAAGTTCGCCGTGTTGCCACGTGAAAGGGAATCCATTACTGACACGCGTCACTGATCATCCAGCCTCCCCTGCCCCTAGAAGCTTTTCACACTGTCGTCGCGCCTCCCCGTGTTGAAATCAACGGAGGTCCACTGTTGGAGAAACTGGGTCCCATACAACACAGTTGGGCGAGGCATACTGTTCACACTGACACCGGTGTGTACACGGGTCGGCTGTAGAGTTTGGATTTTCTACCCGAGACCAGGGTTGGCGTTTACCCATGCAGAGCGCTGGGCCCCTGTAGAAGCCTTTGTTGGATGCTTGCTAGTGTGAAAAAGAATCCCGAAATCTTTACTTGGTACTTGGTACTTGGTTGGTGGTCCTCTGAAATATTCCATCTAGGGAATTTAAACTGTGGAGGTGTGGCACCAGGGTTTACAAGGTGCTGCGGCCACTGCCAGAAACACCGGGGCGAACCCCTTCTCTTAGCGACGAGTGTTACTGGGTTCTTTAACGTGCATTACACAACACACAGGACCAACGGCTTTACGTCCCATCCGAAGGACGAAGCAATAGTGGTAAAGTGCCTTGCTCAAGAGCACAAGCACCATGTTCCCACGGCCAGGATTCGAACCCGTGTACCACGGCACATGAGTCGAACACCGTAACTATCGGACCACAGCACCCCACTTGTGTTTGACAGGGTCCGACACCAAGACTTTGTAAGACTCTCAGGTTAGTCTCCAGTGTTTCAGCTTCTACACCTTCATGCTTCACTGCTTCCAGTGCTCCCACCAACCACTGAAGTCCCAACGTCGCTCGACAAGAGGAAGAGCGCACCGTCCAACAGGTCGAATTTACACCGGAACCACACAGACTCCCAAAAGAGATTTCATGCAACACGATGCAACCTCAAAGATTCCTGACTCCTTCCCTGAACAGTAGATGGCCCTTTGTAACCTCTTTCAAAACCCCCAGTGGGAGGGACACACCGCTGGTCTGCGCACAAATTGCGCAATGTACGCATATACAATGTACTTAATATATTCTGAACGTGCATCAACCCATAGCATCTTTGCGTGAGTGTCGGGCGCCGTAAGCACGCATTCACGTTTCCCTCCTAGTAATATCCCCAACCGTTGTATAACAGTTGAGAGGGTACTTGTGCAGACTATAAAGTTCACCCTATTAATGGACAGACCCAGTAAGAACCGCCCCATGGTGTTCTGACCAATTACAGCCGTGATTTATGTCCGACGTGCGTGCACTAAAGTCCGACATGCGTGCACGCGCGTATGATGCGCGCGGCAGGAAAATGCAGCGTGGCATTGGAGAGGAGCACGTGTTAATTTGCCCAGTGCGCAGTGGGCGGGGCTTACTGGATTGGTCCCTTTGCAGGGAGTTGAACAATTAACTGTTTGTTATGCAAACGTCACCTATGTCATATTTGGGGGGGGGGGATGCAGGAACTATTTCCCTAACCATGGATGTGCTGCATTCAGATGACCCAGATGCATGTTTGTGGTAATTATTGAACAATATCTATTCATCTCACTTCCTGTTCAGCTTTAACAATATATCTCCTGAAATTTTGTGGTCTTGTACTTACAATAGTGTTTAATGTATACCTTGCAATTATAAAAATCAAAGTCTTATAAAATCACACTTTTTTCATAGTGTCGGAAGTGTTTGAAATAAAGTTATTCAATATAATTTACGAACATTTTGAGCGAGCAAAATATTCATTTACAGAAGGGAAGCCCGGAAAGGGTGAATACGATAGGGATCATCCTGTGATGATATAGCCAAAATGCATTCTTTTTCTCCTTGTAAACCACCGATGTCACATTTCAAAAACTTTAAACTGTTTTTTTTTTTATTTAAGAAGTTACTTTGTCAAGATGACATAACTGATTTTCATACGGGACCGAGTTGCATGATTGTTTCTGCCTTTGTCTTAGAACACAAGTGTGCAATTTCCTGCTGCAGAATTTGAGATCGTTTGGCATATGTGGACTTAAAACTTTAATTATATATTCCCCAAGTTGTAACAACTACGTCTTGAGAGTGTTTTTTTGATACATTTCTGTTGAATTATGTAAACCTGCGCCAGCCAAAGTCGACACAATCTCTTTGCACATCAACATGAAGGCTGTTGATTGGTTTACAGCCGTCAGATGACCCTAATACACGAACAAGTGCCAGCCAAGATTAAGTTCACTGCCGAGGATTCAGATATGGGAATTTGCTTTTCGTCTAGTTTGAGCTCCTTTTATGCATCAATTTTAACACTTGACAGAAGCGCAGAAGGCGGTCTTATGCAGTGTGTTAGGCCAAGTGTAAAACAGGCTTCCAGAGATACAGCTATGTCTATATTGTCGGCTGTTCCCACATAGTTGTAAGGGGAGCAGATCTAGGCAATAGCTCTAAACTAGAGATTCGGACATGGCCTTATGCGCCTATCAAATGTTTCCCCCACCCCTCCCACCCCGCGCTGCCCCAGGTCCGATGTCGGGATTTGGTCACGTTTTTCATGCCCCAGGGTGGGGATTTTGGTCACTCAAATTACATTGTTAACGTTGGGGTATTAATGGAAAGGCCATCACTAGTGCGCCCCACGTATGTAAGTCGGGGCATGGTCGGGGATTGTCACTTAAATTTTGCCCGAGGGGTGGGGATTTTGTCACTTCAAAAGTGACAATCCCCACGTCTTGAGTGGGGCAGCCCGGGAGGGGAGGGGTGGGGGAAACAATTGATAGGCGCATTACATAGACAACCACAGCTCTGCCCACAAGAAGAACACTCCAACCAGACTAATTGCATGCAACATGTCGTCAGCTACAGATGGCACCAAACGTACATGCCCACCGATTGGGCACAATCTGCAGGTCAAGAGGCGGTTGTCTAGCATAATTAATCAGTCAATCTTCCTTCCATATCAAACATTTCTTTTGACGCGAGTAACCTGTGCAATACTGGAGAAGTGTTGGACAGCTTGTTCAGTGCACCAATCTATTTTATTGTATTGCATGTTTTGACTATACCTTGAGTTTTGGACATAAGAGTGCCAACATTTTGGACCATGTTTGACCAATAATATTTGACACGTCAACAGTCACGGGTAATGTAAGTTGAAATAATTATACCAAGAATGGGAGACGTTAGTTCCAGGGTTTGCAAGACGTTTGCAAGAATTGTTAAACTTGTGTCAATTTTTGTCGTAAATTAATCAAACAATTATGAAGATGCTTGGAATTGCCATGTTAACTAATATTTCTGCTAGTTTCAAACAGTGTGCAAGAAGCTGACCATAATTCATTTTCATATTTACTAAAGTTTCAAGGACCTTCACACTTAAACCTTGTATTTGATTAGCCACCCCTAATTTTTTTATAATTTCGTGCTCTGTTCTAAAGATGAACAGCATAATTTGAAAAATTAATTTCAAATCCTTACCAAAAATGCATCTGAGTTATGCTAATTGGTAAAAAATGTATTGTAGATTTGTTATCTGTTATATTATTTATATATGTAATGCATATATATATGCATCTTTTTGGTCGTGTACGACGTTTCTTGAAAATATTAGAAAAATAAAACAGCGATCTAAGTGCAAGTTTAGAAATGCCAATTGTTTGTTTCACAAGTGGTAAAGCTTCATATAATAGGATAAGATATGTGAAAAGGCATCAGAAAGGCATAATGTGTAGGCCAAGATTTTTTTTTTAACTGCTTTCTAACTATGAAAGCACCAACTTAACGTTCTAAATAATTATTTTTAACTACACAGTCTAAATAAAAACCATATGATGCCATATAAAATAGGTGCTGTCATCCCATCCCCGGAGTCTGTCTGCCTCGGACGACTGTCTGTAGAGCTTGACGCATCGGGCTATAAACTAATCCAGGATGCCATGGTCTGGTCCTAGATTACTATCGAGCTAGGCTCTTGGAGATCATCGCCGATTTCAAGACTAGATCGTGGCGATAATATAAATAAGCTTGCAGTAAGCACCATTTTAGTAGTGCTTGCGATGGCGATCGGCGTCATACTGCGTGAGACGTTCTGGTAAAAACAATGAGACGGAACTGGGCACAGGCCGTAGTGTAGGAAATGCCAAGAAACTGAATTGGATGGTTTTTTTTTTTTTTGATTTTTCGATTTATTGATACATTTATGTATTTGTAATCTTTGACGGTCTACCACCCACATTCAAGACAGGGTATTAAAAACACGATATATAAGTGTTTTTAAGGAAAAACAACTTGCATCTTGCAAATTCACGACTACAAAACTTGAACCTGTAAAGGCCTTTTGCTCAGTGTTTTAACTCTTCCGACGTGACGATGAATGCAAACTTTAAACGGCCGTAACTCGTCAATGGAACGCCGATTGAAGTGCCACAAACGGTATTTTGGAAGGAGAATTTTATTCTCTTTCATAATCCCCGTTAGGCCTCACCCCCATTTTGACCACTGCTCAGTTCTATCTCATTTTGTCAGAACGCCTCAAATATTTGAAAAATTGCGGACTGCAAGTCACCAGTCATGACGGACGTAATTTAAAGGGAAAATACAACATTTGCAAACATCACAAAACGAAATAATCAAATTATCACAAACTACCTCTACTGGATTGTTAGGGAATGACAGTCTAAAGCATCCTGTAAAATCGTGGCTCCTGGTGTGCTGACATTTTCAAGAAAAATGTTATTTTTCCAACGCCGGTCGGCCGACCAGCGTTGGAGAAAACTGGCTTTTTTTCGAAAACTACTTGCAAACTCTTTGCTGCAAAAACTGCAAAAAACTCTTTGCAATTGATTACACACCTGTGAAGGGGTACGAGCCTGCTAGACTGATTCTCTGACCTTACAATTCCCCAAAGTCTATAAATTCTCCGTTTCATCTTAAGTGGGGTCAGGGAACCAGACTACAAGAACATGAATGGTTTTCTTGGTTTTTCCAGCATCTACAAGCCCAAAATGTGAAACAACTCATTTTAACAATATTTGCTATAACATACTAATCCCCCAAATCCATTTATTTCTGAAAATTGAAGCAAAAGCAAATGTTGTACATTCGCTTTAAAGAAACACAGGAACGCAAACTAAGTAATAGACGACACCACATGTGGCAATATGAAATCGTATAAACGTGCATTGTTCAAACTTGAACAATATACACAGGGACTACAGATACAGAACACACACGCATGGGTTGAGTTTATGCTCAAGATTATGTTGCTGGGACAGCGCCAACAGGGTCTTCAGAAATGCCAAAAAGTTAACACCAGAAGACTTGATTATTAAGAAAGAAAGTCATGCACAGCCGTAAATGTATTCTTTATTTGGCTTTTATTATATTTGCACTGGTTAGTTACTGCTCTGTTTTAAGTTTATAAGTGATTCATTATACAGTCTTGTGCATTCATAAAATTAATTCTAACTATAACTTTAAACTGGTCTTGCACAAAATGTCTGCATCATGCTTGAACAAGTGTCTGAGCAACCTGTACATGTGTTCCAAGTATAGTGAAGCTTCCGAGGTATTCGCACAATGCAAAAAAAACACCCCAAAACAATTATGCATCGTACTGTGAGAGAAGTTCCCAATATAATATCTGAAGTATTTTCATAGTCTAAACTAATCACAGTCATGGTGGCAACGTAATGGGCTTTGTGACTTCACAGCTCAAGCGATTTTTTTTTTACAATTACTGCTGTCAACACCATTATAGTCTGAACCCAGTTCTTTAATTGACGAGGTTTAATTCACATGCAATAATTCATTCATGCTTTTAGTTAAATAACCAATTAGGCCTAAGTCTGTTCAACAGAAGCTTGATAAAGAACACATAACATAATTCTATTCGCGTCACAAGCCATATAGGTTATAGGTTATGGCCTCGTTCCGGCTTCAGCGTAATCCTTATAGTTGCAGAATCATTCTAAAGCATAACAAAGAACGATATACCTGCATCGGGCATCAACGGGGTTTGCTGCCTTTTGCTCAGTATTATAGTTTTATGAATCTGACCATGATAATACAAGAGTTGTTAATGAGTGCTTGCGGCGGATCTAGGGGAGGAAAGTTGCAACTCCTGGTTCAGAACATTTTCTCGTAATTATTGTTTCAGAATTTTTTCCAAGTACATGTATTAGAAAGCCTATAGAATCTGGTGAGGCCAAAGACAAAGAACAATCCCAAATTTCGAAATTGTTTGGTGTGACGCAATAACATTGTTTCTATATTGCATGTATAACACGGCGCCGTTTTGAGGCCCACTTTAGGCCCTACTATATGTGTGTTTAATGCTTCAACAATTTAATAATTTTCGTTATTAATTAGACGGGTTCTTTGATAAAGGAACATGATTGCAATTATTTCGATCTACATTGATTATTATTTAGATTTTGAAAGCTTAGGCGAACATTTTACATTGCTTAAAGTGCCACCGACTTTAATATCACACTGGCAATATTTTTTTCCACAATGTTTTGGCTTTCAAAGATGTACAGATCTATGACATCCACAAAACAAACTACGTTTAGGCCCTACATCGGTAATTCTAAAGACACAGTCGACTATATAATGTCCCAAACTTTCTTTTTACCAACAACTTTCATATTGCATTGCATGATTGAACAAACAACGTGTATGCAAACAGTTCCTCACTATTTTGTATAATTATTAGTATTTTTCCTCTATAAAACTATATTTTTTTATATTGTCTCTCTCTACATCTCAATATACAGATAAAACTACAGTGTTGGGCTGATTGACTCTTATTCAATGTGTTAACTGAGTATTCGTAGATCGCAACGATACCAGAAAGCTTCATCAACACTAACGACCAGTAATCACACTGCAGACAGTCTGCGACTGCATGCCTATGATACGTATCAGTCGGAATGTCTGCGATATTTGCATGGTGGGCTTGCGACGCGACGCTTTGGGCGTCCGAACGCAGTTAGACCTTCATTCGTACCGAAACCATGCAGCTCCGAAAGAGGACGAAAGATCGCAGATACGATCCGTCGCCTGTGATTCATTATGTCATTATGTTACTGATAATGTGGCATCGAGAAGCTCCTTTGTAATGGCGCGAATCCCACGGCACTGCCGACTATATTCTGATTTACATATATATATATACGCATGCACCTAATGTACTCATTACGTTACACTGAGTCATGCAAGCACCAACATTTTATGTACATTCTCGTAATGCTTATATTGTGTGAATAATTTCATGGAAGGTTCAATAATCATGTATTTATGGAAGGCATTTTGATGTACATGTATGTTAGGATTATGTCGGTAAACCAGGCGTCTTTTTCGCTTTATAATTCAGCGCGTATAACGTGAAGCGTTCATTACAGAAAGTACCAACCATTTCTGACAAAAAAAATATCGAAAGTGAACCGTCTGTTCCATTTTCCCCGTCGATAAATCTTATTTCTCCCACCCTCCACTGCAGCTGATATTGTGAAACTCATTTGAAATTTTGTTCTGTACTTCATCTAGCTCTTACTCGAAACTTTCCCCTTTTTTGGTACCACCTATATTAAAATCACTTGATTAATTAGTTTAAGCGTCATCTTATACGTCATAATTATATAGGCCTACTTGTAAACTTACAATTTCACAAAATTAATACATAACCATACATCTATGAACGAAACAAAATCAACCAATTATACCATAATTCAACCATAACATTATACCTGTTCAAAACTTGCCTTACTTCTCATAACACCAACTTAATCTTCAAACAATAGTTTTAATCACAATACTCAATAACCCGACCAATTTAATTCCTCCAAGTCGTTCGACGAAGTCTAGTCGCAAACTGCTTTATTTTTTCGGTGGCAGTTTGCAATTTTTCTTAGAACGTTGTAAAGTCCTTTCGGTTCCTTTCAGGCTTAAACGGATTCTGTGGTATAAACTCAAATGGTTAGTATTTTTGCCATCAAGAAGCAAGTTAGATTTCAGTTTTCTAAAAGACCTTTGACAGTGATATAACGGGCAGCAGTCATACATTAATGGTTTTGCATTAGACAGAGCAAACAAAAAATTTCAGTATACGCATTTATGTTTAATGTGGCTGTTAAGGCTTTATATGGTTCTAATCCTATGTAATCCGATTAAGGAATTTCAAATCACGAGATTAGTACACGGGAGGGATTACTCAGGCGGTGTCTCTTCACAAACCGGTTTACTTGGGTGTGTCTGGTTCTTTGACGTCGTCTGTGCTACTGGCTTCCGAAGCAGCTGTCTCTGTCACGGTCACAGGCTGTAGAATTACCGGATAAAATAGGATTAGAAAATATTAAAGGCTGTTCAATTTAAAAACAAATAAACAAACAAACAAGGCAGAGAAGCTTGTTTATAAACTATAAGTAACCAATGGCAGAATACCAATGAATGGCACCAGACGTTCATACCTGGGACGTGATTCGAGAATGGGCACGATGGGTTAGTAGAGGCTTGTGGATAATGGAGGATGGGTGCGGAGATGTGAGGTCGGGTGGGAAATATTCAGGATTGAGGTAGGGGGGGGGGAATGGTTTGGTAAAAGCCAGATGGTGAAACCTGTCTTCTTCAAAATGCACCATGATAAAACACCTTGAACTACCGGTTAGTTCTTTTTTGTTTTTGTTTTTTAATTCCAACTATACATTATACTGGCATGGATTTAAACCAAATATAATTAAGTGGTTGAATGTTAAAAACTTTGTCCAAATCGGTTTCCTGTTACATCAGTTTCAAGCACTACCAATGATTGCACAGTGAAACCCGAGTATACGTAATTCCTTTAAAAAACACACCAGGAAACCCTCATTTTCCCCTCCCTCAATGAAACCACTTAAAAAACATCGACCATAACTTTAGCTTGAACTGAGTGTTTGAACCATGGACGATTAAGTTTTAACATGCTGCGCTTAGTTTATACAAAGCAGCTCACACTGCATGCACGAAACAATTTGAAAGACTATGGCAGGAAACCAAGTTTTGGTGAACAGTTATGTAATGCACGTCCAGTGGATGGGTGGGACGTTTGGATGGCTTGACGGAGACGTACGTGTGGATGGCTGAAAGATGATGAACAGTAACCGGAGGACAAACAGATTGTGAGACAGACGGACGAACGAAACAATATGGAAACACCACGTAATGAGGGTTCCGTGATTTGAATTTTCGTGGGACCACGTGCATCGTAAACAAACACGATATCTTACAGTGAATTATGAGGTGGCCTGAGGAGAGAAAATAGGGGAAAAAATATGAAACTTTAACAGACACGAAATGAATTATTCCGATCAAGATTAAATAAAATATGTTTAAAGTTGAAAACACTCTTTTTGCAATATCCAGTGGAATGTTAAATCATTATTTATATTTCAAATTTAATTAGTTGAACAATAATGCTGTCCATATTTTACTAAATGGAAAGGTTGAAAAACACGTCTTCCGAAAATTAATTAATAATTAAACAAAAATAGATATAATGATGAAAATTCAATGTATACCTTTGGCTTTGGTTCTTGTTCTGGTATGATGAGTATTTTCCCGACATTCTTGTGGTCATGCATCTTTAGCATGGCCTCTCCAACCTGAGAATTATAGACACAATACAATCTATTTTATCGACTGTTAATTCATGAAAAAGGAAATACGTTATCTGACAAAAAAAATTGCAGAATTTCAATTTGGTTTTCAATTTAACACCCCCCCCCAAAAAAAAATTACAAGAACACTTGTTTCATGAATTCGGTATCGATAAAAACGACAGAAAAGACGGCTGAAAATGTCAGGACCTATAATAATGGTGCAACTTTCTAAATAGCCGAATGAAATTTCATGAGATTTTTGGAAGCAAGTTGCGACTTTTGTCCGTACACTGCAAAAACTGTAGTGTTAATTTAACACCATTCGGTATCTATATAAGACAACACCAGTAAAATTTAACACCAGATGGTCCTATATAGATACCAATGGTGAAAATTTAACTGCAGTTTTTGCAGTGTATCGTCACTAGTCTTGTCTCCAGGCGGGACCTATGGCCTACCTCCTCGAAGGCATAGGTGGAGTCGATGATCGGGTTGAGAATATTGACTGTGTGAAGCTTGAAGATCTCGTTCATGACTGTAGTGACCGCCTCCTCGCCGCCTTGGTTGAACAGAAAGTGGTAGAACTGAAAGCCGGACATGGACTTATTCTCGTCCCAGAGTTTTCCCGGCTTCACGCTGTCCACGTTCCACCACTGGGGACACGGAAAACAAAGTATTGTTGAGTTAAATAATAACACTGAAATTGTTGATGTACCCTATACCTAACGTGGTGCGGTCCCTAACGTGGCGCATTTTGATTTTTGGCCTTTTTGCTAGAGCGAAAATTACCTCAAATTTCACAGTAAGTGAAATTTCGTTAATCTCCAAATATTCCCGTTCATAAATCTTGAGTTTACGTACCCGCTACAACATTCCAGAGAAATTCTATTTTGGCGTGAATTTCCGATTTTATTTCGCAATTCGAACAGTGAACCCTTTTAAAATGCGCCTAAAATTAAGAAACTAATTTCCTGACAAACTTGTAGTTGGGTATGCGAGTGGAGATGATAATGATTTATCAGAATTTATCAACTTTAAAGAAATTCTTACATTCTAACGTAGAATTTTTCCGAGATTTGTTTAATTGCGCCACGTTAGGGAACACTCGGCCGAATGTGTGCCTACTATCCGGACGCCACCGTTTCGGACTAAAATAATTACACTGAAATTGTTCACAAAGGTTCGACAGCAAGCATTATTAAGGTAAAAGTACCAGTTTTTAACTGAATAAATTTGAAGTTTTTCAACAAAGAGGTTTGGCAACATTACACGAAGAAATTTGAGGGAAACGTCGAAGTGCACCATGTTATAGGCGACCCCACTATAAAATGAGTAACTGTACGGCTTCAAATTAGTGGCGCCACTGAATAAAAAAACTCACGTGGGTTTGGTTTTATGTGTATCTATGTACGCTGCATAATTACGATCTCCTGATATCAAATTATTAATCTAAAGAGATGTTCCCATTTTGAACACTTCGGAACACATTTCCTGCACTTTATAAAATGTTGGCCTTCGACTTTTCAAAAAGATACACGAATAGCCGGCCTACGACCGCAGTAACCGATATGCAATGATTTCTTACATTATTTTGGACGAATTACAAGTTGTCTTGTTCGCCATGTCCCGTTGCGTTGTCGGAACGGTCATAATCAGTCAGTAAATACATCATGCCATAGTAAAAGGAGGATGTAGGTTTAAAGGTCTCAGTCACACCCATCGTGTTTTAAGGTCTTTTAGACATTTTCGGGAGAATTCCCTTTTTTAGCTGGTGCTTTTAAGGGAAGGCGCATACTTTTAAGGGAAGGCGACATAACTCACTGTTCTTGCGTAGCTGAAGAAACTCCTCGTTTCGCCAGTAACGACATTGGAGATTCCTAAATGCAAAAGAAGATCAGAGTAATAAGTACGAATAATCAAACAGTTTCTTGTATTTATGACAGGAGTAGAGAGAAAAATCACACAGTGACTGTCGAGGTGATTAAACTGAGTTGAGAGTGCGCATGGGTATCAGTCCTACATTTTCTCGTCACATCGTTTTTCCCCCACAACTTTAATACTGTAGGCCTACGGCTTCGTCTTCATGATCTTTTATATTTAGCTCCAGAATTATAGGCCTAATTTTATGCCATTCATCAAAAGGGAATACTTTAACCTCGAGCCTAATATGTGGTGTTTCCGATGTAGAAATTGGACTTATAATGACACGGAGTCATTATAAAGACAGGGAGTCCCCCCCTCCTCCGATCGAAGCCGATGCCGAAACGAAGCCGAGGATTTATACTCGCGTGTTGAATCCAAGGCTAGATTGCTTTATTCGACAATTGAGGGCGCTACACATAATCGTGTTTGGAAAGATTTCGTCTGCTAAAATCGGCGCCCATCAAGATAATCTAGTCTATTCCTTCCTCCATGGTCTGTAGAAGCGTTGGTAAAAAGGAACTCCCAGCCGGTAACTTTTAAAAGCAGCCTACAGGTTGGTGAATTACGGTAAGAATTGAATATTGCTCCCAAAACTTTGATGATTGAGAACTAGACTTGAAAATACAAAAACTTGTCCCAAATCCAGTCCATGTGAATGTCATGGGGGCGGCCATTTTTTTTTTACGTGTGACTGTCGTTGACAATGACATTCCTAGACATGCTAGATTCGTGGGTTTTGGGTACTTACCATACAGAACATATTTTCCCATGGGTTTGAGCAAATCATAGCCTCTGTTTGTGTCCTCGCCGCAAAGACAGTCTAGCACAATATCAAGTCCCTTTGGTTCAATTCTGTTGTGGAAAAAATATTCTCAACCGATTTGTCATGTTTGTTGAAATCAGTTGCTTCAAAGCAGGTATTTGTTGTGTTGCAATATTTTAGAACAGATTGCGCCGAATTAAATCTCAAACTTTCCCACAATGAACAAATGATGAAATACTGAACACATCTGATCTGCCTTTAAAACTTAAAAGGGTCAAATAGGCCCCTAATTGAATTACGTAAATTACAATGTATCTAATGATTTTACAGCATGTCAAACATTAAAAAACAAATATTAACGAAAAGAATTTTGCATCCTGCTGCCACTTTTTTTATCATATATTATCTCAATGAAGGTCAGTCATTGCAAAATATTTGAAAAGACATGAATTGAATTTGGGACTGAGAAACATTTCCAACTGAATTTCGTTAGAAAATACTTTGACTAGCTGTTTTTGTTATGAAACATGATATAGCTATCCTATGACTGTAGGAGAGTGATAAGCCAGCTGTGCCTACCAGTCACCTACTTTTGTCTGTTGATGGAATGTGACTGTCACAGTGTCTACAAGAAATGTGGTCTGACTGTTGCTGACTAGCCAGTGTAAAAAGGCATGGCAAGGGTACATGATTAAAAAATGTTGACTGTCTGTGACTGATCAAACAAAAGGAGGGTGAAGGAGTGCACAGGAATTATAAAATCATGTTACCTCGGGATAAAAAGTGGACCCAAATTTATACTACAATGACCAATAAATGAAAAGAGCAGCTCTCACTTCTTGATTGCCTCAACGTAGTCGCATGCGGTGCGGTCAAAGAGGTGGTCAAATTTGTCGTTGATAGCTTGGTGTTTGGCGGTGGACGCTGTGCCAAAGATCTTGATCTCATCCACCATCTTGCAGAGCTGAGACACGGCAATGCCCTGCCATGCAAAACAAACAAGCAAGCAGACAAACAAATGAAAGTCGGAACATTGACATCCGTTCCATTGATTTCTTGATTGAGCTGTCCTTTATCGGCAATTTAAATGTCTTTGTGACGGGTAATTAACCCTAACTCCCTAGGCCTTTTTGCTAGGATGTTGCCTCAATCCTGCAAAATCCTCCAACTTGCCTCATGGAAAATATAGCCTCAATCCTGCAAAATATCTCCATTATTTCTTGATGTGGTCCGTGGAAGGGTAACCACTGCCTGAATCCTGCAAAATCCTGCGGCAGTGACTGTCAATATGTTGAGGCTTAGCCAGTACGGAGCAGTATGGAGGATTTAAAGCATAATCCAGGCATATATTTATGCATGGCTGAGCAAAAACAACCCAAGGTCCGGCCCAGGACTTTGACATTGAAGTGCATCCTACAAAATCAGTTACGCACTTTCGCCATGTAACCTCAATCCTCCATATTCCTCTACTTTGGCAAAGAGGATTTTGAAGGATTCAGGGCAGTTTAGGGTTAAGGTATGCCTATTTCTTGCGTAGTGTTATGGTGTGCTGTTTGTAGACTTTCCAGAGTTCAAGTTAAAGAACTCTGCGGCACTAATATTCCCTGTTACTGTCTGTACTGTTCTTTGCTATTTCTTTTAGGGGACTTCTTAGGTGTACTGCAAATAGGCTTGCTTGGGTGGCTCAATGCTGTACATAAATTGTTATAGAATTGATTTATAAATGTAGGCCTAGTCCTACTAAGGATGAGAATCGTGATATCAAACACCTCCAAACAAATTTTTATATTTTGAATGATTGAATTCTTTCTGAATTGCACTCTGAATGGCCCCACGTCAAGATTTCCTACTTGAGTTCAGTGAGCGATTCATAAAGATTCATTCTTAGCGCTTTTTGCAAACTAAAATCGGAGTTGATTCCAAATGAAAATGTGAGTATACTGTGTAGTGCAGTCAACTTTACTGAATCTCCTTTGTCCATAGTTACTCACCAAGTTCCCACCGGCTGAGTGCACCAGCAGCGTCTTGCCCTTAGTCAAGTTAGCCACCTCGTACAGCATCATGTAAGCCGCTGCGTAGCACACACCCAGTGCGGCGCCCTCTTCATACGTCATCTTGTTGGGCATCTCGTAGACGTACTTGGTGGGTACGGCGATGGCCTCAGCAAACGTGCCGCTGCGTTGGAAGGCAACAACGCGATCACCGACCTGTGGATGTTGAGGTAGGTTGATCGTAATGAAATGCACAATTGAGGAGTAATCTCATCATACAAGCCATTACACGACCAGCTACAAGTCGATCAAAAGTCAGGTCACTGGAAAATGGCTTGTAATTTGACTTGAGAACAGATGACTTGTGTTCGATTTGATTGCAATTATTACTTTTTTTTGTTTAAAGTCGAACGAAGAAATTAAGTGGAGCAGGGATTAAACCTACAACTTCCGGCTTCTGACTAGTGCCCATTGAACAAAGACATTGCCAAATTTGGGAACTGTGAACCTCTAGGGCTACATTGCTCAGTTGGTAGAGCACCGGAACGGCAATCTGGTGGTCCCAGGTTCAAACCCTGCTCCAGTCATTTTTTTTATTGAACTGTAAAAATTAGTATACTGTAGGCCTACCTATCCAGTTTCCCTTTGTGGTTTATTTGAAAATTTGATTACAATTCCGATGAACTGCTTTCTAAAATATGTGTTACTGACGGGATCAAATAATACACAAAGGATTTTCCGACACAATCCCAAATCACTCGGCAAGAATGTATCATTCAAATCAAGGATCAGGGCAATAGTTTTCAACAACAACAGCAAAAAGAGCATTGCAATTTTAAAGCGATCTCTAATTAACCAGTTCACGTCGGATGACGTGTATACACGCAAAGGATTTGCAGTTTTCAGAATGGATGACAGATAAACACGCAACGAGCGAGGTCTGAAATATCTGTCTGCGACCCGCTCACAGCGAGTGAGGCCAGAAATATCAGGGTGTGCTACATGCAGGTGACGGCCTTAGCCCGTGGGTCAGGTCATGTCAAAGTAATCCGAGCGCGAACTGGTTAATAATTGCAAAACAGGATCCTCCACTACCACATGTAGATTATACTAGTCGAAACATTGAGGTCACGTCTCACCTCCAGTTCTGATCAGAACCAGGCCTCTTCACAAAAGAGAAAGAAGCCACATGGTGTACCCGCAAACTACCCATTGTTACTCAAAGCAAGTTGAAAAACAAATGTTTACTGAAATAGGATTTGGTGTTCTTCCCTCTGAGCTTTTCAACTTTGGGATTCTCTGAACAACATATCTGAGCAACCAGCAGCTTGGTTATCTTGTAGTACTTGACAGTCTGAATCACTGTGAAGGAAGAGACCCCGACTCTAAGTCTGCACACTTTGCTAACAACAGTGCAGATTTTTTTATTATCGTGACCAACCAGTTAGCATTTTTCGTAGCCACCATGCCAGATGTGCTGAGAGCTATGCCAGAAGTTGTTTGAAGAACCGAGAGTACAAGCGCGCAAGTCAATAACCGGTCTTCGGCCTTATTTGCTGTCTTAGACAACATTATTATCACTTGCTTGCAGTCAGAGTGTGCCTGTAAATATGACTTCCAGAGGCGTAAACCTGTGAATTTCATTATTGCTTTCATAACGGAGTGCCGGAAAGCCTCCGGGGTGGTGTGAAATGCATTTACCCGGTGCAACGGGGTCGTGTGATGCATGTTTATGGTGGAATTTTGTTCCCCCATGTCTCTGCCCACTCACAATTTACCCAAAGAAGGAAAAATAAAATGAGCACACTCTAAAATGTTGAATCTGTTCCATTTTCAAGATTGCCATTTTCATTGCACTGACCTTTCAGCAGCGTTACAGTAACTGCAAAACGGTCACAATTTCTGTTTACTTTCATATGACCTGTTGTTACATTTTGGTCAGTTTTGGAGGTTGAAGGATATCAAATTGTTAATAGCTTTGCCAAACTGTGTATGGTGCTTCCCCAAACAAATTAACATCACAAGAAAGCTTGCACCCATGTAATAAAAACTAGTAATTGTAATCTAGTAGCCCCTTTCTGCCCTGTCTGTTACTTTCTGTCAGAGTTGTAACGAGTCACTGATTTTTGTGACTCGAGTCGAGTCGAGTCATTTTAAAGAAGTGACTCGACTCGAGTCGAGTCATTTTAAAGAAGTGACTCGAGTCGAGTCGAGTCATTAGGTCAAAAGGTCGCGTCGAGTCGAGTCGAGTCAAATATCTAGCTCGAGTCAATTCGAGTCACGAATATTTGAACACTATATACCAAAATTTATAAAAGGAGGCCATAAGTTTAGCCAGCGTTCGAATCCAATAGCTTTATAAGAAATCGCCCAAAACCAATGATGAATCAGCGAATTAGAAAATGTGTTTAAAAATCTGGTTCCTGGATAGTATTTTGTGCTTTCTAGAACCATGAGGTGGGAGTCTGTGACACGTTGTATATTTGTACATGACTGCTATTCGCAAAGTGAAGTGAGCATACATTTTGCACCGTAAGTCATTGCAAATACTTTGCTCAAAGTTGTGCTTTTATTTTTGGGACTCGAGTCTTATTAGCCTTCGCTGCTCGAGTCGAGTCTTCTGATGAGGGACTCGAGTCGAGTCGAGTCATTTGCTCACAGTGACTTGAGTCGAGTCATTTACCCTTAAGGACTCGAGTCGAGTCGAGTCACCAAAAATTGTGACTCGAGTCGGACTCGAGTCGAGTCATTGACTCGAGTCATTACAACTCTCTGTAGCTTTCTGTAGAGCCCAAAGTTGCCCTGCCTGTTACTTCTTGTACCGCCCAAAACTGCCCAAGCACTCCATGTATCTATGGGTTCATCGGAGAATCAATACAATAGCAGTGTGTATCAAACAAAGACAGGGTATATCAAAAGAGGTAGGGCCTAATTGATAAATAATAGGTATAATAAACTGCTGAACTTGAACAATGTTATGAACTACATGTACACTTTAAGGGGAGGCACTTTGACAGTGTACAAGTTCAAACGTTCATTGCTTTTTATTACCTCTTTTGATACCGGTACACAAAGAACAAGTGCTTTTTTATGGGTTAAATAAGAGGATAAGTGAGAGGACTAGTCTCAGTTCAAGCAGTTGCTGTCTCACCTTGAGGTCTTCCACACCTGTGCCCAACGCTTCGATGTACCCAGAGCACTCCGTGCCCAGGATGAAAGGCGTCCGGGGGCAGTCATCCACCGATCCCTGGCGCGTCATTAGATCCAAGAAGTTGAGACCACTGCAAATAGAATAGATAGAAGTGAAATATCAAGTCAGCATTTTAATCATTGAAGTAAAAGTGTTTTTTTTTTTAAACAGTAATGTTTGTCAAGAGCCACTATATATGGCCCATAAGGCCAGCGTTTATCTCTGGTTTCCTTGGCATGAAACAACTGAGAATGTAATCTCTATTCCCCCTGGATGGGATGCCAGTCCATCGCAGGTTACTCCCCAGCTAATGCTGGTACCCATTTATTCTCCTGGGTGGAGAGAGGCAAGTGGGGGTGAAGTGGCTTGCCCAAGGACACAGAATATGGTCTGCAGCTGGATTCGAACACCTGACCCCTTTGATCATGAATAGGTAATCAGGCTGGTGTTAATGTCAGATTCCTTAGAACTATATTTTCTAAAACAGTCTCACCTGGCATAAAAATGTGGTCTTAACAAATTAATCTTCAATATAAGTTTTTGCAATTTATTGAGTGCTTGTACAGTCATAAATAAACCAGTACTTGAATGGGTAACAAATTTATACTAAACATTTATTGCTGTTTTAGAATGTAAATTCTGTCTGCAAATTAAAAATATTTATTCTAGCTCACGGACTGTTGAAAGTTGTCTTCTGTCATTGCAATGAGTTCATTTTGAGAGCAATTGAAGGACTTGTATTTTTTTTTTACAACATCACAAAAATTATGCAGCTTGAATTTAAAGTGTCTGGCGCGTTGGTGTTGGTTTTCCAGTAGACATGCTGCCTTTTTATATTGCAAAACGACCGGATGTAATACTGATTGCTTAGTGCAATCCGAATACATGAATCCCTATGCACATCTGTCTTAACCCTGGGATTCTAGACCCAATTGGAACTCGCTAGAGTATTATTGCGGTCTGCCTACTTACATGTACTTTGTTTTGACGTCAGCTGCGCGGTCAAAAAATTGTTTAGATAGGAGATTTAGCCTGGGTATTATTAGCTCAGACTCTTAATGAGGTCGTTGAATAAGGTCTGGATGCAAGTAGAAATGTGCGTGCTGAGCAAGAAAATCTGCAGGAAACCAGTCAACAGCAATGTAAACCATGTGACATTTTCACTGGTGCCTCGTTTTTGCTTAGCAAACCTTTTCCCTGTGCTTAATTAGCGGATCTTTGGAATTTAGCTCCTGATCATCAGCTCAATTCACCGTGAATTGAACATTTTACATTGAATATATTGATCTGCATCATGGGCGTCGCCAGGATTTTTTCTAGAGGGGGGCAAAACATTTTTTGCCCAAAAATGCTTGTATTTCTCAACACATTCTCGATTTATCAGTTTTAGAGGGGGGGGGCAGGGAAATTCCCCCCCCCCCCCCAACTCATTAAATTTACACCACTTTGTCTTCGCGCCTCTTTTTCTTTCTTTTTTTCTTTTCTTTCTTTTCTTTCTTTTTTTTTTTTTTTTTTTTTTTTGCTTTTCCAGGGGGGGGGGGGCAAGTGCCTCCCCTTGCCCCCCCTCGCGACGCCCATGATCTGCATACAGTTGATGCCCTATTCCATTGTAATATTGCAAGATGCTTGGAAAATGGCATCAGCTGTATGTGCATAATTACATTCAGTGTAAAATTTTCAATTTACGGTAAGTGGACCTGATGATCTGGGGCCAATTTCACGGCGCTGCTAAGCACAAAAATTTGCTTAGCACAAAAAAAGACTGGCTTATAAAAGCAGGTTACCAGCCAAAACTCCATATGATGTATATTGCTCGTGATAAGTATTCAGCTGTTGTTTGCTTAGCATGAAAATCACGTGGAGTTTTGGCTGGTAACCTGCTTTCACAAGCCAGACTTTTTTTGTGCTAAGCAAATTTTTGTGCTTAGCAGCGCCGTGAAATTGGGCCCAGGAGCTAATTCCACAGATCTATTTACTGATGGATAGGGATGGAAAAGAATAGTAGAAATTAACAAATAAACATCAACCATATGTTTGAGTAGTACATTTTGTGATTCTGCATCGTTATTTCAGAAATGAACAAAAATATGCATGACTGCACACAGTGCATGTGTACATATATCTGTAATTGTACATAATTAGTGCATTGTAATTTGTTTGTTTTCCCGCTTATGCTCATTTTTATGTACATGTATGCTTACATGTATATGCTGTGCACTAGGGGCACTGTCCACCGACCCAATCTCCCACTTCACTACAGGCCCTTATACGTGCTTAGAGATCAGTAGCCAATGCCGAGATGATAATCACAATCAAACCGGGCGAGGGTGGTTGCCGTGCCAACAAGAGGAGCCATCTCAGTGTGTGTGTGTTTGCGGCAACGGCGCATTAGAATAACGTGACATTTCGGAGAGAGAAAAAAAACATCCCCACCTGCAAGGCTGGGATGTTTGCGTGAATTTTCACGGCGATCTTAGAAGGAGATAATGAAGAATAAGTCAATTTTTTTGTTTCCTATGTGTCAAAATACGAGGCATCATGGAGAGGGCTCAGCACTGTGTTGATAAACCTTATTCCAACCGCTTGGTTTTTGTTTTAGGTTAAATTCACGATGGCACTTAATTTCTGGCACATACTTTGCACCATATGGTGAAACATTGCATGAAGGAAAAATGAGAAAACAGTTACTAGTTATTCTTGATTAATTTGTGGAATGTGCTTGTACTTCTTTGAATGTTTCACACAAATGGATAAATAGTGGCACACAGTTATTATTTTGAAATTTCAGATATTAATTTAGTGTACCTACAGGTAGATCCAGCAATGTAGCCTGTAACAGATGTGGTTAATGCTGCAGGTTATTTGGAATCTAGTTTAAGGTCGGTAAAGAAATCTTGAGATATAATGAGAGGCTTCTTAACATGAAAAAAATCATCAATATTTGAGGGAAAAACGGTGACATTTCTGGCATTTGTTTCACAAGTGAAGGGAAAGTACAGCCTGTCTAAAAAAAAATGGTACAATCAGAAAAAAATTGGTTAAATATGAATGTCGAAATAAGTTATTCTTACTTGGCATAATATTAAAGAACAAAGACTGGGCTTTCCAATAGTGTTTGTTTGATCTTATTTGCTTTTGTCAATTCAGAGATATAATCAATTTAGTGCGATACACTAAAATCGATTTTGTGCCACTTTTATGCATGGGCAGAGTTGTTTCGAGTACTGTGCCATGCTGTCTTGAAGCTCACAAAAGATTGCAACTTGGCAAAAGAAACAAACTCGGTTTTTGTGTTCCGCAGTAAACTGGAGTTATCTCTGGATTGACAAAAGCAAATGAGATGAAACAAAAAGTATTGGAAAGCCTGGTCTTTTTTCTTTAATGTGATGCTCAAAACGACTTACTTATGTTGAGATTTAATATTAAAAAAAAAATCGTTTTCAATTGTACCATTTTTTTTTAGACGGGTTGTATAGCCTTTTAAGAACAACAATTATATGACTTGTCACCATTTTTTAAGCAGTTCCTCATTTTTTTTATATTTTGATAATTTTAATTTCAACATGACAACTGGAAGAATTAAGTCTTTTGTTCAAAAACAGTGTTGCCAATGCCTTGATAATTTTGTGCAAGAGTTTTTTTTTTTTTAGAATTGTAGACAGAAAATAGAGTACGTGATATGTGAGGTTCAAGTTTTCAGGGTTCATTTTTGAACGACACTTTCAGACTTAAAATCAACAACCTAAAAACTAAGTACTGTAAATAATTGTATTTATTCAATCTCTGTCACAAGACTAGACGTTGTCGCAGATTTCCATCTCGAGTTCGTTTCATTCGTTTTTGCTGGTAGCTTTGTGTGTGTGTACACAATCAAAGTTTATGAGGTCGCAAAATGTACATGTACATGTACATCTAGGTTCCAAATTTCCCCGGGTGGTAAAAAGATGGAAATTTGCATATCTAATCTCAAAAATTTTCCATTTGGAATAAAGCTACTGGATTGTAAAATAAATACATGTAAAGAAACAGTATCTGCATTATCATGTCTTATATGTTTTGGCATGTTCTTAATGTTGTGCATTTCTGTTTACAAAATTGTTTTGCCAGCAACATCAAACGGCCTGTGCATATTTTTTTTGAAAGAAGTCATTGACAAGTAGTTCATTGAGTTATTATTTCATTCAATAATTGTGTGTGTTTGTTTGATTGAAGTGTAGGCCTATGCTGTTTGGTTATTTGTTTTCAGTGTGGATTTCACAGGTGGTTGATTTGAGGGTCGGTGATTTGTTGGTTAGTTACTTAGTTGGTTGATTGGATTGCTTGTTTGCTTATTTGTTGGTTGGTTGCTCGAGTGTTGCTTCATGTTTGGTCAGCTCGTCGGATGGTTAGTTGGCCAGTTGGCCACAGGTGGTTGATTTGAGGATCGGTGATTTGTTGGTTAGTTACTTAGTTGGTTGATTGGATTGCTTGTTTGCTTATTTGTTGGTTGGTTGCTAGAGTGTTGCTTCATGTTTGGTCAGCTCATCGGATGGTTAGTTGGCCAGTTGGCCAGAAATTGCTGAAAAAGTTGGTTGGTTGATATTAGTTCTATAACGTTATTGATTGGTAGAGGGAGGAAAGCGTGGCAAAAAATTGTTCAGGGTGAGGGGTGGTTAGTTGTAATTGTTTGTAGGTATTCCCTGGTTCGATTGGTCAGTTAACTTAACAAACCTTTGGTTATTCCTATTTTTTTAAATTTCTTTTTTCGATTTTAACTTTCTACCATCTGCTTGCAGTCTATAGAGTTGTTGAAATAAGTGAATATGTGCGGAGGCCCAATCCTGCCAGGTTTAACAAGTAGAAAATAATTTGTTTTTGCAAAATAACGCAATATTTTTGCAAAATAACAAATTATAAATTATAATGCTTATATAGCGCTTTCCATCGTATCAACAATCTCAAAGCGCTTTACAATTAATGCAGTTACGAATTAATGCAGTAGTTTTGCAAATTAAAGGAATACCTTTGCGAACTAACACAATACTTTTGCACAATAATGCAATACTTTGCAAATCGTTAAAAATATTTTTTCTTCTTCACCTGTTAAAACCCTGCGCAGCGTTTACAAAAAAACTTTGCAACAACTCGTCAACTGCTGCCCTCTGGGCAGCAGGTACTTTCCTGCACTACGCAAGACCCTATTCATAGCAATACAACAAAAAGCCACGTGCCAGACAGTGTCCAGACAGTTGCTAGACAGTGCGCTGGAAAGATACTTGACTGGCGGCTGTGGTATGCAGTTATGAAGGGAGATGACTGTGTCAAGTTACAGGTCTTTGTTGATGTTTCAATGAGACTTGGCAGGAGGCCTGGTCGAAAGTTTGTTGACACGGCCTGGGTGTAGCCCTGGCTGCAAGGTTAATTGAACCAGCTTATTTGGCAAGGGTCGAATGAGGATTAGATAGAAGGTGACCGTCATTGGCCCTCAATTTTTATTTTTTTTCAAAAAATTCGGTTACCAGGGGCCCAAAGGGCAGCAGGTCACTCTGCGCAAGGTTGGCACAGTCGGGCTTCCGTAATTATGTACTGCTGTGATGTTTTTGTTTCTGAGCTGAATTGTCAGGCGTGAGTTGCTTCAGGCGTTTAATGAGAGCAAAGAGACAAGTTGTAGTTGTAGTTCGTAGATGTCACGCATGAACGATGGTGTGTAAACCGATACTGATGCAGGTACCGACACGTATTGTGCAGCTCATCTACACTCAAAGTGTGGTTGTGTGACTGAATTGACGAATTAAATTTACAAATGGATGGACAGACCGACAGGTTTAGATTATCTGACCCTTTTTTGTTATAATTTTAATAAATTAATGAATTCATTCACCCATGGGTGGCGATGCAGGAGGAGGGGTGGGCAGGGGGAGGGGTGAAGAACAATAATTTATCCAAGTTGATATGGATTTTAACTAAATTTGCACTGTATTATTACCAAAAAGTGCAACAATAAGACATTGCCAGTCTGCCAACCTTTAGATACGGTAGATGTTTAAACTCTGGCCTATAGCTTCAAATTGCGTCCCCAACCTTCCCAAGCTTCTTCCCCCACCCCCGCGACACCCCCACCCTGGCAACCCTGCCCCCTCCAACCCTCCCCCTCAAAATTTCAACAACAAATTGAAGCCTATGGATTCACTACAGGGCCCGTTGGGGAAAATGTGGGTTATACGTTTTATAGAAAGACGGAAAGTTGGACAACAGAAGGACGAAATGTTTTGATTGAACGAAATATCTACAAATTTTCTTCTTCACAATCATTAACTGATTAAACTCTTTAAGTACTAGTGAAATTTGATCAGTGTTGCACATTAAAAAGCCAAAACCAGTAGGTTGAGATACATCGCAGATTTATCACCAGTTCATGAGTGCATTTTGTTTTTCCAGTGATAAAAACCATCTCAAAGCAATTATTACAATGGCACAAACGCGTTATTTTCTGCAAAGTATAATGACATTTTTCTCTTTGCTTTCAAAAAGGTCTCAGCAAAAAACGCCGATATGAAACTATCTTTTTATAATTGCATCTCATGAGTATACTTAACAGATTCCTTTGCATATGAAATGTTATGAATTAAGCAGTTTTCTTTTTACACATCATAGGCCTACTCTATGAAAATCCGCGAGGCACTGCTTATGTACAGTTTATTATTATTTTTGTAATACTTAATTGAGCTTCATCCAAAGACCACGCGTTGTGCATTCGCCTGCCAGCAGCTCCACGAATCAAGACTAGTCCTGCACATGCAAAAGAAGCGTGGGGACGTTTAGGCGGCAAATCGCCTCCGACTTACGTCATAACATGAACGCATAATGAGGTCTGCTGGACAATCCGACTTTTTTCTGCCTCTCTCTTGAGTATTCATCGACCATATGGTGAGCTTTTCACTCCAAATTTCAAGCAGAACGATACACATAATACCTATTTTGACTTCTCTTTCAGCGGAACGTACAAGACTCTTTAGCATTAAACTCGGATATATGTGTAATTTGTAAACCTCAAATTAATGTAGCTCAAAAGTGTGACGATATGGAATTGGTTTGAAAATATGTTTACCAAATTGCCACAGGTTAAACACTGTTTTGACGGTTAATTTCGATTATGGAAAACAAATATTAGAAGAGCAATATTAAATACGGCTGCTTATACCTGACTAGATCACAATGTAATTTAAACGGACCAAACAGTTTGCTCGCCATCTCTCTCGCAGTGAGAATAATATTGTTCTCCCTGCGAAAACCGTATTACCTTTTTATTCTTCAAATGAAGTCATGAAAATGGTAGATTAAATATGGAATATTGAGTGTGTTGATATTAAATCAAATTATGTAGTCCTGAAAGTACTATAGTACGTTGGGGCAGAGCTTAATTATCGTCCGATTCACGAAACGGCAGAAACACGGTTATAATTGAATTTGACCAGCCCTGCGAATTAAGGTAATTTGAGACGCGACTGTACACATTGCACGTTGCACTCGAATATGACAAGGACGCAAAGCGAAATGCATGTCAAACGTTATAAAGTGCACCCAGAGTCCGGATTCGTTAACAGTGTCTCCAAACTGGAACCTATCGAATTCAGATAAATAAATAAAAAGAAAAGAAAAAGAAGAGGTTGATGATTTAGATTTATGATCCAGGGACCCTGGTAATTCAACTGGAGGCAGCTCATTAAAATCCTTCACGCAGAACACAATCCAGCCAGACACTGTCGCGCAGCCAGACACTGTCGCGCAATCAGTTTTAAATTTCCAATCTGCATTGGTACAGCTTTACCATTGCCAATTAATTGCGCGGAGGAGGGTTCGCGCAGTATATCGTGTGCTCTCCCACGTTTAGTATCCTGCAAAGCATCCCAGATACATAACACAAAGAAGATTTTTGCCTAATGTAGTGTTGGACTTGGAGGTCTAGTTTTGTTGATTCTTGCCAGAAGCCATTTCTTTTTTAAGCACTATAGGTCTCAGGGTTTTGCTTCAGATTATAGCATGTGCAGTTTGTGCACAGTATTCCCCAAGATTGATTCCTTCATCGCAATCAACAAAATGCTGTACTCTGGAAGCAATCTGTTTATTCTAAATACGCAACTTGCCAATACGCGTGTGGTATAGAAATACTATTCTAGCGTTGATGTTGCATTTAATGTTACTGTTCTATCGGTTGTAACTGAGCACTATAGGCCAACTTGTACCAAATTAGTAGGGGGCCTAAGCCTACCCTTGAGGTGTTGGCGATCATGCACGCTGCTCGTTCGTACAGGTGATTGATTTTTAAATGGTGTGTCCATGCTTTTTGAGCGTGGCAAAATGTATACCATTTGATTTTATGTTAGCATTACCTACAATGTTAAGAGCTCTGTACAAAGATACCACGAGTAAATGAAAAATAAAGGTATAGGCTACCAACAAAAGGTATCGATCGTTTGCACTACAGCCATATTTGAGGTGTGTGGTTTTGATCAACGCGCATGAGCAGACCTCTACGCATGCGCAGACCTCTTGTGCGTTCATTGTTAACGAATTAACATTACAAAACACACATCAAAGATGGCTGCCGAGCACAATCGATCTATTACAGTCTACAAGTCCTTATTTAGTTCTGTTTTGTTAATAATAAAACCCCTAGATTGGTCGATGGTACCCTTTACAGTTTATGGTTTGTATAAAATGCTGGTACTGGAAATCTATGCTGGCTAGCCGAGCTTTTTGTAAAGCACGCAACTTGCGCCACGCCCCCTCCCAGGGACCAGAAAAAGTCTGGGGCAATTTGGTTTTCCTATTTTAAGGTAAATAACAAAGTAATTTATCAATCCGTTTGTGCAAAGCTGCACTCAATTTCAAGGAACTGCTCAGAATAATACATTGCTCATGGTAGATGGAATTAATTAGCGAAGTATCAAAATCAGCCGAGAAGCAGCATGCACGAGTAGTATCAATAGACCTTTATCAGGCTGCCACCATTTCAGTCATGTTCCCCGTATCCAATAACAGTACCGAATGATAATATTTTTTTGTGCAAAAAGGAACAAGACTATTTTTCCTTCCAGCCTCGCTTTGGTTACGTTGATTTTGAATGGAGAAAAATCAAGATGGCCGCAACATGATAATGGTCTATATAACATGTTCTAGTACTTAGCAATTCCCACCGGCAAAAAAAAATGAACCACAATGCTTTTTCCCAGTTTTGCAACATAGATATAAGTGTTACTAGCATCGTGACTTAGGACGTACTCCCTGGCTACAAGGCATATGCGGGTTTATAACTTCTGTCTAGCACCCCTTGAACAAAGACATTGACACATTATTGGAAAACGCCGACATAAGGGCTGAATAGCTCAGTTGGTAGAGCACCGGAACGGTTATCCGTTGGTCGCTGGTTCAAGCCCCGCTCCAGTCAATTTCTTTGCTGAAATCTTGAATCAAGCAAATATTGTCTCCGCTTGGAAGCAGCTCATTAGATTAATGGTTCACTCAGATCAGCCTGCACATTTTCTGTGCGAGGTGTTGCATATGCGAAGGGGGAACAATGTTTCAACTGCACAAAATGATGTAGTTGGTATTCCAAAGTAATAACTGCACAGTTTGGTGCCAATTGGGTTTTCTTTGACAGAAACATTCGTGAGAAAAAATAATAAATGTTTTTTTTCCCCAGTTCACCATGGTATACCGTTTATATAGCTTTTATAAGTATCAATATTATTGTCCAACATTCTCCTGAGGACGGACAGAGTACACTGTCCGAAACGTAAAAAAAAAAAAGATCACCTCCGGTTCTTTTCAGAACCACACTTCTTCACTGCTGAGATAATTAAAGTGGGTATACCCGCAAATTTCATCCTTTATTCTACCTTTACACCATGCAAAGCTTTACATCACATTAAGAAATAATTAGTCTTTAACAAGTTGCATTGATGCATTAAACTAAAATAAATAAACCATCACTGGCATCACGAATTGACACGCAGTGCATCAAAACAACCGCATCTTATACAATTTCTTATAATTTCCTACACGATGTGCCTCTGCTTTTTTTTTTAAATCGATTTCCACTGATGTGTTTTTTCAACAGCGGATGGACTCATTAGGGCTTACTTGCGTTTCTCCCGTTCTCACGCGATAGAAAGTAATTCTTTACCAAACACTTCGTTGTACATCACGGCAATCTCTTGAGGATGTGATAACGTTGGTGAGGAGGAGTGTCAATAGTTTATTGGGTAAAAATAATGTTTGACGGAGACCTGTGATGATAGTCAAGCAAGTTCAACTGATCGTTCCAAAATGATGTAGTGATGTCGTGTTTTTTTTAACAAAAAAAGTACCTTACATTTTGGGAAAACAACATTGTAAACTTTCCTATTCACGGACAAGTGAACATCATGATTTTGGATTATATCGTACTCTTAGCTACCGGGATTGTGTCTTGCAGACCTTCAATATTTTGTCGTGCATTAACTATTTCTTACAGTCAGTCTGACATTTTGGTAACATGTCATTCTCTTCCTTTGAGTCAAGAGGTATTGGAAGATTCATATCGACATCGGCAAAACCCAATGTCACATCACCTTGAAAGATGACATGCATAAATAATGATGAGACTCAAAACAATCAAAGTCAGCTAGCCATCCTTAAAAGCGGAAACCCGAACTCACCAGGCCTTGACTCGGACTAGGACCTCACCATCCTTAGGCGTCGGGACGGTCTTCTTCATCACCTTCACGCGGTTGGCACCCCCGAAGGACTGCAGCACCACAGCTCGCATCTCAGGCTCGGTTCCCTTGGTGGTGGCATCGGCAGCGGCTGTCTGGTCTGCCGGCTCGCCTGAACCTGTCGTCTGCTCGGTATTCGCCTCGGTGGTCGCCATGTTCTCCCTCTTCCCTTCTTTGTCTTGGGCAGGTAGACCGTCCAACGAGTGCTATCTACTGCTGATAGCAAGGTAGTTCTAATCAGCGCCAACGGGTATGCACGCGCGCAGCTCGGCTGATTGTACTGTCGGCTCGGGCGATTAGGTTTATGCACACACTGCACGGGCGGTCATCGTCTGTCCAGCGCTGTGCCTATGTGCGGGTATGATCAGCAACCACCAAGCGCACATAGGAGAAAACGGCCGCGGAGGGATATGGATTGGCGTCGTGTCGTGCACGAGTCGAGGCCAGAGCAGGGAGTTAGAACTTTAATTAAATTCACCTTCGCGCGGAGGTCTCTGTGTGTTGAAGATACGTCTGCTCGAGTGCTGGGATTGATTTTTGGTGGGAGACGTGCACTTCCTCTCGTAAACATTAATCACAAGAAATGTCCATCTATACGGAGCACCGCTTTAGGCTTGAATATTTTTGAAGTTGCACTGTCAATATTCCGGTTAAGAATCTTGAATATTCACATTATAAAACTACCAATAAACGAATGCATTAAGAGCCTATTAGCCTCTTGCTCTTGTTTTCACTTATACCTAGACTAAGTAGGCCTATTTGATCGTCTTTATTTGCTTATTAGTGCGACATGACATTTACTTGCCTAAAAATTTCCCAAGTTACAATTACCCACAACGAGGCCCCAGCTGTTTTTTTGTTTCGTGTTACCATTATGGCTTTATGCATTATGACTGCGTTGCTGAAATCCAATTATTCACGCGCGCCGCACAAATTCGGCGGGAATTATGGCATGCTTTTGGCGGGCGCGTGGGCGGCAGATGCCCGGGCGGAATGCATCCATAATAACACGGGCGCGGCTTAAGTGCTACCCCGTTGCAAAAAAATGCAGCTAGACGAATCGAGTGTTGTGCAGACAGCGCGGTGTTATGTTATGGCAGTTCCCCACTTGAGCATGGACGTCAGGGGACGGAAGATCTGTGACACTGCATTCGCTTAGGAATTCCAAGCTGCTTGTAGTACCATTAGTTAATTATTAGCAACTGATGAACTGAAAAACAGATTCATGACGAACGTCTGCGGTTGATACTCGCTATGCATACAATGTAAGTCAAATGATTCCCTTGGTTTGATGAGCAGTTGTGGATTTAGAGTTCATGACTCCAAAGGCCAAATACACGACTTCTCCAGAGAGTTATATAAAGGCATACAATCGAATGTTGGTACCATCCCTGTACACGACATACTTGTCAGTTCTACGAGGAGCTTGGTATGTGCTGTGACAAGCATGTTGGGTTGTTTGTTTATATTTCTTTCTTTCTTTTTCATCTTGTGCCTTCAGGGTTTCAATGTTTGGTCCAGATTGTTATCATAATGTTGTCGTCTTTGCACAGGCCGGACAGCCGTCTTGAAATATTAAGAAATGGTATCCGAATTTACCCTACCAAAGTTGAGTGTTGCATAACTGAAGCAGCCAGTGTTGTATAACGGAATCATCAAGTTCGTTGTCATGTATCCGCTAGCTGCCTCCATCCATCGATCGGAATATGGTTATAAGAGAACGAGTGCATTCGTCTCTACTCTCTAGGACGCCCACGGGATGAGTACCCTGGGGCGATATGCTCGAGAGTTATTGCACAATTTCTTTTTTTCAAAAGTGTATATATTTAAACATTTGTAGGTGTAAAATGCTAACTGTGTTTGTGTTCACTTGTGCTGGTTTATTATTTTTTTTTTACCATCGTTTCTCTATCACTGCATCCTTATACCCATTTTCCCCCCAGCTGTTGACTTTTAAATGAAACTTCACTTCCCGCCAAGAAATGTAACGCCCTAGTCTAAGTAGTTCAAATTGTTTGATTACGTTATTTCATGATATCTTTAATCCATGTTGCAACAGTGCACTTGTTCTAGATTCTCTTTTAGGTAATCGATTCAAGAATCAAGAAGTGTTTAATCTAAGAAATCCGCCAGATATACTTTCATCAGATAATTAATCAATATTATTGTCATACTAAACTGTAATATTCATGCAATACTAAAATATGGAGATCAATCATTTTGCATTATTCATTGATAAACACACGATTGGTATTCATGGCTTTGATGTATATACCAGTCGGTACACCTTTGTCTGGCTTACAATCAAAGGTGATGGTGGGTTTTTTTTGTACATGGAGGGACTTCTTATTTTGTCAAACAATTAATCGTTACATGTATTGTTTTCGTTTTTTTGTGGACAGAACTGAGTTGCAGATGTAGTGGGTGCGGCTGTGGTCGCCGAGATACTCATCTTGGAAGCAAGACAATGGACTTTTAATAACCCGTGCTTCTTCGTGGAATCTCCGAAGTTGCTGCACTGCAGATGATTGATAAGACATTCATACCCTTGTGTCCGAAGCTTCCACACCAGTGAAATGGCTGTGTCAGACTACCTGGCTCTGATAGTCATGGCCATAGCAGCCTGGAGCCAATACAGATGCTACTTTCTCCAAGAGGAACTCTCCCGTTGCTCGGAGAAAGAGGAGTTGGGTAATAAAGTGGTGTCGCAATCAGAAATTCAGGAACATTTAGATGATGGTGAAGAGGACCCTCAAATCGTGGACAGAAGATTGTTGGCAGGTGGATCATCCGTTTGGTGCTCAGGTTCTAACAACACAGACAGGATGTGTCAGTTTCACAACCTGTGCTTCTCTCAGAAACATAAGGAGTTTGTCTTCTTAAGTGGTTCTAAGTCAATCGCTTTCGGGCTTCCTGAGAACCCCTTCGATCCTGCGCTGGTGGACTTGTCTTCAGTGCCCAACCATAACACACAGTATTTTGGATTCAGTCATCTGCCAGTGGCGGCGTTGGAAGACACGAACACCGTGGCTGTTTTCAGAGGAAAGCACCTTCTCATGAATCGATTCAACCCGAGTAACATCATGCACGTGTTCCACGATGACCTCCTCCCGCTGTTTTACACCATGCTTCAGAGTGGACTGATGGCAAAGGGAGACTTCAAACCCACCGCTAGACTAGTATTCCTGGATGGATATCCGGCCGGTGAATTCATGGACTTGTATGCCTCTCTGTTCAACTACCGGCCGATTCTTAGAGATGAAATCACGAGCGACTCTGACAGTGCTGACCAGGACAGTTTGGTGTGCTTCGAGGAGGCCTTTGTCGGGTTATCAAACGTGACAACTTGGTACCAGTATGGCTTTCAGGTTCCCCAGGGACCGGTTCCAAACACCCTCTTGACAGCCAGGGAGGTGAGGGTCTTTACTTCCTTTGTCCGTAACCAGATGGGTGCTAGGAGGTGCGAAGCATCAGATGATTACATTGTGCTGATCAAGAGAGAATCAACGAGACTGATTCTGAATGAGATGGATTTAGTTACCCTTGTTGCACAGGGCACCGGCCTGCGTGTCTTGACGGCAGGACTTGAAGACTACCCCATCAAAGATCTGATAGAGTTGGTGTCTTGCTCCAAGGTTTTGATAGGAATGCACGGTTCCCTGTTGATCCTCTCCATGTTCCTCCCAGTAGGCTCCATGCTGTTAGAGCTCTTCCCGTATGCCATCAACCCAGACTATTACACCCCGTACAAGACGCTTGTTCAGCTCCCCGGTATGGGAGTTGCTTACAGGTCCTGGAGGAACTGGAGCCCGGATCGGTCTGTTGGGCATCCCGATGCACTACCAGCACACGGTGGGATACGACACCTAAGTCGGCAGGAGCAGAAACAGATTTTGACATCGCAAGAGGTTCCCCAGCACCTCTGCTGCTCGAACCCCGACTGGCTCTACAGAATCTACCAAGACACTGCCGTCGACATTCCATCTATTTTGAACCTGCTTTCAGAAGGTCTTCAAGAGTGCCAACAATCGAGAACCGAGATAGCACCTCACTTCCCTGTCTTTCCTAGCAAGGTGGGCGGCATACATTGTGACCGAGTTAAAGGGCTTCGTGTATCATGGCAACGACCTTGGAATATCGAATACATGAATACAAATGAGGTCAGGTATGAGCTTTGGACACAGGAGACAGACGGAGACGATTACAAGGCTTACATCTTACAACTCGAGGGGTATACATTCTCCGAGGGGTATGAAGACAGCAAATCCTACCGTGTCTGGGTAAGGTGTTTGGTGGGGAGCATCAAGGGGCCGTTTTCTAGTGTCGTTTGCTGACAGCTGAACATGTAAACCTTCAGTCTTTCGTCTTTAATATTCAGTGCAACTACACACATGTTCAGCTCCCACATGCAGTGAATATCTGTCCAAGGTGGAATTTATATGATCAAGTTAAACATTTAAAACTGTGGCGATTGTAAGTTGCTCTGTGAGCTTCTTATAATGAATAGCACAGTGTTCTCTCAAATATTTACCAAAGAAAGAAACCTCGCTTGCTGTATCAGAGCTTGTACAAAAGGACTGTTTGAACTGATTTTTTTCCCCAAATGTATACAGTTCCAAGGGGAGGGGGACGGTTGTGGCCATATAAAACCAATTTAAACCACAGCAGCCCAGGGACCTCAGGAGCTTGGTCGGTCAAGCAAATAGAATGTAATGACATCCCGGTTGCCTTCCAAGGGAATAACACCAAGGGAATAACACCAAGGGAATAACACCAAGAGTGCACGTCCTAAGTTGGGTGGTCGAGCTCTGAAGGTTAACGACACTGGTGTTAGTCACCAATGAGCTACTTCTCTTATAATTTAAATCAATATTTGTCCCCCCCCCCCCGAATCCGATGCTTGTCTCTTTCCAACAGCTTTTTTTGCCCAGGCAGAAACTAAAATTATGTGAAGTGGATGATTTGTTCTGCCTGATTCCATTTATAACTGGAAGACATCCTTTTACCTAGTGTTCAGTTAGGCCAAAAAAATAAAATAGTCGGTCTCTGGTCAGACCGAAGTTCCGGAATTGATGCGGCGACACGGTGTTTTTTTTTGTGGTTTTTTTTTCTTTCCAAGCTTGTATTGTACAGACAAGGTGGGTACTATTTTGCTTTTTTGTGTCCTCATTATACATTGGTGTCCTCCATAATTTGCCTTGGTGCCCTTTATCATTTGCCTTGGTGCAATTTCCCCATTCCTTGGTGCTCCTTGGTACAAACATTTGAGGAGGCGCGGCAATAGAGGAAAGTTCCAAAAAATGCAAGGGGTTAATTAGCCTTACTTTTTTAGTGAAATCTTTTTCAAAAATTAACTTTTCTCCAAACAATACAGAAATTCCTTTGAAGTGTCCATCCATCCAGAAATCGATTTATCCATTATCCCCGCATGCTACCAAAGACTCGAGAGACCGGAATCAGAGGCTGCGCACTCGCCAATCTTTTGTAACCTGTGGCCTGAGCAGCCGTTTATTCAATATGCCAAACATCTTGTTCCCGCCCGAAGCTGATAGCGCAGAACTGCAATACTTAGCAATATTAACACAGATTGTTCAGCAATATTATCACAGATTGTTCAGCAATATTATCACAGAATGTTCCCGCCCGAAGCTGATAGCGCAGAACTGCAATTAGCAATAGTATCAAAGATTGTTCCCGCCCGAAGCTGATAGCGCAGAACTGCAATTATACTTAGCAAGTATAGTTAAAACAATCTTGTCAAAGTCTGCTCCCCTCCAAAGCTTGATAGCAGAACCGCAATTATAAGCAAAACAGTACTGACACTGTTAGTTCCGGTCCAAAGCTGGTGACGCGGAACTCTGCAATTAGCCATGAGCAACATAATTAATATGCAAATACCATCATCAATAATGATACACAATGCAACCGTCATTAGGTATACAATTACCACGAGCAATATAATAAGAAGCAATTAATAGTCCATTATACCATATCGCAAGGGCCAACTATTAAAAGCAATATCTTAATACCAACAGCAATATTTATGTGGCCGTGTTTCGGCCTAAGCTTGCTAGCGATATTGCTCAAATAATGACAGATAAACTTCAAGTGTAACCTTTGAATATATCAATCAGCAAAATAGGTAAGAGAATACAGACTGCATGCCTTTTGCGATTAATCCCTTAAACATCTTGTGCCTGAATTACCGACAAAGGCAGGGGTCAAGGGCTTTGCCCCCCAAATCCCAGAAGCATCATAAATAATGAATAAAGTGGCCAATATCTGAGGCCTATTTGCGGTCTTGGAATGCAAATCCCGCCAAACTTTACTCCGTCGGTGATATTGCCGATTCTAAGAAAGGCGAAAACCCCCTCAAAAACCACAGAGGGAAAAAAGGGGGGAAATTCCTTTCTGGCTCCGCTAATAAATGGCAACCGAGTACTGCAAGTTCATGATCACTGCGTCAAACACTCTAGAATCGGCAAATTATCACTCAAACATATCGTGCAATACGAAAACATCCATTTTTACCATGGCAATGTTTATGCAGAATATGTGCAATTAGGTGGCTACGAACGGGGAGGAAGAGGGAATTTTTTCAGCAAGTCAAAACTTTCTTGCCAGACCTAACTGCGTGGCTGCTCAAGCAAAAGTGACCGTGTGCTCGAACTTTCAGTTACAGTTCAATTACAGTAGTTCAAGCACTTAAATCATTGTGGCCGCAAGGGGAGTGACCTGGAATGGCTAACCTTCCAACCAGCCCTGTCAACGGTCCAGCGGTGATAAATTATTTGAAGCTGCAATTCCATTTGCCTCAAATCGATTAAGCATCTTTCCTAGAAGTTTGAAGCAATTTAATTTTTTGGCCAAAATTTAAAAAAATGCAAGGGGTTAGCCTTACTTTTTTTAGTGAAATTTGTTTAAAAAATAATTTTTCTCCAAACAATACAGAAATTCCTTCGAAGTGTTCATACATCCAGAAATCGAATTGGAATGTGTTCTAAGGTCCATTAGGCATTATTCCTGCAAGTTCGAAGCAATTTTATTTTTTTGGCCAAAATTCCAAAAAATGCAAGGGTTTAGACTTACTTTTTTTAGTGAAATTTGTTCAAAAATTAATTTTTCTCCAGACAATACAGAAATAACTTTGAAGTGTCCATCCATCCAGAAATCGAATTGGAATGTGTTCTCAGGTCCAGTAGGCATCTTTCCTAGAAGTCTGAAGCAATTTTATTTTGGTGGCCAAAATTGGAAAAAATGCAAGGGGTTAGCCTTACTTTTTTAGTGAAATTTGTTCAAAAATTAACTTTTCTCTAACAATACAGAAATTCCTTTGAAGTGTCCATCCATCCAGAAATCGAATTGAAATGTGTTCTAAGGTCCATAAGTTATTATTCCTGCAAGTTTGAAGCAATTTTATTTTTTGGCCAAAATTGGAAAAAATGCAAGGGGTTAGCCTTACTTTTTTAGTGAAATTTGTTCAAAAATTTACTTTTCTCTAACAATACAGAAATTCCTTTGAAGTGTCCATCCATCCAGAAATCGAATTGGAATGTGTTCTAAGGTCCATTAAGCATCTTTCCTAGAAGTTTGAAGCAATTTAATTTTTTGGCCAAAATTGGAAAAAATGCAAGGGGTTAGCCTTACTTTTTTAGTGAAATTTGTTCAAAAATTAACTTTTCTCTAACAATACAGAAATTCCTTTGAAGTGTCCATCCATCCAGAAATCGAATTGAAATGTGTTCTTAGGTCCATTAGTTATTATTCCTGCAAGTTTGAAGCAATTTAATTTTTTGGCCAAAATTGGAAAAAATACAAGGGGTTAGCCTTACTTTTTTAGTAAAATTTGTTCAAAAATTAACTTTTCTCCAAATAATACAGAAATTCCTTTGAAGTGTCCATCCATCCACTAATCGAACTGGAATGTGTTCTAAAGTCCATTAGGCATCTTTCCTAGAAGTTTGAAGCAATTGAATTTGTTGGCCAAAATTCAAAAAAATGCAAGGGGTTAGCCTTACTTTTTTAGTGAAATTTTTTTCAAAAATTAATTTTTCTCCAAACAATACAGAAATTCATTTGAAGTGTCCATCCATCCAGAAATTGAATTGGAATGTGTTCTCAGGTCCATTAAGAATCTTTCCTAGCAGTTTGAAACAATTTCATTTTTTGGCCGAAATTGGAAAAAATGCAAGGGGTTAGCCTTACTTTTTTAGTAAAATTTGTTCAAAAATTAACTTTTCTCCAAATAATACAGAAATTCCTTTGAAGTGTCCATCCATCCACTAATCGAACTGGAATGTGTTCTAAAGTCCATTAGGCATTATTCCTGCAAGTTTGAAGCAATTTCATTTTTTTGGCCAAAATTCCAAAAAATGCAAGGGGTTAGCCTTACTTTTTTAGTGAAATTTGTTCAAAAATTTACTTTTCTCCAAACAATACAGAAATTCCTTTGAAGTGTCCATCCATCCAGAAATCGAATTGGAATGTGCTCTAAGGTCCATTAGGCATCTTTCCTAGAAGTTTGAAGCAATTGAATTTGTTGGCCAAAATTGAAAAAAATGCAAGGGGTTAGCCTTACTTTTTTAGTGAAATTTGTTAAAAAATTAATTTTTCTCCAAACAATACAGAAATTCCTTCGAAGTGTCCATACATCCAGAAATTGAATTGGAATGTGTTCTAAGGTCCATTAGGCATTATTCCTGCAAGTTTGAAGCAATTTTATTTTTTTGGCTAAAATTCCAAAAAATGCAAGGGGGTTAACCTTACTTTTTTAGTGAAATTTGTTCAAAAATTTACTTTTCTCCAAACAATACAGAAATTCCTTTGAAGTGTCCATCCATCCAGAAATCGAATTGGAATGTGCTCTAAGGTCCATTAGGCATCATTCCTAGAAGTTTGAAGCAATTGAATTTGTTGGCCAAAATTGAAAAAAATGCAAGGGGTTAGCCTTACTTTTTTAGTGAAATTTGTTCAAATATTAACTTTTCTCCAAACAATACAGAAATTCATTTGAAGTGTCCATCCATCCAGAAATTGAATTGGAATGTGTTCTCAGGTCCATTAAGCATCTTTCCTAGAAGTTTGAAGCAATTTAATTTTTTGGCCAAAATTGGAAAAAATGCAAGGGGTTAGCCTTACTTTTTTAGTGAAATTTGTTCAAAAATTAACTTTTCTCTAACAATACAGAAATTCCTTTGAAGTGTCCATCCATCCAGAAATCGAATTGAAATGTGTTCTTAGGTCCATTAGTTATTATTCCTGCAAGTTTGAAGCAATTTAATTTTTTGGCCAAAATTGGAAAAAATACAAGGGGTTAGCCTTACTTTTTTAGTGAAATTTGTTCAAAAATTAACTTTTCTCCAAACAATACAGAAATTCATTTGAAGTGTCCATCCATCCAGAAATCGGATTGGAATGTGCTCTAAGGTCCATTAGGCATCTTTCCTAGAAGTTTGAAGCAATTGAATTTGTTGGCCAAAATTCAAAAAAATGCAAGGGGTTAGCCTTACTTTTTTAGTGAAATTTTTTTCAAAAATTAATTTTTCTCCAAACAATACAGAAATTCATTTGAAGTGTCCATCCATCCAGAAATTGAATTGGAATGTGTTCTCAGGTCCATTAAGAATCTTTCCTAGCAGTTTGAAACAATTTCATTTTTTGGCCGAAATTGGAAAAAATGCAAGGGGTTAGCCTTACTTTTTTAGTAAAATTTGTTCAAAAATTAACTTTTCTCCAAATAATACAGAAATTCCTTTGAAGTGTCCATCCATCCACTAATCGAACTGGAATGTGTTTTAAAGTCCATTAGGCATTATTCCTGCAAGTTTGAAGCAATTTCATTTTTTTGGCCAAAATTCCAAAAAATGCAAGGGGTTAGCCTTACTTTTTTAGTGAAATTTGTTCAAAAATTTACTTTTCTCCAAACAATACAGAAATTCCTTTGAAGTGTCCATCCATCCAGAAATCGAATTGGAATGTGCTCTAAGGTCCATTAGGCATCTTTCCTAGAAGTTTGAAGCAATTGAATTTGTTGGCCAAAATTGAAAAAAATGCAAGGGGTTAGCCTTACTTTTTTAGTGAAATTTGTTAAAAAATTAATTTTTCTCCAAACAATACAGAAATTCCTTCGAAGTGTCCATACATCCAGAAATTGAATTGGAATGTGTTCTAAGGTCCATTAGGCATTATTCCTGCAAGTTTGAAGCAATTTTATTTTTTTGGCTAAAATTCCAAAAAATGCAAGGGGGTTAACCTTACTTTTTTAGTGAAATTTGTTCAAAAATTTACTTTTCTCCAAACAATACAGAAATTCCTTTGAAGTGTCCATCCATCCAGAAATCGAATTGGAATGTGCTCTAAGGTCCATTAGGCATCATTCCTAGAAGTTTGAAGCAATTGAATTTGTTGGCCAAAATTGAAAAAAATGCAAGGGGTTAGCCTTACTTTTTTAGTGAAATTTTTTTCAAAAATTAATTTTTCTCCAAACAATACAGAAATTCATTTGAAGTGTCCATCCATCCAGAAATTGAATTGGAATGTGTTCTCAGGTCCATTAAGCATCTTTCCTAGAAGTTTGAAGCAATTTAATTTTTTGGCCAAAATTGAAAAAAATGCAAGGGGTAAACCTTACTTTTTTAGTTGAATTTTTTTCAAAAATTAACTTTTCTCCAAACAATACAGAAATTCCTTTGAAGTGTCCATCCATCCAGAAATTGAATTGGAATGTGTTCTCAGGTCCATTAAGAATCTTTCGTAGCAGTTTGAAACAATTTCATTTTTTGGCCAAAATTGGAGAAAAATGCAAGGGGGTTAGCCTTACTTTTTTAGTGAAATTTGTTCAAAAATTTACTTTTCTCGCTGTTGTAGCTTCGTGTTAATTTGAAGAAAAAAAAGGTTGACGCGCATGACTAAAAACGACGCGCGCGCTGACCAGAGACTGAGTATTTTTTTTTGTTGGCCTTACAGACAAATGCATGAATCACAAATGCTATGCATGATTCATACTTCAAAACATTTATTCACACTTGTTTCTGATTTTAAGACGATGGTATCAAGACCTCAAAATCAAAGTGTGCACCATTGATTTTTGTCGGTATAAGTAATAAAAAAAATGCTAAAATCATATGAAAACATTGCCCCACCCAAGTGCTTGTAAATCCAGGTATCACGTGAAAGCTTTTGACATGCTTCGACTACTTGTAGATCAAGGAATGATTCTTTTACTGATTTTTTTTTTTTTTACGTTTGACCGTCCCTTACTTTTACTAGCTACTTATGTTTAATGGTTCAGATCAAATGTATTCAAAGACAATAGCTTTTTGCGTATATCTCCTGGTACAGCTTGCACGTTGATGCTTGACGCCAGGTTTAATGGCAGGTCATTGAATTCCACCCTTACATCTGGAAAATTCCAGCTGTGTCATCACTAAGATATTCTATGAATGTTCATGAAAATACTTAGTGATGTCCGATGCTGCACGTTCACAGATTTTTATATCTTGTAATTTAAATCGACCAAAAGCAACATAAATACAAACGGAAGTTGAATACCAGTGATTTCACAACACGGATGAATAATGAATGCATTCACCCTGTCCTCTATCCTTTTTATTCAAAGAGCATAGTTTAATACATTGTCAGCTTCTGATAGCTTCTAGAATACATACAGTTGTGGTTAGGAAATATTACAGGGCAGCTTTTACAAAAGATGACTACACTCCGTGAAATGCAAACTAAAGAATTCAAAGTTCATGATCATTAGATACTTTCAATACTTTTTAAGGAAAGGCTTAAAAAAAATACTGGACTCCAAATTTGCAAAAAGTCCTAGCCAACTACAAAAATACCTAGATATCTGAAAAGAGATTTTTTTTTCTTTCTACAAAAAGATTTTGTATAGGAAGTTTTAATTACAATATTTTTACACCAAGAACACGTCTGAACTCTTGCGACAGCAAGAGTGCATGAAATGCAAACAAAATGGCCAACAAATATTTCACTGATTTTTTTTTCGCTATCAAAAGCCAGAACATTTCTCAAAAAGCAAGACTCTTCTTATACTGGCCGATGTTTAAAAAAATTAAAATGTTTTGCAGAAACTGTACAGAAAAACAGAATGTCAAAGGTAAAACTTGCTTCCGTTCACTGAAAACAAATTATTACCCATTCAATGGGAAAAGTATAATACAACGAAGGCAACCTCAAAACAATGCTTTAGTTCTTACATGTATTTCAACAGCTGCGTAATATGCGCAAATCAACTTCAAATATCCACAAAAATTTGGACATTTTTGTCTGGACAAACATTTAAAAACAATTTGTAAAATACTGCAAAACTGCATACTGGCAACTGATTAAAATCAACAACAAAAAAGTTTTTGTTGAAACAATTTAAACAAAAATCATCAAAATACAGACAACTTGCTCGTTAAAAATGAAATGTTTCAAGGGTTCTCTTTATACACGGTACAGAAAAATGCAGGTTTTCAATTTTTCATCTACACGTGTTCTTGTAGCACCGCCTAAAACCATGTCTTTTTAAGATTCACACACAACAAGGTTATGTACATAATTTTCCCCACATTTTGATAAATGAGTACTCCGATCATGGACATGAGAAGAAAAAAAGAGGTTGAATTTCTTCATAGGCAAAGTAACAAACAAATTAAAAAAAAAAAGTTATTCCCCATGATTAAAAACAAAAATGCTACCCACAAGGAAAAAGTGAGCTCAGGAATTTTACATTTATTGAATCGTAGTCGTCTAGAAATCAAACTTGGTTGGAATTGGAATCAGAAAATGAATCCAATGTCCTACATCAGCAATTCCTTGCCCACTGTAGTCTCAGAAATGTTACATATCAAGTGTCAATTAGTTGCCGAAATTTCACAATCCCACAATGTGATTTTTTTGGAGATATAAGTTGAACTCCTTGCCACTGCAAAAGTTTGTATCTCAGATTTATGGGTTGTTCTATACATTGTAAATCTGGGGTCCACTTTTTCCCCCGTCCTTGTTACACCTGACATCTATGATTTTAAAATTTTGATGCACTCCTTAATCCTAACCTTCCCAAATCCTCCAAAATCCTCCTTGCATAAGTGAAGGATTTCAAAAGATTAAGGCTACATGGCAAAAATGTGCAGCTGATTTGGGAGAATGCACTGTTTCACGGTCTTGGGCCGGACCTTGTGTTGTTTATGCTCAGCCGTGCAAAAATGTAGGCCTAGATTATGCTTGACATCCTCCGCACTGCTCCAGAATGTCACTGGCTCTGCCTCAACGCATTTGACAGTGATCATGGAGGATTTTGCAGGATTGAGGCAGTGGTCGCCCCTCCAAGGACCACATTCAAGAAATAACAGAGGATTTTGGAGGATTGATGCTAATGCAATTTTTACATGGAGGCAGTTGGAGGATTTTGCAGGATTGAGGTTGCATCCTAGCAAAATGCCTAGGGAGTTAGGGTTAATCCAGCTGTCCTCGGTCGTTATTCACAGCGAACGACAAATAAAACATCGTTTGAAGTCATTCTTAATGGCAAACTGACAAGTTTCGGAGGTAATAGGAACAGGAAAAATATCGCACTTTGGACACTAAATTAATTTAAAGAAGAACCCACAAGAAAAGTTGCTCACTTTCCTTCTTTCTGAGCCAGGGATGCAATGCTGTCAAGTCGATTGGGGTTGGGTCTTCCATCCTCATCGGTCAGATTTCAGGCTGTTCAGTCGCTGGGCCAGCGGGTTAGGCTCCAGGCACATACGCTTGGGCGAGCTGTCCATGCCCTCGCCCAGGGGCAGGACGCGCTTGGGGGTCTGTCGCTCACCGCCCCGCCGGATCATGTTGTTGATTTCTCGCAGGTTCTGTAGACAAAGAGGGTATTGGAAGTTCTTCATTAGCACAAGAGAGCGCGCGCAACAGAGCGTAGAATCACTTGTGAACGTGTGCGGATTCACAAGAGCCAATGTGCACACTGGGTGCCCTTTCGAATGTACAACACATTTGTACAACTGAACAAGTTTTTAACGGATAGTCTCTTGGTATGAGAGTAACAAACCTACATGTGAGAGTAGGACAGCAAATCGTTGGAGTGTCCCAGATGGAAAATTTCTTTGTTCCTTTTTATCTTTTTTTGACTGCTGATTCTTGGGAAAAAAAGAGATTGTGGATTTGTTGAAACAATGCAATGCAATCCTTGGAAATGCACCTTTGTTTCCCATGTAATTTTATTTTCAATTTTCATTTTGCCATTTTTTAAATGCCTTTTTGTGCCTTTTTCATTTTTGAAAAATATGAAAAATAATTTTGTTTTTGTGGTAACAAAAATTTGCATATTCATGAGCAAAAGTGTGATGTCATGACAGGCCAATGAGCAAAGTTTTCCCACAAATGTTTTCAATGAGCAAATTTGAAGTTAACAGTTTTAACAGAAAACCCCTAAACTGCGCAGTGTCTTCCTGAAATGACATCACAGCAACAGCGCCCTCAGTTGTCAAGAAAAGCATGGAAAATTTGAAATGTTAAAAAAATTGCGCTTTTCAATAAAATGCACTGGTCAACAAGGGATGTCAAATAGTTTTCATACATTTTAATAAGAGGAGTAGAAAGTTGCACAAAATATGAGCCAAAGTAAAATTCATGTTATGGGTCCTTTAAAAGTAGTCAAAAAGCACTGTCTACTTTTTATGCATGGAGAACATACTCCAATTCAAATCAATTCGGGCGATTAACAATACAGTGCGCCACCAAGAGTTTGCCATGGAGAGTCTATTTTTCAAGTTTACGGTCGACAAAACATGAACAATTTGAGTGTCAGTTAACAACTTGAGCTAATTTGTTGTAGATTGGGGCATAGCGTTCTGCCGCCTTACAAAAAAAAAAACAGTATTGATAAAAAGAAAGAAAAAAAAGGGCAAACAAATACTCGAATCATACGCTTACGAAACTACTGACCGGAAAAAAACAATTTCGAATGTCCCGCGCTGCGAATTTGTCGACCATCTCCCACAAGGCACTGGGAAAAATGAACTCTCCGTGGCAAACTCTTGGTGGCGCACTGCATTGTGAATCGCCCAAATTTCCCCTTTGTGTCTTAAAAATTGGAGAGTAATGCCTAACCTTGGCAGGGCTCTTGTTGATGTAATACAGCATGCCCTTGTTGGGACTAGTAGGGATGGAGTTGGCGTGCGGGCTGATGTACAGCTCGTGGCGACTAGACACCCGGCGCGGCGAGGCCGGGTGCGCCCTGATCACTGGCATGGGCGACAACGAGGGTGCTTCTAGGTTCTCCTGACTGCCCTCGCTTGGCGCGAAGCGAAGGGCAAAGGCCTGAATTCTCCTGACGTAAACCTGCAGGCAGATCCACAAATTAGCATTTTAGGGTTTTGACTAAACAAATTCTACCGTATCCGTTTCAGATGTCGAAACAACTTCTTGAATATCTTGAAAGAAACTGGAAGTTTTTGAAATTGTGAAGGTGACTCCCCATGAGTTCAACAATAGGCGATACTGAAACAAATGTTTCTGTAGAACTTTTGAATACCATACACTACATGCCAGATTAAACTGATCTGTTTTGTTTTTTCTGTGACGGCTGCGACTTTGGCAAGTGGTAATAATAAGGAAATAAATATGTGCTTGGCCAGTTTTAAACAAGTCCTTTTAAGATCGGCTGGGGAAATGGAGGCTGATATTTGGCTTGGGCTATAATAGGCAGCAAGACACCCAGTCGGTCTTAAACGGACTTGTTTAAAACTGGCCAAGTGTATCTTTATTCCCATTCATAAATACCTTTTCTGTCTAAAAGTCAAAAATATATAAATTTCCAACAATTTTGTTCAACAATTTTACTTCATGTTTTTTTTAAACACCCCTCTAGCTATGTTGTGGTATTTGCCTCTCTCGAGTACAGTCGGCTCCCGTTATAGCGAAAACCACGGGACCGGCCAAAATGTTCGTTGTATCCGAATTTCGTATTATCCGATACAATGTTTCCCGTCCATTGTTCACCTTGAATTGGCCCTATTGTGCACGCTTGTGAACGTACGTAATGTACCCAATGACTTTTTCTGTTTGAAAGCAATTAAGAACATGCTCTCTATGATGTGATTTGTCAAATAAAAAATAATGTTTAAAATGTATCATTGTGTCAAGTGAAAACAAAATGTTAATGTACGAAACGAAAATAAAATAAACATTACGAAGATCTGACGTTTCATTGCTTGATCATCGATGAGGAAGAAGTCAACGGCGGATGACCTGGATCACTTCGATGTTCAAAGTAAGTTATCTCCCCAGCACAAATTGTGTCATGGAGAGACATTTAAATTGTATTGTCCTTTCGTCTTGCAGATTTCAATGTGACAATGTGATAAGCGTTTTCAAGCACATGGCCGAGAAACCTTTGTCATTTACGTTCCAGATTTTCCGGTCCGTCCGTGATCTGAGTAGATTTTACAACTTGGTAGAGCGCCCTCATGAGTCAGTGTCCTAATGAGTGATGATGTCATAATCTTACATCGTGATTGGATATTAACGTCTGACGATTTCAACGTCACGCAAGCGGACGAGCTCATTGGCGTGCACTAGTTCATTTATTCATAGCTTTGCATATGTATGCATAATGTACAGCGTTGATGGTGATCAGTTTCGTATCGTCCCAGCAGGTTTCCTTTTTTAAAAGTTACGAAATAGCTTAACGTATTTTGTACTGGTGCTCAAATGAATAAGTTTTTTAATAAGACAATTTTGGTTATAATTTAATAAATAATTTAAGAAAATATTTTTTTTGGGAGTGGGGGAGTAATTTACGGGAGGTTGTGAATAATTTTGAATGAAACTACATTTTGGAGAATTTTGGGATAGTCTAAGATTGTTTATTTTATTTTGGATTTGAAATGGGGTGCTTTGTAATTTTTGTTTAACCTTACATTTTTTTGTTTTTAAATCATATCAATCTGTGCCGGGGAGGGAGAGGGTAAATTATGTTTTATTTAATTTCCAATTTTTTATAAGGGGTTCTATTTGGGGGAGGGGGATTATTTTTATTTGCTCCGGGTAATAGGGTGGGGGTTCATTATTTTTATTTGAGTCGGGATTCAAATCCCTTTGTTGAAAATGTGGTGGCTCTGAAAAGAGCCGTTTGGTTTGATTTATCTGGAAGGTGATGTTACACCCTGAAGAAGTCCGTTATCTTCCGCTGTGACATCTTGTCTTGCTGCCTACTGGAGAGGTACTGCAGGATTGCAGCAGCGTGATCATAGACATCGTCGTCCATGTTGGGCTGGCTGCAGAGATAGTCCCTGGTGCATTAGGCTCAGGCAGTCGGTGACATTTCTTGGCCGTTGTTCCTCCGTTGGCGGCTCCATTCACGAAGGTCACGTCTTGGATGAATGTCACAATGGCGATGTGCAAGTGGTGCGGGTGACTGGCACTCGTCATCGGAACACTTTGATGATGGGCCTTTGTTGTTAACCGCGGCAGAATTAGGTACACATTGGGAAAGCCCATTCACAAAGGTCGAAGTACGTCTTTGATTAATGGCACAATGGCGATGTGCAAGTGGCTCGGGTGACTGGCACGCGTCTTTGCAACACTGCGATGACAGGCCTAACCGCAGCGCGGGATTAACTTGACTGTGCGCCGGCAAACCGATTAGCACCTCCATCTGAATACATCTACGTCGGCAACATGAAACTACTCACACAAGACGGACACCTGCTGATTACTAATACATTGTACTGCTTTCAAATTGAACGAAAAAAGCCGTGAGCCAGGATTACCTTTCGTTATAAATGGGTCGCTAACAATGCATTTTTACGCAACCGGGTCGCCAAAACCTTTCGCTTTAACAGGAATTTCATACTGTCCGTTTTCGTCTTAACCGAAATTTTCCCCATAGACATGTGCACAATTTTGCCGGGACCGAAGGTATTTGTTTGTAATAACCGGAATTTTGTTCTAGCCGTTTTCGCTATAACGGGAGCCGACTGTAGTCCTTAACAACTTATATGGAGATTGGTGCGTACTGTGCGAAGTGGCGCAGAACGCAGCTGTGCTGCTGTAGTGTGAATTTAGGGCTACAAAATACCGACTCAATGGTATTATTGCACATGCCTGAGTGAGAATTGTGAACGTTCCACCAATAAAAGGGTATAAAGAAAAAGGGACCAGATTTCGTATGAGTCAAAATTTCATGTGACACTGAAAAAGTGTGTCAGACCAGCCAGCCGGTGTTTCATCAACCGTTTAAGACCGACCACCTGACCGGCTCTCGACCAATAGGAATGGTTAAACTGTCTTAGGTATTTATGAATCATGTTTAACAGATCAATCTACAAAAAAGCTCATACAAGTGATTCATTACACCAGTTCTTTCATGGAGTTTTCTAGGTCCCCCCCCTTTTTGTTGTGTTTTTGAATCGAGTAGTTTCTGAACAGAACAGCAATGAAATTCATCCCAAAATTACTGGTATTGCCTACACCTACTCCAGTGAAAATAGATATAGTCCATCATTTGTAATTTGTGCTTTTTGTTCGTTTGAAGCAACAAAAGTGTTCAAAATCTAATGAGGGATACTGAACAACTAACCTGATTAAGTTTCAGCTAAGCTTCAGCTGTATATTCCGAGAAAAACAGCATTCTAGGATCTCAATTTCAAATCAAAAGTTACTGAATCATGTTTTGAATTGCAGCTAAACGCTATGTCGCACACTGATCCCACGAATTATAGCAACCGCACGCGCGTGTGCGTCGTGCCAATGCTTGCGCGCGCTTCGCCGAATAACAAACGAACTACTAATTTAAAGTTTCCTACGGTGCGTCTTAAGACGTACCGTTGGAAAGGCCTTCTTTCGTTGATTACTTCAAAATGACAGCTTCCCAGAAAGAATAATTTCACATGGAGTTTAGTTCCCTTACTATCTTTCAACCAAGTTTGTTTTTCTACAATAATTACGCCAGTTACTTTTCGGATGGCTGCAAATGATGGACTATAGCTTTAAATCCATTTTAAATTCTCCAACTTACGGAGTTATAGAAGGTGATCAGGTCCCCCCTATCCTCGTCTTCAAACGATGAGCTGGTGCCGGCCATACGTGTAGGGGTGGGCGGGGCACTACCGGGATGAGGGGCGGGCAGGGTGCTGGCTGACCGCATTCTCAGGGTATGGGGATTGGGGTTTGTTTCGACTGGAGAAATCAAGAAAACGAGGGGAAAATACAAATAATTAATCTCTATTATAAGGGATTGGGGTTTGTTTCGACTGGAGAGATCCAGAAAAAGAGGGGAAAATACAAGTAATTAATCTCTATTATAAACTGAACTTGGGAAATGCTGTAGATCTATTGGTAGCGTCAATTGTCATCCACGGTTTCTTTGTTCGAAGATTTTTTATCCCGATGAGTGCGACTATACAGGTTGGTCCCCCCAAAAAAGGTTTACGCTTTCTCAGCTGCAGGTTCCTCAAAATTGGGGAGACATGTTGAAATTGTTTTAAAATATTCCTTAAGTATAAGATCTTTGTGGTATATGGTGAAAGCAGCGTTGAAAATAAGCCTAAATTAAGAAATGGCGGACATTTACAGAAAAATGGTAAAAAACTAGTTTGTCCACACGCATGTACGAGACATTGTCAATGTTATTGCAGTTCTTTATGCATGCAGTGTTGTTGTTTTGGCCATGTCTCATAGACTTGCGTGTGGACAAACTGGTTTTTGACCCATTGTTCTGTACATGTGGAAATGGCCGCCATTTCTTAATTTAGGCTTTATTTAGGTTTCTCAAAATTGGGGAGACATGTTGAAATTGTTTTTAATTATTCCTAGAGTATAAGATCTTTGTGGTATATGGTGAAAGCAGCGTTGAAAATAAAGCCTAAATTAAGAAATGGCGGCCATTTCCACATGTACAGAACAATGGGTCAAAAACCAGTTCGTCTCCATACAAGTCTATGAGATACGGTCAAAACAACACCACTGCGTGCACAAAGAACGGCAATAACATTGACCATGTCTCGTACATGCGTGTGGACAAACTTGTTTTTGACCATTTTTCTGTAAATGGCCGCGATTTCTTAATTTAGGCTTTATTTTCAACGCCGTTTTCACCATATACCACCAAGATCTTGTAGTTTAGGAATATCTTAAAAACAATTTCAACATGTCTCCCCAATTTTGAGAAATCTGCGTCTGAGAAAGTGTAAAAAAATTGTTTGGGACCACTATGTATATTTTGTTGCAACCATCTTTGAGGCGTGTACTTTTTGGTGAACAGGATAAACTTAACACACTGTAAACGCGAGAACCCACTTTTCAACATTTCGTACCTTTTTGCTTGTCGGCATCCGGCGAGCTCTGGCGAGACCCGTTGCTGCCATTGGCAGAGTTCTGACGGCGATCCTGCAGAAGGACGCTGCGGTAGACGCTGCTCTGGGCCTGAGGCTGCCGACGGTAGGCCTTCATGATGTCCTGAAACTTCTTGTCTTCCTTGGTCACCTATCGTGTCGCAACAAAAAAGACCAGCAGTTTAGCATCCAAAGACCAAGAGAAAACACTGAGGAGATTCTGATTAGCTTGGTTCATTTATCAAACTGCCCTCCGCCAAACTCAGCAATTGAAGGTTTCCTTTCAGGTAACCTGACTTCAGCAAAACTTTTCTATGCAATATGGTCCATGGCTTAACGCTAACATCCCAACTCCTTCAAGATCCATCCCCTATTTTGCTGGATTTTGGATGACTTGGTCCTGCAGGCCTGATTTGAAAAAAATATTGATGGAGTATGATGGACTTGGGCCTGGAGGCCTAAAGCAAAGCATGGATTGGAAGCAGCGTGATTGATAGATTTTGGCGGACTTGGTCCAGTACTTAGTAAATAACAGTAGGGAGGTAGGGTTAAGACAAACTCCCCACAAGAATGATTGAATGTATTCGACTCATTCTGATTTACGTTTGCGACTCGGTTGGTCACATCACTGGTTACAATAGCTGCGTGAATCATAATGCACAGCGGGGAGCCAAGACCAGGAAGTTCTGTGACGATACTTTGACCACTGTTTGCCTAGAGAGACATTTGCACGTTGCTAGTAGCACGCAGGCAGTATTGTCCAGAAAATAAAGAAAGAAAGAAAGAAGATTGATCAGAACAATTCTAAACAGTAGTCGGGTTGTGCCCGGCCACTCAAAAAAACCACCAACCTTGCACATGAGATATATTGCACACATGATGAGCTGATCCAGGTGCCGATCCTTCATCAGATCCACGTGCTTGGTCAGCGAGTGCTCGATGCAGGTCCACGTCTTACGCCGCAGGTCGTCCGTCAGGTTCAGCTTGTGGGCGAGGTCTAGCAGGCGGACGTTGACCAAGTGGAAGACCTGGGAACGACAGCAAAAGAAAAAATAAACTGCAATGAGCTTTGAAAATAAAATTCTGGAGATAAGAACCGAGTGTTTGACCATGCGACGTACGCGCGTATGTCCGACATATGCGCATGTGCAAAAATTGCGCGCACGGCTGGAGCGTGCAGCATGGTATGTGAGAGGCGCAAGCGTTATTTGTCTAAATGCGCTGTGGGTGAGCTTATTAGATCGGTCTATCAGGAGCAACTACTGTGAAAGATGTCTGCACTAGTAAGCAGGAGGTTCTTGGTTCGAGTCCCACCTGAGTTAAGGCCTTCGGGTACAACTGAGTGTACAATGTTTGTAAAAATCACAGTGGTAAAGGGCAAAACCCATATATTAAATTTACAAAACTTGTGAAAGATGAACTATTGCAGTCATTTAAATGACTCTGGAGTCCACTAAATTGGAAATTTGGTAAAGTTTGCCTTCTGAAACCAAATTCTATTTTGGTCGACCCAAATATATTTGAATACATTTTGGTATTTGACGCACGGTTTGTTGACTTACACGTATGATAAAAAAGGGCAAGTTTCCACAGTGATTGCGTCGTAAAAATGAACTGCAGCATCAAAAAAAAAAGGAATCACAATGTTTGATAACAGATCTAAGACGTAACTCATCCTTTTCAGGACACCATGCGGTCTTCCCAACATGGTTTCAAAAACTTCAACCTGTGTTTCTCTATGCACTACCCAGTCAGTACACGTATATAGAGATTAGTGGTTTAGGCATATAATTCTTAAAATACCTTCCGGAAGAACAGTCCCACCGAACCGGTCCGCTTAGGCTTATTGACTGCCACCGCCAGCTGCTCCCCTTCCGCACCTTGCCCGGTAGGCGTGGTCCTGGTACCCGGCTCCACTTTGATCGGCGACGTTTTAGCCTCCGTCGAGGGCGATGATTTCAGGGGTGAAGGGGAGGCGTTCGGGGGTGTGGCTTGGGCCCGTTGAGGGACTGTGGGCATGGTGGTGACCTTGATGGGGCTGGAGACAAACTTGATGTTACCGTCTTTGTCTTTGATACCTGTTGAGAAATTTAAGATTTAAGCCTTGTTCTTTGAGTGTATTTTTGGAAGCCAATCAACCAGACCACCCCCCACATGTAGTGAACTAGTCTGGATTTCCTGGTGTTAAGGCCAAAAAAAAAAATAAGTCGGTCTCTGGTCAGCGCGCGTCGATTTTAATCATGCGCGTCGATCTTTTTTTCCCCCAAAATGTTCCGTGGTAGCTCCAACAGCGCCCTCTATTTCCGCACCTCCTCCATTTTTTTTTAACAAAGAGCACCAAGGAATGGGAAATTGCACCAAGGCAAATGATCGAAAGCACCAAGGCAAATTATGGAGGACACCAATGTACATGAGGACACCAAAAAAGCAAAATAATACCCCACCTTGTCTGTACAATCCAAGCTTGAAGAAAAAAAAAAAAAAAATCCAAAAAAAAAAAAATAGAAAGCTGTGTTTTATAACTTTAGGAGTTCATACCACCTGAAACCCCTGAAAATTAGGATTTTGTCGAGTCTAAAATTCCACTGCAATTGAGTCCTTTCTGAATATTTTGCACAGTATTGTTTTACTAGAAAAGATTGGAAAGATTGAAGTGTTTGTATCACAAGATGTGTTTAGGTCAGACTATTGCTCATGCAAAACTAACTTAAGTTGGATGTAATGGTTTCATTTCTGGACCAGAATTCACTGCCTAGAGGTTGTAAAAATGTAATGTCAGTCACTCTGGAATTGCCTACATGATGAAAATAAAACATCTAGTTGATTACAGGTAGAGTAGTTCATTTGTAATTGCTGCATTTTTTTTCGTTTGAAGCAACAAAAGTGCTCAAAATCTCAAGAAGGGTGCTCAACAACTAACCTGATGAAGTTTAAGCTCTGCGAATGCTGTGTATTCCGAGAAAACAACATTCTAGGATCTTGATTTCAATTCAAAAGCTGCCGAGTCACATTTTGAATTGCGTCTGAAATCAGCTTCCGGAACAGGTTCTCATTGAGCCGATTGCAGCTACGCCCTGTCATGCACTGAACTGATGAAGAATTGTGCGTCGTGTCAACGCTTGCGCGCACCCATTCAGGGATTTGCCCAATTACAAACCAACTACTGCGCTGACAGAAATTGGAAATTTCCAAAAATGTGTCTCTTGACTCATCTTTGGAAATGACCTTCTTTTATTGTTTTCTTCAAAGTGACAGCATGCCATAAGGAATAATTTCACAGGGAGTTTAGTACCATTACTATCTTTAAACCAAGTAAGATTTTTAACAATAATTTGGTCGGTTACTTTTTGGATATCTGCAAATGGTCCGCTCTACCTTTAACTTGTACAATTTTCTTAATAAACAGTGTCGTCCCAACTTTTCAGGACACTAGACGACGCACAACTTGATCCGTACACGTTTGTATGAGTCTTGTATCCAAGATTTTGCCTGTTCTTACCCTGTATTGTCACCGTGACCGTCTGGGGTTGCATCGCCGTCTTGGCCTTGGGTTGCGTCAGGGTGATGGACTTAGGCTTGACGCTGACCGTCACCCCGCTCTCCAGCGTGGTCTCGGCCAGGGATTTCTGGCCAGCGACAGAGCCGTTGGCTCTGCTGGCTGTCTTACCACCGTCGGGTGACGACGATGATGATGAAGTCGCAGTGGGTGATGACTCTTCGGCCGGCACCGCAACGGCAAACAGGCGTCGCTTGGCGCTTCCCGGTGAGGGGGAGCTGAAACGATCACGAGCTGATGTCGGGGACTGAAGAAGGGCATCTTAAAAATACAACAAAGGAAGAGACTCCATTAAGTAATCTTTGAAATCCTGAGGAAATAAGTCTAGAGTACCGAAGTCACGTCGTATTCTATTCCACGCACACAGCTTAAGTGTGTGAAGATATCAGCACGCAAACCAGAGTGAACCAGAACAATGAAAGCTCACGTCACACTTACAGTACTCTATGTCACATGCTTCTGAATATCAGGATTTGTCCACGACTTTGGGAATCTCCAGTTAAAACTCCTGCCGATGTCTCAACTGCTGGGCTTTGAACTCACCTTTCTTAGCAGCGGGGTCAGTCTCCATGAGCATGCGGACGCGCTGGTGCATGACGGGCGAGCGGTAGGGCTGAGATGCGCCCCCGTTGGTCCGGGCATTCGCGTCGGTCTGCGTGGTGACAGAGACATCTTCGCAGGACGGCGGGCCGTCCTTGGAGTCCCGCAGGGCGTCCCAAATCGGGGAGTCGCTTCGCCAGGCACGGTCTTGCAGTATCTCTTCCTCAACCTAAAGATAAAAAAAACAACCACCAAGTTCAGATTTGATCCACCAACATCTTGATGTACACGTAATCATTGTATATAAATCATAATCCTCCAAACTTTTGCACTTATGTTCAAATGAAGGATACCCACTGCCTCAATCCTTCACAATCCTCCAACAAACCTGCCTCTCAAAATGTATTCAGCCTCAATCCTCCAAAATCCTCCTCTTCTTCCAACACCATTCATCCAGAATCCTCCAAAATCAACCGATACTGAATGGCCATGTGCCCTCAATCCTCCACAATCCTCCAAAATTGTGTTTGCTTGGAGAAATTCATTAACACCTGCGGCAGTCTTTCTAGGAACCTTCTTGAAGTCTCCAAAAATCCTCCACTTAGCAGACAAACTATGAGCGGATTTTTCGTACTTCATATACCAGTTCAGTATTCCAGCTGCACATGTGCACATTGAGATATGACGACCTTCCCAATTGAATGAGCAACAGTAGCAAAATACTCAAAACCCTCCGGAAGGTTTCTGCAGCTCTTCAATTCAAAACGAGTTCTACTTACATGGTTCAGATGTTTGACAATGTCTCTCGACAAAACGTCTTCGGCTCTCAGTAACAGCTCAATGACCTTGTAGAAATGGAACGCTGGAAGATCGAAGATTTCAAGTATCCACGGAAACGTCCTGCAAGGGTTAAAGGTCAAGATGCTTGTCAAGTCACTTTAAGCATAAACGAGAATTCACAAGATCTGTGCTTGATCTTGCTCCAGCCAAAACCCGTTTGTTGGGGGAAATTTCACAATCCTGACACCCTCTCACAGTTCTTTCCGAGGCAACAAGGTCAATTAAAAAATCCGATACGCAAAATAAAATCTAAAGTGATTGAAGAACTGAATGATAGACTTTGGATTGATAAACCCACTTGCGTACGTGTCATCCATGGTACTAGGATCACAGAGCAATTACGGCCAAAAAAAAGTTTTCATATTTCATGAACACTGCCAAAAACAAAAAAGACATGTCTGTAGGTAGGTTATTTTAATTCTTTATTATATATATATTTTTTTGTACAAAGGTACCAATACTAAGCACCATCAATATCAAAATTTTCAATAATCGATATATATCTGAAATCCAATACCGAGAATATTCGATATATCGATTATCCCGTGTTAAAGTTAAAGACCAGAAAGATGACACTTGAGAAAACATAAATAAAGAAGTTTAATGATTGGCAACCTTATGTACATTCAACATTTAAGGGTTGGTCAGGTTACTGGAGAAAAAGCCTTTTTATTATTTTGGCTTCATTTAATCACTGGGAAAAAAAGTCTGAGACGGATCCAATTAGCTTCTTGAGAGGAAGTCACTCCTTAAACAGAATCCCAGATTGCAGAGGGGGGAGAAGTGAAAATGCAGGCACTGAAAAAAAAAGGGACAGTTTCTCACTGCAGGGATCCGAGTGAAGTTCAGCAACTTACTTCTGTGAATTATAAGCAAAGATGATGACTTCCAGACAGCAGGCCAGCAACGACCGGTGAAAGATATCGTGCTCCAATAACGACTGCAAACAGATCAGGGAAAAAAAACAACAAAAAAAAACATGAAACATTCCATCAAACCATGGATCGTTCCTTATTCCTACAAAATCCTACATTGTGCAGAAAACTAACAGCATACTCTTGTGTACTCCCAAGGGGGTATCAAGCATCACGAATGTCGTAGTCGATGTGCTCTACCTTCCTCAATCCTACAAAGTCATCCAAAATCATCAGGGCCCAATTTCAAGGCGCTGCTAACCACAAAAATCCACACTTACGCTCACCATTCTGTGATAACAGCGCTAGCAGAAAAATTCTGCCTTAAAGCCAGAGTCCATCGTTTGCAGCTATCCAAAAAGTAACTGACGTAATTATTGTTGAAAAACATACTTGGTTGAAAGATAATAAGGGGACTAAACTCCCTGTGAAATTATTCTTTCTGGCAAGCTGTCATTTTGAAGAAATCAACAAAAGAATGCATTTCCAACGGTGCGTCTTAAGAAACACCGTTGGAAATTTCCGTTAGTGGTTGCTATAATTCGTCAGATCAGTTTGGACATCGCGTAGATGCAATCAGCTCAGTGAGAACGTGTCTCGGATGCTGAATGCAGGCCCAATTCAAAACATGATTCAGCAACTTTTGATTTGAAATCGAGATCCTAGCATGATGTTTTTCTCCAAATATACAGCATTCACTGAGCTGAAACTTCATCAGGTTAGTTGTTCAGCACCCTCCTTTAGATTTTGAACATGATACAAAATGCACAAATTACAAACGATGGACTATACCTTTAATCTACTAAGCACAGAATCCTTAGTTATGGGATATCAAAATTCCTCGCTAACCCGTGAAATACGCTTACCCATAAAGCAAGGACATTTTCAGCTACAGTAAGCAGGGATTGTCTGCTAACGGTAAGCAGAGCCATGAAATCAGGCCCCAGTGAATTTTGAGGGCTCTGAGAGTTAAGGGTTAAACAGAACACGTGCTAATTCTCTAATGCTTTATATAAAGTAAAACTTGTAACAGTACCAACACTTGATGATTTCCTTACCGATAAGTCCGTCTTGCCTTTCTGTTCGACCCGTTTCTTCTCGCTGATGATGATGTTCTCCAGCGCCTTGTAGTACATCTTGATGGCCAGCGTTAGTCGTCGCTTGGCAAAGTCCAGCGGGGGTCCTGTCCCATCCTCCTGCTGAAAATTAAAACCAAACAATTCCAACGTGTCAAAAACTTTCAAAAGGCAATTTTCACTGCTCTCCACAGTGCTGTTTTTCTGTGCAGTGACTCTCTGTGTGACAAAGTTACTTTACCACTTCAAATCCCTTCCCTTGAAACTGACCTGCAGTGTATTAAAGAGTTATACAAATTGCTCTGGATATTGACTTTCCAGTAGGAGGGTTAAGAGTGGTGGTGTACAATTAGGAGTAGGACGGGAACTGGGTAACCTACTGAGGTAAAACCTGGGTACCCAGGTAACCTACTGAGGTAAAACCCGGGTACCCAGGTAACCTACCGAGGTAAAACCCGGGTACCCAGGTAACCTACCTAGGTAAAACCCGGGTACCCAGGTAACCTACCTAGGTAAAACCCGGGTACCCAGGTAACCTACCGAGGTAAAACTCGGGTACCCAGGTAACCTACTGAGGTAAAACCCGGGTACCTAGGTAACCTACTGAGGTAAAACCCGGGTACCCAGGTAACATACTGAGGTAAAACCCGGGTACCCAGGTAACATACTGAGGTAAAAACCTGGGTACCCAGGTAACCTACTGTGGTAAAACCCGGGTACCCAGGTAACCTTCCGAGGTAAAACCCGGGTACCCAGGTAACCTACTGAGGTAAAACCCAGGTAACCTACTGAGGTAAAACCTGGGTACCCAGGTAACCTACTGAGGTAAAACCCGGGTACCTGTAAAAGAAACCCAACCCAAATATTCAAATACCGGAAGTTGTCTGAAAATTCTCCACAAATCGTGTTCAAAACCTTTCTTTGTCTACAGTCTGCGAAGTTACTAAGTAATTAGTAAAGTTGGGTTCCCGGTTCCATAGTCTGGAACTGGTTCCTGACATCAGCGGTCGGGTACTCGGGTACCCAGTTCCGATGCGCACCCCTCTTAAACAGGACCGAACGATGTTTACCTGCGTGTAGCGTTGGCAGAAGGTCTCTCCCATGGCCTTGATGCGACCGACAATGGACTCGGTCACATCATGGCTGCATTCTTTGAACACCGTCTGCAGTTCCTCGCTGGGCCCCGCCTTGCATCCGGACAGCATCGCCTGGAGACGGCTGACTGTCTGCGTTGCCGTGGAGACCGGGGTGATGCTGGGATCCTTCTCCTTCAGGTAGTGACGACCCGTCAAAGGGGTCTGGGGACACAGGGTTTTCACCTGAACCATACAGTAAAATACAAAATACGATATTGTTAATTTGAATGCCTTTTTCATGTTCATCCCATGGCCTAATAACGTTTAAAACTTCAAAATTCTGGGGCACCTATTTGAAAATAAATTTGTCCTCACAACCCCATTCCAAAGTCTATAATGCTGGGTTTTAGAAATTTTGATTGAAAAAACTATTACTCCTTACAACCTTGTTCCATGGGTCTATTCTCAACCCTGGTATCAACAGTAGACTCGGGGAAGGTCATTGTTTCTTTATTCTGATTGGTTAGTGCAATTACAAACAATGAATTTTTATTTTAAACATGTAGAATGTTTGTCAAAGTTACATTTTAAGTATCATGAAACCAGTCGGCATCTGTACTGCCCCAAACCGCCCTGTTTGTTATTTCCTGTACCGCCCTACAACCGCCCTAACTTATCTACGGATACTTTAGCCCTCCTGCTGTCTGAACAGTCACAGACAGTCAAAAAAAAAATTCTCCTCTGCCATGCCTTTTAAACAGGCTAGTCACCAACAGTCACACCATATTTCAAGCAAGCACTGTGGCTAGTCATATTCAGTCAACATTCAAAAGCAGACAAGCGGTAGGCACAGCTGGCTTATCAATCACCTACAGTCAAAGCACAGCTGTGTCGAGCTACATCAACAGTCACAGCCAGTCAATTCTGCTTTAAGTAGGCTGGGAGTTTTTAACTGTTAAAAACTGTCACTTGATTGATTTTGACAACTTGGCACAGAATGTATGTTTGCATAGGAGGGCTACGGAATAAATACAATGTAGTACAATGCAATACAATGTAGTAAAATGCAGTACACCGTGCGCCGACAAAAGAGGGCGCCCTTTTACCTAGCAACGATGTCCCATGGGCGGGACATTTTGCTGGTTGACGCGCACCGTTTCTTGTGGTGACGCACGTACACCAGGGGATTTGTACTATGTACACGCAGTGGCCGTGCTTCGCGACAAATGAATTGCAGTCAGGCAAGATGGCGTCGGTCGGTCACCCCCAACTGTACTTCCTTTGCCGGTGAGGGGGTACTTGTGAACGGAGCGGATAGCACAGTAATTTGGACACAGCCCGAGCAGCGGACATAGTCGCATGGTATCCTACCTTCTCTATGTACTGTGGCATCTTGCGTTTGGCCTGCATCTTATCACTCAGACTGGTGGCGTGTTTCACGGCCGGGGACTTGGCCGGCGTTCCTATCTCCTCATCGGCATCGTCGCTCAGGAAGATGCGCTCGTCAAAGTCTCCCTTGGTCAAGACGTACTCCTCGTACTCTTTGTTGATGCTCTTACTGCAAAGAAAAAAATACAAGATTGTGATGCTCGAGATAACCAGAAATATCTTATGTACTTGTGTCCTCAAGCTGAAAATTTTACAACAAGCTGGTTTTTTTTCTTCAGATGGAACTAAAACAAATGTCCATGAGAATCAATAGTTACACTGGCTTCACAACTTTCACGTTTACAAACTTGTAGCCCAAAGTGTAGACAATTTATGAAATAAATCACTGGTCATGTAGCACAGCACTGCCTGAACCTTCTACTATGTGGTAAGATTTGCTTGTTAACAACTATAAACAGATCCCTTGATTTACTTGTTTGTTTTGCCTGTTTTACTGACCTGTTCAACTCGAAGCTTGTGACATCGAGCAGGCCGACCAGTTTGTCCAAGCTGCCTCGCAGAATCTAACGAGTGGAAATGTTAAAAAATATGAAAATAAAAAGGTTTGTTTAAACGATGTCTCGTTCAAAACAGAGTTTAACAGAATGGGTATAACGTATTACCCTGATGCCATGTTTTTTCCACCATAAATTACCTCAATGATGGTCATTTATCGCATATACATTTGGAGAAACAGGAATATGATTCTGATTGTAAGAATGAATGAAAGGTTTGCCGAAACACAATGTAGGAATTATTTCTCAAAACTAAGAGAATGGTTCTAAAAAGAACCAGAGGTATAAACTATTCTCTTAGTTTGAGAAATTATTCCCACATGGTGTTTTCCTTTCATTCATTAGTATCTCCACCATGCAAAGCCTCAAATCTTAATCATCAATTGTAAGAAATATTTAAAGAATTTCCACCGCTCACAGACATCGTACACAATCGGGGGGTCATGATACTACTAATTCTTTCCAAATGAAAATTTCTAGAGAGAAGTGTTGCAAAGATGGATCTAGCAGGGTAATTTTTTTTTTTTAAAAGAATCTCATAATTTACCCGATCTTCGATGAGCTTGCGTATGTGTGGCTTCCACCAGTGTTCCTTGATGCCTTTAGCTTCTAGCACCAGACCGTCGTGGAGATCACACAGCCTCTCAATGATGCAGGGGGGATCGGGCGGCACGGCATAGTTACGACTCGAGAAATTCTCTGGGAGACCTGGTCACATCAATTTGAAGAAAAAAAAAAAGAGAGAGAGAACAAAGTGTGCATAAGTTCACGGGCTTAACAGTGATGCACTCTCAGTTCTTATTCGGACAACTAATGCTACACCGTGAGAAAAAGTTCAATGGTCGAAAGTTTTACTGGATATTGCAGAGGAAATTGTAGTGTGAAGTTAGACTTTGATTCTATGAATATCACTGCAGGTGAACACAATACCTTGTGTGGCCATCAACTTTTTTTGTGTGTGGGCAGATTTCTATTCATGGAACCAGAATGAGTAAACGCAATTGTGCAATAACCAGGGGAAATACCGCAATATTGTGGACACTTACTGTAGTATCTTTTAAAAACCTCACAAATTATTTGCCAAAAATTATTTGCCAACGAAGCTTATTTCCTCATCTGTGCATATATTTTGGAAATTAAATACTACTCACTGGATTTTTTTATGACTAAAAAAACACTGACTTGTAGTTAAAATTATCGAAATTTAAATGAGATGTAAGCAAAATAATTTTTAAAATGAAGTCTTATTCCAAGTGCCTTTAGACAAAATCAATAAATTGGGAGGCAATGATAGAAATTTACATGACAAGATTCTGCAATTCAACAAATAAGAAGATGCATCTACTTATAAATGTGTATAAATCAATTAAAATATTACTTGAAATAATTAACTAAGCATTTCCCAAATTTTACACAGGAATTCCTTCACATTTAACAAACAATTTCAAAAGCCACCAAAAAACCCCCAATAACCTTCACTCACGTTGTAAAATCCCAATCTTCAACTCCAAGTTAACAAAATATGAGATACCAAGTTTCTCTTATGTACAGTGCAAAATATATCAAATAACTATTTAAAAATCTCAACAACATTATAATGTTCTTACCAGAAACAACAAGATTAAACTGCTCTGTCAGAACTTACCGAACAAAAAAAGTCTGACACAAAGTTTTTATTAAAAAGAGTTAATATCCATCAGAAAAAAGGCGATTAATTTTGCAATTAAGTGATTCCAACAGAAGACAAACACCTAAAATACACAGGACTATCACATCAGAATAGCGTGTCTCCCTGACGCTACTACAGAGAGAAGTGGAGAGATCATCCCACGACTACACACAACCAGAACTCACCTGTGAACTCAGGGTTCAAAAGGTCGCGTCTGTTGGCCAACAGGACGTTGGAGTATATGAGATCCAGGCAACACAGCAGCAAGTGATAGGAGTTGACTAGGTCGTCGCTGATTGCGGGGAAATTGCCTTTAGAGATGCAAAGAATAAAAATGAAAATGTGTTCCTAGTTTCAAATTTGTTTACACTTTTCCATTTTTTTTCAGTTTATGATTGAAAGCTATTCGACAAAATAAAATTATGTATAGTTTAGTTCTTAAAAAAAAAAAATTGGCAAGGAAATAAATGGGAGTGTTTTTTAGGTTAAATGAACCCTAAAACCCTGGGCCCTTTTTGCTAGGAACCATCCTTAATTCCTCCCAAATCCTCCAAAATGTTACACTTATGTTCAAATGAAGGATTCCCAGCGCATCAATCCTTCAATTTCAAAATCGTCAGACAGTCCTGCCTCTCAAAATGCATTCATTCTCAATTCTCCAAAATCATCATGTGCTTCAACACCATTCATCCTCAATCCTCCAATATACTCTGGTTAATACAATTTTCTTTTGAGACAAAAAGAAACAGTATTCTCATCTAAGAAACCTAAGTGGAAAACAATTATAAGTGTTACTTTTGAAAGTGCATTGTAAAAAAAAAAACATTAGTGAGGAAACATAAGATACGAAATCAATTTTGAAAAGCAAGCTATGATTCTTTAAAAACAGTGTTAGTAAAATATGCATGCACAATTCTAGCCACGGAGCTCTAAAAAAAACCATGGAGCAATAGCTCCATGAGTAAACATACGAGCCAAACTTTTTTGCTTGAACTAATTTGGAATTTTTTTTCAGTTGGGAAATTCAACACTTCTGAATTCCTTTGATGACATCCAGTCAATACTAGAAAGTTTAAATGTGCTATATTTCAGCCTCAGAATTTTTAGTCGCAGAATAAACTTCAAAGAGGTTTAGAAAGGGTTACCCAAAAATTACTTGTTAATTTAAACCAACGATTTCTATACCATCTTATCACACATGAACGTGCTCTGAATACATCTCTATACATCTAACTTTACTGCAGGAACAAATGCCTTCTTTTCTATGTATTTACATAATGTATGTACATCTGTCAACAAAGAGACCAAACCCCCAAAAGAAAACAAAGAGGAGGGGGGGGGGCAGAGCAGGACAATCAGTGTCCTCAAGACATTTTGACTAGTGTCAATACAGCTCAAGAGATTAACTACCCAAGTCAATTTGCACCTCATTGAAAGATGAGCACCCATGGCCAAAACTTAGTACACTAAATCTCACACCATTGGTAATTGATCTGTCTAGACTCAGTGACCAAGGATATTTCAGACCCAACCCACAACATGAGTCAGAAACCAGTCACAGCTATTTTTAAGTTCCAGTCTTGTTAACCAAATTGTACAAACATTTGCTAAATCTGCAACTCTACAAATCTGTAAACTGTGAGCCATGTCATCCAAAAACTAACTTTTTCATCACAAAAAAAGTCCAAAAACTTAAACTCAAATCATGCTCAAATGGCTTTTCAAATCAGCAGTCCCTATAATACACCCCCCCCCCCAAAAATATCAAAGTGAAAAAAAAAACAGTTTAAATGCCAAATTAGCATCATAACCACTAGGCCCTATAATGCCATACAATGATTTACGACATGTTGAAGTTGACATGAAAATATAACTTTGCATTCAAAAATACCATCTTACCATCAGCATACTCCTATAATCCAAAATTACGTCTGCACGAATGGCATGTGCATTGCCATGTGCACCACGAAAATAAATCTTCACTACTTGCATATTCCCTGATACTTAAAAAAAAAAAACTTGATCTACACGTTACCCTATTCAACCCAACATTGGAAGCTTCAATGTAAAATAAAACTTCCAGACAAGTTGAGACCTGCCAGGTACCGCCAAAAAAAGTCACAAACATCATTAGCATATCAATGGCCTATGCCACACAAAAGCCTCATTAGCATATCAATGGCCTATCCCACACAAAGCCTATATACAATAGTGACCCCTGAAACTCTGCATGTGCATCAAGTGCACAGCACATAATATGGCTAGCTGACAGACACGCCCAGGGCTCAGCTTGGGTCAATAATATGAATTATTCATGACTGAGCTCGCGTCAATCATAAACCTTAAGTTTTGTCAGACGTCGACATAGGATCGTCCTTCACAAAAATCCATGTACCTCTAAAGGGATTTTAAGGGGAAAAAACACTAAATTTTATGAAAACAGTGGGAAATTTACATACAGGACTAGGTCTGCTGTTGATTTTGAGGAAATATGAGTTTCTGCAACCAAAAAAAGCGATACATGTACAGTACATGTACATGCACACATTCTTAAAAAATATCAGCTGATTTTAATGCAATGTGATAAAAGAAGTACCTGTATGCAAATGATTGATAAATAAAAAGTTGCATAATTCGTGGTATAAATTCCAGGGGTGACTTTTAATGCAAATAAATGACATCACAGAACAGTAAACTAATCATCTTTAAAAAAATAAAATAAATATTTCACTTTACAATGACATGCATTGAAGATTTTTACTGTACGGCTATGCAATTCTAGAACTATCAGATTTAATAACGGCACTCAACAAAAACTTGGTGCTGAATTGAACTTCTACTACATGTAAAAAAAACCATGTCCTACTTTTAATCCTGAAATAATAAACTCTGTTGTTCACCGATGGAATAGATCATGTAAACAAGGCATGAGAAATTTTATGGAGCGAATTTCATCAGCTTTGTGAAAGAGGGTGAGATTTAAATGCCATACGAAAAAAATACTCACTTTCAGAATATGTCACATTTGACTTGGTGTCCTGCATGTTGATACAGCGATGAGGACGGTGGTGGAAGGCGTGTGCTGCGGCAGATTGCTTCTGAAGGAATGCAGGATCACCCCCGATGTCATTGCACACCTCCTCGATCGTTTGGCGCAACACACGATCGAGGAGGTGTGCAATGACATCAGGGGTGATCCTGCATTCCTTCAGAAGCTTTCAGCCGCAGCATGCACCTTCCACCGCCGTCTCCAGCGCTGTATCGACATTCTGAAGGTGAGTATTTTATTGTATATGACGTTTAAATCCACTCTCTTGCACAAAGTTGATGAAACTCGCTCCATACAATTTGTCATGCCTTGTGGGCATGATCTGAAATTTTGGTTTAATTCCATTGGTATACAACAGAGTAATTTAGGATCAAATGTAGGACATGTTTTGTTTTTTTACATGTAAGGCCAAAAAAAAAAATAGTCGGTCTCTGGTCAGACCAAAGTTTCGGAATTGATGCGGAAACGTTTTTTTTTTTTAGCATGGATTGTACAGACAAGGTGGGTACTATTTTTTGCTTTTTTGTGTCCTCATATACATTGGTGTCCTCCATAATTTGCCTTGGTGCCCTCCATCATTTGCCTTGGTGCGGTTTCCCCATTCCTTGGTATAAAAAAATTGAGAAGTTGCGGCAATAGAGGGCGCTGTTGTAGCTACCGCAGACAATTTGAAGAAAAAAAAGGTTGACGCGCATGATTAAAATCGACGCGCGCGCTGAGCAGAGACCGACTATTTTTTTTTTTGGCCTAACACATAAATACAGCAAAAATGCATTATAACATCCTTTGGTCTTGACATTTTGCAATTTACTATACGTTTTAACCTCTTTTACTACAATGGTCATATTTCTTAAATGTAAATATTGCAGCGCTCTTGTGCAGTATGCATAAGTGCAATTCCATGTTTAAAATAAATTGGCTTACCTTTGATGAGGATGAACAGTGTCCAGCAGATGGAGAAAAGGTCTGAATAATTGCAAGGCTGCCTCCTAAAAAGCAAATCAATCACACCGTTAAAGGCAATAATAAACCACATTTTCAAACATCAAAACACAAAACTACCAAATTATTATGATGTACCTTACTTGACTGTAAGTGAATAAGTCTCAAGCATCCTGTGAAATCACGGTGCTGTGCTCTTATTTTATATCAACTTGTTTTGATATTTATCTCATTTTGTATCGATTTCCAACGATGGTTGGCTTTTTTTCCCTTCAAACACTGTCCCCGATTTACCAACTTTAGTTAGTCCACATTTTGTTCGCCATCGGTTACACATCAGTGAACAAGTGCAAGCCAGCTTGTCTAAGTCAAGCCAACAGACTAAGCTGTTGGTTGGTCAATTTGGTTGACATGTGTTTGTAATACAACAATGGGTTACGGAAGACCCGACACGAGGCCAAAACTGAAAGGTCAGAATCTTGAGGTCAAGACGCAGTATTGTTTTGCGTAAGTACTCGGCCAATTATAGCCTTGACCTTTTTAAGCTCTGTGGTTTTATCTTCTGTAACAAAATATTATTTTTAAGAGTTTGTTGCTTTCAAAAATCTAACTGTTACCTTTGTTTGCGTCCCCTTGGTACTCGAGGCTGTTCGCCCGATGCGTCCTTGAATATGAATATGTCCTGAAATATGGGTTGGTACTTCTTGAAAATGACGGTGGAGACGTTGAAGTTGCGCTCCAGACGCTCCACTTTGTCTCGGAACTGCTGGGGCAGGTTGGCCATATCCTCCCATTTTTTCATCTTGTTGAAAAACTGGATCACACTGCCAAATGAGAAAAAGATTTTTTTTGTTTAATCTTCTCATGGGGAAGAAATCTTTGGGTATCTTAGACCAAGCCGACTCGGGTCGACCCAGACTGGGACCTGGATTGCTCTGAAACGTTCAAAACTAAATCAGGCCAACTTTACTCACTCTTTAGCCAGCAAATGTCTCCAAAATTCCACTGGGCAAAGAAAAGGTCCTTAGTACATCTATTTCACCATGGTCATGTGCAGTGCACAATAACCTGTTTACAGCCTTTTTAAACGACCACCTCGCTTAAAAAGGTAAAGTAAAGGGGACAAACCTGTGTTCACAGGAACGGAGTGCCTGTATGTCTTTCAAAGCGATTGGACCAGACTCGAGTCCACGAAATGGTGCTGTGGGGGATCGCCACACCTCCTCCACAGCCAGTCTGTTACCTTCCCAGCATTGAATAATGCCCGTACCCATTTAACACGTGGGTTGAGAGGAGTAATTGAGGTAAAGCGCCTTACTCAAGGGCACAACAGGCATGGCCACGGCGGGACTCGAACCCACAATCTCACGCTCATGAATCCTATGCTCCACACGTGCCCAACTCGCTTACCCGAATTTGAAATCAACACGGATCCATCATAAGCAGAACTGTGTCCGATTAAACGCGGAAAGAGCCTTTCAACCCTGGTCCCGACCAGGGCTGAACTTAACCCTTCACGTAGGCTCAACCCATATAAAAGCCATGTTGGATTCTTGCTAGTGCGAAAGGGTTTCCTGAAATTTCACCAAAGTCGAACACAGAACTTTTGGATAGTGTCCAAGAGCCTTCAGGAAATGCGAGAGCATTGATTGTCCTCATTTTATCAAATCGTCTCGTCTCGCCTCACCTTAGTCTTGAGGATCTCAGCAGACGAGTCAGTGATACGCAGTTTCCTTCCACGGTGCCATTTCCGACGGTTGGAATGGTGGATCTCCGACAAGCGACGTACAGGGCACACACAAGCCAGTGAAGATTGTCCCCCTGCAGAAAAGGTCACAAATAAATAGCCTCTCTGAGTTCACGAGACACCATGTGACTCCAAATTACAGTGAGAAAAATCTGTGAAAAGGTTTGCTATCATAACAGTATAACACTAACAGTTCCTGTGCTAATATTAATAATAGAAAATAGATGTACATTACCCCTCCCCCCCCCAAAAAAAAAACCACATTGAATTTGCCACACAAACATGACATTGACAAAAGATTTTAAACAAGTAAAACAACAGAACGTCATCCTTATGTAAGTCTGGAATAAGTAATAAATATAATAAACCCAGAAAGCAAAGTTTGAAATGAATAAAATGAATAAGGTAACATTAAAATTCCAGGTATCAGTCCGGAATCTGGGCACTCACTTCGAAAGCAGGTCATCTTTAAAGCTCATGCATCACATGCACAGCGTAAACAAGCAGAACGCAAACATTGTACATCTAAGATTGTTTGATTTACAACTCACCTCAAGCGTATAATTGACGCTAATTCTCTCATACGTGTCCCACGCCTCTCTACCGGATACATCGTCTAGATTTAGGCCAAGGCAAAGTTCCTCGAACCGTTGTTTTATGTCTAATTCCTCACCATTTGGTGCCGCCATCTTCGGTTTAAATCCCACTTCGCATACGTGTTTTTCACATTGATCATCAAAAGTACGCGTTCGGGGTACCCAAGCTGAAAATGGCGGGAAATCCGCATCACTTCTGTAAAATGTAGTCGATGCAGTAAAATAGTCCAAATATTTTAACGTTCAAATATTCATTTCTTCAATGGATGCCAATTATTGAAGACAAATACATAATTTGAAATACTTAAACACAAATATGTATTGTAATCATGTTATATTTCTCAAGGATGGCTAAGTAATCCATGGTAAAACAACGCGGAGTAATACGCACGAAAAATAGATGACGTCTTGCTCGTCATTTTGTGGGCGGAGACACAACCACGGCTTTCTGGCAGTAAGCCAATCTGCTGCTAGTGATTCAGTGGCTGGGATGGGCCACGGCTTCAGTGTGTAAAGCACTTCCGGGTTGCCTACGAATTTCGCGCCATTCCGTCTGTTGCTGAAACCGCAACACCGGTGGTGTCATGTGGCGTTTCCTGATTCTTTGGACCTTTAAAATTATAAAATAATAACAATAAACCCCAAGTTTTGTTCGAATTCACTTTGTTTGCTTGGTTCTAAAGTGTTGGTGGAGGTTTTTGTTTCTTCTTATGGCTTTGAAAAAATGTATAAATAGAGAAATATTAAAAAAGACCCGATCGGTCACTTCAAATCCGCAAATTCATGTTCGTTTGCTCTAAACATAATGTTCTGCAATACAAAGTTTTTCCCGAAACTGGAAAGTGTTTTGGCTGGAGGAATGTTGACCCGGCCCATGTAAAAAAAAAAACCTCCTGAGTGAGTATTCCTTTCGGGATCCACTCTTCCTCAAAGTTAGTGATAGATCGATATATTGGGAGTGCAACAAAACATCATAGACACGAATGCTCATTTTGGACAATACAAACCACATGTGGAGATACATGGGAAAACACGTGGCGTACACGTTGATGGTTAGTGCTCTTGTTTACTTTCGAGTAAGACATTGTTGTACGTGGCCGGTCGTGCCATTTTTTGGGGGGGGGGGCGGGTTTTTTTTTTTTGGGGGGGGCCGAGGTCGGGTCGGGGAGCTGAGTAGTTGGGCCAAATAAAAAAATCTTTTCCCCCCTCAAATTAAAAAAAAAGGAAGGAGGAGGCCCTTTTGTATGGCCGCCCGACCGGGCTGTGTATGTTTTTTTTTTCTTCAGCAAAAGCTTTTCTCTTTTTCGAGATACAGTTCATTCAAAGCGAGTAGTTAAGTTTTGTTTACGAACGTCCTCTCGCCGATTCCTCATGATGATACCCCCCCCCCCTCGATCCGCGCCTGCATCATTATCGCCATCCCATAGGCGTTTTCCATTTAAATGCGCTTACCCCCCCCCCCCTCCCCGTGCCTTTTTTAACAAGTGCCCTTTTTTCTGAACAAGTGCCCTTTTTAAAAAGAAGTCGTGCACAATTATTTTGTGCCATCGGCTGCTCCGATCCGGGTGCCTTTTTTTAATTTCATGCATGTGTCGCCCTGAAAAGCAACATGTATTTTCCATTGCGTTTATGGTCAGTGTAGATAATCGTCGGTTTTGAACAGCGCCCCCATCGACAGATGGTATCAACCCCCCCCCCCCCCTCCCGGTATTCCTCCGATGTTCTCAGACTAAATCCCCGCCACCAATAACTTTGGATCATTCGAAATACGGAGCAGTTGATGAACTGGTAACCAATAGGTCACCCGGCCTAACTCTCCTTTTGTGCGCAGAGCCCGGCGCTTTTTTAGGTCAATACATGCGTGAATTTAAAAGGAGGAGCCTGGAACGGCCGATGGCACAAAAAAGGCACCACTTCTTTTTTAAAAGGGCACATGTTCAGAAAAAAAAGCCACGTCTCACCAAAAAGACACTCTTTACAAAATATGGGGGGGGGGGGGGGGGGTAAAACGCTTGTGAAAAAAAGGGCATTTCAATGGAACAGGGCAGTCTTTACAAAATATAGGGGGGGGGGAACCTTCCCGCTGGCATCGCCTATGAATATAATTTAAAGACGTATTCCCCCGTGCTATTTTTCGAGTTTCACCTCGGAAAGTTAGTTGCTTCCCTTAATTAGTTTTTTTATTTGCTATTTTCCTAGCAATATAAAAATGTATTGAATGCAAATGAGACAAAGTACATAGAAAACACGCCTTCGTTTAGTCAACTCTCCGCAGGGCACGTTATTGGTGCACAGAATGTAAGCAAGCCCCTTTTCAATAGGCTGGTTGCAGCCGACCAAAATCGTAATAAAGTATTTTTTTTCGTCAAAACAAAAAATACAGACTTTCAAAATGTTAGGAAAAATTTGTATTTTTTTGAAAAGAGCATGGGGTATACATTGTGTACATAAAATGCACCGGATCGTGTACGAATGCAGTAGCTGCGTGCGGCGTATGTACGCGTTCCACACTTCACTCTACGGTCGCGCAGAGGACGGTGCAGCTCATCAGGCACGTCGAGGCGCGCGGCACACAGCGCGCGGTACGTACGGACGTATGTACGGCGTGCACCTAGACGCGCGTCCATTAACTCCAGTTGCGTACGTGCGCGTGCGTACGTACGTAAGTGTGTGCAGGGCGCGGCGCGATCAAGTCATCATAATCATCACATACACAGCGTAGTTTGGGTTTGAATTTTCAGAACGTTTTGTGGCGTACACACGTACTGTGTGTTCTTGCGTTTCACTCAGAAATTCTTATCGACTGTCATGAGTTGTTCTAATTCTTCGAGCATGGGCACTGTTTCGTGTCCAATAAACTCGAACACTTTCCCTGGAAAGTTGTGGAAGCTTGTGAATGGCGGACGGTTTCAGTCCATTGGTTGGAGCAATGGCGGAAGCTGCATAGCAATAAACGGCACAACCTTCAAAAATGAGGTTCTTTACAACGACGAATTCAGCGTCTTCAAAACTCAGAACTTTTCTAGTTTTGTACGACAGCTCAATCTCTATGGGTTCCGTAAACTGGCTGCGGTGTCCTCAAAGGACAGCATGTCCGGAGAGGACATTCATCACTTCCAGAATCCGTACTTCAACCGCAATCGACCAGAGTTGTTGGGCCACGTTCGTCGGGCAAGTAGCCGCCGTCGAGGCGGCAGCGAGAACGCCGAGAACTCCTACTACACGACAACACCGTATCGCTTCGGTCCAGGCTGTTCTTCCAAGGGTTATCCGCAGACTCTGTTCCACCATCAAGGGGTCACCTATGCTCCAATCAAGCATGCCTCGCACTCTGAACCTCTCCAGGATATCAACAATCGTTTCAATCCGTACTACCGACCGAACTCCTTTGGCTTCGGTCCAGCGGGCCAGCAGTGCTTCAGCCGTGGGTGGGGAGCCGGCGGAGGTGTGCAGGGGCTCACGCTGGTAGCCAACACAGCCAGCGGTTCACTCACAGCTACTTGCCCATCAGAACCTCGGCTTGTCGATTTCCCATCCTTGTACAACCAACAAGGACAGCTGAGGAAATTTGTTGTGATACAGGAAGACATTGGCCACGTCTTTCAGGGGTCAAATGGAGGTGAGTTTGGCTTAGTCCCTTTTAGGCTAATTAAGATGGAGTGCAGTTTCTGAAGATTAAGTCATAACGTATAGGGCCTAGGCCTAGTTCCTTCCCCAGATTGTTCAGAATCACAGGCTAACCGCCAGCTTTAATTCTTGGCCTAGGCCAACATTTGTACAATTCCATTGCATTGGCTCATCAAACTCAGTTTAGGCCATGCCTACACTAGGCCTACAAATTTAGCCTGACCATAGCATAGTGACCAACCGCTTGCAGATCAAAAAGAATCTTTCAAAGTGGCTCTTGCATATTGACCTAAAATGACATTTGGATACATTCAACACCACTATTGTTAGGCCCTGTTCATATGCTAACTCTAAGGCCAAAAGAACTTATGAGAGCCTTAATTAAATTGATCTTATTCTGCACCTAGTGTTTGTAATAAGTGCCTGTGTTAATTTCTTATATTTTCCCACAGCAGGCTTTTCACTGCCAAGAAGAGACAACCTGTTGCTGTCCAACAGCTGTGACCCTATGATGTGTGCTGTTCCCCAACCCAGCCCACCTCAACAGGCACCTCCTCAAACCTTCATTCTCTCCCCACCACAAGCGCTGCAGAGCCAGGTGCTGACCCAGTACCCAGGAACATCGGGACCAGCCTTCCAATCTACTCCTCCACAAATTGCTTCTTGCCAAGGGGTGCCACCTCCTGATGAGAGATCATCACCGAAGGTCTACACTGAGCTATTGCCTATGACATCTGCCAAGAAGTGTGATTCGAATCTGGTAGGCCTGTAGACTTATAGAAGTGGAAACCCAATTTAATTTCAGTCATGCATCACGACACAATTGTCAATTGATCACAAATGATTTTTGGACACTGTGACCAAGTTCCTTGCCTTAATGAATTTCAGTGCTGTGTTATGTAAGCTGTGTAAAATCCGAAAAAGGCTGCTATTGAGATTGGAATTGCCTGGCTATCATCAGTCATTGATCATGACAAGACCTCAGTTAAATGTTCAAGGGCAAATGATTTCAATTCCAATTAACTACATAATCATTTTTTCACAATAATTGGGGTTTAGGCCAAGCATAAGGAGTATCTGCACAATCACCAATTTTCAAAAATGACTTCATGGTTTTGTACTTATTTAAAAAATAGTCAGACGGACACCTTTTTGGGGGACATACTGTAGTGAGGAAACAGGTCCCACATTTATTACAATTTTGAGATTTGTTGTAGTCTAAATACTTTGGATGGATCACAAGTACATCACAAGTCCAATCAAAGGTAATTAACTACAAGTCCATTCAGAAGTCCAGTCACAAGTAACAAGCAATAACAAAGAAATGCTGTTGCATGTCACAGTTACTTGAATAGCTTGCGGGTTGGCATGGGATTGGATGACTTGTGATGGACATACAACTTATGATCCACCCTGAACACAACACTGGTAAAATTGAAGGTTCATTTCTCTCTTTTCTACCTCAGCTGGCCAACAAAGTGGCGACAACCCTTCCCATCACAGCCAGTTGTGGAAGCATCGGAGCTTTGTCTAATATCAACAATAACAAAGTGCCTTCATTGTCTGCAACTTAAGCAGTTAAATTTCAAGAGAGTTGAAAGATGCAAAAATATCCACCCTACAAGAGATATGTTTTTCATCTTTGAGGATTTAACTTGTTAACTTGTATTTAAATGAATATCATTTTATTTTTTTAAAATAGTTTTAATATGATTTTAATTTTCCAACAAGGTGTTGTAAAAAAAAATTTGAAAACATGTAAGTAATTATATTAATTTAAATTTCTTTAGATTTTATGTAACTCTTCCAATAATAACTAGTCAAGACCTGAATACCGTTGCAGAGATATTATTTGGACAGACTAATTCTAGATGACATTTTATGAAAAATTAAAAAAAACAATCATTGCCTTTTGTTGTTTCCTCATTATTTAAAAAAAAAGAGTAGGCCTGATTTAGTTTAAAATTAGTCATTTCATTTGGTTTGAGTTTGGCATGATATAAGTAGCATGTAGCATAGATATCTGGGACTATTTGGAAGTAGGGAACATAGTGACCTTGAATAGAGACCTGACTGTATTAATGTAACTTCAATGTAATGTGGTCATATCTAGTCAGATATATATTTTCTTTTTATTGGTTCTTTCTTCTTCACATCCTTTAAAGAAATATTTTGTTCTATTTCTCAACAAACACCCTACCATTTCACAAAAAAACCTAATAAAGAGAAAAAGGTTTACCAAGTAACTTATAGCATTTAGAATTCCAGAAAAGGGGACAAACGTGGAGAGTTGCTTGTAAATTCAATTTTCATTGTTCAAATCGTTCATTGTTATTATATAAAAAAAAACATAATACAATCTTGTTCTATTGGTTTTCTGTTGAACATCTGTTTGTTTTTGCATCTGTATTTAAAGGCAATATATGACCATTTGCCTTTCAGGCATTTTGTTCGTTTCCAATAACACCATTCAAAATCCCAAAAGAATATTGAAAACTTAAACTGTTGAAGTTTCAGCTCATTAGATTTTTCACTTTCTGAGAAAAAAAAAACCATTGCACAACCTTTTGATCACGAAACACGATTTTGTCAATGACATCACTCGTTTATTCAAAAAATTGGAAAGGTACATTTTGGGATTTGTTCAAAATGACAGCACTGGCCAGACGAAATAATTGACAGGGTGTTTTAGTATACCAGTACGATCCCAAATCAAAAAAAGCTTTTCGAAAATAATTTGGTAGATTACTTTTGGGATAAATGCAAATGATCCTATATGCCTTTAAGTTTCAAAACGTGGCATAATACATTGTTTTCCATTTTTGAACGCTCTTGCGTCATGCCCCCCACACATAAAAAAGGAACCCAATTTTGTTTATGTGACGTTGCAATAAAGGCAGGCAATGAGTACATCACCATCTTCTTCTAAAATAAAATTGGTTGAAGTGGTCAGAAAGTGCCTCAGATCGTACGTACCACAGAGCATCTAGAATCCAAAAAAAATCGGGGCCCTTAAGTGGGCCCCGAAACCCGAGCCGTAATATTTTTTGACCCACTTTTTGGGGGACCAAGTTTTTTGTTTTTGGGCCCACGCATACCCCCCCCCCCCCCCCCCCATGGTCAGAGTGTGTGAGCTCAACAGTTGCACCGTGAATTGATCCTTTAAAAAGGGTTTGTTCGTTTAACAAGCTACGCCGATCACCTTTTTGTCGGTATCATTCAATACCATCGATTAGGACCTACTAAATGATGTTTGCGCTCCGTGCATGCAGAGCTCCCAAAAGTTTTACAATGAGTTTTACGCCTGCGCGATTCAATTAATGACGTCAACTTCTAAATCGTGTCGTCATCAACATCGCAGGTTTCTCTCAGTGGTGCCCGGCAACATCGTATTATCGGCCGTTGTATTCAGTTTATGACGAGCAGTGCACCAGCTGTCCGAAGTCAGTGTCCGAATCATAATTGATATCTTGTGTACATTGCTAAAAACAAGGCACAATGTCGTACGCATATCTCTTCAAATATATCATTATAGGAGACACAGGTGAGATTTTCTTATTCAGAATGTCGACGTTTATGTTCAGCCTTTAAATTTGCCACGCCCGTGTTAGTGCTCGTCTGCTTTCCACATGTGTAAACAGTGACACCATACCGTAGTGTCGACGTGGTTTGTGCATAGTGCATGGGGAAGCGCATAGGCCACTACCGCCGTAGTGCCATTCATTATTTGGATCCCGTCAAAATGGCTGCTTTGTGCTACTGTATATTTAGTATTTTGTAGCAATGTATTTGTAGTGAAATTATTACCGTGAGTAACGTAACCTTCTTAACTGTTCCATTTCATTTTTCAGTCTATGAAACTGTATGTTTTATTGTCTATCATGTTTATCAGCCGCTTAATTAAGCACTTGTCTGTTGAGTGTTAATGTTGTCGTGTTGATATCAGAATTTTCAATAATCGATATATCGGAAATCCAATATCGAGAATGTTTCCATGGTTCGATATAACGATTATCCCATGTAAACGTTAAATACCATAAAGATGACACTTTGATTAAAAAAACCCCCAAAATCATGAAAATGGTAAGTCCCAATTTCCCATGACTTTCTCTGGAGCATATTGCTCAAACTTTTTCAATCAAATCTCGGCGATCGTGTAGTAGTGTAGGGCCCGGTTCCTATAAGAGAACAAATTCCACTTTAAAATTATTAGACCGACCGAACTAGTTGGCGACATTCTCAATAAACAGGTGTGTCACAGAAAGAGGGCAGGGTTTTGATTTTTATTGAGGAAATTTGGGATAAAATGACGATGACAGCGCGGCAACAACACGCAACCCGGAAAATAAAGATGGTGATCACCGCGCGATGTACCGTGAGCACGCACGGCGCGCTGAATCGCTAGGCGAAAACCGCGCAGGAAAATCGTGATTTCTAACAATAAAACTGTTCAAAATTGCAAAATGGGTGTCCTTAGAATTGAGAAAAGTCTGCTTTTGATTGTAAAGGTGATTTTTGAGCAATAAAAGACCCCATTTGTTTACTCTAATTTGATCAAACACAACAGGGGCCCTACACTACACGATCACCCAAATCTCAGCACTGAGAGTTTGTCCAGAATGGGTGTTTTATTATTATAAGTTAGTTTTACGTTGGAGGAGACCGGCTAACTGGTGGATTCTGATGGACTCACTGGCCACCAACATTTTTTTTGCATGGCAAAATTGATGGATTTTGGCAGATTCAGGAATACTTTCTAGTAAAAATACCCAAGGTGTTAGGGTTAATGAAATACTTAAAATTAGGGATGCCATTTCTGGGCCTATCATAATGACCGCCGCAAATTTGAGATCTGCTGATTTTGGACATGGCACTCATGACTAATCATTGTTTATCGTACAGTTTGTATAAGGAACGTGGAACCAGTTTGGGACCGTTTGTAAAAAAAAAAAAAATGTTCTCTACTTGGATAAGTTGATTGTTCATAATTGAACTGAACCATATCAGAAACTTCATTACTTAGTTTTGCTCCATTTCCAGGTGTTGGGAAGTCATGCCTCCTCCTACAATTCACAGACAAGAGGTTTCAGCCTGTTCACGATCTAACGATAGGTAAGTTGAAAGTGACAGGAGAGAAGTCTTGGTTCAAGAATTGATTCGGCTACCCCTAACACAGCCAGACCCTCCCTGGCAAACTTAGCCGTGCCACCATGCTTGGGGTGGAAACAGCAAGAGCCAAAGAATCTTTCTCGGGTGAATGCTCAGAATTTCTCGGGTGAGAGTGCCGAGATTCCAAAGACTAGATTTGACTCGTCTTGTTTGATGGCGCCTTCTATCGCTGCGGTAGCTTGGCTACTCTTTGCATCCTGGGACAGCTTGCGTGACGAATGAGAATAATGTGCAACGCAAACTGTCCCATAATGCAGCGCTTCGTGTATACCTTCACTGTATGTCCGGTCTGGTGGCTATCCGTAAAAGCCAAGTAAAACAAATAAACCCGTTTCTCGTCCCCACATGCTTCCTTTTTCCGCCCGCCGTCTTTTTCCGTCCGCCGCCCCCCTTTTTTAAAAAAATTGGTACACTTGCAACATATTTTGCAAATTTTGTCAATATTTTGGTTCTTTATTTGTTTCCAACAAAATTGTAGTTATATGTAGAAAGGGTGACGGCTCCTTTTGGACACAATTTTGTATCAGCAAAAGAGTCGAGAAAATGGAAGAATTTATCTGCCATCTTGGAAAATCCGCTATCTTGGGGAAAAAAGGGGGGAGCGTCTCCTTCATTTTTTCAAAAAGTGCGGATGAGAAATTATTTTATTTCTTTTACTTGACCTTAAAGGATCTATGGATGGATGAAGGGACATAGTCTTGCCCTAAGGCTAACAAGAGACACACTTTTTGGAGAGACAATACAAAGACTATTGACTCCAATTCGGGCGATTTACAATGCAGTGCGCCACCAAGAGTTTGCCAAGAGAGTCAATTTTTCAAGTTTACGGTCGACAAAACATGGCCCATTTGAATTAGTGTCTGCAGACAATTTGAGCTAATTTTTTTATAGATTGGGGCATAGCATTCTGCCGACTTACAAAAAACACCATTATTGATAAAGAGAAAAGAAAAGTGTAAACAGATACTCCAATCAAAAGCTTACAAAACTCCTGACGGGACAAACGAACAATTTCAAATGTCCCGCGCTGCGAATTTGTCGACCATCTCCCACAATGCACTGGGGAAAATGAACTCTCCGTGGCAAACTCTTTGTGGCATACTGCATTGTGAATCGCCTGAATTGTGCATACAGAATAACAGAAATAACAGAATTTCCCTGGTTGGCAGTGTATTATTAACTAGTGCTCTTGACACCTGAACCATTCAGTGTGAAGCAAACATCATAAGTCATCCAGACATTTTTGCCGGGTTTGCCTTTGTCCATTCAATATCAAGAGGGTACCTGCAAGTTACTTCATCCAAAGAGTGATATGACCTTTTAAAGCGGCGTTCATCATGCATTGCTAGCTGTGGATGTAGATAATTACTAGTGTGTTTCTAGGGGATCAGTTTAAACACACATACCAGTACATTACCCATGGCGCTATCAGCTATACATGTAGCTCCATGGGGGTCCGCTCATAAGTCCGACGCCTCACAGGTCGGACTTATGAGGTGTCGGAGTTATGAGGCATACTATTTATTTATTCCGCCTCATAGGTCCGCCGCCTCATAAGTCCGATGCCTCATAGCTCTGACGCCTCATAAGTCCGAAACAGTGTTTGTCCATTGTCGGACTTATGAGGCGTCGGACTTATGAGGCATCGGACCTATGAGGGGGATTTATGCCTCATAAGTCCGACGCTTCATAAGTCCGAAATTTCGGACTTACGAGGCGTCGGACCTATGAGGCGTCGTACTTATGATACGGCCCCGCTCCATGCATAACCTTACCATTCACGAATAGTGCATGGATTGGGTTGCTGTGGTCTGTAACCTTCAAGGTTGAACAGTCAGCTAGAATCTTGTCTATGGGCTCTGTGTACCAACAGTAGGTGAAGCTGTGTGAACACTCATGAGCATGATGAGAGTTGGAGCATGCGGGACATTGTACGATACGCACCCCTGCACGCACTGTTTATGTGCGAGGTGCGAAGTACGCATGATTAATTTTTCATCAGTAATTTGCACACACCCATGACGTCTCCACGTGGGTGCTTGGCATGTAAAAAAAGTAAAGTAAAGTCTGTCCCGAGCCTATATGGCCCATCAGGCCGGCGTTTATCTCCGGTTTCAGTGGCATGAAACGACTGAGAATATTTCTATTCCCCCTGGACAGGATGCCAGTCCATCGCAGGTTACTCCCCAGCTAATGCTGGTACCCATTTATACTCCTGGGTGGAGAGAGGCAAGTGGGGATAAAGTGCCTTGCCCAAGGACACAACGTATGGCCAGCAGCCGGATTCTAACCCCTGACCCTCTGATCATGAGTCACGAACCCTTACCGCTAGGCCACACTTCCCCATGTAGCAGCTAAGCATGTAGCAGCTAAGAATCTGGATAACTCTCATTTTTTTTGGCAACGTTGAGGGGGTACTTAATGAATTCCACACCATAATACATGTACAGCTCACACCGCACGTTGTCATATGATGTTTATATTTTTAATTGTTTAACTTTTAATAATAGAAGTTTCTTTTGCAACATAAAGTGTAGGATATATACATCTGTCATTTGAAAAGAGTTCTAAATCAGCATATTAAGCAGATAAAACCTGGAATTTGCAACAAATCTCAGTTTACATTTTAATCGTTTTATTTGGAAATGCCAACGCTTTCTTTTGTATTACATGTGACAGTGACTGCCTAAACAAGCGTTAGTCAACCGCTCTTTGGATGTGTAGTATGGCGTTCACTGTTTGGACAGATGGAATCCCAGCATGTAGTATAATTTCAATCACGTTTGATGCTGAAACATTTGCATGACTTTCTTATGCTAATGTCTTATGTTTTGGCTGTTTTTTTTCCTTTTTTTTTTTTACAGGTGTTGAATTTGGAGCGCGGATGATAAATATTGACGGCAAACAGATTAAATTGCAGATTTGGGATACGGTAAGCACACTTGCCACTGTTATTCTTTCGCAAACAGAATCTGTTCTGATTGCACATCTACCAGTAGGCAATGACAGCAATAGTCATTGGGTTGTATACAGAAACAAGAATATAGTTTGTGTTCTTGAGCTGGATGCTTTACCTCAAGATGTAGTGTAAATATGTATACATGTATGTAACATATTTAGTAGGGAAACTTGGAATTATAATTTTAATGGCCCAATTTCACGGCGCTGCTAAGCACAAAAATTTGCTTAGCACAAAAAAAGTCTGGCTTAGGCCAAAAAAAAAAGTCTCCGGTTTCTGGTATGGAGCTTGCCCCAAAAGTGGTGCGGTGACGCGGCTTTTTTTTTTTTTTACCTGTTTTTTTTTTTTTTTGGCTTCAAATGTCGGCTTATGACTGCAAATGGTGCCCGACTAAACTTAGTGCAAATATATGGGAGTCCAGAGAGGCCACATAAATCTTATTCTTGATCATAACCCCATCTAAAAACACGTTAAAATTGTGCAGCAGCAGAATTTCAGTCAAACCAGTGAGTTTGGCGGTTTTGAAACATCATCTTGTATTGAAAAAAAACCTTTTTCATTTTGCCGACGCGCATGGCTACGGCGACGTGCGCGCATACCAGAAACCGGAGACTTTTTTTTTTGGCTTTATAAAAGCAGGTTACCAGCCAAAACTCCATGTGATTTTCATGCTAAGCAAACAACAGCTGAATACTAATCACGAGCAACATACATGTACATCACGTGGAGTTTTGGCTGGTAACCTGCTTTTATAAGCCAGACTTTTTTTGTGCTAAGCAAATTTTTGTGCTGAGCAGCGCCATGAAATTGGGCCCATAGCTCTTCCCATTTGAAACATTTGTGCTTAGCAGTGCTTGGTTACAAATGTATGAGTGAAAATAATATTACATTAGAAACGCGTGTTAGCTGTAGATTGGGCCAGTGATTTTCTGTTTCAGTGCAAGGGCTGTGCATCGGAACAAGTTCCCGACCGCTGATGTCAGGAAGCGGTTCCAGATTATGGGATCGAGTACCCGTAACCAACTTTACAAAGTGTTTAGTAACTTCTCAGACAATGAGGAAGAAAGGTTTTCAATGTCCTTTGTGGGAATGAAAACCAGTCTACATGGAAAAACAAAACATACTTCACGATTATGATGCTCACAAAAGTTGCAGTTTTTTAACCATACAGCTCTATGAAGCTCACTGTACACACTTGTGTGTACAGTGACTGAATTTGACTAGTCACAGTGCTTGCTTGAAATATGATCTGACTGTTGGTGACTAGCCTGTGTATAACTTGGCATGGCAGGGGAAGAGGATTGACTCTTTGACTGTCTTTGACTGTTCAGATAGCAGCAAGATTAGTCGTGTGTGTCTTGCACCAGTGGATGTCCAAGAAAATGACTAAACAGACATTTCTTTCATACAATGCTTGAACCATCATTAGTTGTACATGCACACAGTGCTTGGATTTTGAAATTTTGTTGTGTAGAATTCTTTTATTTATTAAATTTCATCTGTTTGTCTGCCGAAGCAGAAAATCCTTGGCTTTATTTAGGAAAATTCTCATCATCCACATTGATGGAACGTGTTTTCACTGATAGTGCATATTAATTTGAGCGGAAGGGATTGAGAATATATTGGGAGGGGATGGCCTTGGGGTAAAGGACATGTTTAGTATTTTTTGTTGGCATAATTAGTTAAATACTGATGATAAATATTTGCTGAAAATTGTCCGTCACAAATAGAAAATATCACACGTGCAGTTGCTATGGTACATACATGTACAGTCGAATCTCTTTAGTACAAACTCTGTTAATTAATACAAATTTTTGGTTATAACAAACATAAAGCCTTAGTCCCGACTGTGCATTTATGTGCACAATGAATAGGACTGATGTTCCTCTTAATACAAAATTCTGATATAACAAACAATTTGGCTAGGTCCGAACGAGTTTGTATTAACAAGACTTGACTGCAATCACAAAGCACGTTTCTCTCGTATCAGAAACCTCTCTTGCAAAACTACATTTGTTTATCCACTGCATTTACCATTGATAACATAAAACTTAATTGAAGTGGGGGTGTGTATGTCTAGAGCAGATTTATTACTTTATTGTTGATACATGTACATGTACAGTACATGCATTTGAGCACATGGTAAAAAGCGCATGTACATGTACATTTTAAACATGTACCGGTACTTGTATGTATACATGTACACATGTACATTGTACTTGGCATTCACTTGTGTTCCATTACACTGTGAAGTGTCATTAAATGTGCATCACCCCATGTGACTGTTGTACCTTGGCCAGTGCATAGTACAATGTACATGTATGCATGTATGGCATACCTGGTACTACAGTGTCCTCATAATCTAAAGTGGTATATATCTGGATACATTTGTACATTGTAATGCATCTCTGAGTATTCATTTTTCTGAGATGAATTTTGTAGGTCGCAACATTCATATACAAGTACGTAAACATGTATTTTATCTGCACATAGTTATTTAGGCCAGCATTCCTATTGGATTTAAACGAACATAACATGAAATTTCTGCGTGCATGCAATTGGGTCGGATACCAGGGACGTCAGGAATATGGGCTATGCTGTGCTTTTGACTGAAAAAACAAAATAGGAAACATAAAGTTTTTTTTTTTTTCCAATTTACTCAAAATACTGTGTTGGGGGAAAATAAATACATGTACATGTACATGTAGATTACATTTTTTTTCAGATTTGAACAATCCCGCTTCGGGAATAAAATAACCATATTGTTCTCGTTTCATGTTTTCTAAAATTGTCAAATTCGTCGGGTTCGTAATCCAACAACATTTATGAATAAAATTGCATGTATTCTGAAGCATTGGATGTATGTATGTACATTTGAGTTTGTACTTTGCAAATGATTGACATCATTGCACCATACATTGTACAAGGTACAATACCTCATAACTTTACTTGCAAAAATGTAATAAGGAAAATCAGTTATGCAGCCTATTTACATGAAACGCACAATTAATTAAAGGTACTTCATGTAGCGCAAACATTCCTTCTGAAAATAACCATGGTCATGATGGTGGATCAAACCGCCAGTAATACAATTAAACCTGATGCCCCGCAGTACACACACGTGTTTGAGTCCAGCATTGCCACGCACAATCCAATTTAGCATTCCTGTTTCTTACTACGACCAAAATTCATGCTATTACAACCATCTGCAGCGACCACATGTTTAGTGTGTGTGTGTGTGTGTGTTCACTGCAGTGACTAGTGAATAAAATCAATGGACTACCGGAATTGCTAATTTGGATCGCTTCGTGTGGCACACATTGCTGTGTCATGAGCGCGGACCATGTGTGCATATTGCTCTTTGACATGCACATAATTATTGTGTATCAATTTAATTGTCTTACTTTTTATTATAAATGCGATAAATTGTTATTGTTGAAGACAATTCCGTAAAAATGATGGAAATGTTCAGTACAAGGGAAATGGAGTTGAATGTATACTTGTCATGTTTGTGCACAACTGCAAAACTACTATATTAGATTTCTAGGTTATGAGTATGACACTAGCATATATTGTAGAAGAATATAATTTATGATGTGTAATTTAACACTAGAATAGGGTCTCGAACGACGCTGACCAACACATGAATGGTGTTTGCGAACAGGATTTTCACTTTCCACCTACCGGGAAGTAGATGGAGAAAGTCATATATGAAGATTGTGGACTTTCCGCGATTGCGTACGTGTTTTGTGGATAAAACTAAAAACACTCATTCATTGCGGGAGCAGTTATGATAAAAAAAAAAAATTGTACGTGAGCATAGAGTTGGTTTGTCTTTGCCAATGTTTAAAGCTGTTCCGGGATTAAATATTATTTTCATAAGAGTATTTGATTTCCCCTCTCTTCATTCTGTGTTTATACGGCAGCTGCCATCTTGAATGACCGGCTAGCTGCACTCCACACACACTTGGGCGTTCGTACTCGGTAACTCGAGAGCACGTTCGCAGGTCACTCGAAGAACAGGGTTTCGAATGCACCCTCAGATATCACTCTGATCAGTTTAGGCCTTCATGTAAAGATGTAGATTATACCTTCATGGATGAATATAAAAATCAGTATTAACAAAAAAAGAAATTTTATTGACCAGTACTGAATATAATAAGCTGGCTTTTAATTAAAGGGAAGATACAACATTTGCAAACATCATAAAAGGAAATGATCAAATTATCACGAAATACCTCAGTGGATTGTTAGGAAATGACAGTCTTAAGCATCCTGTAAAATCGTGGCGCCTGGTGTGCTGTCATTTTCAAGAAAAATGGGATTTTTCCATCGTTGGTCGGCCGACCAGCATTGGAGAAAACTGGCTTTTTTCCAAAAATGCTCCTAATTTTTCATAATTAGTTTTCTTTGCAATTGATTACACACCTGTGAAGGGGTACAGGCCTGCTAGACTGTATTCTTTGACCTTACAATTCACCGAAGTCTGTAAATTGCTCCGTTTCATCTTAAGTGGGGTCAGGGAACCAGACTCAAAGAACATGATTGGTTTTCTTGGTTTTTCCAGCATCTACAAGCCCAAAACGTGAAACAAGTCATGTTAACAATATTTGTTATATAACCGACATACAGATCCTTGTCATTTGATTGGTGGAACTCACATCACGTGACATTCCTTATTGCTCCCATTCACGCCACGGCTCAAAAAGTACTATCCGCCCATGGGGAATGGGAAATACTATTGAACAGTTAGGATTATGACGCGGTATTTGTGTGCAAATGCATGCTGGTGTGCGCGTTCAGCGTTGCGCGTAGCGCGTACTGTTCCAAAGAGCCAGCGCTAGCGTTGGGTTCAAACATTTTCGCTAAGGGGTGGTTTGGAAGAGAGAAATACATTTTCCTCCAGTTTTGTATTGAAATAAAAGTTCAAATATATCAAATGACAAGGATCTATATGTCAGTTATATATAAAACAAATATTGAGTGGCTTTAAATTGTGAAATGGGAGGAATATTATCGCTCGGTAAAATCTGGACTTTTCCAGTTCACTCGGAAAAGTCCAGATTTTACCTTGCGATAATATTCCTCCCATTCCACGCTGAGCCACTCAATATTTGTATACTATAACATACTAATCCTCCAAATCCATTTATTTCCGAAAATTGCCTCAAAAGCAAATGTTGTCCATTCCCTTTAAGTTTTTGTAACTGATGTGTTGTAAATTTCTTACCCTATACTCGTAATTAGCATACTATCATGTCCTGATTGATAATGTACTACATGTTGTAAACAGCTGATATCCACAACCAAGTGTGAATAGTGTGTAATTGATTTTTTTTTTCCAATGAGATTATTTGTGCGTGTTTCTGTGTCTTTCCCCCCCAGGCTGGGCAAGAGTCCTTCCGGTCCATCACACGGTCCTACTACAGAGGCGCTGCAGGCGCGTTGCTGGTGTACGATATA